>NC_133451.1:126039006-127336506 GCF_048565385.1 Saimiri boliviensis
CTCCTCTGCTTATCTGTAGTGAGCGTGTGAGAGCTGGGGATGAGTAAGAGCAGTGGAACTGCCCTGCAGCTTGAGTCCCACATCAAACAATTTTATAATCTTTGTTCTGTCCCTCTAGAGAATGCCCAGTGTTAGTCAACATTCCAGATTTTATTCTCGTTTCCTTCTAGATTCAGGATTGTCCTTTACGTCTGTCCTCTTCCCCAGTAGCCCTTCTAAAATGGAAATCAGGGATACTGTTTAAAGCAAATACTTTAATTTTTCATAATTAAGAGCAGATAAGATTTGCTCAGAAACAAGTGCTCAAGAGCTGCACTTAAAATAGCAATAGATGAGCTTAATAAGTTGGTTATTTATCCTGCTTTTTTGTGGGAGTAAAGTACCAAAATCACTTTAACATAGTGTCTGCTTAAGTCATACATGTTGGTCGGGCATGAAGACTCATGTCTGCAATTCCCAGCACTTTGGGAGTCCAGGATGGGCAACCCTGGAGTTCAAGACCAGCCTGGGCAACAAAGCGAGACCCCATCTTTACAAAAATAAAATCAAATAAAAATTAGCCAGATGCACTGGTGTGCACCTGCAGTCCCAGCTACTTGGGAAGCTGAGGTCACAGAATCCCCTAAGCCCAGGAGTTTGAAGTTGCAGTGAGATATGACCCCAGCACTGCCATTCAGCCCAGGTGACAGAGTGAAACCCTGTCTCAAAAAGCAACAACAACAAGAAAAACAAACAGAAAAAGTCATATGTGTCCAACTGATCAGGTATTTGTGTGTCATGAGTGCAAATGGTTATATAGAAGAGGAGTTACAGGATAGAACCAAATGAAAGTACTATTTTATCACCCATAACATGTACTTAATGGGGCCAGTTTTCTGCACACCAGAAGCTTATCAAAGGAAGTACTACTAAGATAGAACTAGAGCTACAACACAAGAAATCTTTTAAGTGAGCAAGGGGTCTCACCCTTCTGATTCATCTTCCAGGAATAGTTCCTGCCGCCTCATACAGGTCAGTGGCTGACTCATTCTTCTGACTCTGCACACTGATGATCTAAACCGCGGATCTAAACAACTGTATTCTTTCACATTCTTTCTTCATTAAAAGCCTGTCTGTAATCTGTAAGTCATTACACACACACACAGATAAATTTTAGCTTTGGTCCACATATTTAACTTTCTGCTTCTGAATACTGCTCAGATTTCTCCTCCAGAAATCCCCTTTTAACTGGAGCTGAACCCATGACATGCCTGCCTAGGAATGAATGTCGCTACCAAGACCCCTTCATCTGGATATCACTGTTTCTCTGCTCCATTGTGAGTGATAACAGGTTACCAAAACACTGATAGCATCCAGGAATTCTAAACTTACTCTCCCTTCAGTGGTTACCATTCTGCATATCTTGTCAACTGTGGCTTTGCATTCCCACAATCACACACCTTGAGATTCTTTCACTACCTTCTCTTTTTTTCTCCTGCTCCTTTCCCTGCCCTTAATTCCTTCCATGTTTTTTTTTTTTTTTTTTTTAATCTAGGCTTGTTAGAGGCCCCCATAGGCATTAAGAAGTCATTTTTCACTAATAGATCTGCTGATGGACAGATTAAGCACCTTCTTTCTCTCACCTGGCCTTCATGATGACAGAGGTCATTGGCCGAGGTGCAGCTGTAATCACTGTCTTTGGAAAATTATTCCTCTTTCTAAGTTAATTGCTCCCTGATTACTATAGAAAACAATTTCCTGACCTTGACTTTATTAGTCCTGAATCTTTACTAGCTGAGCTATCCAACCCAAACTGTTTCCATCTGTTTCCCTTAGTACAGTGCAACTGCTCACCAGGAATATAGGAATGAATGAGAATTTCTCACAAGGGATCCCCATGGAGCTAATGCCTACATTAACAGTCCTAGAGATGTTACTGGGAATGTCAGTAGGATAATGAGATGGTGGAGTGTGGTGACAAGAAAGGCATGGGACTGCAGATCATTTGCTGACTCATAATTAGGTTGCAAAATCTCAGTCTGTTTCAGCCCCCCGAAAAAAAAACTGCATCCTTATGCTATTTCCACAAAGCAGAGTGAACACCAGGTTATAGCATTTATTACTGTGAGCTTGGCAGTAGTTATTATCAGGGGAGAGAGAAATGATACAACTTTAAAGTGAAGATCACATATTTTTTTCTAGATCCCATTGGCCATGTCCTCCCAGAGGTGAAACTGTCTCTCTCCATTGTCTCCAGCTTGCTGTCATGTTTAAAGAGCCAATTTTTCTCCCATGCAAACTAATAATAAAATTTGAGCCCCCCAATGACTGAATAGACCATCTCTTGGCCAAAGGGAGCCCAGAGTAACCTTGAAAACTGAATTCTTGGCTATGACAGGATAGAGAATCAGACATGATTTGCTATATCCTCGCCCTCACTAACCGTAATTTAACTTTCTTCCCTAAGAGCTAAACAGAAACCAGCTCTTTCAAAGACTCCACCACTGATATCAACCAGCTACCTGAAGCGGACCCTCATTTTATTTTTTAGAAGAGACCACCAACCATGGAATGGTTGGTTGGTTAATGGAGGAGAATGCACAGTAAGAGTTTTCATGTCCTCTGCTTCACTTTTAATGTCAAAGGGCTGAAAAGTCCACCCTCAGATCATGCTAATGCCATCATTTATTTGAACATGGGACCCAGGAAGGGGCATGAAGCTCAAATGAGCAGGCATGTTTCCCTTTCATAATATCATGACTTCTTCCATAACTTATAAAATATGTATATTTGGCCACCCTGCTCAGCATAAATTTTTATTCCTTTCTTCTCCTCCCAAGTATCTGTTTCCAACTTCTGACTCTCAGAATGACCATGCTACAGATTGCATGAGAAATAAAGCTCTCCTTTCCAAATTTATGAACCTCATCACTCCTTGGTTGACACCATTAATTGGAACCCTCCTTGCCCATGTCCTCTTCACAGAGTATAAAGTCCAACTCTCCACTTAACATGAGACAGTGGAGAGGGATTTTTCTGAACAGGCCCAAGGCACAGTCATCCTGCTCCAGCATTATAAATGGAGGGGCATCCACTTCCCCCGGAGCAAAACCCCAGTCCCATCCCAGCCCTCGCTCTGCATGTGTGGAGTGTTCTGATTTTCTCCAAAGTCACTAGAGTTAACAATACATGTCTTAATTTCTAGATTGTTCAACCTCCAAAGGTGGGGCATGAGAGTCTGTTAAGAATCTATACTTAGGCTAAACATAGCTCTAATTATTTGAGGACTACTCTTAGTCCACAGACACATTTAATTCATATTACTAAACAGATTTTATAGCAAAAAATGTAATTGATATGATATTCTATTACTTCACATATGTAGAAATTGTTCATTTACAATGAGTATATACTTTTCTTATATTAACTTCACTTAAAAGGTTCAAATTCCATGTTAAAATTCAGAAATAGTTTGATTCTTCAAATGTCAATTTTCTAGTGTCAACCATTCAAAGAATTCAATTTCAGATAATATGCATAAATTA
Organism: Saimiri boliviensis; assembly: GCF_048565385.1. Classification (NCBI taxonomy): domain Eukaryota; kingdom Metazoa; phylum Chordata; class Mammalia; order Primates; family Cebidae; genus Saimiri; species Saimiri boliviensis. Next base: position 126,042,531 of record NC_133451.1, read on the forward strand.
TTGTCAACTTTAAAATGGCATTTGTCCTGTCTACATATTATATCTAAAAACCAGTTCATATTTGGCCCATAGCAAAATCACCTGGAAGATAGTTTAAAATGCAAATTTGAAGGTGCTATCTCAGATCTCCCATCTTAGGTTCAGAATCTTTGGCATTCCAGAACTGGGCATGCCCATAATCCCAACACTTTGGGAGGTCGGGGTGGGAGGATCATTTGAGCCTAGGAGTTCCAGATCAACCTGGACAACACAATGAGACCCTGTCTCTATGAAATATAAACAAATTTAGGCAGGAATGGTGGTGTGCACCTGTGGTCCAAGCTACTCAGGAGGCTGAGGCAAAAGGATGTTTTGAGCCTAGGAAGTTGAGGCTGCAGTAGCTATGATCATGCCACTGAATTCCACCCTGGGTGACAAAATAATATCATGTCTCAAGAAAAAAAGAAGAGAGGAGAAGAGAAAAAGGAGAGAGGAAGAAAGCAAGGAATCAGAGAGGGAGGGAGGGGAGGAAGGAAGGAAGGAAGGAAGGAAGGAAGGAAGGAAGGAAGGAAGGAAGGAAGGAAGGAAGGAAGAAATGAGAGAAAGGGAAAGAAGAGTTAATCCCTGTTAGTACTAGTCAGTAATTGACTGCCATGTTTTTTTGACAACTTTTGGTGTTCACAGCAAGCCTGAGGAAGAGGAATTAGATGAAAGTGAGCACAATTGAAGAACACAGGCCAACTGGTGGATTTGGTAGAGGATCACAGAGTATTTCCCTAAGCCAGTGGTTCCCATGATTTTTGGTCATGCACCATCATTAAAAATTGCACACACTCCCCCTGCAGTGTGCCTATATTTTAAAAGATTATTTAAATGTGTATATGCTGTTGTACTACTTTATTCTACATACTGTAAGACATACACAAAAATAACAACTTCAGAGATGAGATTAAAGAAATTAGTAGAGATTGCACCACTTTGTGAAGGAAATTAAAATAACAAATTGTATGATATATATATATATATATATATATATATATATATATATATATTTACCATCAAATTGCATGTTACATATATTTTGCCATAATAGAAAACATTAAAATGTGTTAGAAATAAGTAGAAATAATATTGCCTCAGCTCCCAGTGGCTAGTGAACCCTGTGACTTGGCCGGAGATGTCAGAGAAGCATAACAAAGAGTGAACATAGATAACACAAAAAAAACCAACACACTACTTATCCTCTCTATTTCAGCCAGATCTCCTGTGAGACAGAATTCCATAGGGAAATGTCTGTGACACTGGAGGGAAACCAACATATATTACCAGATTTGTGATCTTGAGCAAACACGAAGTTGCTTAAACACGCTGATGTTAGATTTTCTAGTATTTTAATAGAAATTAACCGTACATTTATTTACATCGACTACATACCAGGATACTTTACATCAAACTTTTCATAATTCTCAGCATAGCTTCATAATATAGATTATTTCGATTTTATTAACAAGTAACTTATCTAAGATCACACTGTTAAAAGTGGCAGATTTAGAATCTGAATCCATGTTACTACCTTCTATGCAAATTACGTCACTGCCTCCTGGTGACAGCAGAAGACATCTATCTCTAAGGATTTTTTTTTTTATTAAGCAAAATAACCAAGGTAATGTATTATGTACAGTTTCTGGTCAAAGTAGATCCTTATTTCCTTTGAAAACTTTTACTGGACATTTTCTCTGTAATATACTATATAATCAGAAGTCAATAAATGAATGAGGAGTTAGGGGTTTTCTAAGGGGAAAAATTAAGAGCAACATTGAAGGCAAATTAATCTGCCTCTCTCTCTCTCTCTCTCTCTCTCTATATATATATATATATATATATACATATATATATATATATATATACACACACACACATATATATACATATAGATAGATTTATATATATAAATATATTTTAAACATATAAATTTTAAATATATAAATATATTTACTTATTTATATATAACCTTTCTCTCTTTCTCTGCTCCCTCATGCATGCATGCACACACACATACAGATACTAACACATCAGTAACACTCCTAATCAATTAAACCACAAAAGCACAAGTAAAAGAATAATTGGGGTAACAGAACAGTGTTCCAAATTCAGCCCCCTAATTTTACGTATAAGAAAATAGATCGTGATTTCAGGTTGCATAACTGGTAGACAAGAATTAAGTTTAGAACCCAGTTTCCCGACCCCAAAGGCTATGTATTTTTACATCCCACTCTGTGCTGTGAAGACTAAGTAGAAAAAAGAGCCACATAGATGATAAGGAGACAATAGAGAAGGTGTCACAGAAGGACAACGTGCAACCTGAAGAGTGTAAGTGGAAGACAGGAGAGGGCCATATTGACAGATGTTATTTCTTAAAAATGGCAAGCGCTCTTCTTTGCAGCAGATAACATAAAAATCCCTTTTCCTCTGGTTGCCACTGTGTATCCTCTGATAGCTCCGGAGTAGCAAGGTGAATAGCTTTTTATGAACTATCTGCTCTAGAGTTGCTTCATTCCACTATTCACCTACTCAGTAAAAACAACTCAAATGTATTACCTTAAAGTGGAATTATGTTGAAATAGAGTTCTTTATTAATCTTTTACATTCCTGCAGATCTTGCTGACAGAAGGGCCGTTTGTGTTCAATATTATCTTTGTAAGTATGTGTATATACTAAAAATCCCTGGAAGGGAGACATAGTGTACCATAAACGGCCATCATCCAGTAAATACTTACTGGACATTACAATTAACTTGGTTTTCTAAACTCAAGGTTTCGCCCCAGTTATACAACCCACTGAATGTATAGACATCACCTGGCCCTCTACCCATTGTTCAGTGGGGACTGGGCCATGAAGAACCAGCACAATGTGACACTTGGGCTACTGCTATTGATATAAGTAACAAACTGGCCTTATCTCTGACCCATGAGTCTTGTGTCCTCTGACCATATCAGTGAAACTGTGGCAGAATAACTTGATAGCTTGCAAGTAAGGTAAAATCTCACTACAGGCACAGTTCTTGGCAACAGAAAGGATGATATAAGCCAGTGCTTGTACTGGGATTAAAGCATATAATGGTGAATAACATGTCCTGCACTGAGTGAGGTTAGGTGAGAGCAGTAAGTTAGTGGGGAGTTGGGGGATTAGGAGGTCAGGGGTTGGAGATAGGTAGTTTTATAGTGCCATCTTTATCAAGAGCTAAAACTGCTCTCTCAGCTGGCATGATCATCAAGTCTCTCATTTGAAATAACTATGAACCAAGGTTAGTTCAATCATGCAGTGTGCGTATAATGATCAGGTAATTTATATATCAGTAAGTAAGTGACAAAAAGTGATTGCCACAAGAAAAATCGGAACTGCAATTTATCACTTTTTTTTTTTTTTTTTTTTGCCATCATTCAAGTATTTTGACTTATGTGTGGAATGCCCCCTCAAAGAGAATTCTACTCCATTTATGGTATGTAATGAGAAAAAAGAGATTTTTTACAATAGGACAAGATTTTGTAAATTCTAAAGTGATGATTGTTGTTGTCTTATAAATAAAATGTACCTTGATCTTAACTTAAAAGGGTGAAGTAAAGATTATTTCTGAAAATCAGCACATAAAAGTTTAAGTGATTAAATATAACTAACATCTTTTTCTAAGAGAAAATTATTTCCTCCTGAGAATTTATTCTGAATGTCATGTTAGTGAATTTTACATGATTATCTCTGATACTATTTTAATTGCTAAATACTGAAGAGTGTTCTTTTAAACTTTTAAGAGGAGGGTATTTTTGAGTTCATGACATTTCCGTTTAGTGTTCTTTCACTAAAGAACACTAGGGATATGGCATACTTTGAAATTACTGTTCTATAACCCTTACCACACATGCAATTTTGCCATTCTTCTGACATAAATGTCAAGAGTGGGGATGTCCTTTCAATCATACTGAATTTTCTAGTATATAATAACCAGCCTTCATAATTTGTGAATAATAACTTGTTGAATAATGACATTGAACTGGTTTATTATGTCCTTTTGTAACTTGTCCAGTGATCCTGTATTTCACTGGGATAGTCTGATTCAGTGGCAACTCTTACGAGGAGTCTCTGTAATATATCACTTAGGAAGGAGAATATAAAATCCCTTCACTGCTCAATGTGTTGAAAATGTTGTGAAATATTTCAAAGAGATATATAAGTATGTATTCCATGTGTAAACATTTTAGAGTAAATAAATGAAAGCCAAAATGCTATAAAATTATATTTGTTGAGTATTTGACTTGTCAAGGTGTTTGATTTCCATGACAGAATAATATTTTGTTTCATAAAACAAATATTACTAACTTTTGAAGAGAATTCAACAAAAAGAATAAAATCTTCTGAAACTTTAACCATCAACGTAAGGAATTTTCCCCCTTCTGTTCAGTCATGGTTGTATGGGCAGCAGCTGTCACTCATCTAAAAACAATGTAGGGAGGAGGTAGAGGTTAGTTGCTGGCCTAAGAATTTAGGATATTTATGATGTTTGAAATAATTTGTAGTTTAAAATATGCCTTAGGTTATAAAAGTTTAATGAGTGCCTTTTTTGCCATCTATCCAGCTGTGGCTTTTGTCTTTATGACAGTGAAGGATTTTTACTCAATCTAAATCCTGAACAGAAGAATGAAAATCTGTTCTGCTTTGCATTTGTGAGAACTGCTATTTGGGAGCATGTTAATCACCCAACATAAAATAATCCTTAAAACATCATTTTGAATTAAAAAAAATAGCCCTTTACTAGTCACATAAAGACATTGTGGGCATATTTTGGTATTTAATGTGAATGTACCAGGTGGCTGATAATACATTACTCCTCAATTTGTGGAAGTTTTCGATGACATAAAAATGTAGGCTCTCCTGTGTCGTTATCACCTAAGAGGCAATAATAGTTAATGAAAATATTCTTACAAAATGTGCAAAAGCTCTCTGTTCCTAAATATATGTATTGGGATTTAATAAGGCATGAGGGAAACAAAACCCCAAACCCCTAAGCAGTCATCTTTGTTCTGCCAAGTAGTTCAAATGGCCCCAAAGAAGGTTTTGGTTCTTTGATGGAAACTTCTACCATAAACTGAGAAAACCTGTTGTTTACTCCAAGTGCCTGAAATCAGATTCAAATGTATCCTCCACATTTTTCTGTTGCCCACACTAATTGAAGCCAATTTGAAAAGACTCTCCTCTAGCCCTTTCTGAAGCAACAAGAATGAGAACTGAAACATGTTTGTTAGGACCAGATCTACAAAGCAGCCTGCCGATATCAGAAGAGCATGTAACCCTACCATGTCCTCTTCAATGAGTCCAACATCCAGAATGCCAGGAAGACTAAACTGCTTCCAGAAGCAACTGAAAAAAGCTGCGAGTGCTGAGAACTGACTTTAATAAATGAGCATAGCCACAGGAGTCACCTAATTAAAGGACACTTAGACACCGGGTCTCTACTTTGAGGTCTGGCAAACAAATGAGCTTTCCCTTACACATTTCTGGTTTTGTTCAATCAATCTTGGTTGATGATAGAAGTTTCCACCAGACAACCTCAATATGTTAGTGCCATCAGAAATTTATTAGGCTTTTCACTTTGGGGCATTAAAGGAGAAAACTAAAAAATGGTATGGAATTTAAAAAGCATGAAGAAAGTAAATTATATTTTATGCAAGACTTTATTTTTAATGAAAAAGAATTTCTGGCTCATAGGTATAAAATAACTCTGTTGACTATAATAGAATAAAAGTATACTTTTGAAAACTTTAGAATTTTTATTATATTTCTCAGATGTGATATAATTTCATGTCATCTACTTCTATTTTACAGCTCTTAATTTCTTTCAACTATCTTATGACTTTAGCCCTGTGTGTCTTAGTTATCATAATATTCTACCAGCTTTAGGTATCACTACCCATTTCAGCATGATTCTTTGCACTCTGGAGAATGTTAGGGTGGAGGTAGTACAATAGTACCCTCTTTAATCTACAGTTTCACTTTCTTTTTTTTCTTTTTTCTTTTTTTTTTTTTTTTTGGTATTTTAAATTCTATTTATTTAAGTTTTTAGATTAAGTTTTTGGAGCAGTTTTTAGTTTACAGAAAAATTGAGCAGAAAATACAGAGTTGCTATATGTCTCCCCCTCACACACCATGGTTTTCTTTCTTTCTTTCTTTCTTTTTTTTTTTTTTTTTTTTTTTGAGACAGTTTCGCTCTTGTTACCGAGGCTGGAGTGCAATGACTCGATCTCAGCTCACCTCCACCTCCACCTCCTGGGTTCAAGCAATTCTCCTGCCTCAGCCTCCCAAGCAGCTGGGACTACAGGCTGCGCCACCATGCCCACCCAATTTTTGCATATGAGATGGGGTTTCACCATGTTGACTAGGATGGTCTCGATTTCCTGACCTTGTGATCCACCTGCCTCAGCCTTCCAAAATGCTGGGATTATAGACATGAGCCAACATGCTTGGCCCTCTTTTTTTCTTTCTTTCTTTCTTTCTTTTTTTTTTTTTTTTTTTTTTTTTTTTTTTTTGAGACAGGGTTTCACTCTGTCACCCAGACTGGAGTGTAGTGGTGTGATCATGGCTCACTGCATCCCCAGCCTCCTGGGCCCAAATGAACTTCCCACCCCAGCCTCCAGAGTAGCTGGAACCACATGTGTATGGCACCATGCCTGGCTAAATTTTCAGAATTTTTTAGATTGTAATAAGATCAACTGTTAGGGATTCAGTGGAGGACCAGGAAGAGCGTGATGAATAGGTGAGCCATGGGATTACAAGGGCAGTGAAACTGCTTATTCTGTATGATACTGCAATGGTAGACCCATGACACGATGCATTTGTCAAAATTCATAGCATGTACATCCCAAAGCGTAAACCCTAATGTAAAGTATGACCTTTAGTTAACAATAAAATATCAATACTGGCTCATCAATTTTAATTACAGGATATTAATAATAGGGAAAACTGGCCGGGAATGGTGGTCATGCCCACAATCCCAACACTTTGGAAGGCTGAGAAAGGAGAATCACTTGAGCTCAGGGGTTCAAGTCTAGCCTAGGCAACGTAGGGAGACCCCCATCTCTACAGTTTCACTTTCTGCAGTTTCAGTTACCAGCAGTCGACCGCATTGCAAAAATATTAAATGGAAAATTCTGGAAGGAAAGTAGCGAGATGAAATCTCAGTGTCCTGTTCCACCTCACCTGGAATGTGATTCATCACTTTTCCTAGCATATCCACAATGCCCCCGGCCCTTAGTCACTTAATAGCTTTCTTGCCTATAAGAGGAACTGATACACTATGCAGTGCTTGTGTTCAATTAACACTTATTTTACTTAATAATAGCTCCAAAAATAAGAATAGTGATAATGGCAATTAGGATATGCCAGAAAGACTTCATAAAGTAATTCCTTTAAGTAAAATGGTACAAGTTCTCCACTTAATAGGAAAATTTTTAAAAATTATATGCCGAAGTTGCTGAGATTTACAGAAAGAATAAATCTTCTGTCCATGAACTGTGAACAGCATATGGTTATAATCGTTCTATTTTATTAATAGTTGTTAATAGTTTATTGTGCCTAATTTATAAACTGAACTTTATCGTAAGTATGTACATATAGGAAAAATATGGTGTGTATAGGATTTGGTACCATCTGTAGTTTCAGGCATCCACTATTTTGGACTATATTCCCTATGTAGGGGGGACCACTGTATCAACAGTTTAAGACTTCAATCCTAATACATGTATCAGCATATCTCAAGAAAAAATAGAAGGAAAAATTGTAAATGGTAACAAGGACTGTGCCGGTACAATAGTGTACAAGAAGCAAGGGTTTAGTACTTGCTGTGGTTTGAATGTGTCCTCCCTAAAATTCAGGTTTTGCCAATTTGATAGTATTAAAGAGTGGTGCCTTTAAAAGGTGATTAGGCCATAAAGGCTCCTCCCTTATTAAGGGAATTACGGTTCTTATACAAGAAACTTCACACATGTTAGGACACAGCAAAAATGTCCTCACCAGATGTCAGCACATTAATCTTGGACTTCCTAGTCTCCAGGTCTGTGATAAATAAGTTTTTGTTCTTCACGAAATACGTAGGTTTGGCTACTCTGTTATAGCAGCACAAACGAACTAAGATAGCATGTGTTTAGATATTTGTACCAATAAATCTTTATTGACTGTATAATATGTTAGATACTTTTCCAATTGATGGAATTATAGCACTGAACAAAACAGACAAGTTCTTCATAACCATAGCTCTCACATTCTAATCAGGGAATGAATAATAAATGAATATTCAGTGTAATATCAGATGGTGATAAGATCCAGGGAGATAGGTGAATTGGGGTAATAAGATGAATGTTGACATGTCCCGAGTGTATGAAGACTACTGTAACAGTGTGGTCAGGGAAGCCTTCTCTGAGGTGGTAGCATTGGATTAGAGAATTAAAGAAAATGAGGCAGCAAGATATAAATATCTGTAGGGAAGGTTTACACAGTTGAGAGAATAACAAGTGTTTTTGACCAGGAACATTCTTATGTTCAGTGTCAGAAGGAAGACTAGATAGAGTTAATAATGAAGAAAATAACTATAATAAAAGTATAAAACATTAGCAAGGAGCCAGATCATGTAGAACCTTTTAACTCATAGTAGGAACATTAAATTTTATTCTAAAACAAATGGGAAGACATTAGAGGACTATGAGGAAAGAGTTTTATTTTCATAATTTGATTGAAGTATAATGGAAATACTGCAAGTTGCAAATGTTTAAAGTCTAAAATATGATAAATTTTAGCATGTGTATAAGCCTGTGAAATCATTACTGTAATCAATATAATCAGCATATTCTCCTAGAAACTTTCCTCCTATCCCTGTGTAATTCCTCTACCCTACCCTTCCCCACCACCTTTATCCCCAGGCAGTTATTGATCTGCTTTCTATCATTGTAGATTAGTTTGAGCGTTCTAGAATTTGACCATTCTACCCTAAGATTGGAACATTACATAAAGCATGTACTTTTATTTATTTATTTATTTATTTTGGTGTAGCTTTTTTACTCAGCTTGATTATTTCGAGAATCATCGATGTTGTTTTATGTGTCAGTAGTTCATTCTTTTTTTATGAATAAAATGTCATTGTGTAGAAATTTCACAGGTATTTAGTTTTTCTCCCAGTATTTTGCTGTTATAAAGAAGGCTACTGAGATAATGTGTGTACAAGTCCATCTGGACATATGCTCTAATTTTCATTGGATAAATACCTAAAAATAGAATAACTGAATCATATGGTACTGTTAACTTTTTAAGAAGCGGCCAAACTATTTTCCAAAGTAGCTGTCTCTTATACATTCTCACCAACAGTATATGAGGATTTCTAGGACTCCCTATCTTGTCAATACTTGTTTCTTTGTTTGCTCTAATTTTAGCCATTTCACTGGGTATATAGTAGTATCTCACTGTGGATTTAATTTGCATTTTCCTCCTAGCTAATGATGTTGAGCATCTTTGCATGTATTTATTTGCTATCTGTATGTCTTCTTGGTGAAGAGTTTGTTCAGATGTTTGCACATCTTTACATTGAGTTATGTATTCGCTTATTATTGAACATTAAAATTTCTTTGTGTATTCTCGACAAAATTTATTGATCTGCCATGCAATTTGCATATATTTTTTGCTCGGTGTTTTAGTACTTTTACCAGGGTCATTTGAAGATACGGTATTTATTTTGATAAAGGCCAGTTGCTTATTATTGTTTTCTTTTATGAATTATTCTTTTCATATTTTACCTAAGAAATCTTTGCCCAACCCAAGTTTACCAATATTTCTTCTATGTTTTCTTTTAGAAGTAATATAGTTTTAGATTTTACATTCATAGCAATAATTCATTATGAGTTAATTCTTGAACAGAAAATGAAGGCTAGATTGAAGTTTTGGGATTTTTTTCCCTTCAAAATAGTAAACGTTTCCAGTGCTTTTTATTCTTTTTGTACAGATCCAGATTTCCATCTCATATTATTTTCCTTCTTCTTTTAAGACTGTCATATATATATACATTTTTTTTTTTTTTTTTGAGATGGAGTGTTGCTCCATTGCCCAGGCTGAATTGCAATGTTATTATCTTGGCTCTCTGCAGCCTTTGCCACCCGAGTTTAAGCGATTCTCCTGCCTCAGCTTCCTGAGTAGCTGGGGTTACAGGCAACTGCCACTATGTGCAGCTAATTTTTGTATTTTTAGTAGAAACGGGGCTTCATCAGGTTACCAGGTTGTGTCCAACTCCTGACCTTGTGATCCGTGCACCTCAGCTTCCCGAAGTGCTGAGTTTACAGGCATGAGCCACGGCAAACAGCCTCTTTAATGTTTTTTGTAGTGAAAGTCTGCAGAGGGTAAATTCTTTCAGCTTTTGTATGCCTGAATATGCCTTTATTTTGCTTAATAAATAAAAGATATTTTTACTGGGTAAAAGTATAGCTGAAAGATATTTTTTCTTTTATGACTATAAATGTATTGCTCCATTGTCTTCTAGCTTACATTGTTTCCGATGAGAAGTCTGCTGACAATATTAAGTTTTGCTCCTCTGTACATATTGTGTCTTTTTTCCTCTAGATGTTTAAACATTTTATCTTTATTAATTGGTTGAGACAATTTAATTATGATATGCCTTGGTATATTTTATATAGAAATTTCTATATAAATATGTGCTTAGAGTTCATTGAGTGTCTTGGATCAGTGTATTTATAATTATCATCAAATCTGAAAAACAATTTTCTTTATCTCCTCTCTGTCCTTCAGTAAGGATGTTGATGAGCTTAAAGTTATCCTCCAGTTCACCAATGTTCTTTTTTCTGTGTTTCATTTTAAATATTTTTTACTATGTCTTCAGTCTCACTGATTCTTTTCCCTGCCCATCTAATCTTACTGTTGCTACCACTCAGTACATTTTTTTACCTTATCCATTGTAGATTTTATCTTTTAAAGTTTGATTAGACTCTTTTATCTCCTTCATATCTCTAATTTTATATATTAATAATATAATATATGTTTAATAACTACAATTATTATTCATCAATAATTATATCATCTATGTCATTTATATGTAAGTTTTGAATGACCGATTTTCCTTCTCATAGGACATATTTTCTGCTTCTTTGCATAACGATTTGATACAAAACAATGTGAAACTTTATCTCGTTCGATATCAGTTATTTTTTTATTCTAGAAATGTTGTTGAGCTTTATTCTGGGATTTTGTTGTTAGTTGGAAACTTTCACTTTTATTATTTGTTAGACCATATCAGGGCAGCAATTTATTCTTGGGTCATTTTACTCCATTACTGGGAATGACTTCCTTAGTACTTTAACCAATTCCTTGTGAATAATAATATTATCCATTGGGGTGATTAATAGCAGACACCATTCCTGGCTTTGTGTGTTACCTAGGCATTGTGTCTACTAATCCTTTTGGGTGATTCCTTCAGGTAGTTTCTTCACATACCTACAGTTTTCAGTTGAGTATTTGAAGATCCCCTGCAGATATCTGGAACTCCTTCACTGAGGCATTCTGTCCTCTCTGGCACCAAGTTATCTGTGACATCTAGCCTCCTTGGTTTTGTCACACTCCCAGAATCATCATCTCAGCTGAAGAAATCTGCTAATCACTGTCTGGATTTTCCCTCATTATGCCATGCCCTGGAAACTGTCCCCAGGCAGCAAGATGGGATAATTGTAGGCCTCACCTATTCGTCAGTCATCTGTCAGAATCAATGTCCTTTGTTGCACACTGTCTTGAAAGCTGTTGTTTCTTATATTTTGTGAGTTTTTTCAGTTGTTCTATATGGAAAGACAAATCTGGCCCCTGTTGCTGCATCTTTGTCAAAAATAGATGTCATTTGTAATTAATGCTGACCATGTAATGATCCAGTTGTTAATGCTCATAAGGATTTCTATTTTTCAGTGGACTTAATTGCTTTTTAGAAATAATTCTAGCTACCATGAAGAGAATAAATGGGATATGTAGAAGGATGTGCTTGGTCATAGGGAGCTTTACTTTACTCTTTATTTCTGAAAATAGTTAATGTTTATCAGAGTACTTAATTCAGAAATGTTTATCCTTTTGTTTACTCTTAAGTCATTTAACTAGAAGAGATCATTCCAGAAATGAGTATAAATAGGGAAGAGAAGAAACTTAAGAGCTAATACCTGGGGTACTATAAGTTTTGAAAACCTGAAAAAGAATAATTTAGCAAAGGAGACTGTTACAATGTTTAGTGAAAATGGGGGATGGCATTGGAAGAGGGAGAAGCAATAACACATAATTAACTTTTATTGGTTGGTGATGCTAAGAACTCACTGAACCACAATTAGTAGAACAAATTCATACCCTTGGATATGGAAGAAAAGAAAAACAGGCTTATAAAAGACCTGAGAAGACCTTTAGCTTACTCTTCAGGCTGATCATCAACATAGAAACAACTTACAAAAATCAAAAAATAAAAATAAAAAAGCAAATCTTGAGTAAAAAGGAGAATTGGATTTCCAGAGTTCCCACACAATTAAATTCATATGTCCACTTCTCAACAAAACAATCAGAAGGCATAAAAATAAATGAAAAAGTAAGACTCATTCTAAAGAAAAAAAATGTAAGAAATTGTTCCTGAGAAAATCTTGATGATATATCTGCTAGACAAAGATGTTAAAAGAGCTGTCAAAGATGCTCAAATAGCTGAAGGAAGAAATGGAAAAACTCAGCAAAACAATGTACAAAATTGAAATAACAATATAGAGTTAAGTAACCTGACAGCACACCAAGAATAAATTCTGTAGATGAAAAGTATAAGAGTTAAAACAAACAAAGAAAAAAATTACTAGAGTGATTCAAAGGCAGTTTTGAGCAGACGGAAGAAAGAATTAGCAAACTTGAAGATAAGACAATGGAAATTATCAAGGCTAAAAAACAGAAAAACAAATTGAAGAAGAGTAAATAGAGACTAAGGGACAACTGGGACACCATCAAGTGAACCTACACACAAAAAAAGGAGCACAGAGAAAACTTGAAAAAATAATGGCCAAAAATTCCCAAATTTAATGAAAAATATTAATATAAACATCTAAGATATTAAATGAACTCCAAGTAGAATGAACTCACAGCAAGTAATAGCTGAGACACATTATATTCAAACTTTCTGAAGACTAAGACAAAGAGAGACTTTTAAAGACAATCAAACAGAAGCATTTCTCACATGTAAGAAATCTTCAATAAGGTTATCAGCAGATTTCTTATTAGAAATTTTGGTGGCCATGATGTCAAAATGTCTGAGAGAAGACACAAAGTACTCTAATATCAGATGAAAGAGAAGATATCAGTGCATACCTATCTTATAGACATCAAAAAGTTAATAAAGAAATATTATAAACCACTATATGCCCACAGACTTGATAACCTTGATGGAACTGATCAATTTCTTTAAATAAACAATCTGTCAAAATTTACACAAGAAGAAATAAAAAAAATTGGAGTAGGCTTATATCAAATAAGTTGAGTCAATAGTTAATAACTTACCAAGACATTAAGCAAAAAATCTGAGTAGGCTTATCTCTATTAGATAAATTAAATGAATGGTAAATAACCTTCCAAGACAGAAAGCACCAGATGCTGATGAGTGAACTGGTGAACTGTACTTTTAAAAAAGAAATTTTAAGAATTCTGTGCAATCTCTTCCAAGAAATAGAAATAGAGTGTACACGTCCAAACTCATTCAATGAGGTCAATATTACCCTAAAACCCAAATCAGACAAAGGCATTGAAAGAAAAAAAGAAAACTACAAACCTGGAACACAGATGGAGGAATCTTTATCAAAATATGAACAGATTGAATTAAATAATGTGTAAAAAGAATTATATGCCCTGACCAGTGGGATTTATCTCAGGTATGCAAGGCTAGTTCAACATTCAAGGAATTAATTAATACAGTCCACCACAAAAACAAAAACAGATTAAAAAATATAAATTATGTGATCATATCAATAGTTGCAGAAAAAAATTGACAAAATCTAATAGCCATTCATGATAAAAATTCCCAGAAAACTAGAAATAGAAGAAAACTTCCTCATGGGATAAAGCTAACTTTATACTTAATGGTGAGAAATTCAGCTCTTTCCTGCTAAGATAAGGAACATGGCAAGGATGTCACTCTCACCATTGCTTTTCGACATTATACTGAAAGCCCTAGCTAACGCAAAAAAAAAAAAAAAAGAAAAAAAAAGAAAAAAAAGAAAAGAAAAGAAAAGAAAAGAAAAGGAAACAAGATAACAAAATGCATGTTGGTCAGGAAACAAGAAATAAACCTGCCTTTATTCACAAAACATGATTGTCTATGTAGAAAATCTAAAATGATCTACTAAACCAAAATGGCTAAAGCTAAGAAGTGGTTATTGTGAGGTCTCAGGATACAAGGTTAATATATATAAGTCAATTACTCTCCTATATACCAGTAATGAACAAGTCAAATTTGAAATTGAAACCACAACACCTTTTATATTAGCACCCAAAATCATGAAAGACTTAAGTGTAAATACGACAAAAGTAAGCGGGAGGAAGGTCTATGTGAAAAAAAAAAATCCCACAAAACTACAAAAATAAATCAAAGAAGAACAAAATAAATAGAGATATTCCATGTGCATGAAGAGAAAACTTGATATTGTTAGTTTTTCCCAAATTGATCTATAGCTTAAATATAATCCAATCACTATCCCAGAAAGTTATTTTTTAGATATCAACAAACTGGTTCTAAAAATTTTCAACAAAATATTCATTCAACATAATATTGAAGAAGAATAAACATTACCTGACACTAGGGCTTCCTATTATAGCTACAGCAATCAAGACAGTGTGGTATTGTAAAAATGCAGACAAATAGATCAATGAAACAAAACCGAGGGCCCAGAAACAGATCCACATAAATAAGCCTGCAGAGATTTGACAAAGGAGCAAAGGAAATAAAATGGAGCAAAGACAGTATTTTCTTGCTTGTAATCCCAGCACTTTGGGAGGCCCAAGCAGGAGGATCACTTGAACCCAGAAGTTTAAGACCAGCCTGGATAACATGGTAAAACCTTATCCACATAAAAAAGTAAAAAAATAAATATAAAGATAGCTGGGCATGATGGCGTGCACCTGCAGTCCCAGATACGTGGGAAGCTGAACTGCGGGGATCACTTGAGCTCAGGAGACTGCAATGGGCTGTGATTGTGCTACTGCCCTCCAGCCTGGGCCACAGAGTGAGACCCTGTCTCAAAGAAAGCAAAAATGAAAATACCTTTTCAATGAATGGTGCAAGCATAACTATAAACCCTCAGGTTTCCCCCAAAAATCTAGATGGAAATCCTACTCCTTTCATAAAACTTAAGATTGATCAAAGACCTACATGTGAAACACAAAACCATGAAATTATTTTTTTTACAGGATAATTACAGCCACTATTTTTACAGGCTAAAATGGAAGAAAATGTAAATGGCCTTGGGTTTGGTGATGACTCTCTAGATATAATACCAAAAGCATGATTCATGAAAGAAAAAAAGACAAACTGGACTTCATTAAAATTTAAAACTTCTCTGCAGAAGACACTGTCAAGATAATGAGAAGATAGGTCACAACCTCAGAGAAAATATTTGCAAAATAAATAACTATAAAGGACTGTCACCCAAAATGCACAGAGAACTCTTAAAACTCAACAATAAGAAAATGAATAAATTGATTTAAAAATGGGCCAAAGACATTAATAGATGGCAAAGAAGCATGTGAAGAGATGTTTGACATTTCATGTCATTAGGAAATTACAAATTAAAACAATATCAGTATCCATCTATTAAAATGGCCAAACCCAAAACACTAACAACACCAAATGTAGCAAGGATGTGGAGTAACAGGAACTCTCATTTATTGCTGGTGGAAACCCCAAATGGTACAGCCAATTTAGAAGACAGTTTGTGAGTTTCTTACTAAACCTACTCTTCTACAGTCCAGTAATTGTGCTATTCTTGGGATTCAACCAAATGAATTGAAAATGTATCCCTAATAAAAACCTACCATGAATGTATGTAGCAGCTTTGTTGATAACTGTCAGAGCTTTAAGAACAACAAGCTGTCTTTCACTAGGTGAATAAATAAATAAATGTGGCACATCCAGACAATGCAATATTAAGTACCTAAAAAAAGATCTGTTGAGCCATGAAAAACATGTAGAAGACTTAAATGCGTATTACTAAGTGAAAGAAGTCAATCTGAAAAGACTACATCCTTCTTATTTCAACTATATGACATGCTTAAAAAGACAAAACTATGCATACAGTAAAAGAATCAGTGGCTGCCAGAGGTTGGGGGAGAGAGGGATGAATAGGCAGAGCACAGCAGATTTTTAGGAAAGTCAAACTATTAACAGTATGATACTACAATATGGGTACGTGTTATCATACATTTGTCAAAGCCAGTAGAATATAGAACACAAGTGAATGCTACAGACTTTGGGTGATAATGTGTCAGTGTACATTCATGAATTGTAACAAATGGGACAAAATTTTGATAGTGAGGGAGGCTGCGTATATGTCAGGATGGGGGATATAAGGGAAATCTCTATACCCAAAACTGTTCTAAAAAAGACTAAAAAGAAAAAAAGGTAAAGATAAGTAGTAGCTTATATTTCTCATCAATTTATTACAATTTTACATTATTAGAAGATGACTGGAAACCATAAAAAAATTATTTCATCCTAAACATGGTTGTTTAATAAAAATTAGCAAAAACAAACATTAACTGCTATGTTGGACTAAAAAAAATTACATAAAATACCTCATTTAATTCTTTCACAAAAGGTACCTAAAGATAAACAGGCAAGAAAGGTTAAATAACTTTTCCAAGATTGCAGAGCTCATTGACAAATAATAGATCCAACACTGGAACTTGGAGCTTTCTGAAGAGATCTGTGCCCTGGCATGCTGTTCTTTACTCTTTTATAACCATTGACTATGAAAAGCTACAGTGTTAATTTTTAAATTAATTTTGAAGTACTTATTGAACGGAAAATGTATAAGTCATTATCACTTGAATTCATTACTTTCTGTATTACCATAGTTTTTGTTCCTATTTTCTTTTTACGTCACTATTATTATTATTTTTTTTTTTTGGAGACAGTGTCTCAGTTTGTCTCACAAGCTGGAGTGCAGCGGCACAATCATAGCTCACTTCAGTTTCCACCTCCTGGACTCAAGCCATCCTCCCACGTTAGCCTCCTGAGTAGCTGGGACTACAGGCACATGCCACCACACCCAGTTAACTTTTTTGTATTTTTTATGGAGATGGGGTTTCACCACATTGCCTGGGATGTGCCACTATTTTTATCATGCCTTCTTGTAATTCTTGAAATTTGAACTTCTTACTCAAATAAACTATAATGTTATGCCACTCTATAACATTTATAATTTTCTACAGACATTGTAAATTAATATATGTTGTTAAACTAAAATGTTTATTCTTATGTGGCCAATAACCTCTGTAAGAAGATTACTAATTTGCCTATTTGGAATAACTACAAATAAAATATTTCTAGATTTGTAATGGTTTGTGGAGTTAATTAGCGTTGTTGTTCAACAACCAACTCAAACTTTGACAGTTCCGTGTGCTTTTTGATTGCTAGGTGAGACTGTTTTGCACATGGCTGCACTCCACCCCTACCAGCCACCCACAGGTGATTTTCCCACTGGTCCCTGAAGGACCAGTCACGGGTGTGGAGCTGCTATCCTGCAAATGAGTCAACACCACTGCAAAAACAAACACATCAGTATGTCCTCTGGACTCCTCAGCAAAAGGAGTATATTAATAATAATTTAACATTATTAATTCTCTATACCTTTTTATAAATTGAGCTTCTGTTTATGTTTTTTTTTTTTTTTTTGAGACGGAGTTTCACTCTTGTTACCCAGGCTGGAGTGCAATGGCGCGATCTCGGCTCACCGCAACCTCCGCCTCCTGGGGTCAGGCAATTCTCCTGCCTCAGCCTCCTGAGTAGCTGGGATTACAGGCACGTGCCACCATGCCCAGCTAATTTTTTGCACTTTTAGTAGAGACGGGGTTTCACCATGTTGACCAGGATGGTCTCGATCTATCGACCTCGTGATCCACCCGCCTCGGCCTCCCAAAGTGCTGGGATTACAGGCTTGAGCCACCGCGCCCGGCGGCTTCTGTTTATGTTTTATAGGAATAATGACTTTGTCGGGTTTGCAGGATGTCTAATTCTAACTTAACTGTAATTCTGTCTGGCATCGACATATAAGAATGTCAATATTATCATCTGGAAAGCCATGAAATGACCCTTGCCTATACTCAAGAGGCAATTTGCAAGTTACTCAGTACAAATAAACATAACATTGTGTATTTTGTAGTCTGAAATTTATTTTTAAAATTAGGACTGAATCTGAATAATCACATATATTGAATACTTGTTTTGTTGTTTTTTAAAAAACATAAATTGAATCACATTTATCAGATTTAAGATGCCTCCTAGAACATGTTGCCAAGTAAAGAACCATCATAAAAGTTCAATTTTGTTCTTCCGTAAGGACTTTCAGAAGCTAGTTACATAAGCATATGGATTTTCCTGGTAGTAAACAATAATTTACTTATACTGCTTTATTTTGGACTACCAATATTTTGATGACAGCACATATCCATCTTTATGCATTATCTTGATGAAAATTCTGTTCTTTACATTTTTTATGTTTGTCAAAAATTTTAGAAAGTAAGTTGCCCCCTTCCTCAACTATATTTATTGTAACTAGATATCTAGGAAGTGTTGATTTTTGTTCACCCCATAGAGTGCGTGAATCTTGAAGATGTGGGTCCGACCCTCTAGATCAGGCAAGCTAAATTCAATTTTTCTATCCAATCTCCCTGGCCTCATCAGTGCTGGATCCAAAGTATCAGGTCTGTTAGTGGCCATTAGCACTTTAATATTGCCTCGAGGATCAAAACCATCAAGCTGATTGATCAGTTCCAACATTGTTCTCTGCACTTCATTGTCACCTCCAGCACCATCATCAAACCGAGCCCCTCCAATAGCATCAATTTCATCAAAGAAGATAAGGCAGGCTTTTTTTGTTCTGGCCATTTCAAAGAGCTCACGAACCATTCGAGCCCCCTCACTGACATATTTCTGTACAAGTTCAGATCCAATAACTCGAATGAAGCATGCATCAGTCAGGTTGGCAACTGCCCGTGCACAGAGTGTCTTGCCTGTACCAGGTGGACCAAAGAGCAGCACACCTTTGGGAGGCTCAATGCCAAGGTTCACAAACCTCTCTGGATGAAGTAATGGGGTTTCAACTACTTCTCGCAATTTCTCAATCTGTTCCTTACAGCCACCAACATCACTGTATGTGACATCAGGTTTTTCCTCCACCTGCATCATGGTAACTGTTGGGTCAATCTTAGGAGGCAATGGAATGTGTATTTGATATTTATTTCTGTCCACACCCACTCTCATCCCTTCTTCAATGTCAGTAGGTGCCACTTGATCACTAAGGTCCAACTCTTAGATCACTAAGACTATTAAAAGTTAATAGTCTTTTCTGTTGTAATATGTACATATATTGGATCTCAGTAATTTCCACTGATATTAAAATTCAGCTTCTTTAGATTGTTGCATCTGGGTGGTAGAAGTCATAGAAACACTTTATAAACCCAAAGAAGCACGAATATACAAAAGATAATACCTTTGCTTCAACTAATATAGGTGCAGTATAGCTTACAATGCTAGAATTTCAGGTTACACTTTTAGAGCACGTCAGGCCACTGTCTTTTTAAAGTCTTGCAGTCTTTTTAAAATTTCAGCTCATCATCCTAGGTCAAGATATGATTGCCTCTGATTAATCCAATACTGCTCCCAAACATTCATAAATAGTACCATAGGGTAGAGGTGATAATATTGTATATTAAATCCAAATTACAATATATTATGACCAAAATCCAGTCAATGGTGTTTTACATTTGTGACTTCTAATTTAGACACATTTTAAAAACAGATGTGGCTTTTTTCTATAAAAATAAAATCAAATAAATTATTCATGAATAAATGTGTTGGTTGGGTGCAATGGCTCATGCTTATAATCCCAGCACTTTAGGAGGCTAAGGAAAATTACTTGAAGCCAGGAGTTCAAAACCAGCCTGGACAAGACAGCAAAACCTCGCCTCCACAAAAAATAAAAAGTTTTAAAAAAGGTGGCATGTGCCTGTAGTCCTAATTACTTGTGAGGCTAAGGTGGGAGAATCACTTTAACCTGGGAGGTGGTGAATGCAGTGAACCATGCACTGTATTCAGCCTGGGTGACAAAGCAAGACCCTGTCTTAAAAAACAAAAACAATAAAAATAAAATAAAATGGCATGTAAATTGTCAGATACTTGCTGCCTACTATTCTCAAGAATTACTATGCTAATATGTCTCTGAAACCAACATGTAGAATTATAAATAATCCTGCTTAATTTATGAAACATCTGTGATATTCTAGGCAGGTATTGTGTTAAAGAGAATAAATGTAATGGAAATATAGTCCCTTCCATTGAAAAACAGTTTATTAAGTAATGGTGGCAGAGTAATACATGTACACTTACCCCCAAACTGATTTAATTAGCAGTAATAACTATTTATGGACAGTGAGTCACCAGGATTTCTATCTAAAAGAAGTTTGAGTGCAGTAGATAGAATTGGAACTGGAGTATTTGCATAGCAAATTGCATAGCACACACGATGTTTTAACTTACATTGCATATTTATTTGGAAAGGCCTCTATGTGTAATGGAGAATTGGGTTTTTCATGGAAGTTGAATGGTTAAATATTCCATTTTTATGGAAATATGTTCCAGAAATCCTACTGAACCCTGTATGTATAATATTTCTAACTATTAAAAACCCAGTGAAAGAATAACATGAGACACTGAAACGTGAATCAACTGGCTCAAGGTTACATAGACTGTGGGTAGTGAACTGATTTATAGTTTGAACCACATACAATCTGACTGCAAATTTATTGTTGTGCTTATTTGTTGTTTCTTGTTATTGTTATTATTATTATTATTTTGAGATGGAGTTTCAGTCTGGTTGCCCAGGCTGCAGTGCAATGGCGCAATCTTAGCTCACCACAATCTCCGCCTCCCAAGTTCAAGTTATTCTCCTGCCTCAGCTTCCCTAGTGGCTGGGATAACAGGTGTGTGCCACCATGCCTAGCTAATTTTGTATTTTTAGTAGAGACAGGCTTTCTCCATGTTGGTCAGGCTGGTCTTGAACTCCTGACCTCCGGTGATCCACCTGCCTCGGCCTCCCAAAGTGTTGTGATTACAGGCGTGAGCCACCGTGCCCAGCCTTGTTATTATTATTGGCTTGTGATGTATCTGCTTTTTCATGTCTTCATTTCCTCCACCTGTTCAGGATAGACACATATTTTCATTATGTATTGCCAATTTATTAAGACTTTTCTAGAAGTGACCAAGGTTCACTGAGGCTTTGGTTGTACCATCCAGGTGAAAGTCTGAGGCAGACATCCTGTTCTACACTGCTCTTATCCTTATCGGGGCCTCACACCTCTCCCACTACCCACAGGTGAGATCTAAAGGGGGTGGTTTTAATTTTATTGATAAATATTTTATAGCATATTTCTGAAACTATTTTTATATTTAAAATAAATGCCTTCAGAACTTCTAACAGCTGTATCTTTAATGTACGGGCATACAGGCTGTATACAGACAAGACATAAAGTTCACATAAAATTCAAGATTAGTTATGCTCCCATTTGTACAGCACATTATGTTCCATGCTAAACACTTTATCCCATTTACTTTTTAATTCTTGCAGCAGTATTGAGAGGACGGTACTATTATCAGCATTCTACAGATGCATAAACAACTTGTTAATGGATAAGTAACTGACCTAGGCTTGCACTGCAAGTGGTATAATTGGGATTTGGACCGAGGCATTCTGGCAAACTTTTTATTTGTTAGTTAAAATACTATATGAAATAATAATTCTCCAGTGACATTTCTATTTATTTCCTCTTAGATCCAAGAAAGTGGATGTGTGAAAAGATTAAATTTGATGTTTCCATAGGCCCTTAAGTGGTCGTTTATTTTCCTACCTTCTACAATTTGTCCAATAATTAATCCAATAATAATGGACAATAATTCTAAAATTATTATCTAGAGTGCAAGTTAAATTTATTTTGTTTTTTAAAAAGTAGCTTAATAAGGGGATACTCTAAATAATGAAGAGAGACAGAAAATGATAAAGGGAAAGGAGATGAGTTGAAGCTGCTGTGGAAACAAGAGGATTAGTAATTTAGAAACAATTCAGCTGTGTGGGTGTTTTTTTTTTTTTTTTTTTTCCATGATGTATGG
This sequence comes from Saimiri boliviensis, assembly GCF_048565385.1. Lineage (NCBI taxonomy): Eukaryota > Metazoa > Chordata > Mammalia > Primates > Cebidae > Saimiri > Saimiri boliviensis. Next base: position 126,064,981 of record NC_133451.1, read on the forward strand.
AATTTGTATTCATACAAAAACTAAGGTTGCTTTTCAGGCTCCTAGAAGAGCTCCATTAAATGTTGTCTTAAGACTTGTGACTCTAGACTTCCAGGTAGGCCACTATTGTTACATAACCAGGGACTGTCAGAAATGGACCAACCATAAGTCAGTGACACAGAGGTCAAAACCTGAAACACAAGCAGCATCAGCTGTCCTGGCACTTTGTTGTGATCCGTATCTAAGTCCTGCATCAATTTTTCAACCAGGACATTTTCATATGAATCCTAAGCTATTTTATAGAGCCAGAAAGTGTATATCCAAAGGTTAAAATTTCATATCCCTTATTTATCTATCACTGACACAAGGGAGGAATGGGAAGAAGCTGAATGATGGAGTGAGTAGCAAGAGGAGAAGTCAGGCACGAGACTGGAACAAAAGAGCTTGAAGTAACAACCTCGCAAGTGAGTGAAGCACTTCCACAAATATAAAAGGATGGATTACCAACCTTTATATGAATGATAAATTTGCCTAAGCATTTGTTTTGTTCAGATCATAAAGCATCTAGTATTTTAAATTTTATGCCTCCAGTTACCAGACGTATTATCTAGATTGCCACCAATATACAACTTTCTATTTTTTTCATAAGAAAGCTATTGCATATATACACAAACTTGTATGTTTGAGCCATGAGGGTTTTAGAATTTTTTAATCCGATTCCAGAATTTAGTAAAAAACCTAGCCTCCAAATTCCGTCACAGTCTTAAGAGATATGTGGCCATTAAAGTGCTTTTAATAGCATGGAGGATGAAAAACACTAATGAAAACATCCCACCATGCAGCAGATATTAAATGTTTGGTCTCTAACGTGTGGACTGTTTTACAAGCACATCTCCCATCTTAAACCCACAGAAGAAAATAATACAAGTCTTATACAAAAAGTGGTTTGAAAGGTACTTGATAGGTTTTCAAGTCACTGAAGACTCTGATTAATAAAATATAATTATACCTCCAAAGTAACTTTCTAAGTTACCAATGTGACAAAAATAGCAAAAATTAATAATAATGATAAGACTACACAATACTAAAAATGACTTTTATCCATCAGGGTCTAGAAAGAAACAGATGGCATTTCCAAATTGGATAATTTGGGGAGAGTTATTAGTCAATTTACAATGAGTATAAGCAGGGTATGTTGAAAATATAAGGAATAGTTGCATAACCCATGAGTAGAAATAGTAGTAAGTGGTTAACACCCACAGTCTTGAAAAAACCAAGGAGAAGGAACATTTCCCAGAACTCAGAGAAAGTCATCCGTTTTTGTAGAAAGCTACCTGACAAATACTGAGACCTCCAATTGAAGGACAAAGTTAGCTCATGTTGATCCCTCAAGGAAGGGATAATTACTCTAAACTCACTCTCTTCCATTCTTGTAATCTCCTACAGGGAGTCTGCATTAATTCTCATTGGTAGAATGAAACTGAAAGCCAGGAGCAAAGCAGCGTTGGTGAGATCCAACCAGGTGTGCCTCCTGGGCACAGAGTGGGGTGAAGAAGAGTGGGACATGGATCTACAAAGACTAATGGAAGATATGTCTAGCACACCTGTGAAAATAACATTTGAAACACAAATGAACATATGATGCTTCAATTATTACTGCAACTGGCATTTCCAACAGAAAGAAATAAAGACACTAAAACTCAGTGGAATGTCAAGCACTTATAGGAAGAAAGAGTGAATTAATTAATAAGCAATGGGTCTTTACATTTTGTTTTGGAAAATTAAATTTACAGAATGAAAACTGCTGGCAGATTTTCTTTGGGCGATCTTAAGAAGACTACTGTGAGAGAAGGAGTTTGTAAATTACATGTCTAATATGAAAAAATACATGTCATTTACAAAACTTCTTGTTTGTCTTATTAAGAAGTTTGCCATACCTCTGATCATCTAAAACACAACCAGACGTGTGGCAAGCTTTCTGTTCTTATATGAACATAGTCATGTAAAACAGAATTGTGGGAAAAATAAACCTGCCCATATAGCATCTTTTATAAAGGTTCAACAAGTATTACACTAAAAGCTTATGCTGACCTGACTATATATTACTTTAAAAAAAGCAGTCACCTTTTCATACAAGCAATTGAAGTAAAATAATCACTTTCTGCATTTTAGCAATCATTGAATACTCTTATTTTCTGTCCTTTCATAACTATAAAGACGTGTGAATTCATTCCTCAAGGCCTTTTCCATGGTGCTTTGACAATTTAGCCAGTGATCACTTTACTATATTCTTTTTCTTTTCACCCAAATTAGAGTCTATTTGAAACGTTTTCAGTACAAGAGTGTGCAAACTTAAAAAAAAAATTATTTGATTCTCTTGCTAGGAATTATAATTTCAGTAGAGAGTCTTTTATAAGTGTGTAGAGCAAGGGCATCCTTTTGAATGATATTTTTTAGGGAGAAAAGGGAACTCTCCAGATATTTTTTATATTATTTCATATCCAATACAATTATTTGTGCTGCTGAATTATAAATACAACTTATATTCATGATCATGGTTAATAAATGTGTAAGTACATAATATATTATGTTGGTGCAAAAGTAATTGCAGTTTTGCCATTGCATGTAATAGCAAAAATTGCAATAACTTTGGCACCAACCTAATATCTGTACCAAAATTCAGATGGCTTGTTGTGATATCTATCTTCTTTTTATAGGATAGTCTTTGAATGGTCATCACTTTTCAAATTAGTGGCCTTGTACTTAGAGAAAAGTCCTTAGAGGTGTATAGATGTACCTTTAAAATAGCCTTCTGGTCACAATTGCTAGACTTATTATACTGATCAAGCCAAATAAAGAGATTAGTAAGTTTAGCCATCATATTTGATATTTAGGGAATGATATGCTCATTTTTAAGAAAATTAGGAGTGTTTATAGAAATTTCTATGTAATGCAAAATTTAATAATAAATGTGACAACTTACAAAGAATTGTCCTTATCTTTCTAGTGCATCTAAATATAATAATCCTAGTTTATATTTATATAGTGCTTTACAATTTGAAATGTACTTTTCCAAAGTTTATCATGTTTGCTTAGACAAAAATTCCATAAGATAAACATGCAGGTGCCTTTACACCTATTTTGCAAGTTCAGCAAGCTAGAGGTAGAGAAGGCTCATGATTTTCTTACCATCACATGGTTAGTCATGAAGCTGCAATTCTAATGCAAGCATTGTAACTACAAATCTTGTGATTTTTCTACCAATCCCATTTGACTATGTAAATAATTTAGTGCCTTTACAATACAAGTCCTCTATTCTCTTGGAAAATATAAACATTTTTTTCTTGCAGCTATTTTTGATGACACACACACACACAACACACACACACAACACACACACACACACACACACACACACATATGTATATACCTTTATGATATATACCCTATTGAGTAAGGCTAATTTTGCCATTTTTGTTTTTTAAAGTTTCTTAATTAGATGTTTTATTGTTTAAAATATTATGGAAAACAAGTAAATCTTTTAAATTTAGTTTCTTTTGTATTTTTTAAAATTAGAGATTAGGTATCACCATGTTTCCCAGGCTGGTCTTGAACTCCTGGGCTCAAGCTATCCTCCCATTTTGGCCTCCCAAAGTGCTGGGATTACAGGTGTGAGCCACCATGCCCGGCCTAAAAGAAAACTTTAAACACAAAGTTGTTTAAAGAAAATGCTAGACTATTCCCATGGGCCTGACTCCTCCCCATCAATCCCACCAAGCTAAGGACTAAAGGTAACCTTTGTGCACAGATTGCTGTGTTAATAGCCAACTCTGGATTAACATATTTCTGCTCAATCAAACATATATCTGTAAATACGTGAACATATTTAGGGGTTCTGTTTGTTTTTAAATTAATGGAATTACTCTTTATATATAATCTATTTTTAAAGAAATGGAGTTTTCCTCTACACATTTCCTGTAACTTTATAACTTTAACAATATATCATGAACATTATCATTTGCCAATAGAGAAAGATATAACTTTATATTTTCATTATAATTTCTGTATGCACATCATACCCATATATAATTTTACACAAACAGAGATCTAACATCCTCTTTGGCTTTTTAAGATTCCCTGCCCCACTCCATCTCCTGTCTTTTCTTCTTTCCCCTTCTGCTGGATTTTCTCTCTTCCTTCCCCCTGCCACTCTACCCAAAAACTCATGTTAATATAGTTTTGCACAACCCTTTCCATGCTCATATAGTCATATATAGCTGCATGTCTACACACAAACATGTGCATACAGATATACTTATAGAGGTTCTATCCTGGTATGTTTTACAAAGAATCATATTATTCCACTTCTCTTTACCTTCCACTCTCGAAGTTGTCTTATGGAAATCTCTCAGATGCCAGAGATCCAATTCATTTTTCTTTATGACTGCATATTTGGCAGTCTACTATAAGGTCTGGCTCTACTATAAATTACTTAACCATTCTTTATTGATGAGCATCGTTTATTCTATTAGTCGAGAGAGAAATGATGCCTTTTGTTTTAACACAGATAATTTAATATAAAGATGTATTCCATGGCTGTAAAAGATCATTAACTAGGTAATTGGAAAAAAAAAAAAAAGAACACAAAGATGTTACAAAGACAGGAATCGTAGGAAGCAACCATCCTCCGTAGGGCTCGGTGAACAAGGGAAGGAAATTAAAATTATTAAAAGCTTGGAGGAGGGCCCCATGGAACTGGAACTCAAACCTCTTGGAAAAGAATCGACCAGCTGGTCTTCAAAAGAGTGAAATGAGCCTGTTTCTGAAGATGTTAGAAACGCTGTATCCCGCTGCCAGCTGCAGCTACAGGAGGGGATTGCAACTAACTCCCAGAGTGAAGAAGCATTTCTAGGATGTTGCAAACACAAGAAGCCTATACAAATCAAATAGATGGAACAAATCCTGTTTTCCTTTTCTGGCCTTCTAGTTTCCCTGTGGACCCCTGCAACCCCCACCCCCCCATAAGCAGAGGTTAGTAGGAAGTCAGATGACAAAAGAGAAAAGTGGGTTGTGGAGTCCCAGCCCAGAACAGAAGTTAGAAGGGTGGGTTTAAAGTTTTGAGACATTAACTTAACAACTGTCACATCTTTATTGCTAGGATTTTTTTTTTTTTTAGTTTAAAACAGAGTTGTATTAAGTGCCCTCATTCACATGGTTTTATGTACTAGTGCTTGTATTTCTCAGGGAGAGATTCCCAAGAGTGAAATTACTGCATGAATTGATATTTTTAATTTCAATATATGTTGCCAGATGTTTTTTCAATGATTCTGCAGAAAAAAATCACATTTCTAATAGCAATTTTTGAGAGTACTCATTCTTCCTATTCCCATCAGCAACAGAAGCCATTACTATTAAATTTTTTCATTGTGATAAGTAAAAAGCAATGTTTTGTTATTAGTTTAATTCACATTTTGCTGACAGCTCGTGATTTTGAGCATCTTGCCATGTATTTATTGACAATCTGTAGTTCTTTTTTTGTGGGAATTTCTGTCTCTAGCTCTTGCTCGTTTTTTCTATTGTGTTCCTTTCTGTCGTCTCTTTTGTGAATAAACAAAACCATTTTGCATATTCTAGACATTAAATTTTATCAGTCTTTTGTGTTTCATTGTTTTCTAACACAATTGTTTACTCACTTTGACTTTTTATATTTTCCCAGACAGAAGGTAATAAAATATACCAATGACTTATAGTTTCCAGTTCCTGTCTTAGCTATGTAAATCTCACCCACCCCAAGACTGAATTTGTAATTTAGAATTATTTCAAAGTTTTATTTTTAATTTTAACATTTAAGACTTTGTTCCATCGGGACTCTATGATTATACATGCTAAGTGATGGGGGCCTGGCTTTTTCTTCCACATAGACAGCCAGTTGTCCAGCAACATTTATTATATCCACTATCCTCAATACTGACTGAAAATAATTTCTATATGTGATGTTCTTACATCTATTTCTGGATTTTCTATTCTTGATTACACTGATCTTTTGGTTAATTTCTATGCCAGTACCATATTGACTAAATCATAGTGACTTTTAATATGTGCAATGCCTAGCATAAGAAACTCTCCTTTTTAAAATTATTTTCTTGACTATTCTCAGATATTTCTCTCTTTTTTTTTGTATGTGTTCTTTAAGATCATTGTTCTTTAAGATCATTTTATCTATCTTCTTTCTTCTCCAGAAAACAAGAAATAAATTCTATTGGAGATTTAATTGGAACTACATTCCACTCATATGTCAATTTGTGAAGGGTTTATACATCAGAAAATTATCTTCCCATCAAATATAGTACTTTCATTTGTTCAGATGACTATTTATGCTTCTCAGTAAGATTTTATAGAATATATTTTTGAATAAAATTTCACGTCCTTGTTAAATTTATTGCTAAGTGTTTTGTAGTTTTTGTTTTCATTATTACATTTCTGGATATTTATTGCTAAGAGAAAGCTATTGATTTTATAGTGTTTCCTTTAGGATAGACACAGTATTATAATAAATAAATAAATAAATAAATAAATGTAATGGTTCACAAGAAATACATTTTTTTTTTCTCTCTGATGACAGTTTAGGGTATATACTACAAGTTGACAGAAGGCTTTTCATTATTTGGTCACTCAAAGGCCTACAAGAATTCAGCTCTACCATCTTTGTTAGGTGAATTTCTGCCTTGCCCTGATGGTTCCATCCCAGTTTAGAGTAGTAGGAAAAAAGTTATAAGAAATTGCATCGGAGATTCAGGTGGCAGGCAGGAAATTGACAATTGTTAGTTCTGGTCACGTCTCGTTGGAGGGAGTCTGATCTTAGGCAACCTGTAATCAAAGAACGGCTGGGAGATGTAATGCCACTGTGAAGATGTATATTCAGTTATTATTCATTGCAAGAGATTTTAGGAAATCTAGTAGACTCTACCATGATATAATTGTCCTATATCTAATGACTGTACTAAAGTCTATTTAACTACAGAAGTTTTGTTTCTTAACCAGAGACACTTGGGATTTCTAAGATACTATGTCATTAATAGAAAAGAATTGTTTTATTGCTTCTTTTTCAACATCTTTTCTACCAAATACTCCATTTCCTTGTTATATTTGCTAAAAATTCTAAGACAAGTTGAATAATAATAGCAAGCACCCCAATATAAGTCCTATAATCTTTATAGTTTCTGTATTTTACCAGTTAGAATTATATTTTGTATTTTTTTTAGAATATTGTCTTTATTACTATAAGGAGTATACTTGGAGCTTATGTTAGAGTAAGACTGCCAAAGTTTGTCAAATATCTTTTCAGAATTTAATTATAAAATCATAGTATTTGTCTCTTTCAATGTACTAATTAACGGACTGTGTTGACAAGGTTTCTGATTTTTTAAAACCTGAAATAAATTCTATTTTTTTCTATTCTTTGGGAATTTTAGTAAAACACTGCTCATGTATCAAAGATATATGCTACTATCAAATATACACTAATTTTTTAACATTTTCTGCACTGTAGTTCCAAATGAGATTAGAGCACAACTTTCTTTTACTTTTTTTTTCTCTATTGTTTTTTGTTGTTGATGGTGGTGGTGGTGGTGGTGGTGATGGTGGGGTAGGGGGTACTATCTTAACACATTTGAAGTTTTATTTATGCCATGTTTATAATATGGATTAGGGAAATTTATGTTTCTATGATGATAATAGTATAAATTATATTGGAATTACGTGTTCTTTAAACTATAACTCAGTTGTAAAGTCAGCATGTCCTTATCCGTTTTAGGAACATATAGACTTCTATTTACTTTTTGAATATTTTCTTGATTAACTATCTTATCATGTTTTTCTCTTTTTCTTGAACAAATTCTGGTTTTACTGGAATATAATTTACTTCCTCTACATTTTTATGTTTGTTCCAATAATGGTACATGTAGTACTCTTTTTATAGAGATTTTTTGGGGGCTATGATTATTTATCATTTCTCATGTCATATTTTTTTGTTCTCTCTTTCCCTTGACAAGTCTTAGAGGAAGTTCATCTATTTTGCAATGATTTTCAAAGAGTTTCTTTAAGAAAATCTTATCCTTTCTCTAATTTAAATCAATTTAACTAGTTTTAGCTTTAGTTTCTTTGATTACTTTCTTGTATTCTTTAATAACGAAACCATTTACAGTTATAAATTTTTATCTGGGTACAGCTTTTTGCCACATTCTATAGGTTTTAATATGATATATTCTACAGTTTCTAGCTATATTAGAAATTTCATTCCTTTAGACCAAGTATTATATAAAAGTATCTTAATTTTCAGGTAATTAAGACTTATGAGTCATGTTTCAAAACTGGATTACTAACTGTATTGGTTCAATATTGAAAAGTAAAAGACCCTATAAAATCTCTACTTACAAATATTTAAGGTATTAATAAAATAATTTTTAAATATTTTATAGACATTAAATGTTTATCACTTAATGGGCATGAGTTTTTTTATATATGTCTTATCAAATTTTATTACATTATTCAATTTCACTATATACTTGCTTATTTTTTATTTACCAGTGACATTGTTTAAGGCTTTTCTTCTATTCCAAGCTATAATTACCCTAGTAAAAATTTGCTCTACTGTCTACTTAAAATTTTTCAAAGGACCCTCCAAATTACCTTATTTCCTCCTTTAAAATAGTTTTAAAGGATTTTTCTCCTTTAAAATACTTTTGAAGGATTTCTAACCTGAAAAAGGGGGTAAATAAAATTACAGAATAATATCATATTAGTGGTCTTTCTAAGAAAGTCTTAGTCTGGTTTCTTCCTGCAGGAATATTTAGGATTTTTTCAAGTTACATTAAAGAAAAACAAAACAAAACAAAACAAAACACTTTTTTAAGCTTTTTTATGTCCCTCAGTCAATGACATAGTATACAAAAAATTTATATGTAGATTCATACCTGTCTAGTCATGGTACGTATTCTTTAGGACAGACCACTTTGTTTTAAAAGAACTGTGTCACTTTCCTTAGTGTATAACATTAAAAATACATTAAAATAAAACTTGATTATAATTTTCTCATTTGGTAATCATTTTTCCTCGCTAATAAAAAGAATCCAACCATGTTTAGTAAGATTGACTTTGAAAAACAATAATAATCCCAAAACTAAACTATCAATATCAGACACCTTTATGGCAAACCAAAAATTAGAAACTTCTTGAAAATACTAAAACAGACTTACAAAACTGGAAGTCTTTCTCTCTGTCCATATACTGTAGATGACATGCTAAAACTGCCTAATATGCCATACATTCCTTGCAGGCTTGTTAGGAACTCTTGTTGCTTCCAACTTTTATTGACCTGCAAGGTCACTATAATTTAGTTGCCAGTAAGTTATGTTAGATTCTGAGACAGCTTATATTTAATCTAAGGTAAAGTAGTTTAACTGACTGTAATGAGGTATGACAACCATATTGACTACTCTGCAAAGAAGATATGTCATTGCAATAGTAATGGGACAAGCCACCCAATTAATTAGTAGCAAATTGGACAGATTGCTTTGGAAGTTTTCCAAGAGAGAAAGTGCTTCAGGTGCTTTGCTTCAAAACCAAGGCAAAACAGCTTTCTTTTTTTTTTTTTTAATTGCATTTTAGGTTTTGGGGTACATGTGAAGAACATGCAAGATTGTTGCATAGGTACACACATGGCAGTGTAGTTTGCTGCCTTCCGTCCCCTCACCTGTATCTGTCATTTCTCTCCATGCTATCACTTCCCACCTCCCCACCCCGCCGTCCCTCCCCCATTTCCCCCCAACGGACCCCAGTGTGTAGTACTCCCCTCCCTGTGTCCATGTGTTCTCATTGTTCAACACCCACCTATGAGTGAGAACATGCGGTGTTTGATTTTCTGCTCTTGTGTCAGTTTGCTGAGAATGATGGTTTCCAGGTTCATCCATGTCCCTACAAAGGACGTGAACTCATTGTTTTTGATGGCTGTGTAATATTCCATGGTGTATATGTACCACATTTTCCCTATCCAGTCTATCATCGTTGGGCATTTGGGTTGGTTCCAGGTCTTTGCTATTGTAAACAGTGCTGCAATGAACATTCCTGTGCATGTGTCCTTATAGTAAAATGATTTATAATCCTTTGGATATATACCCAGTAATGGGATTGCTGGGTCAAATGGGATTTCTATTTTTAGGTCCTTGCCACTTTAATCCCTCTGGACAGAAATGTTTTCATTTTTAATTTTTAAATTGTATGCCCCAGAATCAAAGGCAGAATTGCAAGATATAGGAACTAAGATGTTTATGTAAAAAAAAAAAAAAAAAAAAAAAGTGTAGTGACCTAATGATCATCATGATTTTTAAAGAAAGCTATTTCAGTGTTTCTTATACCTGTGCATTATAAGGGAAATATCATAACTTCACAGTTTGTAAAATGTTTTCATCTATAACCCATTTGATCCTTGCACAAATTTCCAAGATATTATCTTTACCCATTTTACAATGAGGAAATTGAAGTCCGGGAATGTTAAACAATGTACTCCTCCCAAAGCTAGTACATCACCAGAGTTCTCATCGCAGGGCAGTCTCTCACTTTCCATCACTGCCAGCACAGCAGAGTGTACACCACGGTGCTCCCACATCTTACATTTTCTGATGCACTTTCCTCTTCCGTGTACTGGTATAGAAACAATAGAGAACTTAGCCATGGCAGAAATGTTAACCTTTGCCTAAGTTTGTTTATTTCAATGCATGACCTTCTAATTGGAGAAAATAAAGCCAATCCATTTCAAGTTAAAAGATCCTTTGAAGTACTAAACAATCAAGCAGATGCTTTTCCCTCATTCAATTGGTGGATGCTGGTAGAGAGTGAGAAAATAATATTCTTGCTATAACTCTATGGTAAACTCACACAATTGTAAAGTGAGTCTGGCCTTTCTTGTTTTATCTCAAAACACCACGAAGTCCCATACAGTTTGAAAAATTAAGTAATCCTATGCAAAATTAAATTTCTTATTTTGCTTGATTCCTGTGGCAGCACCTTTCAATTCTAGTTCCTAATCATGTTCTCAAATATCATGTAAATATAGAAAACATTAAAAAAAAAAAAACCACTGCTACCAGTCTCTCCCAAAGCCTGTTATATTATGTGACTCTGTCCTACACAATAATGTGTCAAAATCCTAAATTTCGCTGAGAAGGAAAGATGGATAGATTTTGTTTTCTAGTCTCTAGAAGAGGAGTTGGGATGTCAGTAGAAAAGTGCCTCTCTCCATCACCAGTGGAGCTAATCAGGAAAAAATGTCTGTGGTAGCATACACATTAATCTCCAGCTGGAATGGGGCTGTTATGAGGTGTAACTAACCATATCGTTGTGACTCATCTCAGTCTGTAATAACATGCTCTGCAGTGACATCAGTGGTTGTATGAGATGGATGTTGCATGTAAAGAAAAAAGTATTGTTCAGCTGGAATATTTGTAAGCCCGCGTATGACACAGTGACAGTTTGCAGTGAATGCAGCCACTGTTTTTCTGCAATAACACATCTGCCATATCCTGTTATCACTGTGTTTCTAAACCTGTCTCAAGTAGTCATCATGGGGCAATTTCAGCCCCACAGGTTGTTATAACATCTTAGTTCTCAAAAATGACCTCTGTCAAAATGCATTGCTGTTGCCTACTCGGGCCCACAACGGGGCTGACTCCAGAAGTTAAAAAAAAATTCTTACACAGGTAAATTATTTCAATGGCGATGTCATTTCAGATTCTTTATAAAGTTTTAGTATTCAGAATTAATTATTCCAGCCACATTTTCTCTACAGAAGGAGAGGTGTAAATTGATCTTTGATCTGTTTCTACATGTAAAATGCATAATGCTTATAAACTGATTTTTCCAGTTGATTATCCACCAGCACATAATTGGCAGAGTATAAAAGCAGCTATATAATTTTCAGGAACACAGTGTCTCTGGGCTTTAAATGAGAGGGCGCAACTACTTAAGGTTCGTTTCTACTTTAAAATTGTATAACCTTTTAAAAAACATTTATTCAAAAGCCTTTTTTTGTGTCTCTTTTCCACTAAATAAAAAATTCTTTAAGAGGAAAGAACTGAGGATATAAATATTTACAAAAGTTTTAGGTTTTAATTTAAAAATATATAACCAGAAGCATCTTAACTTTTAAGGAGCAAATGTTTTAATTTCGAAGTATGTAAAAATAACAAAAATAATAAATAAAATGCATTTTAGAAGAATACAAAGTAGATGTAGATACCACATACCCAGCACAGAATATTTAATGATACTGAAAACCAGAATTTATTCAGCATTTCCTAGTTGCAAGGGCAAAAGGGGAAATAGTAGATTACACTTTTGCTGTCTAATTTTAGTTTCAAAGAATTTCATAATTTTTTCTAGAGAAATAATTATTTCCTGGAAACAAATACCACTTCTAACCTGATTAATAGTCAGATGTTAATTGAAGCATTTTTAAAAATACACTTATCAGATAAATATAATTTCATAAAAGAAAAATATTCTGTGTAAGCAATTCGTATGTCTATTAGTCAAAACAATATAGAGAGTATTCACAGCTTTCGCTGGGCTGTGGTATAGTTTGGTGAAAGTGCCATATCTTCTTTTAATCAATCTTTCTAATTTTATTTTTTCAGAATGAAAAATCCCCAGGGCGATCTGCAAGTCGATCAAGTAACATTTCAAAAGTAGGTGAAATGTACTCATTTTCTTGTTTATTTAATTCTATGCTTCATGAGTTCACATAAAGGTTTATAACGCTTAACCTGTAATTGTTATCTGTGAGGGGAACACAAATGTGACTTGATCATGGATTTTAAGATTTTACCATAATAAAAAGACATGATTTTACACAAGAAAATAAGTTAGGCTATCTTTTTCTTTTCCATGTTGTGTGTAAGAGGTAATTTGCTACTTTCCTTTTTTTTTTTTTTTTTTTTTTTTCTTTTTTGAGACAATGTCTCACTCTGTTGCCCAGGCTGGAGTGCAATGGTGAGATCTTGGCTCCCTGCAACCTCCACCTCCCAGGTTCAAGCAACTCTTCTGCCTCAGCCTCCTGAGTAGCTGGGATTACAGGTGCCCACCACCACACCCAGTTAATTTTTGCATTTTTAGTAGAGATGATGTTTCACCATATTGGCCAGGGTGGTCTCAAACTCCTAAGCTCAAGTGATCTGCCCACCTCAACCTCCTAAAGTATTGGGATTACAGGCCTGAGCCACCATGACTGGGCAATTTACTACTCTCATAGTATCATCTAAAGTATGTTCTTTCTCTCATTTCAAACACCATAAATCTGCCATATATCCAAGTTGAAACTATATCAACATTGATGGTATAATTCTCATGAATTTAATTTTTCTGGAGTTTGAGCTGAACTCTGTTGGGATTTAACTATCTTTGTCACCAAGGCAAGTTTTAGAAATCAATTTAATAAAAACATCAGTTTGGTCATATTTAGTTTGTAGAGTTGGTGGACAATAAAGCAAAATATTCCCTAGATCATATATAAACCTAAATAGGACACCAGAGTGTTGAAAAGATTATCGTTTGAGAGACATACTCTAGATTTTATGTTGCCTAAAAGACAAAATGTAAGGGCTGTTCTTTAAAATGAGTCACCATGTGATATATACACCTGGTGCTTGGGAAGTGAAAAATAATTTAGAGTCATTTGTCAAAATTGAAAATAATGATTTTCAAAAATGTAATTAGAAGCAAGACGGATTTGTCATGATTAGAGCTTCCATTTCAGGTCTTCCCACTTGCCAGGATCGTTCCACATTCCTGAAATTAACTTTGTATTAGTAATTTTATATTACTTTCTTTCAAGAGGATCCCCAAAATAGTAATCCTCTGCAAGCATTAAAGAAAGTAGATCAACTTCCAATTTAGAGAAGTTGTTTTCTTCTCTTCTGTTTTCAGAAACAAAAGGTTTTACAGCTCATTAAGAAAAAAGTTGTGACCACAGTATCAACATAATCTTATGCTGGTTTCCAAAGCCCAGTTTTCTCAGGAAATTCCAATGGCCAGATGACATCTGCACACACACTGGGATGTTTATAGGAGCAGACTCTAGTATGTTTATAAGAATAAACATTCCTGCCCATTACTCCACGGGGAAGCCATATCTCTGTCTTGCAACACCATCCACTCTACTAACATTCTTTAAGATAGTCTAATATCAGTCAATGTGTTTGCTTGCAAGACATGCAGAGATGTGAGGGACACATAGAGAATTGTACCTCAGTGCTTGGTACTGAACATTTCTAATTGTATTCAAATCTATGTCCCTTCAGAGATATTTGAGAGGCAATGAGGCCTACTGGTTAAGAGCACTAACTCTGAAGAGTAGGGATCTGAGTGTAAGTCACCACTCTGTCACTTCCTACTCTCATGACCTGAGATGTTCATTTTACCTTCCTAAGACACAGTCGCCTCCTTTATGACATAGGAATAATGATAATATCAGTCACCTGAAGGAGGTTTTCTTAAGTGGTTATAAATTAAAATAATACCTTTCAAATGTCTATCACCCTAGTTTCACAATGAAGAATATTGCCCACAACCACAGAACTCTGTCATCTTCCTCAACCTGAATACTAATGTGGAATAAGTAAGGACCTAAAAACTTGTAAACAGCACTGACAACGCCTTTGTTAGACCAAATACTGTTTCATGATCCAGGGGTGAAATTACATCTGCATTTCTAAACTGCTCTTTGAGTTTTACTTAATGCAGCTTGTTTATAATGTTTTAGTCTTTTATGTTTTAAGAAATAGAAAAATCAAGAGTGTAGTTTCCTTTCTATGAGTTCTTCTTCGGGGTCTGGTATTTATCAGTTGTATTTCTGTGTGGGAGACAATTAATGACAAAAATGAATCCTGGTCAGAAAGAAATGAAAAACTATTCTTAAACATCACTTAAACTGTACCACAAAAATGCCACCGTCAGACAGTGGTAGGAATAAACCAGAGTTCAGTGCACATGAGTTTACCTATCTAAACCAATTTAACTTTCCCATTATGTTCAGAATGAGTCACAATGTTAATGCATTGTTGAGTCCTCACTACTTTTTCATAAATTGATAAGTGAAAAACTATTTATTGACTACAGCATCTATCAATCATGAAATGGCCAAATCTAGAAATACTTAGGTTCTTTAATTTGGAAAATATTGGAGAAGAAAACGTTAACATTGGAGCAAAGATTTTTTTTTAATTTTGTTAAAATAATTTTTTATGTTGAAGACTGAGCATTTCTAGGGTATGAGATCAGTATAACGGAGTGATTGGATGGATAGCAGAGTAACTGTTAGGAATCTTAGGAAGGTTATTTAACATCCCTAATAACTTTGTCTGTAAAAGGAGTATATATATGTATTAGTATTTACCTCTTACAGTAGTGCTTAGAACAGTGTTTGGCCTGTGTATTAGCTATTTTTATTGTGGGGTTCTTAATATTTCTATATCAGTGACAGCTTTAAACAGGTGCTCAGTAAATATCTTTTGAAGTAAGTAAATTGGAGACATGGTCTACAATGTATGCAATGTTTTATAGGTATAATAATAAAATGCAGAGTGGGCAGGCTTAAGGAAGATGTTAGTGATCTGAGGTTATTTTCCTGAAAAAATTTGCATATTTCTATTTCCTAAAAAAGTGTACATATATTTGACGACAATAAAACTGTCTTATGTCAGTAATAGTATTATTCATAATGGGTGTTTTACTTTTTATCTGCTTATGCCATCTTCTGTTCTTAGACACAGGAAAATCACAGACAGTACAGAGGACTCCATCCATAATGAATGGAAAAATTGTTCTTTGTATTTTTAAGTCTGCTTTTCTGCCTATTTCTTGTGGTTATTTAATGAATCAAACTTTCTCATCGGCAATATTTGTTGAGTGTCACATATCAAAAATCTTGCTCTATACTGGAAATTATGGAGTAATAATTTAAAAAATTTCCTTCCCTAGTTCTCAGTGAGCTTACAGCAAAATTGTATAACTAACAGTGCATAGAATTGTTAACATAACAGACCTGAGACTCCTATTCTGAGAAAAGCCTGTGTCAAGATTACCCTTGACTGATACCTGGAAACTTGGATTCCATAGGTAGTGCTTCACCCTACCTGTTAAAAATGATTCGCTGTTCCTGAACTGCAAACAATACAGCTATCCTAAGCACATGCCTTCCTTCTGGGAGTCTGGGGTCTTGGTACATGTGGTTGCCTACACACTCAGCCCCCAGTAATAACTTTGAGCACTGAGTCTCCTATAAGCTGCCCTAGTGGCAATACTCTGCACATTTGTCCTCAAACTCATTGAGCACATCCCAGCACAACCACTGGTATGAACTTTTGGAAGATTGCTTCTAGTTTCCTCTGGACTTCACTTCATCACTCCCTGTGCCTTTTCCCTTTGCTGATTTTGCCTTGTATCCTTTCTTAGCAATAAATCATAGCCATAAGTATGGATAGTTGCTGTCATGAGTTTTCCCAGAAAATCTGAGCCTGGGCATGGTGAATGGAACCCCTGATATTCTACCTAAATAAGAAGTATAGACCGAGCGTATGGGAATTCGGAGAGCCATCACTTCCATCTAATTGGGAAAGGGTGGCAGCAGAGAAAGTTTCTTAGAAGAACGTTATGTAAATAGACACTTGAAGAATGGTTGTTAATTGATCAGCTGTCAGGGAAGGCTGTTAAAGGGTCATAAGTCCAAGGCATGGAAGTTAGAAAACATAGATTATAAGGAAGAAGCTACATAAAATACTTTGTAAGGGTTTTTGAGATGGAAATTTAAATAATAGAATGCATTATCTTGAGTCATTCAAATTACATAACCTCAATCTATGTGACATTGTCAAGCTCAATAAACTTGACAAAACATGTGAAGAAATGTCACCTACCAGGGGAGCTCATGAGACACTTGGTGCTCAACACTAGTCATTCAAGTGTGGTCTGGCTTAGAAACAGAGAAGTAGATCTAGAACCCATCAAGGTCCTTCAGACTTTTCTTAGCGAGTATGTATAAAATGGAACATTATTATTTTTGCCATTCGGGATTGTTCCTTATAAACATGATCTTGCCGTTGTGAAAGTAAACAATTTCCAAACATGAGATAAATAATAAATGTGCAATTTTTAATGATCAAAAATTATATCTCCTAAGTTTTTACCTCTGGATCTTTGTACAATATATTATTCAACAGCAATTATACTTTGAGTTTTCTGGTCCTTGCAATGTTTATAATCTTATTATTTCATATTTCTAGTTTGTCTTAGTAAATATAAGACAGTTATACCTATGTTTCTTCCTTTCTCTTTTATTTTTAATTCAAGTAAGGCTGGTATGCCTTGGATATGTTAAAGTTGAAAGTTGATCCAAAAGCTACAGAGAAACTATATAGGTTTAATACAGTATATGTGAGATTATGAAAATATCTTCGATGTGAAAAAAGCAGCATTCATTTATCCATCACTTAATTTTTAATACTTTTTTGATATTAGTGCTTGTTACTGCTTTTGAACACACATACTACTCAAAAATAGATTCCTCAAGAAGAAAAGTCAGCCAAATCTGGCCTTTTATTTCTTTAAGGGTGAAGGATCATTACATTTAACTAGCAACAGCACAATACGTATCTCACAAAAAAAAACTTCAAAAGCAAGCTGTCAAAAGGAGAGAACAACTTGTACTTTCAATTCAAGTTAACAGAATTTTCTTTTTAAAAAAATCCTTTACTTTTTGGTGTGTGTAGGAAGCAGCTCACAAAATCTAATCTGTTTATGAGAAGAAATTCAAAAGCCACTAGCTTAACAAAATGATATTTCAGTTAGTTTCCTTCATTTCCTATTACATTCCCTAGACTTCATTTAAATGACAGCGATTCATTTCAATTCTTCAGTTAGTCTCTACCTTAAAATATCTTATAAAATGTTAAGGTAAAGTTTATAAAATGTGCACACCAGTTAATTCTGAAATAAATAAAGATGCATGGGATAGTCAGTACAATTGACTCAACAAATATTTTTTGATGGTGTACTGTGTACAAAGTATTATATGGATCACAGCATTTTAAATAGGTGTTTTCTTCTGATCAAATATATACTTTAATTTTGCTTCTGTAAATTTTCATCTCTCCATATTTTTCCAGATTTGCCTTTAAGATCCCAAAGTATTTTCCAGCAAGGTCAAGGTGAAAGTGTTTCTTATATGTAAAACATACTGAGAATTCTTTTCAACTGAAAGCCTGAGCCAAGTGTTACACCTCTAAACAGGTGTTTAATGTTCTGATTTATTGAGAGATCCATTTTGGTTTGCCTACACAATGGACCTATAAATCATCTATCCTTCAGACTACATACCTTTAGAGGGTAATTTGATAGGTTGATGAAGTAAAGTAGGCTATATAATTCGGAAATAACTAGAAATGGGGTGGACTAATTAGAGAACTTTCAGAGAGCCTGAGTTGAGGTCTGTCCTGAGACCAAAGTTGAGGAAATGGATATAAATTTATTTTAATTATTAAAGGCTGGGTGGGAGAATATAAGAAATTCTGAGACCTTCTTATGTCCTGAGGCATATTCTTTATATACACTCACTCCTTGAGGCAATCTCACTTAGCCTCATAACTTTATACATAATTAATAGGCCAACAACTATCAAGCCGATATTTTTAGCTCAAATCTCTGCCATGAATTCCAGATTCAAAATGCTAATCAAATTTCCCACATAAATGTGTAACAGGAATCTGTCTTAGGTCAGGTTTCTCACAGCAGATCCTGAGATGAGAATTTTTTTCAATGATTCACTATAAGAATATTCCTAGGAGAAGACATCCAAGGAGTAAGAAAGGCAACACAGAGAAGAGAAAGAAATCAGGAGTTCCCTGCTCCTGCATGGGGATGCCGGAATACAAAATGCACTTCACTCTGTCCCCTCTTGAGGAGCAAGGCTTTCATCCTGCAGTATTTGCCATTCATTGGCTCAGAGTCATTCAGGGGGATTAAAAACTCCCAACCACTTTGATTCTCTTTACATGTGGGTAAACTGTCCAACAAGCTGAAGGGCAGGTTTCCAAAAAGAACTACAGTAGTAGGACTTTAGAAACAGAAGCACCCAGAAGTCAAAGGAGATGCATACTTGAACCGGTGAGAGGGACCCAAAGGGATCTAGGTGGAATACCCACAGCACCTGCTATCACCCATCCTTTGAGCTACCCAGATCCGTATGAACTCATTCCATCCTGTCATGGATTTGTATTGATGATGATTGGCCACCATTTCTGAGGACAAACTTAAAAGACATGGATTAGCAGAATGAGCTCTCACTACTGCAGCTGCCAAGTTATAACTGATTCATCATATCCTTCTTCTGACTCATTCCAAATATCCCTCATTCTTGATGATCACTTCTGTTAGTCTAAGTGGCTTGCTGGTGAAGTGTCTCTGACCTTTGAGCCTTATCATGCTGTAGTGGCTGTAATCACTTATTTAAAATTAAACTTGGGTGTGGGTAAATGAAAATATGCAACTATGGAAAATTTCAAAATATTTCTTGCTTACTCAAGTTGCAGCAACCCTACTTTCTTAAAATTAATAAGTTTCATTATTCAATAAATTGCTTCTCTGCCTTCTGGATAATATAACATGTGGGATAGCTCATGAGGGATAGTTCCAGTCACATGGTCAACTGATGTCTTTCTATGAGCAGGTAGCTTGTCAAGAGCTGCTTTCTAAATGGTGAAAGAAATCTGCTGCAATAGTGTGGCCTTGATCCAGAACACTAGGTTTTTCACTGCAGTTCTCCAATTGAAGCTTGACAGAGAGCCCACATTACATTTTTATTTATCATGGTACCTCTAGTAGTATTGCCACTTACTATTGCTCTCTCAGGATCATGGCTGCTTGTATTGCAGCTGAAATTGCTACAGAACCTTCTATCATTCAAGGCCACACTCAAAATGTCACCTTTCTGCGTAATCTGATAAAGGGGTATCATTCAAAAATGTGCTTTATGCTGTGTTTAAAATTCAGAGAGTTCTATCAAACACTCTGGGTCTTTCTTGATAGTAAGTAAAATGCAAAATTTGGTCCTAACTCTGGAAGGAATGCACTAGAATGCATTAGCCAAGGGAATTTCTAAAAATTTCACTGAGTTGTCCAACTCCTGAAGATATGTACATTTTTTCCTACTCTCTGGGACACAGGTATCCTAGCAAAGCATTCAGAATATTGGCCCTTCCTGCTCATTAGACATTATTGGACTTGATGATATCATCAATAAAATGGGCTGTTCTAATATTTGGCAACTGCTCCTCCAATTTATTTTGTAAAATATCCCTGGAGCAGGACCATGGTCATATATTAATGTTCATGCCAGATGAATACAAACTGCTTTCGATCCACATTTATGACACATATTCTAAAGAGCACATTGCTAGATTAACAGCCTTATACCACAAGCCAGATAGTGTGTTGTTCTAGAGTAAAGACATTACATGCAGCACACAACAGCTTCAGTTAGTGCTTCCACTTGGTTCCATTTGCCATGGTCCACCGCCATTTGCCTGACCTGCAAGGTTTCTGCAAGGAACAGACTGAGAAGCTGAATGGTGACATGGTGGAAACAATCATCCTTATATTTCTAAGCCTGTTTTTCATAGAACACCCAAAATGATTCTTTCCAAATATCAGTTAGGTAATGTCTTGCTGCTGTTCAAAACCTCTAATGGTTTTCTATATTACTCAAAATAAAACCTGAATTCCTTCATGGGCCGAGGAGCCGTAATCCAGCCCTGCAGCATCTCTCTAATTTTATTTCTTCTCATTGTTCCTTTCAGTCACTCAGCTCGAGACACACTGACTTCCTGTTGTTTCTCAAGGCTAGGTTTTGTTTTCAGGTCATTTGCCCTTCATGCTCCTGCTACCCAAAATGCTCATTCCCCACACAGCACCATGATTGGCCTCCTTGTTGTTGTTACATTTCTATTCAAATATCACTTTATCAGTGAGGACTTATCGCCTTTCCTACTTATTTTTCTTTAAGAATTTTATCACAGTCTGCAATATTATATATTTTTAATTGGTTTAACCTCTAGGAGGGTGATAACTATTTCTTCATTCAGTGATGCTTCTTCAACCCCAGAAAAGTGACTGAGAAGTAGGACACACTCAACAAATACATGTTGAATGAATAAATGGAGCCTGCTTGGTTTTGTTAACTTATAATATGTAAGTTCTTAACAAGGGATCTGGGGACTTATAAGCAGTGATCCTTGGGCCACGCCAGTCCATGAACATGTTACCAATACACACAAGCTTCAGCTGATCCCGTAGGGAACCTCTGCCAGACAGATTGCATCACATGTTAATCCTATTTTGAGGAAAACGGGTCAGTGTTCCCATGTCTGTCAAGCAGCTATTGGCCTGTAGAGGTAGAAGAGTCTATAGATTTTGGCTGGGGAAGTTCCTGTTTGGCCAATGGTGATTCTCCAGAGAAGGGAGTAGCTATGATCATCAGCCACACAGCAGCTGGGTAATGGGGGGCACTGGTCTGTAGTAAAGACCTGCGTGGGGGAAAAGCCTCCTCTATTGATGACTGCTTGGACCACTGAGATCCACTTAAGTATCACATTAAGTTTGTTTCGCCTCAACATAGCTTCTCCAGAATTCTGGCTTGTTACACTTTGTAGGAAACTTTTAAGAGGTTAAGTGGAATGAAACATAGCCCTCATTGATGCATTTGGTTCACAGGTCATAACTGATACTCACCATTGTCTTTTACCCACATTCGTTTTGGTTTCCTTTCACCTTTTTTCAGCACTTACGCTGTTCTGGATAGCTTTCCTGAGAAATCTGAGTCCCTGGGTGCCATTCCCTTATCAGGCCATAATTGCTATATTTGTCCATTTACAGCCAAACTGGTGAGAGGGAAAGAGGTGTCCTAGTATATCACTTGAGGGACCTATGTATTTCTGCTGTCACCATTACGTAGCAGAATTTTCTCATGCTGTCCTCCAGCACCAACATCTGAGGTCTCAGTATCTAATCTACTAACATGGGACAGGATTCTGCCTAACATGGTCTCTAATTCAGGGATTCACTTTACAGCCAAAAAATGGTGAGGCAGTGAATATATGATGTATATTCACAATAAAATACATAATATTTAATGTACATTTACTGAGATTAGTGCATACCCTAGCAGCCCAATGCTGCCAGCCTGATACAGCAAGTCTACAGCCTTCTGAAGATACATGAGAGGCATCAGCTTGGAAAAGACACCCTGGGAAAACAGAACTAAATCCCACAGGATGCAGTATATTTTTTGAATCCTGTGGGATTTACCTCCATGGTGCTTTGCCTTATATACCTGTAATACTTGGGCCTAAGAACTGACAGGTAAAAGCTACCCTGTCTATCATCACTCTCAGTTGTCCCCTTGGGGAATTTGTGCTTCCTACAGTCAGCACTTTGGGCTCTGCAGGTTTATAACTTCTGGTTCACAGAAGGAGATGTAACACTCCCAAATAAGAACAAAATAAGAGTCCTAGTAAACTTAAAGCTTTGATTGCTGCCTAGCACTTTGAGCATCTTGTGACAGTAGCCTAGCAAGTCAAGCAGTCTCATCCCATTCTAGCTAGCTTTGGTTAACCTGTTAAATTACGTGTGAGGCTTCATGTTGTATTCTGGCAGTGATAGGTCCGGGAGGGTATAAAATAAATTCCCTCCTTTTTTTCTTCAGTAATGTGGTCCTTAAATTCTGAAATTTTTATTTATTTGCTGATTTCTTTCAGCATTAGTCTGCATTTCATTTCCTCAGCCTTTCAGAAACTGGAAGAATTGGAAGCACTTTTTAATGTACTTTTATGTGAACAATGCTTGGATGGCTGGTAAGGAAGGGCTCCATCTCTCAAACAACTACATTTGACTTCATGGTTTCTAAGGACTTCTTTCAACTCCACCTTTAACTATTGTCAGTAAGTAAAGCCCTGAACAGAATGTCCATGAAGAAGCTAGGATCAATAACATTTTATCTCCTCCAGCACTGTAACAGACTAATATAGTCTTCTTTCAATGTTTAACCAGTTTGCATTCTATTGCCACTGTGAACAGCCCTTAAGAAGAGGAAGACCTTTTTTTTTTTTTTTTTTTTTTTTTTTTTAAGGGAAGTACAAGTTCAAAGCAATTTTAATTGGAAATACTTTCTGTTAAGAAAGACTACATTTGTGGAGCTGAAATTCAGAAATGAGGCTGCAGGTTGGCTCACAGATCAAACACAATGGAACATGGGATTTCTGTTGGCATGTAGTCTTCATGCTCTGTGTCTCCTTAGCTGAAGAACTCTGGCCTATCACCAGGAGTGTAGACAGCTCAGATCTGTTGACACAATGCCCCACCAAGTACAGACTCCCAAAAACCTCAGAAAAGGGGTCATGCTAACCACTGACTGGGTGAGGACAGGCGGAGCAGGAGCTTAGAGCCAAGACAGTAAGAAACACTGGCAAGGGAAATCTCGACATATAAAATGGGCCATTTTCATTTAAGTTAAACACTTTGATAGGGTATTTTAATATTATTTTGTAATTTCCTTTTTTAATATAATATAAATGAGTAGACTTATGACATGAATTTAACATCTCAAGTCTTTTAAACATGCCAGATGATGTGAATAGTTCTTACTCATCCCAGATGTGATGAGACAAATCTTTCTCCAAGAGTCTAGTCCCCAAGGTCAAGATGATAAAGAATTTGCTTTAGGAAGTGGATGGGAAAATAATCCATGCAGGTGAATTTACAGTCACAAGTAGTTGGTTACTGACTCCAGAATTGCACTATCCAGTAGAGTAGCCATTAGTCACAGGTGGCTATTTAAATTCAAACTAGTTGTAATTATATAAAACTTAAAAATCAGTTCTTCAGTTGTGCAGTAGCTACAAGTGCTCAGTAATTTCCACATTGAATAATATCGCTCTAGAATATTTCTGTTATCACAGAAAGTTCTATCAGACAGATGCTACTTATCTAGAAAATATGTTAAACTTCTCTCTAGGAATAAGTGAATGGTGCCTAAATATTTTCAATACACCTAGAAAAATAACCCAAATCTGGACAACATGTGAAAATATTTTTGAGTTTTTACATCCTAATACTTGCCATTCAGCTTTGCTTGAGTAATTTTTTTCTTAACAAGAAATAATGGGCCGGGTGTGGTGGCTCATGCCTGTAATCCCAGCACTTTGGTAGGCTGAGGCGGGCGGATCACAAGGTCAAGAGATTGAGACCATCCTGGCCAACATGGTGAAACCCCAACTCTACTAAAAATACCAAAAAAATTAGCTGGGTGTGGTGGCACACACCTGTAGTCCCAGCTACTTGGGAGGCTGGGGCAGGAGAATTGCTTGAACCCAGGAGGCAGAGGTTGTGGTGAGCTGAGATTGCACCACTGCACTCCAGCCTGGTACCTGGTGGGGGAGTGAGACTCTATCAAAAAAAAAAAAAAAAGAAAAGAAAGAAAGAATGAAGATTAAAAACTATTGACTATAAATTGGTCCCCAGAGAATTAAAGAAACAACTCTAATTGTTGTGACTGTGGTATTGTGGTAATGTTGGCAGTTGTTTTTCCAGGCCAGCAATAAAGCTAATGTGGGTCAGTATTTGGTTTACATAATAACTGTGAAACAAATGAATAACATGGTTTTGTGGTGCTAGGGATGGAACTCATTCCTTGCCACTGACCATCTGTAATATTCTACCAAACACAGACCTACTGCAATTGCAAACACTGCAATTGCCCTTGCCAGTGTTTCTTACTATCTTGGCTCTAAGCTCCTGCTCTGCCTGTCCTCACCCAGTGAGTGGTTGGCATGATCCCTTTTCTGAGGTTTTTGGGAGCCTGTACTTGGCCGGGCATTGTGTCAAGAGATCTGAGCTGTCTACACTCCTGGTGATAGGCCAGAGTTCGTAGAAATAAAGACAACCTTGCAATTGCAGTTATTTTTCCAATGGAAGAAATTTATTTTAAATGAGTCTGATTTCATTTCATTTATTTTTAATTTTTGCAAGTACTCAAGTCGTTCAGTATAATGAATTCATGATGAAATGAGAGAATACATTCAAAGTCTATCTATCCATCATTGTTAGTTTTCTAGGATTTTAGAAGGTGGGATAGTAGATGGTATTCAGAGAGGATTGAATGTTGTCTATTGATACTCTTAGCAATTATTACTTTCTCCTTCTGGATTTTCTCAATTAAAAACTCAGTGCAAGAAAAATTGTTCTGAAGCCAAATTGATGTATCTTATAAAAAATATCTGTGAGGTCAATGAACCATACAGACATTCTTTAAATTCATATTATCTAACATGGTAGTTTGGTAGTTGTATCTTTGAGATTTTCACCTATCATTTTAAGAAATAATTTTATTTTCCAGATATTCTAACTATGACAAGAAGCCTCATTTAGATCCATCGTCAATAAAGATTGATCAGTGAAAGGGTTGGACATATTTTAATTCAAATACCTCAAGTAAATTAAAGATGCAATGTTTGTGTTGTTAAAAGCCAAAGAAGTCAGGTTTTTTAAATCATCTTAATCCATTTAAACAAAAGATGATACATTGATATAGTTTTCATAGGGTTACACCATCTCTTCTTACTATCTCCTTTTATCTCTTATATTATTAAGTACTAATAATCTATTTTAATTTTTTGTAACTTCAGCTTTTTTTGTTTGTTTTGTACAGTTGAATCCTGCTTTTTTGCTTCTCTCAGATACACTTCCTTGGCTATCACTATCATCCAATATTTGTTTCCTTTGTGGTTTATCACCCTTTATTTTTGAGCCGTTTCCATGTGTCCTACAGTGAGGATAATGTTGGCAGCTGTGTTGTTAATGTAATTAACGTGCATAGTCGATTTGGATTGACTAGGCCAAATAAATCCACTTTGAGACATTAACTACCCAATTGGGCTCTTGGTTGATCAGATTAACTGGATAATTGTCAAATCTCTATGGCACTAATTACTGCAGAGTCACATCATGTATTCCCTCATTCAATTCTCATTTCACTAAAATTTACAATCAAAGCTATATGAAGAAATAGTGACTTATAAATAGACCAATGTAAGATGGAATTCAATAACCATGTGTGATGTTTCCCATATTGTCTTTCTACTGAAATAAGAAAGGGAAAGTTATAAGAATGCATCCTTCTTGCTGTCATCAGAAAAAGAATGAACTAAGGGTCTATATCCACTATACTTAGAACCCACAAAGATAACTCCCTCACAATACATTGAAATTCTCAGACTTAACAGCTCTTTATTTTTATCTTTTGAAAACGAAAACACAGTACTTACTTACTTTTTCGTTCATCACAGGCCTTCAATCTGCCAGAAAAATATTGTTAACCAATCCCTAATAAATTAGTTATTTCTTTTTTTGCAAAGATCTTTTGTACTTGATTTGATTTGTGCTGCATTAAAAGAATATGACTTTTTGCCTCTTGGAGTTTACATTAAACTTTGGGGGTGCAGTTAGACAAGTAACTTGATGATTGCAGTTCCATATTTAAGTGCTGTCTTGATTCTCCAACTTGATATTTCCAATATTTTAAAATAATTTTGTTTAAAGTAAGAAAAAATGAAATACAAAAATTTCTCTTTGTGGCTGCCCAGCTACAAAATTAGATAAACACATTTGCTGAAAAGTGCAAAAACAGTTTGAAGGTCATTAATCTATATACTACAAGGTAAATGCTACATGGCTTGGAGAGACTTCTAATGGAAGAGATTCGTTTTGCAAAAACTTACATATTCTGAGAACAGAACAAATGACTACAAATACCAAAAATTACTGCAATTATTTCGTGACTCTACAAATATTTTATATGATTATCATATTTCTAGGTTTTACAAAGTTAATTTTAACAGCATACTAATTTTCTGCATGGCCCTACACTGTATAAAATAATATTTTTCTTAATGACACTTGAGTCTTTTCTTTGACTTGTATTTTTAATGGAAAAATACATAATATAGGTAATATGTTATGAAAGGTGTTTAGAAAACTGTGTAATCCCAGCTACTCGGGAGTTTGAGGCAGGAGAATCACTTGAACCAGGGAGTTGGAGATTGCAGTGAGCCAAGATCACACCACTGCACTCCAGCCTGGTGATAGAGTGAGACTGCATCTCATAAAAATAAATAAATAAATAAATAAATAAATAAATAAATAAATAAAAGTTAGACCTTATGATAAAGATAGTTTAGTAAGTATATATTTAAGGTAGATAAAGAAAACTTGAAGAAAAATGTTATTAGGTTGGTGCAAAAGTAATTGTGGGTTTTGCCATTACTTTCAATGGTTAATTAAATCTCTTCAAACCTAAAAACAGAAATTAGGTCCATCCATCCAACTTTCCATTTATCTGATTCCCTGTTATGTTTGTTCACTCCCATGTGAATCCAAATGAAGAAACAGAGCAAAATATCATTTGTAGATAGATCTTTTTCTGCCCAGGTGTAACAAGAAGCTTTGTTATGCATTGCTGCTCAATGCATAATAAAATTACTTTCTATTACATCTGAGGTTAAAACCATTATTTGATATTAGAAATTATTTTGTTATTAACATAACAAAAGATTGGATTTTAAATTTCTGGAGTTTAGAACTTTATTATGTCTTATTAATATTAATAAGATCACTCAGTAAGCATCTGCTATATATCATTTATTAAGCACTTACTATGTGTCAAGCACTCCAGTAGGTACTATATATATGTTATCACTAAACCTGACAGGAACCTTTTTAGACAGATTTACAATTTGAGGAATATAAAACTGAGACTTAACATTAAGTAATTTACCCTCAGTCTCAAAACAAGTGTTAGTGGAAGAAGCTGCATATTTAACTAGGCGCTGTACTCCAAGAGTTATTTGTTCACAGTTTGCCCAACCACCTCCATAATCCTCTGACTTTTCTTTCGTGTGACACACACAGAAGTGTAAATAGGCATGACAGATTAGGTAGGACCAATACAATCAAAGAAAAGGGGAGTGATTTCAAAAATAAATGGAGAATTGGCCAGGTGTGGTGGCTCACTCCTGTAATTCCAGCGCTTTGGGAGGCTGAGGCAGGTGGATCATCTGAGGTCAAGAGTTTGAGTCTAGCCTGGCCAACATGGTGAAAACCCATCTCTACTAAGAAACAAAAATTAGCCCAGGGTGGTGGCAGATGCTTGTAATCCCAGCTACTTGAGAGGCTGAGATATGAGAACTGCTTGCTCCCAGGAGGCAGAGGTTGCAGTAAGCAGAGTTTGCACTACTGCACTCCAGCCTGGGTGACAGAGTAACTCTGTCTAAAAAAATAAAAATAGAAATAAATAATTGGAGAATTAATGCAGTGGTATTAAGAAAAGATTTGGAGCCAGGCGTGGTGGCTCAAGCCTGTAATCCCAGCACTTTGGGAGGCCGAGGTGGGTGGATCACGAGGTCAAGAGATTGAGACCATCCTGGTCAACATGGTGAAACCCCGTCTCTACGAAAAATACAAAAAATTAGCTGGGCATGGTGGCGCGTGCCTATAATCCCAGCTACTCAGGAGGCTGAGGCAGGAGAATTGCCTGAACCCAGGAGGCGGAGGTTGTGGTGAGCCGAGATCGCGCCATTGCACTCCAGCCTGGGTAACAAGAGTGAAACTCCGTCTCAAAAAAAAAAAAAAAAAAAAAAAAAAAAAAAAAAAAAAAAAAGATTTGGGAGATTTATTTTGCTAGACAGTAGTAAACCATTTGGGGAATGGGATAATTAAAATGGAGCTTAATAAAATGAGGCATTGTAAACTTGTCACGTGTTTAAGAAAATCAAACACCGCATGTTCTCACTCACAGGTGGCTATTGAACAGTTAGAACACTTGGACGCAGGGAGGGGAGCATCACACACTGAAGTCTGTTGGGCAGAACTAGGGGAGGGACAGCGTGGGGCAGGGAGTTGGGGAGGGATGACATGGGGAGAAATGCCAGATATAGGTGATGGGGAGGAAGGCAGCAAACCACATTGCCGTGTATGTACCTATGCAACCATCCTGCATGTTCTTCACATGTAGTCCAAAATCTAAAATGCAATAAAATATATATTTTTTAAAAAAGATTTATGAATTTCATTAAATTAAGTCTTAACTGCCATCAAAATGTTCTTGGAAACTGCACCTTTATGCAAAAAAAAAAAAAAAAAGCCGGGCGCGGTGGCTCAAGCCTGTAATCCCAGCACTTTGGGAGGCTGAGGCGGGTGGATCACGAGGTCGAGAGATCGCGACCATCCTGGTCAACATGGTGAAACCCCGTCTCTACTAAAAGTGCAAAAAATTAGCTAGGCATGGTGGCGCGTGCCTGTAATCCCAGCTACTCAGGAGGCGGAGGCAGGAGAATTGCCTGAACCCAGGAGGCGGAGGTTGCGGTGAGCCGAGATCGCGCCATTGCACTCCAGCCTGGGTAACAAGAGCGAAACTCTGTCTCAAAAAAAAAAAAAAAAAAAAGTATAATAAAACCAGATTTTTTTGGTCACAAATGTTATAACAAAATGATGTTCGATGAAGGGATTTTTTTGAGGACCTACTGTACATCATTTTGTTTAAAGTCAGTACCCAAGAACCTATTCATAGTGTTAAGCAGGACTTACTCTATATGTAAATTTTACCTAACAAAAGAAATATACAAAATATTTAATGCTGTTTAATAGTTAATGATATTCATTCTGAATTATTTAGGAATGAGTTGCACTTTTGTGTGCAACTTACTTTGACGTGCATCATGGAAACAAGATACATTTATGAATGGAATGGATAAAGGGATGGATAGGTGAATAAATACATGGTAAAATAAAATTAGAAAAGTTTTAGAAATTTTATGTTGGATATATTGGTATTTACTGCATAATTTTTTCAACTTTTGTGTTTATTTGGAAATTTCATAAAATGCTAGAAGAAAGTAGATGCAATATATAGATATATAGGTAACAATATACAGAATAGACTGGAGAAGAAAAGGGAAGAGAGTAATGCCCAGAGGCATTAAAATAAACCAGATATGAGCTATTGAGTACTTGAGCAATGTTGGTGACAAGAAGAAAGAAATATTAATCAATATATTGGTCATTTCATGATTTAAAGTGAAGAAATATGAGTTATCAGATAAAATTAAATGAAATAAGGAATGAAATAGAGATGAGTCTTATGGAGAAATTTCTAGCCTGGTAAAAAGAACACATGGTAGTGCTCTCATAATCTGGTGTTGAGGACTTGGTGTGACAGTAGCCAAAGGCTGGCTTTCTTTTGAGGCTCTCCTGTAGTAGTTTTCTGTTTGTTTGTTTATTTTCTTTTCTTGAGACTATCCAAACTGAAATTCTTTCTGACATAGTCAACATACATTCCAGCTGATATTTCATGATCATCCTAGAGCTCCTTTTACTTTCTACACCCACATATAATCCCTGCCACATGTTCTTCCTACAATGGGACATTGACAGTCTTCTATTAAGTGGAGGGTTCTACATTATTCACTTTTCCTTGAAACTGGTGAAACTTTGCTACTTCCTTGACCAACTGAATGTGGCTGAAGAGATACTATGTGGCTCCCAGGGAAAAGTCATACAGATAATACAACTCTTGCTTTTTGTGGTACATACCTTAAGAACCACAAAGGGTAAGCTGGTTGCCCTGAAGCCCCATGCTGGAGAAATCACACAATTTCCATAGAGAGAGATGCCCAAAGAGCTTCAGCTATTTCAGCCCCAGCCCAGCAGCTAGACATGTGAGTGAGTGAGTGAGCCTTCACACGACGTCTGCCTTGAGGCTTCAATCCTTTTTTAGCTGATACCAAGCAGAGCCCTAAGGGTTATCTTTGCTGAGCCATGCCCAGATTGCAGAGTTGTAAGCAAAATAAATGTCACCAGTTGAAGACACTAAGTTTTGTAATAATTTATTACTCAGCCATCAAAGTAGAACACACACACACACAGACTTTTCCCAAGCAATTCATTTTACCCCAGCAGGAAGGCCTGATTTATTTAATGACTATTTAAGTTAACAGAAAACATGAGCCTTCTTCCTTATTAGTGTAAATACATCTTATTCCAACTAGCTTTTTCTTCATTATGCATTACTGATGAGATTTGGTTAGTCTCTTATCTTTAATATTTTTTATTTTTTATTTTATATTTTATTTTTTAGATGAGAGCCAGACTAGTCTCTATAGCTTTGAAAATCTAGATCATTGGTATGGTTTGGCTGTGTGCCCACCAAAATCTCATCTTGAATTACCACATATTGTGGAAGGGACCAGACGGGAGGTAATTGAATTATGGGGGCAGGACTTTCCCATGCTGTTCTTGTGATAGTGAATAAGTCTCACAAGATCTGATGGTTCTATAAGGGGGAGTGTCTCTGCACAAGCTCTCTTCTCTGTCGACCACCATGTGAGATGTGCCTTTCACCTTCTGCCATGATTGTGAGGCCTCTCCAGCCACGTAAAACTGTAAGTCCATTAAACCTCTTTCTTTTGTAAATTGCCCAATCTCGAATATGTCTTTTTCAGCAGTGAAAAAACTAATGCATCATAAATATCAAACTCAGGCCTACCACCAATCCTTAATGGCATCTCTGTGCAAAGTAGAAAAGGCACCACTTAAGATGTTATACTTTCATTTGTCAAGAAATTGTCAAAATATACTGATTTTATTAGAGCAATACATTTTAATGCTACTTGACTGAAATTGTTTTGCTATACTAAACTATAATGTCTATGTATTAGCCACTGCTAATAAAGACATACCAAAGACTGGGTAATTTATAAAGGAAAGAAGTTTCATTGGCTCACGGTTTAGCATGGCTTAGGAGGCCTCAGGAAACTTACAGTTATGGCAGAAGGGGAGGCAAACATGTCCTTCTTCACATGGCAGCAGGAACAGAACTGCTGAGTAAAGGGGGAAAAGCCACTTATAAAACCATCAGATCTCATGAGAACTCACTATTTTGAGAACAGCAGCATGGGGGAAACTGCCTCCATGATTCAATTACCTCCCACCTGGTCCCTTTGCAATATGTGAGGATTATGGGAACTAATCAGGCCCAAGCTGTACCTGAAGCTTAAGCTTGGCTGAAGCTGAAGCTTAAGCAGCTGGAATGCAGGGCACCATGTCTTGATGCTGCACAGAGCAGAGGTGGCCCTGGCCTGGCACTAAACCCTTTTTTCCTCCCAGGCCCCTAGGCCTGTGATGGGAGGGACTGCCAGAAAGGTCTCTAACATGCCTTAGAGACATTTTATCCATTGTCTTGGTGATTAACATTTGACCCCCTCATTACTTATGCACATTTCTCCAGCCAGCTTGAATTTCTCCCCAGAAGATGGGTTTTTCTTTTCTATTACATTGTCCGGCTGCAAATTTTCCAAACTTTCATGCTCTGCTTCCTCTTGAATGCTTTGCTGCTTAGAAATATGTTCCACCAGATACCCTAAATTATCTCTCTCAAGTTCAAAGTTTCACATATCTCTAGAGCAAGGGCAAAATGCTGCCAGTCTCTTTGTTAAAGCATAGCAAGAATCTCTTTGTTAGAGCATAGCAAGAATCACTTTTATTCCAATTCCCAAGAAGTTTCTAATCTCTGTCTGAGAGCACCTCAGCCTGGATTTCATTGTCTATATCACTATCGGCATTTTTGTAAAAGACATTCAACAAGTGTCTAAGAAGTTCCAAACTTTCTCATGTCCTCCTGTCTTCTGAGCTCCCTCAGGTCTCTAGGAAATTCCAAACTTTCCCACATTTTCCTGTCTTCTGAATCCTCCAAACTATTCAACCCTCTGCCTGTTACCCAGTTCCAAAGTTGCTTTCACATTTTTTGGGTATCCTTATAGCAGCACCATATTCTGCTGGAACCAGTGAACTGTATTAGTCTGTTTTCACACTACTATGAAGAAGTACCTGAGACTGGGTAATTTATAAAGAAAAGAGGTTTAATTGCCCAGCATAGCTGGGCAAGCCTCAGGAAACTTCCAGTCATGGTGGAAGAAGAAGCAAACACAGCCTTCTTCACATGGTGGTAGGAAGAGAAGTGCCAAGCAAAAGGGGGAAAGCCCCTTATAAAGCCATCAGATCTCATGAATACTCACTAGCATGAGAACAGCCACATAGGGGTAATTGCCTCCATAATTCAGTTACCTCGCACCAGGTCCATCCTATGATGCAAGGAGATTATGGGAACTACAATTCAAGATGAGATTTGAGAGTGACGCACTCAAATCATATCAGTCTGTGATGTGAATATCACTCCTAGGGTGCAGTATACTACCTGTGTAATTGTACATGTCAGTTCTGAAAACTCCGCTCTAGGTTTTCCTAAAGCTTCCCTTATTTGGCTTGAATTAGATGAAAACATTCTCCCCACCACATGTTATAGCCCTTTTCTTCTATCAATATTTCCTTCTTTATATAGCCTGAAGATGGTTAATGGTATAGAAAAGTCAGAAAACTAGTCGGGAAAAGGGGACTATCTTAGCAATTCCTATATACACAGAAGAGTACAGCCCTTTAAAATATGGAGATACTCTTTACCTGTTTATAGATGCTGTTCACAAATAAGTTAGTTCCATTTTTAATATCTGGTTAGCATTCATCTAATGAGCACCCAATACATCATATTTATTTATTATAAATAAATATCTAATATATTTAATGTGCTAATATACAATAATATATTAAATATCTAATTAGGTGCTCAATAATATATATAATGTATGTATGTATTAGACACAGTGCTAGGCAACTAGGGATACAATGGTGAGCCTTATGATTTACAGTGAAATGAGTCATTCAAGCAATAATAAATTATAGAACTATATAATGGTAAACTTCAATAAGTGTTGTGAAAGTGTTTTAAGTCACAGTTTACCACATGTGACATAAGACTGGATTGAAAATGAATGTACAGGATTTATCCCTTAGAAGTGGTGGTTCTAAATATAAGAAATTATATTTTAGGGAGAATATGTAGGAAAAAAGTTCGGAAGTCTAAAAATAGAATGGAAAGAAACACTCCTAGTTCCTCAGAGGAAGGAAGACGAGGAGCCTGAAAGAATTCAGGAGTAGCAAGAGAGAGAGGAGCAAATCTGGAGAGCGATGAGCCACAGAATATCAAAGAGTATGTTTCAGCAAGAGTTGCTGTTTCAGAGAGCAGAGCTTCCCAGAGAGCTTAGGGAAGAGTAATACTATAAAGATTATTATGTTTGACAAAGACACATGTGCTAGTTACCTACAACTTCATAGAAATGGTCCTGGATGTTTTTAAAAGACATAAAAAGATATTATAGTGTCACAAATAAGAGGGATTCAAATTGGGCTGTGACATCTCAAAAGAATTTCTGGGTGGGTTAAGCCTAAGCTGAATATTAAATCTAATATTAATTTATTTTTAAATAATTTTTAATTAGATTAGATTTAATATTCAGCTTAGGCTTAATACTTAAATTATTTTAAAATAATTTTTAATTATTTAAAAATAAATTGATATTAGATTTAAAACAAAAAATGTAGCAAAGCTATAGAGAAACTATAGAGCATGAGGTTCTGAAACTGCTGGTAGTTGGATCAAAGGGTTACATGTGGAAAAATGATAGAGATGGAACCATGAAGTAAGTATGGACCAGATCATGTAAGATCCTTGGACTAAGTTAAAGAGAAGAACTTTACTATGAAAGTTACAGGGAACATTAAAACATTTAATGCAGGAAAGTAATGTAAAAAGACTTGAGTTTTAGTAAGAGCCCTGCAGTTAGTCAATTTAGGGTGGAAAAAAGACAAAAAGCAAGGGATAGTTGAAAGGCAATTTCAGTTGGCCCAAGTGAAACATGGAAGTTTAAATTAAGAAGCAGAGATAAATATGAGATATTCTTTAAAACAGCAGTCCCCAAGCTTTTATCTTTGCCAGTCTGTGACCCAGAGGTCAGGGACCCCTGCTTTCAAAGGGAAATTATGTAAGTACTTGAAGACTCTGGAGTTTGAGGAGTAGACAAGAGAGAAGTCTAAGATGTTGTTCAGATTTCTGTCTTCATTACCAGGATGAAGATGTGGGGCCACGTGCTGCCATCTACTGCTAAAAAAGAGTAAGTGGCAGTAGGCTCTAGACAGGGTGATCTGGCAATAGAAAAAA
The DNA here is from genome assembly GCF_048565385.1 of Saimiri boliviensis. Lineage (NCBI taxonomy): Eukaryota > Metazoa > Chordata > Mammalia > Primates > Cebidae > Saimiri > Saimiri boliviensis. The sequence goes on from NC_133451.1 coordinate 126,100,217, forward strand.
ATTGGATGCAGCGCATACTCAGATATTTTCTTCTGGAAAAGAATCAAACAGAGGTGTCTTCGTATCTGGTAAAACATTCTTGAAAAATCTAGTCATCTGTTGAAATCCATACCACCAGTTCAAACATGAGGCCCAGAAATTCGCATTTCAGATTCTCCAAAACACTCTAGCAGGAAGGGAAGCAGTTTCAACCTCTCCTTTCAACTGATTTGAATGTTTTGAGAGCCAAATACTACACATAGTGATTTATGAGCACAACTTACAACTCCACTGGATACTTCATCCCTCTTGCCCAAATCCCGCACCATGATGACAGCTGCAAATGCCCAAAGTATACAGCTCATTAGTTCATGCATTCCTTTTTGGGAAATCAGGACAGTTATGAAAATGAAATCTTTGTTAAAACCATGAAATAAAATTATTTTTATCTACAAGGAGCTGCTATTATACCTAGTGAAAAGTTACTGTGGTTGTCTAGCTGACTGAACAACCTGATAAATAAAACTGTTAATATGCAGATAAACAGTGAGTCAGGAACTTAAATTTCATTAAACCTCCATAATTCCAAGAATCCAATACCGAAAAAGAAAGTGTAGAAAAATACAAGGCATTCCTGAAAGCATAAAGTAAATCCCAAAGAGACACAGACAATAAGAAGAACAGTATTCAGTGTACTACCGTCAGCTTTATGCCACGTAACTTACAGAAAACAGAAAATGCTCCAGGATAGTAGAGGAGATAGACTGATGTTTATTCTAAAATTACCTAGTGTGAGACTTAAGACATTTGTTTCCTTAAAGGAGTCTGCCTGACATTTGAACTTCCTTATAAAATTACATTAAATATGTATCAGCTTAGAGGGCCTACCAAAATAGAATAATGCATTTTCAATTTAGTCTTGGTTACACTTGACCTGTTTTAAAGTGCTCCTCTAATGAAATGGAAGCTATACCAAAATTAATTCTATGCAAGAGGCAGAACAGATTCTGTGTTATTTAATCATAATGTATACCATCCGCTTTCCCGGGCACAGGAACAACGGCGAGATGGCGATTGCTTTAATCTGGCAGGCCTGATAACATTGTCATAATAATCAAAAAGAATTCCAAGTGTTTTCCTGACCTGAATCTAACACCCATGTTTTAGTAGAAGAAACAGCGAAGATCAGAGAACCAAAGAATTCCATCTGTGGCAGTTTTAGCCTATAGTTGCCCTGATAAATCTGTATCAAGGGCAATTGAGCTAAGGAGGAAGAGTCCAGGGCCCAATCTTCTTCATCACTGCCACCAATTTATCTGCTAAATTCTAGGCACCATTCTTGGAATTTTTCATGTGAAATTAGGAATGAATTCATTTTTCCAATCTTGCTAGGTTGTTAAGAAACTATATTTTTGCAGATGAAGAATCTGAGGCCAGAGGAGTTGCAAAATTGCACAAGTGGCAAGTTGGACATCTGGGATTCCAGAGCTATGTCTTTTCCTCTCTGCCATGCTGCCTAATTTAGTAATATGTCGGCATAAAGTGTGTGTCCAGCACTCTGCTGGTGTTTAAATGTGCAAAGGAGAGACATAGTCCCGGTAGGGCTTTTACACAAGTGGGAGAAACTGACATAGATGAGTAGAGATATAAACAAAATCATATCACATGATATGTGTTGCTGAAAAATAAAATGTTGGCATAGAGAAGTATTGGGAAAAATCGGCATCTTTTGTTTGTTGGTTGGTTTGTTTATATTAAATACAGTATGAATTGACAAGGCTTCTCTAGGGAAGACATATTTTAAAGAGAGATGTATATATTGCTTACAAAAGCACTAAGCATGGTGAAAGCTGTTGTAGCAGGGAACAGTAAACTCCAAGATTCTAAGGCAAGAAGGAGCTTGGTGTCTTCCAGGAAGGTACCATGGAAGGCCAGTTTGGTGAAAATGTGATATAAAAGGGAGAGAGAGGAGTGAAATAAGATGGGAACAAATCATGACCAAATCACACAGAGACTTGCAGAACCTTCTGGATTTTATTCTGACAACAGGGGGAAGCTATAGAAGAATTTCCCTAGGAAAATTACATGATCTAATTTACATCCTTAAAATTTTGCTCCAGTTTCTGTGTGGAGAATAAATTGCTTGTTTTTTTGTCTACTGGATCAAAGTTTCTGAGAGAAGTGTATAAAATCTCAAATGACAATTGTTAACTTACCCATTTCTCCCTGAAAGGATTTGATTTGTATGTTTTGAGCTTGTATTATAAGCTCATAAATTCTTGTAATGTCATGCCTTTTTTTCCTATATTTTCTTTCTACAAGATCAGTGTTTTCTCATGTGGTATTTTTTCCTGAAATTCTATTTTGTTAGATTTTGAAATTGCTACACTGGCTTTTTATGGTTCATATTTTCCTTTTTTATTGTCAAATCTTTTTTTAATCCAAACTGAATATCTATATCTTTCTTAAATTATATATGAACTTAATTTTTTCTCTCTTGCTTTTTGTCTTTCTTTTATTTTCTTTCTTTCAATAGATCTAGTTTAGTAATTAATTAATTAGTTTGTTTGTTTGTTTTTGAGGCAGGATCTCACCTTGTCACCTAGGGAGTGCAATGATGCAATCGTAGCTCATTGTAACCTCAAATTCCTGGGCTCAAGCCATCATCCTGCCTCAGCCTCCCGAGTAGCTGGGACTGCAGGAATTCACCACTGCCCTGCGAATTTTTATTATTATTATTATTTTGTAGAAATAAGGTCTTGCTATGTTGCCAGGGGTGGTCTTGAACTCTTGACCTCCAGCAGTCCTCCTGCTTCAGCCTCCCAAAGTGCTTGGATTACAGGCATGAGCTACTAGGCACAGCCTTTTATGATTTTAAAACTATACATTATCTTCTTGCTGTTATGCTGCTTGATCTTATCTGAAGAATTATAATATATTTAATCTTTTGATTTCTTTTTTTTTTATTTATTTTTTTGAGATGGAGTTTCACTCTTGTTACCCAGGCTGGAGTGCAATGGCATGACCTTCATTGACTGCAACATCTGCCTCCTGGGTTCAAGGGATTCTCCTGCCTCAGCTTCCTGAGTAACTGGCCCCACCACCACACCTGGTTATTTTTTTTGAATTTTTAGCAGAAACAGGATTTCACCGTTTTGGTCAGGCTGGTCTCAAACTCCTGAACTCAGGTGATCCACCTGTCATTGCCTCCCAAAGTGCTGAGATTTCAGGCATGAACCACCTTACCTGGCCAATCTTCTGATTTCTTAAATTTACTAATATATATCTACACATGCCCTATAATAAAACCACTACTTCATGACGGACATATCCCCTTGCTAATCCCCAATTCCCATTTTGTTAATATTTTCTAGAACTTAAGAACTTAACTTGTGATTGTTATTCATAAACTTTCTAGTTTAATCAGGTCTTAGCAATTTTGTTCTTGTACCTTCCTTCTCTCTCTCCTGCATGATAAGTTGCTGAAGAATTTAGCTACCCCATGTTCCCCTGATATTTGTAGCGCCTTTGGGATTTGTTTATTTCGTTTTCACTTATTTGAATACCTACTCCAAAAGTAATTTTATTATGTGAGCTTAACAAAAAGTCTGAAATCATAAATGCCTAAGAATATTTTTATGCCTCAAATTTGAAGAATTATCCAGCTGGATATTCTTCAATACTTTAACGTTATTACTTCATTATTCTTACCTTGTGTTACCATCAAAATGTTTGACAATCTGATTCTTGTTCTTATACCGATGCATAATTTCCCTCTGAATGCTTTTGGAATACTCTCATTGTCTTTGATATTCTCAAATTTCATTGAATGTGTTAGGTAAGGGTTTTCCTTTTCCCTCTTGTTTAGCACCTGTCAAGTCTTTCAGCTTGAGGAATCATCCATCTAAGTTTATCTGTATTAAATTTCATGTATATTTTCTATATCTTTAGCGCTATCATCCAGAAGACTTCTTCAACATTACCTTGCAAATTACAATTTTATTCTTCAAGTATATCCAGACTGGTATTTTTCTTCAATTATGTTCTTTATTTCAACCATAACATTTTATTATACTTATGTATATATATTATATATATGTATATTACACACACACACACACACACACACACACACATATATATATATATATATATATATATATATGTACTTTATTGTACTTTAGGTTCTCAGTACATGTGCAGATCATGCAGGATTGTTGCATAAGTACATACATGGCAATGTGGTTTGCTGCCGTCCTCCCCCATCACCTATATCTGGCATTCCTCCCCATGTTATCCCTCCAAAACCTTCCTAACCCCCTGCTCTCCTTCCCCTAGTCCCCCCTTCCAAAAGACCTGAGTGTGTAATACTCCCCTCTCTGTGTCCATGTGTTCTCATTCTCCAACACCCGCCTATGAGTGAGAACATGTAGTGTTTGATTTTCTGTTTTTGTGTCAGTTTGCTTAGAATGATGGTTTCCAGATGTGTCTTTATAATAAAATTATTTATAATATTTTGGCTATATACCCAGTAATGGGATTGCTAGGTCAAATGGAAATTCTATTTCTAAGTCCTTGTGGAATCACCACACTATCTTCCACAATGGTTGAACTAATTTGCACTCCCACCAACAGTGTAAAAGTGTTCCTATTCCTCCACATTATCTCCAGCATCTATTGTCTCCAGATATTTTAATGATCACCATTCTAACTGGCATGAGATTGTATCTCAATGTGGTTTTGATTTGAATTTCTCTAATGACCAGTGTTAATGAGCATTTTTTCATATGTTTGTTGGTCTCATATATGTCTTCTTTTGAAAAGTGTCTGATCATGTCCTTTGCCCACTTTTGTATGGGTTTGTTTGTTTCTTGTAAATCTGTTTTAGTTCTTTGTAGATTGTGGGTATTAGCCCTTTGTCAAACATTTTTTCCCGTTTTGTTGGTTGCCAGTTCACTCTAATGATTGTTTCTTTTCGGAAGCTCTGGAGTTTAATTAGATGCCATTTGTCTATTTTGGCTATTGTTGCCAATGCTTTTGGTGTTTTAGTCATGAAGTTCTTGACTATGCCTATGTCCTGATGGTGTTGCTGAGGTTTTCTTCTAGGGTTTTTATGGTGTTAGGTCTTATGTTTAAGTCTTTAATCCATCTGGAGTTAATTTTAGTGTAAAGTGTCAGGAAGGGGTCCAATTTCTGCTTTCTGCACATGGCTAGCCAGTTTTACCAACACCATTTATTAAACAGGAAATCCTTTCCCCATTGCTTGTTTTCATCAGGTTTGTCAAAAATCAGATGGCTGTAGATGTGTGACATTGCCTCCAAGGCCTGTGTTCTATTGGTCTATATCTCTGTTTTGGTACAGTACCATGCTGTTTTGATTACTGTAGTCTTGTAGTATAGTTTGAGGTTCTAGCCAGAGCAATCAGTCAAGAAAAAGAAATAAAGGGTACTCAATTAGGAAAGGAGGAAGTCAAATTGTCTCTATTTGCAGATGACATGATTGTGTATTTAGAAGATCACATTGTCTCAGCCCAAAATCTCCTTAAACTGATAAGCAACTTCATCAAAGTCTCAGGATACAAAATCAATGTGCAGAAATCACAAGCATTCCTATATACCAATAACAGACTAAAAGAGAGCCAAATCAAGATTGAACTCCCATTCACAATTGCTACAACAAGAATAAAATACCTAGGAATACAACTAACAAAGGATGTAAAGGACCTCTTCAAGGAGAACTATGAACCACTGCTCAAGGAAATAAGAGAGGACACAAACAGATTGAAAAACATTCCATGCTCACGGTTAGGAAGAATCAATATTGTGAAAAATGGCCATACTGCCCAAAGTAATTTATACATTCAATGCTATCCCCATCAAGCTACCTATGACCCTCTTGACAGAATTGGAAAAAACCACCTTAAACTTCATAAGGAACCAAAAGAGAGCCCATATAACCCAGAAAATCCTAAGCAAAAAGAAACATAAGATTTTAATGTCTAATGTTACCAATTATATTATTTAAGTTTCTGATTTCATATTGCTTTCCTGCTTAAGCATAAATATACATATTATACTATTTAAATTATGACTCTAATTATTGTGCTTCAAATGTTGTTTATTCAGTTTAACCAATAGTGGTATTACTCAGGTATCTAGTGTCTGATTTGTAAGTCCCTGTTTCCCTGAAGCTATAGTTACTCTGTGAAGTCACCTGCACTAGAGGTGGGGAAGAGCACCAGGGAAGAAAGCTCCAAACACCTCACTACAAATAATCCCTGTTGCTGCCACTCCTGCAGGCAAACTTATTGGTCCTTTTCACCTCAACTTTTAAGAAAGAGCTGCCTGAAGAGACTGTCTTCTTAGATACTAATCTAATGGCCAGGGAATTTAGAAAGGAAGGGGCTGCAAGCTCCAGGATGCCTGCTGCAGTTTGATCAGATCCACTTGTCCTCATCAACTTCTCAGCCCATCACTTTTTTTTTTTTAATTTGTATAAATTTACTGGGTACCAGTGAACTTTGGTTACATGGGTAGATTACTCAGTGTTGAAGTCAGGGCATTTAGGGTATTCATCACCTGAATAACATACACCATACCCATTTTTGTTTCCTTGTTGTTTGCATTTTGCTTTGTTATATCTTTAGAGCCCCAATTGTTCATAAATAGCTATCTTCCAGGTGTTGGTGATGATTTTGATGGTGAAAGGGAAAGCAAGGATTGTCTGAAGGCAGTGAAGAAGAGAAGCTTAAAGGGGTTTTAAAGAGCACTAAGGGCCTCCTTATACCACCTACCAGATTCACCAGTTCAAGACCTGAGGAGTTGCCCAAGATGGACCAAGTAGGGTTGTTGATTGCTATTTCTGTTACCTCATGGAATTCATGTTCCTACTCCTTTCTCTGATTTTTCCTAGTTTGATTTTGAAGGATGAGGCTAGGAACCCATGCAAATTTATCATCATAAAAGGACTGGGAGTTTTGATTTTGGTTTTCTTTATTTTCTCACGTTTCTTTGATTTGAAACAATACTGTTTGTATTCTCCAGGTCCAATTTATGAATTATATTCAGACAGATTCCAAAATTAATATTTTATACATCAAGTCTGTAGTATATGACCAGTGCTTTAAGAAAACTCTTGCCTCCTATGATAAGCTACTTATTAATTTATCTAGTAAATCACAGTTTTATTTCTTCTTTATTTAGGTGTTACATCTCACCCATTTTTGTCACCTGCATTTCCTAAAATGGTTATTTTAGGGTTGATATAAAAACAAATCTTATTTAATAGGATGTATTTCTTCTGTTAGTGTTTTGTTTGAATATGAAAGCTAAAGAAGTTCCCCTGTTTTTGTTACTGGAATGTGACTAAATGAGTAAGAAGCCAAAAATAATAATAACAACAAACTAAGAGCCCAGTGTTAAGCTGATTAAAAGATGTGGAGATTCCAAAATGTTTAACGTTAAATCAAAATGTGTCCACATTAAAATCCTGGTCAACATCCTTAGATTTAATTAGATAATACTTATTTAATTAGGCTTTTGCTAAACGTTGATAGGCTAACATTAAGTAAAAATCAATAGGCAGTTATTTGATCAGTAACTGTATTAGACATACAGAAATATATTATTAGAAATGATGAAGTACAAGCACATTTGTTTCTTTAAAGATGGTTATTTCAGTTTGATGTATGTGGTTAGTTGAATTATAGCCCTCTGAAGTTAGCCACTTCCTACTCCCCAGAAACCTTGATTGTGTTGCCTTCCATAGCAAAAGAGATTTCACAGATATGGTTAAGAATCTTGAGATGAGAAGATGATCCAGGTTATTGGGAGGGAGGAGGGCAGTAGAGGGGCAGGGATAATGTAAAGCCAAGAGTCAATAGAATAGGGCGCAATATTATCCCAATTTTTTAGATAAAGTACTTACAGCACTGAGAGGTTAAAATACATGCCCAAGATCACATGGTTAGTGTGACAGATTTCAAACTAGTATATCAGACCCCTGAGCCTGCACTCTTAGTCCTCTTTGTAAAAACAACCCTGGAGTAAACAAATCAAATGTATTGCACAGTACAAAATAGGTGAGTTTTATTTTCTTCTTTATCTGAACAATAGTCTTTGATTACTTCTAAAATACAGAATAAATAAATGCTAAAAAGAACAGAAAATAAAAGTTTTAAAGACTGTTGAGATAATCTTTAGAAAAATACTTCCTCTTCTCATTTTATTTTTAGAAAAAATAGCACTTTTCATCTTTCAGACTAGATTGCTGTGAGGATTTTATATAAATATGTAATTGTCTCAGTACAAAATTATGTTGTGACCTACTTGATTACATAGCATTTAGAGTTTTGCAAATTTAATACAGGAATACTTAAATACCAATACATTTACTTACAAAAACCAATGAAAATACATATAAGAAAATATAGCATAAGAAATTAAACTAAAAATTAACTCCCTAAGGGAAAAAATGGCACCTAGTTAGCCTTTTATAGGACCTACTCCATCACCATTTACAAGGAAAGTATCTACAAAGACACAAAAACTATCAGAATAACATCATACTTTAAAAAATGCAATTAGTAAAACACTTGCATTGTTCTCTTTCTGAAAGTAAATGGGATAATTATTATACTTGGCCTTTATCAGATTCCTTGTTCAAATTATGAATCTCTACTAAAGCAAAATTTTGGCAGCTATCCATCTACTATGAGTATTCTTTTGAAGTAGACAGAGTGTTGATTCACACACCTTCATTCTATCTCAGCCTTTGCACATTTTGCTAGTAAAATAAAAGACAGAAAATAAAAGGCAGATTTACAGAGAAATGGCTGTAGCCATCGAAAGAGATAAGACACAAGAGCCTTTGTAACAATAAATAGTGATGCTTTTGTTTTCATTCAACTCATCCATTTATAAGTCTAGGTATTAGCTCTAAGAAAAAATACCCTCAGTATCCAACTACTAAAGCAGGAAATTGGGTAAGGAGCTACATCCTCCATAAACTATTCAGTTAAATGCAAGGGAAAAGACTGAAGCAGCAAGCAAATGAACTCAGAAGATGTGAAATCAATTAATTTTATGATCTTTCCATTAGCACTTACTAGTTCAGCATATCTATCCTCATGTTCAAAGATCAATAAACAGAAATAAGAACAAATTCACCATTACTGGGCTCTACATGTTGGCCAGGCTGGTCTTGAACTCCTGAGCTCAAGTGATTCACCTGCCTTGGCCTACCAAAGTGTTAGGATTACAGGCATGAGCCACAGTGCCCGGCCGCCCAACTTTTACATTTAATAAAAAGTATATTTTTTATGATCTGCTTTTGAAAAACTGTATTTGCAAAGATCTTTGTTAGAATGAATGTGTGCATGGTCCCCATCACAATCTGCCAGCTATTTCTCATTAGAAACAATATTGGCACTTAGAGATTGAAATATGCTGTTTATTTGACATCAACATATGACCCACTGAGTATGATATAGTTATATCACTCTCTATGATGTAGACTACCATACTTTGGGGAAATTTTACTGCAGTTTTGTGGGTATAGTCCAAACATCCAGTTTCACAAACTTCACTGCCAAGCTGGCAATGAATTAATGAATTTCATTCAAGAGAACTGCTGGGATCCTAACCCCAGTGGGGCAGAGAGCTAAGTGCCAATAACGAAAATGAGTAAGAAAGAAATTGTAAGTACCTACCCTCAAGAATGGTCTTATAGGTGAAGTAGATATGTAAACAATTAATGAACAAATACTGCTTCATAATAAATCAATAGGTTTATTGAGCATATATGATAGAGACTAGCACAAAAGAATGACTCATTATAAAAAGGAAGAGGAGGTGGAGGTGGAACGGACAAAGAAAAGTTAGAGTATATTACAAGTGGGGTGGTCTTTAGGAAAGATCAGGACATTACCAAATACACGTGGGATGGAAACTGTATTGATGACAAACAGCAGGCCATGTTAATTATTGCTGAAACATAGCATCGGTAAAGAGCTGGGTGGTGAGACTACAGCAGGCTAATCACAAATAAGGTAAGTTGAAAGCATAAATATGGCTTGGGATAGTATCTCCAAAAAGGCAAAACCAAATATACCAGAATCCAAGAAAAAGGAGCCAAGGACCACAGTTCTCAAAATCTCCTTTCCTGCCTACTGCTAAGTAAGAGACCCCCCCTCCGGGAGTGATTTGGAAGGAAAAAGAGTAAAAGAAGTCCTTGTTCTCCAGAGGCATTTGTAGCTAGTTGCGTAGGCTGACCTGAGATTCACAGAGGCTTTCTGGCAAGTCCTTGAGAACCACCCATTTCAGTTCTGCAGACTGAAAGTTAGTGGGAGCTTCTGAGAACTTCTGGAGAATCAGAGCTGCTTTTAGAAGCCTTTGAGAAGCCCTACTTTGGTGCTTCAAACTGAGGGCAGTAATTTTCAGTGGAATCTTCTCAGATTTTCATTCCTACAGATCTTCCAGGGTTGGTATAAGCCTCGAGTTCTTACATTACATACTTTATGCCTGGTATAAATTATACATACATTGGTCTTTCTTTTTCTGAGTGAATCCTGACTTGGCTCTGGTTTTATTGTCTTGTCTCATTATATTCCTAGTAATCTTTTATTATTTGACCTTTTATTAGTAAGAGTGCTTCTCAGAAGTAATTTGAGGCAAAGTGAGAATTTAGGCTTGCTCATGCCAAGCAACTAGTACCACCATTAATTCAGGATCTGATTAATTGTATTCTGTGGATCGAAATAATCTGAAGTGATCTGCAGGTGATGTGAGGCACCACCACTTCCGGCTGACATTTAATCCTTGGGCTCAGGCTTGAAGAGATATTGAAAGCAGGGTATATTTTCTGAGAGGGCAGGTTTTAGATCCTACTTCTGAAATTGGCAAACACCTCTAGGGAAAAGTAGCCCCATATGCCACAATCCTTTTTTTAGATGTTTTTGAGATGTTTATTTATTTATTTATTTATTTATTTATTTATTATTTGAGATGGAGTCTCCTGTTTCCCAGGCTGGAGTGGAATGGTGCAATCTCAGCCTACTGCAACCTCCACCTCCCAGGTTCAAACAATTCTCCTACCTCAGCCTCCCAAGTAGATGGAATTACAGGCGCCTGCCACTACAGCCAGTAATTTTTGTATTTTTAGTAGAGATGGGGTTTCACCATGTTGGCCAGGCTGCTCTTGAACTGCTGAACTCAAGTGATCTGCCCACCTTTGACTCCCAAAGTTCTGGGATTATAGGTGTGAGCCACCACGCCCAGCCTGAGACGTTTATCTTCTTATGGATCTTTGCCCACTATTTTGTCACCGTCTTATTAATTCTCCAAAGCCTACAGAGAGATTATTTTTGTAATTTTTCGGCTTTTAAATTGTCTTTGGAAGGAATAATGATCCAAATTACTTAGTCTGTAATAACAAGTCACTTTTAGAAAATGATTCCACATCCTCAGTGGGTGGCAAGAAGTCTTTGAATCCATAAAGCATGAATGTAAAGCTATAGAAAGAATAAACTGAGACCCCCCCCAAAAAAAAAATGCAGAGTGAGAAAGAAAAGAAAGCAAGAAGACAAGCAAGCAAGAAAAAAACAGAAAGGAAAGAAAAAGAAGTGAAAAAATGTACACAGTAAGAAAATATAAAAAATAAAAGGCAATTTAGGGAGTAACAGATAATGCATGTAAATAAATTTTTTCATACATATGTAAGAATTTTTCTATATGTATATTTTTCCACAGAAATATACACATATATATATATATATATATATATATATATATATTTATATCTCCATCATACGCTAGGTCTATAATTTGTCTTTTGACTTCATGTTATATTTTAATATACAGAAATATTTAATTATTATATAAAAAACTTCTCTCTGCCCCCATGCTCCCTTCTTCCTGGTTTCTAATTTTTATATCTGACTTAGAAAAACCCTTATCATACTAAAATTATCTTTTTAATTTTCACTAATCTTGTATTTTTACTTTTAATCTTTTTAACCTAACTGAAATTTATTATTATGCCCTATGAACAATTTGTGTTTGATAAATGATACTAAAGAAATGAAATTCACTAATTCATTGACAGCCTGGCAGTTAAGTTAGTGAAACTGGATGTTTAGGCTATACTCCCCAAAACTGCAGTAAAATTTACCCAAAGTATGATAGTCTACATCACAAAGAGTGATATAATTATAGGATGATCAGTTGGTTGTATGTTGAGGTCAAATAAACAGCATACAGTATTTTAATCGCCAAGTTCCAATATTGTTTCTAACAATAAATAGCTGGCAGATTGTGATGGGAACCATGTACACATTCATTCTAACAAAGATCTTTGCAAATACACTTTTTCAAAAGCAGGACCATAAAAATTATACTTTATATTAAATTTAGACATTTGATGGCTGGGTGCTATTGCTCAGGCTTGTAATCCCAGCATTTTGGGAGGCTGCGGTGGATGAATCACTTGAGCTCAAGAGTTCAAGATTAGCCTGGCCAACATGGTGAAACCCCATCTCTACTAAAAATACAAAACATTAGCCAGGCATGGTGGCACATGCCTCTAATTCTTGTTGCTCAGGAGGCTGAGGCAGGAAAATAGCTTGAATCCAGGAGGCAGAGGTTGCAGTGAATTGAGATCATGCCACTGTACTCCAGCCTGGGTAATAGAGCAAGACCCTGTCTCAAAAAAAAAAAAAAAAAAAAAAAAAAGTTTTTATAATAATGAACATTATGCAGTGGCATAACCAGGTACAGTTCCCTAAAGTTGACAGAAATCTTCCCCAGAGTATTTCATTATTCCAGGGAGTTCTCACATAATTCCAAATTTAACTAAAGATTAAGGAAAAATAAATGTGTTTATTTTGATGTTAATAAGAGGTTTTATGATTCACATCTTCAATCTGCAGAACACTATTTTCTACACCTCCTAATATATGTGGTATTTTTGTTGTTGTTGTTGTTGAAACCATCACTGTAAGGGAAAAAATCAAATGGAGTTCGTGATTAAAACATGTGATACTTTTCACTTGTTGGTGAGTCCTGTGGTACTAGCCTTGCAGTTTCTCCCAAGAATGCAGCTTGAATCATTTATGATAATGCCATTCTCCAGCACAACGTCGTCTTGCCACCTGGAATTCCAGAACTTCACCTTTCCCCCTGAATCTAAAATAGAAGTTGCAATTATAAACAATTTTTTAAAAAAGAACTTCATAATGTGCCTTATCAGAATGTCTACAAGTACTCACACTGCTGAATTTTTTAGAAAATACTTTGTACCCAACAATCTACTGCCTTTAAAAAAAATATTCTTGAACAAATATTTTGCTGGTAAAATTCCTTCTATATTATTTTAGTCACCAAATATTAATTAAACAACAAAGCAGGGTAGAGATACAAGATTAAAATGGTGTCTTTTCTCAAAAAGATTAGAGTCCTCAGTGTCCATGTGTAACACAAGCACACCAAAAATGCAAGGTTTTGTCAGTTTTAGTGTCATTTCTATTTACCTTTTTTAAACTAGAATTCTAAATTGTTTTTAAATTACATTTTAAAATGGGAACATATAACTGTGGTTAGAAACAGGAAGTGTAAAGCAGAACCTTGAAGTCTCCTGAAAATAAGCCAAAAAAAAAAAAAAAAAAAAAAAAAAAAAAAAAAAAATCTGAAAATCTCTTGTGACAAGCCTTCTTTTGTCTGACCCCACTGTTCTCTGAAAATAAACTGGGCAACGAAGCCGTGATAAATATTCTATCCATTCATTGAGAGTAAACACAGCAGTCAACTCAAGAAGAATGAACTATTGCTATTTAAAATGATAGTTTTATATTTATGGAGATACAAATGGTCTATGTTTGAACGTGTACTTCCTTACAAAATTCTTGATAATAAGTGCATGAAATAATCCCTCTTGCTGCAATATTTAAACACCACTGACATTGGGAACTTTTGAGGGGGTTGGGTGGAACTAAAAAGTGGAAGAATTGCTTAGGAGCAATAAAATAAAACACAGTTTTTTACTGCTCAAATACTCCTTCAAAATCAGTTTCAGAATCACCTACAAGATGAAGCTCACATAATGGAAAAAATATATGTTATTATAAAGCTCTCTGTTATCAAGGTCAAAACTTGATCAAACCACATGATAATATCAAATGACACATGTTATGGTTTTCAGAAGACTCATGAGCAAATGATTCAGATGCTCTGGTTAACCTAGCACTTTAAAACTAGACAGAAGTAATAATATTAATGACTTGGGCCTTCTGCTGAGGCCTGTTCTCCATATTTAGAATGATGATGTGTATAAAATGCTTAACAGTAATTAATGAAGACATTTTCAACTTCCCACAGGAGATTTTAGTAAGCACATCTGCATGTGGCATGAGCGTTAATGATTGCCTGAAGAGGTGTAGAAGTGTACCCATTTTAACCCACTGGGCACAATATCCTCCTCAGCATTAATTCAAAAACTCTAACCTCTGAGAGATTATCTTGGTATGCCCAATGGAGAAGTAAAACTAATAACCTATGTTTATTAAAAAGTAATTTAATATGTTTTTAGACAAATTTATAAAATAGGAAATATCTTTGAGAGTTTATAACACTGATTTATTCTGTCTCAGACAGTAATGGCAGTGGTCAAATTTCTACTTAGGGTTGCACTTTTCTTTGTTATGAAAGAAAACAAAATTTCACAACAAAAGGGAAAAGGATGAGTTAAGGGGACTAGTTCATGGTTGACCTCAAGAGAATTTTTTCTTTTCTTAAGTGCTATATACTCTTCATCAATATTTTTCACACAAACACTGAATATTATCACATATGTAAAAATTGTTGGAACAAAAGTAAATTATGGTATTAGTGGAAGAACATCATCAGTCATCTTTAATGCCTGAAAATGAGCATTGAAAAAAAAATTTTAAGATAGAAAGACTAGACAGTTTCTCTAAGTCATCCTGCTATAAGAACATCTGAACTCGTAGGCTGTAGCTAATGAGGTTCTCACCCAAAGCAAGATCCCATTTTTGGCAGCATTTTTGGCATCTCTCTTCAATTATATCCTTGAAAGAACCTTTTATGCAATTAAAAAAATTGTAATTTGCATTCGTATAGTTATTTTAGTCTACATTACTAAATATTATGACATCAAGAGTGACATGGGAATTTTCCTGTATGCTAAAATTCAGAGACAGAATCAATTTGCTTTAATTCCATGGACTGTTCTGAAATTGCTAGAATCGGAGCCATAGTATTTTCTCCAGTAACCAATATTAAGATAGACACAGCTGAATTACAACCTTTGTGTGTCTTAGACACTTTTATCTTGCTGGACCCCTCCTCCAAAAAACAGCATTAAAATTATATTTTATGACTATTTTAGCACATAGCTAAATATAATCTGATCTGGGTTTATTATTATATGCTCATTTTTATTATATTAATTTTTCTGACTTTAAAAGAAATTAAAATACTTTCTTGGGCCTTTGAAAATATTATAGGTCCCAAGCCCTATACATACTGTGCCCACTAGACAAATTGACCCTGCAGATAGAATGTCTTTATTTTAACATGTTAGGAACTTAAAACATGATTTTTAGAGTCATATCACCTCCATATAGAATCTGGTTTGTTCATAATGATGTCTGAGAACAGCTGAGTTCTCTGGAGGTGGGGCACTGACTGGCTATGGTGGTGGGGAAGTCTCCTCCACTTCTTCAAAGAAAACATTTTAACCCTCATCTGTTTTATATTTAAGTGTTCTTTGTAATGTTTAATTTGGAAAAAGGGGCCTTTCTGCCTTGCAAATTTTTTTGTATATCATTGATATGGAACATATACATCATTTTAATATAGAAACCAGTTACTGTATTTCAAAGTATCTTTTCACTAACTTGGTCCTCTGTATACATCTGAGAATTTACTGAGCAATCTGTTCTCTGCAAAATTATTATATATGCTGTGAAAATTATATGCGGGAATACATTTATTGTTTTCTCAGGAAAAGACATACACAGTTGGCCTTAAACATTCATTGCTTTAAACTTCTTCTTGTTTAGTTTCTTAAACAAAACATTTTGTCAGGCTTTTACAGCATTGAAAGTGCCTTTAGATTCCATTGCCTATGAAAAAATAGGGTAGTGAGAGTACTTTGTTGGTTTATTTTTCAGTGTCCAACCTCTGGTTAGACTATGCAAATTCATGGATCACAGCTGATTGCATTTGTCAGCTGTTTGGTGTTTTTGCCAGGTGTTTTTCTTTCTTTTTTTTTTTTTTTTTTTTCAGTTAGCCCATTTTGTGAAATATGTAAAAGCTTTGACCTAACTGTGTGAATTGCTCAAAGTTCTGATAAACAGTCTAGTAATAAGAGGTAAATAGATGAAAAATGTGGAGTGTACACAAATCAGTAAATAATAAAGAGTAAAGAATTTTAACTTACATCAATTTTTATATACCTGATTCTCATTTCTGAATATGAGATCCTAGATATTAGTATGAGTTTTTAGTCTATGTTAAAATCAGAACGTTTCAGATGCACAAAAGATCTGGGGACACAGCATGTTGGAGAGAGCACTGGACCAGGGGAGAGGTAACTCTGGCCCTTCCACCTATTGCCCACTCTTGGGTTAGTCATTTATCCTCCACAAGCTTCAGCTCCCTTGCCAGTAAAACCCATGATTGCAAAGATTAAAATAAGATAATTAGAAACTAGCAATGTTGCAGACCAAATAATCCAAAATCATTCAGAATATAAAAACATAGAAATGCTAGATTAAAATATAACAGATGTCCTTATTCATGCTCACCTATGCTAGGAAAAAAAAAAAAGAAAAATGTCCAGGAGTCAGAAAGAAAGAGAAAAACATAGCCAGAGAAATTGACCTGAGAGTTGACAGTGTGGCTGCCCTCGGGAGTGTTTAATTGTTATCATTCAGAGCATGGCTGTCAGTGCCCAGGCAGAAACAGAAGACAGAGCAATGGGCCTGAGTGGGATGCACACTTAAACCCCCCTACATTTAAAAAATAAATGATTTAAAATACTGTAGTCTCATTGTCCGTATCCACTAGGAAGAAAAATCCAAGTATCCACAGAAAGAGATAAAAGAAACTTGACTTTTTATTTTGGCCTGAATTCTCTGTATATAAGAAAAAACAAATTATCTGAGAAATTTAATCACAGACTTATATCCCAGTTAGGAGCTCAAATATGTATTGCCTACACAACCCGGGAATCCCCAAGTTAAGAAATATTTTTTTTTTTTCCCCAGGCCAATCATAACCAGTAGCAAGCAAACACATCTCTCTGAAGAAGGGGTGAGGTTACTGAAGTGCAGACAGTTTGTGTCCTTAGTGGTGATGAGACCCTGATTCCTCTTTCCCATATTTGCCCCAGAATGCTGTCCTTAGCTTTCTGCCTCCAGACAAAAGATTGCAGGTTTGTTTTGTTGTTGTTGCTGTTGTTGTTGTTTTCCTGTAAACTGACAGAGAGAATAGCTGCAAAGATTTAGAATTCAAAATATTTTCCCCAGAAACTATCCGGCCTGAGCATCCTAGAGGGAAAGCCACAACTAGCCCAAGATACACATAGATCTAATAAACTTTTTAATGACACATTTGGAATATAACTAATATCCAGAGATCAACACATATTTGAGGGAAATTTCTATCCGAGACAGAAAGAGACCAAAACAGATGGACTTGGAGAAAGTAGAGATGCCTGAAGCAGTAGAAGGTTGAAAGGGAAGATTCTGTGACTAGAAAATGAGTGTACTTGAATATTACCAATATGAGAGCAGAAATAAAAAGTAATTTGGAAGTTTGAGTCGGGGAAGGAAAGGAAAACTTCCGGAAGGTATGACAAAAAGAAAATAGAAAACAGAAGAGAAAATTTAAGAATTAATTCGATTTTTAAAAAGCTAATAAAATTTTAATAGCTTCATTGATGTATGATTGCCACACAATAAACAATATATTTAAAGTACACAATTTAAAAGGTTTTGACAAATGTGTAGATGTTTGACACTATCCACATAGTCAAGTGGATGAGCATGTCAATCACCCACAAGTGTGCTCTTGCCCATGCAGTGTGTCTTCCTTCCTCTCCCTTTTCCCCTTTCAACTGCTCATTTCTTCCTATTATTTAATACTATAGATTAGCTTGGATTTTCTAGAGTTTTATACAAATATAATTATATAGTATAGGACAGATATTTTATTCAATTGATAGTTGACTGGATATAGCATTCTGGATTAGAAATAACTTTATTTCAAATATTTGAAATAATTGGTCCTTTTTAAAAAAATGATTCCAGGATTACGAGAAGTTAGATGCCATCCTGATTCTTGATTCTTGGAATAAAATCTTTATTTTTTTTTTTCTTTTTTAGTATATGTAAGATGTTGTATTTGTTTCCACTGGTCAAAACTTTTTAAAATGCATTTTGCTAGGTACAAAGTTGGTCCATGCAATCTGAGAATTATGTCTTTAGGGTTTTAGATATTGTCTTTAATTATTTCCTTGAGAAGTTCAAAATAAGTGTCATACAGGGTGTTTATTCACAGGCTTGAATGAAGATTGAAGAAATTCTGATAAGTTTAATACCCATCTGTGACTAAGTCTGACAAAATACAGGTCATTGAAATAGACATTTTAATTGAGTTTTATAAAACTATACAAATCTTCCAAATGATCATAAACCAGTTTCTTATTATGGGTACTTTCAAGCAACCTTTTAAAAGTCACACAATTACACTTTTTAAAACAATGTTTACAGTAAGTACTGGGATACATGTGCAGAACGTGCAGGTTTGTTACATAGGTATACATGTGCCATGGTGGTTTGCTGCACCTATCAACCCATCATCTAGGTTTTAAGCCCCGAATGCATTAGGTATTTGTCCTAATGCTCTCCCCCCACCCATTAACAGGCTCCGATGTGTGATGTTGCCTCTCCGTGCCCATGTGTTCTCATTATTGGACTCCCACTTATGAGTGAGAACATCCAGTGTTTGGTTTTCTGGTCCTGTGTTAGTTTGCTGAGAATGATGGCTTCCACCTTCATCCATGTCCCTGTAAAGGATATGAAATCATTATTTTCTATGGCTGCATAGTATTCCTTGGTATATATATGCCACATTTTCTTTTTCCAGTCTATTATTGATGAGCATTTGGGTTGGCTCCAGCTGTTTGCTACCATAAATTGTGGTGCAATAAACATACGTGTGCATACGTCTTTATAGTAGAATGATTTATAATCTTTGGGTATATACCCAGCAATGGGATTGCTGGGTCAAATGGTATTTCTGATCTAAATCTTGAGGAATCACCACATTGTCTTCCACAGTGGTTGAACTAATTTACACTCCCACCAGCAGTCTAAAAATAGAAATCCCATTTGACCCAGCAATCCCATTACTGGGTATATATCCAAAGGATTATAAATCATTCTACTATAAGGACACATGCACACGAATGTTCATTGCAGCACTGTTTACAATAGCAAAGACCTGGAACCAACCCAAATGCCCATCGATGATAGACTGGATAGGGATAATGTGGTACATATACACCATGGAATATTATGCAGGCATCAAAAACGATGAGTTCGTGTCCTTTGTAGGGACATGAATGAACCTGGAAACCATCATTCTCAGCAAACTGACACAAGAACAGAAAATCAAACACCGAATGTTCTCACTCATAGGTGGGTGTTGAACAATGAGAACACATGGACACAGGGAGGGGAGCACTACACACTGGGGTCTGTTGTGGGGAAATGGGGGAGGGATGTGGGGGTGGGGAGGTGGGAAGAGATAGCATGGGAAGAAATGACAGATACAAGTGAGGGGAAGGAAGGCAGCAAACCACACTGCCATGTGTGTACCTATGCAACAATCTTGCATGTTCTTCACATGTACCCCAAAACCTAAAATGCAATAAAAAAAAATCTGGAGACAATAGATGCTGGAAAGGATATGGAGAAATAGGAACACTTTTACAGTGTTGGTGGGAGTGTAAATTACTTCAACCATTGTGGAAGACAGTGTGGCGATTCCTCAAGGACCTAGAAATAGAAATTCCATTTGACCCAGCAATCCCATTACTGGATATATATCCAGAGGATTATAAATCGTTCTACTGTAAGGACACATGCACACGAATGTTCATTGCAGCACTGTTTACAATAACAAAGACCTTGAACCAACCCAAATGCCCATAAATGATAGACTGGACAGGGAAAATGTGGCACATATACACCATGGAATATTATGCAGCCATCAAAAACAATGAGTTCATGTCCTTTGTAGGGACATGGATGAACCTGGAAACCATCATTCTCAGCAAACTGACACAAGAGCAGAAAATCAACCACCACATATTCTCACTCATAGGTGGGTGTCGAACAATGAGAACACATGGACAAAGGGAGAGGAGCATCACACACTGGGGTCTGTTGGGGGGAAATAGGGGAGGGACAGTGGGGGGTGGGGAGGTGGGGAGAGATAGCATGTGGAGAAATGCCAGATATAGGTGAAGGGGAGGAAGGCAGCAAATCATACTGCCATGTGTGTACCTATGCAACAGTCTTGCACGTTCTTCACATGTACCCCAAAACGTAAAATGCAATTTAAAAAAAAGCGTTCCTATTTCTCCACAGCCTCACCAGTATCTATTGTTTCCTGACTTTAATAATTGCCATTCTAACTGGAGTGAGATGGTATCTAATTGTGGTTTTAATTTGCATTTCTCAAATGACCAGTGATAGTGAGCTTTTATTCATATGTTTGCTGGCTGCATACATGTGTTCTTTTCAGAAGTGTCTGTTCATATCCTTCATCTACTTCTTGATGGAGTTTGTTTTTTATTTTTCTTTGCTTGTAAATTTGTTTAAATTCCTTGTACATTCTGGATATTAGACTTTTGTCAGATGGGTAGCTTGCAAACATTTTCTCCCATTCTGTAGGTTGTCTGTTCATTCTGATAGATTTTTGCTGTGCAGAAGCTCCTTAGTTTGATTAGATCCCATTTATCAACTTTGGCTTTTGTTGCAATTGCTTTTGGTGTTTTACTCATGAAGCCTTTGCCCATGCCTATGTCCTGAATGATATTGCCTCAGTTTTCTTCTACGGTTTCAGGTTTTACTTTAAGTATTTAATCCATCTTGAGTTAATTTTTACATAAAGTGTAAGAAAGGGGTCCAGTTTCTGTTTTATGTATATGGCTAGCTAGCTTCCCCAGCAACAATTATTGAATAGGAAATCCTTTCCTCATTGCTTGTTTTTGTCAGGTTTGTCAAAGATCAGATGTACCCTTTTGAGATAGCAGTGTTTAATAAAATTCATGAAAATCATGAATCCTTAGATTTAGAAACATTTCCATCTTCTGAGTAAAAACCTAGACTAGAGAAATGTAGTGAATGCAGGACACAAAAGACAATGAGGAAGAGCAAAACAGAAAGAAGATGGATTACTCTAAACGAACTAATACCGTATTTTTCTTTTTTTTTCCATTTTTTTTATTGCATTTTAGGTTTTGGGGTACATGTGATGAACATGCAAGATTGTTGCATAAGTACACACATGGCAGTGTGGTTTGCTGCCTTCTGTCCCCTCACCTGTATCTGTCATTTCTCCCCATGCTAACTCTTCCCACCTCCCCACCGCCCTGCCCCTCCCCCATTTCCCCCCAACGGACCCCAGTGTGTAGTGCTCCCCTCCCTGTGTCTATGTGTTCTCATTGTTCAACACCTGCCTATGAGTGAGAATATATGGTGTATGGATGAACCTGGAAAGCATCATTCTAATACCGTATTTTTCTATGAAAACAATAAAATCCAGAGGACAACAGTGTACTATTATGAAAGATTTTAAAAAGTGTTAATATAAAATGATATATCCAACTTAATCATTTTTTCTTTATTTGATGCTTTTTTGTTATTTTAAGTCCCAGGGTACATGTGTAGGATACGTGGATTTGTTAGGTAAACGTGCGCCATGGTGGTTTACTGCACCTATCAATCCATCACCTAGGTATTAAGCCCAGCATGCATTAGGTATTTTTCCTAAGGTTTTCCCTGCTCCCACATTTCCCCCACTGTTAGGCCCCAGTGTTTGTTGTTCTCCTCCCTGTATCCATGTGTTCTCATTGTTCAGCACCCACTTATAAGTGAGAACATTCAGTGTTTGGTTTTCTCTTCCTGCATTAGTTTGCTGATTTTATATATATATATTTATATATATATATATATATGTGTGTGTGTGTGTGTGTGTGTGTGTGTGTGTGTGTGTATATATATATTTAGTTTGCTGATTATAATGGCTTCCAGCTCCATCCATGTCTCTGCAAAGGGACATGATCTCGTTCCTTTTATGGCTGTATATTATTCATATTATTCCATGGTGTATATGTACCACATTTTCTTTATCCATTCTATTATCCATAAGCATTTGGGTTGATTGACTTTCTTTGCTATTGTGAATAGTGCTGCAGTGAGCATACACATACATGTATCTTTATATTATAATAATTTATATTCCTTTGGATATATACCCAGTAATGGAATTGTTAGGTCAAATGAAATTTCTGGTTCTAGATCTTTGAGGAATTACCACATTATCTTCTACAGTGGCTGAATTAATTTACATTCACACCAACAGTGTAAAAGTGTTCCTATTTCTCTGCAACCTCACCAGAATCTGTTATTTCTTGATTTTATAATAATCACCATTCTGATGGGCGTGCAATGGTATCTCATTGTGATTTGCATTTCTCTAACAATCTTTTGCGGCATTAATTTTTTTTCACATATTTATTGGCTAGATGAATGTCTTCTTTTGAGAAGTGTCTGTTCATGTCCTTTGCCTCCTTTTTAATGAGTTTTTTTTTTTCTTGTAAATTTGTTTAAGTTCCTTGTTGATTCTGGATATTAGACCTTTGTCAGATGGATAGACTGCAAAAATTTTCTCCCACTGTAAGTTGCTCCCACTGTAAGTTCCCACTATTTACCCTGAAGATAGTTTATTTTGCTATGTAGAAGCTCTTTAGTTTAATTAGATCAATTTTAGCTTTTGTTGTAATTGCTTTTGGTGATTTCATTATAAAATCTTTGCCCGTGCCTATGTCCTGAATAGTATTATCTAGATTTTCTTCTAGGGTTTTTACAGTTTTAGGTTTTACATTTAAGTCTTTAATCCATCTTGGGTTAGTTTTGGTATAACATGTAAAGAAGGAATCCAGAGTTCAATTTTCTGCATATGGCTAGCCAGTTCTCCCAGAACCATTTATTAAATAGGGAATCCTTTTCTCATTGCTTGTTTTTGTCAGATTTGTCGAAGATCAGATGATTGTAGATTTTCAGTCTTACTTCTGAGTTCTCTATTCTTTTTCGTTGGTCTATATGTCTGGTTTTTTACCAGTACCATGCTGTTTTGGTTACCATAGCCTTGTAGTGTAGTTTGAAGTCCAGAAACATGATGCCTCTGGCTTTGTTCTTTTTGCCTAGGATTGTCTTGGCTATATGAGTCCCTTTTTGTTTCCATATGAATTTTTAAATAGTTTATTTTAATTCTATAAAGAATGTACATGGTAGTTTACTGGGAAAATCATTGAAACCATAAATTACTTTGGGCAATATGGCCATTTTAATGATATTGATTCTTTCCATCCATGAGCATGGAATGCTTTTCTTTTCTTTTTTTTTTTTTTTTCCAATTTTACAATGCTTGCACTTAATTTTGTACAGATATTTTATTAATTATTACTCAGTTTTGAGGTCCAAACCTTCCTAAAATACCTTTCATTTTGGACCAAGCAATTTGTTTTGGCAATAAATAATTATGCATTGAAAAACCAATTTTTATTTTTGATTTAATGCAGTCTTACATTTAAGAAATTATATATACATTCTTGAATTTCAACTTACCAAAATAGGATAGCTTTTATTTAACAGCCTAAGCTTTACTTCTTGTTACATTCATGCTGCAAAATTGTTTACAACCTCAACTTTCTCACTGCTTTGCTCATAACTAAGTGTGATTACATGGAGAGAGAAAGTTTTGTAACAGTAACACATGATTTAGAGTTTAAAATCATATCAGAAGATAGGAATTATTTTAATATACCATATAAAAACAAGTGGCTTATGCAATGAGAAAAAAAAAACAGGAGGTTTTGGCTTATAATTAGAAGATTAGTGTTACTCTGTTAATAGTTAATGAAAAAAAAATCAACAACCTAAAAAGTAAAACCAATTCTGATCTGTTCTAAAAGACATGTATATATTTGTAGGTATAATTTACAAACACAGACACAAACCATTACAGTAATTTTGAAAACAACTAGAAAGCTCATACTGTGTTAGCAAATATCGGGTTATAGGATGTTTACCCCCATTGTTTTAAACAAACCTTTTCTGCTGACTGAATAGGAAAAAAAACTTGAGTTAACTGAAATATTTCTAAACAAAATATTATAATGCTCGAAGAAACAACTGTATCTTCTACATTGAGGTCAACAGACAACAGATTGCAAGCCAAATCTGTCCAGCTGCCTCTTATTTATTTATTTATTTATTTATTTATTGATTTTTAAGACAGAATCTTGCACTGTCGCTCAGGCTAGAGTGCAGTGGCTTACTGCAACTTCCGCCTCCTGGGTTCAAGTGATTCTCCTGACTCAGCCTCCCAAGTCTAGCTGCCTCTTTTTGTGTATGCAACTGTACTTCTTTGCCTACTGGCTGTTTTAGTGGCTTGTAGTTCTCGTTGAAGAGGTTCTTAACTTACCTTGTTACCTGTATTCCTAGGAATTTTCTTCTGTTTATAGCAATTGTGAATCAAAGTCCATTAATGATTTGGCTCTCTGCTCGCCTGTTGTTGGTGTATAGGAATGACTGTGACTTTCGCACATTGATATTGTATCCTGAGACTTTGCTGAATTGGTTCAGCAGCTTCAGAAGATTTTGGGCTGAGATAATGGGGTTTTCTAGATATCGGAGCATTTCATCTGCAAACAAAGACAATTTGACTTCCTATCTTCCTATTTATTAATCTTTCTTTCTTTATTATTTCTCTTACCTAATTGCCATGGCTAGAACTTCCAGTACTGTATTCAATAGGAGTGGTGAGAGAGGGCATCCTTATCTTGTGCCAGCTTTCAAGTTTCCAACATTTGCTCTTTCAGTATGATGTTGTCAGTGGGTCTGTCATAAATGTCTCATTATTTTGAGGTATGTTCCTTCAATATATAGCTTATTGAGAGTTTTTAACATAAAGGGATGTTGAATTTTATCTAAGGCCTTTTCTGCATCTCTATTAACATAATAATATGGGTTTTGTCTTTAGTTCTGTTTATGTGATTAATTACATTTATTGATTTGTGTATGTTGAACCAGCCTTGCATCCTGGGGATGAAGACAACTTGATTGATGGGTAAGCTTGTTATGTGCTGCTGGATTCTATTTGCTAGTCTTTTACTAAGAATTTTTTGCATAGATGTTCAAGGAAATTGCCCCAAAATTTTTGTTGTTGTTGTATCTCTGCCAAGTTTGGTATCAGGATGATGGTGGCCTCATAAAATGAGTTAGGGAGGAATTTCTCCTTTTCAATTGTTTGGAATAATTTCAGAAGAAATGATGCTATCTCCTCATTGTACCTCTGGTAGAATTAGGCTATGAATCCGTCTGGTCCTGGGATTTCTTTTGGTTAGTAGGCTATTAATTACTGCCTCCATTTCAGAACTTGTTATTGGTCTATTCAGGAATTGAACTTTTTCCTGGTTCAGTCTTGGGAAGGTATATGTATCTAGGAATTTATTTCTTCTAGATCTTCTTGTTTATTTGCATAGCGGTGATTGCAGTAGTCCTGTGGCATCAGTAGTGATATCCTCTTTATCATTTTTTTATTGTGTCTATTGGATTTTTCTTTCTTTTCTTTTTCATTAGTCTAACTAGTGGTCTATCTATTTTACTCATTTTAAAAAAAAACAGCTCCTGGATTCATTGATTTTTTGAAGAGTTTTTGTGTCTCTATTTCCTTCAGTTCTGCTTTGAGCTTGGTTATTTCTTGTCTTCTACTAGCTTTGGGGTTTATTTGCTCTTGGTTCTCTAGTTTTTTCAGTTGTGATGTTAGGACATTGATTTGAGATCTTTCCAGTTTTCTGATGTGGGCATTTAGTGCTATAAATTTTCCTTTTAAGTAATGTTCCAGATATCCTGGTACATTGTCTCTTTGTTTTCACTGGTTTCAAAGAACTTCTTGATTTCTGCCTTAATTTCATTATTTACCCAGGAGTCATTCAGGAGCAAGTTGTTCAATATCCATGTAGCTCTGTGCTTTTGGGTGCATTTCCTAATCTTGAGTTCTAATTTGATTGCACTGTAGTCTCAGAGAGTGTTTTTTTATGATTTCAGTTCTTTGGCATTTGCTGCGGAGTGTTTTACTTCCAATTAGTTGATCAATTTTAGAGTAAGTCCCATGTGGCACCAAGAAAAATATGCATTCCTTTGTTTGGGTGGAGAGTCCTGTAGATTTCCATCAGGTCCACTTGATCCGGGACTGAGTTCAAGTCCAAAATATCTTTATTAAATTTCTGTTTTGATGATTCATCTAATATTGACAGTGGGGTGTTAAAGTCTTCCACTATTATTGTGTGGGAGTTTAAGTTTCTTTGTAGGTCTTTAAGAACTTGTTTTGTGAGTCTGGATGTTCCTGTATTTAGGATAGTTTAGTTAAATTATTTTTCAAGGGAGAAAATAAAATGAATTCTGAAGGCATTTACTACACAGATTGTCACTAAAAGAACTTTAAAAATTTACTTATTCAAGAAGAAATTAAGTACAAAATGTCATGAAATACATTTATGTAAAAAGAATTTATGAATGAATAAACAGTAAATATAAAATTAAAACCATCTATTGCAAGACTGTAGCAAAAATAATAATTAAGGGATTTGAAATGGTAAGCATGCAGCAAGAAATCAGTGAATGCCTTTAGAAATTTAAAAAGTAACCTTAAAATTATAAAAATAGAGTATGTAACTTCCAAATGCATGTGGATGGGAAGAGGGCAGAGTGGCAAGGAAAGATGTACAGAATGTAAACTTCATCCACACAGTAGAAAGCAGAAAGCGAAAAGAAGCAAAGAAAAGAAGAAGCGTGGCCAATAAGAAGAACGTAGAAAGATAATAGAAATACATAGAAATTTATATGACTAATCACAGTTTATGTATACAAATCAAACTCAATGTTTAATGACAGATTGTCATGAAACAAAGCTATTACCTTGACAGATCATGAAAGTGACTCAAGAAAGCAAAATTCAGCTGTATGGAATTTTCAGTTGACTTACCTAAAGTCTAAGAAAGACACAGATGATTGAAATTAAATAGATGGAAGAAATAAATAACGGGCCAATAAATGGCAAAAGAAAAGTTCAAGTTGATATACTAATATCAGATAAAATTGACTTTATGGCAGGAATAATTATCAAAGATGAAGAGGAACACTATAGAATGAAAACAATTTGCCCAAAAGAGCTCTTAATTCTTAAATTGTATGCACCAATAACCTAGTCTTAAAAATATGAAGAAAAAATATGATAATTCCAGGAATAAAGAGAGGAATAGAGGCCTCTATCCTGTTGTATGCCTAATATATTTTATAATTTAAAAATGAGAGAATTTAAGTGTTCTTGAGTAGGTTTTACAATTTCTGAACTACTTCAAAGGCAGAACTTTAAAACATCACACAAACTATCTGCCCCAAATTTTTCTTTTTCCTTGCACTTTTTCATTCTGTTTTCCCTGGAAAGAACTCTCTATAGCCGCTGACTTGATTTCTATTTAAATTATGTTTTGAACATACTCTAGTCAGTCTTTCTACCATAAAGTTTCAATGGTCAAGGTAAACAATGAATTCTACATTGCCAAATAATTCCTAGGGTTTATGTCACCATATATTTAACTCAGTGGTTCTCTCTATGCTTCTCCAAGTGCCTTGTCTCTGTCATCTACCTGATTTCCATGGCCTCACACTGTTGACTTTCCTCCCACCAGACCGATTCCTCTTCATGGTGATTCTTAGTGATTTCTCTTTAGCTTTCTGAACTACAGCATCGGGGTGCTTTGGGAGGTATCTTTGTCTCTCTTTCCTATCTATACTCAATTCCTAGGTTATTGTATCAAGTCCATGGTTTG
This sequence comes from Saimiri boliviensis, assembly GCF_048565385.1. Taxonomy (NCBI): domain Eukaryota; kingdom Metazoa; phylum Chordata; class Mammalia; order Primates; family Cebidae; genus Saimiri; species Saimiri boliviensis. The sequence continues at coordinate 126,128,403 of NC_133451.1, forward strand.
AAACACCATTTATATAGTGTGATTCTAAAATTTATAACTCCATTATTATATATCCAGCTACATACACATCATCTTTACTTGGATTTCTGACAGCCATATCAAATGTATATTGCCCAATCCAGACTCTAAAATTCACACTCATCTGTCCAAAGAAAATCCTCCTTTACCTCTGAGTAGCGTTCCAGAGATCCTGGTACATTGTCTCTTTGTTTTCACTGGTTTCAAAGGACTTCTTGATTTCTGCCTTAATTTCATTATTTACCCAGGAGTCATTCAGGAGCAGGTTGTTCAATATCCATGTAGTTCTGTGCTTTTGGGTGCATTTCCTAATCTTGAGTTCCACTTTGATTGCACTGTGATCTCAGAGTGTTTTTTTATGAACTACACATCTAGTTCCTCAGAACCAAACCTTGATGCCTACTTTCTTTCCTTTCTTTTTCTCCTACCCAACATTCAAACTGTCCCATAATCAACTGGCCAGCAAATTATATAAATAAACTTGTCCTTCAACAAGTGTCCTAAATCCAACCACGTTTCACTTCCTCTATCCCTATCACCCTAGACACAGCTCCTATATCTCATGCTACAATTGCAATAGCCTTATAAGTAGTCTCCCATTTCCACTTCTACCTCCATAAACTCTGTTCTCTACGCAATTGAGAAAACTTGCAAACATAAATCCAATCATGTCATTACCATGCTCAAAGCTCTTCTATGGATTTCCATCAAACTTAAAATAATCCAATGTTCTTGCCAAGCTCCCAAGGCAGGGCGAAGAGGAGCCAGAGCTGGCCTCACCCACCGTAGCCGCCAAGAGCCCAGGATGTACTGACGGATGGGGCCTGCCTGCACCCCGGGGAGGCGCCCACCCCGGACCGCCACCCCTCCGCACTGTGAAAGACTAACTCCTGCAACTGGAAAGCGGGGGCGCCCGCCGACGAGGAGGCCACCGTGCCAAGCCGGCAGAGGTCATGCCAGGCGCCAAGTGCCATGTGCCCAGCTGCTGCTGGCTGGGTGGGCCAGGAAGCCTACCAGCAGACCCCACACAGCATATCTGCCCCAGGGCAAAGCCTCCCTCCTTCGCTCTGCGCCCGTCCCAGCTCTCCTCAGCCCTGTTATCTCAGAACCAATAAAAATATTTCGAAGAGAAAAAAAAAAAAAAAAAAAAAAAAAAAAAAAAAAAAAAAAAAAAAAAACTCCTCTCAATGGACAAGAACTTGAATGGGGTGGGAGTAACTCTGAGGTTGAAATCCCCTTACTCCCTTACCTGTAGGACTCCATGTCTGGATCTCAATGGGAGCTGTCTCTCCCTTTCTCCCTATGGGGATTTCCCTCTCTGGGATCCCCTCCCACAACTACGAGACATACATAACATTGGCCCCTGGCTATTTTTGTGACCATTTTTCTTCTCACTCTGTCTCTCACCTGCTCTGCTCTAATCATATCAGAGCATGTTCATGTATTCTTAGCTGATTCGTGTTCATTTATGAGAGCACTCACTGTTCCCTCTGCCCGGAATGCCCATTCCAATGCATGAATCACTCCCTGACTTCAGTTGCCTCTTCAGAGAGGCCTTCCCTAACCACTCTATTTAATAGCAATCTCCATCACCAATGACTCTCCATCCCCTTATCCTGATTAACTTTCCTTAATCGTACTTAGCACTACTTGATGCATTTTCTCATTTCTATTTTTTAAATTTCCTGTGTCCAACCTTCCCCCCTTTAATAATACATAAACTTTATGAGGGAAGGAACTCCATTTTATTTACCGTTATATTTCCAATGTATAGAACAACACAAGGAACATAATTGGAGCTCAATAAATATGTCTGTAGTGTTTGCTGGATTAACACATTTGGACTCTATACAGGCAACTGTTACACATTAAAAGTTGGGTGAGAAAATATTACTTGGAAATATGCACACAAATGAAGTCACCTAGTGTCTTCCCCTTTAATTAAAGAGTGAAATATATCTAAACTCTTATGGAACATTTAGAAGAAATGAAAGATATGTTGAAAGATACAGGCAAGGTTCCTGATTTCATGTATGAAATCCAGAATAAGTACTAAAGAGCACATAAGCAAAGTTATATGTCACAGTGTTACTGGAAATGGGGACATTTATATAGAGCAAATAACAAGGACTTGAGATGATGTTAATTGACGGGTTAAAGGAAGACACTCTGCCAAGAGCTAGAAGAGAGACGTCATAGCCAGAAAAAATAAGATTAAATCCAAAGTCATTCTTCCAGGAGAGGTCTCAGTGTGTTGAAGGAACTGAAAATAAGCTTGTATGGCTAGTGCATGGGGAATACAGGGAGAATCGCAGATGACATCACAAAGATATAGCTCATGTGTGTCTTTGCCAGCCACTGTAAAGAGTTTGAATGTTACTCTAAATAAAATGGGGAGCTATAGAAGTGTTTTAATTAGGGAAGACAACAACGTCTGTTCTGAAAATGTCAGTTTGTTGTGAAAAGCACTGAATTAGAAGTAAATGCAGAATATTATGGGAGCAACTTGAGAGGCATCTTAAAAAGTCCAAGAGACTCAGAGAAGGCTTCCTAGATGAGATAGTGTCTGAAAGATAAATAGGCATTATCCATCTGCAGATGACTGCAGAACATTCTAAAAAGAGGGAACAACATGAGCAAAAGCCCAGTAGGAAGCAATCAGAAGACTAAAGAGAGTTCAGAATGAGTAAGGCATAGGATCTAAGAGAGAAAGGAAAGAGTCCGCACGACTAAGGGCCAGATCATAAAGCCTATTTGGCCACAGTAAAAGGCCATGACATTGCTTTCAGGGAAATGGAGTGACACTGAAAATAACCCAATTAGAAAACCATGGACGTGTCACATGGTCCAAAAATAATGGCTTGGACTGAGTTTCTAATTTAAAAAAAAAAAAAAAAAAAAAAAAGTGGAAATGGAGAATGTGAATAGACTATGAGACTAAGGAGGAAAAAGTAATGTAAAGGGAAAGACATCAATGATAAAACCTAGATTTTTTTGCTCAAATGGTGGGGCTGGCCCCATCTACTTACCTCCACTTTCCTTTAAAATGCCACTAAAGTGAGGCCGGGCGCGGTGGCTCAAGCCTGTAATCCCAGCACTTTGGGAGGCCGAGGTGGGTGGATCACGAGGTCAAGAGATCGAGACCATCCTGGTCAACATGGTGAAACCCCGTCTCTACTAAAAATACAAAAAATTAGCTGGGCATGGTGGCGCCTGCCTGTAATCCCAGCTACTCAGGAGGCTGAGGCAGGAGAATTGCTTGAACCCAGGAGGCGGAGGTTGCAGTGAGCCGAGATCGCGCCATTGCACTCCAGCCTGGGTAACAAGAGCGAAACTCCGTCTCAGAAAAAAAAAAAAAAATGCCACTAAGTATGAATCAAGAATTTTTATAGGTATAAAATCACTTTTTAAAATAGAATAAGAACTACTATTGCAATAAAAAATATATGATACTAGAAAGACAGAGAGAGCTCCAGAAATTAAAGAAGCAGTAGAGAAAGCAGACACCGAGAGGTGGCAGTAGGAAAACTAATTCTCAGTTTACAGGGAATTCCCAGAAGATAAACTGATGACCTTTGGAACTAGGGACAAATGTGAAGCAGAAAATACTAGGACTGGTTGAAAATCTGTTTTAGAAGCAGTTAAACCTTCAGATCATATTGTTTGCACGTTCTAAGAGAAAATTCTGCAAATATATAGAATATAGTGACAGCAAATTTTCTAAGTACCCGGGCTAGCAAACAACAGTCCAAAAACATAACAATTAACTCCAAAAATCACTTCCACCAGGTCTCAGATGGCACCCAAAACACGTCATTCATTCATTTATCCATTTATTCATCAAACACATGTTAGAGCAATATAATGTGATGATTAGTGCTCAATATCAATGCTTTGATTTTGGAACTAAACTTCCTCCATTCAAATCTTACTCTGGTAAGGATCAGACTGGGATAGTTTTCTGTGTGGCTTTAGATAGGACATGTCACCCCTTTTTATTTCCGTTTCCCTTTTGTAAAATAGAACTACAGGCATATCCACCTCATCTAGTCGTTATGAAAATCAGATTAATATTTTAAACTTCTGGCATACAATAAGCACATTAGTGTTTGCTTCTACAATTACAACATATTCAGTTGTTTTAGACTCTGAGATTAAAGGCAGGAAAAAGGCAGTTGCATGGACATTCTACAGTGGAAGACAGAGAAATTGACCAAAGACTAATAAAATTCATGGTAATATTAGACAGTGATATATGCTATGAAGAAAATGATTTACCTGTTGTGAAATTTTTCTAGACATCTGTTTTCAGATTAAATATATGATTCAGTGAATGAAAAGGTTTTAATTGGTATTATATTATTTTTCTCTGGAGTTTAATTTTCAGCAACAATCTTAGGAAAGAACTCCCATAGTATATGTACTATGACACTGACCCGGATTTAATATAAACTTCATAATCACATATAATGCATGCAGTATTAACTTTATTTTACAGACAGAGAAACTAAGCCTCGGTAAAATTCAGTAACCTTCAGGGATTTTGAGAGCCATGGTACTGGTGAATGGCAGAGCAGGAATTCAAACAGGTTTGTCTGACTCCAAAGGCCATACCACAAAGTTTCATATTTTTTGAATACCTTAATATTTTTTATTGTATAAATAGTTACTTCTTCTAACATTTAACTTGCAAAGTGGCTTTGCCCTTTTTATCCTTTTTATTAGCTGTATTATCTTTATTAGTTTAATAAGTACTTTTAAAAGACTTAAATGCTTGATTATGTTTAGTTATAGAGATTTCTATATGGCTTTTTAAATATCAACGTCACACTTCTCAGTGTGACCTCAAAATATGTGTGTGTGTACAAAACCTACATGCCATGGACTTTTGCAAAATCTGTTTACTTGCTAATTGTACTGTAACATACTAACTTTAACCCGTATCCATTCCTTGTCATTAATCAGAGCTTACATCCTAAAGATCTACCAAAGGTTATTTATCTTCTTTATGAAAGAACTTCTGACTTGCTGAGTCAGAAATCACCTTCTCATAAATGTGAATAGGAGTGCATATTTTTGTCTCTAATAGTCAGGAAGTAGGTTGTGTTTATTCAGCTGCTCATTTTGCCCTTACCTTCACTTGGGTCCTCTCTAGATTTCTTAGGTGAAAACTAGATTATATCCTCTCAGCAATTGTATCAAGGAATGACAGAGCCAGGCATGAACAAGAAGACAGGATAGCATGGAAGGTGGAGGGGGCGGGGGTCAGTGAGCTGCATTTGAGAAAAAGTGCTGTGTGGCTTTTTGTGTGTTTTTGTTTATTTGTTTTGTTCTTCTATTGTTATTCATTACAACTGTCAGACTAAGAAGTGGTGAAGTGCTTCCCGGGTCCTTCTGCAGATGGACCTAGAGCCTCAGCTACTGGAGGCAAGCAAGACTTAGACTCTACACGGCAATGCTATTTATGTCCTAAAATCTGTTTAAAATTTCACCAGATCAGTCTCTCCGGTTGATAGATTTGGAAACAAGAAGCATGGATATCACCAATTATTTTTCCCAATAGCCTTTCTTTTGTACAATGTATTTTGATTTATAACTCTCTGCCTATGAATGGCTCTTTCACTGTAGCATTAGGCATTCCTGTGGGTTTAAAAGACAGTAAGCTTAGAGTAGCTAGATTCCAAAAATACTCCAGGAAAATGTCCTTTTTGTATAATATAAGTCAATGTGAGGGCTCAGGTAGCCTATTTCAGGGCAGAGAATATATTCATTTCAATGGAATATCCAATCTAATGGAGCATATTGTGCTCAAAGAGAAACTCATTCTTAGAAATGTGTTGAACTAGGTACATAATTTACCAGAAATGAAGTTAAGCTTAGCATATTCTAGAAAAAAAAATCACATAAGCCTTGGATCTCAAGCTATGCATTCAAATTAAACAGTAATTTGCCTTCCACAACCATGATTATTTGAGAAAAGCAAAAAATATTATCACATTGGGAAAATAGGTTGCAGTGAACTCCTTTCCCCTTTAAGGTTGGTTTTTTTTTTTGTTGTTTTGTTTTGTTTTGTTTTGTTTTCCAAAGATTGTGCCTGTAGCAATACCTTGGAGGCATAACAGGGAAGAACAGAAGGGGATTTAAAAATTGTTGTAATTGTGTATTTGCTTGTTTACTTTTACCTTTTCAAACATCTAAATTCCCAAGTTCTTTTTTGAGCTTATATCTATTCTTCCTTGAACTGCTATTTAGTAATAGAGTTTTAGTTCTATATGTACTCTGTGATTTTATATATTTCTTTTCCTTCTCCATCATAATTTTCAGCTCCTTGATTTTTTGCCAATCATATTTTCTTTCCTCTCCATATTTTTTTAGCTCATGGGCTATAATTTGCTACCCTTGCTATAGAATGTGGGTGCTATTACTAGGCTATAGAATGGCAAAGTGAGTAAAGTCTTCACAATTAACTAGAAGAGATGCAAAAATGCTTAAGCTGCCTAGTTTTATGCATCAAATTTATTGAAATGTTTTAGAAACTGTCAATATGCCTTAAAATTGCTGACTCACAAACATTCAGAATATGAATACATTGAATACAGAATTCCGAATCCTGAGGTAGTACTCTGTATATGTCTAAAAGTAGTCTCATTGTCTAATAATCAAGACTAATATCTTGAAACTAGGAACTATGTGAAGATACATATCTACTTATTCTCAGTTTCCTATATTTTAAGCAAGGAAAATAATTTTTCTTTACACTTAGCTGGGAAATATTTTTATTAACTAAATGATTAAATTTTTAAAATTAGATCCCTAATAGAAAGAGGGAAAATTCCATGTTTTACTTTTATGTTAATAGAAACCCTTTATTAGGTAATATTCTTTCCTAAAGATCAAAACTTATCAAACACTTCTCTGAATTTGTTTCCTTTTTGTGAGAAATAGAAGTTTGGATCTTCTTTTTTATTTCTTAGTTTAGCTGAAGATTTGTAAATTTTGTCTTTTTTAAAAGAACCAATTCTTCATTTTAATTATCCTTTCTATTTTTTTCCAATGTTTTTTTATTTTTCTTTGATCTTCATTATTGCCTTCTTTCTATTAACTTTGTACTTCTTTTGTTCTTCTTTTTCTAGTTTCTTGAGATGAAACATAGGTTATTTATTTGAGATTTTTCTTAAATGTAGGTATTTACTACTATAAACTTTTGTCACGGAACTGCTTTGGCTATATCCTATAGTATTTTGTATGTTGTGTTTCTATATTGATTTGTCTCAAGACTTTTTTTATTTTTCTTTTTATTTCTTCCTTCACTTATTGGTTGTTCAGAAGTATGTTTCATTTCTACAAACTTGTCAATTTTTCCAAATTTCTTTCTATTACTGATTCCTAATTTTATACTATTGTGGTTAGTAAAGATACTACGTACAATTTTACTTTTTTAAAATTTGTTAAGACTTATTTTCTGGCCTATTATATGATTTATCATGGAGATTATTTTGTGTGTGCTTGAAAAGAAATGTTTTCTCATGCTATTAGATAGAATGGTCTCTATATATCTGTTAGGTGCATTTTGCCTAAAGTGTAGTTCAAGTCCAGTGTTTCTTATTGATTTTCAGTCTGGATGATCTATCCATTGTGGAAAGTGGATATTAAAGTCTACTATTATTGTATTACTGTCTCTCTCCCACCAGATCTGTTAGTATTTGCTGTATATGTTTGGGTGTTTCAATATTGTGAATGTATTATACATTTATAAGTTAAATATGCTTTTGAGAAATTAACCTCTTTATCATTGTATAGTAACCTTCTTTGTTTATTTTTACATTTTTTGACTTAAGGTTTATTTTTTCTGATATAAGTAAAACTACCCCTGCTGTCTTTTCATTTCATTTTGCATGGAATATCTTTTCTCAACCCTTCACTTTCAGTCTATGTGTGTCCTTAAACCTGAAATGAGTCCCTTGTAGGCAGCACAGAATATTGGTCTTATTCTTTTCTTTATTTAGCCACTTTGTCTTTTCATCAGATAATTTAATGTATTTGCATTCAAGGTAATTATTGCTAGATGCAGACTTACTATTGCCATTTTATTAATTGTTTTCAAATTATTTGTAGATCTTTTGTTTTTTGTTCCTCTCTTGCTGTCTTTCTTTGTGATACAATAATTGTTTGCAATGGCATGTTTGGCTTCCTTTTTCTTTTGTATATCTGCTGTAGGTTTATAGTGTGTTGTTTCCATGACACTTTATAAAACATCTTTAACAACAGACTATATTAAAGCTGATAACAATTTCAATCACATAAAAAGACTACACTTTTGCTCCCCCACATATGAATATTTTATGTTTTTTGATGACACAATTTACATATTTTTATATTGTGTATTCCTTTATAAATTACCACAGCTATAGTTATTTTTAATAGTTTTGTCTTTTAATCTTTATGTTAGAGATATAAGTAATTTATATACTACACTCCAGTATTGTAATCTGAGTTTGACTATATATTGTCTTTACTGAGTCTTTTTAACTTTTATATGTTTTCATGTTATTAATTAACATCTTTTTCTTTTTACTTGAAGAACTTCCTCTGGCATTTTTGGTTAGGCAAATCTAATGATGATTAACTCTCAGCTTTGTCTAGGATGGTCTTTACCTCTCCTTCATTTGTGAAGGAGTACTTTGCTGAGTTTAGTATGCTTGGTTGTCAGGTTTCTGGGGTTTTTAAAATTTCATTTCAGCCTCTTGAATATAACATCTCACTTCCTGCTGGATTGCAAGTTTCTATTGAGAAGTCCTCTAATAACCTAATGGAAGTTCCCTTGAATGTGACCAGTCTCTTATCTCTTTTTGCTTTCAAGATTCTCTCTTTGAGAACTTTTGATGTTTGATTACCATATGCCTCAGAGTATTTTTTTTTTTTTGGATTGAACTTGTTTAGACTTCTTTAAGCCTAGAAATCTGGATTTTCATACCCTCGCAAGATTTAGAAAGTTTTCAGACAATATTTCTTTAAATAACATTTTTCCTTCTTTTTGTTCTCTTTTCCTTCTGGAACCTCTACAATTTTTATTAGGTCAGTGCAAAAGTAATCTCCATCAAAAGCAATATATTAGTATGATTGATTTATCCCAGAGGATGCTTATGTTTTCTTGACTCTTTTTATTCTTCACTCTTTTTTTTTCTCGATATGGCAAATTTCAAATGATCTGTCTTCAAGCTTTATAATTCTTTCTTCTCCGTGATTCTTTCTTCTCCACTGTGGAAGCTCTCTATTGAAGTTTTTACTTCTGTTATTATATTCTCTTCTTTATTTCTTTATTAAACTTCTCATTTTGTTCATGCATTGCTTTTCTAATCTCATTTAGTTTCCTGTGTTTTCTTGGACTTCCCTGAGCTTCATTAAGATGATTATTTTGAATTCCCTTTCAGGCAATTTATAGATAATCATTTCATTCGACTTGGTTGCTGTAACTTTATTTGTTTCTTTTGGTGGTGTCATGTTTGCCTGGTTCTTCATTATCCATAGACGCTTTCATTGGAGTCTGCATTTGAAGGAGCAAGATCCTCCTTTAGTCTTTACAGATGTGTTTTTGGCAGGTTAAGGCTTTCTCCTATTAGGTTCCAGATGTGATAGGATTGCCTCTAGGACTGTGGTCGTACGGGGCTGGAGCAAGATCACATGGCTGCTACTGAGTCTGCCATGGGGAGTATTGTTGGCAGACCTGTTCACAGTGCTCTGGATCCTATCTATCTGGTTGTTAGGTGAACTGAACTATCTTCAGGACCTTGGTCTGTAGGCCTGGCACTGGGATGAGGGCCCACATTAACATCTGAAGATAGTGGGCCTGTTACCAGGTTTGTGGATGAATGTGGCTACCTCTAGGTTCCTAGGAGGACTTCTGATATGTCACTGGGTGAGTCCCTGGGCAGGTAGTACTGCTTTGATTGTAACTGAGAGGGATTGGGACCAGATCACAGAGCTACTTCAGGGTCTACAGCTGAGACCAAAGTCATTCAGCCTATCTCTGGGGCGTGTCTCTTGGGAGGTCACTGTGAAGGTAGGTCTGCTTTTATGCCACAGTTTACAGGGATGGGGCAGAATTATAGGGACTTTTAAAGATGCATAGTGAGACCAAAGTTAAGCAGGCCAGCCTACAGGAGCAATGATAGACACGAAAACCATCTCTGGGCCTTCCAGATCCCTTTGTGAACAGAATTGCTCTCAAGCCACAGCTGAGATGAACTACAGCTGAGTTTCTGGATCTTTTCAGGATCTGCTGTATAATCTAAGTCAACTGGACTGCCTGTGGGCACATGGATGGGCTTACTTCCCTCCAGATCCCTGAGGAGGCAGAACTGCTCCCTGGCCATAGCAGAGATGCTCTGGGGCTTAGTTTCCGGACAGTTTCAGAATCTGCTACAGGACCGAGGTTGGCAAGTCTGCCCCAGGGATTCAGATGGGTATGTCTCCCTCTGGGTCCTTGTGTTAGCAGAACTGATCAAAGACCATAGCTGAGAGGAGCTGGAGCTGGCTTAGTGGGTCACTGAAGTATCCACAATCAAGACCAAAGTGGGCAAGCCTGTCTCACTTTAGCTGAATCTGGTGCCTGAGTCTGAGTCTACCCCCTCAAAATGATCCTCCTAGGTCTTGGGCTCCACTGGGGATTCACAAACATCTACTTGAATTCCAAGACTCCCACAAAGGTACTTTGTGCCATGGATAGCTGGGAAATTATTGTTGCTGTGAGGGAAAATGAATGCGGGACCTTCTATTCTAACATCTTGCTCAAAGAACATAGGTTTTGAGAAAACAATTTTACCTAAAATAATTAAAGCATGCTTAGTAAAGCATGGTATGAACAAACATGTAAAACTATTAGCTTTACCTAAATATTATAAATTTTATAATTTAAAAAAATTTTGAAGAAACATGGGCATTACATGAGCCCTACTTAAGTAAGAAAAACACATTTGGAGTTTAAGAAAGCATAAGAAAACAATTATACAATAATATTGTCATTTTTACTCTTACATTCTTTTCTTCATTACTCCTATTCATTACTTCATTCTCCATTCCATCCTGTCTATTAAGAATATATATAATTTTCTTCCACATGTTTTCTTTAACCTTTTTTTGTTGTTGTTGTTGTAACAAAACAGTAACAAAAAAACTAAAAGCTTACTTTGAAAAATCAAAAATTTTGCTTAGCTTTCCTCCTCAAATAAAGGAAAGAATGTTTAAAAAAGTGTAAATAATTGAAATCATTGCTAATTATTCAAAACATCCTCTGGGAAATTACAAAAAGGGGAACAATAACCATTTTCACTTTTAACTGACTATTTCAAAGTTGATATTTGGGAATCATCTACTTATGCAAATATATTTCTTTCTTGTACCCTGACATCCCCATTTTTAGCAATAAGGGGAAAAACAAAATATTAAAATGTAGGGAGCTGGATGCAGTGGCTCATGTCTATAATCTCAGCTACTTGGGAAGCTAAGGCAGGAAGATAATTTGAAGCCAGAAGTTTGAGGCTAGCCTGGGCAACATAGCAAGACCCTGACTCTTATTTTTATTTATTTGTTTATTGAGACAAGGTCTCACTGTTGCTCAGACTGGAGTGCAGTGGCACCATCTAGGTTCACTGCAACCTCCACCTCCCAGGCTCAAGCAATTCTCCTGCCTCAGTCTCCCAAGTAGCTGGGATAACAGATGCCTGCCACTATTGTCTAGCTAATTTTTTTTTTAATTTTTATTTTTTTGTATTTGTAGTAGAGACCAGCTTTTACCATGTTGGCCAGGCTGGTCTTGAACTTCTGACCTCAAATGATCTCAACCTTCCTTGGCCTCCCAAAGTGTTGGGATTACAGGCTTGAGCCACCATGCCTGGCCAACTCTGACTTTTAAAAGCAAAATTATACACACACACACACACACACACACACACACACACACACATACACACACACGTATGTATGTATGTATGTCTATGGGGTTAATTTAATATTTCAATTAGTACTTATCTCACATTAAGGGAATTTTATTTTCTATTTTCTTATTTTAATCTAAATTCTTCCAATCTATTGCCTAATGATTATAATAAATAATTCTATTCATTGAAGTCAGGTAATTTTTATTGTAGCATTACATAGATACATGTGATTTTAGGAAGATTATTTTGACAGTCTCATAGAAACAGTACCTTAGCTCTCCAAAATATGTTTAGGAAATCAGTTCTTGAGGAACAAACCGGAAGGAGAAGCAGTATATCCTCTAAGTTTCATTAATCACCCATCCCTTCACTTTAGAACATACGAAACAATCTAATTGCAACAGGCATTATGGTAAGAACTTTACAAAAATCTAGCAAACTCATCTCCTTAATGAAAAGACAAATATGCAATCAAGCCAACTAGAATACAAGTCAATAATTTATAAATTCAATGAGAAAGATTCACCCAGAACTGAAGTGACTTTTAAGCACATATTTTTACAGAAACAGTGGCAATTATACATATTAATTGGAAAGTAAATCCAGATAATCTACTATTCCACAGAAAAATCAACACTGACTATTAAAATTCGGGAGAACTTAAAGCAAAGGAATGTTAATAAACAAAAACCAACTCTTTATTATCTTTATTTTTTTAAAAAAAGAATGAATAAGTCCGTCTTTTCCCCTCGGGAGCAAGAGAAACCTAAAATCAGGTCTCAAAGTACCATCCAGAGAAAGACGAAAATACATGCGATCACTGGCACAGCCACATATTTATGAGCACCTGTGTACTTAAGCTCAGTTAAATTTGTTGAGTAATTTACTCCAATACAAAGTCACATTACTAATGCTTTGTAATCTGTTCTAAGAGATCAGGAATTTTGCCTAAACAATACAGTCACTGAAGAATGAGGCAGTGTTAGCATTGTAGGAGTGGAGGTAGAAGTTTGTGAGATGTCCACAGAAACAGTAGTAAAACAGTGTCTCCATTGGTGGACAGAAGACATAGGTGTTATGTTGACCTCCAGTTCAACATCCTGAGAAGTTATACCCAGTGCCCATCAAACCAAAGAAATTAGGAAAGTCTGACTAATATTTTACTCCAATATAGATAAACCAACTTCCTTCTTTGTCTCAACTAATCTCTGGCATCAGTCTAGAGAAGATAAAAACCTACCAATAAGAAGAAATGATAAATTAAAATCAAAGAAAAACAGACTAGCCTAGAAAGTTGTCTTTTGTAATTCTTTGACAACGCTAAATATATCCATCAGATTTTTGTTCCTTAACAAAAGTTCTGCTCCTCTTAGGACTTAAGAAAGGAGCACTCTATTCCTAGCATATAAATGCTAGCTTTGCATTGAAGTGAACTTAAATATATTTTTTAACTCCTGTATAAACACAGGAATTAATATCCTCCTTGTAGCTTCCTACTTCCGGTCTTATGTGTGGTAATTATAGAGAGTAGATGCTTGATTTTCTGAAAGAATACATCACAAGACATTCTGAATATCATGCGTTTATTTCCTTTAGAAACTTATTTTTTTCCTGAAAATAGCCATAATTTTTATACCATTATTAGTCATAATAACTAAATTACAGGAATTGTACTAACTTTAGTTCTTTTTTTTTCATTCATATAGTATTCTTATTTTATTTCCCTATGTACTGTCAATCAAAGTTAAACTGTCATTTTATTCTGGAAAAGTGGCAGATTTTATAAAGTAACAACTTGAGTATTAGATGTTTTTTAGCTTCTTATAGCAGACAGTATTTGGAAATTAGCATGCAAGAAATGTAAGAATGACATATTATAACATTAAGTAAATGTATTATATTTGCCCGGTATTAAAAATGATTTTAGAGACAACAGAGACTGCATTTATAGTTTGCCATGATAATAAAATTTTGTGTTAAAATCATTAAAAAAATTATAAGTGAAGGAAGTATGAAAATCGAGACTAATATTGTAAAGTCTTTTTAAAAATTCTTTTTCTCATCACCCGTTTTTAACCCCCAGTATTTGAAATGGAAAATAAATACTCTTTGTGATAGATAATATTTCAATAACCAAAAGTGGCCTTAACCAATAATTGATGCAACTTTAAATTATTACCCCTAAAGATCTATAAATTAACTATTCTAAAATTAAATGCAATTTCGCTATGACTTAAAGTATCAATCCTGAATAACAATCCAATTTATGCAGTCACTTAGGCATGAAGTTGGCAATTCATCTAACTTGGTGGATATAATAGATTGGATCGGGGATGGTAAATATACTGTAGTTGGTTTACTGAGTTTTTTTTTTTTTGGTATAAACATGGTAGAAATATGATTGAATATACTTTAACATTTTTTCCAGGCTAAAAGTTTCCATAGCTATGGTCCATAGTATTGAAATTTCATGTTTTAACTGTTCTTTTATCTTTGCACTTGTGTGGACCTCAAAAGTTTCCTCTGATAGCTCTTGGTCCTGACAATGTGTGTATCTTTAACCAACGTCCTTGTCATTGTTTGCAAACACACATTTTTGATCGAATCTTCACTATGCATAAGAAGTTATGTGACTTTAACTCCACACTTAGCTAGACACATGGATATGGCTTCATGAAAGCATATTACTGAGCATGCGTAACTCTGAATTCATCTAAATCCTTACTGGCAATCCTGTTGAGAGACACAGCATTTATAAAATACTATCTGATGTCCAGCTTTCCTGCTGTGCTCCTGCTGTACTTAATTGATTCCTGAATTAAGCTAGATAGCAAAGAGGACTCTAGATCCCACAGTATGTTCTCCTTTAGAGCTGCTTTTTAATGTTTAATTGTCTAACCTAGTAAATCCAGGTCTTCTTGCTTCCAATTTAAGTCCTGTCTCAACCGAAAATCTCATTTTAAAAATGCAATTCCTATTCTGCAAGCACTGGCAGACTCTTCCATGAAGATTTTCTTGGAGTGGTCTGTGAGATGAGGGCAGGGATGAAGATGAAGTAGGAATCAGGCCAAAGAGCATGCCATAAGAATTCCTAAATATACCCTTTTCTTTATCCCCTAAATCTTCTTTTCGAGTGAAGAGTTAGAGGATAAAGAAAAAGGTTGTTTGTCTTTAAGTACCCTGTTCATGTTTGATTCATCCACAAAACTCTTAAAACTGATCACAGCTATCAGTCTCACCCTGTCCTTATTTCTCCTCCTTATTAGATCTTATTTTGTTTTCAGACTTTTCATTTGTAGAGAAATCTATTCCACTTCTCTTTCTTCCTTTTATACTCTGTCTGAAAATCCAAATAGTATGACAAAGACCTGGTCGACAAGCAGTGAAGACTTTTTAAAAGAGGGAATGGAAAAGGGAGCTAGACATAATTTGTAATGAACAGAACAGCAAAGTTCCAACACACATGTTCATTATTATTCTCTGAGGGCACAATTTCAAAGTAAAAAATTTATGTTACACTGAATTTTATTTTGACATTACGCCATCAAAATATAATAATGCACATGTGTTAGAAACTCCTTGCTTTACTCATTGTAAAAATCATGTTGAACATAAATGTTTGTAACTATTTCTCTCAAGGAATCACCTAAAAATCAAACTTCCCTCTGGTCTCAGTACCAGCAATGTGCTTCCTCTAATTATTCAACTTGTTTTATATTATGGACAGTAGAAATTGCATAATTATTTGTATCCAGACTATAAAAATTAAAACCTAATATGGATTACTCTTTTGACTATGTACTCAAAGAAATAAATCTCATCTTTTCTGCTCTGATTTTCTGTGTCCCATTTGTAGTTAAATACACATAATGTAAAATTTCCCATCTTAACCAATTACGGTTAATAAGTACATTCACATTGTTGTGAATTAAATTCCAGAACTCTTTTCCTCTTGTAAAACTGAAACTCTATACCCAATAGAGTTATTAAATAATAACTCCCCATGCCCCACTGCCCTCCAGTCTCTGGGAACTATTATTTTCTGTCTCTATAAATTTGGTTACTTTAGGTACTTTATACAAGCAAAATCATAGACTTACATGTGACTTTTTGTAAACGGCTTATTGTGATTAGCATCATGTCTTGAAGTTTCAACAATGTTGTTTCATTTAACAAGATTTATTTTCAAGACATAATATTCTAGTGTGTGTGTGTAGATGACATAGATATACATACCTCATTTTGTTTATCCATTCATCCACTGATGTATAATGGGTTGCTTTCACCTTTTGGCTATTGTGAATGACGTTGCAATGAATGTGAATGTACAAATGTCTATTTGAGATTCTGCTTTCAATTCTTTTGGATAGACATACAGAAGTGGAATTACTCAGAAGTGGAATTATTTTCTTTTTGTGTGTGTGTTACTGTATAGAAATATCTGAGGCTAGGTTTTTTTCAAAAAGAAAGAAAGAAAAAAGACATTTGATTGACTCTTGGTTCTCCAGGTTGTGCAGTAATCATGGCACTAGCACATGCTCAGCTTCCGGCGAGGGCCTCAGGAAACTTTGGATCATAGCAGAAGGCAAAGCAGGAGTTAGTATTTCAGATGATGAGAGCTGGAGCAAGAGAGAGAGGGAGGGCAGGTGCCATACACTTATAAAGAGCTGGATCGCATGTGAACTCATCACCAAGAGGATGGGACAAAGCCATTCATTCATTCATGAAGGATCCTCTCCTGTGATCCGTATACCTTTTGCAAGACCCAGCTCCAACACTGGGTACTACATTTCAACATGAGACTTGGAGTAGACAAGAATTCAGACCATATCATGGGTAATTCTATCTATATTTTCCAGAATAACTGCACCATACATTCCCACCAACAGTGCACAAAGGTTCCAATTTCTCCACATCCTCACCGAGACTTGTTATTTTCTGTTTTCTTGATAGTAGCCATCTTTATGGATGTGTGATATCTCATTGTGGTTTTGATTTGCATTTACCTAATTATTAGTGATGTTCAACATCTTTTCTTGTGTTTTTGGCCATTTGTGTATCTTCTTTGGAGAAATGTTTATACAATCCTTTACCCATTTGCAACAATTAATGTGATTTGTCAGTATTTTCTGTCATTTTGTAGGTTGGGTTTTCATTCTGTTGATTGTGTCCTTTGATGCAGTTTTTAAAATTTTTGATGTAGTCTGATTTATCTCGTTACCTGTACTGCCCACACTTTGGGTATCATTTATATTATTGCCAAATACAATGTGACACACTTTTTCCCTATGTTTTTCTTCTAGGAGTTTCTAAAATTTATTGTTTATTAAGCTTTATCTTGTATTGTTTGTATCTGTACATTGTTTATATTTACATAAGTTGTATAAATTCCCTGAAACTTATTTTTAGGTGAAATGAAGAAGAGGTATACAGATAGGTTTTCTAAATTTTCTGACTATTTTTGGTACTGTTCCTGAAATCTTTAAACCAATAGGCAATCTTGCTACATTATAAGAATATCTTGGCTGGGTGAGGTGGCTCACGCCTGTAATCCCAGCACATTGGGAGGCCAAGGAGGGCAAGTCACCTGAGGTCAGGAATTCGAGAACGGCCTGGCCAACATGATAAAACCCTGTCTCTACTAAAAATACAAACATTAGATGGGTGTTGTGGTATGTGCCTGTAATACTAGCTACTCAGGAGACTGAGGCAGGAGAATCTCTTGAACCTGGGAGGCAGAGGTTACAGTGAGCCGAGATCACACTACTACACTCCAGCCTGGGAAACAGAGGGAGACTCCATCTCAGAAAAAAGAAAAATATTCTTCAACTTATTTATGTTACGTATTTAAATCTTAATGAACATATTTTATTCTAGTTTGAGATACACCTAAGATGCTTCATGTCTCAGAAAGTCCAACTTTGAAAAACATCTTAGCAAAGTAGCTAAGTTAAATAATTTGATATTCTATGAAACTGGAAATCACTGCTGTAGTACCTAATATTTCCAAAACCACAGAGACCGGCATCCTCTCCACAACATACAACATGTATGGACAAAAATATCTTCTCTTTTTTATCCCTTTCTGTCTCTCTTTTCTATTCTTTCATTGGCTTTATTTCTTTTCCTCTTTCTTGCTTTTTCTCTGGCCTTCTCTCAGCTTTTCACTTTCAAACTTTGGCTCTGCTACCAATTTTGTTCTTTTCTTGTATTCATCTTTCTCTTCCTTTTTCTCCTTTCTCTTTTTCATTTGTTCTTCTAACTTTTAACATTTCCTTAATCATACTATACAACAGACATTAATAACATCTCCCCTTGAACACAGAAATATGCATTGCTTTTATAGCTTCCAGTCTAAACATTCTCACCACAATCCATTTTGCACACTATAGCCAAGTTAAACTTTATTCTTATCAAATTTACTTAGGAGAAATTTAAAGTATTTTAAGAATAATGGATAGGACAATAGACTGTTTCCCTTTAAATTGTTCAAGCTAATAAGTTTTAATTAAAACTCTGCCACAATCAAGACACAGAATATTTCTATCAATTCCCCGAAAATTCTCTGGAGTATGGAATCTATCCATACCTCTTTTAACCTCTGCCCTTAGCAACCACTAAATTGCTTCATGTCACTCTAGATTGTTTTAATTTTATAAATAGAAAGATGCTGTATATACTCTTATAACTGGCTTCTTTCACTCAGCATAATTACTTTGAGATTCTTTATGTGTTTGCATATCTAAGTATTTTTTTCTTTTTATTGCTGAGTAGTATTTTATTGTATGAATATACCACATTTTGTTTATTCGTTTACCTGTTGATGAAGATCTTGATTATTTACAGTTTGGGCCTATTTTAAATAAACTGCTATCTTAAATATTTATGTATGAATCTTGGTGTGGGTAGACATAGAATTCAATTTTTCTCAGGTAAGTATATAAAATAATGATTAGGTTATACAGTAGGTGCATTTAACTTTATGTGACTCTGCCAATTACCTCCTTCAGCAAGGTACAAATCTTCCAGGTGCTCTGCATCCTTGCCAGTACTTGATATTGCCATGTTTTTTATTGTAGCTGTTCTCATGATTATATAGTGCTATGTCATTGTGGCTGTAATTTGCATTTCAATGATGATTAATGACTTGAGGCACTTTTTATATGCTCATTAAAAATTCAGTTTTTAATTGTACTTTAAGTTCAGGGATACATGTGCAGAACATGCAGATTTGTTGCATAGGTATAGGTATGCATGGTGGTTTGCTGTACCCATGAACCTATCACCTATGTTAGGTATTTGTCCTAATACTCTCCCTCCCTTTGGCTCCCTAGCCCTTGACAGGTCCCAGTGTGTGATGTTCCCCTCCCTGTGTCCATGTGTTCTCATTGTTCAACTGCCATTTATGAGTGAGAACATGTGGTGTTTGGTTTACTGTTCCTGTGTTAGTTTGCTGAGAATGATGGTTTCCAGCTCCATCCATGTCCCTGCAAAGGACATGAACTCATCTGTTTTTATGGCTGCACAGTATTCCATGGTATATATGTGCCCCATTTTCTTTATCCAGTCTATTATTGATTGGCATTTGGATTGGCTCCAAATCTTTGCTATTGTGAATAGTGCTGCAATAAATGTAGATGTGCATATGTCTTTATAGTAGAATGATTTATAATCCTTTGGGTATATACCCAGTAATAGGATTGCTGGGTCAGATGGTATTTCTGATTCTAGATCCTTGAGGAATTATCACACTGTCTTCCACAATGGTTGAACTAATTTACACTCCCACCAACAGTGTAAAAGCTTTCCTATTTCTCCACATCCTCTCCAGCATCTGTTGTTTCCTGACTTTTTAATGATCGCCATTCTAACTGGCATGAGATGGTATCTCATTGTGGTTTTGATTTGCATTTCTTTAATGACCAGTGATAATGAGCTTTTTTTTATATGTTTGTTGGCTGCATAAATGTATTCTTTTTGGAAGTGTCTGTTCATATCTTTTGCCTACTTTTTTTTTTTTTTTTTTTTTGAGACGGAGTTTCACTCTTGTTATCCAGGCTGGAGTGCAATGGCGCGATCTCGGCTCACCGCAACCTCTGCCTCCTGAGTTCAGGCAATTCTCCTGCCTCAGCCTCCTGAGTGGCTGGGATTACAGGCACGTGCCACCATGCCCAGCTAATTTTTTGTATTTTTAGTAGAGACGGGGTTTCACCATGTTGACCAGGATGGTCTCGATCTCTTGACCTCGTGATCCACCCACCTCGGCCTCCCAAAGTGCTGGGATTACAGGCTTGAGCCACCGCGCCCGGCCCTCCTTTGCCTACTTTTTGATGGAGTTTCTTGTAAATTTTTTTAAGTTTTTTGTAGATTCTGGATATTAGACCTTTGTCAGATAGGCAGATTGCAAAAATTTTCTCCTATTCTGTAGGTTGCCTGTTCAATCTGATAATCATTTCCTTTGCTGTGCAGAAGCTCTTTAATTTAATTAGATCCCATTTGTCAATTTTGGCTTTTGTTGGCATTGCTTTTGGCATTTTAGTCATGAAGTCTTTGCACATGCCTATGCCATGAATGGTATTGCCTAGGTTTTTTTCTAGGGTTTTTATGGCTTTAGGTCTTATGTTTAAGTCTTTAATCCATCTTGAATTAACTTTTGTATAAGGTGTAAGGAAGGAGTGCAGTTTCAGTTTTCTGCATATAACTAGCCAGTTTTCTCAGCACCATTTATTAAATAGGGAATCCTTTCCTCATTGCTTGTTTTTTCAGGTTTGTCAAAGATCAGATAGTTATAAATGCGTGGCATTATTTCTTAGGCCTTTGTTCTGTTCCACTGGTCTGTATATCTGTTTTGGTACCAGTACCATGCTATTTTGGTTACTGTAGACTTGTAGTATAGTTTGAAGTCAGGTAGCATGATGCCTCCAGCTTTGTTCTTTTTGCTTAAGATCATCTTGGCTATTCAAGCTTTTATTGGTTCCATTTGAAATTTAAAGTAGTTGTTCTAATTCTGTGAAAAAAAAAAATCAATGGTAGCTTGATGGGGATAGCATTGAATCTATAAATTACTTTGGGCAGTATGGCCATTTTCACAATATTGATTCTTCCTATCCATGAGCATGGAATGTTTTTCCATCTGTTTGTGTTCTCTTTTACTTCCTTGAGCAGTGGTTTGTAGTTCTCCTTGAAGAGGTATTCCACATCCCTTGTGAGTTGTATTTCTAGGTATTTATACTCTTTGTAGCAATTGTGAATGGGAATTCACTCATGATTTGGCTCTCTATTTGTCTGTTTTTGGTGTATAAGAAAGCTTGTGATTTTTGCATATTGATTTTGTAACCTGAGACTTCACTGAAGTTGCTTATCACCCTAAGGAGATTTTGGACTGGAGTTTTCTAAATATACAATCATGTCATCTGCATACAGAGACAA
Organism: Saimiri boliviensis; assembly: GCF_048565385.1. NCBI lineage: Eukaryota > Metazoa > Chordata > Mammalia > Primates > Cebidae > Saimiri > Saimiri boliviensis. The sequence goes on from NC_133451.1 coordinate 126,149,786, forward strand.
TTTGACTTCCTCTCTTCCTATTTGAATACCATTTCTTTCTTTCTCTTGTCTGATAGCCCTGGCCTGAACTTCCAATAATATGTTGAGGGGCGAGAGAGGCATCCTTGTCTTGTGCGTGTGTTTAAAGAGAATGCTTCTACCTTTTGCCCATTCAGTTTGATATTGGCTGTGGGTTTGTCATAAATAGCACTTATTATTTTGAGATACATTCCATCAATACCTAGTTTATTGAAAGTTTCTAGCATGAAGGGCTGTCGAATTTCTTTGGAGGCCTTTTCTGCATTTATTGAGATAATCATGTGGTTTTTGTCATTGGTTCTGTTTATGTAATGGACTACATGTATTTTTTTTTAGTGGTTACTCAAATCTTTAGAGTATTTTTTAGGTTGTCTGTTTATTATTGAGTTATAAGAGTATAAGCAGAGGCTAAGAGTTATTTCTTTATTTTGGGTACAAGGTTCTTATTCAATGTGTACTTTGCATTTTCTCCTTTATAGTAACTTTCAAAGAACAATTTTTGAAATTATTGTATTGTCTAATTTATTTTATGATTTGTGCTATTTGTGTCTTACCTAGAAAATCTTTTCCTACTCCAGGATCACAAAGATTTTTCCTATGTTTTCTTCTAGCAGTGCTTTAGTTTTAGCTTTTATGTTTAGTTCTATGACTTATTTCAAGTAAAATTTTAATATCCAGTAAGGTAAGGGTTGAGATGTGTTTTCTTGCATGGGGCTGTGTTTATTCCAGCACCATTTTTTTTATAAAAAGATGTTCCTTTCCTCATTGAATTGTCTTGCAACTTTGTAGTAAATAAATTGACCATAATTGTGTGAATCTCTTCTGGACATTCTATTTTGTCCCACTGCTTAGTATGTATTTTATGAGTTTAGTACTATTCTAAATTAAATTTTTAGTTCCCTTTTCATATAGACTACTCTTTTTAAAGAACACTTGTCATAATCTTTACCTCCAAGTCAGAACCCTTCACTGATTATATGTCAAATAACATTGAACAGTACTTAACCTGACATCAAAGGCCCAGTATCTTCTAAAATCTTCCTTTACAGATTTGTTACCACATCCTTCATATCTGATAAAATTTCATACTCACTGCTCCAAATGTATAATCTAAGCTAATATAAGGTGGAAAGAGGGTCAAGTATGGCATGCAGGAATAGGGTATATATGAGAATTAATAGCAGTAAAGGGCTGTGCTATAGAAGAAAGGTTTAGGCATTAAGCAGATTCTATGTGGCTTTGCAGATCAAACTATGAGTAGTGTATGAAACCACAAAGAAACTGACTTCAATAAATTACAAGGATGATACAATTAGAGTACTCTAAAAATGTATGGGATATTCTCAGATGACAGTGAATTTCCTGTCATTGGCAATAGTATAATTATTAATGGGATAATAGTATCAGATGAGGGTTAGACTAGGTCATCTTTATAAACTTCTCTCTAGTCCTGAGATTGCATAAATACATTTATCTTTTTCAGTCATTAAATATATTTTTAAACACCAAAAAGAGTCTTTCAGATCATTTTTGGCCTATTTCCATTCCCTAAAACTGGGTTTGCATTTTTGTTTTTTGTTTTTTTTTTTACTTGTTTTGCTTTTTTGAGATGGAGTTTTGCTCTGTTGCCAGGCTGGAGTGCTGTGGCATGATTTTGGCTGACCAACCCACCTCCCGGTTCAAGTGATTCTCCTGCCTCAGCCTCTAGAGTAACTGGGACTACAGGCACACACCACCCTGCCCAGCTAATTTTTTGTATGTCAGTAGAAACAGGGTTTCATCGTATTGGCCAGGATGGTCTTGATCTCCTGATCTCATGATCTTCCCGCCTTGGCCTCCCAAAGTGCTGTGATTACAGGTGTGAGCCACCATGCCCGGCCCCTAGAACTAGTTTTAATACTTGATTTTAATACCTAATTCTTCAACCTGTTACTCATAAACTATCATAGATATTAATGAGTCTTTTAAAAAAAGAAGCTTCTGCAGCAGCATTTTCCATCTGAAGTTCCAAAATCATTTTTCATGGTGTATAATTAATATATCACTAAATAAGAGAAGCCATTTGAAATGATTATGCATGATTATTCTTTGTCACACTCATAAATTATATATTGGATTCTTCTAGTGGAGTGGATCTAAACTGGTCAGGGCACCAGGAAGCAACCATTTAGATTCTTTTGAAACCATACTGAATTTTCAAAATGCCAAGACCAATTGACAGTAGTTAACATTGTACCCAATTGGCAGTAGTTAACATTGCCCCCAGAGCACAATTATGGCCTAGATGTCACCAAGACAAGTTGCCTTGTGTTGTCTATAAATGGATTCTCAGAAAACCTAATTTGAAATTACTGCCTTTAATTATACTGCAGATATAAATAACTTTGATAAAATTAGTGCAGCTGGCCTCCTGTTTGTTTTTCCCATTTGAATGCACTGTACAATGTAATCATCTGAAATAAACATCCATTACAAAGAATGCTTCATTTCAAAGAACATATTATTCTGTTCATCCAGCCAATTGCTATTTTTTCCTCCCCAGCCTCATTTTAATCTTACACCTTTTAAAGGGATGAACAAATTACCAAGCTCTCATAATGTACCAACTAGCAAATTAAAACAATACATTGCTGCTGAATAGGGCCATGCATTTAAAAGACATTAATTCATTTTATCCTCAATTACAGTGTTTTCTTTTTAAATAGACCCTTCCAGCTTTAAAATTGTTAAAGGACATACTCTTCTCCACATAGCAAAATTACGGTATTTCCTAAATAGAAATTCGTGTTTTACAAAGAAAGCAGAAGATACAACTTTCATTTGATATGCTTGTTTGACTCTGGAGTTCAAAGAAAGAGCTTCAAGACTTATATAAAACTTTGGCCTGAGTTCATTTATTTTGTTACAGTGTAGAATTGGCACTTCCACAGAGGAGAGTGGAGCCCTTTCTTTCTTGTTCACTATGATGTGATTGTCACCTCTATCTCTACTGCCATCAGATTAGGATTTACCAAGGTCAGTTCAGCTTGATTCAACTATTACCAAGTTCAGTTCAACTCACTTTTACTGTTACCATGCTCCACTCAATCAATCACACAATTCTTTATTAGCTACCTGCTATACACAAGACACTAGGAATTTTCCAAAATTAGTAAGACTGTGGCCTTTTTATCTCGATGTGGTATTGAAGCACAAAAGAAGATTAACTATAAAACATTGTGGCAGTCTGGAAATTGTTAGACAGTAATACAGATGATAAAATAAATGCTAGCGCAAGATTAATACCATAAGAGAAGTTAAAAAGTACTCATGGAGTTAAAGAAAAATGGGTGTATATAAAGCTAGGGACAATACCTGGACCTTGAGGGAAATTCCAAGACTATGATTTTACTGTTTTCTCTATAGAGTAAAGGCATAAAAATAAAAGTAAGGATATGTTTGGGAATAGAAAATGAGCTAGGTTTTGTTGGAACACTGGAATTTAAAAGAATGGCTGAAGTTAATACCAGAAAAGTAGATGGGATCCTGAATATAGAGACTCTAAAATCCCAGTCTGGTCTTTTTGTATTTAATTTGTTAGATAACGAGAAACCACTGAAGCCTTTTGACAAAGGAAAGGAAATAACTGGGGCTGTAACTTCAGAGAATAAATCTCAAAGCTCTGAGAGGTTAAGTACAGATAAAAAAGGAGAAGTTGAAGACAATGAGAATTGTGGGAATATTGGTTTTCTGTTTCTCAACAAGTAACTGCATTGAATTGAAAGAAGGGCCAGGTTCTAGAACTTGATCTGTGTGCAGTGAGACTGAGGCTGGACCCTAGACCTGCAACCAGGGCACTCAGATGACGGGGAATGCATAAAGCCACAAGAGCACAGCCGGCAGTCCAGGCCACTAGGTGTGATGGCAACAGTCAACCAATTTATCTTCCAAATGTGCAGCATAAACCCTGCTCCGTGGACCTGAGAATCCAATCTCACCCTAATCCTCTAGTGTCTGAGTTTATTTGCTCACAGAAGCAGAGCTTGGGACGAGAACTTTCACAAGTAGTTTATTTGGGAAGTGTTTTCTAGGCAGCAGCAGTGAGACAGAAAAAGCAGTGAGACAGTGAAGGAGGAGAAGCCAACCTGATGCGGCAACAAGGCTTGACTGAGCAGAAAGAAAGTCTCCAGGAATTGACCACTTGAAGGAATGGGTGTTGGTGCATTTATCCTCCAACACCTGACCTTTCTTGGTTGAGGATTGCCTGGGAACAACACCTCTCCACTTGGGGGTACACTTGTACACAGGATTTCATGGAGTGTTCTCGGTGGATAGTTGGCTCAGCTGAACTTGCCATTCTCTTTCATAGACGTTTCCAAGGCAGTTAACCAAAGCCTTGGAACGGGTAACAACTGCATAGCCTTATAATTATCATGGGCCTTCCTGCACAAATTCGTGGGCTTCTGCATGCTTCCCCACCCACTTTTTTTTCCCCTCGTCCAATCTAGTAATTGCGATGTTACAGTTCACTAGGCGTTATCACCACTCCATTCACCAACAGCATGGTATATCTGACCATGAGTGATCCAGCTCCTAAATTCTATCTTGTGGGTCTGCTTTCTGGCACTGTTTCTGGTACTGACTGCCTCTCCAATTTGGGTTCTCCTCAAAGCACTACTTGTGACAAGAATGTTGATGCAGATAGGGGATTTAGGAGGTCACCTGGGGATTATAAATGAAGGGATAGGGAAAATAAGACAAGGATGGGGAAAAAAAAAGTTACTTTAAGGATGTATTTTTAAGATGCTAATACAATTAGCAATGAATTTAGTAGTTACTTCCATTTTAACTAATGAAATTAGTTGACTCCAAAGGGACTCTTAAGAAGTGTCCAAAGTATCTCTCAAAATTTTCCAACTGAAAGTCAGTGAAATGGATCTCTTATCCACAAGCTCTCAGAACCCGTTATTACTAAAGACTGTCCCTAGAGGTGTTAACTCCCTCCCATTTAGGCTTGTTCAAGATAAGTAGATTCTCATGGAATCAGGAATGAAAAGTAGACACAAATGGCACTCCTACGATGTAGTACATTGTCACCATAACATCAGTTGGCACTCATAAAGAACTTCACCGGTGCTGCAGCCGATGTGAGAAATGGACTAAGAAGATGTGGCCCATGGTACCAGAGACAACTGCCTGAATCTGTTTCCCTAGCTGCCAGAATGCCTACATTTTACTAGGAAGCCTAAGTACTATAATGAGTTCTCACCTCCTTTGCATAGTAGTCCCTAGTCATTACCTGGGGGATGGTCCTTGCTCTCAGAACCAGCCTTATCATCTCCTGGTCCCGGTGCTGCGGTCTGTACTGCTGACAACACTGCTCTTGGACCTTGTCTGTATTACTAGGAATGGGTGGCAATTTCTGTTGAAAAATGGGAGGTGACACGTGCTAGTACTTCAAACCAGATTTTCTGCCTTGCCCTTCCTGATGACAGTCATTATTCCTACTCTGTTTCTAACTATACGTTTCAACAAGAGACGTCTCCTGGTGGCCTTGGCCTCTGCATATCAGTGTAACTCCACTTGCTGGCTTTCTAGGGCCTCTCAAGACAGGCTAGATTCTGCATTATTAGTTGCATCTTCTCTATTTGACCCACTGAAAGGGTCTAGCTTGCTCTAAGCCACTCCCCTAAGGACATGAATTGCCAAAGGAAGACGTGGTTTTCCCTGTTTGAGATGTGCAGTTCCTTCCAAATCCCGGTGTGCCAAAAGGAGCATTAGATGACTTGCCATGCCACTCTTTTCTGCATTTAGCTGTCTGGCCTGACATTTAAAATTATAGACTCAGCGTCAAGATAACTTTCTCCAACATCTAAATGTTTTAATCAGCCCACAGTGCAGATGTTTGCTACGTAGAGTTACTTAGGAATCTTACATGACCCTCAGTGGGTAGTGTGGTAAATTTTGCACAATATAAGGAAGAAAAGCATGTGATTTTCTAAATGTGATCTCAGTCTTTTCTTACTGAAATCCTATCACTGTGGATGTGGGAAATGTTTGATTTTTTTTTTTTTTCAAAAGGTCTGCTTCTACCAGTTTAGAAGCTAATCACATGCAGCTTTTCAGAATTTCTTCCCATTCTCCTTAGCAGGGACTTCTGTTTAGAGTTCTACCCTCCAAGGTATTTCCAGAACTGTTGCTACGGTGCTCCTGGCTGGCAGACCTGGTGGCCAACTGTCTTGTGATAGTCAAGCCAGGCCCTGGCCTTCCAACCCATTGCACCTGTCACTGACAATGCCAAGTGTTTTGGCTGAGTAATGTTTTCTGTGGCTTTCTGTTACAAAGGCACATGAACGTTAACTCTGGTGACCCCTGGTTACTTCCCCAGGCAAGTAATCTCAGCTGCTTTTTATACAACCCAGGAAGGCACAAGAAGATACCTGGATTTCCTAACCCCACATCAAACTGCATGGTGGGGGGGAACTGTCTCAGGTCCATCAGCCTCAGTCACTGCTACCCTTAAACACAGGTGCCACATTAAGCACTACCCACGCTAGCTCAGAAGCTAGCCTGAAAGCCACATAGTCATCCCAGGAAGAGAAGAACAAGAGCCATGCTCTTCGTTTTCCCCCCAGGGAATATCCCGGTGAGTCTGCCTCATACCCTTCTCTACCCCCACACCCTCTTCTTAAACCACATTCAACCCAGTGTGGATAAACAGAGAATAAAGGCCGTGGAATTAAACCCTTTGTTCTTCTCTTCCTGTCCTGCTCTTCAACAGCAAGTGGTAATGAACAGAGAGCAAGTCTCCCTCCTGTACGCTGCAAACTTTCCTTCAGTCATAACTTCTGTCTCCTTTCTCTATAGAGTGCAGTAAAATTATGGCCAGAACTCCAAGTCTCTTATAGATATATAAAGCCAAAATTGGGAATTTAGAAAACACGGTTTTCTTTTTTTTAAAAAAAAAATCAAGCTTTCACAAATACTCTCTCACTGAAATCTCAGGAAAAAAAATCTAATACAAAATTCTAAGTAGGATAGGGTGTCCTTTAACCTAAACCAGTAGTTCCTAACTCTGGATGGATGTTACAGTCACTGGAGCAGCTTTTAAGGATGCTAACATCCAGGTCCTGTGCCACAGGTCCATTCCTCAGAGATTCTAGAATAAAATCTGGGCAAAGGTATTTTTTAAAAACTTCCCAGGAACTCTGATTTTTAGCCAGGATTGAGAAGTACTGGTCTAAGTCTGTTATATGTCTTCCTTATGAACAGGAGAATACCAGGGAGTTCATGTGTAGGGAGAAGAAACGACTTTATCTGCTTGTCAAGATTGAGCGTCTTCATTTTACACAGAGTTTTTGGCCATATATAATTCCCCTTCTGTGAACTACCTGCCCGTTTCCTCATTTTTCTGTAAAATTGATCAACTTTTCTTTTCTTTTTTTGAGATGGAGTCTTGCACTGTCGCTCAGGCTGGAGTGTAATAGTGAGATCTTGGCTCACTGCAGCCTCCACCTCCTGGGTTCATGCAATTCTCCTGCCTCAGCCTCCTGAATAGCTGTGATTACAGGCACACTCCGCTACACCCAGCTAATTTTTATATTTTTAGTATAGATGGAGTTTCACTATGTTGACCAGACTGGTCTCGAACCCCTGACCTCTTGATCCTCCCACCTCAGCCTCCCAAAGTTCTGGGATTACAGGCATGAGCCACCGCACCTAGCTGCAACTTTTCTTTCTTGATCTGTGAAAGATCTCCAAATACCAGAGAAATTAGCTATTTGGCTATCACATATGTAATAAAATATGGCATTATTTATGAATTCTGGTTTTGTCCGGGATGGTTTTGGTATATGAGCGTATATGTTTTCTTTTTATAAAATAGAAGCTTTTATTTTTTAAAATTATATTTATGTCTGTTTTCCAATATTATATTTTTATTTTATGTCATCATAAGCAAAGGACTTTTTCCACAATGTTATAAACATTAAACATAAATTATGTTTTTTTCTCATACTTCAATGAGTTTTCTTTTTACTATATTTAAATCTTTCAGTTGCCTAAACTTTAAGCAGTAGATTCAGGTTTACATTTTTCCAAATGACTAGTCGTTTTTTTCAACACCATTTTTTAAATAACCTACATTTTCCTACTGACTAGAAATGCAACTTTGTCTATACTGAGAAACAGAAAGATAGGTATAGACAGATAGATTCCTAGCCTCTCTCTTCTATTCTAATAGTGTCTTTCCCTGTGCCACGTGCATATTCTGTTAATTTCTTGAGTCATACTACATTTAGATGTCTGGTAAAATACCCTGATTTCTGGATCCTACTGAGTTTTATTAAATAATTTCCCTGGCTCTTTACCCCCATGTCACTTTTTCTGTTGATGTTTCAAGTGATTTTTATCATATTTTAGAATAAAAACAACCTGTTAGGATTCTAATGCAAAACTATCCCTGTTCTCCATCCTCACTGCATCCTGGTTGTATAGAATCGTAACTCTGCTCTTTGCTTTCAGCCAGTCCTGAATCTGCCAATTCTCAGCTGCCAAAGTGAGCTTTCTAGTGCCCAGATTTGATCAGTTCTATTTGCTGCTGAATACTTGCAATAACTTTTCATTCTTTTGAAGATGCAATCCAACGTGTGAACATAACATTCAAAACCTTCACCTGCTTTTTCATCTTAACTATGTACCACTTCTTACTTCGCTCAACACCTTTCTCCCAGTCACTACAAAACTTTCTGTAGTTCCCCTACCGAGACATGTTCTCTCTACTCTGTGTTTTACACGTCCTTGTCCTTGTTGGGACTGCCATCCCCCACTTGACTCGCACTCACCTTGTGCTGTACGGGTGTCTCCTTCTCTGGGAAGCTGACATTAAATATCTGTTCTTCGCTACATTAAACGTCCTTTCTTCATCAGAACCTCATGATTGGGCACTATCAGGATATACCAGACTGTATTAAAATTGCCAGTTCATTTAAATCTGTCCACTAAACAAGAAGCCCGTTTGGGGTGCCATCTGTTTCTTTATTTCCGGAGTATCCCATAGTATCTATTGTGTAATAAACCTTTAATTTTTGTTCGCTGAGCAAATGAATCAAAAGTGAAACAAGCTAGAATTCATTGTATTTTAACTGTGTCCCACAAGAGGCAGCTGGTTAACTAAGTCACAGACTTAATTTTGATGCTATTTTAGTTGAGTGCAGATAGTTTGGCTAGGAAGTGATCCCATCAAGGACAGCAATGCATGTGAAAAGTAAGACAGAGAAAGGGAAATGTTAAGACACAATTGAGATGAGGAAAGCTAAGCCTCCATCCAGCTTGAGACCTTTGAGAAACTCTGGAAGTTACCTCAGAATTTCCCAGAACCGCTCTTCTGAAGAGCGAGGAGGCCACAGCATCCATCCACGGACTCTACTCCAAGAGTTGTCCCCAGGTGTATTAACCATGCCACACTTCCAGGTCGTGCCTGTGTGCGGCCAAGCGAAAGCACGTTAAACTATAAAAGACCTAGGGCAGAGAAACAGGCACAGGCACTGACGTGGGAAGCAGTCAGCATTCAGGTGAACTCAGAAGAGGGCTGAGGATACAGGCACAGCATCTGCTACGGTAGTCCACCAGCAAACGGAGCATGTATCGGATATGACCCATTTGAATATTCTTTGACAACAAGGAATGTTTTCTATTCCCTTCAAAATACTTAAGGGCTATAGATATAAATGCTATCTGATTCAATGTCATGGTGGACAGAAACGCTCTTCAAAGGAAAGCTGTGTGTTTTGAAGATGCTGCGTTACTATTCAGCCATACATCATTTTCCCATTATAAAACATACATTCGTTCAGACCTATGGATTTATGAAATTTGCTTTATTGCTCTAATGTCTATTGTGACATCTTTGCGTAGCTTCATAGCCATAGGTATCCATTATGCTCATCATCCTGTGGTTCACATACATCATAACATCATCAGTGATTTCAGGACACTTAGGCTGCATTCATTTCTTTCAAAGAGGGCAAGTAGCAGACCTCACAGATGATCTTTACCCAGTGCCCGCTATATAGAGAGTTCTTTATTAGACTATATGGTCATGCATAGAATAATGAATGTATAATTTAACAACGTTATATACTGCTTAGAGAACAGATATTCTTAGGTTTTTTTAAAAAAATTAGCTATATATCTGTTCAAAGGATGCAGAGATTAAGTTCATCTTTAAAAAACTTGAAAGGAGTAAGTTTTTTAAAATTCTTATTTTTAGTTAAAGTGTAATAATTTACATATTTAGGGATACAGAGTGATATTTCATTATATGTATACAATTTGTAGTGATCAAACCAGGATAATTATCAATCCATCACTTCAGACATCTATTATTTTTGTATGGGAAACATTCCATATCTCTTCTAGCTTTTTGAAACTACGCAATAAACTCTTGTTAATGCTATTCACTCTATGGTGTTATAAACCACTGAAACATCTTCCTCTTATCTGGCTGTACTTTTTCGTCTGTAACCTCACTTCTCCTTGCCGCTGCCCTCGATCAATGCCAGTCTCCAAAAACCGCAATTCTAATTTCTACTTCCATGAGCCAAATTTTTTAACTCCTGCATATGAGGGAGAAAATGCAATAGTTACCTCTGTGCCTGCCTTATTTTATTTAACCCGCTGTCTCCCAGGCTCATCTATGTTGCTGCAAGTGACATGATTTTGCTCCTTCTCTATGGGTAAACAGAATGCTATTGTGCATATATATCACATTTTATTTATTCATTCATCTGTTGATGAACATTTAATGGCAAACAGACAAAAAAAAAAAAAAAACCCAGTTAAAGAATGTTCATTGCAGCACTGTTTACAATAGCAAAGACTTGGAACCAACCCAAATGCCCAACGATGATAGACTGGATAGGGAAAATGTGGTACATATACACCATGGAATATTACGCAGCCATCAAAAACGATGAGTTCATGTCCTTTGTAGGGACATGGATGAACCTATTGTTAATAATGCTACAATAATCATAGGGGTTCACATATCTCTTTCATGAACCGATTTCCTCCTCTTTGAATAAATTCCCAGTATATTGGGATTGCTGGATCATATGGTAGTACTATTTTTAGATTTTTTAAGCAATTTCCCCACTGTTTTCCATATTGGCTATACTAAATTACATTTCTACCAGTAGTATATAAGAGTTTCCATTTTTTTTCATCCTCACAAATTCTGGTGAATTTTACAAGGGTCTCACTATGTTGCCCAGGCTAGCTTCAAACACCTGGGCTCCAGTAAGCCTACACTACATACTCCTAAGTAGCTGGGACTACAGGCACACACCTCCATGCCCATTTTTTTTGTATTTTTGATAATAGATATCCTAAGGAGAGTGAGATGATATCTCACTGTGGTTTTGATTTGTAATTCCATAATTATAGTGATGTTGAACACTGTCATATATGTTCTGGCCATGTGTATGTCTTGTTTTGAGAAATATCTATTCAAATCATTTTCCCGTTTTACAATCAGATTATTATTATTGCTGTTAAGCTGTTTGGGTTCCTTATATGTTCTGTATATTAGTCCCTCATTGGATGTGTGGTTTGCATATATTTTCTCCCATTCTACAAGCTGTCTCTTCACTCTGTTGATTGTTTTCTTTGTTGGGCAGAGGAAATAATCCTTTGCACAAGCAAGGAGAAAATGTTGCTTTTTAGTTTGATATAGTCTCATTTGTCATTTTGCTTTTTGTTGTCTGTGCCTTTGAAGCCTTACCCATAAAATCTTTTCTAGATCAATGTACTGAAGCAATTTCTCCATGTTTTCTAATAGTCTTTTAGTTATGGGTCTGCATTTAAGTCTTTAATTCATTTTTAGTTGATTTTTATATGTGGTGACAGGTAGGAGTCTAGTTTCATTCTTCTACATATGGATATCCAATTTACTAAGCATCATTTACTAAAGAGGTTGTACTTTTTCCAGTGTAAGTTCTGGACATTTTTGTTGAAAATCAGTTGGTTTTAAATATGTGGGTTAATTTCTGAATTCCCCGTTGTGTTCCATGGGTCTGTGTGTCTGTTTTTATACCAATGCCATGCTCTTTTGATTACTATGAATGTGTAGTATATTTTGAAGTCAAGTAGTGTGTTGCTTCCAGCTTAGTTCTTTTTGCTCAATATTGCTTTGGTTATTCGGGCTCTTTTGTGGCTCTGTGTGATTTTGGGGATTGTTTTTTCTTTCTTCAAATAATTTCCTTGATATATTGGTAAAATTTGCATTGAAACTGTAGATTGCTTTGGATGTTTTAATCATTTCAACAATATTGATTCTTCCATTCCATGAACATAGAACCTTTTCATTTTTTTTTTTGATTCCTCTTCAATTTCTTTCATTACTGTTTTATGGTTTTCATTTTAGAGATCTTTCACATTCTTAGTTAAATTTATCTTTTTTTAAATTGCATTTTAGGTTTTGGGGTACATGTGAAGAACATGCAAGATTATTGCATAGGTACACACATGGCAGTGTGATTTGCTGTCTTCCGTCCCCTCACCTGTATCTGTCATTTCTCCCCATGCTATCTCTTCCCACCTCCCCACCCCCACGTCCCTCCCCCATTTCCCCCCAATGGACCCCAGTGTGTAGTGCTCCCCTCCCGGTGTCCATGTGTTCTCATTGTTCAACACCCGCCTTTGAATGAGAATATGTGGTGTTTGATTTTCTGCTCTTGTGTCAGTTTGCTGAGAATGATGGCTTCCAGATTCATCCATGTCCCTACAAAGGATGTGAACTCATCGTTTTTGATGGCTGCGTAATATTCCATCATGTATATGTACCACATTTTCCCTATCCAGTCTATCATCGTTGGGCATTTGGGTTGGTTCCAGGTCTTTGCTATTGTAAACAGTGCTGCAATGAACATTCTTTAACTGGGTTTTGGTTTTGTTTTTTTTTTTTTTTGTCTGTTTGCCATTAAATGGAATTTCTTTTTTGATTTATTTCTCATCTACTTTGTTTCACCAGGGTTTAGAAACATGATTGCTTTTTCTATGTTGATTAGTATCCTGCAAACTTACTGAATCCCTGTATCAGTTCCAAGAGCTTTTGGGCTGAGTCTTTAGATCTCTTAACAAATGGTTTCTTCTACCTGGAATATTTTTAACCCTTTTTTCTTTTCTTTTCTTTTTCTTTTTTTTTTTTTTTTTTTTGTGTGTGTGACAGAGTTTTGCTCTTGTTGCCCAGGCTGGTGTGCAGTGGTGCAATCTCAGCTCACCACAACCTCTGCCTCCTGGGTTCAAGCGATTCTTCTGCCTCAACCTCCTGAGTAGCTGGGATTACAGGCATGGGCTACCACACCTGGCTAATTTTTTTGTATTTTTAATAGAGACAAGGTTTCTCCATGTTGGTCAGCCTGGTCTTGAACTCCTGACCTCAGGTGATTCACTCCCAAAGTGCTGGGATTAGAGGTGTGAACCACCGCACCCGGCCTTTTAATCTTTTTAGTAATTCCTATTTGCTTTTTAAGATTAGCTGGATCACTACATCCATCATAATTTTATATAATCCATGTCATAGGGGTCCCCCCTACTTCCTGGGACCTAACCTGCTGCAAAATGGCACCATTCTGAGAGCAGAGCCACTACCAGAATGCATCCTGACCTGGCAACGGACTCTGCATCTTCATTTCCCTGGGGCTTCATCATCTCATAATTCTAGAGGTTAGGAATCAAATAAATCAACTGAGCTAAAATCAACATGTCAGTAGGGCTGAATTCCTTCTGGGAGCTCTAGAACTCATTTTCTAGCCTTTTTAAGCTTCCCCATGCCACCGTCCTCAGGATCTACCTTTTTTCACCTTGAAAGCCATCAATGTAGCATCGTCCCTCCTTTCTTACCTCTATTCATATTCTTCATCTTCTCTGACCTTAACTCTACTGCCTCCCTCTCATAAGAATCCTAATGATTACATTGGGGTTATCAATATAATTCACATAAATCTCTTCAACTCAAGATAGTTAACTTATTCAATCTGTGAAGTCCGTTTTGCCATAAAAGATTAGGATGTGGAGATCATTTGGGGGAACATTATTTATCCTGCCATACACTCTCTTCAAGTATTATCTGATCTCTTGAGTTAGAATTTGTTCCTCTTCCTCTGGATTTCAGAATTGTCATTATGTATCTTTAAAAAATTTTAGAATTACTTTGAAATTTGGGGTAATCTTTCTACCTTTACTTTTACTTTCTTGATGATAAAATTGTGCATTTCGTCTATGCAGTCAAACAGGCCAGAATCTGGACCCAAGATTTCCTTGGTTTCATCCAGTGTAAATGCAGACAAGTTGTACTAGTGGCAGATATGAGAACAGAGAGTGGAGCCAGATACCTGGTCCAGATCTCATCTTATCACCTATTAGTGAGAAGCAGCCTCAATTTCTCAGTTTCCTCAACTGCAGCTTGTATGTAATTGTAGTATTTACTATGTAGATTTATTGTATTAATAAATGAATATATGGAAATGGCTTAGATCAGTAATAAGCATATATTATTCACTCAAAACTGTTAGTGATTATTGCTTTCCACTTGTAAGATTATTGTAGGATTTTTGAGACATTAGTTAAAGCTGCAGCAAAATGCCTGGAACATAGAAAACTGTCCCTACAGTCTAGGTTTTTTATTTACCATTATAATCTCTATTAAACAGAACAGGTTAAAGTCAAATAGAGTGAAGAACATATCGTGTTTGTAAGGTAGGACTTTAGTGGAATGCACTCAACTTTATGCTAATAATCTGATGTTTCAGGCTTTCTTATTCTCAGACAATACCGTCATAGGGTTAAAAGATATGAAAGGTCAAAAGTGTTATAACGGATGTATTTTATTAGTTTACTAATGAAATTTTAATAGCAATTACTTCAGACTTTTAAATATTGCAAAGTATTTTCAAATATCTTATCCCGTGGGGCCTTGAATGTTAGCTCCAGGAAGTATCTAGCAGCCAATGGCTACTTGATTAGACTTCTCAGACTATTACTATCCTTGTCACATTATAGTGCCTTAGTCCTTATATCATAGGATCTCCAAGTACTATTTATTTGTTTCCAAAGCAAATTGAGCTATTCTACTCAAATGATTACAGTAAATAGAATAGAAACTTGTGGAATCATCTTCCTCTCTCGTAAGTGAAGAAACAGCAAAACAGTACAACATTTCAGCTGTTCCAGGTTCCTCAAATAAGTTTTACTTTTGCAAAACGAACCTTTAACTTCCTATATTCTCTGTTCTGCACTGTGAGCAACATGACCAGCAGCCACGTTTGTTGTAATTTTTTAAATATGTGGAAAAAAAGCAAGATATCAACCATGTATTACCTTAATCAAGATGCCAAATTATCTAACTTGTTTCTCCAGGCAAGCAGCCCAACCACAGGGACAGCTCCCAGGAGCCAATCAAGGTTGTCTGTCTGTCCATCTACTCAGGACATCTGCAGGTAAGTGCTGAACAAATTATCTTAATCAATGTTCTTTGAATCAGTATTTTATATTCTTGCCTTTTATTCTGAGAATGTGTGGCTCTTGCTTCTGCTTTACATCGTTCATAGGCAATTTATACTAGCTATTCTTTTTTCATTTAGTTCATTTTCTTCAATTGACCTTTATTTATCTACTTCTGGTCCATACTATCATTTTCATCATTCTCTCTTTCTCTCTGTTTTTCCATGGCTTTCCTCTCCATTCCCATTTCCCATCCTTTGCCTACTGCTCTGTCTAGATCTGCCATCTTGCATGACATGTCAGAAGAGTCATTTGAGTATTGCACCCCTGTCATGGTGCTGAGCCCTGCTAGGAAGGAGTCTGGTAAGAAACCAGTAAAACAAAGACCTAGGAGGAGGAGAAAGGCCTCTGAGAGACATGAGCATGCTGCAGAAGAACAAGTAAGAGGGAGAAGAAATGACTTTCACCTCCAAATCTCAAGCCCCAGGTGGAGGGAGCTTTACACAGATTCTTCAGATTCATCTTCCTCAGATGAGAGTCATTGGATTCAGGCAAAAAGAAGAGCCCAGGTTAAATTCAGACTGTCAAGGAGAAGGAGGAGAAATAATAACAAGCTGTGTGAAAACGTAGCTGGGTCTTCCACTCCTAATGGAATTGAACTTGTTGATCTGGGACCCAAGAGTAAAGAGCAACAAGAGCTGCTCGAATGTGAAAGTTGCTCTTTAAATCTCCGCAGAGGAAAAGGTACAAGGTACCATGAATGCAACACTTCTCTCACTCAAGGATCCTCTGAAATTAAGAGCTCCTCAAGAAGTCATGAGAAGAGCAAAGGTAGATATCACCACAGAGATCCTCAGCTCTTGCAAAGCCTGAGGAAAAATGAAATAATAAAGAAGAAATTTTCAGAAACAGATTCCAGCACTGAAATACTGGCCGTTACAGAAGGTGGCAAGGACATGAATGATGCAGGGCTCCAGGTGAATAACCCTGTTCAGAAGCCTCCTGCCACCTACGATGATGGGTCTGATAATTTAGAAGTATGCAGGTCAGTTACTATAGAGAAAGGCTTGATGGCATCCAAATATAGTTCTTGTTGCTGTGAGTTAGCTGTGTATTTGACACCTATCCTCAAAACTTAACATTTATTTACAGCATTCTTTTTCTAATTGGATATAACATGATAAAAGGAGAAAAGGTGGGTATGAAAATAATAATGCAGATATAAACATGGGTTTGAAAGCTGTTACCAAGTACAATTCGATATTCCCTTCCTTTTCATTAAATAATGGTTTATCCCGGAAAAGGGGCTGACTCAGTTGAGTCTTGCACTCAATCTAGTTAGGATAATTGTAGTGGGGGATTAAGAGTGAGACTGTGTGAAATGTTAGACTTTTCAATGCAAATCGGGTGAACTGCTGGCATCCTGACAGATATTCAAGGCTTACATTCTTTAAGGGCAGATTTTTGTATCAGAAAATCTTCGCTGCAGTTGGCTTTAATTTGTTCTCCAATTGTCTGACTCAGCAGGGTAACTGAGACTCAAAGGACACAGAAACAGGTCAGGGACATATCAGTGGGGTTGCAAGAGCCTTTAGGGAAGGGGACCACATTAACTTTACCGATAAACATATACTGAAAGGTTTCAACATGTGCATGTTTTTAGCCATGAGACAGCTTTCTTGCTCTTATTTTAACCCAACAGCATACATTTTCAAAATAATCTTATGTAAAAAGAACTATGGGAATACCCATGCTAGTGTGCGTAAGTGAGGCAATTGCAAACAAAACAATATATTTTCACATTTTCATATTACAACCAATCATTTAAGCTGTTTAGATTCTCTGTAAGAGCGAATGAAGATTTTCACTGTGCAATATTTGGTATGTTTTGGTTTGTTTTTATAAAAACAGAAGTTACTTTATAAAATATGTATACATATTCATGTGAATTGCATGACCCAGAGAAGGGTGCTCATGTCCATTCAGGGCAGGAGTGAATTAAACTCTGCATGTGAATAATTTAAGAATGGTTTGTTTCTCTGAAAGTTTTATACGATAGTCATTCATAAAATCCTCATTTATTTATGTATTCAAACATCTGTTCTGCATTGGGCTTTATTCTAGACAAAATATTATAGTGCATAGGATTTGTATAGTCTCTGACATCTTACAGCTTATAATCTATTGCAGAACACAGACCAAAAACAAATTAATTCACAGTTGATATGTAATTATAATCATGAAAAGAACTATGAAAGCACATAGCAAGGAAGCTTAACCTATTGTAGGAGATGAGATAAAAACTAAGCAAGTGACAAGTGGGCTAAGGCTCAAAGGATGACGGGAATTGATCAGGAGAGAAGCAGGGAAGACCATCCAGCCAGAGGCAGCCACCATCAGGAAGCAGGAGGAGGGAGGGAGCTTGGCAATCCAGGGAATATAAAGCTTGCTATTGTCGCTGAGATGTGGTGAGCAGGGTGGTGGCGTGGTAGAGAGAAGGATGGAGAAGTGGCGAGGGATAGACTGCACAGGGCCGTGTGAAGCATGCTACGGGACTTAAGGGGGATTTACAAAGAAACTATCACCATTTAATTTACATGTCAATGTAAATTTCTTATAATCTTTTGATCATGATTTATGTGTATCTTTTCTGAGAAGTTAGGGGATGGACCAAACCACTCTTTCTAGTCTGAATGGAGAATTTCCCACTTGCAACCGTCTGCTGTCATTCCCCAAATCTAGCTTCCAACATAATCTAATGAAAGACAGTCAAAGAAGCTAGTTGTAGGCTTAATGGCAATTGGAGAGAAAAATAATGCTTGCAGTTAAAATCATAGTGACTGGTTCTCCTAACTTAAAAGCACTATTCTTGAGAAACGTTTTCAAAGACAGGATATTTAGCTTAAACTGCTACTAATGAAAGTGAGATAGATGAGCCTATAGGTATTATTTCCTGCTAGAGATTACCATCAATATACTAAGCAAATGCCGCAGGCAGCATATTATACTAGAGGCTGAGGATACAAAGTCACAAAAGACTTGATTCTTCTGTTAAGTGGCTTATGATCTAAGTGGCAGAGATTGAACACGTACCCAGGGGGGAAAAAAAAAAAGTCCGTAAGACAGTACAGGATGAATGTAAGAAGAGGAATACTTCAGGATTTGAAGAAAGAAAATTTGCTGAGATCTGGGATGATCTAGAAACCCTTTAAGAAGAGGAAGGACTGGAGCTGAGAAAAGTAGAATTTAGGTTAGAACTCAAGGCAGGGGAAATACCATTAGCACAACATGGATTGGATACTGACACTTGTATTTACCAATTTTACATGAACTTACATGACTAGGTTGGAAGGATGGCATAAACTGATAAAAAAATAATTCTTTTAAAAAGACATTTTGAAGAAAACATACATATTCAGAACTGTTTATTCTGTAAATCCTTGCTTTCAAACTCCCTCCGTGGACCTCTTGAGTTCCAAAGAGGCTGCCTCCAAAGCTGAGGCAGGTCAAGGAGACTGTGCCTCCCTCAGCCCAACTTCAGCCAGAACACCCTCATGATTATGTCTCTTATATAGTGGTGTTCTACGTAATATTCCTTTAAGAATAAAAAAGGTTCAAGGGAAAAAAAATACAGAAAGACCTTTTCTCAGTAAAATAGGCTTAAGGAAGTCACATCTATAGTGCAGTCACCAACGTCTCTGATAAAGGAGCCTAGATTTAGGAAATGGATTTACCCTGTGTGTTGTGTAAAATACTAGGATAATAATGGATAGGAAAGGAAAGAACAAATGAAAAATTAGCATTCCACCAGGTGAATAGAGACAATCTCAGAGTTTGGATTCGATGAGAGCATAAGATAGAGGAGTCAAGAATGACTTCAAATCTTGGAACTTGAGAAAACAGTAAATGCTAATATTAATGAAAGAAGGCGGAAGAGAACAGAGGCAAGTTAATTTAGGAAAGACATGGTGGGTTCAATTATAGGCAAGCTATTTGTGGTTTCAGTGACATTCCAGGGTCAGCTGTCCAGTAGATAGTGAGACATGTTATTGAAATGCAGAAGAGACGTCAGAGTTGCGTGTGTACAATTTTCACGAATTAGTGAACTACACACAGCCTGACACTAAACAATGGCATGTGTGCATTTTTTAACACAATGTATTAGCACAGGGTACTAAAGATATTAAACACTGAGAAATCTATTCAAGGCCAGGGAAGACATAGAGATTTGGGAATCATTCTCAAGGAGGTAGCAGCAATGTCTGGAAAGTGAATTAAATCCATACAAAAGATTGGGGGTAGGAAAAAAAAAAGATACCTATGATCTCTAAAAATGGACAGAGCCTGAGCACCAGAGTCTTCTGTGTGGGCAGAACAATGACCCCTGAGACAAGCAGCAATTGCCTATGAACTTGCACTCTCAGACACGCATAGCAGGAGCAGTCTCAGCCACAACCACAAAAAGGAAGAAGCTCTCAAGCCTTCTTCCTTTTCTGTTCCTGGCATATGGTCTCCACATGCATGCTCTATTCTTTTTCCCTCCTTCATCACAGCCTTATTTAGAGAAAGTATCTCTATCAGCCCATTATACCTCATAGGGAATTTAACTCATCACACTATTATACCCACAGTTATTTCTGCAGTACAGTGGAAAAGTCTTTGCTTTAAAAATTAAAAAGAAAAGAATTGCATTTAATTAAAAAGGCAAACGAACATGAATCAGATCATGTTAGCCCATGATTGAAACTTTTGCATGGCTTGTAAATTTCCTTCAGTGAAAGGTGCAAAATCTTTAATATTTACAAGTCCCTGTTGATGGCTCTATCAGATCTGCCTCTCTCGCTCCATCACTCATCATTAACCATGACCTTTTCATGCTGGTCTGTTTTCCATTCCCTGGAAGTGTTCATGCCCTACCCCTTTCAGGACCTAGAATGACTTTATCTTACCTCCTCGACTCTTCTCCAGACAAATTCTAATTCTTTCTCAGTTTAAATGCCATTTGTTTAGGAAGTAGATCCTGACCTGTAACCAACATGAAGGTTCCCTGGCAGTCACTTCCATAGGATAATTTTAATTGCTAAAATATAGGCATTATTGTGATTAACTGTATCAAATTTGTTCACTGCAAAATCCAAAGTATCTGGAAAAATGCCTGGCAGCTAGCACACTCTCAACACATAGTTTTTGAAAGAATAGCTTTAGGGAAAATGTACTTTTCTAAGGGAATAATTCTTAGGATGCAAAATCATAGCACTGTATGTTGGATTGCCTCACCTGCTGTAGGGCCAACATGTAAAGAATACTCTACACCAGAAGTTCTAAAACTTAAGTGAACATCAGTGCCACCTGAAGGCCTTGTTAAAATGCAAATTCCTGGACGCACCCTTAGAGTTTCTGATGCCCTTACTCTGGGTTGGGTTCATGAACTTGTATTTTTAAAATGTTCCCAGGTGATACTAAAGCTTCTGATGCAGAAACCACATTTTGAGAAATGCTATTCTATGCTACAAATCATTCCCACGCTTTAGATAGGAAGAGAAAAGAGAGAAAAGAATCTAAATTTGAAAAGCCAAGTGTCTATAGTTGTTTTTTTAATCATATTCCCTTGAATGCTGACACCAAGCATGACTATGTCATATTCCTGTATTTCACAGTTACACCAATACAGCATGGGGTGTGTCACCAAAACCATAGGCTGGCAAAGTCCCACCTCTACCAGGAACTTATGTTGTGGTTTGGTTGTTGCTTACGTTCAAATCCACTTCCTCATTCCAACTACCTCCATTTCTATCAGTGAGTCCACAGATTTCCTGGATTTTCCATTTTTGATCTTATTCCTCCCATGTTGTTGCATCCAATGTCCAGCAAAGTACCGTCATTTCTTCCTCCAGATACTGGCGTCTGATCTGTGTTTTCGTTCTCAATCCCAGTGTTCTATTCCAGTCCTTTCCTACACTTTCCATCTCCACCACATCCACTCTCTAGCCCACTACCTGTTTTGTTAAAGACTTTTCTAATGAGATAAAATCAACAGAAATCAATTCACATGAGCTTAAACAAGAAAGGGGTATATTAACCACATGAATAGTAAAAGTATACAGATGGCTTCAGGAACTCCAGAAACAATGTGGTTCTCTCGCTCACTCTCCTTCTCTGTGAGGAGTCATTTCCTCCAAATACAGACAAACTTCCTATATATAGAAGACGGAACAGATCGTCTGGCCAGAGGTAGCTTCAGGCTTGTATTTTATCAGCAGCAGCCTAACAGAAAAGAGAAATGTTCTTTTCAAACACTTATACATGAAATCCCAAGGAAGGCATATAATTAGCCTGCCTTAGGTCACATACCCATCTTTGTGTCAATCACTGTCACCAGGAGCGTGGGGTATTGCGGGTGGACCAAATCCTTGGATGGAAAGGCTGGGTTTAAAATGTAGCCATCGGCAACCCCTCCAAATCTTATGAACTGGGAAAAGGAAATTTCAACAGCAAAAAGAACTGCAGTAGTACCAGAAGAAATGAAAAAAAGAATTGTGAGCAAGAAAAATAAATGAAACAAAACAGTAATGCTCAACTACACCACCACCAAATGTAGATCTTCCCCCTGTGAAATGTCTTACTCCTCCTCTCCAAATGCTCGTATTTGGGCATGCTTCAATATTCACTTCATTTTTATCCTCCTTTATAAAGGTTTTCTAAGCTAGTCTGGTCCACAGTAATCTTTTCTCTCTTGGAAAGCTTATAATCCTTCTAGTCAGATCATATATTCTCTACTTTCATGCATGTTAGTTCTCTTTTCCCTACAGAATAAGTTCCTTGAACATACTTCTGGCCAGACTGTCTGTTCCCTGTCCTGTCTTATCTCTGTTTTGTGCCCTCCAGAATACTTAGAGCAATTCAGGGCAGTGCTCAAACAGACCTTTTGGGACAGCTTCCTAATCAATGAATGCTAAGAGAGGAGACTTGCAGAAACCATGGAGACAATAATGGGAATTGTGTGTTACAGGGTAAAACAAGTAAGGAATATTGAATTCCATCAATGGTTTCCTTAAAAGAGGAAGAGCCCAAAGATAACTGATAACTCCTGGTAATGTTCTAGCATCAGCTTGGGTTGGATGGTGAATTTGAGGATATACTTTGTACCATTATGCTATAGCTTTCCTACATGTTATGCATATTCTCACTCTTAATTAAGAAATTGTGCCTAAAATGAACCTTTCTAGCTCTGTCATCATATCTGTGTATTCATTTATTTATCCATTTATATGGCAAATAATTATTTATTGAGAATTTGTTCTATGTCAAGACAATGTCTTAGAAGCTGGAAATAGACAGTAATGGTGTCATCCTTTATAAGCTTACATTTCAGTTGCTAAGACAAGTAATTAAACAGGCAGATGTAAAAACAAACAAACAAAAAATCTGTGAATGAAGCTAAAAGAGAAACTTGCATCTATTAGAGCATTTCCCTGAGGAAGTAGTAACTAGGGAGCAATCCAAAGGAGAACTAGGAGTAAGTCAAGTGAAGAGAAGGGGTAACCTGTTCCAGGAAAAGGATGTGGCATGCCTGGACACCCAGAGATGAGTGAGCTATGGTGTGCACGGATTTCAGTGCAACCCTGTAGAGAGCCGGGAAGTAAAAGTGGGGGAAACGAAGCATACTGCTTTGGACTTTGTTCTAACAACAAAAAGAAAGTCTCTGTAGGCCTTTTAAGCAAAAGGATGATGCTATCAGACTTGTGTTTTGGAAAATCACTTAGGCTGCTGCTGGAAAAAAGATTGGTGAGGGAAGGACGAAGGAAACTCATTAGAAAACCATGGCTGTGTCCCAGGGCAGAAGAGACAGTGGCAATGAGAATAAAAAGAAGTGGATGAATTTTTTAAATATTTTGAAACTAAAGCAAGATTTGATTATAAATTACATACATATAATTGGCTCTCAAGTTTCTGATTTAGAACACTGGTTAGATTACTGCACCATTTACTGTAGAGAGCAAACATTGTTTGAGAAAGATTTTTAAAGGGGAGGATGAGTTCGGTTATGGACATCATAGTTTGAGGTGCAGGACAAATATTCAAAAAGACATATTCAGGCGGAAGATATAGGCAAGGTCTAGAGTTCAGAGGAGAGATCTTGACTGTAGATGAAGATCAGGAAATCTTGAGTAGGTAGGTGTGATTGTCAAGATCCCCCATGGGAATTCTGTAAACTGAGATGTGGTCTTGAAGAACCCATTGAAAAGCGACATTTGATATTCCCTGGGAGGGTAAAAGAAGCCAGTGGAGGAAAAGAACAGAACAGCCAAAAAGGCAGAGAGAAACGGAGGAGTCTGTCAAAAGAGAGAGAGTATAAAACGTGGAGGAAGAGGTAAATTCAGGGACCATTTGTGTTCTGGTTTTTAATTTAAGGGACCCTTGAGTGAAAGATAGAGCAGTTGAAGATTTGATCAGTTCTTTATTCATTTCCCACAGAGAAGGTAGGAAGGTATAGGACCTAAAGTGGAAAGATTGACCATGGCAGGGAAAACAGGCATGACTTTTTTTGCAATTGAAGTAAAAGGTAAAATGATAAATGTGGATATATGCAGATCTATAGATATTTTAAGTTTCCATCTGATGACCTTTTGAGGTCATCTGTTCAGAGTAAGGGAATTGGTTGTGAGATCAAACGTCCGATGATGTTTCAAACAAACAACAAAGAATTTTTCATTGGGATGTACTCATGGTAAAGAAGTATTCATGGTTTATCTAAAATTCAAAGTTAACCAGGCTGGACATTCTGTATGTTTTTGCTAAGTCCACCAATGGTAAACACAGTAAGATAGATAAGCCCTGTCGAGGTTAGTAACTAAGAGTTTATGGAAACCGTAGACTGCAGGAAGCCTAATTTACCTCTGCAGTACATCACTGAAATGCAGATACAACCAAGCAAGACAGCGTGAATCTAGGGTAATATAAAACGTTTATATTTCCCATTTTTCCAGTTACATGTGTATATCTTCAGATGAACCTGAAATTTAACAACTAAGAAAAACGTGCATTATGCGTAAGATGTTTGGGGAAAATAACATTTTAGTGAGTAGTTTTTCCTCTCAGCATTGATTTAGAGTAAAAATTACACTTCCCTTTACCCCAATCTTTCAGACAACTATGAGTCTTTGGGGAGACTGAGTTCAGAGTCGTCCATGGTCTAGGTCACTTTCCCATTGGTTCCTTTGAAAACCCTTGGAACAGAAGTACACATTATCATCCATCACACCCTCGAACAGAGTATTTCCTGGGGCAGCCTCTTTCTTTTCAGAGTCTCTAATTGTGAGAAAGTTCTTTGTCACATTTAATATTGAATATCTAATATTTAATCAGTTGGACTCATATTTTCTACCTCTTGGTCCTGGATTTATGTTCACTCAGTAATGGATTTTTTTCAGCTTTTGTTACTTCTTCTGTTACTTCTCCCTATTATTTTTTCTGTACAAAAATGAGACTGACAGTCTATTGTCAAAGTCTGTTCTACAGGTAAAAGATAAGCTGTTCAGTCTTCAGTATTCAGGTGAGAAAGGTTACACTAAGAAACGTAATGAAGCATTCATTTCTAAGAGGTAACAGACTCTTAAGAAAGTTCACAGATTTATTCTCTTATGCTTTTGCCTTTGTTTTGCTGAGTCTTGTTGAAACTAACAGCAACCATTCTCCTGTTGATTTTAATAAAATCTCAGTTGGTAGGAAATATAGGTGTGAACTTTGTTGGTAACCTGCCAAGGCTGAATTACTTGGGAGTACACAATATAGAATCAGAAGGTCTTGCTTCCAACTCTTCTCTCTACTTGGAGTGGTCAGACTTGAAAAAGGTAAAACGGCCCTCGCTTTATTTATAGGATTATAAAGTGAGAAAAATGATATGTGCTTTGCAAATGAATACATTACTAGTATAATTCAGTATTTTCAAACTAATTTATTTTTTATGAATAATTTGAATCAATGCAGCATCAGTAGCTATTCAGATATACCCTATGCTACTGAGTTTTACAGACTATTTCTCTAAAAAAGAGAAGAAAAATGTTTGTAACACCACATTTTGTTATAAATGTGCATTATTATACAGCATTTTGGCTGAGTAATTTATATTTTGAATGGATAAAAAAATGAATTCAGACACTGACACACACAGACATACAAAACTTAGAAAAAATAACTTGAAAAAATTATAGAAGCATAATTTTATCTTTTCTTTGTATATTTTAAAGATAGGCCTTGTTCTTAGCAGTATTTTTTTTTCTGACTGTTTTCAGTTTCGGAGATAATACATTTCATACACACAATGTTTATTTTCTGTTTGCATAAAATGGCAGTATCATCAATAATACTGATTATCTTGACTGGCAAATTATCTTACATGACCAAAACCAAATGGATTGATTGATTACTTCCTAATTTAGCTAAACAGGTGACTCCGGTTTTTGGAAATAGCATGTATTCTGAAGGCCAATTATTTAACAAGTTGTGCCTTTAGATAGAAATAAAAGAAGAGATATTTCCTTGCTTAAAAAACCATATTAAAGCAGATTTGAATATCAACCAGGAATTTTCTAATCTCAGAAATTTTCAGACATATAGGTCAATATTTACATGTCATGAGGCCATAGTGTGCCACATTTACCTTTTCCTTGATAATTTCTAGTTTGTTGAATACCCAATCATATCAAAGTACAAAATATTGAAGAGGAAGGATTATTAATTAGATAGAGTTTATCTACGTCTTAATTTAGGAACAATATGTGTTCAGAATTACAGTCATATTGAACTATATACTTCCTTTAATGAATTTATATCTGTTTAGCAATATGAAACTCCTCTATCGTACGAAAGCAACACCTTCTCTTTTCTCACTCATACAATTCATTTTTAAAACTATTGTGTGTGCATTAAATTTAGATCTGCTATATGTTTATGCAAACAGAAAATAAACGTTGTGTGTATAAACATGAATACTAAGTACCGTATTTTTTGCTACCAAATAAGGATATATAACTGAGAATTTATATATAGCTCGAACATTTTCTCCATTTCTAATTACCACAGTTAGGTTCTCATCTTCCCTATAAATACTGCAGAGTAGTTATATATTTATTTCAGATCTTCTGCAGTTGGTATTTTAATAGGTAAATTTAAATATCAGTATCGAATTTGGTTCAGAAATTAAAATGCCTGTGCAGTAACCTCAGCAAGTTGTCTTTTGCTCTTAGCACTCTGACAGCCCTAACCACAGCACGGTATTCTCCTTCTCACCTCTGACAGACACAGGGACTCCAGGAGTCTGTTAGTTCTCCTTCATTCACTTTCAGGCTTATGCAGAACTGAAGACGCCGTAATTCAGAAGTGTCTGTGTTTGGCGATGGATTTTACCGTAGACATTAAACTGAGAACTTTCTTCTCTCCCTGAAGGTTGCCCAACAAATGCTAATCAAAACCTCTCCATGTTCTGCCTGGTTTTTACCAGCTTGTTCTTATTTGGCCCGTCTGAGGCCCACTTTAACAAATTCTGATGTCTTTATTTTACAAACTCTTTATCTAAATTAGATCATGACTCTCTGGGGGTGTAATCAAAATAAAATGTTTTGCCACACAATAAGATGGCCACAATGGAGAAAATAAAAGAGGAATAAGGAAAAAATAATCATAACCAGAATGAAATAGAAGCCATATGTATTATCAAAATGCCCCGCACATCAGAGGACTCATTGTTCCAATCAGCATTCCAAAGTCTCAAAATCCCACCAGTTAGAGCTAGAAAAGCCCTGAGAGATCATCTCACCAAGAAGTTCTCAATCTAGGCTTTTTTTTTTTTTTTTTTTTTTTGAGACAGAGTCTCATTCTGTCCCCCAGGCTGGAGTGCAGTAGAGCGATCTCCGTTCACTGCAACCTCCGCCTTCCGGATTCAGGCAATTCTCCTACCTCAGCCTCCCCAGTAGCTGGGACTCCAGGCACCCACCACCATGCCCAGCTGAGACGGGATTTCACCATGTTAGCCAAGCTGGTCTCCATCTCCTGAGCTCAAGATCCACCTGCCTCAGCCTCCCAAAGTGCTGGGATTACAGGCATGAGCCACCACACCCGACCCAAAGTTGTTTTTTAATGCTGCCAGGACTCCATCCAGATTGCTTTGTAAGTGGCACTTCAGCATGGATACATTTTTAGAAGCATGCCAGATCATTTTAATGAGCAACCAAAAGCTGAGAGCCACTGATTTTTAGCCTAATCTGAGGTGAACAAACTGATGCCCAGAAGATATGTGTGTGTGTGTGTGTGTAAATTTATATATGTATATATAAATAGATAAGTGTGTGTCTGTGTATGTATATATATAGCAAAAAAATGCATATGGCAGAGGAGATCTACTTGACAGTATCTCTTATAATTTACACACACAAGAAAAGAAGCCTGGGGCTAGCAACTGGTACAAAGTTATTTTCCTTCAGCTCCTGAAGCTGTCTAAAATGGTTCTCAAGCTTGACACACTTATTGTTGGAAATAGAAAATACAGTCGCTTTTAACAGC
Source organism: Saimiri boliviensis (assembly GCF_048565385.1). Taxonomy (NCBI): domain Eukaryota; kingdom Metazoa; phylum Chordata; class Mammalia; order Primates; family Cebidae; genus Saimiri; species Saimiri boliviensis. The sequence goes on from NC_133451.1 coordinate 126,177,842, forward strand.
CTTCATTTTGGAATGACCTCAAATTTCTCATTGGTATGGAAGATTGTAATTCATTTTCAAACGACACTTTGCAGGGCGGGCGGGGGGAAGCCCTAAAAGCACGCGTCTCGGAGTCCCTGTACTATTAGCATCAAAATCACCTAACAAGTTTTTAAGCAAGCAAATTATGAGGCCTCAGTCCAGACCTACTGAAATGCCGGGAGTGGAACCTAGCTATCTAGGTTTTAACTGACCCTCTCTGTGAGACTGATCCATAGTAAAGTATGGAAACCACAGAAGTAGAGAAGACAGATAATATAACAATCCATGGTAATAAAGTGTGTTCATTCTGCATAGAGACAGGAAGAGGTACTTTAGGGAAAAGGAACCCAACAAATCTGTGCAAGGACAGCAAAATCACAAAGTAAAATAAAGGAGGTGAGCATTTGTATTTGCTGATCTTCTTTTAAAAAACTTATTTGATATACTAAGTATGCATATATGTGTATGCTTGTGTGTAGATGTATATATTGTGGGTGCATGTGTGTGTGTTTTGATCAAGGACAAACTATATACATGTAGGCCTAGGCTAATGTGCATGTTTTTGTCTTTGTTTCTAAAAGTTTAAAAAGTAAAATTAAATGTGTGTGTGCGTGTGTGTGTGTGTGTGTGTGTGTGTTTTGAGACAAAGTCTTGCGTTGCCCAGGCTGGAGTGCAGTGGTGTAATCTCAGCTCACTGCAACGTCTGTGTCCAGGGTTCAAGCGATTCTCCATGCCTCAGCCTCCCAAGTAGCTAGGATTACAGGTGCCCACCACCATGCCCAGCTAATTTTTTGTATTTGTAGTAGAAACAGGGTTTCACCATGTATACCAGGCTGATCTCGAACTCCTGACCTCAAGCAATCCACCTGCCTTGGTCTCCCAAAATGCTAGGATTACAGGCGTTAGCCACCATGCCCAGCTAAAAATTTTTTAAGTAGAAAAAGCTTATAAAATAAGAACAGAAAGAAAGTAAATCTTTTGAACAGCTAAACAATGTATTTCTGTTTTAAGCTAAGCGTTATAAGAGTCAAAACGTTTAAAACATTAAAAAATGTATAAAATAAAAAAAAAATTAAAGTAAGCTAAGGTGAACTTATTACTGAAAGAAGAAAAATATTTTTTTTATAAATTGAGGGCATCCTGGGAGGTGTACAGTATTTATAAAGTCTAAAGAAGTCTACAGTGAGGTCATAGGCCTTCACGTTCACTCCCCCCATCACTCACTGACTCAGCCAGAGCAACTTCCAATTCTGTAAGCTCCATTCATAGTAAGTGTACTATACAGGTGTACTGCTTTTTATACATATTATTACTGTATCTTTTCTATATTCAGATGCTCAAATACCTATTATGTTACAACTGTCCACAGTATTCAGTCCAGTAATATGTGGTACAGTTTTGTAGCCTGGGACCACAGGCTCTACCATTTAGATTACGTGTGGAGTAGGCTACACCATCAGATTTGGGTATGTTCACTCTGTGATGTTCACACGATGGTGGAATTTCTAGCGAGGCATTTCTCGGACTGTAGCCCCGTCATTAAGGGATGTATGGCGTGACTGTATTTCATAATGAAAAATATTGACCAAGAAGGCTAAAGGTCAAAAGATGATGAAAAGACAAGGAGACAGAGTGAAGGACAGGCATTGCAAAAGGCTCAACAGACAGTGATAGTGTTGAGAAAGGTCAAACAGACCTACAAATGCAGGGATTTGAAACTGCGAACTATGCAGTTGAAGATACCCCCTTTCAATAGCAGACGACAGGGTAAAGTCGTTTTATCTTCTGGGAAACTGCAGCAGAATCTCACAGACCTAAATAGAATGTCTAAATACACAATTGCATAGAGTTTAGATGTATACCATAGCTGATAAGAAATATGTTTTATATACTTAAAATTCAGATAATACAATATATTCCTAGAATATTGGTGTATCTGAAGGAGGCGAGCAGACAATACTTTTCTGTCCTTGTAATGACTAAGTATATTGGAATATAAAACTAATCAGAGGGTTAGTGCCTTTAAGTTTATATTTCTGTCATAACATATATGACAGTATATAGAAGTCTTTGGGTTACTATCGAAACAGAAGGTTACAAAAGTTGCTCCTGAAGCTGGACAGGAAGACGACTAGACACAATTCAGAATCTACTGATAACTCATGGTATATTTCCAAATCTTCAGATATGTACATCTATCAAACTTATTCATGAGTCTATTAATTAACTAAAGAATGAGAAAAAGTGAAGTAGAATTAGAAAAATATAATCTTTGTATTTTAACATTTTTATTGATTACAGTAACTTGTAGTTACTAGAAATAAAATTTAAAAATAGATAAAACAACCATTTTAGTATAAACTTAGCTACATAATCACAATTTAGATTTTGATGTTTCTTTGTAATCTTTTTCCATGAATATAATGTTTAAATTAAGATTATACTGTGTTTTGAATTATGTCTCTCAATGACAGAGTTTAAACTTCATACAGAGCGTCTGGAAAATGAAAAGTATTATAAAACTATCTTAGTGGTTTTGCCTGACTAGAAATTCCGTTCTGTCAGGATTCTGAATAAATAAGCTTTTGTAATTTTGTTTTTGTAAGGCATTTTCATTTGGTTCCAGAAAATTATATTTTGCCTTATTTGGGAGGTAAATAACTGGGAAAGGACCAGGTGCAGTGGCTCATGCCTCTAATCCCAGCACTTAGGGAGGCCGAGGTGGACAGTTCACCTGAAGTCACGAGTTTGAGACCAGCCTGGCCAACATGGCAAAATCCCTTCTCTACACAAAAATACAAAAATTAGCTGGGCATGGTGGTGCACACCTCTAACCTCAGGCTCCAGAGACAGAGACAGGAGAATCACTTGAACCGAGGAGGCAGAGGTTGCAGTGAGCCGAGATTGCACCACTTCACTCCAGCCTAGGTGACAGGGCAAGACCTTATCTCAAATAATAATAATAATAATAATTGGGATAATTAAATGATATAAGAATCATTCTGGATTCCCTACACAGTGAGAAAATGTAAATTAGAGGAAGGAATCACATTATATTGGATTGGTGCTAAAGTAATGGCAAAACTGCTATTACTTTTGCACCAACCTAATAAATTATGTATTTGTGATTTTACTGCTATTTTGAAAAATATCTTTAAATATGATTATTCATTGAATGATCTCAAACCCAACAGAGTAGCAGCTCTGAGAAAGTGTGGATCTATTTTCTTATTATTTTCAAGACTACTGTCTCCATACTGAGAAACTAAGTCAAAAATCAAATTATGAGCATTATTATTTATAGGTGGTAAGTGTGGGGACAAAGAAATGCTCAGCGGCCCTGTACATAGATGACTCATGAGACTCTATCCCCAGGAGCTTAATCAAAAGCGTAAAGTCTGCTTGGTCCATCCTTTGTTCTCTTCCTCCATAGCTCATCCCTTTCCTTTTCCCAAATTGATGCCTACATTCTACCAACCCTAAGTTTATAAAATATCTGTTCCCTTTTTCCATTCCATTCTCACACTAGGACACTAATTTCTGTTCTCACTGTTACTGACTTGGACTGTTGTAGTAGTCTCTCCCTTTTCTTTCTAATCTAACATGCCACATTAATCCTTCTAATAATCTTACTTTGCTATTTAAATGGGCAAATTATTTATTTATCTTTACTGTGGTTAAACACACACTTAACAAGAGTGTTAACAATTTTTAAGTGTGGAGTACAGTATTTACTGTTAACTATAGGCACAGTGTTATACAGCAGATCTCTAGAACTGAATCATCATCTTGAGTAATCAGAACTTACTCTCATTGAATAACAACTTCCCATTCTCCCCTCTCTCCAGCCTTTGGCAGCCACTATTCTACTCCCCATTTCTTTGTGTTTGACTGTTTTATATACTTCATATAAGTGGTATTTGATAGGTGATATTTATCCTTCTGTGACTGGTTTATTTCACTCAGCATAATTTCAAGGTTCATCCAGTGAATATCCAATCCTGTAGCAAATGGCAATATTTTCTTCTTTATTTAAGGATGAATAATATTTCATTGTGTATAAGTATATAAACCACATTATTTTGAGACAGGGTCTCGGTGTGTTGCCCAGGGTAGAGTGCAGTGGCATGATCAGAGCTCACTGCAACTGCAATCTCTCGGGCTTAGTCAATCTTTCTGCCTTAGCCTCCCAAGTAGTTGGGACTATGGCACATGTCACCACATTCTGCTAATTTTATTTTTTTAATTTTTAGTGAAGACAGGGTCTTGCTGTGTTGCCCAGGATGCTCTCAAACTTTTGAGAGCAATCCTCCCACCTCAGCCTCCCAAAGTGCTGGGTTTACAAGCCTGAGCCACTCTGCCTGGCTTATACCTCATTTTTTTTTTTCTCTATTGATAAGTTGATGGGCATTTGTTTCCATAGCTTGAGTCTAGTCAATAATGCTGCAATGAACATGGGAGTTCAGTTACCTATCTAAGGTCCTGATTTCAATTCTCCTGGATACCTAGAAGTAGGATTGCTCACTCTTATGGTATTTCTGTTTTTAATTTTTTGAAAAACCTCCAGGCTGTTTTCCATAGCAGTTGCACCATTTTTAATCCTAACAGTGCACAAGGGTTCCAACTTCTCTACATCCTCAGGAGCATTTATCTTGTTTGGGTTTTGGGGGGATTTTTTGATTTTGGGGTTTGGATAATAGCTATTCTAGTGGGTGTGAGATGGTATTTCAGTGTGGTTCTGTTTGCATTTCCCTGATGATTAGTGATATTAAACACCTTTCTATATAGCTGTTGACCATTGGATGTCTTCTTTAGTGAAATGTCTTTTCAGCTCTTTTGCCCGTTTTTTTTTTAATGTAATCTTAATTTTTTATTCAAATTATTTAGTGGGTTTCTACTCAAGTAAATACGATTAAAGTTTTTGGTGTGTGTGTGTGTGTGTGTGTGTGTGTGTGTGTGTGTGTGTGTGTTGGCACTGGCTGAGGAAAATACAAGGTTCTGTGTAATCTTGATTTTTCAGCATGACATCTCACTACAATTCTACTTGAACTTTCATGCTCTTTTCAAACTTGGCCACATACTGTTACCAAATTACCCAATCAATCCTACTTCTAAGTGTTGACTGAAAAGGCATTGACTGAAAATATCTTCTAAGCTTAATGTATTCTACCAACATCCTTCTCCCTCTGCCATAATTCTACCCAGGCTTCAATTCCAATTCCAATGCCACATCTTCCATTAGGCTTTAACCACCCTTTCCCGGCCTCCAGTCTGAGATGAACTTTCTCTCCTTTGCATACAACAGCACTTGACATAGCACACATCACATTTTAAATGTATCCTGACTAGTTTTGCAGTTGTCTAATGCATAAACTATCATAGTATAAATTCCTTAAGGGAAAAAGACTGAGACGAATTCATCTTTGTATTTATCACAGGACCTTATAAAACCTTACATATATACATATGCAAAACATTATTTGTTGACTGAATGAATAAATGAGTGAATAAACAAATAAAAATTGATCATTCTTCAATTTTGTAAATTTGTAAAACATCAGTATTTTGCACTTAACTTGCCTTTGTAGAAGAATTCATATGCAGAGGCGTATTTCCAATACAATGCATTTTTGTTTATCTGTAAAAAAAAGTGCCTGCTTTGTCAATTATCCACAGCAACTTGAGACTTTCTTTGATGTAATGCTCAGCCAAATAAGATTAATGAGTGGACAAAATTGGAAGGAAGTCATGGTTGAGGATGAGCTTATAAACATTCAAACACTTAGCAATCACACACAAAAAAAATGATCAGAAAATCAGTTTGAATTAAGAATTTCTGCCACATGCAGAAAAGGAAAAGACTAAATAATAACCGGGTAATTTTTCTGATAGCTCTGTTATTATGTATGTACAGAAGGCTTCTTCTGTATCTGGCCACATATATTTCTTTGGTTATATCTACATGGTAAAGTCAAATAGTTTTTATTATCTGTCCCTTTGATTTGCCTTTTCACTTCAATGCATGCAGCTAAAAAAAATTTAGCCTAATAACTTTAAGCATAATTGCTTAGAAATATCTCTAGTTTAATTTTGTCAGTCTTACAAATATACCCAAAAAGATGTCAAAGCTGATATAAAATGAATATTTATGCCATGTGAAAATGTTGAGAAAATCATAACCTTGGGATATTCATTCAACATATATTATCTGTTTACTTATCTGTAAGTCATCAAAATTATAAGGTAGGATCTGTAAAGATAAATGCCACTAGGGAAACTGATTTCTTTTGCACAGAAATAGATCATCCTCTAAGCTAACTAATGAGTAAACCACAGGGCAGTAAAGCAGTAGTTAACAGGGAAGGGATCATCCTAAAAGACACAATCTAGCTTTTGATTTCTCCTGATTTGGATAGTCTGAGCTAATCTTAAGATTAATAAGATCTATCCTATTGTAGATACACTGACTGGGACTCCTAGGGCCACACATGTCAATAGAGGGAATGGGGGAATCTAATGTGTTTCAGGAGCCCATGGAGACCTCTCAGACAGTCTTCAAAGAGGGTCCAACCCACTATAAGGCTGAACCACGAGGCTAGATGAGAGTGGAATCTCAGTGGGAATCCTTGGTCCCAAGCAGAATTTAAAGTCCTCATATCAATGGCATCGAACCATCTCCAGAGGTGATGAGACACCCAAGAGAAGCAATTCCAATAGAATCGTCCCAACCCATTGCAGAATTCAATGTCTATGATTCAAATAAGACTTGGCCTCCTCCGCTTCCATGACTGACCAAGCAAGGGTGATCATTATCTTCTTCTCCACTGTTTTCTATCAGTGTGATGTCTGGTGGGGGAAAAAAAGTGGCTGATTACTTGTGACTTTTGGATCAGCTCCAGGGATAGAGTTAGGAAAGCCGGGGAGGTTGCCATGTCATTGTCTTTGTTGTTGATCATTCCCCACAGCTCTGTGCAGATGGTCTGAGGTTTTGACCAAGTCGGTGGTGACAAATTAGGGCATGAAATTAAACTCAGGAAGTCATGCTATGTAGCAGCTTTTTTGAGTTGAAAATATCCCTTTGAGAAAACAAAAACACTTTTAACAAAATCGCTTATGTATGAAGAACTGTCACTCATCTGCAGAAGTAAAAAAGAGTACATATTCAGAATGATGAAACTTATGATTACAAAAACGGTATTATCTGTTTGTAAAATATTTTATTCTTATGTCATAATGTTATTTTTGTGTTTTCAAGGTATTTTAAATCTCAGGATGAATGATGGCTTAGAATATTTATCTTCATCTCTGTTAAGGAAATCTTAGAAATCTGGCTTATAATGCCTTTTTGTTTTAATTCCAAAAATGTGTGCTGGCTCCATATCAATAAGAGTAGCTGGAAACAGCTGTTAGTAGGGATGATATTAACCACTGTCCATCTTCTTCTCTGTTTATTTAAGTACGTTACTTCCCCTTTCTACTGCAGATCAGTTTGCTTGACTTCCTCTGCTGCTCAGATAGAATATAAAATTGTTACACCTCAGTTTAGTTCCTCAATGCAAATTAAAAGGATGGTATCAAAAAGGATCACACATTTCTCACTTTCACTATAAGTGAATTTTCCCGAAACATAAACAAAACACTGGTCATTGGTAATGGCTTCTGAGAATTCCCATATCATATGACTAAGCTGGCTTTTTTGGTGTATGCTCTGTACATGTTTAAATGAAAGCTAGTCCGTTATGGCTTACTGCTTTGCCATCTTTACCCTGACCTTTTAATGTTTTCATAACTTAAATTACTCTAAATATCAATACAAAAACACAAAACAATCCTACCCCCACAAAATTATTAAATATTATTTTATTCGGCTCATAATTCCAGAACTTGTGTAAATGAAACAGTTAACAAACAGCAGAGACTGTATCTGTGTGGTATAGGCTTTAAGGGCAATGACAGCTCAAGAAATAGGAGAGAGCATTGCAGGGAAGGAAAATCTAGGGCCTGTTTTATTAGCGATGTGATTCTGAAATTTAGATGAGTCTTAATTTAGATGAGGTGTTATTAAAAGAGGGAAGATATCAAAGGTATGAAGATCATACTTGGAGAAATTTCCAAAGACAGACTTTAATATAGAGAATGCAATACACCCGGGAAATAATCATCTGACCATTAATTTTTTAAAAATACTACTTTTAGTAAACTGTTATGCAGTAAAATGGGAGAATAATTGTCATAGACTGTTAAGAATTAAGTGATCAATTAAGTGATTAATTATCGTTATTTAATTGATCACTTAATCCTCATTAAGTGATCACTATTCTTGCATTTTGCTGACGAGGAACTTGAAACACAGAGATTAAGTAATTTAACACATATAGATCGGCAGAACTACAAATCGAATGCTGATTGTATTCTCCATAGCCACACCAGTGTTTCACAACATTTTTTACAACATGCAGAACATGATAACATTTGTAAGTCAACCAGGGTGAATAGACAACACACACCCAAGACCTCAAAACTGCCCTCTCAGCTGACAGGAATCAAGATCTTAGCACAGCAGTAACTTATTTGTGGCAAAACCTGCAGCTTATTAGCTGTTAAATTCTGAACCATGCTACTGTGGTTGTATGTCAGAGATTCGTGGAAAATTTGGCTGAATAGATAAGGTAAACGCAATTGTGTAAGCTCGTATAAAAGAAGGTAAAGCAATTTGGGTTTATAGATTGGTGATAGAGTTCTTGAAGAGTGGCAGTATATTAAGAGGATCTAAATAAATGCGTATCTTAAGAATGGTTTCCTGATCGAAGGAACACAGTCTTAAAGATACTTTGTGGATACGCTGACAATTCAAAACCACTAGAGAAATGGTTGTGGGGGTGAAAATGAAGAAGATATGAAAGACACTGAAGTGTATGGTTTTCTTTGCATATAGCAAGAACTAAGAAAATGTGCATGAATGAAATGACTTGAGTGAAAGAATTTAACAATTCCAGAGTTGCATAACCACCATGACCCTCACAAAGATGATTTTTTTTTATTTAGCAGACTTTATTAAAGGTGTATGGAGATCGGGGTGATTACAGTAGAGTAATGCAAATAGTTCTAAATTTTGAACCGAATTTCATCAATTTTAAGATAGTAAGTTTAAAAAAACTCAGTGATGAGTTTTTTTAAAAACTTATGAAGAAAAACACATGATTCTAGCAGAGCCAAGAAACGTTGGCAAAGGAAGGATCAAGGAGTACTAAGGGCCATTTTAAGCTATGTAAGACCAAAAAAAAAAAAAATCCTACTTTTCTTAAAACTCAAACATTAAGGTAAGAGATGTGAACCATACATGCACATACCACACCCACACAAAAGAAAACTAAAATTTAATTTGCTGCATAGCATTATGTCATCTGCTATTCACAGATAGCTCGAAATTATGTAAAAGTAAGAGTTTATTCAGTCATAAATGGTGAAAGTCTCAGCATATACTGATTAGACTGAAATCACACTAGTAAAATACTAAAATGCCAGTAAAATCTGTGAATTCAGCTTGTAGCTATCACTAGCTGACAGATACCAATGTGGATCACCAATAATTTTATAGAATCAGTCAATTCCCAAGTCCCAACTTCCTGTCAGGTAAAAATGTACCAAAATTATGAATATCTTACAATGCAATTTTATTACCTTATTGAAATCACCTTCTCTACACAATTATTCTGCTGGAAAAAAATGTGTTTATGTTTTCATTACTGTGTTTCCGTTTATAATTCAGCAACTGTGATTTGTGTGAAGTATATCAATTTAGAAACTAATTCTTTCTTTAAGGGCGCTATCACATGATTTTTTATTTCTAGTAGATATTTAAGGTTGATATTTAGCTTTTAAATCGATTTAGAACAATCTCAACATGGTTTGCAAAGACTCTTGGGGTCCAACTTGAGCCGGATAATTTGGAAAAATTTTAAAATGCTAAAAATATGTAAAAATAAATCATGTGAAATGGGAATGAAAATGAACCAAGCTTTTTATTTTCCCTGTGGGAAATAACCCTAATTTTATGAGAAAATGATGTTGCTAGTGGTGCTTCAGGTAGTAGTTTCAGCACATATTTTTAAACAGGACTTTATGACACATTAGAAGCTGAATGATAGTAAACTGGCCAGGTCAGTTTGAACTCAGTAATCAGCTAGGTCTTATGAATAAACTACTTTTTTAATGTCAATGAAAACATCAGAGCTGCAACATCTTTTTGGTACCTATAGAACATTTGACACAATCTTTTTTTAGTGATGAATTTATCCAATAGTATTAACTGCAGTTTTTGGTCTTTTTCTTTTCAAATAAGAAATTTTGTTCATGGAAGCAGCAGGAACTAAATCCAGGCCAAGTGGGGTTTTCATTTTTATTGTGTGTGTCTCTATGTAACCTTTACTTCAGTTTTATTGTTAATTGCAGAAGTTAGGGTGATTTATTTTGTAAAATTTGTTTTTATTATTGTCGATAATATTCATACATTGCCTTTACTCAGAAACACAGGTGTACTTTAAGGCAGGGATCTGCGAACATTTTTTGAAAGGGTCCCAGAAAGTAAATGTTCTAGTTTCTGCAGCCACATGTCTCTGCAGCAACTACTCAACTCTGCTGTTACTCCGCAAACACAGCTCTAAACAATACATGAACCAGTGGGTGAGGCTATGTTCCCATAAGACTTCATTGATGACAAACATTCAGTGGACAAAATTGGGTCATAGTTTGCTGACCCCTGGTTGAAGGGATTATCTTTTGCGGGAGGCAGGAGAGAGATGTTCAAGGAGTTAAGAAACATCAAACTCTTACTGTCTATAATTCATTAGATTTTAGTGGCTCCAAAAATAAATATTACAACTTAATTAAGTGCTAAAGAAGCTCTCATTTACTTTTACTGGCTGCTTTTGTAATAAGTCATATTTTGTTGACTGAATTCAATTCTATTCAATTTACATCTACTGAGCACTGATGCTATGACACTAAATTGGTAATAAGCAGAATACAAAGTGTTAAGTCCAGTTCCTCAGGCCTAGGTTTGGGGAGAAGATATTTCAGGTTTTTATATTAAAAACAGGCATTCAGATAATTTTTAATTTCCCCTTAACACATTAGCCTTTTATACATGGTGCTACACCCGACATGGCTGCTGCTTAAGTCAGCTCAAGGGGAAGGAGGCATTGATATTGTCCTTCCCTGTGTTCTCATCCCAGCACGCTCACCTCAGAACTTTAGATGGCAGTGTTCCTTTTTGCTCTCTTTATTTTTACTTAAGAAATTCATTCAAAATCCTGGTGTACTCTGTCATATTGTTTCATTCTGTGGTCAGGGGGAGTGTTGGGTTTCGGTTTCTGTATCTTTCTATACTATCCGAGTGAGCAGTCATTTCATTTCCCCTGGGGAGATAGCCTCCATAGCTATATCTATATACACTTTACAGACATTAAAGGAAATAAGAGTGCAATGATGCATACATTCTTCCAGCCTGCCATTGTGACTCAACTCAAAAAAGTAATTATGTAGATTTTTTTTTTTTTTGAGATGGAGTTTCTCTCTTGTTACCCAGACTGGAGTGCAATGGCGTGATCTTGGCTTACTGCAACCTCCGCCTCCTGGGTTCAGGCAATTCTCCTGCCTCAGCCTCCCGAGTAGCTGGGACTACAGGCACACACCACCATGCCCAGCTAATTTTTGTATTTTTAGTAGAGACGGGGTTTCACCATGTTGAACAAGATGGTCTCGATCTCTTGACCTTGTGATCTACTCGCCTCGGCCTTCCAAAGTGTTGGCATTATAGGCGTGAGCCACGGCGCCCGGCCATAGAAATTTTTAAAGTTTAAATGTTACCTTGAACATTCATGTTGCATTTTGTAAAATGTTGCTTTAGATTCAGGGGCCAGCTATGCAGGTTTGTCATGGGCGTATTGCATGTTACTGAGGTTTGGGCTTATGTTCCCATCACCCAGGTCTTGAACATAGTACCTCATAGACAGTTTTTCAACCTTTACCTCCCACCACACTCCTCTACTTTAACTATCTCCAGTGTTTATTGTTTCCATCTCTATGTCCCTGTGTACTCACTTTAGCTCCTACTTATAAGTGAGAACATGCAGTATCTGGTTTTCTGCTTCTGTGTTAATTCACTTGGGATACTGGTCTCCAGCTTCACCTATATTGCTGCAAGAGACATAATTTCACTCTTTTTTTAATAGCTGCATAGTATTCCATCGTGGAAATGTGCCACATTTTCTTTATGCAATCCACCACTGATGGGCACCTGGATTGATTCTATGTCTTTGCTATGGTGAATAGTGCTGCAATAAACATACGAGTGTATGTGTTTAACAGATTTAAAGCAACATTTCCAATGAAACTTAGTAATGTCTAACTGCTGGTTACATCCTTCAGATTATTAAAGGGCTGAGATTTGAATTCATCAGATAACATTATAAGAGACTTGTCTCATCCAAAGAAAAAAATAAATTTGTTTTTAAAATCTGAATATGAGATTAAAAAATTATTTTAGACGGCAAATCTGTGAAACTAGAATTCATTCATAGTAGTGTAGAAACTAATTCAACTTAATTCACTGGCAAGTGTATTTATTAGCATTTTTAAACAATAGGATTTTTTTTTCTTTTTTGATATGGAGTTTTGCTCTTGTTACCCAGGCTGGAGTGCAATGGCGCGATCTCGGCTCACCGCAACCTCCGCCTCCTGGGTTCAGGCAATTCTCCTGCCTCAGCCTCCTGAGTAGCTGGGATTACAGGCACGAGCCACCATGCCCAGCTAATTTTTTTTTTTTTTTTTTTTTTGTATTTTTAGTAGAGACGGGGTTTCACCATGTTGACCAGGATGGTCTCGAACTCTCGACCTCGTGATCCACCCCCCTCGGATTTTTTTTAAACAGCGATAATTATTGACAGTTTAGACCATTCGTTGTGACCAAATAGGTATGCATCTTCTTAAGAACATATCTGTAATATTTTCAAGCTAAGACTTCTTGTATTAACCTTATTCCTTTGTTATACCTTAAAATTTTTTCAGAATTTTTCCACATTGGTAAGATACCATATTTAATAAATTATATGCCATGTCTTATATTATCAAAGTAATACAGGAAAGTTTACCAAACTATAATATTCCTTAGAATACTTAAAACTCATAACTTTTATATAGGAAAGCCCATAGAGAGTATCCTATTAAATAGATTAAGTTGGGGACAAAGCGCAGTAGTGGTGCTGTTGAAATTGACTTCCGTGTATGAATGAAATGACAGTGCATTGTTGATATGCCGGTGCGTAATGCACAGCTTATTACATGATTTGAGTCCAGCAATGACCATACAAGTAAAAGTCAATTAATATAGGTTGAGTATCCATTCTCCAAAAAGATTGGTGCTAGAAGTGTTTCCAATTTCAGTGTTGTGGGGATTTGAGAATATTTGCATATATGTAATGAGATATCGTGGGTAGGACTAAAAGTGCGTTGGATTGGGGATTTTTTTTTTTTTGATTTGGCAATATTTGCACATACATAATGGGATATCCTGGGGATGCAACCCAAGCCTAAACACAGGATTCATTTATGTTTCATATATACCTCTTACACATAGCCGAAGATAATTTTATTTTCCCTTTGAGGTGGTGAATAAACTTTGTGTTGTGCACCTATGTTTTGACTAAATGGAATTTTCCACTCACAGAATTATGTTGATGCTCAAAAAGTTTTGGATTTTGGATTTTGGAACATTTCGGATTTAGGGTTTTCAGATTAGGAATGCTCACTCTTGTATTGATAATAGATTTGGTTCTAGCATCAAAGTTGGAGTAAAATGTCCATGTGTTCTAAATCTTAGGTTGCCAAATCTGATATAAGCAAGGGTAGAAATACACAGGCAAGAAATCTCTGCAAGATCTCATACTAGCTGCTGTGTCTTTCTGCAGAATCTGTCACTGCGAAGGGGATGAAGAGAGCCCCCTCATCACACCCTGCCGCTGTACTGGGACACTGCGCTTTGTCCACCAGTCCTGCCTCCACCAGTGGATAAAGAGCTCAGATACACGCTGCTGTGAGCTCTGCAAGTATGACTTCATAATGGAGACCAAGCTCAAACCCCTCCGGAAGGTACCGTATCCATAGGAATTGCTTTGGGAGGAACCATTTGCAAAGCAGACTTGTTTTAGAAATCTATTTCCTCTGCCAATAAGATTCTCCTAGTATGCTAACATTCGTGAAGGGTACATATCTTATATTGGGCTCAGTACACAAAATTCATCTAAGCATTCGCAGATAATCCTTCCTGTCTTCTATGTTTTATATTCTAGAGCTTCTGAATGATATATTACATCAATGCTTTTTTAAAAGTCAGTGCATGCCCATACATATATATATGTATATGCATGCAAAATGCACTTGTAATTCAATGTAATTGAATTGATGAGAACTATGATAGTGTTGTGCTCACAGAAGCCAATTCCTAAGGAGGTTATGTGATACATTGCCTTAAACAACATGAACTCATCAAATTTATTACAAGTTATTTATTAGGTAATAAAAGAGTGATTTATTCTATTAAATGTGTACCATTTATGTTTACTTTTATTTGGGAATTGGTTTAATGACTTGTGTGTAATTGCAGTAGGTAAAAACAAAAAGTATTATTTTCTATATTGTGCATCAATCTGTGAGAAAGAGATAAGTGTATTTTGTATCTATAATGTTTGTCTTCAAATTCCTCATCTATGTTATAGTTTTCTCAAGACGAAAGGTAAGACTGTGACTCAGATACAAAGTTAGGGTCTCACTCAAAGCCAAAGAAGAAAAACTTGAAAAGAATACAAACAAGGACAATGAACTTTATGTAATTTATGTTTGATAGCTGGACTCCTGGATTTTAAGATGTAGCTCATTTATCTTTTTGCCTAACTATAGCCTTACATATATGGCTGCCTCAATTTCCAAGGGAGAGTATGAAGGCCACAGTTTTAACAATGAATCATCCTAGAGCTGCTTTTTTATTTAAATTAAATGCAAAGCAAAAGTTTTAGAACATTGCTTGGAAAGAAACACAATGAGTTCAAGAATGAGCAGAACCGAAATGCAAATAAGAATATTCTAGAACTTATCTGATTGCTGGGTATCCATTGCAATTCTTCATTAATTCTGTAAATTGTGGAGAAAGAGAATCACATTCCTTGCTTTTGTGGTAGCGTCAATTTTAAAAACCTGCAAATGGTTT
The DNA here is from genome assembly GCF_048565385.1 of Saimiri boliviensis. Classification (NCBI taxonomy): domain Eukaryota; kingdom Metazoa; phylum Chordata; class Mammalia; order Primates; family Cebidae; genus Saimiri; species Saimiri boliviensis. The sequence continues at coordinate 126,193,125 of NC_133451.1, forward strand.
ATAGGCATCAAAAATCATGGCTAAAATTCTTTTAGGATATGTGTGGTCTTTTTTTAACACTGGGGTGACCTGAGTGCTGCAGGGTAACACTGTTTTTCTAGGGCCCAGGGTATCAATGCCAGAAATAGAAGTGGACCCCAATTCCTTGCCCTTTGCTTCATCTGCTGGACAGATGCTGAGCACTGTCTGAGTAGTGAAATGACACATTGTACTCCATGATTCTCTAAATTCTTTTTCTTATCCCTCAGAGAACTACAAATTATTTCCTAGAATCTGTATATTTCTTCATTTTTTTCTCATGCTAAACTTACATACAATTTTCATGTCAACTTGGTTAAACACAGTATTTTAATTTGAGGGCCACAATCTAGGATAGTACCATGTTCTAATTTTCCCTTCTTTACTGTATCTATCACCACTACCCATTTTTTGTTTAATAAAAAAACATGATGCTGAGAAGAAACTTGGAAAGTCCTTTCATTCTACCCTCAGCTTTTGCGGTATGTAGTACCACCCTTTCAATACAACTTTCATCCTTTGTTAATATTCCATTCCCAATAATTTACAACTCTCTCAGGAAATCTTATTTTTTTCCCAAACAAACTGACTTATAAACCAGAGAGAGGTAGCAAATATATCTATCTTTGAAAATATTCATGATAATGGGCCAGGCACAGTGGTTCACACCTGGAATCTCAGCACTTTGGGAGGCTGAGGCAGGAGTATTCCTTGAGCCCAGAAGTTTCAGACCAACCTGGGCAACAAAGTGAAATCCTGTCTCTACAAAAAAAAATATTTTTTTTAATTAACCTGGCATGGTAGCACACATCTATAGTTCCAGCGAGTCAGGAGACTGAGGCAGGAGAATCCCTTTAACATAGGATTTCAAGGTTGCAGTGTGCTGTGATCACACCACTGCACTCAGGCCTGGGTGATGGAGTCACACCTTGTTTCCAAAATAATAATAATAATAATAATAATAAATATATGATAATGAATGTGTTGCAGCAACTTAGTCGGTACCTATGTACCTACTATCTGTTGATTAATATCCTAGTTTCTTCTAAAAAATATCTTCTTTGATTAACTTGAATAATTAAATTGAATAATTTTCTTTGATTATTAAGATACTAAGCATTGATGAAGGACAGCATTTCAGCATTCTTTATTTTAATAGCACTTATATATGCATAGGAATGTCAGAATCTGATCCAGAGTTTGCTTCCCAAGCACCCACAGATGTGTTTTATTTGAGCCACAGGGCTTAAAATTATAACTTTAGTTACCAACATTTAAACATGTAACTATTTCATGTGCAATTCCACACATCTGAATTTGTCTGAAAAATCACAGTATCTGGCTTCACTGGACCCACATTCCCATATGACAGCAATCAGTGGACCTAAGTGGTGTCTGGCCCCTTTAAAAAGCTACTTGCTTTCACACTCTTCACAGTTCTCAGCCTTCCCTCTCTTTCTGATCTTGTGCCATCTCCACTCATCTGTGTACCTCTGTGGTACTTGTGTAGGGATCTGAATCTTCAACTTCTTTTCTAACACGTGAGTCTTAGACGTGAGGAACGTGCGTTCTATTCCTCCCTCCATGATGCGTAGGCTTTAAAAACCTAGAGAAAGTATTCCAATGTCTCACTTTGTCCTTCGAAAATATGAGGCACTGGAATAATACTTAAGAGGCAGTATCCATAGTGATGACTTTCTCAGTTGTCAATCTGAGTCATCACATTCTGTGGTGACACAAACTATACAGATATGAAGCATTTTAGAACTGTTCTAGTTGGGCTATTTTGATGGCACTAAGACTCATCAACAGTTTTCTTTTGGTGCTTTGTAAACAGTTATAGAGAATGCTAGGTATAGCATTTGGTTAGAATTTATTTGAAGTACATCCAGTTAATTGCCTTCAACTCGGTAATTCTATTACAGTTTAAAACATTCTAAAGACCAACCTGCATGAAACAATTTAGCGAATGTTGTTGAATTTCTGCCATTATCCAATGCAGGCCGAAGATTCTGTTTAGATGAAATGACTTCTTCATAGAAAGGTGCAAATCTTCATAGATAAACCTTGGGGCTTAATGGTTAGCTTCCAAAGATATCAGAAAATGTTACTTCATTAATTGCAACTTCATCAATTGCATTATTACTCCACCAAAATCTAGTTAGTAAATTCATCAAGGTATCTTAATGTTTCCAAAAGACAATCTTTAAAGTGAAAATAAAATCAAGTACTTATTTAAGGAAAAGCAGTTTTCATCATCTTTAAGTCAGTAACTCAGCTACTTTTGTAACACTCAATAAAAGTCTTATTAATCTGCTAAATTACCCCAGGTCAGAAATAATTCTGAGGCTCCAGAAAAGTAAAAAACTCACACATAAAGTCAGCATAGTGACTACTCAGTGCAATTGGAAGATGCACTCAGTATCAACTAGGAAGCATAAACTAATCTATTCCAAAGCTAAAGAATTGCATGGAGTTCAGATTTAAGCTACTCCTGAGTGGGAGAAGCCAACTGTTAAATATGAAGCCAAGCTTATGAGGAGAGCAAATACTACTGACAACTTTCTATCTCTCCTAAAATATTTTTTCTGTAATTTTCCATACAGAAACTGTTTGACAAATGTACAACACAGGATATGTAACTCCACGCAGCTTTTTGTTCCTTGTCTCATTTGCACAAAGAAAATAAAGTAATGAACAAATTATCTCTGCTTTAGTAATGATTACATCGAGCCATGTGCATTAACCATTTTGTAGATCAAAAACAGTTGAATATTGGAAAGTTCAAAAAATATAATTTCTGTGTAAATTAACTATGTCAAATAAAGAGTAGTCATCTTGGTATTTCTACATTTCAACTATCATGATTTACAGTGCTGTCATTGACTTGCCTATTTTTAAAAATGAAGAACTGTCTTTAACAAACATTGTTAATTCCTTCTTTGTCTTAATTTGATGTAGCATTCATCTTTCAGAAGAGCCAAGGGTTAGTGAAAGTTATCATAGAAGGTTAACTGCCCCAAATTTGTTATCGATTAGTTGATGATCTGAATGTCTTATCATTAGTAGCCTTAAAATTGAACAGGGAAAGAAATAAGGCCAGATTCCTCACTAGGATATTCTTGCACCCTTTGAATGATGTTGTCTATGACAAAATAATTCAAAATGCATCATTTTCTTACCATTAAGGAGAATTTGCTATTTCACTAATATGACCATCACATACTGAATTCCTTCTATGGGACAAATATTTAGCATATATCATTTAACTAATTCAATTTTCATTACAACCCCATTTAATGTAGACATATCAAGACCCTTTTGCAGATGAGAAAAATAAAATAAAATATCAAACTCACTCAATATTACACACCTCAAAGCTCCCTGATTCTAAAGCATGTGCTCATTGTACTGTATCACTCTACCACCAAATAGCTGAGAGATTCTCTCTTTAAGCATTACAACTTTAACTCTTACTTAAATCATTCCCACAGGAAATCTTTCGAAACAAATAATTCTAAAACAAAAATTTTTCTGAAATCTTCTTTCCTAGACAAGAATATTTTACCCAATATATTTTCCTAATAACTGAAATATATCATTATATGCACAGCAATTACTTTTCAGGCTGAAAACATTAATGACTTCTGTATCTTGAAATACATATAAGACTGTTTCTCTTCATTCTGGTTACTACATCCTGCTATGTTTTGAAAGCCTTTCTATTTGGGTTTGTTGTTTCTCTTTCTTCTCTGCTCTCAGAGCATCAGATATTGCTTCTGTTTCCCCAATAGTCCTTATTCAACATTTAACATAGGTGCTTCTTTCTGCTTTAAACAACATCAACACCAAAAAATTCAGGGCTTATAAAAATGGGTCTACAAAAGGCTGAAGACAATTCTGGATAAACTTCTGTTCTTTAGATCATTGGCAAGAGTTTTAGTGGTCATGGACATTCTGAAATCATTCTAGGGTTCTTTGAGTTCTCTTTGGCATTCTTTTTAATGAATTCTCAATTTTACTTAAAGTATTTGGGATTACATGATAAGAAAGCCCTCAGCAATAAAGTTTTGATGTCTTCAGGCTATTTCCCTTTCATAGGAACCGAATTCTAGGGAGTAGATTTGCTATTCCATTTATTCACAAATATATAAGCCTGAAAGCAATGAAAATTTCTGCTATAGTACAGCTCAAACAAAGCTTTCTTATGATTGCAAATTTCATACTCACAATTCACAATGCATAGTCATTTCTGTTCTGTTATTACATGAAGCCTAAGGGAAGGCTAAGTGACTGAGGACACTCTAGGGAAATGATTTTGTTTTCAAACTTATACTCTCCAAATGAGCCAGATATGTTTTCCACAACAAATTTCTCACTGTCACGTGGTGGTATTGTCTACAGTCAAATGCCCTTCACTTCACTTCCTCACTGCTTCAATCATTAAGAAGGAGGAGTCCAGTAGGCTACTAGGCTGTTTGCTATGGGAAAGGACAAAATAAGTAGATGACAAAATAAACAAAAAGATTATTAAAAGAAAAGTATTATAACTTGGTTGATGATTAATCTTTTTACTAAATTTTTTGTCTTTGTTTTTTTGTTTTAATTTGTTTTATTTCCTTAACTCTTAAAAGTACAATTTTTGCTCTTAAAAGTACAATAGATATTGCAATTAAAATAATATTCCAGTGTGAATAGATAACAATACCAACATGTATCAAATAATTATGACATGAAAAATACAAGTGTCTCATGATTGATTCTAATAGAACTTAGGATTTATCACATGTATTTTTATCTTTTGGCTTTAAATAAAATACTAGTAAGTCAATTAGTCTTTCAAAATATCAAAGAAATTCACCTGAGATTGGTATTATAGAGTAGCTTGTTGAAACAGAAATATTGTTCTTGGGGCAGCAAAAGAGCTTATTTCTTTTGGGAAGCAACCATCCATAAACATAGTTCTCCCTCTAGTCAGAGTTCAGCTCACATCACCAGCAAACTATGTTCTGAATGATTGTTCTGAGAGACTTCCAGTGATGCTCAGTTTATTAATTCTCTCAACTTACTGTATTATCTACCATATGCCAGTCATGCTCAGTAATGAACAAGAGAGAATAAAATCCTGCTCTAGGGGATGCATCTACTGCAGAAGGATAGAACAAGATGAAAGAATTTTCTGTAACTTCTGAGGAAATGGTACAGGCAGTTTAAAGAGAGAGCTTGCCACCATCATGTGTTTGGTCTTTGTAAGATAATCCATATCTAAAGATATGCAAAATAAAAATAAAGCCAAAAAAAACTCTACAAGCACATAGAACAATTAATGTCTTTCTCTTTTGTTCTCCATGTTTCACAAAACCTAGGCTAATCAAAAAGTGTTATTTACCAAGTAAATATCCAGGACATTACTGGGGAAATAATTGGGAATGCAGAGCAGGACTTGATACAGGCTGTCACAAAGTAGCTTTAAATAAACAACTGAATAATAATCGTTGGCTGGAATATATTAAACGAAACATTTCTTTTTAGTACTTCATTATTAGTAGCTTGATGCACTATTTTAATTCTGTTAATTCTGTTTATCTTTTTGAAAACTATTGCTGGAAGAATATAGCATCACTTGCTTAGTAAGAATGTCCCCTTGTGTTACTATTACAGATATGAAAGGAAATACCTAACTGTAAAAGGATAAAGATCCACTTCCGAGAAAATCCATTTTTTATTTTAACAAGAACTAAGAATACACAGAAAGCAGCTTATTTTATTCTGGCTTTTGAAACATAAATTATGTTTAAAATGATGCAGTCAATATTCCAATGATCCATATGGAAAGCATAAAAACATGAAGTTAGAATGTGCAGAAGTCAGAAGCATACACACACACGCACACACACACACACACACACACACACACACACACACACTTAGAACAAAAGATTTCCCCAGAGCATCATCTTATGGTTGAGTTTTAAATTAATTTCATATTTAAATTTTTATTAAGTTAAATATATTTTGCTCTCAACTGTGGGGATGTCTTTCTTAATTTAAGGAAGTTCAAAATGCAGTTGAAAGCTATATTAATAACCAAGCAGAAGAAAGAATTTCAGAGCTTAAATACTGGTCTTTTAGACTAACCCAGTTAGACAAAAATAAAGAAAAAGATATTAAGAAACGAACAAAGTGTTCATGAAATATAAAATTACATAAAGCAACCAAACCGACAAATTAGTGGGATTCCTGAGAGAGAAGGAGAGAAGTAAACAACCTAGAAAATATAATTTAGGGAATAATTCAAGAAAATTTCCCTAAACTTGCTAGAGGGGTAGACTTTCAGCTACAAGAAATCCAGAGAAAAGATGCAAGATACTGTACAAAATGAAAGTCATCAAGGCATATAATTACCAGACGTCCCAAGTCAACATGAAATTAAAAATCTTAAAGGCAGCTAGAGAAAAAGGTCAGAGCACATACAAAAGAGAACTCCATTAGGCTAACAATGGGAGATCAGAGGCCCATTTTCATCATTTTTAAAGAAAGGAAATTTTAATCAAGAAATTTATATCTCACCAAACTAAACTTCACAAGCAAAGGACAAATAAAATATTTTCCAAACAAGCAAGCACTAAGGGAATTTGTTACCACTAGACCAGTCTTACAAGTGATCCTTAAGGGAGTTCTAAGCATGGAAACAATAGAACAATACCTGATACCATAACGCCACACCCAAGTACATAGTCCTATAAAGCAGCCCTATAAAACAACCACACAGTAGAACCTACAAAGCAACCAGCTAACCATCTCATGATAGGATCAAAACCTCACAAATCAATATTAACCTTGACTGTCAATGGTCTAAATGCCCCACTTAAAAGGCAAGTTGGATTTTAAAAAATTCTCATTTGTCTGCTTTCTTCAAGAGACCCGTCTCACATGTAAGGGTACACAAAGGCTCAAAATAAATGGCTGGAAAATGATCTACCATGCAAATGGAAAACAAAAAAAGATTAGAAGTCACTATTGTTATATCAGATAAAACAGATTTTAAACCAATAGTTTCAAAAAAAATAAAAATAAACAAGGATAATACATAATAATAAAGAGTTCAACAATAAGATTTAACTATTCTAAATATATATGCACCCAATATTGGAGCACGCAGATTCTTAAAACAAGCACTTGTAGATCTAAGAAAAGACTTAGACAGACACACAATAATAGTAGGGAATTTCAGTACCCCACTGACAACATTAGACAGATCATTGAGGCAGAAAATTAACAAATTCTGGACTTACATTTGACACTTGACCAGTTGGACCAAATCAACATCTACAGAGCACTCCACTCATTAACCACAGAATATACATGTTTTCTCATGTGCACACAGAACGTACTCCAATATCAACTACATGCTGAGCCATAAAGCAGAAGTCTCAATAAACTTAAAAAAAAAAAAGTCTAAATCATACCAACCATAGTCTTGGACCATCGTGAAATAAAAATGGAAATCTATATCCAGAAGATTTCTCAAAACCAAACAATTCCACGGAAATTAAACAACTTAATCCTAAATAACTTTTGAGTAAACAATTACACTAAGAAATCAAAAGTTCTTTGAAACAAATGAAAACAGAGATACAACCGATCTTAATCTCTGGAATGCAGCAAAGGCAGTGTTAAAAAGAAAGTTTATAGTGCTAAACACCTATCTCAAAAAGTTAGGAAGATCTCAATTTACTAATCTAACATCACACCTAGGGGAACTAGTAAAACAAGAACAAACTAACCCCGAAGCTAGAAGAAGAAAAGAAATAACTAAAATCAGAGCAGAACTAAATGAAATTGAGAACCAAAAAAAGCATACAAAGAAGCAATGCAACCAAAAGTTTGTACTTTGAAAAGATAAACAAGATCAATAGGCCACTAACTAGATTAACAAGGGAAAAAGAGAGATTCAAATAAGCACAATCAAAAACAACAAAGGTGACATTACAACCAATCCCACAGAAATATAAAAGATGTCCAAAGACTATATGAACACCTCTATGCACACAAACTAGACAATTTAGAGGTGAAAGATAAATTTCTGGAAATATGCAATCTCTCAAAATTGAATTAGAAAGAAATTAAAACCCTGAACAGATCAATATCAAGTTCTGAAATTAAGTCAGTAACAAAAACGTAAAAGCCCCAGACCAGATAGATTCATAGCCAAATTATACCAGCTGTACAAAGAAGAGCTGGTCCCAATTCTACTGAATATATTCCAAAAAATTGAAGAGGGGCTCCTCCCTAACTCATTTTATGAAGCCAGCATCACTCTGATAACAAAACCCGGCCAAGAAACAACAAAAAAAGAAAACTACAGGCCAACATCCCTGATGAACATAGATGCAAAAATCCTCAAGTAAATTTCAAACCAAATGCAACAGCACATCAAAAAGCTAAGACACCATGATTAAGTAGACTTCATTCCTGGGATGCAAGGTTGGTTCAACATATGCCAATCAATAAATTTGATTCACCACATACACAAAGTTAAAAGCAAAAACCATATGATCATCTCAATAGATGCAGAAAAAGCTTTCAATGAAGTCCAACATCTCTTCACGATAAAACTCCTCAACAAACTAGACTTAAAGGGATATATCTCAAAACAATAAGAGCCATCTGCATCTAAAGAGCACTACAAACCCACAACCAACATCATACTTAATGGACAAAAGCTAGATGCAGTCCACTTGAGAACTGGAACAAGAAAAGGATGCTTTCTCTCACCACTCCTATTCAACATTATACTAGAAGTGCTAGCCACAGCAATCAGGCAAGATAAAGAAATAAAAGTCATCCAAATAAGAAAGGAAGAAGTCAAACTCTCTCTTTGCTGACAAAATAATTCCAGACCTAGAAAACTTTACTGACTCTCAAAAAGCCTACTAGAACTGATAAACTACTTCTGTAAAGTGTCAGGATACAAAATCAGTGTATCAAAACAAGTAACATTTCTAATTTCTCAAGTCTTAACATCCAATATAAGAGGAAATTTTCTTTAAATTCTTGGTTTAATTTTTTAAAGTGTAAGGTGATGGAAATCAACATGGCTTTTTTGAAGTTAATATTTTAGATTGAACCAAATTCCTATTAGATTGATAAGTATGTAAGAAATAAGAAATACTTTCATATGATCTGTCCGAACTGATGGTGTGTAGCTTCATTGTACATGCATCAACATCCAAGTGTGAGATTATTAACATTAAAATAAGACAGATGGATGAAAGACTTCATGCCAAAAGAGAATTAATCTTTCCCAAGTCAGCCTCCTTCCAATCTCCTATTTTTCTCTGAATTGTACCATCAAGTGGCTTCTCTTCTGTTGTTTCCCACAAGAACACACCACTCATAGCCTAATTATTCCAATGTTGTTATCCTTCACATGAATATTTATTTCAAACTAGGCAGCCACAGATAGAGGAGAACTATGAAATATATAACATGAGAGATTATAAAATACATGAGAAAAGCAGGGCAGGAGGTGGGCAGATGCTGAGCAGTGCATACTCAGCTTTTTTTTCCCCCTCATTCTTGATGGTGGAGAAGTCAGTGATGGTGTAGCTTTCTTATTCTAACAGAGGTCCCTCCACATGGATACATGAAGCAAAGTAAAAACAGGTTTACCTAGAACACAACAGTGCTTCTACTGTAAGGACGTCCCTCCCGAAGATTCTGTACTCCCTTCCCATGGCAGAAAGAGTCTTACACTCAGGGAAGTAGTTTTAATTCATCTTTTAACTAAAATATAAGGAGCATAGCTTAATAAAAAAGAAGAAATCATTCCAACAGTAAAGTACTAGACTAGAAGGCAGAAGTTTGGGTGGTTTTAATTCTGGTTCTGCACTTAACCACTTTGAGTCTTGTCTCAGTTTCTTCATCTGTAAAACAAAGAGAGCAGGAGGGTATCTTTAGAGTTTCTTCCAACTTAAAATTCTGTGATTTTATGAAAAGGAAAGTGAAGAATCAATTTATTTCAAAAAAGGGAAGAAATAAGGAGACCTCACATTTAAATGCATTTTAAATGTTCAGAAGCATTCTTAAAAGATATAGAAGAAAAATCCTTTATGTCTACAGTAGCTTAAGTGGTACAGCACAGAATGATGAGTAAGAGGGTGAGTCCAAGGTCTGAGTGATAAACAGCCTGTGTATTAGTCTTTCTCATTACCCTTTAAAGCAAACTATGGTGAGAAAAGCAGGAAGGACTCTCTCTATATATTTTTTTTAATTTAAAAGATAGGATTAAAATAGTCAAGTTAGAACAGGAAAGAAGAAAGAAAAGAAGAGAGAGAGGGAAAATGTTTGAGGGCAGTTAACATTTAGGAGGCCTCCTGGAAAGTGACTGGAATCCAGATATAAGTACCTTTGCTACACTTTCTTTTTTTCTTATAAGTTGTTGGCTAGTGAGTAAAAGCTAAAATAAAGCAAAACCAAGTGGTTCTTGACAGCAAAGCTCTTCTGCAGCCCTGAGGCATACATGAGACTTCTGACCCTAAGAAAAGAGGCTGGATGAGCTGAAAGCCATTTTGTACTTGGCACAGTGAAAAAAATCAACGAACAAACAAACAAAAAACTGTTGATTTCAAGTCTAAGCAAATCAGTTTAGTTAACCTTAAAGAGATAACTCTATTTACTTAAAGGCTAGGTTTTCTGTAAATGTTATTTCAATACAAAAACTGATATTTTGAAGGAGTATCAGTAAACCAAGTTAACAAATTTTGAAGCTAGATCCCTTTCTGCTTCTAGGAAATGAATTTTTTTCCTACAAGATTGCTGAGCAGAGAGGACTATGTTCATATAGAAGACCACACAGCAGGCAACTCTATCTGAAAGACCACACTGAGAGGGCTTCAGTAACATCCCTTATGATTTACCATTTTTACCTTCTTCATTTAGTAAACAAATATTTGCTGAGCACCTACCATGTACCTGTCTTTGTACCTTGTCCTAAGATTTTAGTGATGAACAAGACCAGAATCTTCTGATGTCAGAGAATTTACATTCTGGCAGGACATAGATGGAGGGAGTTGGAAAATGAGTTAGTCAAAATATTTTGAAACAGACTTGAAAAATGGCAAGGGGGATAATCCCAGCAATTTCAGACAGGGCTAATTCCAACTATTAAAATATACCTCAAGGGAAATTTGTGGGAATATTTAGCTGAAGAAATCTTCAGTTTCAAAGCTGAAACTGTTCTGTTCCATTAGGGGAAAAATTTAATGAAGAAAACGGAGATTAAAAGGTTGTTGAACGAATGTAGGGAACCAGAGCTAGAAAGATGCATAAAGATTACCCTGTCCAAGTTGGATGAGGAAAATTACTAACACTGTCTGTAGAGATCTGCTTAGTCCCACAGACAATTTACTTTATATCAGGAACCAGATAGGTAATATAAATGAATAAAGAGATCTGGTTTTATGATGAAAAATAGCGGATAACGCAGTACAGGGAAATGTGATAAGGAGTGGTAAGGTCTGTGGCATTCTGAAATAGATGTGCCTACTCTAAAGGGAGAAGTCCCTACTAAGTTCTGGTTGATTGTTGCCAAAACTATTTTGCAAATGAAGTGAAGTTCCAGATTTAATCTCTTACCATTTTTAAAGTAGTAGTAACTAATTCAAATTCAGAAACGTTTCAGACAAAACAAAAGAGGTCTGAAGGCTAGATTCAGTCCCCAGAGCAAGAATGTATAGTCTCTGTGAGGTAGAAGTGTTCATATAACTCTGCAAATATTTGCCTAATGAGATACAGTAAAACACAATGGAAAGAATCTAGATTTAGCATGTGAAAGAACTGGATTCACCCTCCCCTCCATGTAGTTTGTTTGGTAGCTTTGGGTGAGTCCTGTGACATAAGACAGTTTTATTTCAAGAAAGGAAAAGGAGGTAGAGGGTTGGCAATAATACCTAGTTTTTCAGGTTTTGGGGGCTCTGTTAATTAAAATGATGTAAGTAAAAGTACTTTGTAGAATCTTAGAAAATGATGATATTATTGTCTTTCCCATCCTTGTGTCATCAACGCTGTAGCAGATTCATTGTTTTTATTCTTACTAAATCCATTATTTAGCATTGAGTGCACTTTAAGGCCAACAAGAGGATCGCATGCACATTTTCTGACTATTTCTAGAGCACTAGATGATTGTCAAGGTTCAATGCATGGATTAATTTGCATACCAGTCATTCACACTGTATGGTCGTCCAGATGAAGGTTATGCTGTTTTAAGCTTACAATCTAGATTATCTATAAGAAATTGCTGAGCAAATTAATAAAGTAAGCATGATTAAGAGAGAAAAATAATTATATCAAAACCTCTTTAGGAGTTCATTTTAGAAAGTTAATTAAATGAAAACAAGTACCCTTGTCTGACATATTTGAACAATATTAATCTTGTGTTTACTTTCCAAAGGATTGTACTAGTTGTTCCAGGCAGTCATTTGCATAACAATATCTCATAGAGTAATAAATTATTTTATAGATGCATTAAAATATTTACCTTAAAGATTTCTCTTACAAAGTTATCCAATAGCCTATAACAGGCGTCCCCAAACTATGGCCCGCAGGCCACATGCGGCCCCCTGAGGCCATTTATCCAGCCCCCCGCCACACTTCAGGAAGGGGCACCTCTTTCATTGGTGGTCAGTGAGAGGAGCACAGTATGTGGCAGCCTTCCAACGGTCTGAGGGACAGTGAACTGGCCCCCTGTGTAAAAAGTTTGGGGACGCCTGGCCTATAACTTAAATCTACTGTATTTGACCAGTGTAATGATTAAGATCTGGAGCTTGAGACTGAGCAGCTAGGGTTTGGGTTCTTAAAAGCAGTTAGTGTAGCTTTATAACCTTGGATAAGCTATTTAGTTTCCCCATGCCTCTATTTTCTCATGTGTAAATGGGGATAATAAGAATATGTACCCCCTTAGATGGTTCTTAGATCTGAATAACATAATAGGTGTAAAGCACTTACCATCATATCTGGAACATGATGAGAATAAATGTTAACTATTAGTATGTTTCCACTATAAATTGATTTCAGCTTTTTAGCATTTTGGACAGTTCTAGAATTTTTGTTAGAAGTGTCTTTGAGATTACAACTGGTTTCCAAAGCTGTTTAAAGATAGTAGAATCCCCTCTCTTACTTCCAAATATAATCTTATTTAGAATTCAAAGATATAAAAAACTGAAAGGACAACAGAGTAGACAGAGACACTCTAATGTGGCTATCATGACACAGCTGATTGAACTATAGCATTCCCAAACAATCTCATGTCCACAACACCAAGCTGTGCTCATTGAAACCATGAAGTTTTTACCCTGGAACAGCGTAGAGTGTTGAAATGTGTGTTCCAAAAGACCATGTACACAGATTGCTATGCAGCATCACCCCTCTGCCTTGATGATCCAGTGATAACTATTTGGTTCAAGAACCATGAAATGGAAGAAGCAGAAGTGAAAAACTTGGCCATGTCTGACACCAGGAGCACCAAAGCATACCACTTCAGTGAAGGAGGAGAAACCTACTTAGACTCAACTGCCACAGACACTGTCTTTTGAGTCCTGGAATTTAGAGATTTGATGTGCCTGATTCATCTTCGCTTTCTTGCACTGAGTAACCTTGAGCAGCTGCTGCTTCTGTTTGGAGTTGATTGTGGGATCTTATCCTCAGACCCAAGAGATATGTCTAGGAATCTCTGGTCCTGCTTGGATCACTGCTCCCTCTGACAGCCACAGACCAATTTGTGCAACTGTGTGCCTTAATGGGGAAGATGATCCTAGCAACCTAGATGCGTATTCGTTTCCCAAGGTACCCTGGCCAAAAAGGGTTAGCTGGCACTGATCTTCAGTATGACTTCAGTCACTCAGCTCCTGAAGAAAGTGTGTGCTCCAAAGACTAATTTTCATAAAGATATTTCCAGATACCTTTAATAGGTAGGCTCAAGTCTAAAAAGACTAAACTCAGGAATTTATTTCTGTAAGAAAAATAAGCTCCTGGTTTCCACATAGCCTACATCTTCTGTCTTCCCTAGAGTGTCTCCTCATCCAAATTTCAGAATCAAAGGCACTTATCAAGTGACTTTGGAGAAATAGTAGAAACTAAGAGCCCAGCTTAAGTTTATTTCAATGAAACACTCCAACCAAATTTAACCAAATTTGGTTAAAATAAAAACCAAAGAATTATTATTAGTTTTGACTGCATGGATCTCTTGAAAGGGTCTCAGGGTCCCCAGATGACACTTTCAAAAACACTGTTCTAGAGTTACAGCTAATTTATTTAATAAATGCCGTTTTTTAAAAAATAATAATAATAATACAAGAAAACAAAAAATAAAATAAAATAAATGCCATTTGGTACAATTTCTTATATTGATATCACCAATGTAGCCATACACTTATACTGGGATGTTATGGGAAATGGGAGTGAGAAATGGTGTGGCTAAAGTTATCAACAATAATGAGATCAATAGATGAACTATGGTATTAATGAGCTGTCAATAGTAATAGAAGACCATTATATAAAAAGATGGAAGTATATATCAGAAGCATTATTTAACATATTTGAAAGTGATTATCTTGTGATAATGGGAAGGAAGGGTGCAGAGGAATAGAGAAAAAGATTGTCATAAAGTGAAATTCTATGTGGTTGTTAAAATGAAATTTTCCTGTAGGTACATGGCATACATCTCAAAAAAATAAAATAAAAAGAATCAGGTCTTGTATATTAATCTGTTTACCTGCTGCAGATAAAAACATAACTGAGACTGGGCAATTTACAAAAGAAAGAGGTTTAATAGACTCACAGTTCCACGTGATTGGGGAGGTCTCACAATCATTGTGTAACGTTAAAGTCACATCTTACATGGTGGCAGACAAGAGAATAGAACTTGTGCAGGGAAACTCCCCTTTATAAAACTATTAGATCTCATGTGACTTATTCACTATCACCAGAATAGCATGGGAACTAACCACCCCCATGATTCAGTTACCTCTTACTGGGTCCCTCCCAAAACACATGGGAATTATGAGTGCTACAGTTCAAGATGAGATTTGGATGGGGACACAGGCAAACCATAACATCTTGGTTGAGTAGGCATAAGGTGGGGCATGGGATTCTGTATTTCTGCCATGTTCCCAGTGGTGCTAGAATAGGACCATGTTTTGTGTAGCACTGGATCAGGGAGAGAATGATTACTAACACATTTTTCAATCATTCTGAAAATATCAAAAAGAAAGCCTCAGTTAGGTTCTAGAAGTCATTGGCATAAAAATTGGTTCTATTTTCTTTTATATATATATAATATACATATATAATTACTCTGCCACACTTTATTTCTTACTGCTGTCCTATTTGTGGAAGAGATTTTATTCTTCACTGAATATGCTGTAGCTTCAATTTTTTTATTATTATACTTTAAGTTGTGCACATGTGCAGAATGTGCAAGTTTGTTACATGAGTATACATGTGCCATGGTGGTTTGCTGCACCCATCAAGATAGGTTCTATTTTCTTAGATTAAATTCCTGGTTCATTAAGTCATGTAAGAGTGTTTGCATGCAACGTGTATTGGTGAACCTATCAATTTATAAGGTAAAAGAATGTAGTAAAGCACAAATTATGGCTTTATACTTGTGCGGACTTTCTGCATTCTTATATCGATTCAATGAGAAATTATAATAGAATTGAATCAGAGGCTGTCCATGATTATTGCTTTGGCATATTTCCCAAATAAGCCTATTTTTCTGCCTGGCATCTAGTCGGTGAGCCATTGTTGATGCTATGTTGTCACTTCTAAAGATATTTCTAGCAAACAATGCTTTCATTTGTCCACTGGTACCCTTTAAACTATTCATAGGCTTGGAGTGATGGTTCATGCTTCCACCAGACATAAAACCTGATGAGTAACACTGGCCTTTATTGTAGGTGGCGAGTCCATCTATTAGGCATCCTATCACCCAGGAGAAAGAATATAAATGCCAGTTGGAACAAAGACTCTCTTTATTCTTAGCTTTCATAGTCAACGGCACAGTCTGCTAGGCTACCTTGGCCCTACACAGGTTGGAGCCATCATCGTGCAGATTTATACTATCTGAACTCGTGGGAGTTTGCCCTAGTGCTTCTCCACTTTGTTGTTACAGAGGCAGTTCCTTTCCTCCTAATATGTGTCCCTCCAGTCCCAATTCACTTCCACAATCTTCAAGCCAGGAAAGACAATAGCAAAGGGCAGCCCGGACACACAGTATGTCTCCTGCACTCTGGACCACCTCTGATAGTGTCAGATGGATCACAGCATGTGACTGTGCTGAAAATGAAACTCATACTGCCGTTTAAGCCAAAGGAAAGCATTGCTCTGATTACCTTAAAAAGTCCTTTATGAAAGAAAAATCTAAGCTCTCATTCAAAATTGCTTTATGGTGAATTTTAGAAGCAGAGTATCAAAACTGTGAACTTTGAACAGTGCCACAAAGGGGTGCGTGCTGTGGGGAAGGAAACAAGCATGTTCAATAATGTAGGTTTTCATTAACAGGCTTTGTCTTTGAGGCCTGATACTTTATAGATAAATCTCTCCTCAGGCCCGCCAGGGTAACTGGACTACAGGGCACACATGTTAACAGGTTTTGTTTTCTATTTAATAGCTAGTTTTGTTGTGGTAATCCTTATTCACACTCATTATTTAAGAATATGCAGTAGGAGCAAGTGATAATCCCCAGAGAGAATCTTTGTGGAGACTGCTGGGGAAACCAACAGAATCCGGGTAAGATACATTTTTCTTAGCAGGATCGACTTTTGGGTAATATGCAAGAACTCCTGGAATCCTTCTGGGGGTGAAGCAGATTAGAGGAGAGGAGAGCAGACTTTTGAGTGAAACCCACTTTACTCCTGCTCTCCTGACTGTCTTGCCCACCTGGATATTTTCATCTTTTCTAACAAGGTTCATGATAAAAAGTGAGAACTAATATTTCATAGGTCAGATAACAGTGCCTTGCTGTGGGATTCATTTTCTTTTCACCTAATTTTGTAGATTGTTTTCAATCTTGACATACCAGAAGAAGGTCCTGCATTGCCACGGATTTCTTGATGCAACTAACCCACGTTGTCAAGGCAACCCACCTCACTGTTTTCTCCTATCTAGAAAACCACTTCCACTATTGCAAACCTTAAATCACAATCATCTTTTAAAACACACAGCGTCAAATATGTCCCCTGTATGCACAAACCTGTTACTTTTTCATAAGATATCATGTCATTACAGTGAAAGAATGTGGCATGAGGGATAATGTGCATATTAAAGCATTAAAGTTAAAAGAGCCCATGGCAGTTATGGTGTGCCTCTGTGTTCACAGGAGATTCAGGGCTGTTTACTACAGGCAGTTATATTTTTTGAAGCTGCAGTAGCAATGTTGGCATATTTTGACAAATTTCTATGTAAATTGATTGAAATCAACAGCTTTCTCATCGTTTGCGTAATTAAATCACTGAAAAGGCAAAGTGTTTTCCAAGATTAATAGCATCCACCTATTGCATATCTTTCTTCTTTTTAAAAAGAGTCAAGGCCCAGTTTTGGGAATTCTTTCCATGGAAGTGGAGTCACTTGAAAATTCCCCGATTCTCTATGACAGTATCACACTTGAATTCAGACACTAACATCATGAAAAAAAAAAAGAAGTGTTTCCCCAGAGATCTGTGCTGCTGACTGGTTGATGTAAAGGAAAATCCCCATGCAGGACAGTAACAAACAGCTGACTCTTTGTTCTGGCTCACTATTAGCAAGAAAACTGGGCTTCATTAAGATTATTTCTGAAGTTTAAAGATTTGAAGAGATTTTCAAAACCTAATCCTGGCAATGCACCTCGCAGGCTACATTTAACCTACATTGTAATTTGAAGTAATTCTTAGTCACTCACCCATTTGTCTGCATTTCCAGATCATTTTAAAAATATTTTTTAAATATTTTTAAATTTTTAAGCTGATTACATAAAAGGCAGCCACATTTCATTTCATGATTCCTAAAGGTTTGAGAACACAAATATGTAACTTAAGTGAAGTTTCTACATGGATCTTAATGGTTCAGAGCCTTTTCATGCTGCATATTTATTAGATAAAACATACTTCAGCTTCTTTTAGCTGCCATTCTTATTTCAATAAACCAAAGAATTGTGTCCATATAAAACAGTCCAAATTATCATATCCTCTATTGAGGAATTGGAATTATTTTATTTCCATTATTGTAATTTGACAGATCAGGCATTCAAACGTCAGTCAATCAACAAAGGCTTTTAGGTTGCCAAGCTCAGCCTTCTCTTGCCGTACCCTTTAAAATTACTAGCACTCCATCACAACGCACAAAAGATTTGAGCCTATTTATAGAAATATATACCAAAAAGTAAGGCGAATGGTTAAGGAGGCTGTGGTAAAAGAGAGTGATGTGAAGTCATAAGGCGAACATAAAGACAACATGTACTCCAGGTCCCATATATAGATAGATAGGAAGAGATTTTGCTTCTAAAACCTTTCACAGCCAAAGCAAAAACAGAAGCCTCGTCAATTAAATGATTTTATAGTATAACAACAGAAGTGTTTTGTCAAATACAGAGGATATCAGGTCACTGAGGATCCTAGGGAAATTTGACTTCTAGATTATGATTAAGTAAATTTGATAGAGGCACAGATTTACCGTGATAACTGTATTCTAAGATGCACTATGTTAATGACCACAATATTTGGCCGGAACTCACACATCACTTACTAGTGTCAAGCATTGTGGTATGTGCATTGTTACATTCATAGCCCCATTTAATCCTCCCAAGAAACGTTTCTTATCATAGTGTCACCAATGAGAAAACTGAGCCTTATACAGACTATATGAATCTTCTGAGGTCTCAGTTTTCACCTGGTGGAGCTGAATTAGTTTCAAATCTATGTGATGTCCAAGTCTATGGTTGTAAGCAGGAGCCTATGCTGGCACTGTGGTTCAGGGTAGAGAGAGCTCATTTCTGCCTGGGGGTATTAGAATGCTTCCCAGAAGAGGAGGTAGTGGAAACCGGTTTTGGATGGTGACTCGGTGTTTCCCAGGGAGATATAGAGAGTTGAAGATATCCTAGACCAGAAAGTAGTATATTTAAACATGCAGAGGATAAACCATTCACAAATTCAAAATAGCTGGCTTTGCCGGAGAGAAGGATGACCACAGCCAAGTTTCTTAGCCACTCCTTTCTTATCCAAATGAAAGTAATAATAGAATGTCTATCACAGAAAGGTTGTGAGAATAAAGTTGATAATATAAAAACATTAATATTAATATTCAGACAGATCACATTTAAAGTTAAATAGAAAGCAAGCATCAGATTATATAGGATGCTTTGCTAAAGAATTTCAACTTTATCCAGAAGGAAATGAAAAGACAGTCACAGGTATTAGATAAGGAATTAATGTATTTGTAGTTTTCAGAGACATCAAGATGTCTCTGTTTGAAACTACAAATTCACTCTGCAGCAATGTGTGGAGAAGGAAGTGTCCAGGTAAGTGATCCAGGCACAACATTCAAGCTAGAAGTGGAGATGGGCTCAACTAAGGCAGCAGCTGAGAAGACAGAGTAAAGCACTTGGCAGGGTTTAGTTCCTGAGATAAGGTTGAGTTACTGCCAGGGCCAAAGATGAAGATGAAGCGTGCTCTGGAGGAAGTGGTTCATGATACTCATCTTTCTGACTCGAGTGACGGGGTTTAATTACTAACTGGGGAAGAATATAGAACATAGAAGTGTGCAAATCTGGAGAAAGAACGTAATATGTTCCATCCAGACGCATGGGTTTGAGATACCTGTGAGCCAACCAGTGATGAGTGGTCAATCTGAGGAAGATTGAGTCTGGACTGAGAGACGTGTGAGAGAAGAAATTATCAGGATGTCTCTGGAAGCCTCAGGCTTGGAGGAGTCAGCAGGAGAGTGATGAGAAAGAGTGGGAGAATGTGATGAGACTGAGGATGAAGGTGAAGGTCTGGGAACTGAGGGGAAAGGGGAAGTGGCAAATAAGAAACAGAAGCAGCCAGAGAGGTGCAAAGGACCAACAGAGAGTCATACTCTTGAATGAAAATCTAAAAACATGGAAATAGTCAATAGTAACTAGAGAGTAGCACACTTGAATCAAAATCTAAAAAACACAGGAATAGTCAATAGTGACTAGAGAGTAATATACTCTAATCAAAATCTGAAAAACACGGGAATAGTCAATAGTGTGGTATTGCAGACAGGACTGAGAGTAACAATACATTTAAGATGTCATTGGTAATTTTAGCAAGAGCAGTTACAGTGGAGTGTTGGCTTTTTTGAGACAGTTTTACTCTGTTGCCGGGCTGGAGTGCAAAGACACGATGTCGGCTCACTGCAACCTCTGTGTCCCAGGTTCCAGTGATTCTCCTGCCTGAGCCTCACGAGTGGCTATGATTACAGGCATGCACCACCATGCCCAGCTAATTTTTGCATCTTTAGTAGAGACAGCGTTTGCCATGTTGGCCAAGCTGATCTCCAACTCCTGACTTCAGGTGCTCTACCCACCTCGCAGGCATGAGCCATCACTCCCAGCCTGGAGTGTTGTTTTTGATAGCTGGATTTCAGAGGGTTGAAGAGTCAAGAGAAGGTGAGAAAGAGTTGACATTTAAGGAAAGGTACAATATTCTTTCCAAAATATTGCCTGTGGAGAAATAAGCAAGTCAGTAGATATAGGTGGAGTGCAGAAATGAAGGTTAGATGTTTTTACTGGAAGATAAACGTAGAAGAGGTCTTAAACATCAGTAAGATAAGCAAACAATGGAAAAAATATAATAGGAAACAGAAAAAAAATTCACAAAATAATATAAATGGTAACCATACAAACAATTTTATAAGAAATGTGAAAAAATGAAAATGTAAACAATAGCTGATGCTAATTTTATCCTTCTAAATTGACATTTAAAATGTGGTAATATTGAAATAATTTGGTATAATTTCCTGGAGGGTAATTTGGCTATATATTTTTATGATGTATGCATATCAGAAATCTTAACCATGTTATCCAACCTCTCCCTTAAATTTCATTTCTAAGAATTTACCTTAATGAAATCATCATAGATGTGCACAATATCTTGCTACATAAATTGTGGGCACAGAATTAGTTAGAGAATGCAAATTGTAAAACCTAAAACAACTATACTTTTAGAAGAAGGCATAGGAAAAAATTTGTATGACTTTAAGATGGATGAAAATATGTAGATATGATATCCAAGCCAACAAAAGTTTCTAATCATAATATAAATAATATAGATTTCCATCAACCTATATGATACCATGTATGTAGCCATTGAAAATGAAATACTCATACATGATATATGGTTACATTTTAAAAGAAGTTATCATTGAAGCATACTAGTATAATTTTGTTTTTTCATTTAGAAAGAAAACTGTTATTTGACATTTTAATGAAGGTTCTAGCCAGTGCAATAAAGCAAGAAAAACAAATAAAAACATTCTGATTGACAAAGATTATGCAAAGTGGTTTTTAGCACAAATGACATGATCATCTATGTAGAAAATATGATGGAATCTACCAAAAAGCTACTAAAACTAGTAAGTGAATTTAGCAAGATTGCAGGATAAAAGCTCAATATATAAAAATCAAATATATTTTTGTATACTAAAAGCAAACTATGATAAATTAAAATCTTTTAAAATATTATTTGCAATAGCATTTAAATTACTAAATACTTAGGGATAAATATGACCAAAAAATGCACATGATCTGTACCTTGAAATTAGCAAAACATTGCTGAGAGAAATGAAGACCTAAATGAATCAAGATGTCTATTATAGTCACAGATTGGAAGACCCAATACTGTGAAGAGGTCAAATTCTTCCTCCAAACTAACCTACAGGTTCACTACCATACCAATAAAATTCCCAGCCTGAATTTTTAAGATAAATTGCTGAGCTAAATATAAAATTCATAGGGAATGCAAAGGAAATAGAATAGCCAAGTCAACTTTGAAAAAGGACAACATTGAAGGAATAATACCTGATTTAAAGACATATTATACAGCTACCAAAGTCAAGGCAGGGCGGTATAGTTGTTAAGACTGACAAGTAAACTGATGAGCCATAATAGACAGTCCAGCAGCAGAAGTGCACATATACAGTCAACTGATATTTAACAGAGCAATTCAGTAGGTAAAGAAAGGTCTTTTTAATAAATGTAAAAAACATTATCTATATCTCACACCATATACAAAAATTAATTCAAAATATATCCTACAAATATAAAACCTAGAACAGAAACACTTCTACAAGAAAACAAGGGAGAAAACCTTTATGACTTTGGGTGAGGTAAAGATATTTGGATAAGACACCAAAAGCAAGAAACATAAAAGAACAAATGGATATATGAAATTATGTCAAAATTAAAACATCTGCTCTTTAAAAGTTATTTTTAAGATAATAAATTGACAAGCCACATATTGGAAAATAATATCTTCAAATCAAATGTCTGATAAAGAACTTGTATTCCACATAAATAAAGAAATCTAATAACTCAACGATAAGAAAACAAACTCTGTATAACAAATAAAAATGGACAAGAAATTATAACAGACATGCCACTAGATTTCCAAGGTTGATATTCTTCCTCTGTGTATAAATGCCCCAGGGGCATTGTAGAAGGCGTTGTCCACACTGGTTATTCAGATACAGACTGAGAGAAACGCTGTGGCTCGGAAGGGGACACTCCGGCTTCTCAGCCAAAGAGTGAAGTGACAGACGGAGAGAAACTCCAGTCCTCCTGGGCCCCACTGATACGAGGAGTAATAGAAGACACAAGGGCAGATCATCAGAGGTTCTGAAGTAAAGGGCAGTCTTTGAGAGGTGACTTTGGTTCAGCAGTGGCTCCTGTCATTTCAACTTCGTTTCTCATAGTGGTTCTTTGTTGGTTCTAGTCTCCGAGTTCTTCCTCAGTCTGCCAGGGCAGATTCTCATTGTCATCACCCAGGTTCTCAGCATGGATGTGTTTTTTTCTTCTTCCTCCATCCTTCGACTTCTTAGCTGAAAAGGAGCCTTCCTTTCAACTTTCCAAATCGCCAGCCACTTCCTATATATCTGCATTGCATTCTGCTAGTGCCCCAAAGAAATGAAAATACACGAAAACTAAAGTTACATCTTAAAATGGTTTGAATATTTACATTCCAATACATTTGCATGTATACATAAAAACTAAAAGATTAAAGACATACTTGCAAGTGAGATTATGAATAATTTTATTTCTATTTTAGTTTTCTATGTCTTATAAATTTCTACAATGAACATGCAATTAATAAAAAGCTATTGTAAAAGTTGAAAGAGACATAGAAATAGATTTTAATGTTGAAGAGAAGGGGGCTATAGGGCTGGAAAGAAATCAAAATTAAATTTAAAGGATCATGGGTCATAGAGAATGACGAATCTGGACTGTAGAGGAACATTTTGTCCTCATAAATAAGAGGAGAGGAAGTGAAAGGGGCGTGGTACAGTTATAAATGTATCTAGCCTGACAGGAAGTTAAGGGAGTTGATCTGTGACAGGATCAGTGTTCTCCGAAGTAGAAGTCATATTTAATGAGACCCCCCGTCAAGACAGTAGTTCTTTTTATTCTCTGGACTGTAGGGGCCACAAGCTGCTCACCGTCCCTCCAGTGCACCTCCCACGCAGCTGCAAAACAGCCTGTCTGAAACCCTGGCGATTCAAAGCCTGCTTACCTTGGAGATCTGGTTAAACATAGCCCACGTTTCAAAACCGCGGTCGGAGCCAAGCCACACCCCTCACGTGCTCTCGGCAAGTGCCTGAAGCTCATCGTCCTGTTTCTGCAGACTCTGTCCATACAGGCTGCCCCTCAGCTGTTCATGTAAATCTGAATTCAAAGATCAGTTACTTCATATATTTTTGTCCCTAAATCCACTCACTTCAGCATGGATGAAGTTCAGTAGCATAAGACCCATCCTGAAGCCAGAGAACCCTCTATCTTCTCCAAAGCATCTCCTCCACTTACTCAACTAGCTTCTCAGAACAACAGAAAAACTATTTCTACTGCCTCATTCAAAAGAGGTCAGCTTACATTTGTGTCTCTCGTAATTAGGCTTTCCACCCCATATAGTAATAAAGAAATTCCTTTTAAACAAATTTCATGCAGGAAATCTGAGAAGAACGCTTTCTACTTCTCGCTGCACACTGAACCCCTCATGTCCACTCCACACCCCAAGTTTCCCCGCTCTGGATGATAAGCAGTCCTGAGCATCTGGTCCTTCCCCCTCACCTGTGCCCTTCCACCTCATGCTCAGACACTCAGTCATCTCAGTTTCCCAGACAAATCTCTATTCTGTGCAACTCCATGTATTTTCACAGAACCCAAATTTTTTTCCCCCTCTTTGTCAAAAGAGTTTTATATTCTTCAAGAGAAAAGAGATGTTTAAATGGGAAAATTAAACCTTCCTGCTCCATTTTCGGTATAGATGCTGAACTTCACCTCTTCGCTTTTTGTAAGAACAGATTACTAGAATAGTATTAGATTGGTTTAACATTTAATTTCTATGCCCTTGCTGTGATCCAGTAATACCAAAGAAATGGACTACTGAATCTGCAGAGAAAAAGTATTCAACATAAGGCTTTATAAATAATCATCATAACAGTGAATAACTGGGAATGAACGATGTAGGGGCAAAAAAGCAAAGCTAACTCATTTTTATTAGGTTTCCAAAGAGAGAGGAAAGAAAAATGACAGACTATTAAAGAAGACCTTTTGAATGAGTTCCTTTCATATTCAGTTCTCACTCTTAAGCTTTAGGAAGAAAAATGGAATCTGTTCCAGAATGTGAAAAATTATCACCTATGTCTCAAGAAATTTCACATAGAAAGCATAAGGGTCTCAGGAATCATTACAAAAAACAGACCCCCTTGGCATGGGCTCCCAAAGACCCAGACAAATTATTCTGGTGTCCTTGGAACTAAATGAAATTCTTTATTTTCTTTTAATTTTGAGACAGAGTTTCACTCATGTTGACCAAGCTGGAGTGCAATGGCATAATCTTGGCTCACTGCAACCTCCACCTCTGGGGTTCAAGCAATTCTCTTGCCTCAGCTTCCTGAATAGCTGGAATTACAGGCATGTGCCACCACCTCCAGCTAATTTTTTGTATTTTTTAGTAGAAACGGGGTTTCACCATGTTAGCCTGGCTGATCTTGAACTCCGGACCTCAGGAGATCTGCCCGCCTCAACCTCCCAAAGTGCTGGGATTACAGGCATGAGCCACCACCCGGCCCTGAATGAGATTCTTAGTCCCCCTGAAGCTTTCTTTGGTTCAAACCAACTGCTCTCTAATTAGAGGAAAACTGTATTTGGGGATGATAGGATAGGACAGTCTATATGGCAAAATAATGAAAGAAAGTTGAATATTCCCAGGCAAACGCAAATGAGCACTTTACACTCCCTCCCATCACCCAGCAGGATGAGAATCAACATTTGGGATTTCATCCTAAATGCTGTAAATGAGGAAATTTGGCAAGTTGTGGTTGCAAAGTCATTTTTTGATTTCCAAACATATCAAGTCCCTGAACCACAAGTTTCATTTCCTACCTTTGGAGAGTCTGTATGCCTCCCACCCTTCCCTGGCCCAGGGCTCCATTACTTTTAAGTCATATGTCACTATTAACTCAAGGGAGAGCAGTTTAAAGCAAGGACTTTCACCTGAAAAATTGCTTCGATTTCTTTGAGAATCCATTGAAAATCATGAACCTTTCCCCAGAAAAAATAAATGCACACAATATTTTGAATACAATCTAAGGAATTTATATACCCCAAAAGAATCTTCTCTTTGAAAAAAAAAAAAAAAAAAAAAAAAAAAAAAAACCTTCAGTTTAAGAGCAAAATTCTTAATAAACACTGAGTCAGTATTATGCCAAAAACAAATTTAAATGTAATGTATTAAGCCAATTAATCATGCTTTATATCAAAGTACTGTTAAAATGTATTTTTAAATATAGTACCTAAAACACTATTTTTAAAGTATTATTATATGCAAAACTGGAATCAATATTTAAAGTTTCACTGGCTCTCATTTAAACTGGAGTAGAACATATATATAAATATGCATTCTGTGTTGTATTTATATACACGAATCATATGTATGATTTATTTCAAGTGTGTATGTGGCTGAAAGACTCTCAAGAGGAAAAAGAGAAAATTCAACCCAATCACATTAAATACAATGTTCAGATGTGGCACTGCTGTTAAAGGGTGGAAATAGGATGTAAGAATTCTTTTGACCCATGAAAATAAGCATCGACAACGGATTGTCAGCAGATGAGCTTACTGTGGGTAGATACATATTATAGAGGGTTCCAAAGATTCTCTTTTTATTTGCTGCCACCCAAAGAAATACTCTAGAAAGACATTTCTAAACACACAACAGAGAATTGAGAAGGATAGAAGCACTTATGAAATCAAAATCTATTCTCTCTTATTGATGGAAAATTATACTAATTCCCTATTTTAACACGAAATTCCACAATTGTGACCCTAATACAGCTTCATCAAAGCAGAAATCTTGGCTGTTTTCTTCCCCAGCATCCTACTACAATGTCCAGCACATTGTGATGCTTTAATAATTAGCTCCTAAATGTAAAAAAAAAAAAAAAAAAAAAATCGAATCATTTCACGTATCACAGTGGGTAAGTCAGTTCAGTGCTCTGGGCCCAGTTTCTTCATCTAGAAAATGATGAGATAAAATTGGGTCTTTTAAAAAGCTTTTCTCTTTTAATCTTCCCAGTCAGTGTCTGTGCTTCTGCTTAGTACATGAGCACTGACTCCTAAACGGCAAGGCCGTGATTGCTGTAGGCACAGCAAGTGATGCCCACACACCTGGGCAGATTCCACATGGTCACGGAAGAGGCAAGACGCGAAGCTCCAACCGCAGAAACGGGCTTCCAGGGAGAACATCGTCAATGGCAGGGTCCGCTCGGCAAGGGTTTCAGCCTCCAGGGAAGAGAGACTACGCCACTATGGAATGTAACCCAATTATTCCTTTTGTTTTCTTTATGAAGCCGCAATCCATAATTAAGCATCCTCGTGGACACAGCTCAGTTGATTTTCTGCTAGTTCACCATGCCTGAAGCAGTCATAATGTATACTGACTTCTCTTTCAGAGTGGGATAAAATATCTTTCACCAAAATCTCCAAGAGGAAACAGACAACCAAGTATTGGTTCAATATTTTTAAATGCATCTATTAATTAAATCTTTAAGTAACTTGTGTTCTTACGTGGTGATATTAATCAACTCGGATTTAGGTCAGTTTGGGGGGGGATATGGAAAGAGGTAAAAATATATTCACTCTTGTGAAAAAGTATCGGACATTACAATGCCACTCTAAAATATGTCCCTGGACTTTTCTTTCCTTAGGGAAGTAACTCTTCTGACGATTTTTGTGATTTCAGCATCATAAAAATCACTTGGAGTGCCTGCGAGGAATGCAGATTCCTAGGCCACACCCCCAGATATAGAGCTGGGACAAAGCTTAGGAATCTGCAATTTTAACTTTTACCCCAACAGTTCCAGTGCAAACATGCCTAAATCCCACATATTATGTCTCCCCTCAGGACAGATATATAAAATAAACATTTTTCCATTTCTTTTTTCCATTCAAATCATCGTTATGTGTGATATAATTGCTCCCTCTAGTGGATGATTTTACTCAGCACCTTTTTTTCTGTATTACAAATAACCTTGCTCAAAACTTTTAGGAAATCCCACCTGTCATGAAAATCTTGAAAGAAAACCATGAGAGATCAAGACAAGGTTTATAAGAAAAATTATTCTGGTAATCTAACATCAGGCTCATATATATTTACATATGTATTATACATATATTTTGTAGAGAAATTCTTAATCCTGATTTAGTTGACTAAATATTAAATGGCTTATCTGTTTTATAAAAATCATTTAGTAGCTTCGAATATACTGGTCACATTATTTTTTAGAATATTTATGCCTGTAATGTCAATATTCTAACACCCCATTTTTCTAATAAACATCCGGCCTATCAACACAGCAACTTGAATCTTCCTGAACATTTTTTTAGTACGGGCTGGCCCCTCTGACACCTCCTCCTGCTAGCTTCTAAGATCCACAGCTCTTTTTAAGATCACAAAAGTTTTGAGTCTGTTTTACACTTTATGTCTTCTTTCTTTCTGAAGAACAGAAGCTAACAAGGACTGTCAATTGCTTCAAGAATCACCAACTGTTGCCCACAGTTGCCAAGCAGGTGACATCGACGAGTAAAGTGGGCTGAGAATGGCTGGGTGTAAACCGAAGACAGCGGTGGAGACAGGAAAACTTAAGTTTGTTACGTTTCAACAAATTCAAAGAAGAAGAATTTTTTTTTTTTTTTTAGCCCACCATGGGCCTAATAAAATATCTGTGAACCATATGAAACCTTGTTTCCTAAACCAGCTGGGGATCCCTGGTTTACTCACCTGCTTCCTGCGTGCTAACTAGATTAACTCGTGTAATTCCAGCAAACTCTATAGAGGAGACATTAGTGTCATTCCAATTTTACGAATGAGAAAACTGAGGCATTCAGAGGTTGGGTTACTTGACCCAAGTCAGACAGAGATCTCTGATCCAAGTCTCCCTAACGCAGGAGTCTGAGTTCTTATCTGTTTGGGTCCAATGCCTCTCTGACCACGCGGCTTCTAGCCTGTTCAACCTAACTACCTCATTGCATGCCTTTCCCTACCACCACCCCAGACCTCCTGCTCCTACCCCAGCTCTCTCTGCTCTCCATCGCTCTTTCCAACATCTTGTATGTTCCCCTGGCCTCTGACTCTACTAATACCCTTGATTTGGACAATTTCTCATCTGGCAGTTGTTAACACGTCTCTCATGCCTCCAACAGTACCACTGAGTCACAGTTCTTAGTAACGTATTCCTCACATTGTAAACTAACGTGACGAGCACATCAGTACAATATACGTCTCTTACTGTTACTTGAAGTAAGTGTACCTTTTCTAAAGATTTTAAAATACTTCAGCAGTGCTTGGGTTTATGTTATCGGTCGCATTTTCCCTACTATCACACCTCTATTTTTTACTCAACTGGCGTGTCTTAAGTACTAGTCTAAACACTGCAAAACAATGTGAGCTCTTGGTAAAATAGTATATAACATCAATTAACCTCAAAACTTCTTTTGAAAAGTAAAAGAGTTTTCATGTGTAGAAATTCAAGTGAATTAACTTGTGAAGAAAGAGCTTTTTTTTTTTTTTTTTTTTTTTTTTTTTTTTTTTTTTTTTTTTTTTTTTTTTGCATGTATCCATTCTCAGGTAGCTTCTTGGATTCTGCAATCACTGAGATCGTCAGAATAGCTTCTTTGGGGCTGTCTTGGGACTTTTCTAGGCAGACTGCATCTCACATCCTCCATTACCCACAGAAGACATAGTTCTAAGCCACACACCCACGTTAACGCTTTCACTTTATTTGGAATGTTTGAGTTCCTTTCACCTTTTGTGAAATCTGTCACCCAGAGCAGTATGTCTTTGGGAAACATGAAACCTTAACGTACCATTTTAAATTTGACAAAAAAAGAATGAGAAGTTACTGGGGCCTGTAAGACAACCAATGATGATATTTATTCCATTTCTTATAGAAGTGAAGTCATCCTTGTGCCGTCTTTTAGCTGTTTCTCCCTAGTATATGCAAAGTAACTTATGTAATAACCCTTATATTTGTTCACCTACTTAACACGGACTGTGTTTTCCTGATAGGAGACTCAATGTTCTGAAAAATATATTTGTACTTGGAAAATAGATGGGGGACAGGAGCTTTCGCTGACTTAATTCTGACTGAACAAATCTCAGCTTCACCTCTCAGAGATGTCAACATGATGCGTCAATCTAGATAGTAAGGACAACGGCAGTCTAATTGGATGTGGTGGTACAAGCGCCAGGTCGTGATAATTGTTACATTTATTGAATTCTTTCTAAGTGCCTGATAGTGTTCTGCATTTACATGTATTAAGTTGCTTAGACTTTACCCTGCAAAGTAGGTGCCATTCTAATCACCATTTTACAGATAAGGAAATGGAAGTACAGAGAATTAAAACAACTGACTCAAGGTCACACAGTACTTAGTGTCAGAGCTAGAATTTGAACCCAGAGCTGTCATTCTTAAGAAACACTCCTTGGATCACAGACAGAATATAACTGCAGAACTGTATGGCTCACTCCTCAGTGATGAATTCAGCAAGGCCTGAGTGTGTCTGTTGGGAACTTCCTGCCCCAAATGATTCTGTTAGACAGCCAAGACTGAAAACTACTTCCAACTAGAAAAGATTCCCAGAACTGGAGACTTTTTATTATTATTCCCCTCCACATTCAGAGAGTACCCATTACCCAGCAGTTCAGAATGCAAAAGGAGACCCACACTGAGTGGTAGCAAAATGAAGCCATTGATTCCAGGGTCTCAGGTATTCCTCTTTGTGGAACTGTTTATTATCATTATTCAGTAAGACTGCCAATTGCTTGAGGTGTTATCTTTACCCTAACCTGGGTATCAGTAACTACTTCCCCTAATTCTAAACCAGTGTGTGCACACCCTGTCCCAGGATGGTAGCTGTGAATTCGATGTTGTATCTGGGCTGCTGATCTCCCAGGTTCATCTGGACACGTGGCTCATTCCTCACCGTTGCCATTTTCAGTTCCTTTGGATCGCCGCTCCTGATCTTTGGTGCGGTACAAGACCTTTCCTCTTGTGCTGTTAGCAGGAGAGACAGAGGAGCTGCACTGAACCAGAAAACAGGGTGTCCCTTTATATTGGGCCATGCACAGAAGATGCCAAATATTATCACTGGTGGACCTAACATGGACGAGAATTAAGGGGAATTTTTTCTTTCTTTTTTTTTTTTTTTTTTTTTTTTTAGGAAAAGATACACTCACAGAGCATTTATGGCTATTATATCTGAAGTTTTGCCTCTTAGAAAGCCTCCACATACATGCTTATCTGTATATATTAGTCTCTTTTCAGGCGACTGATAAAGACACACCCGAGACTGGGTAATTTATAAAGAAAAAGAGGTTTAATGGACTCAAAGTTCCACGTGACTGGGGAGGCTTCATAATCATGGCAGACAGTGAAAGGCATGTCTTACATGGTGGCAGGCAAGAGAGAAACCTCATGATCTAAAACCATCAGATCTTGTGAGACGTATTCACGACCACAAGAACAGTACGGGGAAAACTGTCCCCATGATTCACTTATCTCCCACCAGGTCCTACTCATAACATGTGGGGAGGAACTACAATTCAACACGAGATTTGGGTGGGGACACAGCTGCCACATCACTGTAACTGTGAGGAAGGAACAAGTTTGCACCTTCTGTACACTTTCTGACTTGTGTCTAATACTGAGCACCTTCACTAGTGGACTTTATCAGCTGCCTCCACCTACCTGGCTTTATTGTTTCCTCCCTATCATCAGTTTTGTAGCAAATTTCACTGAAGGCCTGCAGAGGTCAAATTTTTTTGCCGGTCTTTTAAAATACATTTTTAAAAAGGGAAATTATTTACCATAGGCATAACTATAAAATTGAAGATTTATTAAGGTTCAAGGGTTACTCCTCAGAATTAAGAGTTCGTTGCTTACTTCTCGCCCAGAGTATTCAATATTGTTACTAATATAATTAGATTTTAATAGAGTTTCATGTCACCTAAACACTAAATTGAAGAGTAACATTAAAAAAAATGAAAGTTTGCTTTAGTGATGAATGAGCTAACTCTAAAATCATTTCAGTTCAAATAAATAAATTGATTATGTAATTTTTTCCAGTCAACCTGAAATGTCTAAATCAAATATTTAAATCAGCCAGAAAACCAAACTCATTTGTTGATCTCGCTTTCCTGGATTACTGATTAGCTCACGACATGCAGTAACAAGTACTACTTCTAATATAAACTCCACTGAGGTCACCGTGTACCTCTGCTAAGTGTCATTCTTCAGACAGGTGGTTCTCTAACTTTAGCTTTCCTCAGAATCACCTGAGGGCTTGTTAAAGCACATTACAGGGACCCCATCTCCAGAGTTTCTGGTTCAGTGAGTTTGGGGTGGGGCTGAAAATACTGGGTTTCTAACAAGTTTCCTGATTGCTGCTGCATCTGCTACTGGAGAACACTGAGACCCACTGCTTCATATGAATGAATGCTCTAGAAACTTCTCCAGCCTGGCAAGTCTGAGGGCTTTCAAAAGGTTTAATTATTATCCTCTAGTACAATAAATCTTACTAAGGCATGTACATAATGTAATAAACTACACTTGCTCTTCCAGGTATTATTTTTGCTCGTCTGCAGCAAAACCCCACCATAATATGACAGGCAGGGCCAGAAAAATGTAAACAATGAAAATGGTGCTTAGCATTTTTGCAAAATAATAGGAAAACCCTGCACACCTGACTGGGTGGAAGGTCCTGGGTCTGGCTATACCAAAAAAAAAAAAAAAAAAAAAACCTACTGTACTAGCTACTGTTGGGGCCCGGCGCCACCTGGTGGTGGTTTTTGCTCTATCAGTGTATAGATTGACAATTCTAAGCAACGTGACTGTTAGGGGAGCTGGAAACCATAGCGGAACTGTCAAGAGAAAAGAAGAAATGGATTTGGCAAAGTATCCCCTACCTCTTGCATTTTTATATCGTACAAATAAACTACCTTTATTCTTCACTGGTACAAAGATTTAAACAACACTTTTCTTCAGGCAGTACTTTTAAATGTATATTTTAGAACAGAATATAATGCAAATAATTTAAGTTAGAAAACCTGACACTGTCATGCAAAGTTTGATTTAGCTTGATCACATAGAAAGTTTCACACAATGTTTGCATCAAGTTATATTACAATTCAGGAAAAACACACAGTCATATTTTTCTAAGTGAATAATATAGTTCCATTGGATTTCTTTCTATTGTTTAGGGGCTTCCAAAAAAAAAAAAAAAAAATCAAAAACAAGAACAGTAAAACAGGTACCAAGGAGCCAGGGATTGTAAAGTCCAGAGCGAGGTTTAAGACTACCTATGTAGGAGGTGCTAAGATTTTGTGAAACTACTTTTGCCAGTCTTAGCTTATCCCCCGTCTTCAAGGTATAAATGAGAACTCGAAGACTAAGGAAGGGCAGATCGGTGAGTTGGCAATGTAAACATTTGTAAAAAGTTTGGTGGTGCGTGTGCTGTTGCGCGTTTCCGCACCCCGACCTTTGGGAAACGGAAAGGGAGCTGCAGTCTTATCACTGCCGCCAGCTTCGTCACGACCGCGTGGAGAGACGCGTCTTCTCAACACCGAGAGACCTGACGATGAAACATTCGACTCAGGCCCACGCGATCTAAAGACAAAGGTGGTGACCCTTGGCTGCTCTGTTGATGGCAAAGCAGAAGACACTTTGCTTCATCACTGACAAAGCGATAGTTCGTATTTTCTGAGGCTCCTGTGGGAAACAGTAACATAGAGTCATCTCCAAAGTCGAGCTCAAGCATTTGCATCTCTAACAAGTGCCCGGGTGAGGCTGATCAGGGACCACGCTTTGGGGACTTGAAGAGGATCTTCTCAGGAGCAACCTTCTCCAGAGGTGCAACCACGGTAACGATATACTCCTGGTAACGAGAGCATAGGTCACATATGATTTGCTAAAGCAGAACATGGGAGAAGAAATGCTATGGAAATTTTCACAGATTATCACTTGCTTATCACGAAATCTTTTGTGAACTACTACTGAATTTCAGCATCACAAATATTAAATGAAGGCACTCTTATGACAGCTTTATTAAAATAAGATTTCTATCCTTATCTTCTCCATTTCTCATTCTTAGAAGGCTTGCAAAGCTTACTTAAATTTTGTAAACAAACCTGAAAGACAATATGAAGGGAAAGGTTTATAAAATACATTGATTTCTGCCAGCAACATTAACTGAATAGTGTATGCAGTAATACAGTTGTTCGGCAGAGGGCGCCGTGGCACTACATTTACTTGTGTGCTGTCTAGCGAGTTTCTAAATGGTTTCTCTAAGGATTTACGAAGTAGACAATGTTGATGGTCCCCTTACACTTCGCTTCTCCGTAACACGTTACGGAGATTCAGTACTGACGACTTCAGAGCTTCTATTGTCTGGAACTAGATGAATTTTTACGAATGACTTGGTCTATGCTTGTCAGCTCCACTGATGCTTTTATGTTTGAGGCTCCTTACTTTTGAATGATATGTTCCAGCCATTTAATAAATTGCTTCAAAGATATAAGAAGTCCCAATTTTAAGAGTATTTTAAGCCGATTTTTATAATTGAGTGATGATTTGATGTGAATATTCTGTTGCTGCAAGGATTCCCTCCACTTGGAACACAGAAATTTTAAAAATGTGCAGCTGTTTTTCCACACCATCTTCCCCTTTTATCATCCATATTAAATACTGAAATAATTCAAGGAATATTTATTAAATTGCAAAGTGCTATTGCCAAATAATATTCTATGATTATACGTTATTCAGATTAATATTACAATAAAACAATGGCAAAAGAGGATTTTAAAAAATCAATCTTGCACAGATATGATATGAAATTTCGATAGAACTCGAAGTAACACTAAAATCTTCTCAGTTCAAGATTGATTAATTCAAAATCGAGTTGATATTCAAATATCTGTTTATTCCTTAACCACATTATTAATATTTCCCCATTGTTATACTTGGAATAATAGATAAATATAGTTTGATTTTTTGAAAGTATAAGATAAAGTGTTAATTTTTAATTTACTCTATCAAACTCCTACTAGGAAAATTGTGTGATGACTGGCCAGTAGGAGGAGAGGAAGGGGTGGTGTTTGTAAATAATTTTTTTTTTTTCCTCTAAAATGTTTAAAATGCTCTCTAAAGCATCAAGATCAGACTTCAAGTATTATTCAGTCTTACAAATGAAATTATAGGCCCTTACTCCTTAGACTGGAGGAGAAGCTAGGAAGTATCTATTTAATTCTTTTACCAATAATTGCATTTGACAGCAAATGGCAGAGACCTGGGGCATAATAGCTTCATCAGGGAGACAACAGGATGTCCAAAGGCAAGCGGTTGCTGATTGGGCTGTGAAATCTCCAATTCTCAAGACTTTTCCTCAAGGGTGCAAGAAGACTGTTGACACAGGAAGGGATCAAAGGACAATACCCATATTAAAAAGGCAAAAACTTAATGTCCCACTAGATAGCGGCTCACCTCTCATTGCTGGAAAGTAATCAATGTCCACCTGTGCCGAGGAAGGTTGGAAAGGTAGCTGTAAGCTGGGCACAATGCCAACCCTAATGGAATCAGTTTGTTAACAAAAGAAGAACAATGATTCTCTTCCCCACCTCTCTGTCACAGCCTCTGTGAAAATCTGTTCCTCATGAAGATGAGGCAGTGAGGCCCAGAGAGACTACGTGATTTTATCCATGTCTCAAAGCTGGTGGCAGAGGCAGGACTTTAGGTACCACAACGTACAGCATCTTGTTTTTGAGTTGTGCATTGAATTCTACACATGCGATGGTCAGGTGGGGAAGGAATGGGACCTTTGAAGTTCTAAAGATTTTGCTTTAGCGAGGGCAAAGTAATGTAAAGAATCTTCGATTATTAAAAGCTTGGCATGTCAGTTCACTTCTAATAAAATCACTGTAATTTTTTATGAAAAGAATGCAAAGAAAAGTAAAACACAATTCCTAACATCATAATGAAGTGATACTGTAGCTACAAAGGCATTAAAATATATTCTGAGAGGCTATTCCTTCAAAGTAAATATGGGAGATATTCCCTCATGTAAAACATAACTTCAGTAAAACTGTGGCCTTCTTCCTCTCCCAGACTGAGGGAGCAGCCCTCAGCTTTCTCCGGAGTGTGATGAAAGTTGAGGTCGAAATGCATTCGCCACAGTAGTTATAACTCTTATGGCAGCAGCAAGCCAAAGTTGCTCTGAAAGAGGCTGCAGCAGTATTGCTTGTATTGCCCAAATGATAAAATTTGCTTTTCTAGAATAGTCCTGAACAGAAAATGTTTACTTCCTCTTGCCATTATCATTCAGCCATTCAAGTACTTATTAAATTATACATTCAAGAATGTAACACTATGTCCAGTTGCATGATAATCCAAGAAGATAGTGTTGCCTGTCACTACTTATAACCTAGTACTGTAAGGAACTGATAGGTAGAATTCTGAAAAGAAATTTTTTAATTGTTCAGTATTAAAGCTATCTCATTCATGTGACAGATGAAGAAACTACAGACTTGCAAAATAGAAATGACTTGATTTAATTCATTTGGAAAACAGATAATTATTTTTGTTTACATTTTAATATACATTTAAGTTAGGCTGGGTACAGTGGCTCAAACCTATAATCCCAGCACTTTGGGAGGACAAGGTGAGTGGCTCGCTTAAACCCAGGAGTTTGAGATTAGCCTGTGTAACATGGTAAGACCCCAAATCTACAAATACATACAAAAATTAGATGGGCATGGTGGAACATAGCTGTAGTGTCAGCTACTCTGAGGGCTGAGGCAGGAGGTTCTCTTGAGCCTTGGAGGCAGAGGTGGCAGTAACCTGAGATTGTGCCACTGCACTTCAGCCTGGGCGACAGAGTGAGATCCTGTCTCAAAACAACAACAACAACAACAAAAAATACATACACACACACACACACACACACACACACACACATTTACATATATATTTAAGTTACATGTAACTCTCTAGGTTATAATTTTAGGTTATAATTTCATCTCTCTCCAAACATGAGGACTTATTTGAATATTATAGTGTCATCTGAAATCGCAGATATTTACTGTTTTTCTTCCATTCGTGAACTATGTCTGGGAAATAAAAGGGGAGCAAAATGTCCTAGTTCGCAATTCAGTTTTGTGCCATTTGTTTCTCATTGCAGTGGGAGAAACTACAGATGACCACAAGTGAAAGGAGGAAAATATTCTGTTCTGTCACATTCCATGTAATCGCCATCACCTGTGTGGTTTGGTCTTTGTATGTATTAAT
This sequence comes from Saimiri boliviensis, assembly GCF_048565385.1. Lineage (NCBI taxonomy): Eukaryota > Metazoa > Chordata > Mammalia > Primates > Cebidae > Saimiri > Saimiri boliviensis. The sequence goes on from NC_133451.1 coordinate 126,230,253, forward strand.
AGATCGGACAGCAGAGGAAATCAAGCAAGGCAATGACAACGGTAAGAGCACATCTTGCTTCTTTCTTACTCTCTTGGATGCTAAAGACACTACTCAGAGGTGGATAGGGAAGTCATTTCCCCGGGTTAGGCCTTCATCATGTATGATATACTAGAAAAACTAGTATTTGCTATTGATTCTTCCCTAATCATGTTATTGATTAGTACTCTGATTAAAAATTGTTAACTACATGGAGTCCCGAGCTGAGATGTGAAATTCACCAAATCCGTATAAAACTTAGCGGCAAGCTACATACAGACGGCAAACACCACTTCAAGCTTTTGGGGCGCTGAATATGGATCAAGTTCTGCCTGAAGCGAAAAGGCAAATGGCTGTAAAAATGAAGAGTTTCTCATTTCATTTAATTCACTCAAGTCATCTCTCCTTTAAAGCATGAAGGACAGGGCATTCTAGTAGAGGATATGTTATAGCTTTTAGTTAGTACTATATAGTTTGATAGAGTGGATTATCACCATGGTTTGACATTTTAGCCATGCGAAGTTTGATTGTGAAGGACGATGTCAAGTCTGCAATGAAAAATTTTTCAAAATCAGTAAGGCATATTCTCACATCAAAATGGATAAGGCACTTAAAACAGAAACAAAAAGAGAAAGCATAATGTCTATAAAAGATTATTTTCATGTGTGAAAGGACCCAGTTCTGTTTCTCACTGAGCTCCATAAGTTTTCATACATTATCCAGCCTAAATCATAGGTGGCAGAAACATCCCCACACCTCTGCAGGAAACAGTATTAAACCACCGAGCCTCCAGGAAAGACGTTGTTCAGATGGTAACGCTTTGAGATTGTAATGTTGTGATAAATGTTTGCACATCCCTCCACCCAGCGAAAAAATGGAAGAAAATAAAAGATCAAAAAATTGAGAGGGAGTAAGAAAAAAAGAAATAAGGAAGAATTCAAGCACAGAAAGGTGGATTACTTCTGTCTCTGTGTGTGGCTTCACAAACACGGAGGGGGAGGACGCGCCATTCCCACACTCGCCCTCTAGGCGGCAGCAGCACATGCCCGCGTGCACCGCTCTGAGCGTTCGGGACAGAAGGGACGGCCCGGACCCGCGATGGGAACTGCGGATGGGGCTTGTGTGTCTCAGGGAGGGGACAGTGACAGCGTTTCGGGTGCCACTGTGCTCTTCTGGACGAAAATGAAAGCACTACCATGTCGAGTCTAAACGTTAGAAAAACAGGTAGTGTGGGGTTTTGGGGTGGGTTGTTTTTAATGTGTTAATTTATTCCATATTAACTCATTTACATACCATTAATATCAAGCTACATTGTTTACAACTACATTATGTATTGTTTCAGAGATTCTTGACTTTTACACGTCATACTGCTTTCTTATTAAGTAAGTTCCTGAGGGTAGAGCTTTGTTTTACTTTCTTAAATCCCATGTCCTCTCTTGACATAGGTGCTGGCCCAAGCCAAGTAATGAACAGTGTGCTGTAAAGACTGCAGTCGCACATGGATGGAGAAACAAAGAGGCAGCCCCACCTCGCTTCACCCAATGCCTTACCCTAGAACTCTGGTGCTTTCCTAGCAATCCAGGGCAGACCTGATACCCTTAGATTAGATGACACGGAGTTCCTGTTTATAAATAATGCTTAACTCTCAGGTTCCTGGTGGGGAAATGCTCTTGGGTTTCCCCAGTCCGTGTCTCCTGACCCAACTCCAATAGAGTACAGGATTAGGAAGACGTACGGGGTGTGTGTGTGTGTGTGTGTGTGTGTGTGTGTGTGTGTAAAAAGATTGACAAATTTTACTTTTTAATTCATTTTTGCCTTTTCATTCAAATTTTTTAAATAATGTTACTTTTAACCTGAACATCCCAGTCTCCCTCTCTGCCTTGCTAAAAATAATCTTGCCCAGAGTCAGACTCCCAAGAGACTAAAATGAGCTGCGACGTCCATCTGCTTTTCTTTGGCTAACGTGTTTTCACTTGCTCTCTAAACGTAAATTTCTCTATATGGGGACTGATATTTGTGGTTCTGGTGGCACTAGACTTTAAGGCTGCTGCATTTTGATTCCTTCAACTCTAACTTGTGAACATTCCAATATCATATTGAACGGCAAGACTATACAAACTATCTTAAGCCTTTCCTGGAAAGCCGACTAGCATGCTGATTGTTCTGGAATGACCTGGAGGATGCTGCAGCCTCCAAGTACCAGATCACATAGATGCAGCTGTAAAAAGGAGGCCTGGAAGATTTACTTTAATAATCATATTAAATCAACAAAAATATTGAGACTTGGAGAACTTATTGCTCATCCTTGTGGGATTAGCATAATGTGGAATGTGAATGAATCAACTAAAGTTATTATGAGGGACTAGCTTTCTGTTTTCTCAGAAAATGGTGGTAGAGAGAATGCCTGCTCTTCTAATTGCTGTCCAAGAATTTCCAAGAAATATTTCCCCTTAATGCTTGAGAGGTAAAGATGGGCAGAGAGTTTATTACTCAACTTACAGAAACTCCTGCAGAAGGATTCCAGACACAAAGACAGCAATAGAGATGGGTTCTTGGGCCTCAGAGAAATGAACAGATGATTGAATTGCCTGAAGTTAGATTTTCCAAATTCCTCTGCTAAATTGGCAACCAGAAAGAACTTTGTCCTCCTGGCATTTTGAAGTGCAGGATACAGCCTCAATATATATCACCGAGGACAAAGATACCTTGAATTGTACATAGCATCCCCAGGGAGAAAGACCACGTGCCTTCCTTTCTCTACCATTGTCCTTTTTTTGCTGTGTACATTCTTTTGTCTTTGCTAAAGACAGCATAGAAACTGACCAGTCTAACAGAATGTTAGAAGACAATTGGCTGTCTCAATAAAAAGAGGCAAGTACATCTTACTGATGAAAACGTTCTTGAAAAATCAATTTAGCCCCATTTTAGCATCTTCTCTCAAGATGTCTTTAAAGTGGGTTTTCCAAGATAGAATCCTTATAACCACTCAACAGTAATTTATCTTATAGAAAACAAGAGTCTTGTCCACTTAGTTGAAGAAGGTGGTCATCTGGACAGTGAGTTTATGCCCAAATGGCTTTTGTATGTGGGGGTTGCGGTGCTCTGCACTCTAAACTTAATGCAAGGATTTTGTGGGAGGTTTGACCTCCCAGGAACATATTAAAGGATGGCCTGGGCAGAGAAAACTGATTCAGAAATACCTCGTGAAGGAAAGTGGAGGAATCAGGCTGAGTCTCCCAAAAAGGGCAGAGAAAATGGCAACTATTTACTCCTGGCCCAGATTCCCGGGTAGATTATGGGCTTTGGTCACTACTTCTAGAAAGAGAGGTGAAACATGAGTGGACTTTTCTTTAGATTGTCCACCATCTAAAGCATAGCTTTACTGACAGTGAAAATAAGCTGTAAAAGCTTTCATTCATCCTTGAAATATCTATTGAGTAAGGAACTATGGAAAACAAAGCCCAACCCAGACAAATTCTGCACTCATCAAGATTATAGCATGACAAAGTAACAATCCTTATGTTAGAAAGTGAGCTCACACTGCAGATGGAGAAATAACATCAAACTGAGACAGTGGGAAAATTTATTTCAAGCTGGAAGTGACCTGTAAGCTGGTTTTTGTGGGACAGATAGACACATAGAAGTAAAGAAGCAAAACCAAGAAGGAAAAAAGATCATAGACAAGGATTATAGACAAAGGCTCCGAAATGGAAAACCTCCAGGCAGGTATGGGGAACAGCTGCTAGTTTGGGTAAACAGAGGGGAAAGCTGGATGTGGTCCATGAACATTTCCCTAAAAATGGGAAATAAAGCGCATTTCATCTCCAGCCTGCCTGTGGTTAACCTTTCTAAACACATTGAAACTACTGCTTAATAGAACAGCTTACGGCAAAAATCCATTTGAGTTTGGAGAACTGCAAGATGTCTCACTCATATTCCAAATCCTTTCTGCAAATTTCCCAATAAGGAGTCATCAGCTGTCTTCTGCAGTAGGGATTCTCAGCCTCAGCACTGTGGACATTATGAACTGGATACTTCTTTGTTGGAAGGTGCTGTCCTGTGCACTGTAGGATGTTTAGCAGCATCCCTGGCCTCTAATAAAAGTCAGTAGCACCCCACCCAACTCCAGGTATGACAATCAACAATGTCTCTAGACACTGCTAAATGTCCCCTGGGGAACAAAACCGCCCGAGTAGAGAACCTATGGTCTACACCAGGCGTCCCCAAACTACGGCCCGCAGGCCGCATGCGGCCCCCTGAGGCCATTTATCTGCCCCCCTGCCGCACTTCAGGAAGGGGCACCTCTTTCACTGGTGGTCAGTGAGAGGAGCACAGTATGTGGCGGCCCTCCAACGGTCTGAGGGACAGTGAACTGGCCCCCTGTGTAAAAAGTTTGGGGATGCCTGGTCTACACCGAGTCTTGTGTTTCAGATGATGGTTCTCCTTGCATAGCTGAAGACAGCTAAGTAGGAGCTTAAACAAACAAACAAACAAAAAAAAGCCTTTCTATATTCCAAATGCATGGACTTTCTGCATGGAGAATAATTTAGCTCTTTTTATTTCTAACTACCATTTGATGCCACTGTGTTACTTAGCATACAGGAAAAATGGGAACAGAGTGCATTCCTGTGTAAATGTGTGCTGCCACTTAACAGGGAAAATGAGAATCATCACATATTCCTGATTATTCTCCAGAATTCCTTAAGTCACTTATAAAGACTTTGCCTTAGAATATTTTTAAATAAAAATAGCAAGTTAACTGCTATTTCCATGCAATACACAAATCAAAATTCAACACTATCAAAGATTACTAGGTCAAGATCATTGGACAATAATCTCTGCCTTAGCATGAAATAGCACAAGGAAGAGAAGAAGGGAGAACTGAAATAGATGGTCTTTAAAGATCTTTGAACTCCGAATTTTCAGTTCAGTTCTTTTGTTAGAACACTAGAAAAATCAAGAATAAAACAATATTTATGGTATGGGCCTGATATTTTCTTTAAAAACATTTTATAAGAAAAAACGATTCTTTTGAAATAGACCCCCCTCGACTTTTTTTCCAAAAATAAATATTATATGTAGGAATACCTAGAATATGTTTAAAGTGTGGAGTATTTGTTTTATTATGAACAACATTGTGAAATCTTTAGATGAGGACCTAGTAATGCCAAGTAGAACAACATTTTTTAAAAGTTGCACTAATGGTCAAAAATTATTATTACTGCTTTAAAGTATTATATTGGATTGTCTTGGAAATAAAATATAATACTTGGTGAAATTTATAAATAAGCATAAAGCAATTCATCTCATAATTTTATGTAATTATTTGTATATTTTTTGACTTAAAATGAAAATGTTTCTGCAGATTATTGGAGTGTATAATAGAGTCCCATTATTATCGCTAGCTAACAACAGTGCTATTATTGAACACACGCTGGTTGCAAATACACCTGTATAAATAAATCAAATCCAGGTAGCATACTTTCATTGTTAAAATTCTTATCCTTAGGATCAAAGAAGTCTATAGGAGAAAGAGACCATGGAAATATTTGTATATGACTAACAAAACACTGACTTGTATGTGACTAACAAACACTGATTAATGACAAGTCTCTGGTATAGTCCAATTTGTATTCAAAGTTCTGTTTTCTTGACAATTTGTTTTCTAACATCTTTTAGTATCTTCTCTTAAGTAAATATATTGACAATTGAATCTGTCCTTTTAAAGAGTTTAAATCCATGATACACTAATTAATTTTTCAAAATAGTGACAGGCAGAGAGAGACATGAAACTGAAACTCTCAGTATTTCTCCTAGTTTTACTAAGTTCAGAGCTACTATATTTTATTCCAAACAGCAGCATTTAATTAGTTAACATTAATAGGATTTCTCCTGGACTACGATGTAGGGAATTTGCAATATTGTGAAAAAGCATCTTCTTCCTCTGGGCCAGATGGCAAAAAGATTTTGTCTCATGCCAACTCCAGAAGTTGACCTAGATTGTGGTGTTAGGAACCATGAAGCTATGATAGGGATTAGCAGGAAGGAGTGTTGGCAGTAATTAGGGCACAAATGCTGTTTGCCAACTTCATGACAGACTGTACCCTTTTCTCCCTGGAGTGGGTTCTGAAACATGATCAGAAGTTTATTGTAAAGAGGGCAGCACTCTAGACAGAAGAAATAGCATGTGCTAAAGCTTGAACCTGTATTAGGGCGTGCATCGTTTGGAAAATAGCTACCCAGATAGGACTTTGGATAAAGTTTACTAACAAAGGCACTGGGTGAGAGAAATCAGGAAGCTGAGGATGACGATAAAATAAATAGAGGTATAGATCATGAGCATTTATTGTACAGGACTGCAGCAAATTTTAGGCACAATAAACTTCCTTGGGCATGGCTAAAAAGAAATGGAGTGTTTTGGTGCAATAAAGTTTCCATAAATATATTATGCATACATTACCAATTTCTGAATACTTAAATGCTGACGAACATATCTTTTACTGTAAGAAATTCTATAATCTGGCTGCGTGCAGTACCTCAGCCTATAATCCCAGCACTTTGGGAGGTGGAGGTAGGCGATCATCTGAGGTCAGGAGTTTGAGACCAGCCTGACGAACATGGAGAAACACTGTCTCCACTAAAAATACAAAAAATTAGCAGGGTGTGGTGGCACATGCCTGTAATCTCAGCTACTCGGAAGGCTGAGGCAGGAGAATCGCTTGAACCTGAGAGGCGGAGGTTGTGGTGAGCTGAGATCACACCATTGCATTCCAGCCTGGGCAACAAGAGCAAAACTCCATCTCAGGAAAAAAAAAAAAAAAGAAAGAAAGAAAAGAAATTCTATATTCTGGCCTAGACACAGAGGTGAATTCATGGAACTAATCTCAAGTAAGAAGCTAATATATATAAATATATATAAAAATATTTTATGTATAAGACTATTTTTAGAGCAGATTTAGGTTTACAGAAAAATTACAAAGAAGGTAAAGAGTTCCCACATACCACCCTGCACACACACAAGGTTTCTCTTATTATTAACATCTTGCCTCAATGTGCTACATTTGTTACCATTGGGGAGCCAATATTCATACATTATTATTATTATTTTGAGGCAGTCTCGCTCTGTTGCCCAGGATGGAGTGTAATAGGACTGTCTCAGCTCACTGCAACCTCCGCCTCTTGAGTTTAAGGAATTCTTCCCGCCTCAGCCTCCCGAGTAGCTGGGATTACAGACTACCGCCACCACACCCAACTAATTTTTGTATTTTTGGTAGAGACGGGGCTTCACTGTGTTGGCCAGGCTAGTCTCAAACTCCCAACCTCAGGTGTTCCACCCACCTCGGCCTCCCAAAATGCTGGGATCACAGGCATGAGTCACCCACACCTGGCCTCAAACATTATTATTAAAGTCCATCGTTACACTGGGGTTCACTCTTTGTGTTGTGCATTTCTATGAGTTACAGCAAACGGATAATGTGCTGGTTCCAACATTATGCAATCATACAGGATCGTGTCTCTGCCCTGCAAAGTCCCCGCGTTCTACCTATTCATCCCGTCTTTTCTCCCCTAAACTGCTGGCAAACTCTGATCCTACTATCTCCATAGTTTTGCCTTTTCTTGAATTATCGTATAGTTGGAATCATGCAGTATGTAGCTTTTTCAGACTGACCTCTTTCATTTAGGGTTCCTTTGTGTCCTTTGGTAGCTTGATAGCTCATTTCTTTTTAATCACTAAATAACACTCCATTGTATAGATGCATCACAGTTTATTCATTCACAGATTGAAAGACAACTTGGTTTTACCAATTACGAACAATTATTAATAAAGCTGCTACAAACATTTGTGTACAGGTTTTGTGTGGATGTTTTTGCTCATTTGAGTACGTATAGTGTTGTATCCGTTGAAAAGCTTGTGGTTACCGCTGTAAAAAACTGCCAGACTGTTTTCCAAAGTAACTGTACCACTTTGCATTCCTATCAGTCAGCAATGAATGAGAATTCCTGTTTGTCCTTGCACATCCTCTCCAACATTCAGTGTTTTCAGTGTTCTTTTTTAAAAACTTTAGCCATTCTAATAAATACATGGTATCTTGTTTTAATTTGTAATTCTCTCATCACATATATTCATAATCTTACTTACTGTTTATCTTCATTGATGACCTATCTGTTCAGATCTTTTGCTGATTTTGTAATTAGGTTGTTTATTTTCTTATCATTGAATGTTAACGGTTCTTTGTATATTTTGGATACAAATCCTTTATCAGAATGTGTTTTGCAAATTTTTTTTTCCTGTGGCTTTTCATTCTCTTAACAGTTACTTCGTCAGAGTGAAAGGTTTTAGTTTTGATAAAGTCCAATTTATCAATTTTCTTTTCATAGATCACACTTTGGACACCTAAGTTTTCTTATCTTTTTCAAATTATATAGCTTCACAATTTACATTTTAGATCTATAATCCATTTTGAGTTAATTTTTGTGAAAACTGTAAGGTCTGTGTACAGACTCAGATATTTGATTATACCAGCACCCAATTATTTGTTGAAAAGACTATCCTTCCTCTATTGACTTGACTTTGCTCCTTTGTTAAAAATCAGTTTTATATATTTTTATCAGTCTATTTCTGGGCTCTCTATTCTGTTTCATTGATCTATTTCTTTATTCTTTCATTGATACCACACTGTCTTGATCACTGTAGTGGTAGTGATCAAGGATAGTGTCAGTCTTCAAAAACTATTCTTCCACCTCAATACTGTGTTGACTATTCTAGCCTTTTGCTCTCCATATACACTTTAGAATCAGTTTGTCAATATCCATAAAATAACTTGCTGGAATTCTGAATGGGGTAGTGTTGAATCTGTAGATCACACTAGGAAGAAAGGATATCTTAATAATATTGTCTTCCTATCCATATGTCGAACATTTTATTTCACTCAGATATTCTTTTGTTTCCTTCATCATACCTAGTTTTCCTCACATAACTCTTGTACACATTTTGTTAGGTTTATACCTAAGGTTTTTGTTGTCATTGCTCTTTTTGTTTGCTTTGTTGGCACAAATGTAAACAGGCTTGTTTTTAATTTCAAATTCTGGTTGTTCATTGGTGTATATAGGAAAGCAATTCGACTATTTGTAAAACTTTGTTTCCTACAATAGTGTCATAATCACTTATTTTAAAAAACTTCATTATTTGGGATTTTACACATAGACAATCATATCATTTGTGACCAAAGACAGTTTTATTCTTTCCTAATCATCGTTTCTTATTCTTGCTTTACTGCATTAGCTAGGACTTCCAGTGTGATACAGAATAGGGGTGGTAAGAAGGCACATCCTTGTCTTGTTCCTGATCTTAGGGAGAAAGCATCTAGTTTCTCACCATATGTCAGCTAGCTTTCTGTGTTCGTTATCCCCATTAAGGAAATGCTCTGCCATTCCTAGTTTTTATCATCATGCTTGAGTGTTGGATTTTGGCCAAATGTGTTTTCTGCATTTATTGATATATTCACATTTTTTCTTTAGCTAATTGATGAGATTACATTGATTTCTGAATGTTGAGCCAACTTTGCATACCTAGGTTAAATCTCTATTTGTTGTAGTGTGTAATTGTTTATATACATTGTTGAAATCAATTTGCTAATATTTTGTTGATATTTTTTGTATCTGTTCATAAGAGATACTGGCCTATAACTTTTCTTCATAGTAATTTGTCTTTGCCAAATTTAGTTAATGCTGGTCTCACCCAATTAGTTAGGAAGTATTATCTCTTCTGTTTTCTGAAAAGGACTGTAGAATATTGATGTCATTTATTCTTTAAATGTTTGGTAGAATCTACGAGTAAAATTATTTGAACTTGGTGCTTTCTGCTCTGAAAGGTTATTGTTGATTTAATTTCTTTAATAGATCTAGGATATTTAGATTATCTGCCTATTAATTACACCTGCCATTGTAATGATCTCTTATTTCTCCTTGTGTGAGCTTTAGCCAGTGATATTTTGAAATATCACTTCCATTAAAATTAAGTAAATGTTCAAGATGATAACTATTATGAATTATTCAAGTCATAAAGAAGTTATTGTATATTAGGAGTTAGAAAAACTTACCTTTGCTATCAGTAAAGGTTCTAATAAATCTGATTGCACATATTTAGTCTACTGCCAAACGAAGTTCATATTTGATGACTGAAAGAGGCATAGAAATTTACTTTAAATCGACAATGCCAAACAGAGCAACAAATTAATGAGACATCAACAGTGAGAGGCTTTTCATGTTTTCTTACAAACACTTTTAAGACCAGAAACATTTTTCCCCCAAAATTTCAAAGGAAGAGTCAAAGCCAAAGCATTTTTAAAAGAAAAAAAAGTTTACTTGCAAAGGTTCAAGGGAGTCAGACTTCAGAAAAACTGGATAAGCAAGTGAAAAATATAACAGGTATTTAGGGAAAAACATAAAGAGATTACCACAATTACTAAGTTTGCATTCATTTGTTCATGGAGAAAAAATCTTGGCCAAGTATGGTGGCTCACACCTGTAAACTCAGCACTCTGGGAGGTCAAGGCGGGTTGATCACGAAGTCAGGAGTTTGAGACCAGTCTACCCAAATGGTGAAACCCCGTCTCTACTAAAGACACAACAAATTAGCTGGGTGTGGTAGTGCACCCCTGTAATCCCAGCTACTCAGGAGGCTGAGAGAGGAGAATCACTTGAACTTGGGAAGCAGGGGTTGTTGCTGCAGTGAGCCAAGACTGCGCCACTGCACTCCAGCCTGAGCGGCAGTGTGAGACTCAGTCTCAAAAAATAAAAAAAAATACCAAAATCTTATCACATGATTAGCATATCCAGAAAGATTTTGCAACATGAGCTAAATAAAAGTCAAGAACAAAACGTCTTTGTTGGGGATCTGGGGATATAAGAAATACTCGATGATTCATTATTTTGGGACCAGAAATTGACAGCGTAACCTTAGGGTTACAAGGTGCTTCATCATGATGGAAACAGGACATGAAGCATAAAGCAAGTATCACTACTACAAAATATAGACAGGATATTTCTTATAACTCTATTCACTGCTATAAGTAAATAACCCAAAGTCAAATCATAAGGACTCTCAGTTATCGTGGTTTTCACACGTTTCTACCATCCCTACCTGGTGCACCGTATGGTGCCATACTGGGCTATATGTTTCTACGTCACAAATTTTCACTTACGGAAGACGGCTATTATGTCCCCTACACTATCCTAATGTGGGCAAGAAGTGAACTCTTGACCCTCATGTGTTTAACATTTATAATGATGTGTGGCCTAAATACTCACCGTTGTAGTTACTGAAACGCCTGTGAAATAATTTTTAAAACTGCTCATTTAGCAAAGAAAGGCTCTCCTAGTAACGGTGATGGAAACTAAGAAAAAATATAGGTGTCTATAAAAGAGTGATGGTTCTCAATGACAAAACATGATCTACGAAACAAACGGCTAAAATCCTAAATCTTGTGCACATTTGTACTCAGGGATTCTCTCTGACTGATGTGGCAGCTTTTGTCCTCCCCTTCCCTTCACTCTTCCCCTTCTCCCTTCTTCCACTTCCTTTTACATTTTTAAAGGAAGGAGGGTGGGAAGATCAATACATACAAACCCATACATGTACTCATACCTCTTCTTCTTAAAAGGCTTTGAAACTATGATTCTTCCACTAGGTTCACTGTCCTTCCTTACAGGTTTAGACATACGTGTCCAAATGTCCAAAATCTAACATAGTATCTCATAATTATAATAGATACTTCATGCTAGGAGAAACAGATCATCACAGTGGCAGGTGGTAACATTTCCTTATATACAATTTTGATAGTACATGTAGGATACTCAAAAGGAATTATTAAGTCAATTCAGGTTGTAATTCTTTCTAGTCATTAACAATATATTCCTTGTTAACATAATCTAGCAGGCAGGCATGGGCCTTTGAAGGGGCATAGAAAAAAAAATGCCCAGATCCACTGAGGACAACTTGGTGATAACATTCTCTCTTTTTTATATTTCGAAGGTGTCCTTGAATGGCCATTTTGGACAAAACTGGTTGTGGTAGCCATTGGCTTCACAGGAGGTCTTGTCTTCATGTACGTACAGTGTAAAGTCTACGTTCAGTTGTGGCGCAGGCTGAAGGCCTACAACCGTGTGATCTTTGTACAAAATTGCCCAGACACTGCCAAAAAACTGGAGAAGAACTTCTCATGCAACGTAAACACAGACATCAAGGATGCTGTGGTAGTGCCTGTATCACAAACAGGTACAAATTCACTGCCATCTGCAGAGGGTGGCCCCCCTGAAGTTGTATCAGTTTGATGGAACCAGTTGGAAGTTTCTTCACAGAAGAATATCTTTCTAGCCCTCAGCCACTACAAATGACAGAAGTGATCTTGAATTATTTACTCCCTTCAGCTCCTCCTTTCTCCTACTGACACATTTTTCCTGACTTTGTTCAAAGAGGAAAGACAAAAAACACACCAAATGATCAGGATCCCATGAAGTATAGCCTAAAGTGTGATGCGGACATGTTAAGTTTGCTAGAGAATGATTTCTAAGACAATTAAGAACTACTGGAGCAATGAATGCTTTTAGGCAGTAATAAAAGATTAAATGGACCCATGATACTCTTCACAGTAACAGGGGGAAAGTTCAAGAATACAGACTTGAATTGCAATGTGTATTACTTCTAGGGCCTTGCAATGTCAACTATCTATCTCATCTGGAAATAACAAACATATTTGGTTTTAAGCCTGAAATTGTCTGCATTATCCTGAGGTCACACTGAAAGAGAACTTGGAGGATGCATATTTTGAAATGCTTTGACAGCTAACAGATTTTTATGGTAATAGTGGAGTCTGATTATTTTGACAAATGCATGTCTTTAAAATCAATGCAGTGTACATTTGAAGATATTGATAGTTGGAATTCTGTTTAAATCATGAACAAAAGATTTTCAGAAAATGTTCAGATGTCATTATCTCTGTTAAATACCCACAGAAATCAGTTATCAGGTCTTATATTTTTATCTGGTTCATCTAATACAGTGCTGTCCAATAGAAACACAACAGCCACAAATGCAGGCCACATAGGTATGTAAATTTTTAATTTCCTAGTAGCCCCATTTTAAAAAGTAAAAATAAATGGTAAAATGAATTTTGATTTTTAAAAATTTAACACCATACGTGTTATTTCAACATGTCATCAATGTAAAAAATTATTGAGATAGTGTACATCGGTTTTTTGAACCAAGTTTTCAAAATCCAGTTTGTACTTTAAAAGCACACTTCAACTTGAATTAACTATATTGGATAGCACAGCCCTAAAGGGAGAAACTAAGCTTCTGCTTTATTTAACAGCTGAATATTTCAAAACAGCAGTTTAATTCAATCTTTTATTTCAAAGTCTCACAAATGTTGTAATTTTTAAAAGCACTAAATTAAGTGTCCTCATTTTAAAGTCAGATGAAGTTCACATCTCTCAAGGGTAAAAAACACCAACTGTATAGAAAGATAAAACGATCCGCCTATAGCAAAGTTGTGAAATTAATTTGTTTGCTACTATGAAGTACTTACGATAGGGGAATAAAACTACCTAGTTTTGTTATTAAATCAAATGTGTAAGGTTTATTTTATCCATATGAGGTGTCAACTTGACAGATGAGTAGTTGTTATGACTAAGAATCTAGACCTTACTTTTAAAAGCTGACAGGATTTCCCTTGCCCAGTTAGAAAGTAAAAATATTCAACAGATTCTGTGATAAGTAATTAATTGTTTAGGTTTGACAGTTGATTATTGTGTTCTTTGCATATTCATGTAAAACGGATGTGTGAATGATATTGCAGTGAGCTAGATTCATGATTATAGATATAGCAGCCTGTCAAAGAAAGACGTCCTACATTTAAAAAGGTGACTTATTTTTGTTAGCTGTCATTATTTATTAACATGAAAAGGCAATGATGGCCATAAGAACCAAAGCATGAGTGTCGCATTGCACAAATCTGGGTATCACATGGATGCACTTTGTAATTATCAGTGTGCTTTGTTCTTCACAGATCATAGGAAAAAGAAAAAAAAAATTAAAAAGAAGAGAAAGACGGTATGAATATTAGTAGTGGCCGACACTGAGTCCAAATAGTCTTGATTCTTAGAAATAAAGAAAAGGTAAACAATGTCAATTTTGTGTGTGTGTGTGGCGTGTGTGTATTCATGTATATATGCAGGAAAATGTTAAGGCATTCGGTCAGGAAACAAAAGGTTTAAAACTCATCTTTCTTAAAACTTGTTATAAACATAGGGAAAACAAAGTTGAGGTAACTAAACTGCACCAAAAATTATGTATAAATTTATAAAAAGAATACAAGTAATGTTTTAAAAATATATATGTGGACCTTAAACTGTATATTAAATTCCTCTAAAATTGCCATTTTAAATATTTAAGATAAATACATTTATGAATAACAAAGCTGTGGGTGATTTAATCATGGCATCACAACGAAGGGATTAACCTTAATGCAATTTTCCTAAGCTTTTTACTAATCTATTTTCCCTGTGGGTTAGTAATGGCAACATGCTGTTTACAAACATTCCTGGGAACAAACATCTAGACACCAGCAAACAAAGAAATGTTGGTTTCTCTGTTTGCTCTGAAAGTAAAATAATTTTTTACCTTAATATGGAAAATTTTGCCTAAATTCTGTACAAACCTAAACAAGACAGGTTGCAGGGCTGATTTCACAGTGGAAGACGATTGGCTAAAATAAAGCCTCCTTTATTAAGAAATACATCTAACACTAAGAAAACATTTCTAGAATGAAAAGCAAAGATAAAAGTATTATTGTACCGAAAGTAAAAGAGGACATGAGATTTTAAAACTATACCTAAATTCCTGAAATTAACTTTTATGGGCTTTGACATTGTTGAAATGAGAAAATAATATAGCTTCCTGGCAGGTTAAAAGTCAACACTTTATTCCGCGATTCTTCTGACGTTTTGAAACCTGAAGTTCTGAATTTCAAGTTTTTCAGAAGCTTTTCAGCAATGGTTGTTTATGGTTCAAACATCTGAAATAACTACCTGCATCTAAAAACTAATGTTAATTATTTTCTTTTTACATTCTGTGTGGCAACGGAATATTTGCGCTTTAAAACAATAAAACAATGAGCTTTGCAGCAGTGCTTTCTTATAGGCTGGCTGTACCCTTCAAAAAGAAAAACTGTTTGACAGAATGCCAGATCTGAGACATGTTTACCTGTTCATGGAAGAAATAAAACGGAATTGAAATAAAGGACTAAAATTGAAGAATGAACTTAACAGTTCTCTTAAAACCCTTGGCTTTTTATAATCATGAATCATCAGTGTTATCAATATCATAAACCACAGGCATTGACATTGTTAATTTTTTAAGGAACTATCTATTGTACAGGAGTAAAGATTAAATTGTAAAAGAAAGAGATTGCAATTTTTCTTAAAAAAGTGAAGCCCAAAAAGCAATTAAGCCTAAGTATGAAAACAAAATAAAAACGAAAAAATCTAAAGTGAGTTCAACAACCTGAGATACAGAAATGTGTAAACTGAAGGAAAATAGGTATAGACTGAAGGAGTTTTTCAAAACACCCCAGCATTAAATCTCACTCTGCGCTGCTTCTGCACGTGATTCCAGTCCCAGAGAGACGATCTCAGTTATATTTTATCTTGTTTTACAAAAAGTCCTTGGGTACCCTTTAAAACATCTATTCTTTGACAGGAAAATTAGCTCATTAGAGCAATGACACCATTAAGGGAAATTATAAGGGTGCTGGGGATCAGGTGGGAAGATTCTTCCATCTGCCCCATAAGTTTACCCTTCCTTGCCTTGAAAGTGAATATTCTGAAACAGAGTAGAGCTCTTACAAGTTATTAGTATCATTATTACAACTGTTATATAATACTTTAATTAAGAAAGATGAAAACCTTTTTTCTTTCCTGAGTCAGCCCAATGGTGCTATTTTACATATCAACACAGTTGACAGGAATTACTGTTATTTTGGGCTGCAGTGTGTCCTCCAATCTAAAGAAAGCCCATTTTGAAACTGGATATTGCATTAAAACAAAGAAGGAAAAATTATTTTAACTGTGTGCAGTTTTTGAAATTAGGCATTTGTACTATTTTGGTTTTACATAATTCTCTTGCATTAACAATTTACTGTTTTGTGAATCAAGTGTACTAAAGCAAATTAAGAAAAATAATTATCTGTGAAAGACTTTGTATATTAAACAAGTGACGCAAACCTTGGTTGTGGTTTCTATACTTTTTGCCTAACATACTGATATTTGTATTTGCAACGTCCAAACAGACATAAAATTTTCATTTAAGATTTTACAAGGTTCTGAACATATTTTTTTTTTTTTTTGAGACGGAGTTTCGCTCTTGTTACCCAGGCTGGAGTGCAATGGCGCGATCTCGGCTCACCGCAACCTCCGCCTCCTGGGTTCAGGCAATTCTCCTACCTCAGCCTCCTGAGTAGCTGGGACTACAGGCACGAGCCACCATGCCCAGCTAATGTTTTGTATTTTTCGTAGAGACGGGGTTTCACCATGTTGACCAGGACGGTCTCGATCTCTCGACGGTTCTGAACATATTTTAAAGCAAACCTACATTGACTGACTAATGACATTGTACAAAGGAATAAATACGCTAACAGAGGGAAACCAATGGAAATAAACTATGTGGACTTTCAAACCTGCCTTAAAAAAACATTTAAGAGAAATCACAACATAATCTAAAGAAGGATTTTCTCAAGAATAAGGCTTGGATATAGAAAAATAAGACGATAACAGCATTTTTCTATTCAGAGATAATAGTGGATTCAGAAAATTGCATGGATAATAAACATTAAAAGCAAGATACTGGAATCTAAGAGGTTTGGTGATAGCAAAAAACAAAGCCCATTCCAAATGTCCAGCTTCTAAGGACCTACAGGGCTTTCTACCAGGCTGCTAATTCTTCTGACCAAACTGGAAACCTGAACTTATCACCCTCCCTCATCACCAGAATTTATAGCAAACACTCCTAGATCATTAATCACTGTCATTATGTGTGCAATGATCCTAAACTGGGTGCTATGATAGAGATTACCAAGAGAAGCAAGGGTGTCAGGGTAGAGATGCTTTACATAAAGAGGACACTTTTAAGCTCAGACCTAAAAGAAGAGAGAATGCTCAGTTATTGTTGGCCTTGCAAAAAGCTCAGGGGAATGGCAACGCAGGCTGAGGGAATGGTTAAGTACCAAAGTTTTGAATGCGAAATGTCAAGGAAGGCTGAGAGATTCGGCCAGCAGAGAAATAAGCCCTAGTAAGACTGTTTATTACAGTTGTCCCTCAGTATGCGTGGAGGACTGGTCCCAAGACCTCCTTCGTATACCAAAATTCATGGACGCTCAGTCCTTGATATAAAAATGGTGTAGTATTTGCATATAAGCTATATATATCCTCCTGTATACTTAAAATCATTTCTGGGTATCTTATAGTACCTAATACTATGTAAATAGTCATGATAATATATTTTTTAAAGAATAATGACAAGAAAAATGTCTGCATGTTCAATACATAATTTTTTTTTCCAGAATATGTGTCATCTGTGGTTGGTTGGATCCAAGGATGTGGAACCCTTAGATATGGAGGGTCAACTGTACTTACAGAGACAGTAAAAGGCAAAGGTGCAACCTTCCCATAATGTCTTGCCCTACAGAAAGACACAAACAGAAAAGGGACCAGATGACACGATAATACTACCTAAGGGGAAGGGCACTCTGCTGCTGAGAGGCTGAGTCCATGTTACAGCTAAGTATTATATTAGATTCATACAAAAGTAACTGCAGTTTTTGCCATTAAAACACTTTTAAAAAAATGACAGGAAACAAATTTACAAGAAAAAAACAACCCCATCCAAAAGTGGGCAAAGGATATGAACAGACACTTTTCAAAAGAAGACATTTATGCAGCCAACAAACATACGAAAAAATGCTCATCATCGCTGGTCATTAGAGAAATGCAAATCAAAACCATATATCACATTGAGATACCATCTCACACCAGTTAGAATGGTGATCACTAAAGAATACAGAGACGATAGATGCTGGAGACAGTGTGGAGAAATAGGAACGCTTTTACAGTGTTGGCGGGAGTGTAAATTAGTTCAACCACTGTGGAAGACAGTGTGACAATTCCTCAAGGAAACAAATACCATTAGACCCAGCAATCCCATTACTGGCTATATACCCAAAGGATTACAAATCATTCTATTATAAACGCACATGTATGTTCACTGAGGCACTGTTTACGACAGCAAAGACCTGGAACCAACCCAAATGCCCATCAATGATAGACTGGATCAAGAAAATGTGGCACATGTACACCATGAAATACTATGCAGCCATAAAAAAGGATACGTTCATGTCCTTTGCAGGGACATGGATGAAGCTGGAAACCATCATTTCACTGACAGAAGAACAGAAAACCAAACACCACATGTTCTCACTCTTAAGTGGGTGTTGAACAATGAGAACACAAGGACACAGGGAGGGGAACATCACACACTGGGGCCTGTTGCGGGGAGAGGGAGCTATGGGAGGGATACTAGGGGACAGGTTGAGGAGGGATAACATTAGGAGAAATACCTAATGTAGATGATGGGGAGATGGATGCGGCAAACAGCTATGGCATGTGTGTACCTATGTAACAATCCTGCAAGATCTGCACATGTACCCCAGAACTTAAAGTATAATAATAAAAATAAAAAATAAAAATGACAGGAATTGCAATTACTTTTGCACCAATCTCAAGTTGTTAGTTTTACAGGCTGCAGCTCTATGCTACAAGTGACTCGAGGTGGAGTCTCAGAGTTCATAAGAACCCAGGTGATGACAAACTGTCTCACTATCTCCTTCCCAAAAGATCAAGAGGCAAACGGTATCCTCCATATTCCCATGTTCCAGTTAGATTACAGAACAGTCTTCCAAGGTTCAGTCAGGTCACGTGCGGCAAAACCCTGACCAGCTGTGGATTAAGCGGCCATACACCAGGCCATCAGCGTGCTGGCAAGAGTAAGAACAATGGCAAGAAAGCCAGTTAAGGAGCTACTGCACATAGGACAGGCAAGACGTGGTGGCTTTGGTAACGTAGAGACTGCCTGACGTGGGCCGATTTGACTTTCATTTTTGAAGTGGAATCAGAAATACTCGCGAATTAAATCATACTGGGGGAAAGCACAGAACAGATAAAGTGAAAAATCAACAATGACTTTATAGGCAGATTTCTGGCTTGAAAAATTCGGCGAAAAACTTAGAAAAATCAAGGTTTCTGAGAAAATGAGGAGTGGGAAACAACACAAGTAGGAGTATTTGCCTTTGAAAGAAAATGATACATCCATTAAAGCAAAAGAAAATGGTAATTTGTATTTTCTCAAAGTTGTATAAAAAACCAAGGGCTGGATATTGAGAAGCGTAGTTCAAGTCAAGCTAGATAAAAAGAAAATTAAAAAGTAGTAAAATAATTATCTCAAAGTTAGAAAACGAACTTAGTAGGAGAACAGAGTAAACATCACTGAGCAGTACTGAGAATCCACTTGAGATTTGCAAACATCAGTATGAAAATGGTCTGTTCAATAATTCTTCAGCGATGTTGGGCTGCTTGAAAACAGGCATGAAGGAAACACAGCTATTACTAGGTTTGGGTTCTGAAAGAGGAAGAGAGTCGGGGCAAAGGAATTGAGAGTATATGCAAGGAGGCAAAAATGAACTTTAAGCTGAGCAGAGCAAGACAGATGATGCATAATGAGAGTGAGGTCAAAGTGCAGAACTTCAGCAATGAAGAGGGGCGACAGTGAATGGAGAGTGGAATATTCAAAATCAGGTCTACAGAGTGGAGGTGCTGATAAGGATTCAGGAGTGACCACTGAGAGGCCACTTGTGGGATAGAGAAAAAGACTGGAAAACTTAAAACATGGTGTTGTTGTATTTGCTAGCCACTATTTGTTATCCACAAGAAATTACTAAAATGATTGCTACAGGGAGGAAGAAAACTAGGCCATGAGCTAAAGTATTCTATGAATGGGCAGAAGGTTCTTCTGGGAGGGAAGATAAGGAAAGGAGGCAAGAGTAGGACTTCAAAGACCCAAGGGGGTCTTTATTATTATTCTGAAGTGGCAGTAGAGCAAAGAGGACACCTACCTAATCTCCTGCTCCTGAAGCACATGGAAAATAAGAATAGAAAAAGCTTCTACCTGAGGTAAGCAAGGTCCTGAAGGGACACTTCCGTCAGTAACTACATCAAGGAAGCACCTAGGATATTGGGGAAAAAGACCACAGATGTGTGTTAGCTGCTCTGAACTTGGGAATGTATCATTAACTTATGTCCATGGAAGTTCAGCTCATTCGTTTACACAAGGGATCGGCCAATTATGACAAGCAAATCAATCCCCCAACCTATTTTATATGGCCATTAACTAAGAATGGTTTTTATATTATTGTTTTATTTTATTTTTTGAGACAGCATCTCACTCCGTTACCCAAGCTGGAGGTTAGTGGCACAATGGTGGCACAGTCTCAGCTCACTGCAGCCTCTGATTCCTGGGTTCAAGAAATTCTCCTGCTTCAGCCTCCCAAGTAGCTGGGATTACAGGCGCCTGCCAACACACCAGGCAAATTTTTGCATTTTTAGTAGAGATGGGGTTTCACCATGTTGGCCAGGCTGGTCTCAAACTCCTGACCTCGTGATCCACCCACCTCGGCCTCCCAAAGTGTTGGGATTACAGGCATAAGCCACCGTGCCTAGGCGGTTGTTCTATTTTTAAAAGGGTGGCAAACACACGCATGTACATGAATATACAAGAGAAACTACATTTGGCCTATATTGCCTAATATATTAAATATTTACTTTCTGGCCTTTTACACAGAAACAGTTTGCTAGCCCCTAGTTTACAAAAATAAGTTACCTTAACTTTGTTTCATGGCCATGAACTATAAACGTTGTCTTACAAAAATATGCCACTGACTTAAAAGCGGTCTAGAAGAAGGGAGCACAAGTTATTACCGCATGTGAACATGTTTAACAGGTAAGGATTAAGGACATCTTAAGCATCACTCTAAAGACGAGTTATCTCTGAGGCTACTTTGATCCAACTAGGAGTGACATAATTATTATGGTCCTAAATGGTAAATTCATTCATTAAATAAATACTTATCTAACCTAGTTTCCCAGCAGTGTAGATTATTACTTATAATCTTTGCTTTGAAAACACAGGGGAAACTAGAAACAAATATTTAAGACAGAGGACAATCCGTCATTTTTCACAAGTTACTCATCTAACGGTAGGGGCATTTAAGCGTCAGTTCACATAAAGCAATTCTTATTCTCTTTCATGTAATTTATAACTCGGTTTTTCCAACCATTTTAAGACTTAACTATGAGCCAAAAGCGAGGAAAAAGGTTACTGTCCATATCACAAAATGTGAAATTAAGTAATCATAAATACACACACACACACACACACACACACACACACACACACACAAAACATTTTTGTCCAAAATATTCGGGCTGGGAGTTATATTACTTCTTCCCAGCCCGAAATTAAGATGAAAAAGATTAAACAACTTTTTGCAGATCATGTCTATTTTAGCAACTTAATATAAATGAAAAGCAATATTCATTTTAAAATAAATATAACACCATTTTTGAAACTGCAAATGAAACTCTCATCATATAAGAGAATGCCAACATCAAATTCTTGTATATTGACAATTATGTACCATAATCAATGAATATAATTTGAAACTCTCAAGTTATTTATTTTCAATTCAAGTGCAGACAATTAGGCCACTGCAATCATTTCCTCATCTGAGTCACTTGATTCATCATTTAGTTTCAATTCTCCCAAATTTTCATCATTTAGTTCCAATTCTCCTAAATTTTGGTCTACAGTTATCACAGTTTTCCTCTTACACTTCTTCGGAACTGCATCACTAGCGCAAATTTTTCTCATTTTAATGTTTGGCAATTTCTTCAGATCAAAGTCCCATTCCCTAGACAAAAAGGAAAAAAAAAAAAAAGAGTACAGAGTGTTGAAGTGAAAAAACAGGAGACAGAAAATTTTTGAAACTCAAAGACGATCCTACAAATTCAAAACTTCAAAAGCACTGAAAATATTAAGCATAAATTACAAGAAAGCTGTTCTATTCTTTCATCCTCCCTAACCTGAGTATCTCCTTCTCTCAGGCTACCCAGATCAAGAAATCGCAATCAAAAGTAGAATTGTTATCATACCTGACAAATCTCCAAAATACAGTCAGAAGAGGTTTTCCTTTTCACACACAAAAGTATATCCCAGTTAAGTTTCAGAAATCAAACAACTGTTATTCTTACAATGGAAAATACTCAAGTTTTTCAACCTCAGTATTTTATGTGATAATTAATTACTTTAGAAGTAATATGGATATTGTTCTGGGAACTGAACTCTAACCAGAAGACTATATCATCGCTTTTCTTGTTTCTGGCTTCGTTTGGAGGAAATAGAAGATAGATTGTTTTAGAAATAAAGAGCATATTTATATATTTGACTGTAGGCAAAATAAAAAGGTACAAAAAGAATCTTAAGCCCCATAAATTTAAATTATAAATACATGCTATACAAAAACTCAAAAGCAAACTGCATCTTAAACATGATAGATGAATTCTATTAAAGCTAATTTAGTTTCAATGAATTCAAAAGTACAGAAGATGACTGGATTTAAATTTAATTTCAATTAACATTAAATATAAGAGCCATCAACATGGTCTAGTTAAGGCTGAAATGCTTAATAAAACAGAACCTGTGTTTAAAAACTAAAACACTACTTGCTGATTCATTTGTTTCTTATAGATTCTGGATATTAGGCCTTTGTCGAATGCAAACAGTTTGAGAATATTTCTCCCATTCTATAGGTTGTCTGATTATTCCCTTGACAGTTTCTCCTGCTCTGCAGAAACTAGGTCCCATTTGTCCATCTTTGTTTTTATTGCAATTGCTTGAAGGCTTAGCCATAAATTCTTTGCTAAGGCTGGTATCAACAAGGGTATTCCGTAGGTTTTCTTCTAGGAGTTTTATAGATTATCCTAAGTGAACTAAGTAACACAGAAACACAAAAGCAAATACTACATGTCTCACTTTGAAATAGGAGCTAAACATTAGGTACATAAAGTCATAAAAATGGGAACAACAGACACTGGGAAATACATGACAGGAGAGGAAGAGGGGTAAGAGGTAAGAAAAACCACCCACTGGGTGCTATGCTCACTACCTGAGTAATGGATCCATTCTTACTCCAATCCTTAACATTACACAATATACCTTCCTAACAAACCTGCACATGTACCTCTGAATTTAAAATAAAAGTTGAAAAATGAGGAAAAAAAAAAACACTAAAAAATTTAAATCCTACTCAGTAGTTTCCCAGTTTATAAAAGAGTACAACTAGAAACCACTGGACAAAGCGAGTCTGGATGACTTAACCTGTTCCCTGGAATCATTCCTATAACCATCTCCTCTGCGAAAGAGGCTGCTACAGAAAGCCTAGGGATGTGACTGAGCCCTCACGTCTGTTGCTCTTATTTCTTTTTTTAAAAAAAGAACTAAGGGAAGAACAGTGAGATCACATACTTTGAGGTACTATAATAATAATGTATCTTAAACCATTTTGAAAAACAACAAGCACACCAGGTCATTATCCTGTCAGTGTATATCAAGTATTTATAAGCGCAACTTCAGAAAATTCTTACTTGGTCTGATAAAAAAGAAAAGGTTAAAAGAAACTCCTGATTTTCTTTTAGTTCCACCATCTAGACTCAAAGGGGAAGAAAGTTCACTTGTCATGTACTTTGTACACAGCATCAAGGCAACAATACAAGACAGACTCACCTAAATGTTTTCAGATTACTTGCATTTAGAATGTCTGGAATCTCTGGAAAAGAGAATAATTTATCTCCATTAGGCAGAGTTTTCTAAATGACACAATTTTATAGTTTCCCCTTTTGTTATTTTTATACAACAAATAATTTTAGCAAAAATAACCAAAAGAAAACAAAATTTCAAATTATTGCTACAATTAACATGAAAAGTATGACTTAAGAAAAATGCTATTAAATGATCAATTCTAGCATAGACTCCATGAAATAAAACAAAGTTGTTAACAAAATAAACCCTTTCCTTTTTAACAATAAAAGGTACCTGGCAAAGTATAACTATGAATCCGCTAAAATAACATGCCAGGTTATATATTTTTTCTTGGTGAAAAGTACAATGTTTTCAAACATGTAATAATCTATCTTCACAGGGTAGAATTTATCTCAGGAATGCAAAAATTAATGTTTTTAAAAAATCACATTTTTCTAAATGTGATAAAAAGACTTTTTTAAATTAAAAAAAGTCTGCTTAAAGAAGTCCAATAAAACTTATATCCATTTTTAATTAAAAACAGGTATATGATAGTTTCTTAGCTTGTTTCAAAAGTTCATCATAAACCAATATGCATGATCACACTTAAATTGGTGAAATACAAGAGGCATGAACAAAAAAATTGGAAGATTGTTGCAAAAAATCTTGTCAATTCAATACAATGTTAAATGACATTTAGTATCAAGTAATAAAGAAGATAAAATAAGCATGTTTGTTACAACTAGATACTGACTTTTTTTTTTTTTTTGAGATGGAGTTTCACTCTTGTTGCCCAGGCTGGAGTGCAATGGTGCTATCTCCGCTCACTGCAACCTCTGCCTCCTGGGTTCAAGTAATTCTCCTCCCTTAGCCTCCCAAGTAGATGGGATTATACCACGCCCAGCTAATTTTGCATTTTCAGTAGAAACGAAGTTTATCCATGTTGGTCAGGCTGGCCCCGAACTCCCGGCCTCAGGTAATCTGCCTGCCTTGGCCTCCCAAAGTGCTGGGATTACATGCATGAGCCACCATGCCCGGACTATGTTGACTTTTTACAATAGTTTCGGAGAATAACAGTATGAGAAGCTAGGTGTTAAGAGGTATAAAGAAACACACAAAAAAAATTTAAATGAATCTTACTGAATTAGAAATATTTACACCACATGAGGAGGGGAGAGGAGATGGTCATATCTAGTCTTCTCAAAATCTTATCAAAACGGAATTTTGTGACAACCTCCCCACAAGAAAACTGACACCTGTAAACTCATCAGGGTCTGTTCACCAGACCCATCCCCTGATTCTGGGAAAAGCACTGCAGCATAGCAGATCCGAATTTTAGTCCTAGCTGTATCACCAGCAAATGGTTTACTTTGGATGTGCTCTGATAAATATACCAACTAATCTGGCTGCTACATGTTAAATAGACTTTAGTGAGAAAGAGGGGAGGCACAGAGAGCAACTGGGAGGCTATTACCACGATAGTGGTGAGACAACAGTGGCTTGAACTAGGGAGGTGGGAAGTGGTAGTAGTAGTTGTCAAAGTCACCCGATTCTAAACACTCTGCTGACAGGTTGCATGTAGACTGTGAAAGTGACTCTAGAGCTTCTGATCTGAGCAACTGGGCAAGTGGTGATGCCACTGACTGGAGCAAGAAACCTACGGGAGGGGCAAGGTTTAGGAGAAAAGCTGACCTTTGTTTTATGACATGTCAAGTCTGAGATGCCCAAAAGACATGCAAATAGAGAGTTTGAGAAACCCAAGTGCGATACTGCAAATCTGGAGTTCTAGGGACAAGTTAGGGTTGACAAGATGAATATGAGAGTAATCAGTATTACTACCACAGTGAAAAGATATGACGTCACTCGCACAAAACTGAGAGTTTTGTTGTAGAGGGAAAAAAGAATCCCAAATTATTCTAAATCCTCACAAAGAAAAGGATATCAAAGGAAGAAAATCAAATGAAATAAACAATATATAAAATAAAACCTTTGAAATCAATCACAAATTGACACTGCTCTGTAATATAAACGGAAAATAAAACATCACTGAGCACACCAAGGCCATATCCTTCGTACTGCTGCCGCTCCCGCTCCATCGTCTGCTTGATGACAGTCTCCCGGGAACAGTGCCGCCTCCCCTGCCTGTCCTTGATACTGTTATGTAACTCAATCTGCTCCAGCTCACTGCTGAATCGGTTTAAGTACCTGAAAAATAAGAATATGATTTGTGTTACAAAGTCTATGGATTTGGCATTTATTACTTAATGGAAAACTTAGTATCCAGCCTTTATGTATCCTTTAAATGTTTATGCTCCTCTGGATTCCTCAGGTCCTCAAACCTCTTTCCCATTCCCTGGATAACTCACCTACCCCCAACAAACTCCTTCTATCTCCTGGGTTTCCTAACTCAGGAAATAGCTGTCCAGACAAGGAATCTGATGGCCTCATTGACTGCTCTCTCTCCCTGTTATTCTACACCTAAGTTTTCACTAAACACTGAGACTTCTACCCTCTTAATATCTTTGGAATCTTTCAATTCTCTTTCATCATGCTATAAGCCACGCAAAGGCCACCATCATTTCTTGCCTGGATTGTTATATCAACCTTTCAACGGTTTCTTGGCCAGAGTCATGAAGCTCTCAGTCTGTTTTCTTCATTCTCACTGTGTCCTTTCTAATGTTAAGTATGATCTTTTCAGGTGCTTGCTGTAAAAGCCTCCTATGGCCTCTAATGTCCTTGGATAAGGTCCAAACTTTTAGACTAACATCTGACGTTTAGTGAGCTAGTTACCATTTATTGTACCTGTCATACTTCCCTCCTTGAACTTATTTTAGTCATATTAAATGTCTGGCAGATCATTAAATATGTTATCTTCATTCTCACTTCTGGCCATTTTAAATATTATTCTTTCTGGCTAGGGGTTCTTCAAACTACCTTGCCTTGATCTGCTAACCCCTACCTTTCAGCTCCCAGTTTAGATGACACTTCTCCAGGAAGCCTGTCGTGATCCCAAGAAAGTGGTCTAACTACCACTCTGAGACCCAAATAGGTTATAAGCCTCCTGTTGTGACTAAGCCAGGAAATGAATCCAAAGTCTTCCTCATAACCAAGCCCATTTGCTCTTCTACAAATCCAGAACAGATGTCTGTGTTTTAAAGAATCCCGCTGGAGAATTCCCGTTTCTGACCCTTTGCTCATAATATGCCCAGTGTTTACCTTTCGATTAGTTCACAAGCATCTTTCTTCGAATATCCCTTTTTTTGGGGATGAAGATGATTTTGAAACCATTGCAGTTTTTCACCTATAAACAAGTACCAAGACAGTTTACCACACAAGTCATCATTTAAGCAAGGAAATATTCATTATAATTCTCAACATTAACGTGCTTAAAACAGAACCAAAATTTATGTCAATGTAAAACATAAAGCCTTGTGTGGGCTCACAGCTAATTAAACCAGTCTGTCACAAATTAAACTGTCGTCAAATTTTAATTTAGAGAAGAGAGAGGAGTGGGAGGGATGCTCTTCTGTGTATATTTCTTATCCAGTATGGACACAAAAAAGAAAAATAATCCTTTAATTGGGCATGAATTTCTAAGTATTTACAAACAAAGGATAGCTTGTCAAAAATAATAAAATGAAAACTCCATTAATGATGAGAATGATATTTGCTGAGTATTTAATAAGCTGCAGGCACTATGTAAATAGTTTTATAATTCCATGAGAATTAGTACTATTATTACCCCCATTTGTAGATGAGAGAGGTTAAATAACTTGTCCAGGGCCCCAAAGTTAGCAAATAAATTAAGCATACAAGAGCTGACAGGTACTGTGTAGAGTAATTGCGATATATTAACAGAGAGCCAACAAAATTCATCCTCATGAGAAAACCTGACCATTGGGGTCACTTGCAGTTAAGAGTTCTCAAGATTACAGATTAAAAAAAAAAAATCACCCTGCCCAGTATACTGACACCCCATTTAAAAATACTATTATATTACCTGAGGAGGCATTATAGATGAGGGTTCAAATACCTTTCATTTTAATAAAAGAGCCTAACAGTATTTAAATCTCAGACTTGTCAATAAAAAATTACTAGCAATAACTCTGACCAAAAAAAGCAACATGATACTGAGATACAAACTGAAGATGTGTATGTCCACACCATTAACTAAATATGAATTATTGTTTCTAGCTAGGCCATAATCCTTCATAATTCGCATGGTTAGGGAGGCAGAGTTAAACTTCAGATAGATGAATAGATGGATATGTATATATGTGTAGACAGGTAGGTAGATAGATAAATATAAACTAACACTTTCTGGAAAACTTAGCTAGAAATCATTAACACTATTCCAAAAGTTTAATGATTGATTTGCTTTGTTTAGGTCAAGTCTGATCAAATTTACTTTGATAAAAATAGGATTTCACTAAAAAAGTAAAAAGAAAAAATAGGTATAGGGCAGAAATTCCCTATACCCTAGCCAGAATTTCAAACAAGTAAACCCACTTACCAGTAAGGTTGAGACGCAAGGCCTTTTCATTCTTCAGTCTTTGAAGGAAAAGAATATATAGATATGTGTCAGAAAATTTCCAAAGCAAGTTTTAAACTCTGACAATAACAACCAAAAGATAAACTGGCTAAAGAACTCTAATTAAATGAATGATCATTCTTTTACAAATTTGAAATTAATTTTGTTAACAGAAACGCTAAATACCATGCTTCTCTTTTAAATAACTAGAACGAAATTTTATCAGAAACTGTTTTTAAGCTCCTCAATGTCTAAAGGAAGCCTATCGAACAAAACAGTTTAAAAACACTGAAAGCTTGACTGAATTCTGAACGTTCCAACAGGTTTTGTAATATGCAGAATACTTGTGTGCACAAGAGTAATGCAAACCTTTGGAAGACTCAGTGCTGCTGCCAAGACCAAAATGCACTACTATCATCTTTTAAACTTCACAAAGAACAAAACAGAATGATTACTTTCCATGAATTTGAAAGAATTATAACAAACAAAAATTTCATTTATTTTCAGAAAGTGTATAGGTAATACATGCCTCCTATTTACTGATATTATAAACACTTATTCATTCAGGAGACGTCTGGATACCAAGTTTTTGCCAGAATTCATTTTCTGACAGCCCCAAGGGATACAGCAATGAACAAAAAAATCCACTGTCTTAACAAACATTAAAATCTAAGGTTAATAAAAACACAGAGAAGCATACAGAGCCACAAAAGCATATTTAAAAAGGAACTACTATATGTTTTAGGATTTTGGAAGGTTTTCCAGAGAAGTAAACTTTAAGCTGAGACCTGAACACGCAGAGAAGTTATTCAGGATTAAAAAAAAAAAATAGGGACTACAATTTATGGGAAAGGAAAAATCTTAGCCAAAGGACATGGCTTTGTATAAAGCAGGAAGTATACATAGCTTTTATCCACAAAAAAAGTAAGCAAACCAGATTTACCCTCCCGTTTTACACAACTAGGGAACTGGATAAATAAAATGAAATCTTTTTGTTATTATTATGATTAGAGACAGGGCCTTACTCTGTAGCGCAGGCAGGAGTGCAGTGGTGCTATCATTGCCCACTGCAGCCTCCAACTCCTGGGCTCAAGCAATCATCCTGCCTGCTAGGACTATTGTCCACTATGCCTGGATAATTTTTTTTTTAACTTTTATTTTTGTAGAGACAGTCTCACTATGTTGCCTAGGCTTGTCTCAAACTCCTGGCCTCAAGCAATCTTCCAACCCTGGCCTCCGAAAGCACTGGGATTACAAGGATGAGCCACCATACCAGTTATAGGAGAAAATATTCATAGCACAAATAACAAAGGACTTGTATCTAGAATATACAAACAGTCCTTACTACTTAATAACATTAACAACCCAGTACCAAAAAGGCAAAACATTTGGAAAGTTTCTCCAAGAAGAAAACACAAATGACCAAAAAGAACATAAAAAGATGCCCAACATCATTAGTCATCAAGAAATGAAAAATTAAAAATTACATACCTACTAGATTGGCTAAAATTAAAGAGGGAAAAACAATCTCTGACATTGTAACATGTTCAAGAAGATATATAGTAAATAGAACTATCATACGCTGGCGGTGAAAATATAAAATGGTACTATCACTTTGAAAAAGGTAATTTTGTATGTACTTAAATATATGATCCAGCAATTCTTATAAACCCAATTTCTTATAAACTTAAGCAAACATCTTACGTATGTTGACCCAGAAAGTCTTATAAACTGAATTTCTTATAAACTCAAACATCTACCCAACAATCATAGTTCCAGGAACTAAAAGAAAAATGAAACATATGTCCACACAAACACCTGTATGTGAGTGCTCATGACAACTTTAATCCTAATAGCAGAGGTTGACAAATATTTTCTTAAATGGTCAAGTGGTCACATTTTAGACTTCGGGGGCCATGTACCTGTCACAATTACTCAACTCTGCCACTGCAGCATGAATGCAGCCATAAAAAACACAAAAGAAACCAGCATTGATGTTTTCCATAAAAACTTTTCATAATAACAGGTGGCTAATGCCTTAGATTGCAGATCCCTGATAACAGCCGAAAACTAAAATTATACCCAAATGAACACAGACAGTGAATTGATAAGCAAGTTGCATATCCAGTGAATGGATATAAATAAATTGCCTGAGGATGGAATAATATTCCCAACATAAGGAAAGAACAACTAATACATAAAATGACATGGATAAGTCTCACAAACATTATGCTATGTGAAAGATGCTGGCACAAAACACCATATACAGTATGATTCCATTTATAGTAAGCATTAGAAAAAAATCTCACCTACCAAAATAAAGAGCAAATTAGTGGCTGCCTGAGACAAGAGGTAGAGGGTGAGGACTGACTGGGAAGGTGCACAGGGAATTTTCTAGGAAGATGAAATTGTACTACATACTGATCAGGGTGGCTACACCAATGTATACAATTGTCAAAACCCAAAAACTACACTTAAAATGTGTTCACTTCATTATATATCAATTAAACCTCAAAGTTGATTTTAAAAAACAAAGAACACTTCATAAAAAGTTGCAGAATGGCTCTTGAGAGGAATTTGTTTCTTTTAAATAAGGCTGAATCGAAGAATCTACTTAGAAGTCAAGCCGCAGTAATTCCAAATGGACTCAATGGGAACCTGAACTTACAGTGGTATTGGTGGAATGAAGAAAAGCAGAGAGATTAATTCTTAAGATAGACAATGTGTAAGCACGATTTTTAAAGAGAATCAATTAAGTGAAGTGTATCAATAAGATTAATTCTCAAAGGCAGTTGTTTCTGTGATTCTTACCCATCCTGCTTAGTTTCCTTTGTTAATTTTCCACTTGGAGTCATTTTCATTTGCTATCTATGTCAAAATGTCGCTATGCTGAGAAATCATAAAACAAAAATCACATCATATAAAAGAGTCACTTGTTGCTTGTAAATTGTTCATTGTTCAGAATGTGCTAGTCTTCAAACCATCCTAGTTTCTGTTATATAGTCTACATCAGAGCTTTTCAAAAAAGATAAAGAATATGTTTGAACTTTTATTCTAGCATTAACTACTCCTACAGTATTTTTTTTTTCTTTTTGAGACAGTCTCACTCTGTTGCCCAGGCTGGAGTGAAGTGGCATGATCTCAGCTCACTGCAATCTCCGCCTTCTGGGTTCAAGAGATTCTCCTGCCTCAGCTTCCCAAGTAGCTGGGATTACAGGTGCCCACCACCATACCCAGCTAATGTTCGCATTTTTAGTAGAGATGAGATTTTACCATGTTGGCCAGGCTGGTCTTGAACTCCTAACCTCATGTGATCAACCCGCCTCAGCCTCCCAAAGTGCTGACATTACAGGTATGAGCCACCGCGCCTAGTCTCCTACTGAATTTTTAAGTAAACTGAAGATATCACTAAACTTTTGCATCTACCACTCATCAAAAGGCACAGTGCCCTCCCTAATAGGTACCCTTCCCCACCTTCCTCCTATCTGTCCTTCTTCTGAAAAAGAAAACCTAGGAAGCAGTACAAAGAATCCTGGATTCCATGGAAACATATTAAGACTACATACTCCAGTCAGCCTGGTTACCACTGTTATTTAGGCAACCAATTTTCTTTGGTAGGCAGATACTACTAAAAGGTGGCAAGACCTAAGATGGTCCCCAATTATCCTTGCCTCTTAATATTTATGTCCCTGTCCTCCATTGCTATGGTTGTACTTAGTGGCACACTTCTAATAAATACAATAGTGCAGTAGAGACAGATGTCATTACAAAATTAGATTACAAAGACTTATTCATTCTCTCTTGCTCTCTGTCTCAGAGCCTTTGCTCTGGAGAAAGCAAGCTGTCATGTTCTGAGTAGTCTTAGGAAGAGGCTCATGCCATAAAGATTGATGCCTCCAGTCAACAGCCAGCCATGACCTGAGGTCTGCCAACAGCCATATAAGGAAGCTTGGAAGCAGAACTTCTCCCTAGCAAACTCTGAGATGAATGCAGTCCCAGACAACAGCTTAGCTTCAGGCTTGTGAAGGACACTGGGTCAGAAACACCCAGTTAAGTGTCACTGGGATTCCTACCTGATCCAGAAACTGTGCTTCTTTTAAGCTGATAAACTGTAGTATAACTTCCTATGCAGTAACAGTTACTAAAACATCTGGTGACTGCTGTTCATTTCTAAGAAGCCACAGGTATCCAAGTTCAAGTTAAGTCCTATTGGTACCTTTTCTATGACCTTGCTTAAAGTTGTCCCAACCATCTGGGTATCTTGTCACTAATCATCTTTTGAAATGGCGCGGGGAATCAACAGCATTTCAACATGCCTTTTGTGACCACACTCCCATTTACAGTTAAGTATGATTCGTGGTTGCTGATGCTGCTACTCAAAAAAACTGACATCTATGGTGGCCTAAGTCTATGATTTCATATGTTAGGTACTATTACCTAACATATTTTTGTATATTTGGTTCTGTGGCCATGCCTATTGAGATAATGACTTTTTAAAAATAAATTTTTAAAAGGGAAAAAATCCAATCTTTTTAGAATATTGTCCAAGCAGAAAAATTAAGGGATACCTTTCTACTCGGCGTTACTAAAACAAAAGTCTTAGGACAACATATATATATATATATATATATATATATATATATATATATATATATATGAGATTCACATGTTGTTCTGTTTTATTCTTCCATAATTTTTCTATAATGCTAATTCTATAAATCAATATACAACATGCTGAATATACCTGACAACATACAAACATTCTAGGCTTGCTGTCACAATTATTGTGAACCAAGTACTTAATCGCCAGATCTTTTCACCAAGCATATACAAAAGTTCTATCTCAGACTCTACAGCAGGTACAGCATCTACAGAAGGTAATAGTATGTACTTAAGAGAGATAAAATATCTCCTTTAAAAAAAAAATGATATTTAAGGAAAATAAATAATAGTATAGGTCAGCAATTCTCAAGTGTGGTCCCTGAACCAGCAGCAACAGCACCAGCATTACCTGGAGACTTGTTGGAAATGGAAACCCTTAGGCCAGAAACCCCAATCTTCAGAAAAGAAAATTCTAGCAGTTGAAAAACAAACAGTTTTAATAAGCTCTACAGATGTATGTCATGTACACAAGTTTGCAAAATACTGATATATATGATAGCGGAAAGTACAAATCATAATAGTAATAAATCATGTTAAAAAAGCAAAAATTATAAAAGTGATACACAAATAGCTGAAATTGAAAATTACTGTTCTAAAGCAAAATTATCATTATAGTAAATCTTTATGTTAAAAAAAAAAACAAAAACAAACAAAAAAAGCCAATCCCCAGAAAAGAAAGAAAATTGGACGCTGCTATCACAACACTTGATTATTTTCTTCTAGCCAAACTACAGTAAACAGCTAACCTTTACTAAATAAGGCTTAAGCAAAAAAAAATCAACATTTAAAAATATACTGGTTTCCATCATCTAGGATGCAAATATATGTAGCATTCATTAAAATGGCAAAACTATTCTAAAATAGTCAACATGATGATTTTTATTTGATCTTCATTTTAAGGAATCTTTGAAACAGCCTTCTTTCTCCTTCTTCTCAGTCTCACTTGCGGAATGGTCCTTTTTCCCAACCTCTAAATGGTAGAGGGCTACCGGACTCAGTCCTTGGCTCTCTTCTCTTCCCCATCAACAGTTATTCCGTAGGTGAACTGATCTTATCCAGTCTCACAGCTTGGAATCCCATATAAATGCTGATTGCTCCCAAACTGATGTCCACACCCCTAACCTAACCTCTGAACACTAGACTCAACAAATCTAACTATCCATTCCATATCTCCTCTTACATGTCTCATGGGCACTTTAACCTATAGGCCACATATATATATATATATATATATATATATATATATATATATATATATCAGCATAGTTCACTGCTTCACATTTTTCAATTCTCTGTTCAAATATAACTTCATCAGAGAGGGCTTCCATGACTATCCCATGTAAAACAGAACACCTCCCTCACTCCCCATCCCATAACCTTTTTACATTTTTCATTGCACTTATAACCAACTGCTACTTAAATTACTAACCTGTTTTAGGTAAGCTCTAAAAGAGTAGAGTCCTTTTTCAGTTTTACTCTCTGCATACAGAACACTCTCAACAAATATTTATGAAAGGGAGAGAATATTGTCAAAGAATAGATGTCTGAAAGATAAATGTATAAAGGGGCTTTTTACCAACGAGTAATATGCATGATAGAAAGATACTTACTTTTCCTTTTTGTCTTGTTTGTGGGCCTCTCTCGTAATTTGAGCTGCTTTTCTACTATACGGATGGACGACTTTTTTTTCCCGTCCTGCACTTTTTCCCTTTGGTGCTTTAGGCTAAAGTGTATGAAAACATATGACACATATAGTCAGATATGTGAGTGCCTTCAGTCGCAAAAATCTTTACAAATAAATTTTCAAAAACAGTAATATAACAAATACAGTTAGCCAAAAACACTACAAGAAAAATTAGGAGACAAGCCAGACTTATTAAGTAATTCTAATAATCTGTTGCCATAGTAATGACAGAAATAATATATTCAGAGGTGATCTGCAATGACAGAAGAAAGGCAGGCACAGAAGGAGTCAATAAACTCAGTTCTTACACAACATGTTCTATCTTCAAAGAAGATACAGGGAATACAGATAGTGAGAGACTCACAGCCAGAAGTTTGTTACAGTTAAGAAAATTAAGAGGAGAGAGGTTATTAGTAAGAGTTTGATTGTAGATGCTTCACATGGAACAAAGTGGGCAATGAATACTGTAAAATCGAAGTTGGGTTTATGGCCTGTACAAATTAGGAATACAGAAAATAATAGAAGCTATCTCAAAATCAGTATATCCAAAAGGGAAAACATAATACTTTCCCACTGAAGTCTTATGCCAATTAACCAGATCGTAATTCATTCAGTCCTCCAAATTAGACATCTGTTTTGTTTTGTTTTGTTTTTTTATTCCTACACAATCCAGTATCTTACCTCACCTATAATGATTTAGCGATCAGATTTGGCTTTCTGTAATAAGAAACCAAAATAATGGCATAACCCAGATTAAGTTTGGTTCTTTTCCTGTTAAGCTAGGAGCTGAAGGTTCTGCTCTACAAAGCCCCTAGGAATCCATGGTTCCTTCCACCTTGTCTACTATCCTCAGGCTATACCTCCTGTCTAGTCCAAGACAGCCTAATACCAGGTCTACACCCACGCCAGTACGAAGTAGGAAAAGAAAAATCTGAAGGCACATGTCCCTTTTATAAGAGCAGGACCTGGGAAGCTGCAGATCCTTTTGCTCACATTCCACTGACCCAAATTTATTCACAGTGTTACATCAGGGAGAGTAGTAAACATAATACTATTCTGTGAGAAAAAAAGAAAGAATACATTAGGGGACAGCTGGCAGTCTCCATCATATCCATTCCAGAAAAGGGCCAAGTGGCTCTACAATCTTCTTCAAAACTATTGTCAACTGCTTAATTCAGTCCTCATGAGCATTCATAATCAGGATGGTCTTTAGGCTCTCCCTGCTAGCCCTTTTTTCAGCAAAGCTACAGAGCTTGTCTTCATGAAACACTAATATAGTAAAGTCCTTCTCCCCTGCTTAAAGTGCTCCGCCAGTTCACAATTAGGTCCCAAGTCTTTAGCACAGAAAACAAACTAGCCCCAACCTGCTTCTCCACCATTATTTCCCATGCTCCTCCATAAAAGATTCTTCACTCCATTCCTACTGAACTTCTCACCATTCCAGAACATACCAAGCTGTTTCATAACTTCTTGAGACTGTACTTGTTATTACTTCCGCCTGAAAATTACTTTCCCATACGTGCCCTTTGATAAAACTTTCCTTTGTAAAACTTTTTAGGCAGAACTATTTAAAATAACTGCAAATTCCTCATTCACAAATGTATTCATTCTTTCAATATTCATTGAGTGCTCTTCTCAATTTTTGATAAACCTGAGAAGATATATCCACGTCTGAATCTTAGGGTATCACTGGAAATTGGTTATGGGTATAGGAAAATAAGGAGACCCATCATATAAAAGAGTATACGTACTCTTTTATGTATCTCTCTGCTCACATGGCAGGTGCAGAGGAGAAAGGGAGGTGTAAAGAGGAATTTTTGAGATTAAAGTACCTAGCAAACATGAATCAAGTATAAACTTCCAGAACATTTGGCAGGCGGCCTCTAAGATGGACCCAATAAACCCCACCTCCTGATACTCATGCCCTTATGAAATCCTCTCCCTTTGAATGTGGGCTGGACCCACTGACTCACTTTTAATGAACATTTAGCAAAAGCAATGAAATGTCAATTCTGAGATTAGGTTATCAAAGGACTCTGGCTTCCATCTTGTTCCCTCTCATGGAAACCAGCTGTCATGTGGTGAGCTGACATACAGAAGGGCCACATGACAAATAACTGAGGG
This sequence comes from Saimiri boliviensis, assembly GCF_048565385.1. Taxonomy (NCBI): domain Eukaryota; kingdom Metazoa; phylum Chordata; class Mammalia; order Primates; family Cebidae; genus Saimiri; species Saimiri boliviensis. The sequence continues at coordinate 126,267,234 of NC_133451.1, forward strand.
AGGTCTCCTGACAACAGCTAGTGAAGAACTGAGGCCCGCAGTTCACAAAGAGCTGAATCCTACCAAGAACCAACTTACCAAAATCCTACCAAGATCAAGCTTAGAGGTAGATGCTTGACCAAGCACGGTGGCTCATGCCTGTAATCCCAGTGCTTTGGGAGGCTGAGGCAGGTGGATCACTTGAGGACTGGAGTTCAAGACCAGCCTGGCCAACATAGCCATGCCACTCTAGCCTGAGCAACAGGGTTAAACCTTGTCTCAAAACAAAACAAAAACAACAAAAAGAAGTTGACCCTTCCCAGCTGTGCCTTGAAACCACACCCCCAAGTGATATCGTCACTGCAACCTTGTGAGAAACCTTGAGGGAGAGGAGCCTAGTAAGCCATGCCTGATTCCTGACCCAAGGAAAGGGTGAGAAAATAAATATTGGTTTAAGCGATCAAATTTTAGGATAACCTGTTACACAGGAATAAATAACTAATGCAGGACCTAAAAGCAACGATGCATCCTGTGAAAAGATATCTGATCCCACATATCATTTTTTTTTAATGCTTAAAAATATGAAAAAAAAAAAAAACCCACAAAAATCCTGAGGAAAAAATACAGACTCTCTGAAGCTGCTAGTGAAAGTACCTAGTCATGAAGTTCTAGCAATATGTTTGAAACTACAAAAAATTTCCTTTAAATACTCAAAACCTTTCAGACCTGCTGCCAAGATGGCCAAATAGGAACAGCTCCAGAGCACAGTGAACTGAGAGCGAGGCAGAAGGCGAGTGATCTCCGCATTTCCAACCGAGGTACCAGGTTCATCTCAATGGGACTGGCTGGACAGTGGGTGTACCCCAAGGAGGACAAACCCAAGCAGGGTGGGGCACTGCCTCACCTGGGAAGTGCAATGGGCCAGAGGACCCCCCCACACACACACAACCGAGGCCATCGGGAATTTTTCCAGCCACTCCAGCACTTGGTTCAGATACTGCGCCTCTCCTACAATCTTTACAGCCCATAGATCAGGAGATTCTCACTGGGCCGACAAGCTCTGTGGGTTTCCAGCACAAATCTGGGTGGCTGTATGAACGGGTGCCGTGGGTTTCCAGCACAGATGTTGGGGGGCCGTTTCAGCAGGCACTGCGGGTTTCCAGCACAACTCTGGGCAGCTGTTTTAGCTGGCGCCTGGAACGCCTCCCAGACACAGCCACCTATTCCCTTGAAGGAAAAAAGGGGGCTGAAGGCAGGGAACTAAGTGATCTGGCTTGGCAGGTCACAACCACACAAAGAGCAGCAAACTGAAACTTACTGGCTAGGGAGTTTCCCAGCCAGGACAGCAGTTTGAGCTCAACCTCTGACAGCCGAGCTAGGCTGGGGGAAGGGCATCTGCCATTACTAAGGCAGTCCACCATTACCAAGGCAGTCCTAACCTTACCTATGTAAACAAATCACAAGGAAATTTACACAGCAGCTGGGCGGAGCCCGCAGCAGCCCAGCAATGTCTCTGCAGGCAGACTGTGAATAGACTTCCTCCTTGATGGGCAGGTCATCTCTGAAAAAAGGCAGCAGCCCCTCCAGGATTTATAAATAAAGCTTCACCTTCCCAGGACAGAGCACCTGAACAAAGGGGTGAGTTCCGTTGCAGCAGACTAAAATGTCCCTGCCAAGCAGCTCTGAAGGAAGCAATGAAGCTCCTAGCACAGCACTTGAGCTCTGTTAGTGGACAGACTGCCTCCTCAAGTGACTCCCTGACCCCCGTATATACAAACAGACACCTCATTCAGGAGAGCTCTGGCTGACATCTCGTGGAACAAAGCTACCAGAGGAAAGAACAGGCAGCAATCCTTACTGTTCTGTAGCCCCGTGGGTGATTCCAAGGCAAGCACGGTCCAGAGTGGACCTCCGGCAGTCCTGCAGCAGAGGGGCCTGACTGCTACAAGTAAAACTAAAAAACAGAAAGAAATAGCTTCAACATCAACAGAAAGGATATCCACTCAGAGACCCCCATCCAAAAGTCACCATCTTCAAAGACCACAGGTAGATAAATCCACGAATATGGGAAGAAACCAGGGCAAAAAGGATGAAATCACCAAAAAACAGAAGGCCTCTCCTCCTCTAAGGCAGTCCTAACTCCTTAGAGTTAGGGCAACTCCTAACCACAACTCCTAACCAGTAAGGGAACAAAACTAGATGGAGAATGAGTTTGACAAATTGACAGAAGCAGGCTTCAGAAGGTGGGTAATAACAAACTTCTGTGAGCTAAAGGAATATGTTCTAACCCAATGCAAAGAAACTAAGAACGTTGAAAAAAGGTTACACAAAATGCTAACTAGAATAACAAGCTTAGAAAGGAATATACATGACTTGATGGAGCTGAAAAACATAGCACAGGAACGTCACAAAGCATACACAAGTTTCAATAGCCTAATCAATCAAACGGAAGAAAGAATATCAGAGACTGAAGATTTACTCAGTGAAATAAAATGAGAAAGCAAGATTAGAGAAAAAGGAGTGAGCCGGGCACGGTGGCTCAAGTCTGTAATCTCAGCACTTTGGGAGGCCGAGGCGGGTGGATCACAAGGTCAAGAGATCAAGACCATCCTGGTCAACATGGTGAAACCCCGTCTTTACTAAAAATACAAAAAAATTAGCTGGGCATGGTGGTGCGTGCCTGTAATCCCAGCTACTCAGGAGGCTGAGGCAGGAGAATTGCCTGAACCCAGGAGGCGGAGGTTGTGGTGAGCCGAGATCGCGCCATTGCACTCCAGCCTGGGTAACAAGAGCGAAACTCCATCTCAAAAAAAAAAAAAAAAAGAAAAAGAGAAAAAGGAGTGAAAAGAAATGAACAAAGCCTCCAAGAAATATGGGATTATGTGAAAAGACCTAATCTATATTTGATAGGTGTACCTGAATGTGACAGAGAGAATGAATCCAAACTAGAAAACACTCTTCAGGATATTATCCAAGAGAACTTCCCCAAACTAGCAAGGCAGGCCAACATTCAAATACAGGAAATACAAAGAACATCACAAAGATATTCCTCAAGAAGAGTAACCCCAAGGCACATTAACTGTCAGATTCACCAGGGTTCAAATGAAGGAAAAAATGCTAAGGGCAGTCAGAGAGAAAGGTCGGGCTACCCATAAAGGGAAGTCCATCAGACTCACAGTGGATCTCTTGCAAAAACCCTAAGGCAGAAGAGAGTGAGGGCCAATATTTAACATGGTTAAAGAAGAGAACTTTCAACCCAGAATTTCATAACCAGCCAAACTAAGCTTCATAAGTGAAGGAGATAAAAATCCTTTATGGAAAAGCAATTGCTGAGAGACTTCATCACCACCAGGCCTGCCTTACAAAAGCTCCTGGAAGAAACACTAAACATGGAAAGGAACAACCAGTATCAGCCACTGCAAAAACATACCAAATAGTAAAGACCATCGACACAATGAAGAAACTGCATCAATTAACAGGCAAAAAAAAAAAACCAGCTGGTATCAAAATGACAGGATCAAATCCACACATAGCAATAATAACCTTAAATGTAAATGGGCTAAATGCCCCAATCAAAAGACACAGACAGGCAAATTGTAAAAAAAGTCAAGGCCCATCAGCATGCGGTACTCAGGAGACCCATCTCATGTACAAAGGCACACACAGACTCAAAATACAGGGATGGAGGAAGTTTACCAAGCAAATGGAGAGCAAAAGCAAGCAGGGGTTGCAATCCTAGTCTCTGATAAAATGGACTTTAAACTAAGAAATATCAAAGGACACAAACAAGGACGTTACATAATGGCAAAGGGACCAATGCAACAAGAAGAGCTAACTATCCTAAGTATATATGCACTAAATACAGGAACACCCAGATACATAAAGCAAGTTCTTAACAACCTACAAAGAGACATAGACTCCCACACAATAATAGTGGGAGACTTTAACACTCCACAGTCAATACTGGACAGATCAATGAGACAGAAAATTAACAAGGATATCCAGGATTTGAACTCAGAACTGGACCAAGCAGACTTAGACATCTACAGAACTCTCCACCCCAAATCACAGTACCACATCGCCCTTACTCTAAAATTGACCACATAATTGGAAGTAAATCACTCCTTGGCAAATGCGAAAGAATGGAAATCATAACAACCAGTCTCTCAAACCACAGTGCAATCAAATTAGAACTCAGGATTAAGAAATTCACTCAGAAGTGCACAACTGCATGGAAACTGAACAACCGACTCCTGAAGGGCTACTGGATAAACAATGAAATGAAGGCAGAAATAAAAATGTTTTTCAAAACCAATGAGAATGAAGACATGTCACAGAATCTGTGGGACACATTATAAGCAGTCTCCAGAAGAAAATTTATAGCACTAAATGCCCACATGAAAAGCAAGGAAAGATCTAAAATCAACACCCTATCATCAAAACTGAAAAATCTAGAGGAGCAAGATCAAAAAAATTTAAAAGTCAGCAGAAGACAAGAAATAACTAAGACCAAACCAGATCTGAAGGAGATAGAGGCATAAAAAACCCTTCAAAAAAATCAATAAATCCAAGAGCTGGTTTTTTTAAAAGATCAACAAAATAGACCGCTAGCCAGACTAATAAAAAAGAAAAGAGAGAAGAATTGAATAGATGCAATAAAAAATGATAAAGGGGATATCACCACCAATTCCACAGAAATACAAACTGCCATCAGAGATTACTACAAACAGCTCTATGCACATATACCAGTAAATCTATAGAAAATGAATAAATTCCTGGACACTTACATCTTCCCAAGACTAAATCAGGAAGACGTTGAATCCCTGAATAGATCAATAACAAGGTCTGAAGTTGCAGCAGCAATTAATTGCCTACCAACCAAAAGAAGTCCAGGTTCACAGCTGAATTCTACCAGGCATAAATCTTTGTACCATTCCTTCTGAAACTATTCCAAACGATACAAAAAGAGGGAATCTTCCCTGACTCATTTTATGAGACCAACATCAGCCTGATATCAAAACCTGGCAGAGACATAACTGAAAAAGAAAACTTTAGGCTAACATCCATGATGAACAACGATGTAAAAATCTTCAGTAAAATACTGGCAAACTGATTACAACAGCACATCAAAAAGCTTATCCATCATGATCAAGTAGGCTTCATCCCAGGGATGCAAAGCTGGTTCAACACAGAGAAATCTATAACCGTAATACATCACATAAACAAAACCAAAGACAAAAACCACATGATTATCTCAATAGATGCAGAGAAGGCCTTTGACAAAATTCAACAGCACTTTATACTAAAAACTCTCAATAAACTAAGTATCGATGCAACATATTTCAAATTAATAAAAGCTATCTACGACAAACCCACAGCTAATATCATACTGAATGGGCAAGAACTGGAAGCATTCCCTTTGAAAACTGGCACTAGACAAGGGTGACCTCTCTCACCATTCCTGCAACACAGTATTGGAAGTTCTAGCCAGAGCAATCAGGAAGGAAAAAGAAATAAAGGGTATTCAATTAGGAAAAGAGGAAGTCAAATTGTCTCCATTTTCAGATGATATGATTGGATATTTAGAAGACCCCATCGTTCAGCCCAAAATCTCCTTAACATGATAAGCAACTTCAGCGAAGCCTCAGGAAACAAACTCAATGTGCAAAAATCACAAGCATTACTATACACCAATAACAGACTAACAGAAAGCCAAATCATGAGCGAATTCCCATTCACAATTGCTACAAAGAGAATAAAATACCTAGGAATACAACTAACGAAAAATGTGAAGAACCTCTTCCAGGAGAACTATACAAACCACTGCTCAAGAAAATAAGGGCAGACATAAACAGATGGAAAAATATTCCATGCTCATGGTTAGGAAGAAGCAATATCAGAAAAATGGCCATACTGCCCAAAGTAATATATAGATTCAATGCTATACCCATCAAGCTATCAATGACCTTCACAGAACTGGAAAAAACCACCTTAAACTTCATATGGAACCAAAAGAGAGCCCACATAGCCAACTCAATTCTAAGCAAAAAGAACAAAGCTGGAGGCATTACACTACCTGATGTCAAACTATACTACAAGGCTACAGTAATCAAAACAGCGTGGTACTGGTTCCAAAACAGATATATAGACCAATGATCTAGAACAGAGGCCTCAGAAGTAATGCCACACATCTACAACCATCTGATTTTTGACAAACCTGACCAAAACAAGCAATGGGGAAAGGATTTTCTGTTTAATAAATGGTATTGGGAAAACTGGCTAGCCACGTGCAGAAAGCTGAAACTGGATCCCATCCTTACATCTTATACAAAAATTAACTCTAGCTGAATTAAAAATTTAAGTATAAGATCTAACACCAATAAAAACCCTAGAAGAAAACCTAGGCAATACCATTCAGGACATAGGCATAGGCAAAGACTTCATAACTAAAACACCAAAAGCAATGTCAACAAAAGCCAAAATAGCCAATGGGATCCAATTAAACTTAAGAGCATCTGCACAGCAAAAGAAACAATCATTGGAGCGAACCAGCAACCAACAAAATGGGAAAATTTTTTTGCAATCTACCCATCTGACAAAGGGCTAATATCCAGAATCTACAAAGAACTAAAACAAATTTAAAAGAAAAAAACAACTCCATCAAAAAGTGGGCTAAGAATATGAACAGACACTTTTCAAAAGAAGAAATTTATGTGGCCAACAAACATATGAAAAAATGCTCATCATCCCTAGTCATTAGAGAAATGCAAATCAAAACCACATTGAGATACCATCTCAGACCAGTTAGAATGGTGATCATTAAAAAAACTGAGACAACAGATGCTGGAGAGGATGTGGAGAAATAAAAATGCTTTTATACTCTTGGTAGGAGTGTAAATTAGTTCAACCACTGTGGAAGACAGTGTGGCCATTCCTCAAGGATATGGAAATAAAAATACCATTTAACCCAGCAATCCCATTACTGAGTATATACCCAAAGGATTATAAATCATTCTATTATAAAGACACAGGCACACATATGTTTATCAAGGCACTGTTTACAATAGCAAAGACTTGGAACTGACCCAAATGCCTATCAATGATAGACTGGATAAAGAAAATGTGGCACATATACACCATGGACTACTATGCAGCCATAAAAATGGATGAGTTCATGTCCTTGGCAGGGACATGGATGAACCTGGAACCATCATTCTCAGCAAACTAAAAGAACAGAGAACCAAACACTGCATGTTCTCACTCATAAGTGGGTACAGAACAATGAGAACACATGGACACAGGGAGAGGCACATCACACACTGGGGTCTGTTGAGGGGTGGGGAGCTAAGGAAGGGATAGCAGGGGGTGGGGGAATGGGGAGGGATAGCATTAGGAGAAAAACGTAATGTAGGTGATGGGGGGATGGAGGCAGCAGACCACCATGGCATGTGTATACCTATGTAATAATCCTGCAAGGTCTGCACATGCACCCCAGAACTTAAAATACAATAAAAATAAAAAATTAAAACTAAAGATTCAAAAACTTTCTTTAGGGAAAAAAATGTGATACCGTTTGAATATAAAAACATCCTCTTAGCTTTAGACAATGTTGGCTAAAAAAACCTTCAAGACTCTGTACAAAGAAAGTACAAAAAAATGAACTTATTTTTTGACTCAACTGTAAGTTATGATTCCTTATAATAACTTATTGATAAAAAAGGTTGCCTCAAGGCAGAATATGACTATATGAGACACAGAAATATGTACAATAAAATGTACTGTATTTCAAAACACTTTCATATTTTTGAATACATTAAAATTTAGAAGAAAATGTTTCAACAGGGAAAAACTAAAGTAAAACTCTATCATAAAACAACTAACAGACTGTTTTAAATACCTATGTCTATGAAAAGGCTCTGCACCACAGAAATTGTTCAGTGAGAAAATCTGCATTAAAAGTATCTCTTCCCTATAATCTTTAGTGACTACTTCAAAAAATTCAGTCTGAAAGTCTATTCTGTGGATTTATAACTAGACGTAACAAAAATCACATAAAAAGTTTATTACAACAATATAGCAGAGTTATTTTAAGAGTTTTAGGGGCAATATGCATTAATATTCCTCTTAAATAATACGAAGGAACTTTGCCTAAAAGACCATCAAGTTGAGCCACAGTGTAGGCTCAATAGAGACAGAAATGCCATTTAGAGTACTCAGTGAAATGAGAGACTTAGGGAGTGATCATTTCACCAAACACATTTGAGGTATACAAAGTGTACATAAATACATTTTTTTAAAGTGTAAGACCAAAACCATAGCTACAACTGAGAAAGCTTAGAGTGTAATACCATAAACACCATATACCCTTCAACATAAAAATACAGACATACCTCACTTAACAGGGATACTTTCTAGGAAATGATTCAGTAGGTGATTTTCTTGCTATACATATATAAAGTGTACTTACACAAACCTATATGGTATAGCCTGCTTCACACATAGGCTATATGGCCTAGCCTATTCCTCCTAGGCTATAAACCTGTCCAGCATATTATTGTACTGAATACTGTAGGCGACTGTAACACAATGGCAAATATCTGTGTATCTAAATGTGTCTAAACAACAACAACAAAAAAGGTAAAATGAAAATATGGTATTATAATCTTACGGGGTGGCCCATCATATATGTGGCCTACTGATGACCAAAATGTCATTATGACATGAATGACTATAAATTATGGTCAATGATGTACCAATTTAACACCAGTGACATGATGGAAATGGAATGGAGGAAGCGAATCTACCCATTTTTTTGCAATGAATCTTCACTGCAAATATAGTAGCAAAATACACTAGTGAACCCGAGTGCATTTTCCTTCTTTAACAAACAACTATGATGCAATGGCAGGTGTCAATGACAAACAATGAATTAGAGCTTCCAAGAAGAATTTAATGGTTCCATATATAGGCCTTTCTAAATCCCAACCAATTTTCAAAGACCACTTAAAGGTCAAGTTCAACTCTCCTTGAAGGGATCCAAGAAAAACCATTTCCTATCTCAGTACCCTTTCCTTCTTGGTAGCATTTACCACTTAGCACCTAATAACGTACTACACTGCCCAGCATTAATTGTAGACTTGTGTGTTACTTCCTCAATAGCAGCTTATTTGAGTCTACAAATACGTCCTGAGATTGCAAATCACAGTTTGAGAGAATAGGTTATGAATAGTGCTTTCCTTAACATTAAAAGCATACCTTAATAATTATCTGATGCAGACTTTAATTTTATCTTCATTTTAGATTCTGACATCTAGCTCAGCTTATGTTATTCCAAACTTACCTACTCACATCTAGTCAGAACAAACTTCCTCTCCCACATTTTCTACTGGCACTCTTTATACCTCAACCTCACATTAACATTTGTTTTTTGTTTTTTTTTTTAATTACTGACCACACACTATAGATATCATGTATTAGAATAAGCACTGAGGCTTCCAGATCAAAAACTGATATGAACTTGCTTCATGGAGTTTATAATGTAGTTTTCTCAAGAATAACTAATTTAGTAAGTGCTGGCTAGAAAATAGCTTGAAAGCACAGGGTCCTGTGCTTTGGCAAGTCAGGAAAGGCCTCCCTGAGAAAGTAACTTGAGATCTAAAAATCACAAAATTTACTAAACATTTCTTATTTTCCAAACTACATTATAAACCTACCACCTAATTAATAAGGAAGTTAACATTTAAATCAAAAAATCAAATCAAAATATCTTCCTTGCTCCCAGAACAAAAAACAGAATATGAAATAATACTTTTCAGTACTGATTTTGATCCAACATCAACAAACATCTGCCTCACTGTAAATCTCTGAATACAGATAATCAAATACTATTTGGAACAAAACAAGGTCTCAGAGAAAGGTCTTTCTAAACATTACATAAAATTCAGAAGATTTCAAAGAATAACAAATCTAACAACATAAAAACTTAAATGTCTGAACTGCAAAACAAACCAAGCTAAAAACAAACTACAAAAAAAACTTGCAACACAAACAAAAGAGCTAATTTCCTTAATAAGTTATTTTAAGATTAATATGAAAAGAGTCAGCGAACTAAAATAAAAACAGGAAAAATGTAAAACATACCAGTCACAGAAAGAGTAAAAACAAGTGTTGTTTAAAAGTTGTAAAAACTTTAAGAATGAAAACGTCAATGAAATAGTTACTAATGTGTAAGACTAACTAAGGTAAAAAAGTATTAACATTGCATTAGTGAGGGTGTGGGTATATTAGGAATCTCATAATTAAAAGGGGTGCAGTCTTCTGGAAGGCAATTTGATGGTGCCCATCAGGGCTAATCACAGTGGCTCATGCCCATGATCTCAACACTTCTCAAACGCAAAGTGGGTGGATCTTTTGAAGCCAGAAGTTCGAGACCAGTCTAGACAACATAGTAAGACCCCCGTCTTCTACAAATACATCAAAAAAAATTAGCCAGGCAGGGCAGTGTACACCTGTAATCCTGGCTACTGAGGTGACTGAGGCAGGAGGATGGCTTGAGCCCAAGAGTTTGAGGCTGCAGTGAGCTAGCTCTGAGTGTGCCACTACATAACAGGCTGGGTGACACAGTGAGACCCATCCCTAAAATATTTTTTTAGTAAAATAAAAATAAAGATAGTACCCATCAAGATAAAAATTAATAGAATTTCTTGGTTAAAAGATTTTTGACCAAGAAATTCTATTTTAATTCATTTATTCTATAGACATATTTATACATGTATCAAAGGTGGGGATAAATAATCAATGCAGCAGTATTACAATGTCTGTGGTGGCAAAAGAATGTAAACAATTTAAAGGTCCATTAAAGATCAGGTTAAATAAGTTACAGAAACAAACGATGGGATATTTGCTGTTAAAAAAGCAAGAAGTAGATCTATATGTACTTAACTGGATCTATAAGATCAGGTAAGGCGAAAAAGTATGGGACAAAGGTGTCTAGTATACCATTTACGTAAAAAGAGAGGTTAAGGAACTTACATATATGCTGGTACACACATATATCTGAATCGATAGCTAAGGAACTCTAAACAGTGGCTGTTTCTCAAGTGAACCACGGCATTAGGCCTTTCTCCAGAGTTGGAGAAAGTCTTTTCGTGGCAGGCAAAATAATGCTCTGCCCTCCCCCTACCAAAAGCGATGCATGCCCTGATTGCCCCAGGACCTGGGAATATATTACCATTTATAACAAAAAGGACTTTGCAGATGTGATTAAGACCCTGAGATGGGGAAAATCATCCATATAAGCCCAATATAATCCTAAAAGTCCGTGTAAGAGGAAGGCGGGAGGATCACTGTCAGAGACAATCTAACCTCTCTGGAGGAAAATTTAAAGATGCTATGCTGCTGGATTTGAAGAGGGGAGAATCCAAAGAATGCCGATGACCTCTAGAAACCAAAAAAAAATTCATTAGAGCCCCTTGAAGACCGACAGCCCTGACAACACCTTAATTCTCAGTAAAGACTCACTTTTGGACTTCTGAACTCCAGTGATTTCAGAAAATGAATGTGTTGCTTTAAGCCATTAAAGGTATCACTTTATTATAGCAGTTAATACGAAATTAATACAATCTTTATGAGCAACCATTTTTTATTGTTTTAAACAATGTACATGTAGTATTGTCTGAAAAAGGTTGGTATACTAGGGAGACGTCTATTAATGTTTTTCTTTAGTTTTACTAACTTTCAGGAGCAAGTTTTCACTAGCAAATAATCTCTATGAGATTTACTAAACTGATTCATTGTTGTAGCTCACATTTATGGATTTGGCCCCAAAACACACAATCCCTACCATTAAGGTGGCCAGTAACAGTTAATGTCCACAGTAATGTGCATAGATAAATGCAGGGAGGATGACGCACTTTTCAATGGTTTATAGTCTAGCTGGAGAGGAAAACAAACACACACAAGCTCTATTGACAGGTTTATATAAAAAGGAATATACCCATGGGTGCCTAGTAGTATAGTATGAACCATACTTAAAAATACTAAAGGGCTGGGCGTGGTGGCTCAATCCTGTAATCCCAGCACTTTGGGAGGCCGAGGCGGGTGGATCACGAGGTCAAAAGATCGAGACCATCCTGGTCAACATGGTGAAACCCCGTCTCTACTAAAAATACAAAAAATTAGCTGGGCATGGTGGCACGTGCCTGTAATCCCAGCTACTCAGGAGGCTGAGGCAGGAGAATTGCCTGAACCCAGGAGGCAGAGAGCCGAGACCGCGCCATTGCGCTCTAGCCTGGGTAACAATAGCAAAACTCCGTCTCAAAAAAAAAAAAAAAAAAAAAAAAAAAAAAAAAAAAAAAAAAAAAAAAACAACTAAAAACCTGGCTGGGTGCAGTGGCTCATGCCTGTAATCCCAGTACTTTGGGAGGCCAGTCAGGAGTTCCAGACCAGCCTGGCCAACATGGTGAAACCTGTCTCTACTAAACACACAAAAATTAGCTGGGTATGGTGGCATAAGTCTGTAATCCCGGCTACTTGGGAGGCTGAAGCAGGAGAATCACTGGAATCCAGGAGACAGAGATTGCCATAAGCCAAGATAACACCACTGCACTCCAGCCTGGGTGACAAGAGCAAAACTCTGTCTCAAAAAAATAAAAATAAATAAATAAATACTAAAAACCTTTTAAATACATCATAAAAAAGTGTTGAGTGGGATGGATTAATTTGAAAAGATTCTTTATGTATAATAAACTAAATTTTTATATAAAAAAGACATGAACTTGCTGAGCTCCAGCAAAAATTTACAGTAAGAGAACATAGCTGAGCAAAGTAACGAAGGTAGACAACTATAAGCTGTACTGTTACTATTTTTTTATATAATTAAAGTTAATAACATTAACATTTACTAAGTGCCAGGCACTAGACTAAATACATTACATTTAATTTCCACAACAATTCTATGAGGTAGGTACTATTGTTATCCCAATTAGTCAGATGAGAGGTTAAGTAATTTTGCCAAGATGGCAAACTGAGAGAAAGACAGGTGCCCAACTCTGTCCCCTGGGACCACATTCGGAGCTGCACTGAACAAGGATGCAGCAGAATCACTGATGAGATTGTATCAAAAAAATCACAGAGGCAGAAATGAGCCAATGAAAACAGATTTCAATGTCATTCTTTTGATTTCTATGCCAAAGCAACATACACTATACAAACAGATAAAAGCGAAGCTCTGATAGTCAAGGACAACTACAGTCAAATTACCAGTCTATCTCCCCAATCACTCAAACACAATTCGATGTAATTGCTTTAATATTCCACTCTGAAAAGGAAAAAAAAAAAATACCCTATAAAAAGCTGGAGATCCCACCAGCAAAGTGACAAGCAAACACTGAATTTACATAAATGTGTACAATATAAAGCACAAAATATGCCTCAGTGGTGGATCTAAATAAACAAATAAATAAAGCACAAAACCTCGCCAAAACCAACAAAAGACCCAGATTGTAAAACAAAAATGATTGGCATACAATGAAAAGAAACAAAGAGGCCACATTGTGGCCACAGTATCATAACTTGTGACCAGATTATAAACTTCTAAAATTTTGTTTCTATTAAAAACCAATTGAAAATATGAATATTTATACGGCATGTTTCCATTCAAGAATTATCCTCAAGAACACAACGGTAAAAAAGGCACGAAAAAACAACATACTGTTTCAGAATACAAATATAACTGTGAAGAAAAATACTGAAATTATAAATACAAAACTTAGATAACGTTTGCTTCTGAAGGTTTCCTGTAAGTTATATGTTTAAAGGTAACATAGGGTCTTCAAAGGCTATGTTTTATTTCTTAAAACTACGTAATACGTAAAGCAGAGTTCCTGAAACTACTAATCTTTACACTTGAAATGTGTTTCAGAAACACTTTTTTGTATCTACTCAATTTTTAATAAAAACAACAAAACTGCTTCGGTGCCCTGGGGGGAATGGGGGCGTAAAGACAGGATTTAGGGCAGGAATGAATCACTAGAGGTGAATGGATGCCGAGGAAGAGGCTTAGAGTAAGCCCGTAAGAGTCTACCGAGGCCTGAGGGGCAGAGGAGCGTGGGGCCGGCGCTCTCAGGAGTCCTGCGAACTCCGCGATGCGTTTACCCGACTACGTACAACGGAAAGGTGCAGGGTTTCCCCCGAGGAGGCAGTGACTAGCGAGAAGTTAGGCACGAGGCAAACCGGCCATCTGAGCACTTCGGCACTCGGACGCCGAACTCTAAAGTCCAGGCGCTGGGCCTGGGACTCGCCTCCCAGAGGCTGCCGCCGGCACTCCACACGCCCTCTCAAACGCCTTGCACCCTCCCCTCTACTAAGTTCCCGAAACCGCATCCTCCTTCTCTGCACGCTCAACAAGAGCCTTCTGGGGAACCAACCGGGCGGTTCGGGGACGCAGGAGGGGGCCCACCATGGTGACGTCTTCGCGGCCACGGAGGAGCTCCGCACTCCAGACACAGGCAATCCCACCAACCGCAGGAGCAGCGCCTCAGATACTACCCGGGCCGAATCCCACGTGGGGCCCTAGGAGCCGGCGCCTACCCGACCGGAACGGGAGGGGCGAGTGCGTTTCTCTAAGGCGTCCCCGGAAACTGAGATCGCGTCTTTTTCGCCCGTGTTGGGCTTTTAAGCCCTAGCCCAGTAGCCTGCCGGACCTGCGGGCTCGCCAGGCGCGGCCGGAAGGAGCTTGCTACGAGAGGGAGCGAGCTTGCTGCGGGAGGCTGAACGCGGCCGGGCGCATGAGTTCGAGGCTGGGGATTGGAGGCCGGGTGGCAGACGCTCCTCGCTCCCGGGGCCGTCGCGTTCCGGCCCCAAGAGCGGATCTTAGCCATCTGTCCCGGAGCACGGCTCCAGAGCGCAGCAGCCTCTGCAGACAAGAGGTTCAGGGGCTGGGACCCTCGCAGAAGGGCTGCTCGGTGTTGGCCCTCCCGCAGCGCCCTTGTGCGGCACAGGCTCCTGCCTTCCGCTTTTCCTGGTACTAGATTATCTTGGACAAGTCCTTTCGTCCATTAAGTCTGAGTTTCTTTATCTGGAAAGGCCATTTCCTCATATTCAAAGCCTCTGTCAACCCAGTTTTTGTTTTCTTCTCGCGGCATGTGAGTCTTCCTTTCCCCTATACATGTTAGAATTCCGTAGACAATCTCATCATTCAACAGTGATTTATCGAATGTCTACTGTGTGCCTGGTATTGGGGATACTCAGACAATATCCCTCAGCTCATTTACGTGGGGGGGGGAGCATGTAAAAATAATATTTCAAATAATATAAGTACCCTAATAAAGATTAGCTGCTGGGGCACTAGAAAAGCTGTTTTACACATGGTGGCCTCTAAAATCCTCCTTTAGAAGTGATCATTGAATGGAGACTGGAATTGTAAGAGAAAACTAAGCATGGGAAGAAGTTCCAGGCATGAGGAATCTGGTGTGTCTGGATATGTGTGGGCACATGTTACTGGTTAAGGGTAATTGTCCAGGTTCTTGGCATTTTGAGCAAAGAATTGGACAAAACACAAAAATGAAGCAAGACAGAGAAAGCAGAGATTCATTTTAAATGAAAGCACGCTCCACCTGGAGAGCGGGCTGGAGCACGCTGCTCAAAAGCGTGGGTTACAGAATGTTCTGGAGTTTAAATACCTTCTAGAGGTTTCCCGTTGGCCTGCCACAAGTCTGATTGGTTGAGGGAAGGGACCAATCTGAGGTACCTTCTTTTTTCAACTGCCACACCGAAAAAGAAGGGATTGCAACTGCCGGGAAGCAACTGCCACGCAGAAAAAGGAGGGGTTGAAAAGAGAGTAGCCTCTGATACCCCGTCGGCATGAATGAGTCCTACGTTCCCTACTTCCAGACCCTATTCTTCTGCCACACAAATATTTAATCAACAGATAAATCAATTTTTTGAAATAATTTAAACTGTAAGCAAGAGTGTGTCCAGAAGATTCCTGAATCTAGGGACAAGATATTTTCACATGGCTTTTAAGTGGGTCAAAGTCCATTCGTGTGAATCTACACAACGATGGTCACCCTTGAATATATTCTGTGGAGGCAGCACATTCAGGCATCACTTAAGGACTGGGAAATGCTTCAGTGGGGGTTTTGCTGTTTGTTTTCTGTCATTTGAATAGCATAGAGTGCATGTGCACAAGCCTGCACGATATAACTTGCTACACACCTAAGCTATATGGTATAGCCTATTGCTCCTAGGCTACAAACCTGTACAGCAGGTACTGTACTGAATATTGTAGGCATCTGTAACACAATGGTAAGTACTTGTGTATCTTAAGAAATGTACAGTAAAAATAGGATATTATAATCTCATGTGCTCACCATTGTAATGTAGTCCATGACCAAAACATTGTAACATGCACATGACTGTACTCTGTGAAAGACTCCAATTAATCTAGAATATTTACACTCTAGCTCCATACTTAAGCCACTTCCTGAAAAGCCATCTTTCACCCACCCTACCCCATTCCCTAAGACTGGCCCTGTGGAAATCACCCTTCTAAGTTCTATGTTACTGCAAATCTTTTAAATATTAAATGTTTCTTCAGGATATTTTAGTTGTTACTGATTGTTTTATTGATCATAAAATTCTTACCTACTGCTAACCCATTCCTAAACTACAAACTGCCAACAACTCAATAAGCCATATATTTTGAAACTTTTACATTTTTAGTTGGATTTTGAAAATAAATCTTCACATTTTCCTCATTCAGATTCAACCCCTAAATAATAACAGTGATTATAGACATGTTAAAAATATACTGTATATGTTCTTTCTTGGTTGTAGGAAGGGAAGAAAAAAGAAAAATATACTGTATGTGTTCAAAATACACTGTGGCAAATGCAAACATGAATTAGACAGAGTAAGAATAAACATAACAATAATGATGGGTAATGTTTTGTCATAATGTAATGTATATGTGCACCACTGTGATAAGCAAAATAAATCCCTCACTTTTCCCCTGCAATTCAACCTCTTCCTTGCCCTATGCGGTAACCACTGCAAGTGATTTGAATACATCTTTAGAGATATTTTCCTGTACTTTAACAAACATACTCAGATGCGTGTTTATGTGTGTGTTGTATGTATGTATAAGGATTAAGTATTGATTAACATTAGATATTGATACAATAATTACAAATGCATAATTCTAGGGTAACCACTTAAAGAATAGAAATAGGATACCTAACTTTGTACAGGCTACACACAAGTAGAGAAAATAAAATAAATGGGATGATTAAACTATACTCATGTAATTCAAACTAAGAAAATAAAGGAGAAAAAAGAAACATAGGACAGTAAGGAAATTTTTTAAAAATGGCAGTAGATTTACATCCATAAAACAGTAATTATGAATCAACTATCCACAACTAGAAAAAACTCAGATTGTATAGAAAACATCCAACTGTGTCGTATTTATAAGACATATCTAACATACATGAAAATAGACAAATGGATAGAGCTATGCTAGGTGAATGCTAACTGAAAGAATGCTGGTATACATATATTAATGTTATATGAAATTGACTTTAGCTCAAACAGTAATATGGTAAATATAAAAGATCACTTCATAATGATAAAAAGTTTTCATTTTAAACTCACATACATCTAGTAATATAGCCCCAAAATATATAATGGAAAAGCCAATGCAGTTTCAAGTAGAAAAACCAACAGCCTTGGTGGAAATTGTAGCATGCCTTTTTTCAGTAAATAATGGAACAAACAGATAAACAATCAGCAATGACTGAGAAGAGTTGACCACAACACAATATGACCCAACAAATCTACACAAAATAATGCTTCTAGTTCTTACAGGAACACTTGTTTTTATACATATGGTATAGTTCACAACATTGATCGTACATTGGGTCAGAAAGCAAATCTAAACAAATCTGAAAGGACTAAAATCTATAGAATATGTTCTCTGACCAACTCATAATTAAACTAGAAACCAGTAACAAAGAGAAAGCTAGAAAATTGTCATATATTGAGAAATTAAGAATTGTACTTTGAAGTAAGTCAGGACTAAAGAAGAAATCATAATGGAAATTAGAAAATAGTTTACGCTGAACAATAACAAAAATAATAAATATCCCAACTAGTAAGATGCACCTGAAGTAATAATTAGCTCCAGTCATGTAAATAATAGAGCCTTCAGTATAAATGTTAGAAAAAAAGAAAGACTGAAAATTATTGAACTAACTATCCATATGTCAAGAGGTTAGGGAAAAAAGAAACAACAAAATAAGGTCGAAAAGAAGGCAGGAGCATAAGCTATTGAAACAAGAACAACAACCTACGTAATTGAGGACCAGAAGAGCCAAAGTTTTTTGTTTGTTTTTTAAAATTTTTTAAGGACAATAAAATATTTTCCTGTGTTAAAATTACAGGCCTAGATAGTTTTAAATTTGTAAAATAACGGCTGGGCTAGTGGCTCACACCTATAATCCCAGCACTTTGAGAGGCTGAGAGAAGTGGATCACTTGAAGTCAGGAGTTCTGGATTTGAGACCAGCCTGGCCATCATGGTGAGACCCCATCTGTACTAAAAATACAAAAAGCAGCCAAGCGTAGTAGTGCTTGCTTGTAATTCCAGCTACTTGTGAGGCTGAGGCGGGAGGAGTGCCTGAACCTGGGAGGCGGAGATTGCAGCGAGCCGAGATCCTACTACTGCACTCCAGCCTGCGTGAGGGAGTGACTCCATTTCAAAAGACAGAGAGAGAGACAGAGACAGAGAGAAACAGAGAGAGACACAGAGAGAGGAGAGGAGCATGAGAAGACAAGAAAAAGGAAAGAGAAAGAAGAAAGGAAGGAAAAAAGAAAGGCAGGAAGGAAGGGAAGAAAAAGAAAGAGGAAGGAAGGAAAGAAAAAGGAAGAAAGAAAAAGAAAGAAAGAAAAAGAAAGAAAGAAAGAGAAAGAAAGAAAGAAAAGAAAAAGAAAGAAAGAGAGACAGAGGAAGGAAGGAAGGAAAGGAAAGGAAGGAAGGAAGGAAGGAAAGAGAGGGCAACATTGTCTTATTCCTGACTTCAAAGAGCAAACTTTGGTTTAACAATTTTGGAAAAGAGTTTGGCATTATCTAAAAGTTAAAATGTATACATCTTCTAAGGCAGCAGTGTCATTTCTGGGCATATACCCTAGACTAACTCCAGCACATTTCTCTCAGGGTACATTTACAAGAATAGCAGTGTCATTTAGAATAACAGTGCTGTGGGCTGGACGCGGTGGGTCAAGCCTGTAATCCCAGCACTTTGGGAGGCCGAGGCAGGTGGATCATGAGGTCAAGAGATCGAGACCATCCTAGTCAACATGGTGAAACCCCGTCTCTACTAAAAATACAAATCATTAGCTGGGCATGGTGGCACGTGCCTGTAGTCCCAGCTACTCAGGAGGCTGAGGCAGGAGAATTGCCTGAACCCAGGAGGCGGAGGTTGCGGTGAGCCGAGATCACGTCATTGCACTCCAGCCTGGGTAACGAGAGCGAAACTGCGTCTCAAAAAAAAAAAAAAGAATAACAGTGCTGTGTGGTAAATTTTATATAGCAATGAAATGAGCAAAGTACAAGTATAGTAAACAAGTTGGATTGTTTTTATCATTATGGAAAGGAAGTAGTGCAGAAAAAATATGTATAGTATAATTCCATTTATATAAAATTTATAGCAAGGCAAAATGAATTACATTGTGTTTTTTACATATACTTTTATAGGTGGCCAGCAATATCTTCACCTCTGTGGTAGTTACCTTGGTGTTTGCTTTATAATTACTCTTTCTGTTTCACGTTTCCATTTTGTGCACTTTATGTTCATATGTCATATTTCACAATACAATATGTTAAATGTTTTTAATCACAAATAGTTCATATTCTCTTGAGTCCAATGCTGCTATTGTGAAGTCGCATCTTAAATTTAATTCCTTTGTGAGTGATTCAGCTTTGCAGAATTGTTGAATGATTTTTGCTGTTTTTGCTCTTCCTCAATTTTACTTTATAATTCTAAGTATTGGTATATTGTTACATATATCTTTGGTCATCTGTGGCCTCTTTCAATTTGCTTTTGGAATTTATACTCTCTGGGCATTGATAATTCAGTCCTCCCTAACTTTTATTGCCCGTTTTTCATTTTTACGTTTTGTATTCTTCATCTCTTTATTTATTTCTGCTGCCCTAGGGAGAATTTCTAATTTGATCTTCTGATTTATGGATTTCTAATTTGATCTTCTGATTTACCATTTTCTAATGTAGTTATCTTGCTGTATATTCCATCTATTGTCATCTTCATTTTAACTATCTCATTTTAAAAATAAATATTTATAGTTTTTTAAAGTAAAGTCTTACTTCTTTGTTTTGTCATTAGTATTCTTCCTTAACTGTTGCAGATACATATTGTGCTCACTTATTGGTCCATCTCTTTCAATAAATCTACTTCATATGGCATGTGTTATTCAATTTCTTTAAGTTTCTTTTATTGTAGTTGTTCTTCTCAGGCACTGATATGGTTTGGCTCTGTGTCCTCACCCAAATCTCATCTTGAATTGTAATTCTCTTCCTCAAGGGAGGGACCTCATGGGAGGTGAATGGATCATGGGGGCAGTTTCCCCATCCTGTTCTTATGACAGTGAGGGAGTTCTCATGAGAACTGGTTGTTTAATACGTGTCTGGCATTTCCACTTCTCTCTCTTTCGCCACCATGTAAGAAGTGCCTTGCTTCCCCTTTGCCTTCTGCCAAGTTTCTTTCCTGAGACCTCCCTAGCTATGCCTCCTGTATGGCCTGCGGAACTGTGAGTCAATTAAACCTCTTTTGTTATAAATTACCCAGTCTCAGGTAGTATCTTTATAGCGATGTGAGAACAGACTAATATAGAGAATTGATATCAGGGTAGTGGGACATTTCTGTTAGATAACTGAGAATGACTTTGGAACTGGGTAACCAGCAGAGATTGGAACAGTTTGGAGGGGTCAGAAGAAGACAGAAAGATGAGGGAAAATTTGGAACCTCCTAGAGGCTTCTGGAATGGTTTTGACTAAAATACTGCTAGTAATATGGACAATGAAATCCAGGCTAAGGTGGTCTCAGATGAAGATGAGGATCTTGTTGGAAACTGGTGCAAAGGTCACCCTTGCTACACTTTAGCAAAGATACTGGTATCATTTTGCCCCTACCCTAGAGATCTGTGGGACATTGAACTTGAGAGAGATGATTTAGGGTATCTGGTGGAAGAAATTTCTAACCAGCAAAGCATTCAAGAGGTGACCTGGCTTATTCCGAAAGGATTCAGTTACACGCATTCACAAACAGATGGTTTAAAATTGGAACTTATGTTTAAAAGGGAAACAGAGCATAAAGGTTTGAAAAATTTGCAGCCTTACTATGTGGTAGAAAAGAAAAACCCATTTTATAAGGAGGAATTCAAGCCAGCTGAAGGAATTTGCATAAATAACTAGAAGTTTAATGTTAATAGCCAAGACAATGGGGAAAATGTCTCCAGAACGTGTCAGAAAATTCACTGTAGCCTGTCTGCTCATAGGCCCAGAGGGAAGGGAAAAATGGCTTTGTGGGCCAGGGTCAGGGCTCCACAGCTCTGTGCAGCTTCAGGACATGGTGTCCTGCATCCCAGCTGCTTCAGTTCTAGCCGTGGCTAAAGGAGGCCGAGGTAGAGCTCAGACCATTGCTTTAGAGGGTACAAACCCCAAGCCTTGGCAGCTTCTATGTGGTGTTGGGTCTGTGGATACTCAGAAGACAAGAGTTGAGGTTTAGGAATCGCCATCTAGATTTCAGAGGATGTGTGGAAATGCCTAGATGTCCAGGCAGAAGTCTGCTGCAAGAGTGGAACCCTCAAGGAGAATCTCTGCTAGAGCAATCAGAAGGGAAATGTGGAGTTGGAGCCCCCAAACAGTGTTCCCCCCAAACAATCCTCGAAATTCCAGAAAGGTAGATCCACTGACAGTTAGCACTGTGATCCTGGAAAAGCCATAGGCACTCAAAACCAGCCTGTGAAAGCAGCCACAGAAGCTGTACACTGCCTTGCATCATATTTTGTATTCTGCATTTATGTTTTGTATTTTCCATCTCTTCATTCATTTCTGCATGCCCTGGATGTGACACATGGATTCAAAGGCGGGTTTGGAGCTTTAAGATTTAATGCTGTCCATCCGGGTATCAGAATATCAGACTTGCAAGGGACTTTTATCTTCTTTTTTTGGCCAATTTTTCCCATTTGGAATGAGAGAATTTATTCTGCCTGTACCCCCATTTTATGTTGGAAGTAACTAACTTGCTTTTGATTTTACAGGCTCATAGGCGAAAGGGACTTGCCTAGTCTCAGATGAGACTTTGGACTTGACCTTTTGACTTTATGCTGGAATGAGTTAAGACTTTAAGGGACTGTCTGGAAAACATGATTGTGAAAAACATGAGATTTGGGAGGGACTCTGTGGCTCTATGTTGCCACACAAATGTAATCTCAAACTGTAATCCCACATGTCAAGGGAGGCACCTGGTGGGAGGTGATTGAATCATGGGGGTGGTTTCCCCTATGCTGTTCTTGTGTTAGTGAAGAAGTTCTTATAAGATATGGTTGTTTGAGAAGTGACTGGCATTTCCCATGCCTGCTCTTTCTCTCTCTCCTCCCACCATGTAAGATGTGCCTTGCTTCCCTTCACCTTCTGCCATGATTATAAATTTCCTGAGGCTTTTTCAGCCATGCAGAACTGTGAGTTAATTAAACTTCTTTTGTTTATAAATTACCCAGTCTCAGATAGTATCATTATAGGAGTGTGAAAATGGACTAATACAGGTACCTAGTTTCTTTGGACCTGTAGCATGACATTTATTTTGTTGATGAAATCAGCTGCACATCTCTATATTGTATATTAGAGAAGTGCTCAAAGACACATTCTCAACTGCATCTTTTTTTGAGGATGTGAGGAAAGCAGAAGGGTTAAGTATCAGAGGAGAGAGCTCTAGGGACCAGAGAACCTCTGCTGACAGGGGTCAGAGGCCTGAATATTCCAGGGCACAATTCATCCTACTCCCGTCTCTATCAACTTCATATTATCCTGACCTTGTGCTCCTCTGGTAGCACTTCATAACACTTGGAGGCCAGCCAAAGTTCCCATTTCTCAGGTGAAGTAGGATTATGTATAATCTCTCCAGAGCCTCCCAAGCTTCCAGGGACATCTTCCTCCCCATGTGACTGCTGTGCTGGTCACCTGCCTCCCACCCTCCTACTCACTAGTTCCCGTCTTACCAGGGGTTTCTTGCAATCTGAATTTTACCTTCAACAGCCAATTTCTTCTGGTTTCTGTAGTTTTCAAGGTAGATTTTGGAGACACCTGCGGTAATACATCACTTTTCTTATTTCTAGGAGTCCTGATTATACTTATAAAATTAGACTTTTGTCATATATAAATTAGTAATTTTTTCTTTTGACCTGTTTGTGACTCTCTTTTAAGTGGGGAAACATTGTAAAGTGCCTTTTAATAGGGAGCTAGTTGTTACAGAAAAATGAGTTAAAGATGAACCCGGCACCATTTTGTTTACTTCTTCACAGCTGTCTGAAAGTTTTTGACTCAAAACCCTGCGAGGACCAAACTTACATTTCTACACATCCAGTTGTTTTAAAATATTGCCCCCAAAAGCAGATTGTTAGCCATTTAGAACCTACCTGCTTTGCATACCCTGAGAAACTGTTCCCAACATTTGCTAGCCATAAGTCTCATAGATAAGATAATCCGCTGGGGCCACTGCTTCTCTCAGAGTTCTTTGCCCGGAGACTCCCACCATGCCACTAAGTGACATCACCTAGATATATAACTCCCTTTCCACACTCCCGCTAAGACCTTCCTCTATCCCCCTTCTAGAAAGTGGCCTTTGCACCCTTGCCTTCAGAAGGTATCATGCTGTCACTGATACCTCAGGTATCAGTGAGAAACCGCCCCTGTCCTCACAGCAACCCCACCCTCATCCCCAGGAAAATGTGTCAATCTCTGCCCAAATAAATTGTGTGCTAGTGCCATCTCGTGGTCATATCCTTTTCCTTGCTCAGCTGTCAAATCACCTTTGTAACGTATTTAACTCCTTACACAAGTTTAATATGTTACAAAACACTGCTGTTTTAAAGAAATGAGTTAGATAGATATGTACCTATGTGGGAAAATGTTCTAGAATTGTTAAGTAGAAAAAAATGAGTTGGCCAGGTGTGGGGGCTCATGCCTGCAATCCCAGTACAGTACAAAAATTAGCTGGGCATGGTGATGCACGTCTGTAATCCCAGCTACTTGGGAGACTGAGGCAGGAGAATCGCTTGAACCCGGGAGGTGGAAGTTGCAGTGAGCTGAGACTGCACCACTGCACTACAGCCTGGGCAACAGAGCAAGACTCCGTCTCCAAAAAACAACAGTTAAAAGAGTTATAAATCCCACTTACAATAAAACGTGGAATGACAACATGTATTTGCTCATTCATGCATAGAAAATATCTGGATGGAGGTACAATATGCTGGTTATAGTTTATGAGATTAGGATTAAGGTGGGGTGCTTGAGAAAGGATCTTTCACTGTATTCTTCTAAAGTGTTTGAATTTTCAAAACAATATATTTTATAGCTTTTTTCCAACTAAAAAGAAGAAGACGGAGGAAAGCTGAATTTAGTGAATAAAGTGGCAATAATGCACCAATAACGTGGTACATTAGGCATGTGTTAATGGAAACCAAAATATACAGGTTGATCATTGCGATTAGGCTGCAAGTGTGATTTCTCTTTTAAGAACGATGTTAATAAAAGGAAGCTTTGAAGTGGAAGAAGGAAATTGTGGTTACTCTTGTTAAAACCATTTTATTAAATTTTGTTTTAGGATAGCTTGTCTTAACCACATATACATAGTAGCAGAATCAATTAAAATTGATAATGTTTTTGTTCTCTCATTGTCATATTTAAAAGGAGTTATAAACCAAATTTTCATGACTATATGAATTAGTGATATGTTTTCCTAAAATGTATTGAGCATTTTAGAGCAATGAATACTTTAGATGAATATTCATTGTTGTAGGTTGAATTGTGCCTACCCCGCCTCTCCCATCAAACTAATATTTTGAAGTCCTAACCCCCAGTACTTCAGAATGTGATCTTATTTGGGACACAAAGAGCCTGACAGGGTCACTGCAGATATAATTAGTTGGGGTCATACTGCAGAAGTATAGTCCACTAATCCAATATTACTTACAAGAAAAAAAAATGGACCCAGACCTGTACACATGCAACCATATGAAGGTTGCAATTATGCTGCTACCAGCCATGTGTTATAGATTGAACTGCGTCCCCCCATAAGATACATTGAAGTCCTAACCACTAGTACCTTAGAATGTGACCCTATTTGGAGGTCTTTACAGGAGTCTGTATAGGGTCTTTATAGAGGTAATCTAGGTAAAATGAGTGTATTTGGGTGTAACCTAATCCAATATGGCTGATGTTCTTATGAAAAGGGGAAATTTAGACACAGAGATATGTATAGAGGGAAGATGATGTGAAGACACAGGGAGGAGACAGCCATTCAAAGGCAGGGAGAGAGGTCAGGAACAGATCTGCCCTTCAGCCCTCAGAAGGAACCAACCCTCTGCTGATACGTTGAATTTTGATTTCTAGCCTCCAGGCCTGTGAGACAATATGTTCCTGTTTAAGTCATCCACCTTGTCATACTTTTTATAACAGACCTAGCAAACCAATACATTCATCAAAGCATATCCACTGCTTTCCTCACTTCTTGTTCTCAATTTTGTCACATAATTCCACTTGCTTTCACGAAATTTATGTTCAGTACTATCATTTAAAGCATTTTATGGAACTAACATGACAAAGAACTCCCTACTTTAGTCCTTTACTCTCTGATTTCTGTGTTTTTGCAACAAAATTCTCTTCCTTTCCTTTTTTTCTCAACTCAACCTATCTTTCCTAACACTACCAAAACAATTTTATGAAATG
Organism: Saimiri boliviensis; assembly: GCF_048565385.1. Classification (NCBI taxonomy): domain Eukaryota; kingdom Metazoa; phylum Chordata; class Mammalia; order Primates; family Cebidae; genus Saimiri; species Saimiri boliviensis. The sequence continues at coordinate 126,293,232 of NC_133451.1, forward strand.
CTACTATGATTAAGACACTCAGATGATGAAAAAATTTCCATTGTTCTTCACCCTCACCTCAAAAACAAGAGAACATAGCAAAACAACTTACTTGGCTCTGTTTCAAGGCCTTTTCAAAACTGATCTTCCTGCTTTCAGACTAGAAATTCTCTCTTTCTATTCTCATAACTTTGCATTGACTTCCTCTCATATTTACTCTAATAAAAATTGTACTCATTCTACAACTGTCCTCAGCTTCAATGGAAGTACTACCTTTTCAATGACATCTTCCTGGTCACTGTCTCAGAGTAAGCACTTGCTTCTCTGGCCTGGTATAACATTTCACCTGTTGGCATCTACTGTAATTATGTGTTGTGTCTACCTTGTCTTCCCTATTAGGTTAAAGTCCAGTATCTGGAGAGCAAGAACCATCTTCAGCTCCTCCATAGAGCGTTACATAAGGTTATTATCTAACAAGTATGCAATAAAGAAACGAATAAATTTTTACTATCCAGTGAAAAAATCTGTTTTGGTTCTACGGCATGTAATGCATTGCTTTGAAGATACACTCTTTTAACTTGTAAATGCTATAAATAAACAATGCTGCGAGGTGAATCGTTTGCAAATCACAACCAAAAGATAAATGTTAAAATAGTAAGTGGTGGAGATTATAACTTGTCCACCAGTATTAGTGCTTCCTTTTGTTTTAATATTATCGCTTCCTACCCTAAGTTTCAGCAGAGCAGTGGCCAAATTGTTTCATTTCCCAAGCTCCCTGAATGTTGGATGTGGCTAGGCGAGAAAGTTTTCACCAACAGAGAATGAGAAGGGAAATTTACAAATTCTGGGTTGCTTCTTGAAAAAGAAATAGATTGCCCCCTTGCATTCTCTTTTTGTTCTTTTCTGTGGTAAACCAAGTGGTTTCTGGCTTCAATTTGTCAGATGAGGCCGACCCCTGAGCCAATGACTAGGCAACATGAAAAGAATCTGGGACCCTGTAAAATTCAGTTGAGCAGAGCTGACTGACTTCTAAGCATACTCTCAGCATTTATGTGAAGGAAAAATAAATAAACTTAAATTAAACTTAAATCTTGCTTGAGCCACTTCCTTTCTTCCTTTTTTTTTTTTTTTTTTTTTTTTTTTTTTTTTTTTTGGTCATTTTGTTACTACAGCTACATACCTTGAAAATTATACTACAGTAGAATAATAAAAACTGAACATTTGTTCTGAACAAAGTTGTTGGAATAACTTTCCTTAAGCACCATTCCCAATGGTAATTTTGATTTATTTGATTGAATTTCAATAAAGCCTAATAGCCAGTGTTCATAATGATGACCATTAGTCATCAAAGAAAAGGTTAATACTCCATATCCCCTTTATAAAAAGAAAGGCAGTTATTTGATATGTTTTAGAGAGTTTAATTTTAAATCATTCAAATGCAAAGGGCTTGGGTTTATCAGAGCAGTACTAAATCTTTCTGGGAAATTTAACCACAACAATGACATTTTTTGATAGTTTTTAATAATTAAAATTTCATTACCTCATGCTTAGAGGGACATCGTTTTAAAATGACACCAAAAATGTTAGTAATAGTTGGTGTAAGCGGAAATTTCAAAGTCTTCTGGGGTCAAGAAGTAATATAAATGTGTGAATCAGAGGAGTGCTTGCCATAAGGAGTAATGCAAGTTGGGATATCATTATCTGGAGAATATATGCCCCGTATAATGTATTAACATTCAAAACATTTCAAATGCTGTTCTGAGGCTATGCAGTAACTGGAATGAGATTTTTTCTGTAGCCATAAACAACTAGAAAACCAGATAAAGTGTTTAAGTGTATATGGTAACAGTTTTCATATATTGGAAAACAGGCAGCACATATAATGATCTAAGAAAGATCATTATCTATCTGGCTTTCTTCCTAGAGGACCCTTCCAGACAGTGCTACAGGGAAGGGCATCTGACACAGCATGGTAAATAAGGGAAAAGAGACGAGCTCAGGAAGCCTATGCTGGCTAGCATTTTGAAGTCTGAATGATTATAAGGAGAAAACTGTCCAAAGATCTCCAGAAATCTTTAGTAAGAACCTTTGCAGAAAGCACACATCTTACACGGCCAGGAAAATGACAGCTTGGGGATGGTGATACCCAAACAGTTCCCAGAACTCTTACGGGGCTGAGACACATTTGAGTCATGGCCAGCCCGGGTGGAGGGGCCTGACTGAACAAACCGGGGGCATTCAGTAGAAGCCCTGGAGAGATTATGCTTTTGTAGGGAAGCTAAACTAACACTAGGGTAAAACATACCCGACATTTGCCATAACAGACTTAAAATACTTAAAAGGAACAAGCGACTTGTCAGAACAAAATCCAACACTCTTTAAAAATATACAATAAAATAAAATACAGCCTCCCAAAATATTGTCAAGCATTATATTTAAAAAAAAAAAAACTAGATATTTCATAAAGCTGGAGAGTGCAACACATTATCAGAAGAAAAAATAGATAATGAGAACAGAGAGACAGAATAATAGACTTAATACAAGGACTTTAAAAAAAAAGTCTTTTAAAAGTATGCCAGAAGGGCCAGGAACTGTGGCTCAAACCTGTAATTCCAGCAAATTTGGGAGGTAGAGGCGGATGGATCACCTGAGATCAGGAGTTCAAGACCAGCCTGGCCAACATGGCAAAACTTCATCTCTACTAAAAACACAAAAAAATTAGCCAGGGGTAGTGGTGCATGCCTGTAGTCCCAGCTATGGGGGAGACTGAGGCAGGAGAATTGCTTGAACCTCAGAGACGGAGGTTGCAGTGAGCTGAGATCCCTCCATCCCTCCATTGCATTCCAGCCTGGGTGACAAGAGTAAAACTCTCAAAAAAAAAAAATGTGGGGTGAGTGGGCACAGGCTCATGCCTGTAATCCCAACACTTTGGGAGACTGAGGCGGGCAGATCACAAGGTCAGGAGTTTGACACCAGCTTGGCCAGCATGGTGAAACCCAGTCTCTACTAAAAATATAAAAAATTAGCCAGGCATGGTGGTGCGCGCCTGTAGTCCCAGCTACTCAGGAGGCTGAGGCCAAAGAATTGCTTGAACCAGGCAGATGGAGGTTGAATTGAGCTGAAATCATACCACTGCACTCCAGTCTGGGCTACAGAGCAAGATTCCATCTCAAAAAACAAACAAACATATATATGTGTGTGTGTGTGTGTGTGTATACATATGTACACACACACACACACACACACACACACACATATATATATATATATATATATATGCTAGAAGAATTAAAAGGAAAATAATATTATAAGGAGAGCAAGATATAAGGAATAACCAAATAGAACTTCTAATGATGCAAAAGTATAATATTTGAAATAAAGAATTTAATGGATGAGATGGGATTCAGAGCAAATTAGACACTGCAGAAGAAAATTTCAGTGAACTTTAAGACACAACAATAGAAACTATCCAAAGTGAAGTTCAAGAAGGGAAAGACTAAAAAACCAAAAGCAATAGAACCTCAGAGAGAGAAAGCAAATCGGTGGGGCCCAGCATGAGGAATAACTGCATGCAAAAGCATACAGGAATGTTTGGGGATGGTAAAAATATTGAAATTATATTTTGATTGCTGTGATAGCTAAACTGAAATAACTATTTTCCAAAATTCATTAATTTGTTGGTTCAATGGGTTAATGTTATTAATGTTATCGTTTGTTTCTTCTAACTCAATAAATATGATAAAATCTTCCAGCCAAAATAAAATCTCAACAAAGGGCTGAATTTGACCTGAGGGTAGGAAGGAGTTAGGTGGGATATGGCACAAATACTAATCAAATATTTCATGCATGCAATAGTAACATCTAATAAAAATGGTTTATAAAATGAATTAAACTCCTCTCATATATTTAAAGTTGATCATACTGATTTACAACCAGTAATCAAGTCTAATATAATCAGTAATAATACAATCAGTAATGTAAGTCTAATACCTTGGATTTTAAAAAATTACTACTGCTATCATTTTGTTATTATATTTTAGTTTTCAAAAGTAAGAGATTTTGTTGCAATGTACTTCAGGGTTATTATCTGGATAGAAAGAGAAGCATTTTCTCTGTAAAATATTACTAATCCATATGAGAATAAATACAACTGTATCATTTTCACATTTGCATGATACTCAACCACCTAGGCCAGATAGCAGATGAAAATGGTAAAGTATTTGAGTGTTTTCTATACATAAAGTCAATGTACCATGTCTAAAAATCCTAGTTTTTGAAGAGATCAACTATGTAACAACAACAACATAATAATAATAATTATACAAAAAAGACCAAAGTTGTAGGTGTGTGGGTAGGACCAGGCACTGAGAATAAAAATATTGAGTAAACTACAATTCCTAGAGCCCTTTCTCTTCTACTCTGAGTCTTCTTGATTGTTTCTTTTTTCTCCTGATTACTAGACTTATACGAGTTTAAGATATCTCTTTCTGTATCTCTCAGAAATGCTTTCAGTTGAAGATAATAGAAATTCATCCATAAAGTAGGAACGTTTAATTTTTTTCTTAACAAGGAGTCTGGAAGAAGATGGTCCCAAGGCTTATGGATCCACAAAGTTATGAAGCATTCATGCTTTCTACTTTTTCAGTCTACTGTACTAAGCCTGTTAATTTTTATACATAGGTTTTTTTGTTTTGTTTTGTTTTTTTGAAATGGATTCTTGCTCTAATGCCCAGGCTGGAGTGTGGTGGAGTGACCTTATTTCTCTGCAACCTCTGCCTCCTGAGTTAGGCGATTGTCATGCCTCAACCTCCCAAAGAGCTGAGATTACTGATGTGCGCGTATTGCCCAGCTAATTTTTCTATTTTTAGTAGAGACGGATTTCACCATGTTGGCCAGGCTGGTCTCAATTTCCTACCCTCAGGTGATCCTCCAGCCTCAGCCTCCCAAAGTAGCACCTGGCCTACACTATTTATTTTAATTTCTTTTACGTTTACAGGAAAAGTGGCTAATAATTGATCTGCAGGCATGAGCCCCAGCTCCCAGCCTTATTCTTAGGCTTTTGGCTGCTATAGCTCCAACACATCCTCTGTGGTGGTAGAGGGGATGATAGTGATGGTATAGGGGGTTGAAAACAATGGCTGGGTGTGGTGGCTTATGCCTGTAATCCAAGCACTCTGGGAGGCAGAGATGGGTGAATCACCTGATGTCAGGCATTCAAGACCAGCCTAATCAACATGGTGAAACCTTGTCTCTACTAAATGACACAGCGACAAGAGCAAAACTCCATCTCAAAATAAATAAATAAAAGAAGAGATCACAGTTGTTCTTGTACTCTCTCCTGTTTGCCAGGAAGAAAAAATCTTTAATAGTAATTATTCCCAACTGGGAGGCCAAGGCAGGAGGATCACTTGAAGCCAGGAGATTGAAACCAGGCTGAGCAACATAGCAAGACGCCATTTCTTAAAGAAAGAAAGAAAAATTATTACATGCAAGGCAGACTTCTCCTTACATCTTACTGACCAGAACTGGGACACATGCTCACTCCCATTACTAGCCAAAGGGAATGGTATTGTGATGCTGGTCCTAGATTAATTATGATTTTCTTCTGGGACAGAGATGGGTCAAGTTTCTGAAATTTGTTGCCACCTCTCTCTTATGCCCCTTCTCTCCTCACCCCAAAATAATTATTAATAACTAATATATGTTATTAATATATAACATAAATATAAAATTAATTTTATATAAAATTAATATATAAATATATTGATATAAAAGTTATATATGTATATAACTTTTCAGAGTTCCTTTTACCAAATCTCAGAACACTTTATAAGTCTTTTACACATACTTTATAAAATATTATTTTCTATATAAAAAATCCACACAGTCTCAGAAAATGATAGAGGAAAATTTACATTTACTATCTAGGGTATTACATGTCCAAAACCACATTCTTCTCTTAATAAAATTGACCTTTGCTAATGTTAAAAGTTTTTAATACTTTAGGAAATAGCTGTGCAATGTTTTAAATGAATGAAAGAATGTGGGAACTTGGAACAAAATGTCAAGTAGTCCCATATTTTTATTCATGTGAACATTGCCTCATAAATCATTTTTATGCTATCATATTTACTAATTGTGTGGGTTTATTAGAGTTCTTTTAGGCCAAAATAATGGTGAGCTACCTGTGTTTATATTAAGTACTTTCCTGTCAGCCTGTAGTAGTTTGCTATTATGTTATTGTGATTATTATTTTTTCTCTAATTCTCATCTTCTTTACTACCAGTTCTAGCCTACTCTGCTTGTATTTTCTCCTCCTTTTTTTTTCTGAAAAGATAAACAAGCTTTAATTTGCAAAGAGCATGGGAGTTATGAATACAAGATGACCTCTTAAGAACTTGTCCAATGCCAACATTCCTGCATCAAGTCTTAAAATCTTGTTAGTGTCATATTATTACCATTTATTCTAATATGTGCCCTTAAAAGTTAAAATGATAGGACTATTTGAAATAACAAATAATATTTGAAATAAGTTTTTTCTGTTAGATAATACAAGACATAATAAGTATAAAGAGTAACAACACCCACTGAATTGTTTACAACCCTGACTGCACATTGAAATTGGAAGATTTTTAAATTACTGATGCCTAGACCTATTGCCTAGAAATTCTGATATAACTGGTTTGTAGTGCAGTGTGGACACGTGATTTTTTTAAAACTCCCCAAATAATTCTAAACTATAATTAACGTTGAGACCCACTGGTCTCAGAGTATCTCCTGACAATGTTATCAACCTTGACTACACATTAGAATCAGTGGGTGTATTTTAGAAACATATCTTCCCGGACTCCAGGTCCAGAAATTCAAATTCTATTTTTCTGGGATGGAACCAGGTATTTATTTTCTTATGTGTCCTGATTTTAATGTGAAGTTAAGGTAAGAATTATATTGCTCAAGAACTAAGAGGTTTAACATCGCAGCATGGGAAGGTATGCTATATTGTCATTGCATGTGTGTTTTCTAACTGTTGTTTTATTGATGACAAACCATAACCTTGGCCTGCTAGAAGAGTTCAATGGCACAAATTTAATTTTTTAAAGTAAATAATTTTGTTTTAAAAATGATTTGTAGTAATAGTTATTAAAAGATAAACTGAGACACATTAAAATATTAAAGCATTTATTTGATCAGTGATTCATGAATCTGGCAGCTCCTGATGAAGGAAGAGAAGGCTTTTTAGAGGGTGAATTTGAAAACAAAAGAAAGATACTTGATTGGTTACAGGGGAGTAGTAGCGTTATTTGGGTAATTCCAGTGGAAATTCCCTAATTAGAAGTTAGCTGGCAGTTTCTGATTGGTTAAGGTTTTTTGTTTGTTTGTTTGTTTGATTGATTTTTTTTTTTTTTAATCATTTACACTGATTTGTATTTCCTTTTCTTTAGGTAGAAACTCAGGGCATTGAAGCTACCTCCACCTGCTGGCCTTCTAAGTATTTCAACACAGAAATAGTACTTTAGGACACACTGAAGTTGCAGTTCTATTTTTGCCATTGAGTGGTTTCAGATTTGTTCTTTCTGTAAATTTGGTCAAATTAGTCACTGTATTTCTGTATGTCTGAGATTCAGATATTTAGTAGCTCTGAGAAAGTGTTGAGATAGCATTGCCATGTTGGTCAGATTGAAAGTGACTTTTAATCTTTTCTATTAATGTTCTGATATGAGTGACATCTCAGATATAGTGTTAATGCATCAAAAAGCATAACCTCACAAATGGCTTCCTGTAATACACAGAAAAAAATTGACCCGTTTTGAATTTATAACACAGAGTAAGGTAAAAAGAAATTTAATTAAGCTTATTACTGTTGGACATGCAAGTGACAAATAAATATTAAAAATCCATTCAGTTGGGCGTGGACAGAGAGAGGGAGTGGTGCACATCCGGAAGCAGGCAGACTGCAGCATTTCCGTTTCCTCCGTCTGGCGGGAAGCTCCGCGCACGCCCCCCACTGGTGGCAGAGCTCAGGCTTCCGGGCGGAGGCTCGGCTTGGGCGCGGCCGTCACGTGACATCACCGCCCCGGGGGGTTGTGGGTGTCCCGCGGCGCCATTTGCTCTGCCAAACTGACAGAAGAGAGATCATGGCCAGTGACGCCAAGCCCGATGCGAAGACCCTGCAGGTGCTGCGGGACACCGCCAACCGCCTGCGGATCCATTCTATCAGGGCCACGTGGGCCTCTGGTTCTGGCCACCCCATGTCACGCTGCAGTACGGCGGAGATCGTGTCTGTCCTCTTCTTCCACACGATGCGTTATAAGCAGACAGACCCAGAACACCCGGACAACGACCGGTTCATCCTGTCCAAGGGACACACTGCTCCCATCCTCTATGCTGCTGGCGTGGAGGTGGGTGACGTCAGCGAATCTGACTTGCTGAGCCTGAGGAAACCTCACAGTGACTTGGAGGGACACCCTATCCCCCGACTGCCGTTTGTTGACGTGGCAACAGGGTCTCTAGGGCAGGGAGTGGGCGCTGCGTGTGGAATGGCTTACACTGGCAAGTACCTTGACAAGGCCAGCTACCGGGTATTCTGCCTCATGGGAGACGGCGAAGCCTCAGAAGGCTCTGTGTGGGAGGCTTTTGCCTTTGCCTCCCACTACAACTTGGACAATCTCGTGGTGGTCTTCGACGTGAACCGCTTAGGACAAAGTGGCCCTGTACCCCTTGAGCACTGCACAGACATCTACCAGAATCGCTGTGAAGCCTTCGGATGGAATACTTACTTAGTGGATGGCCATGATGTGGAGGCCTTATGCCAAGCATTTTGGCAAGCAAGTCGAGTGAAGAACAAGCCTACTGCTGTAGTTGCTAAGACCTTCAAAGGTCGGGGTATTCCAAATATTGAGGATGCAGAAAATTGGCATGGAAAGCCAGTGCCAAAAGAAAGAGCAGATGCAATTGTCAAATTAATTGAGAGTCAGATACAGACCAATGAGAATCTCATACCAAAATCCCCTGTGGAAGACTCACCTCAAATCAGCATCACAGATATAAAAATGACCACCCCACCTGCTTACAAAGTTGGTGATAAGATAGCTACTCAGGAAACTTATGGTTTGGCTCTGGCTAAACTGGGCCATGCAAATGAAAGAGTTATTGTTCTGAGTGGTGACACAGTGAACTCCACCTTTTCTGAGATATTCAAGAAACAACACCCTGAGCGTTTCATAGAGTGTGTTATTGCAGAGCAAAACATGGTAAGTGTGGCAGTAGGCTGTGCCACACGTGGTCGAACCATTGCTTTTGCTAGTGCATTTGCTGCCTTTTTCACTAGAGCATTTGATCAGCTCCGAATGGGAGCCGTTTCTCAAGCCAATATCAACCTTATTGGTTCCCACTGTGGGTTATCCACTGGAGAAGACGGACCCTCCCAGATGGCCCTGGAGGATCTAGCCATGTTCCGAAGCATTCCCAATTGCACTGTTTTCTATCCAAGTGATGCCATCTCGACAGAGCATGCTGTTTATCTGGCTGCCAATACCAAAGGAATGTGCTTCATTCGAACCAGCCAACCAGAAACTGCAGTTATTTATACCCCACAAGAAAATTTTGAGATTGGCCAGGCCAAGGTGGTCCGCCACAGTGTCGATGATAAAATCACAGTTATTGGAGCTGGAGTTACTCTCCATGAAGCTTTAGCAGCTGCTGACCATCTCTCTCAACAAGGTATTTCTGTCCGTGTCATCGACCCATTTACGATTAAACCCCTGGATGCCGCCACCATCATCTCCAATGCAAAAGCCACAGGCGGCCGAGTTATCACAGTGGAGGATCACTACAGGGAAGGTGGCATTGGAGAAGCTGTTTGTGCGGCTGTCTCCAGGGAGCCTGATATCCTTGTTCATCAGCTGGCAGTGTCAGGAGTGCCTCAAAGTGGGAAAATGAGTGAATTCTTGGATATTTCTGGAATCAGTACCAGACACATCATAGCAGCTGTGACACTTACTTTAATGAAGTGAACCTCTAAAAAGTCAAGTCTGTTGCCTTTGATCCAAAAGCACTGGTATCTTTATATTAAATTCATGCTTATTGTTACAAAGGCATTATTTATACCTACATAGTTGTACTCTTTTAAAGCAAAGCCATTTGACACCTTTCTTCATTCCTGATTTGGAAATTAAAGTTAATCTTTCTGTTAATCTGTGTATAAATGTCACCCTAACTCATTAATGTGGATTTTAAAATTGTAAGCAACAGAATAGGCAATAAAACAACTACCTAATACAAATATTTCTGATAAGACTACAAATATCTAAGTTTGGGGATTAAGATAGAGGTAAATATATCTTAAATGAATATGATTTCCTTGTAAGTTAAAAAATTGAAATTTAATTGTAGACTTCAATAGTCCAAGTTTTGAAGGATGTTTGAGCTTTTGTATAATGCCATCCTATACCTGCAGTTTTACAGATAATGTTTGACTGTAGTTGCCTTGGGAATGCCTCCGAAGTTTGTCTTCGTCTCGCCTCTACAGTTTAGAGGTGATGGTGCAGTAGTGAAAGCTCTTACAAAGTACCACATTGCTTGTGGTGTTTTGTGAAGAGATGAAACTATAACTGGTTCTAGTTTGCACACTGCACACATAGTTTTGTGAAGCTTCAGAAATGGTTCTGTTTTTCCTTGTGGCCAAAACAGATTGTTAATGTGGTTATATTTATCTGCTAATGATACTAAAGTCAATGTAATAAAGCACTTAAAAATCAGCTGCTTTAGTCTGTACTGTGCGTGTGGGATTTGATTTCTCCTTGATGAAATCCTAAATAAAGAGGAACTTTTATCTAAATCAGAAGCAGAGAGAGCCATGTCCCTTGAAAGCAAACCTGGAAATAGGTGGAAGCTGGAGATAAGTTACTAGAGAAGATTGTATGGACTAAAACGCCATCCCTTAAGCAAATTCTCGACTTTTCACTGTGAGTGTGTAAGTGTATGCTTGGAGTACAAGAAAGTAGCAGCCAGGCAAATCACAGATGGACCCAATGTTCCAAACTAAATTAAAATTACCCTGTCTATGTCAGGTAATTGTTTCCTTGTTTTTATTACCCTCATTAAGTTCTTTGGAGGTATAACCAATTTGTCTCAGAAATCATTGTCTTAGGAGGTGTGATAGAGCCAAAAAGTGTTAATACCAACCTGCAAATTAGAGAAATCAGGCTCTCCTCGTCTGCTATTATCCGTTTTCTCTATGCTGATTTGCATTTTTGTAAAATGATTATGAAATTTGCTCTGTTTTTCATAAGATTTAAAAAATACTTTGTAGAAATAAATTGATATAAAATCATTGTAGAAATTTAGAAAATGCAAATAAGCAAAATATGTTTACCCCACTTTTCACACACACAAAAAAACCATTCAATTACTAGCATGTATTCTATACATGCTGTGAAAGTGTGCACACAAAATGGTCTGTTTCCAACTAAACATGTGTAAGCACACCTTTAATAATGACCATAGATCATGTTTTTAATGTCTAATGGAATCTCAGACACCACTAGAAATTATTTATATATTTTTTGTAGCAGGGTGGGGAAGCCCTTAGGAATCTCTCCTGTAAAGGCTCTGTTCCACAAGTTATCAACAAGAAGCTATAAGCTCCAGAAAGAAGAAATTGCAGGTGAGAATTATGTCTGAAATTCTCCAAGTAAGACAGAATCATATCCAGTTTTGTTATATTGAACGTTCTCTAGCTTTGAATCTATCCTGAGATCTTTTAAGTGTTCACAGGAATCTTAGGAGAGAATCATCCTGATGGATGCTAACCCTTGACTGCTAGAGCTTGTGAAGATGTAGTTTTGATGAACAACATGATGACTGGTTTAACTCTGGCCTTCTTTCATTGTTTTTGCTGTGAAGGTCTATTAGATTATAAACTGATGATATTATATGTTATATGTCTATTAGATTATAAACTGATAACTATTAAATAATAAACTGATGATATTGCAGGGACAGCTGTTGACACCAGCAGCTGCCTTGCTTATGTCCTAAAGACTGGCAGACATCTGATAGTGACACTGATCATTTACATGGTGAATGGCTCCCCAGTCATTTCCTGATTTCTGTAATCCTTAGATAGTGAAAGAAGGAATCAGTACACTGAACTTATTTTATGTTACTTCATTTATGTTACCTTATTTAAATATATCAGTAGCTCTTAAGCTACATGGAAATTCCGTGGAGAGCCCCATTAGGGAAAAAATAATTTTTTAAAAAGACTTAATGTTTCTGACTTTAAAATTATGTAACAGTAATGAAAAGTACTCGCTGAGTTTTAGTTATCTCAGTTTGCTGAACTTTACAGGAATTACTAAATTCTCTAGAGTCCAATCAAAGAGGGGTTGGTTTGGGAAGTTGAGAAGTATTGACCTGTTTTGGTGGCCTTTACTATCATGATATGGAAGAAAGATCCTCACACATTTTTGAGATAAAATGGAAGGGTGTACTGTTCTTAGAGAGGAGCTATCTTCTCCATCTTTCTTGTAAGAGAGGGGAGTAGGCACCAAACCAATTCCCTTTACTATCATTGGTAGGGGAGAGTTTCTGTAAGAGAATTGCTCACAAGATTTGGAGTTAACTCCAAGAAGGGAAGATGGGTATTTCTTTGCAAGGTTGGATGTTGATTTAGACATGGGTTTGGTTTCCTGACCATATAGAACTACTGGTTTAGAGTAGAAAAGTTGGCAAACACAGTAGGCAAAATATGCCACCACCTGTTTTTATATAACTGTGAGATAATAATGGCTTTTACATTTTAAAATGGTTAAAACAATTAGAAGAAGATACGTCATTTCGTGACGTATGAAATTCAAATTTCAGTGTTCATGAATAAAGTTTTATTGGAATATCGTCATGCTCATTCAATTGAGTATTTTCCATGTCTGCTTTGGAGGCATAGTGGCAGAGTCGAGTAGTAATGATCGTCACCATATAGTCTGCAAAGCCTAAAGTATTTACAACCTGACTTTTTATCGTGAATGTTTGCAAACTCTGAGGGAGAGCACTGGGGAGAGATGAGGGTGATAGTATAGACATGTGGAGGGGATAAGAGCTGACCCCTTAAGGTCCAGGCCTCCAGGCTACCTCTATATTTGACTAAAGCATTCATAAGATTGGAGGTTGCAGGCTTGTTAGAGATTACTACACTAAGAGTAGAGAGGGACATGCCTCAGAAATTCTGTATGATCCCTGCAATTTGGAAACAACAGCAAAGTGTTCCCCAGAACACCACCAACTGTTACTTGCTATTAAACTTCGGTTAGGATCAGTTGGCCCTAAACCTTACTGAGTTTTTACAGAGGTTCACAAAGTTTTTTAACAGAGAGTGGGCAGTAATCTATTTGGAGAAACTATTGGGAAGAGAAATGGAGAAAAGTTGTGAGAGAACTCTCTTCAACTCTCACTGTTGTAACAACTGGGGAAAACTGAGATTGTAGCTTTAAAGGATGTATAGTTTGGATACAATAACACTGTTTTAGTACCTGAAAATGATGAAATGCTATGAAATTACAGACAACATTAAAGGTAATGGATAGGTTACAGGAGGTTTCAACAGAATACGGATGACAGCAGTTAATGTAAAAATACAATTATTTTGTGATTATGAATACCAGAGTTGAGTAACTCCAATCAAACTGGTTACCCTAAGGAGAAACATAATTCTTTGTGTATTTTACCAATTATAAAGTTTACATTTCTAATGCTGAAATATTTTTGTAATAAAATTATGATAAAATGATTTATGATAAGATTAAATCAAAACTTTATTTTTGTCTCCCTCTATCCCTTTAAACGAAATTTAATATGGGTTAACTTACTGTGGTTCTGAAGGGAAAGTTGGAGAGATCCCATGAATTTCCCATTTATTCTTAGGTAATAGAAAGCGCTATATGTACTTTACATCAAAAAAATCTTAGTCTGGATTCAGTGATTAAAATGTGTTCAGCTTACTATATGAAGCAATGCTTGTCTTAAGTAATATTAAGACTTTTGCTTTACTTTACCTGAGTACAGCGCTAGGGTTAACAGCTGCCAACCCTCAGGAAAGGATGTGTCGCTGCCTTCAGTTTCCTATTCCCTTCCTTTCTCCAAGCCTCTACAACTTCCAAGCTGTAGTCGTAGACCAGAAAAGTGTTGGTAGGGGCAGAGGAGAGAGAAGTCACTCTTATTCAGCTGGAAGACTGTATGTTCCTAAAGTTTATAACGTGGTTAAAGCTGGCGCATCACTGTACTTATATCTGTTTTTCGCATACGCAAGTATTTCTGAAATTTAGAGAACCTCTTCGCTGTGTCATACATTAGAATGAATGCAAACTGTTAGAACCAAATCTGACAAATATACAAACATTTATTTGTAAGAAGGCAGAAAAGCAGCCATGGAATGTGTCGTAAGCTCAAGGAAGTTGCCACTCTGTTGTGAGGCACTTCAACCAACACCCTGGATAAATGTTTGCTCCAAGAAGGGCATGAGTAGAATTTGTAAAATTCAAAATTACACAGAAGCCACTATGGCATGGGCACCTACTCCTAAGAAGAGATGCTGACCTAATTGGAAATCTCCCTGCCTGAAAGGATGTTTTCCTTTCCTGAAGACACATGACCACACAGGATCTAGACTTGGAGTAAAGATCCTCTAAAATAAGACTGCTTTATTTTAGATTTCCAGATTCTTTTATCTCCTGCCTTAAAAGGGCAAGTGATATGCATACAATTTCCAGTCAAACCCATATCATGGAAACAATGTATTTTCCCAATGAAAAATTATTTTAAGACACTGATTAACAAAAATCTATATTATGGATTACAGGTAATTTCAAAAGTAAACTAAGTATCCTAAGCATGTGGATGAAAACTAACATGCACACATACATTTATTCAAATTTGTGTTTATCATACTTTTTTTTTTTTTTTTTTTTGCTGCAAAGTCTCGCTCTGTCACCCAGGCTCATTGCAACCTCTGCCTCCTGGGTTCAAGCGATTCTCCCGCATCAGCATCCTGAGTAGCTGAGATTACAGGCAACCACCACCACACCCTGCTAATTTTTGTATTTTTAGTAGAGACAGAGTTTCACCATGTTGGCCAGGCAGGTCTTGAACCCCTGACCTCAAGCGATTTGCCCATCTTGGTCTCTCAAAGTGTCGGAATTACAGACATGAGCCACCGCTCCCAGTCATATTTCTTATTCTTAAGTGTTTTAAAGAAAATTACTAAATCAATAATAAATAGTACTGTATTGTCATTTTAGAGATGAGGAAGCCAAAGTGCAGATAAATTATGTATTCATAACCTGCCCAAGGTCGCATAGCTAGCGTGTTATAGAGCCTGAATTTAAACTTATGTATCTCATATAATTCTAACAATTCTGAAATATGTATTTCATTATTATCCCCATCATCACATATGAGAAAACTTACTCTCAGAAAGAAAATGTTACTTGTCTCTTTGTTCCTAAAACTTATTTTTCAATTCCATTATACCTCTTTGCCTCACATATTTGATTTTCCCCCTGAATTATGTTTCCTATTTAAATAGATGTTTTATGCATTATAAATACTAATTTTATAAAGATGAAATATTATGAAATAGCAGCAGTGTGGTTCTGGCTTTCGTGTGACCAATTTCTGGAAGAATAAGAAAGACATAGAAGCAATTGAAAGTTTATTCTGCTGCCTCGGCATGGATTGAGCCTATGTACATGTACCTCACCTCTGCAGCTACTCTCTAGGTAAGGGATTAATGCCAAATAGATCTTAGATGTTCCTTATATTAAAAATTCCCATTCAACCAGCTGCAAGTGAATTTTGTGTACTAGAAGTGAAATTTTTTTATTAGAAGTTTGCTGATTTGGTTAATTGGTACTTTTACCTTCTTTCTGAACAAATGCAAAGATGTTGGAATACTTTATACCAACCCACCCTCAAAATAATGATGTTGTTTTCATGTACATTCAGTCCTTCCATGTAGTTTTGAACTTAAAAAACTAATAAACTGTTTTAATGTCTGGCATTCAAACAATAAAGTGTACAAATCGTTCGTGCACAACCCAGTGAATTTTCACCAAGTAAATACATTTATGTAACTCACACCTGCCTGAAGAGTTATGACATTACAGCACTCTGGAAGCCACTTTCTTGACCCTTTCCATGGATTATCTCCTCCTTCCCCCTCAAAGGTAACCACTTGTTCTTCCCTTGGCTCTGGCTAAACTGGGCCATGCAAATGAAAGAGTTATTGTTCTGAGTGGTGACACGATGAACTCCACTTTTTCTGAGATATTCAAGAAAGAACACCCTGAGCTCTATAGACTTGTAGACTACCTTTGCCTGGGTTTGAACTTAATGTAAATGGAGTAATACAGTTTATGCTATTATACGTCTGGCTTTATTTGCTCAATATAGTGTTTATGGAATTTTCTGTATTGTTACCTATACTCAATGTTCATTACATTCTCTGCTGTATAGTATTTCATATCATGAATATGCCACAATGTATTTATTTAAATTGTTGATGAACATGTGAGTGTATTTATTTGGTGGCTATTAAAAGTAGTGCTGCCACGAACATGATTGTACCAGTATTTTGAGGAATATATTAACTTATTTTTATTGGTTATATAAATCAAGTAGAATTGTTTTCATTGGCTATCATCTTTAATATATACCGCTAAATGTTTCTATATAAATGGGTACTATGCATTTTTATTTGCTATTCTTGCAAACTTCTCCATAGTCATTATGCTAATATACACTTTCACGTCAGAAAATAGGCTGGGCGCAGTGGCTGATGCCTGTAATGCCAGAACTTTGGGAGGCCTAGGCGTGCCAATCACCTGAGGTTAGGAGTTCGAGACCAGACCAGCCAACGTGGTGAAACCCTGTCTCTACTAAAAATACAAAAATTAGCTGGGTATGGTGGCATGTGCCTGTAACCACAGCTACTCAAGAGGCTGAGGCAGGAGAATCATTTGAACCTGGAAGGTGGAGGTTGCAGTGAGCCGAGACCTTGCCACTACACTCCAGCCTGGGTGACAGATCGAGACTCTGTCTCAAACAAAAAAAAAAAAAAAGAAAGAAAGAAGGAAAGAAAAGTTCAGGTGACATCTCAGTCTCCACAACATTTGATATTGTCTTTTCCCTGTAGGGTGTTTGTATATTGTTGATTTTTATGAATAATATGTTGGATATACACCCTTTTTTGGAATATAGTTATTTCAAATATCTTCTTTCACGCTGTGTGTTTCCATTGTACTCCCTTAAAAGCTTCTGATGAACAGAAGAGTTAATTTTGATGTCCTATTTATCATTTTTCTCTCTTTGGTTTGCACTTTTTGTATTCTGTTTAAAGCATCTTTGCCTTCTCCAAAGTTTTTGAATATATTCTCTATGTTTTCCTCTGCAAATGTTATATTTTTATCTTTTGCATACAAATCTACAGTTCATCTCGAATTGATCGTCGTGTCTGGTGTGAAGTTGGGGGTCAAGATACATTTTTTTTTTTTCATTTTGACACAACTGCATAGCACTATCAGAAAATGCCATCCTTTAATTCACTGCACCATGGTGTTATTTTTCTCACAAATCAAGGGACTGTTAATGTATAGATCTGTTTCTGTCCTATTGGTTTATTTGTCTATTCTTATGTCCATACTATACTGTCTTAATTATCATTGCTTTATAATAAGGTTTAATATTCAGTAGTTAAGTTTTCCATTTCCCCCAGTTTTTGTTCTTCTTTTTCAAGATTGCCTTGGCTATTGCTGGTCTTTTAATTTTCATATTAATTTCAAAAATAGACTGATAATTTCCACAAAAATTCAGTTGCATCTTGTTGCAATTACATATGGATTATAGTCCTTTTTGATTTTCCATTTAAAGAGATCATATTATTAAAAGTCCTATAGGAAGTTAAACGAAAGAGATCTCCTTAAAATGCCTTTAGCAAGTTAAGTTCATAGTCTTCAAACTGAGGTAGGCCTGCTTTGGAAGGATCTTGGTATGAAGGCTTGGAAGATTTTAAGTGCATCTGTTTCCAGATCCTGAAGTCCATGTTTTTGTTTCTAAAATTAATCTGTTTAGTAATAGCCCTGTGATCATTTCCAATATTGTCTTTCATAATTATTCCTTTTGTACTTTTTGAAAGAAAGGCATACTTCGTACCATTCTTAATGTTATCATTCATTGCCGTTTGTGAAATTGTCACGGTGCCAAACAATATTTCAATATACTGTTTCCGGCAAAACCTCCCTTAATGAAGTCACTATGAACCCACAGTAAATCATAGGGTTTTTCCTTGTTTTACTCCTAATATTGGTAAAAATCAATCTTGTAATTAGGAAGTTACTTTAACCCATAAAACCATGCTATGAATTCAACATATATTATAGATTGGAGTGATGGCAATGATGACAATTTTTGTTTAATAAAGTATTTTCTTTCTTAACTATTGTCAAAACATCGTTGCTGAGTATCTCGGGGAGCAAAGCCAAGAACAACAGTAAGAAATACTGAAGATGGTAGCAACTGATTTAGGCAATCTGCAAGTTCTGATAAGTCCCTATGCCTCATCTGTCTATGCATTTTAGAAATTGAATATTCAAGACTTAGGAAAGGTCTTTTCAATCTCCTGAAGAAGAAACCTGGTAAAGACTCCTTTGGCTAGGTGCAGTGGCTCACATCTGTAATCCCAACACTTTGGGAGACTGAGGCTGGTGGATCACGGGGTCAGGAGTTTGAGACCAACGTGGTGAAACACTGTATCTACTAAAAACACAAAAATTAGCTGAGTGGGCTGGCGGTTGCCTGTAATTCCAGCTACTTAGGAGGCTGAGGCAAGAGAATCGCTTGAACCTGGGAGGCAGAGGTTGCAGTGAGCCGAGATCACACCGCTGCACTTCAGCCTGGGCAATGGAGTGAGTCTTTGTCACACACAAACACACACACACACACACACACACACACACACACACACACACAAAGAAAAAAAGAAAAAAGAAAAGAAAAGAAAAAGAAAAAATATTCTCATTCATTTCTGCCTATAGTATGAAATTATACTTTGTATGATAAGGTAGAGGAAGTTCAAATTTGCTGTGTATTTCTGACAGACCATTAGATTGTCTTCTTTTTTTCCCTACTGTTTGTTTAGATTCACAGGAGACATGTGTTTTTTGACATGTGACAACATTCCTGGATAATGTACAGCTATGTGCATTTTTTCATATGGGTATAAGAATCCCGCCTGTCACTGATCCCCACAGCTCTGTTTATTTATCACAAACATTCCTGGTTATCACTCATGGTGTGCATTTGTTCCATGAATTTACTAGATTTACATTAACCTAACTTCAGTATATTGTGGATTACACTGTATAAATAGAGCACCTAAAAGATAATGATCAATATACTTGTTTTAAAACTTATATTTACTTTTGGCCCAATACCTTATCTTATTTTTTATGTTAATTTCCACAAGTCAAGTAAACTGCTCTCTTAATAGTGGAAATCTTAAGTGCACGTGCTGGGCAAAATGTACCATCATTGCAATCTCGGACACTCTAGAGCAGAGTGCCCTGAACTTTAGAAAACCTGCTTCTTTTAGTCAGAATTAATTTATCCCTGTCAGATGTGATATGTCATTTTAATTCTATTGGATATATTGGATATATTAAAAATATGTTTACCAACTGTATCAGAAAAGAAAACATTAGTAATATAACCGAAGCTACGTAATTAAAATAATAATTAAAAGTTAGATGTAACCTTAAAGTTTCTGCAAATATGTGAGGAGAAATAATTTTAAGTCCACAGGTTTAGTTTACTGGGGCTCATTTGTACCAGGTAGAGACGACAAATTGCTGGCTTAAGAAATGTATCCAACCCATAAAAGTCATTCTATTTGAGCACAAAGGTTTTTCTTTATTTTTTTTCTAACATTGAGTTTGCACTGAAACACCTATAGACAATGGATTTCCTCTGCTTCCTTTCCACCCTCCCTCCCTACTTTCTTAAATCTGTTTCACAAACTTTTGTGCCAGACTTCTGAATCAAGCATTTGATTTGCTAGTCAAGTGGCAATTTGTAAGCAGATTGTATGAATAAAGAGCAAATAGCTTCTTTAACAAAGTAAAACTCTATTTGTAAGAAAGTATAAAATTTTACTGAAGCACAGAAAACAAGATCTGAGTAGATGTCAAAATAAACTATGTCTAGGATGGAAAGTCTCAAAATAATAAACATACCAATTCTTCTGAAATGAATGATTCAGACAAAATGCCAAAGTGATGTGTGAGGAGTGGGTAAGGTGTATTAGGGTGGTTAGGGCGAGGAGAAAATAGATTCGTTTTAACGTTTTTGTAATTAAATACATGTCTGAACATCACAGAGATATTTTGAAAAAGAAAAATAATGAGTACTGACTACACAATTTGAGGAACCTAATGCAAAATAAAAATACAAAACACTTTGTTAAAAAATTATTAAGATTTCAAGTCAGCAAGAGCAGAGAATTACACCAAGTGTAGAGCTCTACATCACCGCACAGGTTGCGTGCAAATGAGGCTGATCAGAGATACGACCATTCAGTGAGATCTGCAAATAGATTAATGGACATAGAGATATGATCTCTGTTTTGTCAGAGACTATAATGACTGGTTAATGATTCTTTTGTGTGCTTTTTATTTCCCTAGTTGAATCTCAAATCAATTAAGAAGTTGGGCTTCAATAGGAAAAAAACAGCTTGTGGTAGCTAAACCAGTAAATCCCTTTGTTTCTCTGTCTCTTATGTCTCTTGACCTGTGCTCAAAATTATACAACTAAAGCTATAAACTATCCATGTGTATATATGTCTGTATATCTGTTATTTAGAAAAGCTTTTATTTCGCATTGAGTATAAAATATTCTTCTATGTAGGAGAATATTAATAAATTAGATTATAAGTAACTTAACCTGAAGGAATTGTATTTAGTGGGCTTATAGAGATAAATCAGTGCTTATATAAATCAAATATTCCTAATGTTTCAAGAAAACAAAGACATTAAACTTACAATGAAAAAGTGTTTTAGATCTCCAATGCATTTTCTTACAAAAACTAACTTAGAAATGTTTTAAGGTTTCAAGCTAAATTAACTTAAGATAAATCTGTAAGCAAATAAGACCAGTCTAACAATTTTGATTTAATGAAAAAAACTGTATTTTCTGATTAATCCATGTGAAGTTTAATACCAAGTTATATTTTATTCTATTTTATTTTGTTTTTCCTAAACTTAAATAGGCTTACTGATCAAAGAAGCTAATTCTAACATAAAGTTTAGATCTATGCAACAATCTTGCATGTTCATCACATGTACCCCCAAACCTAAAATGCAATAAAAAAAAATTTTTAAAAAATGTAAACTTTTATGTACCTTAATTGTATTATTATTCTGATAAACATTATTTCAAGACTAAGATTTTGTTGTATGTCAGCTTAATGATAATTTCTAAGACCTTTAGGTAACATAAAACCTGACTGATATAAAGTTGTATTAATTAATACATAATAATTTGATATATAGATATTCTTAAATTAAGACAATAGTAAAACATAATAAAGAAGAAAACCTGGAAAGTAAATTTTATTCACCTTGATTTATTATACCTGAGACTGAAAAAAATCTGTAAAATATGTTAAAATTTTACCAAGTTTGTTCAAGTTTTACAGTCTTGCTGCTTCCTTGAGTTATAGATTAATACCTTAGTCCACAGTATAAAAATATTTTCAATTATAAAAGAGCTAATGTTCTTTTTCATTGTGGAGACTATTTTAGTTTTATTTTATTTTTAGATGGAGTCTCGCTTTGTCACCCAGGCTGGAGTGCATTGGTGCAATCTCCTCTCACTGCAACCTCTGTCTCCCAGATTCAAGCAATTCTCCTGCCTCAGCCTCCTGAGTAGCTGGAACTACAGGCATGTGCCACCACACCCAGCTAATTTTTGTATGTTTAGTAGAGACAATGTTTCACCATGTTGGCCAGGCTGATCTAAAACTCCTGACCACAGGTGATCCACCAACCTCAGCCTCCCAAAGTGCTGAGATTACAGGAGTGAGCCACCATGCCCAGCCCCTATTTTAAAAAAAAATTATTATAACCTTTTTAAAATAGGTGACCAAGTATTGTTTATCTGATGATATCTTAATCAAGTGTCTAAATCTCCTAAGTGTTTTCTTTCTTGCATTCCCTAAGTCAGATTCTAAATGCATAAAAAATAAATGCAATTGTCAGGATGTCTTTTAAGCCTGAAAATATTTTGAGATAGCCCAAAGAGAACCTGGAAAATAAAACATTTTTCTTTCACTTAGAAGTACTAGAAAGCATTTGGTTTGTTTAATATGTTACTATGGTAAGGGTTCCATGGGAATAGTTACTGATTCTCAGCCTTCATTGACCTAATTTTGCATAGGTAAAATATTATTAATATCAATATTTAAGAAATTGTATGCTCTATGGAAATTTAGAGAGAGTTCTTAATGTCCTCACTGTCCATAATATGTTTCAACCTCAAGAAAAACAGTTATAAAAACTCTTTGAAGTATTTGTCTTTGTATAGCTTAAGCTTCCTGCTTTGCCTAATATTTGATAGTAAATAGTGGTCATAATATCAGTTATTATTTAAAATGTCTATTGAGCAGAATAATTCTTTTTTTTAAATTCAAAACAACATCTTCTAGATAGTAATTCTCTATTGGGCATACAATCAGGCTTGCCCTTGGAGTCTCAGAGAAATACAGATGTCTAGGCCCTACTCTGGACTTACTGCATCTTTTTTGCTTTACATCTTTGATCTAAAAACTTAAGTCTCAGAATCACCCTATCACCTCTCTTGAGATTTTATCTTAATAAAAATCATATTCATACATTTGTGTAAAGCAGATGTGATATTTGATGGCTTGAAAATAGGCTTAATTATTTATCTTAGGAATAATTTGTCTAAATTTGATTTTGGAAGAGTGCTGTTGTTTCCTTTGTATGTCACAGAAATACTTTTCTTTGAACCCTCATTTGACCTCTCCAATTTAACTGTTATTAGGAACAAAATAACTGCAGCCATTTTAAATATTCATCACCCACAAACAGTTTTCCTTGGAATCTGATGTTTGCCTGAAGTCTCTGCCAAAACCTACAAGTCAGAGATATTTTCTTCAACAAGAAAAACAACGTTAGAGAATTATGTAAGGGACTCTACAAAGTAGTTAAACAACTGACTATTCAGGTAACAGACTCTTAAAGACAAGATTCTGAGCAGACATTATTTAGAAAACTTTCAAACATATCAGCGGACTTAATCAGGATACCAGAACTCAATTCCAGACAAGAAGTAGCTGGCATAATGTGACTGCTAACTCATGATCCCACAGGAAAACAATTAATGACTGAATGAACTAATGAGGGAAAATGTATTATGGTTATCTGTTTGGAGTATTGTTGATTTTGTTTTCACAATATATTTTTTAGATATATAAGGAAGCTACTTCTTTTTCATCTTAAGCTGTCTAATCAACACTGATTTTACAAATTCCAGTGAAACATTTTAAAAATAATATCTGATTCTCATGACACCCTCTCCTGCTAGAAGAAAAACTTTAACTAAATCTTACTTTTTTTGTGGCAAGTTAAGTTATTGTAATTATTTTCATATATTCGGTAAGAAACAGTCCTCTTTCTTACCAAGTAATAATTAGACAAATTGATTATGCAACCATTCCAATATCAAGTATCATATCTGAGAATGGTGATTATCAAGTCAGGTATTTTAAACAACAGATATTTTAAGGCACAAAGATAAATGTACTTGTGGGACCCCAATGCCTATGAACTCCTCCCAGGAAAACTGGCTTGGTACAGGTGGGAAGAAAGGCAAGAAACCTTAATCAATTTAGAGCCTTTAAGTAAAAAGCATCCCTGTTCTTAACTACTATGATGAAAACTGGCAAAAAGAGATTTTGGACTTGGATTCCTAGCTTCAGGACAGCAAATAATAGAAGCTTCTATACACTGGGAGCCTTCAGTCTAATATCTCTCATCCACTATGTAAATACTGCATGCATTTCTTATCCTTTATTTTATTCTTCCACACTCTACACAACCAGAATACCTGGAATTAATATAGTAAAGACATGTTCTCTATCATGTGTATACAAAATACCACTCCTGGCTGCGAGTGGTGGCTCATGCCTGTAATTCCAGCACTTTTGGAAGCTGAGGTGGGTGGATTACAAGGTCAGGAGATCGAGACCATCCTGGTTAACATGGTGAACACCCCGTCTCTACTAAAAATAAAATAAAATTAAAAAATTAGCCAGGCATGGTGGCATGCACTAGTAGTCCCAGCTACTCAAAAAGCTGAGGCAGGGGAATTGCTTGAACCCGGGAGACAGAGGTTGCAGTGAGCCAAGATTGCACCACTGCACTTCAGCCTGGCAACAGATCGTGACTCCATCTCAAAAAGAGAAAAAGGAAAGAAAAAGAAAAAGAAAAAAAAAACACTCCTTCAGTTATGATGATAATAAATTCTCTTTGTTGTATGATATACAGTTCATGAATTTCCAGTCAATATATTGACTCATTGAGCTTCTTTTTGCTGGGTCCACAAAGATCAAATACTGTGGTACTACTGCCCAATATAGCATCATTACACATTGACTGATAATATTCTGACCTGCACACAGCATGGCCAACATCTAATCTTTATTTGTTCTCTGAGGGATATCCCATAATTTCAGCAGTACTTTCCCCTTTTCAAAGCTTACTTGTACCTAGTTTTCATTGTTGTTGTTGTTTTTACTTCTATTACTTTTTATATTCTTTGGGAACTTACTCCATTAACTATCCCTTCCTTTTTCTAGAACCTTCAAGAGAACAGATGTCATAGCAAGAGGAAGGTAGCATTCAGATTATAATAGGTAAGAATGAAGGAAGTGATGAGAAAATTAAGCCAAGAATATATGACAAGACTTTTGAGATTATTTTCTACTAAAAATATTCTGTAAAAGGTAATAGGTTTATGCAAATGGCTTTTTAAGATTAGTGGAAGCAGAGACATGGTACAGGCTTAGAAAAAAATGGAAAGAGAATGCTATAAAAGTTTTAGAGATGAAGGCATTGAAAGAAGGAGTGGCTTTGAGTTAAGAAGAAAGAAAATGATTAACATCATGGAAGCTTTGAGGTAGTGACAAGAGAAATAAAAATGATATTTAGATTTATAGAGGAAAGTTGAAGAGGAAGGTATAAGGAAGTATACTGAGGAAGTATTGATAAGGAAGTGTGTAAGATTCCAGGTTATCCAAGAAGAGTCAGTGACATACTGCATACATTTGTTCATAAACTGTAGAGTTCAAAAATCACAAGTCTAAGAACTCCATATGTCACCAATGCCCATGATTGTCACCAATGCCCATGATATCAGACATCTTCATTCTCGACCCTTTCCAGTTTTGTACTTATATCTTAAACGTCTATTTCTTCCCTCTTAAAATGAATGGAATATAGCTGTTGGTGCTGGCTTATATTTATTGTTAAAACTCCTTCTTGGGGGAGGATCCATGATGGTCAAATAGGAACATCTCTGGAGTGCAGTTCTCAGAAAGAACAACACAGAAGGTGAGTATTCACCACATTTCCAAGTGAGTTTTCACTGCCCACAGGCCAGGAGATTCCCGGGCCGAAAAGTGACACAAGTTTCCATCATGGCTGCTTCAGCTGGTGCCATGGGTTGGAGCACAGAAACTCACACATTTCTGGGCAGCTGTTTCAACTGGCATCTGGAATGCCTGGGAGACAGAGTTGCCCATTCAACTGAAAGGGAGGGGGCTGAGACAAGGAGGCAGGTGAGCTCGCTAGGCAGGTAGGTAACACCCTCACAAAACAAGCAATCTGAAATGCTCTGGATTGAGAGTTTTGCAGCAAGTACAGCTGGACCTGGGATGGTTCAGCTTGGTGAGGAAAGGCATCAGCCATTACCAAGGCAGTCTGCCAATACTGAGGCACTTCTTCTGCCTCAAGGAAATTCACACAGCAGTTGGGCAGAGCCTGCGGCAGCTCAGCAACACCTCTGCTGGCAGACTGTGACTAGATTATCTCTGTGTGGGGCAGGGAATCTATGAAAAAAAGCAGCAGCACATCAGAAAATCATAAATAAAGCCTGCCCTTCCTAGGACAGAGCACCTGGGAAAGGAGGCAGTTATGAGTTCTGCTGCAGCAGACTTAAATATACCTGCCCAGCAGCTCTGCACAGAACAACAGAATGCCCAGCACAGCACTTGAGCTCCTATAAGGGACAGACTGTCTTCTCAAGCAGCTCCCTGAAACCCATATACACAAAGAGACACCTCATAAAGGAGAGCTAAGGCTGACATCTGGCGGGTACCCTTCTGGAATGCAGATAACAGAAGAAGAAATTGGCAGCAACCCTTACTGTTCTGCAGCTGCTGCAGGTGATCCCCAGGTAAGCATTGTCTGGAGAGGACTCCAGCAGTCATGCACCAGAGAGGTCTGTTAGAAAGAAAATGAATAAACAGAAAGAAATAGTTTCCACATGAAAAAAAAAGGATGTCTACTCAGAGACCCCATCTGAAAGGCACCAACTACAAAGATCATAGGTAGATAAAGCCATGAAGATGGGAAGAAACCACCACAAAAAGAATGAAAACACAAAAACCAGAATGCCTCTCCTCCTCCAAGGGATCACAACTGCTCACCAGCTGGGGAACAAAGCTGGATAGAGAGTGAATCTGATGAGTTGACAGAAACAGGCTAAAGAAGGTGGGTAATAAACTTCTCAGAGCTAAAAGAACACATGCTAACACAATGCAAAGAAAATAAGGACCTAGAAAAAAGGTTAGATGAAATGCTATCTAGAATAGCCAGCTTAGAGAAGAATGTAAATAACTTGATGGAGCTGAAAAACACAGCATGAGAACTTCACACAGCATTCAATAGCTGAATCAACCAAGCAGAAGCAAGGATATCAGAGATTGAAGACCAACTCAATGAAATAAAACAAGAAGGCAAGAATAGAGAAAAAAGAGTGAAAAGAAATGAACAAAGCCTCCAAGAAATATGGGACTATGTGAAAAGACTCAATCTACGTTTGATAGGTGTACCTGAATGTGATGGAGAGAATGATTCCAAGCTGGAAAACACTCTTCAGGATATTATCTAGGAGAACTTCCTAGCAAGCAAGGCCACCATTGAAGTCCAGGAAATACAGAGAACATGACAAAGATATTCTTCAAGAAGAGCAACCCCAAGGCACATAATTGTCAGATTCACCAGAGTTCAAATGAAGGAAAGATGCTAAGGGCAACCAGAGAGAAAAGTCAGGTTACCCACAAAGGTAAGTCCATCAGGCTCACAGCAGATCTCTCAGCAGAAACCCTACAAGCCAGAAGAAAGTGGGGGCCAATATTCAACATCCTTAAAGAAATGAACTTTCAACCTACAATTTCATATTCAGCCAAACTAAGCTTCATAAGTGAAGGAGAAATAAAATTCTTTATGGACAAGCAATTGCTGAGAGAATTCGTCACCACCAGGCCTGCCTTACAAGAGCTCCTGAAAGAAGCACTAAACAAAGAAAGGAAAAACCAGTACCAGCCACTCCAAAAACGTACCAATGGTAAAGATCATTGACACAATGAAGAAAATGCATCAACTGACAGGCAAATCATCCAGCTAGCATTAAAATGGCAGGATCAAATCTGCACATAACAATATTAACTCTAAATGTGAATGGGTTAAATGCCCCAATCAAAGGACACAGAATGGTAAGTTGAATAAAAAGTCAAGACCCATCAGTGTGCTGTATTCAGACAACCCATTTCATGTGCAAGGACATACATTGGCTAAAAATAAAGGGATGGAGGAAGATTTATCAAGCAAATGGAGAGCATAAAAAAGTAGGAATTGCAATTCTAGTCTCTGATAAAATGGACTTTAAACCAACAAAGATCAAAAGAGACAAGAAGGGCATTATATAATGGTAAAGGATCAATGCAACAAGAAGAGCTAATGATCCTAAACATAAATCCACCCAATAAAGGAGCATACAGTTACATAAAGCAAGTTCTTAATGACCTACAGAGACATAGACTCCCACAAAATAATAGTAGGAGACTTTAACACTCCATTGTCAATATTAGCCAGATCAATGAGACAGAAAATTAACAAAGATATCCAGGACTTGAAATCAGATCTGGACCAAGCAGACCTAATAGACGTCTACAGAAATCTCCACCCCAAATCCACAGAATATACATTCTTCTCAGCACCACATTGCACCTACTCCAAAATTGACCACATAATTGGAAGTAAAACACTCCTCAGCAAATGCAAAAGAACGGAAATCATAACAAACAGTCTCTAAGACCACAGGGAAGTCAAATTAGAGCTCAGAGTTAAGAAACTAACTCAGAACCACACAACTTCATGGAAACTGAATAAGTGGCTCCTGAACGTCTACTGGATAAACAATGAAATGAAGGCAGAAATAAAGATGTTCTTTGAAACCAATGAGAAAGAAGACAAATGTACAAAAATCTCTGGGACACATATAAAGCAGTATCTAGAGGGAAATTTATAGCAATAAATGCCCACCAGAGAAGAGAGGAAAGATCCAAATGTGACACTCTATCATCGAAATTGAAAGAGCTGGAGGAGCAAGATAAAAAAAAACTCAAAACCTAGCAGAAGACAAGAAATAACTAAGATCAGAGCAGAACTGAAGGAGATAGAAATGCTAAAAAAAAAAACCCTTCAAAAGATCAATAAATCCAGAAGCTGTTTTTTTTTTTTGAAAAGATCAACAAAATAGACAGACCACTAGCCAGAAGGGAGAAGAATCAAACAGATGCAATAATAAATGATAAAGGGGACATCACCACCTGTTCCACAGAAATACAAGCTATCATCAGAGATTACTACAAACAACTCTATGCACATAAACTAGTAAACCTGGAAGAAATGAGTAAATTCCTAGACACTTGCAGCCTCCCAAAACTAAACCAGGAAGAAGCTGAAACCTTGAACAGACCAATAACAAGGGATGAAGTTGAGGCAGCAATTAATAGCTTACTCACCAAAAAAAAAGTCCAGGTCCAGATGACTTCACAGCTGAATTCTACTAGACATACAAAGAGGAGCTGGTACCATTCCTTCTGAAACTATTCCAAACAATACAAAAAGAGAATCCTTCCCAAATCATTTTATGAGGCCAACATTATCCCGATACCAAAACCCAGCAGAGACTCAACAAAAAAGAAAACTTCAGACCAATATCCATGATGAACCTAGATGCAAAAATCTTTGGTAAAATACTGGCAAACTGATTACAACAGTACATCGAAAAGCTTATCCAGCATGATCAAGTAGGCTTCACCCCAGGGATGCAACGCTGGTTCAACATATGGAAGTCTATAAACATAATCCACCACATAAACAAAGACAAAAATCACACGATTATCTCAATAAATGCAGAGAAGGCCCTTGACAAAATTCGACAACCCTTTGTGCTAATACTTCTTAATAAATTAAGTATGGAAGGAACATATCTCAAAATAATAAAAGCTTTTTACAACAAACCAACAGTCAATATCATACTGAATGGGCAAAAACTGGAAGCATTCCCTTTGAAATCTGGCACTAGGCAAGGATGCCCTCTCTCACTACTCCCATTCTATATAGTATTGGAAGTTCTAGCCAGAGAAATCAGGCAAGAAAAAGAAAAAAAATAAAATAAAGGGTATTAAATTAAAAAAGGAGAAAGTCAATTTGTCTCTATTTGCAGACAACATGATTGCGTATTTAGAAGACCCTATCATCTCATTCCAAAATCTCCTTAAACTGATAAGCAACTTCAGCAAAGTCTCAGGATACAAGAATCAATGTGCAGAAATCACAAGTATTCCTATACACCAATAACAGACTAATAGAGAACCAAATCATGAGTGAACTCCCATTCACAATTGCTACAAAGAGAATAAAATACCTAGAAATACAACTAACAAAGGATGTGAAGGACCTCTTCAAGGAGAACTACAAACCACGGCTTGAGGAAATAAGAGAGGACAAACAGATGGAGAAACATTCCATGCTCATGGTTAGGAAGAATCAATATCATGAAAATGGCCACTGATCAAAGTAATTTTTAGATTCAAAGGTATCCTCATCAAGCTACCAATGACCTTCTTCACAGAACTGGGAAAAATCACCTAAAACTTCATGTGGAACCAAAAAAGAGTCTGCATAGCCAAGACAATCCTAAGCAAAAAGAACAAAGCCAGAGGCATCATGCTACCTGACTTCAAACGATACTACAAGGCTACAGTAATTAAAACAGCATGGTAATGGTACCAAAACAGAGATATAGACCAATGGAACAGAACAGAGGCCTTGGAGGCAATGCTACCATCTGCAACCATCCGATCTTTGACAAACCTGACAAAAACAAGCAAGGGGAAAGGAGTCCCTGTTTAATAAATGGTGTTGGGAAAACTGGCTAGCCATGTGCAGAAAACAGAAACTTGACCCCTTCCTGACACCTTACACTAAAATTACTCCAGATGGGTTAAAGACTTAAACATAAGACCTAACACCATAAAATCCCTAGAAGAAAGCCTAGGCAAAAACATTCAGGACGTAGGCATAGGCAAGGACTTCATGACTAAA
This sequence comes from Saimiri boliviensis, assembly GCF_048565385.1. NCBI lineage: Eukaryota > Metazoa > Chordata > Mammalia > Primates > Cebidae > Saimiri > Saimiri boliviensis. The sequence goes on from NC_133451.1 coordinate 126,323,954, forward strand.
ACACTAAAAGCATTGGCAACAAAAGCCAAAATAGACAAACGGGACCTAATTAAACTCCAGAGCTTCTATACGGAAAAAGAAATAGTCATTAGAGTGAACTGACAACCAACAGAATGGAAAAAAGTTTTTGCAATCTACCCATCTGACAAAGGGCTAATATATATCCAGAATCTACAAAGATCTAAAACAGATTTACAAGAAAAAAACAAACAAACAAACAAACACATCCAAAAGTGGGCAAAGGATATGAATAGACACTTTAAAAGAAGACATATATAAGGCCAACAAACATATGAAAAATGCTCATCATTACTGGTTATTAGAGAAATGCAAATCAAAACCACATTGAGATACCATCTCACTCCAGTTAGAATGGCGATCATTAAGAAATCTGGAGACAACAGATGCTAGAGAGGATGTGGAGAAATAGGAACGCTTTTACACTGTTGGTGGGAGTGTAAATTAGTTCAACCATTGTGGAAGACAGTGTGGCGCTTCCTCGGGGACCTAGAAATAGAAATTCCATTTGACCCAGCAATCCCATTACTGAGTATATGCCCAAAGGATTATAAATCATTCTATCATAAAGACACATGCACGCGTATGTTCATCGTAGAACTGTTTACAATAGCAAAGACCTGGAACCAACCCAAATGCCCATCCATGATAGACTGTACAAGGAAAATGTGGCACATATACACCATGGAATACTTTGTAGCCATAAAAAACAATGAGTTTGTGTCCTTTGTGGGGACGTAGATGAATCTGGAAGCCATCATTCTCAGCAAACTGACACAAGAACAGAAAATCAAACACCGCATGTTCTCACTCATAGGTGGGTGTTGAAAAATGAGAACACATGGACACAGAGAGGGGAGCATCATATACTGGGGTCTGTTGGTAGGGGACTGGGGAGGGACACAGGGAAGTGGGGAGGTTGAGGAGGGATAACATGGGGAGAAATGCCAGATATAGGTGACGGGGGAGGGAGGCAACAAACCACATTGCCATGTAGGTACCTATGCAGCAATACTGCATAATCTGCACATGTACCCCAGAACCTGAAGTACAATGAGAAACAAACAAACAAAAAAATTTCTTCTTAGGTAAGCCACATCCAATATTTTTAAAGATGATTTCTCAGCCACACATGTATTCAGTGGAAGATGGAACACCACTCTACAGTATTGTCTTCAATCTTAAAGTCTTCTCCTAAAAGCTTTCCTTTCACTATCTTCTCTCTTTGATCTTAAGTGCACTTTCTGAGCATTCAGAAGGCTAAGACTCATATCATTTTCCATTTTCAAAGAATGACTTGAATTGGGTTGTATAATGTGTTTCCTAACCATTTAGAATTGCTCTTCCTTCTGGACCTGTGTCCTTCAGCATGGCTGTATGTTTTGAAATAGAAATATGTTTTGGCTTTAGAGATACAGAGATTGAAAAAAAAATAGATTTGGGCACTGAGTTAGAGCTCCTTTCAGTGAAAGCCATATATTTACAGTAATATTCATAAAACACAAAGAGATGTTAAAACATAAAATTTCCATTTTTGTTGGTCAAAATTAGTCAAATATTGCATATTCTTGTGTTTTAACCTAAGACTATAGCATGCTGCAGTATATCGGAAGTTTTGCTTAAGGTTTTGTGAAAAATGTCAGGAATCGGATGTTAATCAGGCAGTAAAGAGATTGGGAAAGAAAATGGTAATTTTAGATGAGGGAAAAAGTATATTCTATACAAAGTAAACATCTTTTAGATTTGAAGAAAAAAAGTAACATTCTAGAAAGTACAAGAAGCATGTGGATGTTGAGAGAGCTAGCAATACAATCTGTATGTAACATTTTCTCTACCACTTACTAGCTGTAAGACTAAGACTATAATTAAGACTCTATATAATATATCATGTTATATTACATCATATTATATAGATATACAGGTATACCTTATTTTATTGCATTTTGCTTCACTGCACTTCACAGATATTTTGTTGTTGTTATTTGTTTCTCAAATTGAAGGTTTGTGGCAACTGTACTGACCAAGCCTTTTTTTTTTTTTTGAGATGGAGTCTTGCTCAAGCTGGAGTGCCTCAGCCTCCCAAGTAGCTGGGACCATAGGTGCCCAACACCACGCCTGGCTAATTTTTGTATTTTTAGTAGAGATGAGGTTTCACCATATTGGCCAGGCTGGTCTCGAACTCTTGACCTTGTGATCCTCCTGCCTTGGCCTCCCATAGTGCTGGGACCACAGGCTTGAGCCACCACACCCAGCCTGACCGAGACTTGGTGCAATTTTTCCAACAATATGTGCCCACTTTGTGCCTCTGTGTCTCATTTTGGTAATTATCACAATATTGCAAACTTTACTGTTATTATAGTGATCTGTGATTAGTGACCTTTGATATTACTATTGTAATTGTTTGGGAGCACCACAAACCATGCCCATATAAGATGGTGAACTTAATCAATTAGTGTTTTAAGGATTCAGACTTCTCAACATACCAACCATTTCCCTATGTCTCTCACTTTCCTTGGGCTCTTATCCCCTGAACACAAAAATATTGAAATTAGGCCAATTAATAACCCCACAAAGGCCTCCAAATATTCAAGTAAAAGGAAGAATTTCACATCTCTCACTTTAAGTAAAACATTAGAAATAATTAAGCTTAGTGAGGAAGGCACTTCAAAAGCCAAAATATGCCAAAAGCTAGACTTCTTACACCAAACAGTCAGGTTCTGGAAGGAAATTCCAAGTGCTACTCCAGTGGACATAGGATTCATATAAAAGTGAAACAGCCTTATTGCTGATATGAGTGGTTTAGATAGAAGATCAAATCAACAACAGCAATTCTGTAAGCCAAAATCTAATCCAGAGCAAGGCCCAAACTCTTTTCAATTCTTCGAAGGCAGAAAGAGCTGAGGAGGCTGCAGAAAAAAGTTTGAAGCTAGCAGAGATTGATTCATGAGGTTCAAGGAAGGAAGCCATCTCTATGATGTAAAAGTGCAAGGTGAAACAGCAAGTGCTAATATAGAAGCTGCAGCAGATCATTCAGAAAATCTAGCTAATATTGTCTATGATTTCTTCCAGCAGCATTTTGTAGTTTTCTTTGTAGAAGGCTTTCACTTTCTTAGTTAGTTATATTTCTAAGTATTTTGTTTTATTTTAATATTTTGCAGTTATTGTAAAAGGGGTTGAGTTTTTAATTTGGTTCTCAGCTTGGTTGCTGTTGGTGTATAGCAGTGCTACTGATTTGTGGACATTGAATTTTTATCCTGAAACTTTTACTGAATTCATTTTTCCGTTCTAGGAGCTTTTTGGAGGAGTCTTTAGGGTTTTCTTGGTATATGATCATATAATAGGTGAACAGTGACAGTTTGACTTCCTCTTTACCAATTTGGATGTCCTTTATTTCTTTATCTTGTCTGATTACCCTGGCTAGGACTTCCAGTACCATGTTTAATAGAAGTGGTGACAATGGGCATTTTTCTCTTGTTTCAGTTCTCGGGGGGAATGCTTTCAACATTTCCCAGTTCAGTATAATGTTGGCTGTGGGTTTGTCATAGGTAGCATTTATTACCTTACGTTATGTCTGTTCAATGTCAATTTTGCTGATGGTTTTATACTTAAAGTGATGCTGGATTTTGCCAATTGCTCTTCCTGCATCTATTGAGATGATCCATATGAGTTTTGTTTTAAATTCTGTTTATGTGGTGGGTCACATTTATTGACTTGCATGTGTTAAACCATCCTTGAATACCTGGTATGAAACCCATTTGATTATGGTGGGTTTTTTTTTGTTTTTTTTTTTTTTTTTTTTTTTTTTTTTTTTTTTTTTTGATATGCTGTTGTATTCAGTTAGCTAGTATTTTGGTAAGGATTTTTGCATCTATGTTCATCAGGGATATTGGTTTGTAGTTTTCTTTTTCTATTATGTCCTTTCCTGGTTTTGGTATTAGAGTGACACTGGCATAATAAAATGATTTAGGGAGAATTCTCTCTTTCTCTATCTTTTGGAATAATTTCAATAGGATTGATACTAATTCTTCTCTGAATGCCTCATAGAATTCAGCTGTGAATCCATCTGGTCCTGGAATTATTTTTGTTGGTAACTTTTAAATAAACATTTCAATCTCTCTGCTTGTTATTGGTCTGTTCAGAGTTTCTATTTCTTCCTGATTTAATCTAGGAGTGTTGTATATTTCCAGGAATTTATCCATCTCCTCTAGGCTTTCCAGTCGGTACACATGAAGGTGTTGATAACAGTCTGGAGTAACCTTTTGCATTTCTGTGATATCAGTTGTAATATTTCCTGTTTCATTTCTAATTGAGCTAATTTGGATCTTCTCTCTTCCTGGTTAATCTGGCTAGAAGTCTATCAAGTTTGTTTACCTTTTCAAAGAACCAATTTTTTGTTTCACTTATCTCCTTTTGTTTGTTTGTTTGCCTGTTTCAATTTCATTTAGTTCTGCTCTGATCTTGATTATTTCTTATCTTCTGCTGGATTTGGGTTTGGTTTGTTCTTGTTTTTCTAGTTCCTCAAGGTGTGACCTTAGATTGTCTGTTTCTGCTCTTTAAGACTTTTTGACATAGGCATTTAATGCTATGAAATTTTCTCATAGCACTGCCTTTGCTATATCCCAGAGGTTTTGATAGATTATATTATTATTATTGTCCAATTCAAAGAACTTTTAAATTTTCATCTTGATTTCATTGTTGACTCAAAGAGCATTCAAGAGAAGATTATTTAATTTGCATGTATTTGCATGTTTTTGAGAGTTTCTTTTGGAGGATTTCCAGTTTTATTCCACTGTGGTTTGAGAGAGCGCTTGCTAGTTTTGATTTTCTTAAATTTATTGAGACTTGTTTTTGGCCCATCATATGATCTGTCTTGAAGAATGTTCTGTGTGCTGATGAATACAGTGTCTATTCTGCAGTTGTTGGGTAGAATGTTCTGTAAATATCTGTTAAGTCCATCTGTTCTAGGGTATAGTTTAAGTCCCTTGTTTCTTTGTTGACTTGCTGTCTTGATAACTTGTCTAGTGCTGTCAGTGGAGTTTTGAAGTCCCCCACTATTATTGCACTGCTGTCTATCTAATTTCTTAGATCTAGTAGTAATTGTTTAGTATATTTGGGAGCTCTAGTGTTAGGTGCATATATATTTAGGGTTGTGATCTCATTAATGAAGGTGGCTACACTAAGCAACAGTTTTTCCAGGTAAATGAAACAGCCTTCTATTCAATGCCCAGCCTCAAAGCTTCAAAGGACAGGCTGACTATCTTGTTACGGGCTAATGCAGCTGGTGTCTTTAAGTTGAAGCCAATGTTCATTTAACATCCAAAAATCCTAGGGCCGTTAATAATTATGCTAAATCTACTCAGCCTGTGCTCTAGAAATGGAAGAACAAAGCCTGGATGACAGCACATGTATTGATACCATGCTTTACTGAATAATTTAAGCTTATTATTAAGACCAATTGCTCAGAAAAAAAAAAATTCTTTCAAAATATTACTCCTCATGACAACATACCTGGTCACTAGAGAGCTCTGATGGAGACGCACAGTAAGATTCATGTTATGTTCATTTGTACTGACACAACATCCATTCTGCAGCCCATGAATCAAGGGGTTATTTTGACTTTCAAGTCAAATTATTTAAGAAATACATTTTGTAAAGCTACAGCTGGCATAGATAGTGAATTCTCTTTTGGATCTCGGTAATATAAATTGAAAACCTTCTGGAAAGGATTCACCATTCTAGATGCCATTGACAATGTTAGCGATTTGTGAGAAGAGGATAAAATATCAACATTAACAGAAGTTGAAGGAAGTTGATTCCAACCTTGCTGGATGGCTTTGAGAGGTTTAAGACTTCAGGGGAGGAAGTAACTGCAGATGTGGTGAAAATAAGAAAATTAGAATTAGAAGTGGAGCCTGAAGATGTAACTGAGTTGCTGTAAACTCATAATAAAACTTGGATGAATAAGTTGCTTCATATGAATGGGCAGAGAAAGTGGTTTATTGAGATGAAATCTGTTCCTGTGTAAGATGCTGTGAACATTGTTGAAATGACAACAAAGAGTTTAAAATATGCCATGAACTTAGTAAAAAAGTGGAAGCAGTAATTAAGAAGATTGACCCATTTTTTAAAGTTCTACTGTGGGTACAATGCTATCAACAGCATCACATGTGCTATGGAGGAATCTTTCATAGAAGGAAGAATTAATGTGGCAAACTTCATTGTTGTCTTGTTTAAAAAAAATTGCCACAGCCACCTCAACCTATAGCAACCACCTCCCTGATCAATCAGCAGCAATCAACACTGAGGCAAGACCATTCCACCAGAAAAAAAAAAAAAAAAAAAAAAAAAAAAGACTTGCTAAAGGCTCAGATGGTGATTAGTGTATTTTAGCAATACAGTATTTTTTAATTAGGGTATTTACATAGTGTTTTTAAACATAATGCTATTTCACACTTAAGAGACTACAATATTGTGTAAAAATAACTTTTGTATGTGTTGGGAAACCAAACATTTGTGTGACTTGCTTTATTGTGAGACTCACTTTATTGCAGTGGTGTGGAACTCAACCAGCAGTATATTTGAGGTAGGCTTGTATGCAATTAAGACTATATTAAGAACACTCAGCTATGAGACTATAAACCTGTTATGTTCTCCATCTCACCTGTCAACTGTTGCTTCATCTGTGAAACAAAGATGATAAGACCAATTTAATATGCTTGTTGAAGACTTAAATGAGATAAATGTATAAATCTCTCAGAACTGTGTCTGCCAAAAAGTAAGCAGTATGTGTCAGTTATTATTGTTGAAAGGTAGACTGAAGAGGCCTCATCCTAACTTGCGTGGCTAAAGAAGAGTTAGCCGTCCCCCTTTTAAAGACTCTCCTGTTAGGAACTGCCTGTTCTGATCAAATCATCTCCTGACTTACACTCCACATCTTTGCTTTATACATTTTTCCTCTTCCCAGTTCATTCTCTGTCCCTAAAGATATCAACACTCAGTTTCTTACTGAGGAGGCCTCACAATGAAAGCTGGAGTTGGGGTGACACAGTGTTCCATAATTTTCGAATCTGAATGCTTTGCATTTGCACAGGCCCACTCACGAAATCCTCAAGGCCCCTGGAGCCACTTGTGTGACTCATTCTGCAATCACATACAACATTTTACTCACTATACAGTAGCTGCATGTCAGGTTGAGATTTTTTTCAACATTAAAATCCACCTTACATCGCTATTACAGCTTCATTGCTTTTGCCTTTCTATACTAGATTTTAAAATGACAAAAATAATACAGAATATTATTAGTAAAAAAATTCATGATCTTACACGATACAACCTTTCTTTAGCTCATTCCTCTGTAATAGCCAATGTTAACTGCCTTTTACTCCTTTCAACTTTTCTCCAAACTCACACAAATAGCCTTTTCACAAGTTATTATTATTATTATGATTGTGAGATGCAGTCTCGCTCTGTCTCCAGGCTAAAGTGTAGTAGCGCCATCTTGGCTCACTGCAAACTTTGCCTCCTGGATTCAAGTGATTATCCTACCTCAGCCTCCTCAGTAGCTGGGATTACAGTCGTGCCGCACCGCACCCAACTAATCTTTTTATTTTTAGTAGAGATGGGGTTTCACCATGTTGGCCAGAATGGTCTCAATCTCTTGACCTCGTGATCCACCCGTTTGGGCCTCCCAAAATGCTGGTATTACAGGCATGAGTCACCATGCCTGGCCAAGATATTCTTATCTGGTGTATATCACATGAAATTTTTTATTTGGTTTTGTTTTAAAATAATATACTGTAAACATCTCTTCAAGTCAGTGGCTATGAAAACAGTATAACTTGTGCTTTTTTACTATAGTTTCAAGATATTCCAAAGCATGGGTATCATGTAATTTATTTAGCATTTTCCAGTTGGTAAAATTTCAAGTGCTTTCATGCTACAAAAAAATTATATGTGTATACATATATATATACATATATATAATATATATATTCATATAAACGTGTTTTGTATTTCTGTAACTGAAATTAGAAAAAATGGGGCCACTGAATCAAAAGCTACTTGTCTTTTAATACATAAATAGTTATTGTCAGATTACTCTCCAAAATGATTTCAGCAAATCCCTCTCCCAGTGCTTGTCTTCTGAACCATTGCCAGAAGGAAATGTTTTCCCTTTTCTAATTTTTGCCAATCTGATAAGTTAAAAATGTCAGGTCATTATGGTTTCATTTTGTGTTTTTCTTACCACCAGAGACATTGAAGAGCATTTTTATATGTTTGTTGATGTTTAGATTTTATCTTCCTCGACTTGTCTGTTGAAGCATTTTGTGAATCTTTTGCCTCTTTTTTTCTAGCTATTTGTCTTTGTATTATTAATTTATAGGCTCTTTGTATATTGCAAGTATTGAAACAAATTTAAAACACAAACAAAAGAGTTGGTGAATATTTATAGTACAGATGGCAGTAAAAGCATTAGCAACAATGGGTACATAGAAATAATAAATGTTGTTGAACATTTTAATACAATCAAATATGTCTATTTTGTACTGTGTGACTTTTGGGTGGGCTGCTTTGTTTTAGAAGGTCTACCTTTCCCTACATGCTTTGCTAAATCTGACTGTACAAAAATTTTCAAGACCCTCTCCAATAATGTGATGTTTTTTATAATAAACTTTATTTAGATTTTTAAAATTATTATTTAAAGCAAAACTTGAACTTTGTTTCTTCCAATGAATTTGCAAAAGAAAATCATAACTTGATATTTTAAAAGATTTTATGCTTGCATATGATGTTTTCTAAGAGAGACATCTGTTAAAACTGAACAAAAGTCAGCTACAGAAATTGAGGACTGGGCTTTCTTTAATTCAGAATATTTTCATTTCTGTAGTTCCTAAATTTAGCAATCTTTTACTTCACTCTTAGGGTCTAGATTTATTTCAATGTTTTTTCCTTTTCTATTTTTACAATTTGGACTTATAAATGGGAAATGATTAGGAGCTCAAAATCTAAAGTCAGATAGGCCAAATTCCATGTATGGTATTTAGCTTGTGACAAGGTATTTATACACTTTTGTAATTCTTGGTTTCCTCATCTTTATAATGACCTCAATGAAATAAATGTATAACATGGGGTTATTGTAAGAATTAAATATAATAATTCATTTAAAGAGATAAATGCTTAATAAATAATAAGCTTTCAACAAATGCAGCTATAATTATTATGATCTATTAAAAGATATTTTCTTATTATCTGAGATGGGCCTGTATGCCTAATTTATAACTTATGAGAAATATCAGATTATTAAAGAATGTATATAATGAACTAAAGATTATTGTGTTCTACACTAAAATTTCAGCCCAATGTGTTCTTTTAATTTACTCCAAGATAGCATCACTGATTATTATACTTTATTTTTTGTAAGTTGTATCTGACTGACTAATTTAATTCGATATGCTGAATGCTAAATATAATCATTTAGGTCATCTTTTTGGTAGAAATTTTTGAAATATTTAAGTTATAAGGCAGAAAACAATGCCTGCCCCCACTCAAGTCTTGCATCAAAAAAAAAAAAAGAATATAGTATACAGAATGGTTCCAACATAAATCCTAGATTTTTCGTTATCATTTGCTGGCAAAGTAAAAATAGAATCTGGTTACTTCTTTTAACTAAGATTCTTTTAGTTCTAAATAAAAATAAAATTCAAACTGACTTGAAAAAATGGGGAATCTTTGACTTCCGTAACTGAAGAGTACATGGAGTGCATGGGTAAAGCAAGCTAATGCACTGCTGGATTCAGGGCCAAAATTATCCTTGTCTTTCCATGTTTTGGTGCCATGTAACTTCGAGATAGCTTTCCTTTTCCTTCCTTTCCTTCCCTCCCTCCCTCCCTCCCTTCCTCCCTTCTTTCTTTCCTTCTTTCTTCCCTCCCTCCCTCCCTCCTTCCCTCCCTTCCTTCCTCCCTCTCTCCGTCCCTTTCTTCCTTCCTTCTGTCCTTCCTGCTTTTGAGACAAGACTTCACTCTGTCACCCAGGCTGCAGTGCAGTGGCTCAGTCATGGCTCACTGTAGCCCCTACCTCCTGGGCTCAAGTGATCTTCTCACCTCAGCCTCCCAAGTAACTGGGACTGCAGGTGCAGGGCACCAAGCCCAGCTATTTTTTTTTTATTTTTATTTTTTACTATTTGTAGAGGAAGGGGTCTTCCTGTGTCAGTAGGCTGATCTCCAACTCCTAGGCTCAAGTGATCTTCCCACCTCAGCCTCACAAAATAATTGGGATTACAGGCATGAGCTACTGTACCTGGCCAGGTTTCTTTTTATAAGTACTTTTTCTGGGTGGTGATCACAATAATTACCAATTGCTCCAGGTTTACACTCACCAGTTTAGGTGCCAATACAAAACAAAGACAAAAACAAAAATCCCACATTTCTTCCCCAAGAATTACAGAGGCTCAGAGCTGACTGTATTGACTTTAATCAAGCCAGCTTGCTTTAGGTTATATTTCTTAAACGATTGCTATTATTCTAACAGGCCAGGTCCAAGTCTTCAAGTCTATTGCTGACATCTTCAGGTAGATTTGACTAGATACAGATGGCCTGAGAGTACATGAGGATAGGTTTCCACGGAAATTCGAGGTGCCATTGCTAATTGTTCCATACCTTTACCAACTGGAATGGAGTTACCCCTTTTGATTGTAGCCAATTGATTGAGTATTAAATAGTACCTTATTAAGGTTTCAATATATAGATTCCTATGACTAAAGATTTTAAGTACCAGATGAGGTTGAGGACATGCTACAACAAAATACAGGACCTTAATATATTGAATAATGAAGGTTTCATGTGTTTATAGAGCATTAGTACATCTTCTATGGTAAAGTGTGCAAATCTTTGACTCCTTTTAAAAACTGGGATGGTCATCCTTTTACGATTGACTTGTAGGTGTTCTTTATGTGCAAGTTCTTTGTCATAAGTGTTGCAAATATTTTTCCTTAGTCTATGGTTTATCCTTTTATTTATTTTCTTTTTTTATTGCATTTTATGTTTTGAGGTACATGTGAAGAACATGCAAGATTGTTTCATAGGTACACACATGGCAGTGTGATTTGCTGACTTCCTCCCCTTCACCTATAGCTGACATTTCTCCCCATGCTATCTCTCCCCACCTCCCCACCCCACTGTCCCTCTCCCATTTCCCCCCAACAGACCCCAGTGTGTAGTGCTCCCCTCTGTGTGTCCATCTGTTCTCATTGTTCAACACCCGCCTATGAGGGAGAACATGCGGTGTTTGATTTTCTGCTCTTGTGTCAGTTTGCTGAGAATGATGGTTTCCAGGTTCATACATGTCCCTACAAAGGACACGAACTCATCGTTTTTCATGGCTGCATAATATTCCATTGTGTATATGTACCACATTTTCCCTGTCCAGTCTATCATCGATGGGCACTTGGGTTTGTTCCAGATCTTTGCTATTGTAAACAGTATGAACATTTGTGTGCATGTGTTCTTATAGTAGAACGATTTATAATCCTTTGGATATATACCCAGTAATGGGATTGCTGGGTCAAATGGAATTTCTATTTCTAGGTCCTTAAGGAATCGCCACACTGTCTTCCACAATGGTTGAACTAATTTACACTCTCACCAACAGTGTAAAAGTGTTCCTATTTCTCCACATCTTCTCCAGCATCTGTTGTTGCCAGATTTTTTAATGATCGCCATTCGAACTGGCATGAGGACCAGTGATGATGAGCATTTTTTCATATGTTCGTAGGCCTCCTGTATGTCTTCTTTTGTAAAGTGTCTGTTGATATCCTTCACCCACTTTTGAATGGGCTTGTTTTTTTCTTGTAGATCTGTTTTAGTTCTTTGTAAATTCTGGATATCAGCCCCTTGTCAGATGGGTAGACTGCAAAAATTTTTTCCCATTCTGTTGGTTGCTGATTCACTCTAATGACTGTTTCTTTTGCCGTGCAGAAGCTGTGGAGTTTGATTAGGTCCCATTATCTGTTTTGGCTTTTGTTGCCAATGCTTTTGGTGTTTTGGTCATGAAGTCCTTGCCTACACCTATGTCTGAATGGTTTTGCCTAGATTTTCTTCTAGGGTTTTTATGGTGTTAGGTCTGATGTTTAAGTCTTTAATCCATCTGGAGTTAATTTTGGTGTAAGGTGTCAGGAAGGGGTCCAGTTTCTGCTTTCTGCTCATGGCTAGCCAGTTTTCCCAACACCATTTATTAAACAGGGAATGCTTTCCCCATTGCTTGCTTTTGTCAGGGTTGTCAAAAATCAGATGTTGTAGATATGTTGTGTTTCCTCTGAGGCCTCTGTTCTGTTCCATTGGTCTATATCTGTGTTCTGGTACCAGTACCATGCTGTTTTGATTACTGTAGACTTGTAGTATAGTTTGAAGTCCGGTAATGTGATGCCTCCTGCTTTGTTCTTTTTGCTTAGATTTGACTTGGCTATGCGGGCTCTCTTTTGGTTCCATATGAAGTTTAAGGTGTTTTTTTCCAGTTCTGTGAGGTAGGTTGATGGAAATAGCATTGAATCTGTAAACTACTTTGGGCAGTATGGCCATTTACATGATATTGATTCTTCCTAGCCACGAACGTGGAATGTTTCTCCATCTGTTTGTGTCCTCTCTTATTTCATTGAGCAGTGGCTTGTAGTTCTCCTTGAAGAGGTCCTTTACATTCCTTGTTAGTTGTATTCCCAGGTATTTTATTCTCTTTGTAGCAATTGTGAATGGCAGTTCATTCTTGATTTGGCTCTCTTTAAGTCTGTTACTGGTGTATAGGAATGCTTGTTATTTTTGCACATTGATTTTGTATCCTGAGACTTTGCTGAAGTTGTTTATCAGTTTCAGGAGATTTTGGGCAGAGACGATGGGGTCTTCTAGATGTACAATCATGTCATCTGCAAATAGAGACAATTTGATTTCCTCCTTTCCTATTTGAATACCATTTACTTATTTTTCTTGCCTGATTGCTCTGGCTAGAACTTCCAGTACTACATTGAAGAGCAGTGGTGAGAGAGGGCATCCTTGTCTAGTTCCAGTTTTCAAAGGCATTGCTTTCAGTTTTTGCCCATTCAGTATGATATTGGCTGTTGGTTTGTCATAAATAGCTTTATTATTTTGAGATACATTCCATCAATACCTACTTTATTGAGGGCTTTTAGCATAAAGCACTGTTGAATTTTGTCAAAGGCCTTCTCTGCATCAATTGAGATAATCATGTGGTTTTTGTCTTTGATTCTGTTTATGTGGTGAATTATGTTTATAGACTTGCATATGTTCAACCAGCCTTGCATCCCTGGGATGAATCCTACTTGATCATGGTGGATAAGCTTTTTGATGTGCTGTTGCAATCAGCTTGCCAGTATTTTATTGAAGATTTTTGCATCTATGTTCATCGTGGATATTGGCCTGAAGTTTTCTTTTCTTGTTGAGTCTCTGCCGGGTTTTGGTATCAGGACGATGTTTGCCTCATAAAATGATTTGAGAAGGGTTCCCTCTGTTCAGATTATTTGGAATAGTTTCAGAAGGAATGGTACCAGCTCCTCTTTGTATGTCTGGTAGAATTCAGCTGTGAACCCATCTGGACCTGGGCTTTTTTTGGGTGGTAGGCTCTTAATTGCTGCCTCAACTTCAGACCTTGTTATTGATCTATTCAGGGTTTCGACTTCTTCCTGGTTTAGTCTTGGGAGGATGCAGGTGTCCAGGAATTTATCAATTTCTTCCAGGTTTATTAGTTTATGTGCATAGAGTTGTTTATAATAATCTCTGATGATGGTTTGAATTTCTGTCTAATCTGTGGTGATATCCCCTTTATCATTTTTTATTGCATCAATTTGGTTATTTTCTCTTTTGTTTTTTTATTAATCTGCCTAGTGGTCTATTTTGTTGATCTTTTTGAAAAACCAGATCCTGGATTTGATGATTTTTTGAAGGTTTTTTTGTGTCTCTATCTCCTTCAGTTCTGCTCTGATCTTAGTTATTTCTTGTTTCAGCTAGGCTTTGAGTTTTTTTGATCTTGCTCCTCTAGCTCTTTCAATTTTGATGCTAGGGTTTCAATTTTAGATCTCTCCTTTTTTCTCATGTGGGCACTTATTGCTGTATATTTTCCTCTAGAGACTGCTTTAAATGTGTCCCAGAGATTCTGGTATGTTGTGTCTTCATTCTCATTGATTTCGAAGAACATCTTTATTTCTGCCTTCATTTCATTGTTTATCCAGTCAACATTCAAGAGCAAGTTGTTCAGTTTCCATAAAGCTGTGTGGTTCTGAGTTAGTTTCTGCATTCTGAGTTCTAACTCAATTGCACTGTGATCTGAGAGACTGTTTGTTATGATTTTTGTTTTTTGCATTTGCTGAGGAGTGATTTAGTGCCAATTATGTGGTCAATTTTAGAGTAGGTGTGATGTGGTGCTGAGAAGAATGTATATTCTGTGGATTTGGGGTGGAGAGTTCTGTAAATGTCTATTAGGTTTGCTTGTTCCAGGTCTGAGTTCAGGTCCTGGATATTCTTGTTAATCTTCTGTCTGGTTGATCTGTCTGATATTGACAACGGGGTATTAAAGTCTCCCACTATTATTGTTTGGGAGTCTAAGTCTCTTTGTAAGTCATTAAGAACTTGCCTTATGTATCTGGGTGCTCCTGTATTGGGTGCGTATATATTTAGAATCGTTAGCTCTTCTTGTTGCAGTGATCCTTTTACCATTATGTAATGTCCTTTGTCTCTTTTGATCTTTGTTGCTGTAAAGTCTATTTTATCAGAGATGAGAATTGCAACTCCTGCTTTTTTTTGCTCTCCATTTGCTTGGTAGATCTTCCTCCATCCCTTTATTTTGAGCCTTTGTGTATCCTTGCATGTAAGCCTTTGTGTATCCTTGCATGGGTTTCCTGGATACAGCACACTGATGGGTTTTGGCTATTTATCCAATTTGCCAGTCTGTGTCTTTTGATTGGGGCATTTAGTCCATTTACATTTAGGGATAGTATTGTTATGTGTGAATTCAATACTGCCATTTTGATGCTAGCTGACTGTTTTATTGGTTAG
Source organism: Saimiri boliviensis (assembly GCF_048565385.1). Lineage (NCBI taxonomy): Eukaryota > Metazoa > Chordata > Mammalia > Primates > Cebidae > Saimiri > Saimiri boliviensis. The sequence continues at coordinate 126,339,025 of NC_133451.1, forward strand.
TTGATGCAGATTCTTGATTGTGTTCATGCTCTTTGCCATTTGTTATGTTTTTAGAGTGGCTGGTACTGGTCGTTCCTTTATATGTGTAGAGCTTCTTTCAGGAGTTCTTGTAGAGCAGGTCTGGTGGTGATGAAATCTCTGAGTACTTGCTTGTTCACAAAGGATTTTATTTTTCCTTCACTTATGAAGCTTAGTTTGGCTGGATAGGAGATTCTGGGTTGAAAATTCCTTTCTTTGACGATGTTGAATATTGGCCCCCACTCTCTTCTGGCCTGTAGGGTTTCTGCTGAGAGATCTGCTGTGAGTCTAATGGGCTTCCCTTTGTGGGTAACCCGACCTTTCTCTCTGGCTGCCCTTAGCATTTTCTCTTTCATTTCAACGCTGGTGAGTCTGACGATTATGTGCCTTGGGGTTGCTCTTCTTGAGGAATATCTTTATGGTGTTCTCTGTATTTCCTGGACTTGAATATTGGCCTGCCTTGCTAGGTTGGGGAAGTTTTCCTGGATAATATCCTGAAGATTATTTTCCAGCTTGGATTCATTCTCTTCATCACATTCAGGTACATCTATCAAACGTAGATTAAGTCTTTTCACATAGTCCCACATTTCTTGAAGATTTTGTTCATTTCTTTTTGCCCTTTTTTCTCTATTATTGCCTTCTCGTTTTATTTCATTGAGTTGATCTTTGACCTCTGATATCCTTTCTTCTACTTGGTCAATTCGGCTGTTGAACCTTGTGCATGCCTCGCGAAGTTGTCTTGTGTTTTTCAGCTCCATCAATTCACTTATATTCCTCTCTATGTTGTCCATTCTCATTAGCATTTTGTCAAATCTTTTTTCAAGGTTCTTAGTTTCTTTGCATTTGGTTAGAAGATGTTATTTTAGCTGACTGTAGTTTCTTACTACCCACCTTCTGAAGTCTGATTCTGACATTTTATCACACTCCTCTCTATCCGGTCTTGTTCCTTTGCTGGTGAGGAGCTGTGATCTCTTTTAGGAGGAGAATTGTTCTGGTTTCAGGAGTTTTCATCCTTTTTGTGCTGGTTTCTTCCCATCTTTGTGGGTTTATCCACCTGTTGTCTTTGTAGTTACTGTCTTTCAGATTGAGTCTCTGAGTGAGCTTCCAGTTTGTGGATGCTAAAGTTACTTCTTCTTCTTCTTCTTTTTTTTTTTTTTTTTAAGCTTTCCTTCTAACAGTCTTGCTCCTCTGCTGTAGGAGCGCTGAGGTCCACTCCAGGCCCTGCTTGCCTGGGGATCACCTGCAGCAGCTGCAGAACAGTAAAGGTTGCTACCAGTTTCCTCTTCTGCTATCTTTGTCCCAGAAGGATGCTCGTCAAATGTCAGTCCGTTCTCTTCTTTATGAGGTGACTCTTTGGATCTATGTGGGTCAGGGAGCTGCTTGAGGAGACAGTCTGTCCTTTATTGGGGCTCAAGTCCTGAGCTGTGAGCTCCATTGTTCATTCAGAGCTGCTGGGCAGGAACGTTTAGGTCTGCTGCAGCTGAACTCATAAACCGCTTTTTGTTCCCAGGTGCTCTGTCCTGGGGAGTCAGGGCCTTATGAGTTTCCGTTGTGCTGCTGCCCTTTCATTTTTTTCTTTCAGGACTGCCTTACCCAGCTAGCAGGTCACCTAATCACTGTCTGCCTGCAGAGGCTTTGCTGAGCTGCTGTGGTTTCCGCCCGGCTGACCTGTGATCTTCCCTGCAGTCCTGTTTATATGGGTGTAGTTAGAACTGCCTTGGCAATGGTGGCCAGTCTCTGTTATGGCAGACTCTTTCTGTAGTGGCAGGTTGCCTCAGCGATGGCAGGCTGCCTCCATAGTGGTGGAGAGTCTCAGTAATGGCGGATGCCCCTCCCCCACAGAGCCGGACCACCATCCCGGGTTTAGCTTGTTTGCTGTGAAACGCTCAACCCAGAACGTTTTCAGTTACTTTTTTTTTTTTGGTTGTTGTTTTTGTTGGGGGTGGGGTGGGACCAACCGAGCCTGATCACCTGGCTCCCTGACTCAAGAGTCCTTTTTTTTTTCTTTTTTTTTTCCAATTGACTGACCCAGCGTTCCAGTCACCTGTTGAAAAGGCGCCAGGATCTCCCGTGCCGTGACTCACTGAGCCGGCCGAAACAGTGGGGCCGAGGTTCCAGGCAGTTTTTTTGCCTACAAATCTCCTGGCCTGGCTCGCTATTTCAGATGAATGGGCAACTCTGCCGTCTCAGGGCTCCAGTCGCCAGCTAAGAGGGCTCCCAGACCAGTGTCTTTTGTATGAAGAGCCACCACGCCAGGGCACGGTCAAAGCAGCCATGTGGGCCAAATCAGCCTCACGCCAGAAACAGCCCACAGGCCAAAACAGCCATGCTGGTGACCTCTCCACCTGAGAATCTCCTGGTCTGTGGGCAATAAAAATTTGTCTGGAAATGTGGCATCCACTCACCCTCTGCACTTTCACTGGAAGCTGAAATCCTGAGCTGTTCCTAGTCGGCCATCTTCCCAGCAGTCTATCCTTTTATTTTTGCAATGTGTTTTGCAGAGCAGACATTTTATTTTTTTATGGAATTTAATTAATTAATTTCAAATTACTTGTTTAATGCTAATTGTGTCCTGCCCAAGAAATTTTTGCAAATCCAAGATTCAAAGATAATCTATTTTCTTCTAGAAGATGTATGGTTCTGGTTTGAATGTTTAGCTATATTATCCATATGAAAGTAGTTTTTATGTTTAATATGAAAGAGTAGATGAGTGGGGTCTTTTCTTCTTTTTTTTTTCTGCTTTGTTTTGTTTGTTTTGCTTTGCTTTATTTTCCCCATACAGATATACAGATGTAGTCAAGTAACATATCCTAAAAAGGTTTTTCTTTGCTAATTGACCTCTCTATTCTGCTCAAATGATAGAATGTTTATTTGCCTGGCACTACCCTATCCTACAGCCTTGTGGTAAGTCTTGAATATGGATATCTGGTACTATGAGAGCACTAAATTTATTTCTCCTTTTTCAAGATTGGTTTAGCTACTGTAAATCTTTTATGATTCCATAATATTTTTACAATGAACTTGTCTATTTCTTTAAAGAGTTTTTAATGACATAGTCTTAATAAGAATTTTATTGAATCTATAAGTCAGTTTAGAAAGAATATGCATCACAACAATCCATGAACTAGTAGAGCTTTCCACATATTTAGGTCTGTTCAAGTTTTTCTCAGTTCAGTCTTACAGGTACTTCTGTGTAGAGACATATTACATCTTATGTAAAATATATACATAATATATTTTGTATATAATATATATAAATATATACATAATATATTTTATATATAATATATATAAACATACACAATATATTTTGTATATAACATTTATATATAATATAAAATATATATAATATGTATCATATACATACATAATATATTATGTATATATTTTACATAAGATGTAATATATATATTTTTTACATCTTTCATAAACTATAAGGTCAGGGATTCTCAACCTTGGCATATTGACAGGTTGAATCAAAAAATAGATATTTGTAATAAAAATTATTTGTAAGATAGAAATACATTTTCTTAATTTTCTTAAAGGTATCTATAAAAAATGACAGCAAACATTTTACTTAGTGATGTATTGGTAAAATATTCTCATTAAGGCAGAAAAAATATCTGACAAGGATGACTACTGAGAAAGAAAAGAAGCAATTCTGACAACTATCAGGTTGATGACCTGACACTCACAGCAAGGCTATGGTGTTTCTTCTTTAGTAAAAACAATTTCATGGAATACTCACATCAGACAAGGTCACTGTGAATGACTGTGATTGACTGAGAAAAACAAGACTATTTCTTAATCATGCCAGCATAGAAAAAATAAGAACACTGAACAAACCACAAAAATAATCAAGCATTCCCCACTGCATGCTAAATGAGCAACTGCCAATTAAAAAAAAAAAAAAAAAACTATTACAGCCTTAGCCTAATTCCATTTCACCTCCTTCCTAGATAAATATTAAGATACACAATTGTACAATCACTTCCACTTTCTTATAACACCCATTCCAGAGGTAAACTTGCTTGGTCCCACTCTAGCCCAAATTTTGCAACAATCTCCTCATAATATCCTTTTAATGACACATCCCATTGTTTCCCCAAATTTTATGATCTTTCCTGTTGCAACAAGTAATAAACAAAACTTTGTTTGATTCTTGTGATTTCGTGGTCTTCCGCTGGTGGACATCTACACCACTTTGTTGCCAACATTAAACATTATTCAAAAAGTAAGGGACAGGAAACCAGGCACTCAAAAAAAAAAAAAAAATGCAGGAGAAGCAATATCTTCAGTAGGTGTAACTTAAAGTGAGAAGGTGAAGGGAAGATTCAGAAAAATGACTGATATGGTCTGGCTTTGTGTCCTCATCCAAGTCTCATCTTGAATTGTAATCCCCACATGTTAAGGAAGGGACTTACTGGGAGGTGACTGAATCATGGGGCCAGTTCTCAGGCTGTTCGCTTGATAGTGAGTGGGTTCTCATGAGATCTGATGGTTTTGTAAGGAGCTTTTCCCCACTTTGCTCTGCACTTCTCCCATTCTTTTTCTTCCTGCTGCCATGTGAGAAAGGACATGTTTGCTTCCCCTTCCACAATGACTGTAATTTTTCTGAGGCCTCTCCAGCCCTGCAGAACTTTGAGCCAATAAAACTTCTTTCCTGGCTGGGCCTGGTGGCTCACACCTATAATCCTGGCACTTTGGGAGGCTGAGGTGGGCAGATCACCTGAGACCAGGAGTTTGAGACCAGCCTGGCCAAAAAGGCAAAACCCCATCTCTACTAAAAATACAAAAATTAGCCAGATTTGGTGGTGAGCTCCAGTAGTCCCAGCTGCTTGAGAGACTGAGACACAAAAATCACTTGAACCCAGGAGGCAGAGGTTGCGGTGAGCTAAGATTGTGCCACTCTGCTCCAGCCTGGGAAGCAGAGCAAGAGTATCTCAAAGAAGTAATAAATTTTTTTTTTCCAAAATCCTCTCTCCCTTATAAATTATCAGTCTTGTGTATTTCCTCCCAGCAGTGTGACAATGCACTAATACAATGACTGACGATGCAAATTTCACATACGCTTGAGGGGTTTTGCTCTGCCAAAAGGTGCTATGCAGAGGGCACTGCAAGGCTAAAATCCAGCCTGGACCCCACTAGTCAACTTGTGGGTCTTGACTTGGCACTCTCACACTGGGAGACAGAAGTACCTTTCAAAAGCTGTACAGCACCATAGTGTAACTTAGCTATGGTACATTTGATAAAGAATACATTTCTGTGAAGTCATCCTGAGCTCCAAAGGGAGATGGAAAGAATTCCATCAGGATGAGAAACTAAGGGTTGAGGATTGTTTTAGAAGTCTTCGACTTCTCGTAGTGACTTAGTCACATAACGTTTATGAAATGATCAACTCTGTCTCAAGTAGAATACGGTATTGCAGTTATGAGATTTGGGGATGGAGTCCCTTTTACTAGGAGCATGCTGAACCTGGGTCCCCCTCTCCACAGCGTCCATCAATGAGGTAGAGGCCGATCTCAAAAGTCTTGTATCTTTGGGAGGCACGGCGGCTCCCACCTGATTCCTGCCAATTGTGTCATTGAGGCCAGGAGAAGAAACGGCTTACTTGGTGTATAAGAAGTTCTTGGCTTTCCTTTTTAACTTCTGCTGTTGGAGGTGTCGGGGCCAGGGAAAGTTCACAGAGCAGGATGTGTTCTTTTTCGCTTTTACATTTTTTAAAAATTATTATACTTTAAGTTCTGGGGTACATGTACAGATTGTGCAGGATTGTTACATAGGTATACACATTCCACGGTGGTTTACTGCATCCATCCTCCCCCCCATCTATATTAGGTATTTCTCCTAATATTATCTGCTTTCAAATCTTATGCTAGGTCAGGAGTTCTCAACTTTGGCGTCTTGACTGGTTGAATCAAAAAATAGCTATTTGCTAGAAAAATTATTGTTAAAATAGAAAAAAAATTCTTAAAGGTGTCTCAGAAAAACAACAGCAAACATTATACTTAGTGATGACTTGATAAAATATTCTCATTAAGGGAGGCAAAATCATTTGACAAGGATGGTCTTTTTTCTCTCTGATAGAAATACTCTCCCATTGGGTTTAACAAATAACTGTTCTCTCCTCAAACTCCACTCAAGAATTAACTTTTCTGTGAAACTATCATGGACCCTCCTGAATTGAGCTGATTTCTTCTTCTTTGAACCCCCAACACTTTCATCATGGCACTGATCTCAAATAAATACAATTTATTTATGTACATATTTCTTTCTCCTTAAGAGTATGTAATACCTTTTATTCTTTTGTTTCCATCACTCAGCGTTTGAGTAATGATTAATATAGTAATATTAACAGTGTTTGATTATACTGAACCAAATAAATTGTACTGAGTTGATTTATAGATAAACTAATGTTATCTAATGGAGTGAACATGTGATCACAAGCAGAAAACTCTGTTTTTTTTTGTTTGTTTGTTTTTTGAGATGAGGTCTCCCTCTGTCTCCCAGGCTAGAGTTCAGTGGCATGATCATGGCTTACTGCAGCCTCTACCTCCCTGGGTTTAGGTGATCCTCTCACCTTACCCTCTCAAGTAGCTAGGACTACAGGCCCATGCGACCACACCCAAATAATTTTTGTATTTTTTGTAGAGACATGGTTTACCATGCTTCCTGGAATGCTCTCAAACCCTTAGATGAAAGTGATCTGCCCACCTCAGCCTCCCTCCCAAAATGTTAGAATTGTAGGTGAGAGCCACCACCCCCACCAAACTGCTTTCTCATTTTGCCTGTGCTGACTACTTTCATTTATAGAAGCTTCCTAACCTGTGTGCATTTGTTTCCTAATCTGTAAAAATGAAAATATCAGTTAATTGCTAACATTACTTTTGATATCAGTACTTCATGATTCAGACTATGTATCCCATGCTTGACCTTGCTAGCTGAGTTTTTCTAATTTGAATAAAGAGCACTGATGCATTCCTAGGCACCAAGGATCAAATACAATCTTATAATAATTTATAATAAGGTCTTTGCTCATGCATTAAGAGCTATGAATACAAACATTTCCCAAGGCTACCAGATTTCTCACACTGACACAAAAACAAGCAGGGATTGTAATTAATCAAAGTTTTATCTGAGTAGAATTCATACAGGGGACTTGGGGTCTATTGAATTACCTTGAATACAAAAAGGCTTACATGACTAGGCCAATTGGAACCTGTGATTTATTGGAATGATTTCAAAGCGTTTACACATACAGTTAACCTGTGTCATTAAAGAATAATTCCCTTTCTAGATTTTGAATTGAAAGAAATATTTGGCTGCCAGGAGACGTTATCAGAACAGTGTGATTTCAAGTGATTTAAATGGCAACAGTAGCTCTAGCATTATGAAGATGTTTACAAATAATTGAGTTGCTTTTGGACCATTCCGTAAAGTGCTACACTAGCTTATAAAACAAGGACTTTTCCATTATCAAAATTACACTATTTCTTTAAGCTGCTTTTGTAAGAGATTGGTGATTTTATTTTACATTACCAACTAGATAAAACAACAGTCTACTTTTGTGCTACATAACCTAAAATACAAATAATATTCTTAGCAGTATGGCAATTTTATCAATCAATATAGATTTATAATATGTACATTACCATAGTGAGGGCAAGTAATATGTTATTCTAAAGTGGTGTCTAAATTAGGTTTGTATTAGTTAAGTAGCCATATACATATTAGTCAATGTCCTTGAAAGAGTGACAAGGGCATTTCAGGTCATAGACTTTGCATTTAATAAGTTATTATTCCAATTCTGAATGAGCATAGATAAAGCATCCAATCACTGCGGAATTTTTCCAGCTGTCAAAATTGCTGTAATTATATTCAAATGATTATCAATGTTTTAAAACTGTTTTCTGGAAAATGTCTTTATGCAATTGCCTTTGCGTAAACAATGTCATTTGTATAAATGCTAAGTATTAGATATATTCAGTCTGAGATTTGAAAGGTGACCTTTTTTGTCAAATATCAGAAAATGTATCTGCTCTTGTGTATTTGGTGTCAGACCAATATAAAATATTAAAACCTTAAAAATATTTTGGTACTGAAATGTTTCCAAGGAAACAAAGCATTTGTTCTTAGCATTAGTCCACTTAACCAAGGCTATCTTCCTGTATGAAAACATTGAATTGCTTCTTCTAAGTTATAGGAGAATTGATGTTACCCTTCAGCATCGAGTACAATCATTTGGGTGTTCTTGACTCTTTGACACCATGATGTGTTAGTTTCCTACAATAGTTGCAGCTATTACAAATTACCACAAACTAAGTGGTCAAGACAACACAAGTATATTATCTTACAGTTCTTGAGGTCAGAAGTTTAAAATGTGTTTCATTGAGCCAAAATCAAGGTGCCGCATTCCTTCTGCAGGCTCCGGAAAGTATGTGTTTCCTTGCCTTTTCCAGCTCTTAATGATGCCTCAGTTGCCTGGCTTATGGCTCTTTCTTACATCTTCAAAGTGCATCACTCTAACTTTGGCTTCCATTATCATCTCTACTTTTCTGACTTTTACACTTTTGCCCCTCTTAGGATTTTGTGATTACATTGGGCTCACTGGGACAACTAATCCAGGATACTCCTCCCATCTCACTATTCTTAACTTAATCACATGTGCAAAGTCTCTCTTGCTATGTAAGGTAACAGATCCACAGGTTCCAGGAATTAGGACATGGATATTTTTGAGGGGTAATTTTTCTGTCTTTCACACATGAAACCCTTTGCAATCTGGTGAAGCTTGTGGTTTTCTTCTCAGAATCATGTTTTCAAAGCCTAAAGTATTGAAATACAAATTGCCTTTGAGTAAATAATGTCGCTTTTATAAATGCTAGGTATTAGATTCATTCAGGTTGAGATGTGAAAGGTGGTCTTTTAATATTTCTAAAATAAAAATATTTTAAAATAAATATGTGCTCTAGTAATATATGTGCTTTTCAAATTACTGCATTAAATCATCATTGCAATGGCTAATAATAGCCATAATAATTTCAAGGCAGTTAAGGGCATAAATAGTATTTGCCACACATGTTATGTTACATAAAAAAGATCTGCTTTTGATTGTACTGCTAATGGTGCTGTGTTTAGTTTCAATAATTTTGTTGTCTTTTCACTCATTAATAATTAGAAGTTACAGTAAAGTAAAAATATAATTTTTATTTCCACTCAGGATCTTGAACTGCAGGCTAAGAAACCCTTTTGTAATATTTTATTTTGATGCTCAAGTTATGACTTAATATGAGGAGATTTGAAGACTGGATTTGTAGAGCTTTTAAAAGTTCTTTTTTGTCACACTTAGCCATGGAGTCTGCTTACACCTTCTAATCAGAGATTCTGCTTATATTTTGATTATTCAATAAGTACATTTTTCTGGTTAATGGGAAAGTGGAGGTTATATGAAATTGTTTAACCATCAAAGTCGATTTATAGGCATTAAGAGTCAAATAAGAGTAGATTTTGCATGTCCAGGCCTGTAAGCACTATTAGAGCTTTACTGGATTTGTGGGAAAGGTAAGCGATTTGTGGAACTAAAGTGTTCTGCGTTAGTAATAGGAATGCTGAACTGTGGTGCTGAAACATTTCATATTAGCTTGTCCTTACTGACATACTTTTCATCTAATTCCTCCATGTTTTCGTGTTTTAACCAAGGAATCAGTACACTCTCATTTTTAGTAGTTTGAAATTCTATACATTTTTAGGGATATCTGTGTTGTGTATATGCCTATATCATTAACATAAAACAGAAAGTTGCCATGAACTAGTTTGAGATCTGAATAACACTAATGAGACTTTTGTATTAATTTTCTATTTTTTTCTTTTCATGAGAACATTTTCTGTAAAGAAAAGAATCTCCATGTTTATTTTCATTTCTTTATTTTTGAGGAGAGTCACAGCCTTGGTTAAATTGCTGTAACAGAGCTGAGGATTTCAAAATCTCAATCGCTGTGAAGATATGCTTGTTAGACATTAGACAACATGTTCCTTTGATCAGCCAATAAGATAAATCTGAGTAACTGTCTTGGGAGCCATAAGTGACATTTGCTAAGTGGAATGTTATGGCTAGATTGAAGGAAGTACAATTCAAAAAATGTCTTTTGTATTTGCCCCTAAATATCATTAAAATGTTTTGGCAATGTTCTATCAAAGATATGCTAAAGTGTGATGCATGTAATAAAATGCCAAAATTCAAGTAATATGATTAGAAACATTAGAAAAATTATAATAGACTTAACAGTACATTTTTATTATTTGCCACACTTTTGTTTATTTAGCAGATGCTTATTAAAAACCACTTCTTAATATTCACTATGCTAGGCACTGGTAGTACAAAGATGAATCGACTACAATTCTTCTCTGAAATCACAGTCTGGGTGGAGAAAATTGAAAAACAGTAAAACAAAACAAAACCACAATATATTCCAAAAATGGAATAAAGGTAGATGCATAAATACTCTTTGGGATCAGAGAGTAAAGCATAGCTCTAATTGTAAAATACTTCCATAATCTTTCAATATAGAATTATATTTTATTGCAACATACTGTTTCGGAAAAAGCAGTATTGGAATTCTGACTCTCACTGACCAAGCTCTTACAAGAACCTCAGACGGAATACTGAGAATAATAATAGCTAATGCCTACAAAGCACTATGTACCAGGCATTGTTTCAAAGTGCTTCACATATATTGTCTCATTTAATTCTTACAGCAACCCTATGAGCTATGAGCTAAGCCCTGCTGATACTGTTTCCACTTTTCTAATGAGAAAAATGAGGCACAGAGAAGCTAAGTAGCCTGACCAATTTGATGGTGAATCAGTAGCAGAATAGGTATTACAATCCAGGCAGTCTGGCTCCAGGGGCCAATCTCATATTTTTTATGTACTACAGCCTCTCAAGCGAGAATTTAATAAGCTGAAGCAATAATAAGGTAATATATCCGTCTTAAGTCAACATTTGGATTTCATGAGCCATGCACAAATAAATATAGCTCTTTTTATATTTTGAAAGATCAAATAGTATCCTTTGTCATATGATGTGAATGGTTAGCTTTCACTAGGTACTTATTTATATAGTTTTGTTCAACCATTTCTCATCCGTTTGTACTACCTTTTGTGGTGGTGGGAAATTTATTTATTTTCCCAAATAATTAGAGGTGTGCTCATTTCCAGATAGGTCTCTCTAATATCTATTTGCAAATCATCATATGAGAGCTGTCTAGCAGTTGGTAAGTTTCCTCTGAGAGACACTGAGGCAAGAAGGGGCTTAGAGGCAGAAGGATTCAAATCAACACGGGGAGAGTTCTGCAATATTCACATTGGCTCCCCAAGTTTTTGCTTTGTGCATCAGACACATATTCTCTGATCCCTAATAATAAATGCAATTTCAAAGTAAGGTATTGTGGATTTACCATAAATAGCACATCTTCATTTTTATGTTCCAGTTTATGTGACATTTTCCATAGACCAGGCCTTATAAAACTATAGATTCAGGGTTTATTTCCCACATATTTTACTTAACCAGAAACATCCTGTTTAAAACATTCCACAGATAAACCTCCTCCTCTTGGCAAATATTATTGACTCAGAATTTTTTAACTCAGAGTTTCAGTTACTGTGTTGACAAGGAGATTGTCCCAGGTCATCTGCCCTGTTTCATTTCCCCATGGATGTCCCCCAGACAACGAGGGGAAAAGAAGCAAGGATCACAGACCAACGCTCTAATTTCTTCCACCTCACAACACATCCAAAGCTTCCAGTGTCACTGTGAGTATCAAAGGCGGTAATACATACGGTGCGCCTGGCATATTGGTACACGAGATCAAATTTTAGTCTTCCTTTCTCTCCATACACACACACACACACACACACACACACACACACACACACACACACAGACACGTTCTGTATCAGTTTTAACTTGTCTATGGTAGTGAAGAACTACTTCACAAAATTCAAAAACTATAAAATGAGTACAGTTGTCATTTAATATCCTTGGGCAATTGGTACCCAAACACCCACCCCCGCCATTTCCAAAATTCAAAGATGTTTAAGTCCCTTATATAAAATGGTGTAGTATTGACATAAAATCTTCATGCATCCTCCCATATACTTTAAATCATCTCTAGATTACCTATAATACCTAGTACAATCTAAATGTTGTGTAAATCATTGGTATTCTATGTTATCTTTTTTTTATTATTATTGTATTATCTGTTTTTATCTCACAATGTTATCCAGGCTGGTCTTGAACTCATGGTCTCAAGTGATCCTCCCACCTCGGCCTCTCAAAGCCCTGAGATTAAAGGTATGAGCCACTGCACATGACTGGTATTGCTAGTTTTTATTGTTGGTTTTTTTCTCCAAATATTTTTGATATGTGGTTGGTTGAAGTCATGGATGCAAGAACCCATGGATATGGAAGGCTGATGGTATACAGCAAAAATAAATTTTCCTTCTATCCCTTCCTGCTCCAGTCAACCAGTTTTTTTCTTTAGAAGCAACCACTGTTACCAGCTCCACATTGCTAACATGGTTTTCAGGGATATTTCAAACATTTTAAAATGCCTGGCTTTTATAAAAATTGATATTTAATCTCTTTGCGGGGATTCACCAAGGAAGAGGTGGTTCCAATGGTGGGTACATTATTTTACTCCCATGAGTGGTGAGTGATGAAATTAAAACATGCACAGAAGTCTGGGTTTTAGTCTCATCTCTTCAATAATTAGCCATTGTCCATCTTGGCCAGGTTATTTAATTTCTCTGATTTAAGTTACACAAAAAAAACAGTGACTGGATGGTTTTTGTCTATTCTGTAGAAGTAAAGACCAGTTGTGTTTGGGAAATATTTCTAACTCAGCTCACTAACAGTGTCTGACAAAACCTGGCTCTAATTTACCTTTCCTGCCTAGTTTTCATGACTCACCAGGCACTGGTTGAATTGATCATCAATCTGGACAATGCATGAAGCCTGTGTTAACTTCATCTTTCTAATGATGACTTTGCAGTGTGGTATTAACTTCTTGCTAGGCTTCTTCCAGTGATATGTACCTGTTGCAATTCTATCCACACTTCAAGGTCTACTCATAATCAGCTGTCTTGATCCACTGATCTTGGGCCAAAACACTTTTTCATCTGAAGTAGTACTTTATATGATATTCTATGACATTTAGTGTTCTACCTCATAACAGAGTTATTTCTGTTGATGACTTCTGTCTTCTATGGTTCAAGTTTCTTAAGGTGGAAATCATGCTGGTTTTGTATTTATTTACTCAACGTATCTCCTAGTACAGTTCTTTAAATAAAATAATCATTCCATGACTGCTGCTGAATCTATCTATATTTTGATTTTTTAAATTCGTGAATGACACAGACATAAAAAGCCTTTTACTCCTGAAAGATATTTTTTTCCCTGGAGAGTATTAGTCTCAACATTGTAAAGAAAAAAATCTTTCAAGGTCCTAGAATTTATCATTACGAAGTTCCTCAGTTCCTTAGAATTTGCCAGACCTCTAACATGATAAATATGATCCTTAACCTTGAAATCTTATTAAAGCTCAAATGGCTTGAAAGTTCTCTCTCAAATATTCAATTATTTTACACAAAGTGCCTCACCTTTTTTAAGTATATTGCTTATCTATTATTACATCCTTTGGACAAGGTTATTGGCAAAATTATTTCATATTTTTCCTGTTCAAATTTTTATTTTGGTTTGTGATTCTTTATGTATGTTATTAATAATATATAATATAATTGTAGTGTATAAGAATAATATATAACACAAAGGTTTTTTTTTCTAAAACTTCCTGCTAGCTCAGTGATTTCCAGATTGCTTCATATGCCTTTGGAATTTTGCGCACGTGGCAAATAAATGTGATTTAGTGGAAGAAACACAGGGCTGACAGTCAAGAAAGTCTGTGGTAATCACTCAACTTTAATGATTTTCTTCAAAGTAATTCCCTTTCTTGTCTGCTTTCGTCTTACCATTGAACTTTTTAAATCCTTAACTTCCTTGTAGGAACTGTTATCATGAACTGCAGTCTTCTGAGAACTATACTGCATTGTATATACAATAACATTCTGATGGAAAAACTCTTTTCCACATATTACAGATGAGGACATAGAAGGTCTGAGAGGTAAGCCTATCTTCCTAAGGTCTTCTAGCTGAGAAACCTCAGAGCAAGCATCTAAACTCAGACCTCATTTCAAAATAGTTGTTTCTAACTGCTTATCAGATCTAAATCAGACCTGTCATTTTAGCACCAACATGCTCTGCCATCTTGCCCCACCATGACCACTGACTTTATGCCTGGTTGTCTCCACTCATCTCACTCTTATCTTCAGTCTTCTTGCCTTCCCGATACCTATAGTACTCTTCCCTGCTGCAGTGGTTTTATTCATAATGTTTTCTATCTTCACCCTCTTTATCCACAGCCATATCACCAACCCCTTCATCTTCAAGGCCTAGCACTCTCCACCCTTTCTTTAACTGTCTTCCATATCTACTACCTGTGTCATTTTGGTTACTTATGAAGGTATCCTTTTAGAGTTTAAAATGTCTCTATCATCTCCTAGTGCTTCTGCAAGTAATTTAATGGCACGTATTACATACCACAAATGCCTTTTTGCCTCCCCATCTATTGTTTTGATGCTAGATATGAAATAAAAGTTTAATTCTCACTGAATTGCTTCTTAAACTAATCTGAAAGTTATTGGAAAAATTAGAAACATGATGCAAGAATAAGTTATTATTATTTCCAAAATTCAGTCTCTATCCAATGAGATTTTTTGTAATTATTTTATAGTTTTTAATTATTTTTCCCAAAGCATACAATTACAGTTTTTTTAATTTTATTTTTATTATTATCGTTTTTGAGATGGAGTCTCACTCTGTCACCCAGGCTGGAGTGCAGTGATACAATCTCGGCTCACTGCAACCTCTTCCTCCCAGATCAATAGATTCTCCTGCCTCAGCCTCCCAAATAGCTGGAACTATAGGCATGTGCCACCACTCCAGGCTAATTTTTTGCATTTTTAGTAGAGACTGGGTTTTGCAGTGTGAGCCAATTCATTGATTAAATTACAAATCAGGAAGATACAGAGCCTGAAAACTAAGGTAAATAAACTATAATCTTGGGAACTCTAATCTATTTATGAGATAGTATTGTACTGACTTACCAACTGATAAGAAATATCAAAAAGGCAGTGTAAAGAGAGGAAATTGGTCTGTGGTGACGGAGAGATGTTCTAAGTCTAAATTATTAGTCTCATTTGCGTAGATATCCCTCTAATGTAAAGCAAATCAATTTATGAGAATACTAAAGCTTGACAGATGCTCCTTTGGAACATCTCACTTTGTGGGTTATAGTATTTAGTTCAATAAGCAATATTTTTCTAAAAGTTTTACAGAATCATCAGGAAAGGGTTAGCCTCTTCACATAATTGGCTCCAATGATTAGGCTAAGATAAGATTAACTTCTCCTCCATTCAAAATAAATAAATTGGAATGCAGGTAAATCATGCTGTGGTCAGCATACCTATTCAGTAATGTGATTAAAACTTAGAGTGAACAAGTACTTAAGTAATTACTTAGGACCACTGTGGGGCAGGTCTGGACCTCATGGTATCATTTCTTGGAAAACAATAGGGGATAAACTAATTTTTTGGGAAAATGATAGCATGAGAACCAGAGCTGACCCACAGCAGTCCTATCTGAAGTAGTCCCTACTTTCATTTTTACACCGATGCTTAGGTCCACATTAAAGAACTGAGTAACAAAGAGTGGGTTTTGAGTATTTACCATGTATGATATGGAAAATGGTCTGACTCTAAAGGAAAATTCATGTGCATCCTTATATCCCATCCATTTATGAGCAGAATATGAAGCAGAGTTGATGAAAGTTGGATACGTGTCCCAACCAAATCTCATGTTGAAATATAATCCCCAGTGTGGGAGGTGGGGCCTGGTGAGAGGTGCTTGGCTCACAGAGGTGAATCATTCGTGAGTGGCTTAGTACCATTCTTGACAGTGTGTGAGTTCTCCTGAGATCTGATTTTTCAATGTGTGTAGTAACCCTCTCTTGCTTCTCTGTCTCTTGCTTCTGCTCTATGTGCTGTGCCCTCTCCCACTTTGTCTTCTGCCATGAGTAAAAGCTCCATGAGGCCTCCCCAGAAGCTGAGCAGATGCTGGCACCATGCTTCTTATACAGCCTGCAGAACTAGGAGCCAATTAAACATCTTTTCTTTGCAAATTGCCCAGTCTTGTATATTTCTTAGAGCAATGCAAAAAACAAACTAACAAAAGAGTCCTAAAAGTGTGCAATTTGTAAGCATTAAAGAAACTATCAACGTCATCAAGAATGTGTGGGAATCAGGTAGCAAGAGTAAGGGAGGGTGGTGTGCAGCTTTGTTTTTGAAGGAAAACACATGTCAGAGTGGAGAGCGCACGTGCACTGATATTTTACCTTTCCTTTATTAAGTGTTTGTTTGTCTCCTTTAAAAAAAAAAAAAGTACTAGAGAGAACCTTCCTAGAGTGATCTCTATGCACAATGAAGGCTGAGAGACACTGATGTAACTGCGCTCAGGAAGAAAAAGCACTACTAAAAGAAGACACTTCTAAGTCTCTTTGTAAGCAATGAAAAGTCAGTATCCAGAGCCAGATGGGAATTGGGGGTGGAACCCAGGCCAGATTTTTGAAAGGTGCTTCCTCAGCCACACAGTTCTCTTGCTAGTAATCATGACTGAGTGGGAAGAAATCTTGCTGCAGCCACTGAAGACCATGGTGCAGTGAGATTACCTGGCACTTCATGTACACTCTAATTTTTAAAGCCTTCATGTTAAAGTTCGTTTGAAAACATGTTTGCAAGTGATGCTTATTAAAGAGAAAAATAAAGTTCATTTTTTCAGATTCTTTGAAGGACTGTGAGTCAAAGCAAGTTATCCACTCACTGAGCAGCATAATCCAGACCCTTTATCCCAAGGCATCTCTGCTATTATAATTTCCAAATTTCTTTTTAAGTGTAGGCTTTATGCTATTCAAAAACACATTAATAAAAAATAATAATGAATTATCAAGGTACGCTTCTACAACATGTTTGATAGTAGGGGATAAACTTGAAGACAATTATAACCTCAATTTCTATATTGCTTGGAATTATATGATTATAATGTTTTTGACTTTAAACACAGGTTTGATATATGTAAGCAATTTTAAATGAAACTCCACTGTGCTACAGATGGTAATGGAACAAATAAAGTTTGCAAATCTTCTTTGATATACAGAAATATTGCACATTTGAAAAATGTCTTTCAGGCCTACATTTTCTCTTGATTGGGAGGCTAATCTTAATGAGGAGCTAACAACACAGTCTGCTCTCTTCCCTCCTTACCCTGTAGTCATCTAGGTTGATCTTAATAGGATTAGTTCTTTATAGATTTTATTTATATAATCTATATTACTTGTTAAATGTTTAGTTTAGATTGTAGAAATGTAATGTTTTGGGAAACTGAAGATCCTGGGTGAAAGTGGAAAAGAAAAGTAATATATAAGCTACAATCTCATTAGGAACCAAATATGTTCAGAGGGGCTCCAGTCCTTCAGGGACCAGATTCTGATTCTCTGCTTCTGAGTTACTATGACATGAAATCAGAAAGCGTATATAGATGACACTTGAGAGGTGATATTGTCTGAGACAAGCAAGGGGGACAATAATGAGAGAAAGGCAGCATAAATGAGATTGATTTGAGACCTATGTATATTTGCTGAAAAAGTTCTACAATAAGGAAACAAAACTTTGGTCACTGAGAAAAGTCATATTACAGTCTTCCCAGGGGCAAAAGAGGGATTAAGTTCACTCTTGAAGGAAAAATGGCCAGCTGTACTGCTTCAGGTTAAAATAAATCATCATAGACAGAAGATAAGGCAAGTTAATGAGTTAGAGTCAACAAGGCCGAAACAATGGATAGAAATTAATGATGTAGACATTTTCAGGTATAGAATACAGATTTGAGATAGCCTGCTATAGAATACATGGATACAGAATAGCTTTGTGTGAAATACTTAAAGAAATAAGGGATGCAATCACAGGGATGGGTATACACCTTTAGAAAATTTAAACAAAATGTATAGAAGTCACAAAAGCAACCCTCTAGCTAATTAATGAGAGGCTATAGAATGGAAAAGTTTCTATTGCCACTAAAGAAGAAGTTTAAAACTATTTAAACAATAGCATTGTTTAAAATTATACAATGGTTTTTTAAAATTTTTAAATTTATTTTTCTTTAATAATATTTTTTCATTAAAAAATAGTGATGAGGTTTAACATTTTTTAAATTTTTAAATTTATTTTTCTTTAATAATATTTTTTTCATTAAAAAAAAAATAGAGATGGGGTTTTACTATATTGCCCAGGCTGTTCTCAAGCTTCTGAGCTCAAACTATTGTCAGTCTCTCAAAGTGCTGGGATAACAGGTGTGAGCTACCATGCCTGGCCTACAATGATGAAACTTACTATATTGAGGGGTAAACTAGCATGAAAAATATGGATCTCAGCCAAAAATAGACAAAGCAGGAGTCTGCTTGTTAGTTATAATCATTATTAAGGTAGCCAATTGATTTTGCCCTTCAAATATAAACCATTTGGGTAAGGCATGGTGGCACATGCACATAATTGCAGCACTTTGGGAGGCCGAGGTGGGCAGATCACTTGAGGTCAGGAGTTCGAGACCAGTCTGGCCAATATGGTGAAACCCAGTCTCTACCAAAAATACAAAAATTAGCCAGGTGTGGTGGTGGGAGCCTGTAATCCCAGTTACTCAGGAGACTGAGGTAGGAAAATTGCTTGAGCCGGGGAGGCAGAGATTGCAGTAAGCTGAGATCATGCCACTGTACTCAAGCCTGGGTGACAGAGTGAGACTCTATCTCAAAACTAAATAAATAAATAAATAAACAAATAAATAAAAATAAACCATTTGATTAGGAAGTCTCCTCTTTAAAGAACTTTTGAGAGATTGTTTATAAATGTCTTGAGCTTACCCTTTGTTTATATTTCAGTTTCCTATATTCTTCTGTTTCTTACTTTATCCTGATAATTGATTTTATAGCCTAGTGAAATGAACTATTCAGACATAACATCTATTTCATCTACATCTTGTTGAGAAGGAGAAAATTCATATAGTGTACTCAATTTCATTTGGTTCTTAGTTTGAAAATCCCTAAAAATTTAAGTTTATTCTAGAGCACGATAGAGTCGAAACTTGTAATATTAACCCTAGAATTCACCTAAACTAAAGGAAAATACTACAATGGAGTTGAGTTTCAGCTAAGTCAAATCCAGAACCAGGTTTCTGTTCTCTGTTCAAAACAAATTAGGTCCTTCTTATTTGTTTTCAAAAGAAGTTATGAAAAGCAGACAACAGCATAATTGTGGCAGCTGTCACAGCTTCTTACAATGACCATTTGTGCTTGAAAATCAGGTGGACATTTGCTATTATTAGAAGTATCAATCTATTAATCACAAGATAGGTTACTATTTCAAATAAAGACTTAATTTTAAGAAATATGTTCCTTGACCATAAGCATCAAATTAAATACACGTAAACAAGAAATAAATGAGTTCAAACCATTTAAAAACATTTTCCTCTTACAAAATGTTTAATTTTCCCTTCGAATAGCCTCATCATAATAAAGACGTGGCCTGTCAGAAAAGATCTTGACTGGTCAGGGTAATAGTCCTACTTAATAATGCAGTCCTTTCTAAAAACAATTCTTTGAACCCTGTGAAGGACATTAATCCTGTGTCTTCATTTTGTAGATGAAGAAAGTGGAAACCAGAGAGATTAAGTAAGTTGCTTAAGATTTCATAGTTTTTTAATGATAAAATCAGAATTTCATATGAATTGACTCCACAGCACGTGCTGCACTAAACTACCTGTTTGCATATTAATAAATTTATTGCAACAGAAGGTGATAACTGTAATTTTTCCAGTGATCCTACTACCGAAATCCAATAGCTACAATACCTAATTGTCAGCGTTAAGGTACCTTATAAATGAAGGAAGGTATCAGAAAGTTGAACAAGGGAGTATGAATAATCTTAATTGATTAAGCCTAGAGAGCAGCCTTTGCTCCTCTCTGAGAACATTTTTCTAAAAATGACTTTAATAATCTTATCTGTCAAATAAGTAAAGAGTGTCTGTCATCTGCATCCTTCTGGATAAATACTGACAAATACTGATTCAATTGTTTTCATTTTTACTATTCCTTATTTGTCTCCAAAACTCCTGTTACTATACGATCTCGTGTTTTCAAAATGTTGGAGTTCCCAAGATTGCATCTTTTTGCACATTAGCTATATTTTTGGTAGATGATTATCATCACCTTAACATTATAAGTAAAAATTTCTCCAAATCATAATTTAAGATGGATTTTACCTACTTCTTGCCACTGGGCTTGATTCATGCACACTTTAGTTTCACATAATTGCCCTTTCTTTTTTCAGAATTTATCTTTTCTATTAGTACTAGAGTTCTTTATTAATGGATTTATGTGTGATTTATTACTTGACAGACATTTGTCATGACCCAGTTAAATGTGGGTTATTACAGCAGATTTTTTTGGAAGCATAAAAATGAATATGGAGCTATGGTTCCTACCCACCTCAAAGAACATTATCTTTTAAAGTATATTTGTGGTTAAATAAATAATTTACTAAACTTTGAATTTTTAAAATTAATTTATTCTAAACAAAAAATACATGCATAAAATAGTTTATGGGCAGTTAGGTAAGGTGGATCATGCATAAAAATAACTTAGAATTTACAAATTTTGATAAGTAGTATATATAAGGTACAAACTAAGTAACACAAAGAAACAAATAAACCAATTCCCTTATTGGAGAAATAAATTGTACTGTCATGATGGGTAATCACTTTCTTAGAGAAATTGTGTGTTTTAAGAGCTGTTGAGTTCATGTATGTTTATTGCAGCATATTCGCAATAGCAAAGACATGGAGTCAACCTAAACGCCCATCAGTGGTAGACTAGATAAAGAAAATGTGTTACATATACTCCGTGGAACACTATGCAGCCACAAAAGAATGAGATTGTGTCCTTTTCAGGAACATGGATGAAGCTGGAGGCCATTATCCTTGGCAAACTAATTCAGAATCAGAAAGCCAAACACCCACATGTTCTTACTTCTAAGTGGGAGCCAAATGATAAGAACACACGAACACAGAGCAGAAAAAAACACATACTGGGGCTTAGCAGAGGGTCAGAGGAGGGAGAGGATCGGAAAAGTAACTAATGGGTACTAGGCTTAATACCTGGGTGATGAAATAATCCGTACAACAAATCCCAATGATACAAGTTTACTTGTATAACAAGCCTGCACATGTACCTTTGAGTATAAAATAATAGTTAAATAATAAAAGAGCTGTTGAGTTAAATATTTTAATATGAATTCGAGAGGGAACTATCTTGAAAATACTGAGGATTATGTTATAAAACTAAGGTTAAAAGTAGGAGTTAAAGATAAAGATTCAGATTATTATTGCAGAAACATAAATGGATATGATATCGGATAGGGCTTCCATGGTAGATATAGAAGAACCAAGAATTTTAGCTTACAATTCTAAACTTTTGCAAGATGTAATTATCTTAGTTTTAAAGGCAATTTTTTCCATCATTAAGCAATTAGGCTATTGTAGTCTCTTCTTGATTTAAGAGAGATTTTATATAAAGCTAGGGATTTACAGGTCCAGTTGTGGCATAGCAATACGAAGTCGTTTTCTTGCCGTGATAGAATATGGAATTGTCTATAAAACATAACATCCAGGGAAAATTGACAAAGTAATTGTTCTGAGTATTTCACTCTCTGAGATGGTATAGTGGGGAACTAAAAGCATAAACTTCAAAGCCTGTGTCAAAATCCTAGTTCCACCACTTACTTTTTATAGGACTTTGGGCAAGTTACTTAACTCTGCCTAAGCCTTTGTTTTTCATCTGAAAAATGCAAATAAAAATATCAAGCTTCAACTTGGTATGAAGATTAAAGTAAGTTTATATCGTGTGTAAGTAGCAAGTGCCATGACACCTACTTTTCACATTACATCTAATATTGTTATTATTACCTGGTGGCAAAGTTATTCTTTTGGGATTGTTAGTATATCAAAATGGTGTTATTTGAGCCTTGACAGTTATGGCAATCAAATATTGATGACTGCCACAATTTAATGGATCCTTCTTAGTAAGAAAATAGATAATTAAAATAATGAGAATAAAACCCTAAATTTCAAGAAAATGTATGGATACAGTTTACTAAAGCATTTATCATTAAATTTCTAAAGTCCTTACGTTTAGACTTAGGTTAGATTAGGCTGGCATGGTGGCTCACGCCTATAATCCCAGCACTTCAGGAGGCCGAGGCAGGCGGATCACGAGGTCAGGAGTTCAAGATTAGCCTGGCCAACATGGTGAAAACCTGTCTCTACTAAAGAATCAAAAAATTAGCCAGGTGTGGTGGAGCACACCTGTAATCCAGCTACTCAGGAGGCTGAGACAGAGAGAATCCCTTAAACCCAGGACATTGCGGTGAGCCGAGATCATGCACCACTGAATTTCAGGAACATGGGTGACAGGATGACACTCTATCTTAAAAAAAAAAAAAAAGTAAGTTATAAAAAAATGTATTTTATGCTTATATCTTTTGGTTGGCATAGATTAGTTTATGATTTTTTAAAAAATTATCCTTGATGTTATCCCTTGAGAAGTTCAAGTCATTTGTGAAGATGCATCATTTTCTTTTTTGGATCTCACAACTCAAGTTCCTAATAATTACATTTCTTCTCAATTCATAATTTTAACTGATATAAGATATGCCCTTGTGTGCACACACATGTATACATTTATCTGTACACCAAGTAAGAGGTTAATATTAGTTAAGGTAGGCTAAGCTGCTATAAAAATAGACCTCAAAATTTAGTGCTTTAAAGAACAACAAAATTCTTTCTTTCTCCTGTAACAGTACAAGGTAGATATCAACGTCAGCAAAGTGGCTTTCCTTTATAAAATTATTCACTGACAAGACTGACAGCTTCTCTGCCATCTTTGGCAAATTGCATCCAAGGTCACCCAGGGCATCGCCATCCTATCAGCTGGAAGAAGAGAACATATAGGTACATATGTAGGAGACTTTATGAGCCTTCAGTGAATGTGGCTCATTAACCTCTAATCATATTGCATTGGGTAGAACTCAACTCACACAGTGAAATCCGACTGCAGTGAAATAATCTTATTTGGTACTAAGAAAGAAGACAGTGGATTTTAATAAACCTCCAGCAGCCTCTGCCACGTTTTCAATATGAAGACAAGCACGTTTAGTTGAAATGATCTCTGTATTTACTGGTTATTTTTGGGAGATATGTAAAGCACGTTTAGTTGAAATTATCTCTGTATTTATTGGTTATTTTTGGGAGATATGTAAAGACATACAATTCATTCTGTTTCAGTTTCATGGACATGTCATTTCCTGATAAAAAATAAGACAACATATCCCCAAACTTGATGTAAGATCGTTGGTAAATGTTAACAAGAGTAAGGACAAAGAAACATTATGCCTATTAGTTTGAAAATTGACCACTAAATGAAACCATCAACCCATGGCAATTTTATGTTCCCTTTAGATCATCTTAGTAATGGAAATGAATCAGCTTTTCATGGACAAAAATCTGTACTTCAAAAACGTGATTCATACCAGGAATAATTTTCTTTGGTTTTCATGTTCATTTTCAAAAATAAATGTTTTCCTGATTTTAACCTTTTTACCACACTGTTGGTATTGTGTTTTTAGTGAATAATATGAAATTATATGGAATAAATAACAGATCAAATTATTTCACTGTTTATACTCCTATTTAGTGAAAAATCCTACATAAAGCATCCACATTTTTCCTGAATAAATCTAGGCCTGCAAACAAAATAAATCAATACATGAAAGGAAAATCTGAATTTAGGCTGGGACTTTCTAGCCAATTCACTGGCGATGGGGTTTGAACCTTAAATGCTGTTGACAATGGCCTTAGTTCTCTACTTTCAGGAGATGTTTCAAATAAAAGCTCTAATAGCTGCCCATTTGCTTTCTTGCTATTCTCTGAACTCTGAGACTATACTTTTTCCTGAATCAGGTTTGCATGATTAGTGTCAATTCAACCTAGCAATCACTTGACATTTATTGACATTGAAAAGCAATTATATATAATGTTCATTACAGGAGGTTATGAATTTACAGGATACAAACAAATACAAGAAAAAACAAGATTCCTCTTTCCCCAAATTTACAGTCTATTAAGGAGTCTAGATCATAAAGAGTTAATTAAAAATAAATTACTAAGTGAATAGACAGAAATTGCTCCTCAGATGTTGAGGGAAGGAAAGGTTGCTGAGATCTGTGATAGAAAAGACATCGACCTTATAATCTTTATGTTACCATTGCCAATGGCATGTAGAATGCCATTTTTAAAATGTATATCCTGTTACTTGTTAAAATATTCAACTTGATCACCCGTCATGTTTAAGAATTTAGCTAAGATCTATACAACTACTAATAAGTCTTAGTTCTTGACCTCTGGAAGCTTTCAATCCATTGGGAGAGACAAATTAAATACAGTTACAATAAAATGTTACTATTTGAAAATTGCAGAATGCAATTTGGAGGACTGAGGAAAAGGTTCATGGAGGAAGTAAGATTGCTGAGATCTAAAATGTATTTATACCCCATTCCTATTGAAGTAGATCTAATTAGGATAAACTCCATTTTATATATTATTTTATTTAAAAGATGCTTGATTACACCAAGGCAAACAATTTGGAGTGTTTGTAAAATTCTGGGAAAGACTTCTAAATGCATCAAACAATCCTTTTCAGAATTTCTTCTAAGCATTCCCAGTATATTTGCCAGAAAGAATATATGCTTCAGGTTACAATAGATAAAACCAAACAAACCAAACAAAACAGATGTATTTTATCCAGCAGTTTTACAGGAGTGACAAGCACTAAGAAACACTTTAGAAATCAACTATTAAATAACATTCTAGCTATTGACATTCTAGTGATAAGGTTCTAAAGAGGCTCAAGGAGGTGTTATGACCATCACTGCAATACAACTGTGTAGTGATGTCACATTTGTTTTTTTAAATAAGTAGCAATAGGAAATCTATATTACCAGTCCTTTACTGACACATTTCAGCTAAATGAATAAATTACACTTACATAAGCCTTTTCTCTGTTGGTAAAATTTCTAAGACCACAAAAACATTTTAGATATATAATCATTTATTTAATTTTCTAGTTTCCATAACTTGAACTCTGACTAATAACTGATTTTGAGGAGTATGTGTATGTGTGTATGCATGTATGCACTCATGTATGCATATACATCCATACGTGTATCGGGTGGAAAGCTGCAAGAGGACTGGGCAGGTTTA
This sequence comes from Saimiri boliviensis, assembly GCF_048565385.1. Lineage (NCBI taxonomy): Eukaryota > Metazoa > Chordata > Mammalia > Primates > Cebidae > Saimiri > Saimiri boliviensis. The sequence continues at coordinate 126,364,568 of NC_133451.1, forward strand.
CATGATGATGTGGTTGAAATATATGCAGGATTCTATAGGCAGAAGTAAATAATTTCAATTTTAATCTGAGTATGAGGGAACTGGAGAGTTTCGAGCGGAGGAGTGATATGAACCAATTTAGAGGTTTTTAAAAGGTCATCATGGCTACTGTGCATATGCACTTTCGGGGACAAAAGTGGAAGTGGGATAATCAGTTCAGTTACATTTACAGACTTCCTATTGAGACATGATGGAGATTCCATGGACTTGAGTGTTAGCAATGGAGACAGTAAGAAGTAGATATATCCATGTGTTCCCTGAAAGATAACTAGATCTGTTCAAGCAAATACAGTAATGGCAAAGTAAAGCGGCATCTCTTTCTGCCAGACGCAGATTAAATTCATATTTTAAACAAGAAACAATAAAAAAAATCAATTATTTATTAGGAGTTAGAGAACATAAGCCATGTACACTTTGGTTCATGCCAACTAATCCTCACAGGGTTGACAAGAATTGCACACTAGGTTCTGGACAGAAATATAGGTATAATGAAGCATAATCAGACTGTACTTTGGCCCACTTCCTTCTTGCTGAAGTCGTGTAGGACTAGATACTGATTCTCATGGTTCCTATACTTAGGATTTGCTGACAATAGGACCACAAGACCATTTAAGAATTGATTTGCATTCATGTTGTTCTTATAGACAGGATCTTTGACATTAGAATCATAAGATTTTGTTTATGGATTGCTGAAGGTGTTTTTGTGGATCCTGAATTCCAGCAGAATAGCTGATGCCAACCAGTTTAAAGACTTACAGAGGAACAGAATCAGCATGAGAATATAACTTCTTCATCTTCCTGTCCCATGACTTCACTCTGCATTCTTTGACCAATTAACAATCTCCACATTTTGATCCACTACAAAACCCTTAAAATCTCTAGCCCCAAACTCCCTGGGGAGATATATTTGAGATTTCCTCCTGTATTCCTCCATTCTCACATAGCTGATAAAGACATACACGAGATTAGGAAGAAAAAGAGGTTTAATTGGATTTACAGTTCCACATGGCTGGGAAAGCATCAGAATCATGGTGGGAGGCAAAAGGCCGTTCCTAAATGGTATCTGCAAGAGAAAATAAGGAAGGTGAAAGAGCAGAATCCCCTAATGAAACCATTAGATCTCGTGAGACTTATTCATTATCACAAGAACAGTATGGAGGAAACTGCCCCCATGATTCAAATTATCTCCCACTGAGACCTTCCCACACATTCTGGAAGATACAATTCAAGGTGAGATTTGGGTGGGGATGCAGCCACACTATATCATTCCACCCCTGTCCCCTCCAAATTTCATGTCCTCACATTTCAAAAGCAATCATGCCTTCCCAACAGTCCCCCAGAGTCTTAACTCATTTCAGCATTTACCCAAAAGTCCACAGTCCAAAGACTCACCTGAGACAAGGCAAGTCTCTTCCACCTATGAGCCTGTAAAATTGAAAGCAAACTAGTTAATTTCTATGCAATGGGGGTACAGGCATTGGGTAAATATAGCCATTCAAAATGGGAGAAGTTGGCCAAAACAAACTGGTTACAAGGCCCATGCAAGTCCAGAATCCAGGAGGGCAGTCAAATTTTAAAACTCCAAAATGATCTTCTATGACTCCAGGTCCCACATCCAGATCACGCTGATGCAAGAGGTGGGTTCCCATAGTCTTGGGCAGCTCCGACCCTGTGCTATACAGGGTACAGGCTCCCTCTGGGTTGCTTTCATGGGCTGGCATTGAGTGTCTGTGGCTTTTCAAGGCAAATGGTGCAAGCTGTTAGTGGATCTACCATTCTGGGGTCTGAAGGACAGTGGCCTTGTTCTCACAGTTCCAATAGGCAGTGACCCAACAGGAACTCTGTGTGGGGGCTCCAACCCCACATTTCCCTTTTGCACTGCCCTAGTAGAGGTTCTCCATGAGTGCCCCACCCCTGCAGAAAACTTCTGCTTGGGCATCCAGGAGTTTCCATACATCCTCTGAAATCTAGGCAGAGGTTCCCAAACTCTAATTCTTGACTTCTGTGCACTCACAGGCTCAACAGCATGTGGAAGCTGTCAAGGCTTGGGACTTGCACCTTCTGAAGTCATAGCATGAGCTCTGCATTGGCCTTTTTCAGCCATGACTGTAGTGGCTGGGATGCAGTGCACTAAGTCCCTAAGCTACACTCGGAATAGGGACCCTGGGCCTGGCTCATGAAACCATTTTCTCCTAGACCTCCGGGTCTGTGATGGTTGGGGCTGCCTTGAAGACCTCTGACAGGCTCTGGAGACATTTTCCCCATTATCTTGGGAATTACCATTCAGTTCCTCATTACTTATACAAATTTCTGCAGCCAGCTTGAATTTCTTCTCAAAAAATGGCTTTTTCTTTTGTACTGCATTGTCGGGCTGCAAATATTCCGAACATTTATGCTGTTTCCCTTTTAAATTGGAATGCTTTTAACAGCACCCAAGTCACCTTTTGAATGCTTTGATACTTAGAAATTTTTTCTGTGAGATAACCCTAAATCATTTCCCTCAAGTTCAAAGTTCCACAAATCTCTAGGGCAGGGAAAAAATGCTGCCAGTCTGTTTGCTAAAACATAACAAAAGTCACCTTTGTTTCACTTCCTCATCTCCACTGAAGCCATCTCAGCCCAGACTTTATTGTTCATATCACTATCAGCAGTTTTGTCAAAGCCATGTAACAAGTCTCTAGGAGGTTTCAAACTTTACCACATGTTCTTCTCTTCTTCTGAGCCCTCCAAAGTTCTAACCTCTGCCTGTTACCCAGTTCCAAAGTTGCTTCCATATTTTTGGGTATCTTTTCAGCAATGCCTCACTCTACTGATACCAATTTACTGTATTAGTCCATTTTCATGCTGCTGTTAAAGACATGCCTGACACTGGGAAGAAAAAGAGTTTTAATTGGACTTAAGGTTCCCCATGGCTGGAGAGGCCTCAAAATCATGGCGGGAAGCGAAAGGCATTTCTTACATGGTGGCAGCAAGAGAAAATGAGAAAGAGGCAGAATTGGAAACTCCTGATAAAACCATCAGATCTCATGAGACTTAGGCACTACCACAAGAACAACACGAGGTAAGCTACCCCCATGATTCAAATTATCTCCCACTGGTTCCCTCTCACAACACCTGGTAATTATGGGAGCATAATTCAAGATGAGATTTGAGTGGGGACACAGAACCAAACCATATCACCTCTCATCTCCTTGTTAGGTGGTCCTGTGATTGTACCTTTCTCTGCTGCAACTTGATGTCTTGGCATATTGCTGCATGCATCAGGACACATATGTGTCACCCTTACAACAATAAGCATGATTCTTAGAAATGTCATTCCAGGCATTTAGAAATAAAAATGGTATACTGTGATCAAGACTATTAGTGCTCAGCTAACCCAGTTTTTCCCTTCTTGAGCACATGAGAGGAAACCATTTGCCAGCCTCCTGCAGTTAGTCAGGACGTGTGACTAATGACTAATTCTGAATAGTAAAATGTGAGATAAATTAATGCAAGTTACTTTCAAGCTGAACATTTTAATGTACTGTCCACCTTTACCTTCCTTCTTTCCCAGCTGGAGAGACTTTAGAGGACAGGTGTTAAGATACTATTCTATTCACTACCTCCATGAGACCAATTTTAAAAATTAAAAGAAAAAAAATTAAATACATTAGTCTTCACAAGATGGAAGTAGTCTGGGTTCCTTAAAGTGTTTGCATAAAACTTTGTAAAATAAATGTTGCTTCCTTTAAGTTACTGAGATTCAAGACTTATTGGCTGACTGTAGCACAGCTTAAAATTAATTATGTTGACTAGTACAGATATTCAGGAAAAAATCAACACTGTGTAAAATCACACCACACGTAGACTTTCCAAGGTAAAAGGGTGCACAGGGATTATTTCATTTGTTTTACCCCTCCTATGAAACAACACATCTATATGCAGAAGACATATATTTACAACAACCTTGAGTTTGGTATTAATAATCTCATTTTCTATACAGATAAGAAAACTGTGGTTTATAGTGTGTCTGACTGACTCATATTTATATAGCTAGCAATGGCCAGAATCAAGCTTTGAGGTCAAGTCCACTATATTCACTTAAAGCCATAATGTTCTAGGAAAGAAATTATAGATTATATGTATCATTTATTACTTCCAAGGTGTTTAATAGAGTATGTGAGTATTTTATTTCTTTCGTATAACAGACTCTAAATTAATGTGTTACAACTTTCAGTAGTCCTTTATCAAAGGGTTGAGATCACATTTTGAAGGAACATTTTGATTCCGTAGCTTATTTTATCTGCCAATATTTTTCTAGGCTAAAGAATTTTTACCATTCTTAATGCAGTAAGTTATTAAACACATTTTTTGCTCACCACCCAATTTCTCATTTCATGCTATTCCTATATTTTGTGAATCTGTCACCTCAAATTGCATCTCTCAACTTGTTCCAGTATAACAATACACAAAGCTACAGAATTCTTCCTTCATGATTTTCAGCATTCATTATACACTTCATAAAGCAGACCGCAGGGCTAAATATGGCCTTTAAAAAAACAGTTTTACTGAGGTATTCACATAGAATAAACTGTACATATTTAAATTGTATAATTTGATGTTTTGACATATGTATATATCCATGAAACTATCAGCATAACCCAAAGAATAAATGTATTCATTAGATAAAATTTGTTTCCCTTTGCAATTCCTCTCCTGCAGCTGTCCCCCAACTGCCAGTAAAAAACGGATTTATTTCCTATCACTATGTATTTGTTTAAATTTTATAGAATATTATATAAATAGAATCCTAAAATATGCATATTTTTGACTGCTTTCTTTCACTCAGCTTATTTAATTTGATATTCATCCGTGCTGTGTGTATCGAAAACTGATTCCTTTTATTGCTGAGTAATATTCTACTTTATAAATATATCACAATTTGTTTAGGCAGTTATCTATTGATGAACAGTTGAGCTGTTTCTAGCTTTTGGCTATTATGAATAAAAATGCTATAAATACACATGTACAAGTATTTATACAGTCATATTTCCTTTGTCTTTTAAGTAGCTACCTATAATGTAATTGCTAGATTATATGGTAGGTGTATGTGTAACTTTTCAAGAAACCATCTAATTGTTTTTCCAAGTGTTTTGTACCATTTTATATTCCTACCAGTAGTGTATGAGAGTTCCAGTTCCTCTAAATTCTCACCAACACTTGCTATGGTCAGTCATTTTAATTTTAGCCATTTTAATAATCATGCACTGATATCTCATTATTTAATTTTTTTTTCCTTAATGGTAACAAATGTTAAATATTCTCTTAGGTGCTTATTTGTCATTTGTAGTATATCTTCTCTGGTGAAATGTCTGTCCAAATCTTCTGTCCACTTTTTAATTACATTCTTTATTTTCTCATTATTGAGTTTTCAGAATTCTTCATGTATTCTGGTTACAAGACTTTTATCAGATGGATGCCCTGCAAAAGATTATTTTTCATTCTGTAGCTTATCTTTCCATTTTCTTAACAGTTTCTTCTGAAGAGCAGAAGTTTTAAAATGTGACAAAGCCTAATTTATTAATTTGTTCTTTATGCATTATACTTTTGGTATTGTAGCTAAGAAATATTTGTGAAACCTATGATTACAAAGAGTTTCTTCTAAAACTTAAAACTTTTAGATTTTTAAATTTAAATCTATGATTCATTCTGTTATAAATATGTCATTTTAATGTTTAAAATTATCAACTGTCAAATGGCACAATTATTTTGAAAATCTTGATGCATATTGCCAGATAACTTTTAGGTTAGATTTGCCAGAAAACAACAACAAAAAAACTATGTACAGTAGGTCTATTGGGATGTGCTCTCAAAAGCAATACCTAAGTGTGAGTAATGACAGATGGTGGGGCAGATGAGAGAAAAATTAAGCTGCAATGTAGTCCCCATAAAGGCCTCATCGAATTCCACAGACACTGGTGGTCCTTCAGCTTTGTCCTGAGTCAAGAAAAAGGAGTGGAGACTTTGTACTTCACATCACCCAGTAATGGAATGGGAGCTGACCTTGGAAAGGAGTGTAATGTAGGATGGGTAAGAATGATTTCCAAAGAAAGACTGAACTATGAGCCCTCAGCAATCAATGTCCCCAGTGGCTCAGGAATGAAAGCCTTGGACTTGAAGAGGGGACATCTTGAAGGAAAGTGGGAAAGTATAGCACAGAGTCCACTAAAATGTCAAATTATTTTGTCCCCAAATGAAAGTGAACAAAGTGAGCCAGACAGCTTGAGCAGGTTGCCTAGAGACACAAACCTTCCTTGTTAGAGAGATGTGAGTGGAGCTCATCTTTAAAGGTTTTGGTGAGAAGAAACTTATTTTAAATTAAGAGAAGCTTTCAAATTAGTATAATGAAAATTCATCAAGTTAACTTTAAAATCACTTTTTTCACTCCTAAGAAAATGATTCATGCTTGACAGAATGAATTTATTTTATTTTTTTAAATGAAAATCTGTGCTACTGATAATTATTAAGCTGTGTAATTGGAAAAATATGTATTCATTGCCTTTTGAGAGGATCTTTATTTAAGCCTATTTTATTAGCCCAAGTAGATGAGTATGATGATGGTTACTGAGAGAGCCTCAGGCTGACAGTGATGGTTTCTAAAAGAAAGAAATAAGAGAGATAAACAAATTTAGAGAATGGATAAGTTAGTCTAGTAAATTAGAAATAGACTGGAGAAACAAATTCTTATTAGTGAATATATCCAATGTTGATTGTTCAACTTTGGAGACAGTAATTTAATTTCTGAGAAAAGATTTCAGAATTGGAAACAGTTATATCTTTATTGGAATTGAGTAAACAGTGTTGAATTTATTATTATTTACTTTACTATAAGAAATAATTCTTATATCTTGGTTTTTAAAATGGTTTAAAATGTATGCTTCTCTAAGATAATTAATATATGTGCAGTCTCAAAAATTCAGGGATAAATTCTCAAAATTTAAGGTGAATAAAAATAACTTTTGATCTTTTAAAAAATATAAGGCCATAGTTCTCCTCCAACTCCCCTTCCCACTGCCATGATATGGATTGAGACCCAGGAATGTATTATTTTAAAATAGTTATTTCTTATGAAGAAATGACTATGAAGAAGGCAATTGTAAATAAAGAAATACTGTCAAAAAATTGTTCTCAGTTTTGCAAACTAATCATTAACTGTAAATAACCATCAGCTGCTTAGAGTTGAAATCGAGAAAGCTTGAAGGTTAGGTAAAATACTTAGCTTGAAACTTAAAGGTATGCTTTACAATTAAGTTAAATATCAACCACTAACACTTTCCAAATCCAGTTTTCTGGTTGCTACAAAATAGAATTAACATTTTCTGAATAGGAAATTTTCTCTTTGAAAATGCAATTTACACATATTTATTGATAATCATTGCTTACTCCCTTCCCCCCACCAAAAATAATTAGGCACATTACTCCTCAGCCTCACCTTCAGACTGTGCCTTAAGTTGGAGGAAATTTCACAGTAAGAATTCTATTTTCAGAGCATTAAAGAAGTGATTTAAATGTGGCACATATACACAATGGAACATTATGCAGCATAAAAAACTATGAGTTCGTGTCCTTTGTAGGGACATGGATGAATCTGGAAACCATCATTCTCAGCAAACTGACACAAGAACAGAAAATCAAGCACCATATGTTCTCACTTATAGGTGGATGTTGAACAATGAGTCCTCATGGACCCAGGGAGGGGAGCATCACACACTGGGGTCTGCTGGGGGGAATAGGGGAGGGATAGCAGGGGTTAGGGAGGTTGGGGAGGGATAACATGGGGAGAAATGCCAGATACACGTGACGGGGAGATGGAGGCAGCAAACCACATTGCCATGTATGTACCTATTGCAACAATTCTGTATCTTCTGCACATGAAACCCAGAACCTAAAGTGCAATATATATATATTTGTGTGTGTGTGTGTGTGTGTGTGTGTATACACACACATATATACGTATATAAATATATACATATATAATTTATAAAAAATTTAAATATATGTATATACATACATATATATGTATATATGTGTATATACACAAACATATATATATACGTGTGTGTGTGTATATATGTGTATATATATATATATATATATGAAGTGATTTTATATTTTCCTCTTTGATACTGGTTCTCCAGCTTCTTGCAAATGGTAAGACTGACATATTCTTGACTCCAGTTTATTGACTTGATTAGCAAGAAGATGATTGGAAAACTGACAGGAAGGGTTCCATCAGCAGAATCAAATTTGAGTGACTAGGAGGAAATGTGCTTTGATTCTACAAACTTTCCTGTGTTTCTAGCTTGCTGTATTGCTATTTACTCATGTAAGCACTCCAAAGCAGAATTTATAACTGAAGCAGAATGATTCCGTATGACAGTGTCAAGTTAAAAATGAATCATTTGCCCTCAATATAATATGATCTAAAGAAAAAGTACAATTGTTATGGAAAATAAACAACCTAATATACATGTAATCAAAGTGCTTGAAGGAGAGAAGAAAGAGTAGGAGCAAGAGAAGGAAAGAAAATGGAAAAAGTAATGGCCAAAATTTTTCTAAACCTAATAAAAACTGTGAACCTACAAATTCAAGAACAATGAAAACTGTTTATAAGAATTACAAAGAAAATCTCATCAGGACTCATTTTAAATTGCTAGAAAATAATGATAAAGAGAAAATCATAAAAACAGTCAGACAAAAAATAACATGCTATGTATAGAGAAACAAAGAGAGGTTTCAGCAAATTTCTTGTCAGAAACACTACCAGTGAGAAGACATTTTCTAAGAACTGAAAGAAAAAAAATCCTGTCAACCTAGAATACTATACCCAATCAAAATAAAGGTGAAATAAAGACCTTTCAGGCATACAAAAGTTAAAAGACGTCATCACTAGCAGACCTACACCATAAAAAATGTCAATGAAAATTCTTAAGGCAAAAAGAAAATGATGGAAGGTGGAAATACAGATCTACTGAAATGCATGAAGAGCACCTGAAATGGTAACTTACAGATATTTGTTGTAAAAAACAATCAAAGATATTCAAATAAATTCACATACAAAGAGCACCATCTTGGCATTATATTTTTAAAATAAAAAGAAAGTAGACATAAAATAAATGTTTTTAATAAGGGGATTAATTAAATTAGAAATCATATAAAATAATATCTACAACTCTTTTTTTTTTTTTTTTTTTTTTTTGAGACGGAGTTTCGCTCTTGTTACCCAGGCTGGAGTGCAATGGCGCGATCTCGGCTCACCGCAACCTCTGCCTCCTGGGTTCAGGCAATTCTCCTGCCTCAGCCTCCTAAGTAGCTGGGATTACAGGCACGCGCCACCATGCCCAGCTAGTTTTTTGTATTTTTAGTAGAGATGGGGTTTCACCATGTTGACCAGGATGGTCTCGATCTCTCAACCTCGTGATCCACCCACCTCGGCCTCCCAAAGTGCTGGGATTACAGGCTTGAGCCACCGTGCCTGGCCTAACTCTTATTTTTAAAATCATTTTAATGCTACAGAGAAATGTTCATAATTTACAAGTTAAAAGGCCTACAAATCAATTCTATAGTATGATTTAAGTTCTTTAAAAACTGAAAATATAAATTCATACATGCTCAGAAAAATATGGATTCTTATTCATGGTTGACTATATCACATTTTAGTCATCCGAATCTATTTTTATATAGTAGATGAGTATATAAATAACAAATTATTGAAAATATTTTTGAAAATAATCAGAAGACTAGGGACAACCCCTCTACTCTGAAGCCCATGGAATTATTAAAATTAAGCAATCCAAAAGGAGCTTAGCCAATGCCATCCCACTTACCATACATAAATTGCACCCTACAACTCCAGCTTGCTGTTATATTTCTGCAGGTGCAAACTACCATGTGGCCTTTGCGGGTAGCCTTATCTCATTGAGGCCTATAGCAAAAAATTCTGCCTTTAATCTATTCAAGTGTCATTTGGGATGTGCCCTGCTATCAAACAAAATTTTAAATGCTGTAAAACAGAAATGTTACAATTAGAGATGATGTTGTTTATGTCTTTATAGATCCATTCTACAATTATGTTTTACCTTGCTTAGTACCTAGGACACTGACTCTTATGGGTTGCATCAATGGAGGCTTTCACTGCCTGGCTTCTAGTTGGGTTAAACAAACGACTCACATGGAAGGATACTGGCAGGTTTGAGCTATTAAAGTTGAAGAACTTATTGCTGCGGTTCTTTCCCTTTAAGACTGCTGTAGGCTGATTTTGTTCCTCCAGCAAAGGCTCACCTTCAGTAATCTTAGGTTAGTTCTGTTCCTAACAGTCTACTTCCTCTCCTTGCACTTTCAAGCCTGGATGTGGTAATAGATCTTTGCTATTGCTAGCCACAGGGCACTGACTCATCTCTAACTGATTTCTCTAAATCTTGCTCATGTCTTTGTAAAAAAGTTCACTCACTGGCCTCATTTGTATGTATTCTAACTCTTAATAGTCTCAAACATCCTCAAGTACCTTGTTTTTATCCATCATCTTTTTCCTTCCAGGGGTCTGACTGATGCAACGATGAAATATGTTGTTGTATAATTTTAATATGTATTTTAAAATTAAGTATTTTTGTAACATTTGGCAAGCAGAATTCCAAATGTTCAATTCGATTTTCCTAAACTGCTATTTTGGGTACTCCGAAGTTCCTTAAGATGTTAAAAAGTATTGTTTTTAAAATGGGAAATTCTTTTTGTAGATTTTAATGTTTTACAAAAGACTACTAATATGCTTTAAAAAATTATAAAACAGGGCTCTAAAATAATTTTCTGATATAAGGTATACAAGATTCTTTCCTCTTTTGGTTATTTTTATAAGTTTGTTGGAGTTCAGTTATTTTAAAAGTAACTAAAGCATTCTACTAAATGCAGAAACAAGATACCCCATATGATATAGTACTTCCTAGGGGCTACTTTTATATGATGATATTAAATCTATTTTCCCCATACTGATTTACCCAGCAACACAATGAGATATCCCATTTTAAAACTGGGGCTCACTGAGAGTAAATAAATTATACAAATGTTCCCAGTTATTAAGTAATGGAGCAAGAATACAAACCTATTTCTGTTTGATTCTAAAGTCTATGCTATAATGTGGTTTAAATTTTATAAACAATCCTTTGAATTTCCTTTCTAAATGTGAAATTAACTCTAAAATATTTCAAACATTCAGGTTCTTTATAAATTTGAATTATCTCTAAATCTACCCCTTTTACTAATTTCCATTTTTTATTAAAAAGAAGGGAGTAATGTATTTCATAGAAAAAGTAAGGACAACAAAATGTCAAAAGTTATATGTAGATGCCAAATCTTAATTTTAAATTAACTCCTTATGCCTTGTTGCTCAGGCTTTATTCTTTAATACTTTTATTTTGAATGATACTATATATGTTTTTAGAGGCATAACCAGCTGTTTAAGTTTGTAATATTTGTTTATTAATAGTTGATCTTAGAGGCATAAAGATTATAAAAAGAATAATTTAAAAATACTAGTCTCAAACCAAATTTTTCAAAACTTATAATAGGCAAGTTCCCCAAATTAGGAAATGGAAGTTGTTTTGTAAAGTTTCACTTGTTCAGACAGTTGCTAAGACCGATGGAGTTAAACGTCAGATAAGAGCCTATCTTGCTTATGGCTAGCTAAGGTTCATAAGTACTTTAACTTACTTCTGTATCCTTTTGTCCTCAGAAGATGTATTTTTTTCTCTTTCACTAAAATTTACTTTCAATCCATACAATCCTGGTACACCTTTTCTCTTATCTAAAATTAAGAACCAGAAGCTGTTTACCTTCTGGTTCTTAATTTTCTTCTATAATCTATGGAAGCTTACGATGTAGCCCATTTCCAACACTCCTTAATTAATTCACTTCCAGTTGACCTTCCCACTAAGCAGGTAAATCGATCAATTCAGTCTCCTCAGTGATCTGAATAAAGCATGTAGTCATGCTAATTCAATATACTCATGAATTAGGTTGAATCTGTCTTCAGTGGAATTGGATGTAAGAGCAGTTTTGAGCCTAGAAACATTGCTGTAGTCTCCTCATGCACACTGGATAGTAATTTTTGAACTCTATAACAAGTTTATATTTGCTTTGCCACCTTCATTTCTTTTACTGAAATGAAGAGATAAAATAAGCTATTTGGCAACTGACTGTAGATTTAAATTTCTAGCTTTCACCAACTCCATATTTCCCTGTAGACTTAATAAGCTTTATTAAAAACTCACCAAATCAGAATTCTCTTTCTTTTTGATTAAGGATCAGTAATTCTTTCCTTATCAAATAATTATTATTTTGTCATGGAATTAAAAACAAATAACAGATCTCATTGTTGATCTCACCTGATATCATAACTGTGCTACATTTAGAAAAGCAATTTAACTAAAAGGATATGATTCTAAGATCATAGTAAGATATATAAATATGCCTAGAAAGGGTAAAATTCATTAGTGTATGTTTTCTACAAGTTAGGATAAACCTACATAGACAATATTTTCATTCATTCATTCATTCATTCATCCAAGAAATATCTATTGTGCACCTATTATGTGCAAGGCACAGATTTATTATACACCCAGGTATTAGGGAAGGAAGTGTATGTTGTCACTTTTTTCTTGCCAAGTGTTTAATTGTAAATTTTAAGTTCTAAAATATTAAAATGTGAAAAATATGTATTGGATATAGGTTGTTTCAAATCTTAACACATTGGTGGATTCTTTACCTCCTAATTACATTAACCCAAGATATAACTTTCTCCTTCCTTTATGCTTACATTATTTAAAAGTGAAGAAATATACCTATGGATTTTGGGGGAAATATAGAAAAGTCACAATTTAAAGAAGCTTAAACTGCGATATGTAAACCAGGATAGGCTAATGTTGAGCCTCATTTGCAAAGTTTTATTCCTCAATTTGGGCCCCTCCTAAAACCAGACTCTTATCTACTTCAAGAGTATCAAGTTTAAACGAATAACTAATTTGGAACCCAACTATGTGCTTTCACATCACAAGGTCAAACAGGACTTTTTATATCATCAGGAAATAACACTGGTCACATTAAAAATTGTTAAGCATGTTTTTTGAAATACTTCTGAAAGCTTTCCGGAATATAAATTTAACAGTATTTTATGTACTGAAAGACTGAAAAAAATTAAGGAAACGAAAACAGAATATTTAAGGAAGTTATCTATTGAAATATACTCCTTTAGAAATAGTACTTATAAACTCTGGTTTCAGAAGATGTGGCCATAGAATATAAAAATGTTCTCAAATTTCCTGGAATGGAGGAAAGACTTTCATTATATTTTATGTTATATTTGCTCCAAATCTTTTAATGTAATTTCTTTTGCATGTAATTTCTTTTTTTCCTTTTAAATGAAACTAACAACTCTTTAATTTTAAAAGGCACAAATCTGCAAGAGTCTAAAGCAACCATGTAAACAACTAGGTAGTTATTAGTGGTAAAGCTGATGCAGTCTTACATATATTCCTCACTGGACTTCTTTGCAAGTAAACCACGTAGTAAATAAACGAGATTATAGTCACTCTGTATTCTGGGAAGTAGCACTTCAGCAGAATTTGGAAAGCTAATTTTATTCAAAATATATTCATCACAGTTCACGAGATGTTAACTACTGGTTTTCTAACGCTGCCCTCTTTCCATAGTATGATTCTTACTGGGCTTTTGGTAATGTGAATTTCCCTTTATGAAAAGATTCACTTTGGTTATTCCATACTATTATTCCACTTACTGAAAGTATGCTTTCTAAAATATAAGAAATGTTTCATTATTATGAAATTAAAAATATAATGAAATGTGGTTTATTTTGAAACCCATGCTCTTCCTCTTGATGCCCATCTTTTGGCTATTTCATTATTTTTTATACAAACACAAATTCTTAATTTTTGCTTCAATGATATCTCAGGGCATTTATGTTCACCATGGATCTTCAGTGTTAGTAACATCAAAAGTAAGGTCAAATATTAAAGTAGGGTCAGAGGGAAATAACCAACCTGAGAAAGTGTAGACCATTAATTGTACATTTGGTAGATTCTAGCAGAACACTCAGGGATGGGATAGAGCCACTTGAATTTCTAGAGATGCCAGCCAGGGTGCCCTGGAAGATTAGCAGAAAGCTGAGGTCATCCTTTCCCTCAGTGGCATGATGTCATGTAGATTCCTGCCCGAAACAAAAATGAAGTTCCATTTTGGGGAGGAGCAAGAGGATGGGGATAGAAAATGAGGAAGACTTGGCAGTTACTCTGAAGAAAGTTAATTCTAAATAGACTGATCTTCAGGTAGATTGGATTTAAATTTCATTTATTTTCCTGGTACTCTGTATTTGAAAGAGGAAAATCACACGTGATATAAAGAAATAAAAGACTCGACCTACAGGGTAAGTACATTTGTGAATCTGCTAGAATTTGTGATTAATATCTGTCTGTCTCTCTATGTATCTACCCACCAATACCGTAAGCCTGTATTTAAGGTGATACTCTGATCCCCTATATTTCCATAGATAAGATAGATCCCAGTATGTTTTTGGCCAACCTTAAATGTTAATCAGAAGCATTTAAAATTTATAGGTAAGTTTTGTCTGTATCTATTGTCCAGATATAGATAAAATACTCAAATATGTTACTATTTGATATAATTTATTAATTTATTCATGTAGGTTTAAACACAATTTTATATGAAGTAATGTAAATTTCTAAATAATTCTTTTTTCAGCTTCACATTTGACAAAGCAATTTTTTTATATTGTTCACATGCATCTCTGACTTTGGTGTCCTCATTTTCACTAGAGCTGCATTTTGAATCATCTAATATACCTGGGGCTCATTTTTACTTTGCCTGAGTTGTAATATAATAGATAGGTACATAGATAGATATGGCAATTTCATTTTTCTGAGAACAGAGTTTAGGCAAACTTTTTTTAATATATGCAGGCATATGGTATACTATAAAAAGTTTCAAAATGAAATTAATGGCAGCTATAATAGAATCGAAGGATTTTTTTAGTTTGTTTGTTTACCCTTCTGGTTTAAATCCTTTAATTATTTCTCATTGCTTTTAGGATAAATTTCAAACTCCACAGTACGGCTCAACCCTCTCAACTCTATATTTGGCTGCCAACTGTTTCTTGGGCCTCATTTCTAGATGTTTCTTGTAACTGGTGGGCATTTCCAAGAATCATGCACATTTCTCTCATTACTAAAAAATCATGGAATAATATCTTATTCAAAAGTTCTTCTTGACAACTTTAAAAGTATGGCAAATCTAGTGGGTTCTTGCTGAATGCTGGCATCTCCAATATAACTAGCACAAGCTATCATTAAGAAAAGGCTGAGTTTATTGCTTACTGACAGAAAGAGCACCAGTGCCACAGAGCGTTGGCAGTATTGCAGAATGAGGAAGGCGTATTCATTCTGATAGCGCTACTGCTGTAGCAAAATGCCATAAACTGGGAAGCTTAAACAGAAACTAATCGTTGCACCAGAATTTCCTGTCATGAACAAAATCCATTGCTTAAGCAAGAGACTCCAGGAAAAATAAAGTAATGCCAACAAAAACAAGGAAATAGCAAAGTCATGTTATTGTAGGTGTCTGTGGGGTTGCAGTTCCAGTTCTCAGTGTTCGGGTTGAATACAGGGGTAGAGGAGTTTCAGCTCTGACTCTGAAGACTATAAACTCTCAGGGAAATAACTTACCTTGGCAGAAAGGGAATTTATGTTTTACTGTTTAACTTGGGAAAATGCTTGCATAAGCTGTAGATGTGAATAAAAATAATTCACTTAATTATAGAAAAGGATTATGGCAATTTTACTCACCAAGGATTAATGTTAAATTTATTTCCCTTAGAAGAGGCACAATCCAAAAATTCAGGGAAAGAAAATCACATTTAAAACTTCTTTTACGGATTACTCTTTTTCTGAATGATTAACAGAGGCTTTCCAGCTGTGTTTGTTAATCCCCATTAACCAAAAACCTTGAATTGCTCTGTTGGCATACACTAAACTATGAAACAAACTGATCAAACATGTCTTTTTTTTTTTTCCTGACTCTTAAGCAGATTGGAAAAATCTGAATCTTCAGTTCTGGCCTTACATCAGCACTTCCCAAAATATATTGCAGTGATGTAGTGGGTTTTAATATAAAAAAAAAAAATCCAAGAAACTCTTCAGCGACTCCTCACAGCCTAGGACTATGTACTATGGAATAACAGCATCGGGGGGTATTAAGAAACTGTTTACAAAAATGTTCTCAAAAGTAAAATAAATTTAGAGAAAATTAGATCAAACGAAGTGAGACAAATTGCTCCACTGTGAGAAATATCTCAGACCTTTTAATATGCTAATAAATGTAAACCTTTAAGGTAGGGAATGATATGCAGTCTCCAGAACTCCTTTGCCTCCTCACCCCCATTTGTTTTAACAGAACATCCTATGGGTTAGGATTCCAGAGAACGAACTTTCATGAACACTGCCCTAGTTTAATACATCCTGTTAATCGACAGTTTTTTACACTATTTTGTATTTAAACATGTAACCCTTCATAACCCCATACCCAATACATCCATTCATACAATTCAAATGTTTTATGGAAAGATAGAATTTATATTTTTCCAAAAAGGCACAATGCACACCTTTTTAATACTACAAAGAATAATTCACCATGAATTCCTGTAAGTTACATACATCTTTTCAAATTTTCATTGGTGAAATGTTCATTGTCTTTATATTCTTCATTTTCTGACTGTGCTCAAAACTCAAGTTTTAGAAGGACATATTTTCTCTAGTTGAAAAATATAATTAAAAACAAAATCTCAGTTTCTAATTCTGGAAACCTCTACATAATGGTGGAAGCGAAAGAATACAATTGTAATACTGAATAAACATTAAACCAGAATGCGATGCATATCCTAGGCAATCATCAAAGAGATCGCCAAGACAGAAAGAAATCTCACTCATATAGCCAAGCAGCTACAACCCATCACCCGCGTGTTCTCAAAATAAACAAAACTATTCCTCAAGCAAGAGGACTTGACAGCACCATTTGTCACACACAGTTAATCCTATATTTACCTGGTAATTGGGGTGATCTTCTGTGTTAGCTAATTGGCTTTAAGCAAAGAGAAAAAGAAAAACAAAAGTCTCATATCTTTGTGATAAGGTAGTTTTGCAACTCAGACTGCAGTGCTTGTGGAAGTCTAAGTCTCCCACCCATCCCAGAAACTGGGAGACAGGCCCACTATCATTCTCGATGATTGTATGTTAAACAGCTAATTCCCAAGTCCTGGAGATAGATATTTCTGAGTAATAAACCTGACAAGAGGCTTACTTAGCTTTAAAATAATTTACATTTGGTCTCAATGATAAGTTTTCTAAAGTGAATGCTTTAAGAAAAGGGAAAAAGCATGTCTTTTCTTATTTTAAACCTGGAGGAAAGAAGCCTCTTATTTTTAATTTGCATTTGCCCTTACGCTCTTAGCAGATGATCTCCTGCGGCTTATTGTACAGAGAATATCTTTAAAAGAAATGTTCTTGGTATGGAATGAAGGACACTGCTACACACTCTTCTTCTAAAGTAGTTTCTGAAGTTGTTAAGGAAACTGTTTTTCTATAATGGAAGCATAATTATGACCTCAGCGCATCTACTACCTTTAAATTTTCAAAACACTTTTATCCTGATTATCTCAACTTACCTTATTTATATTCAGAAAAAGAATAAAATACCCTTAGTGTAAAATAGAAATACAAAAGGCAATGACATAAATGTTTAACTAAGATCACAAAATAGGGGTATGGCATGAAGTATTAGAAAGAACATGAGTGAGAAATGAGAGCTTCTTCAATGACAAAAGGGAAGTTGTGACTTTGTATTTGCAATTGATTTGTTAGGAAAAAGGAACCCTTGTGTTTTAGATTATTGGAATATGAACAAAAGAAAAGTTAGACTTCTGAGCGTTCCCTTAGGCCCATCTGCATACTTCCTTACAAAATCCAATTTCAGCAAGAACTTTGTTTTGTCAGTTTATCAAGAACCTCTTGCCTGTGATAGCTGATCACCCTCAATATCTAATCAGGGTCTTCATCCTTCATCATTCCCTGATATCCTGAATACCCAAGCTTATCTTTACCAAGAATCCTGCTAGATTAAGACACAATCCTCCTTATTCCTGATGTTACCTCCTAGTAATTTCCCATCCAGCAACCTCCACCCCGCTCCTTGATTGCATATTCCCACATGCCATGCTGTATGCAGAACTGAGCCCAGTTTGATACTGAAGTCTCTTTCCCCCTATTGTAATAGTCTTGAATAAAATCTGTTTTTATTACTTATCCACTGATCAGCTCTGGTTTTGCTTTGGTTTGATACATCTTGATTTTAATATTGGGCTACCTGCTTCCTCGCTGTCTGCAGGCTTTGGGAAACCCTGAACTGCTGCTTTCTAGTGGTAATGTACAGGTAATGTACAGATAAAGATGCTCTCTCACAGGATTATTGTGAAGACCAAACGAATGTATGGACAAAGGGCCTGACACTGCTTGATATAAAGTAAGTCCTTAGAGACAAATATTTATTTTTGTTAGTTTTTTCAAGAAATCAAATTAGTGGCAAAGGTAGTTTAGATCTTCTTGTTGCTCCTGTGTCGTAGAGTTTTTCTGATTTAAGCTGTATACTGTTGTTAACAAAGGGAGTTCCAAATTATAGTGAATTTAGCTTGTATAAACAAAAACTTTCATTTATTTTAACTTAATTTTTATTTGTAAAAAACAAGAATTTATTTACTATACGTATTGCCTATAAATGTTATATCCTAAAACACACTTTCGTGCTTCTGCTGATATTTAATAATTTAATCCCAAGTGCTGCTTTACTCGTCAGTTCTGAAAGAGTATTAACATTAAAAGGAGTATCAAAAGTACAGCTCCCTTACTTGGATATGTATTTTATTACCTAAGTCTTATTTATTTTAAAATACTTACTATTTTAAAATAAAAAAAGATGTCTTTACTCCATATTAAAGAAAAGACTTCTTACTCCATATTAAATAAGAGCAAACCTAAGGCCTTGTGCTCTTTCCAGCTGCTGCATTTGAAAAATTGGAGCTGCATGATTGAACGTTTTTAGCGTCCATCCACTGGCGATTTGGTGCTGTGCCGAACCGCTCTGGCCTTGTTTATTTACTTATGCAACCATCATCCGGCACAACTCATTTCCAGGCCTCTCAAAGTTTAACAATGAGCCACATGACTCATAAGTTAAAATATGTGACCTCCACCATGAAATCACTATTGGAAATTGTCTCCTATGTGATCTTTCTCAAGGCTGTACATCCAAACGCACATTCAAAATCAAGCAAATAAATGCAACTGTTTCAATAACATAGTGACTAGTGGTGCGCCTTTGGAAATGTCAGAAGTTGAATTGCGTGAATGTTTTTTAGATAGAGCATAGAAATATATTGCTTTTACTCCATTTTATGAAGAATTAACCAAAATAAATGTAAATGAAAAGATAATAGTATTTTCCACTTTCATGTTATGGGTTTATTTATCATAAAGGTCACAACTGACACTTGTAGAACAAAAGACTGGATAACAAGAGAAAAGCATAACAGGTTTATTTAATCGAAGTTTTATGTAACATGGAGGCTTTAGAAATGAAGGCACAAAGACTCAGGGCACACTGTTTATTTTTATGGTTTGGTTCCATGAAACATGGACCACCATTCAGACAAATGGGTATGACCTTATGCCCACAGACTAAGGAGGGAAACTCAGCAAGACTTGTCTGTTCAGATTCTTCTTAGCCTCTCTACTGTAGTATTTCTTCCTCCTGGGGATGGGGGGCAGGACCCCTGGAACAAGGGTCTTATTACCAACTATCCAGACAAGGGCAAGTCAGAGAATTTCCTTACGGCTAACTCCTAAACAGAAAGGCAGGAAAAGCTTACTGTAATGTTTCTTGGTTTTATGGCTTGTTTTGTGGAAAAAAGGTTCTAGTTTCTATCACCTGCCTTGAGGAAGAGAGTCTTATTTCTATGACTCACCTTGCGGGAGAATGAAGGGTGAGAGATGGGAGATGTTCAGAGAAACCTTGGCTCTAAAGCTGCTTCAGATGTCTTCCAATAGCCTTTTGGCCAACTACTCAGCATGTCAAAGCACCATACTTTGTGATATAATTTTCTGAGCCCCAAAATGTGCATTCAAGTCATGATAAATTATGAATAGAGTATCTCTTTTAAGAGAATATTTTTTCAGCTGACTTTCGTTTTTAAACAAAATTTTATTTTAAGCTTTGGGATACATGTGGAGATTGTGAAGGTTTGTTACCTAGGTATACATGTGCCATGGTGGATTCCTGCACCTATCAACCCATCATCTAGGTTTTAAGCCCCTTGTGGATTAGGTATTTGTCCTAATGCTCTCCCTCCCATTGCCTGCCATCTTTGTGCTGTCCCTCTCCCTGTGTCATCTGTTCTCATTATGCAACTCCCAACTATGACTGAGAACATGTGGTGTTTGGTTTTCTGTTCCTGTGCTAGATTGCTGAGAACGATGGCTTCCAGCTTCATCCATGTCTCTGCAAAGGACATGAACTCATCCTTTTTAATGGCTGCACAGTATTCCGTGGTGTATACATGCCACCTTTTCTTTATCCAGTCTATCACTGACAGGCATTTGGGTTGGTTCCAACTCTTTGCTATTGTCAATAGTGCTGCAATAAACATACGTGTGCATATGTCTTTATAGTAGAATGATTTATAATCCTTTGGGTATATACCCAGGAATGGGATTGCTGGGTCAAATGTCATTTTTGGGTCCTAGATCCTTAGGAAATGGCCACACTGTCTTCCACAATGGTTGAAATAATTTGCAGTCCCACCAACAGTGTAAAAGTGTTCCATTTTCTTCACAGCCTCACCAGCAGCTATTGCTTCCTGATTTTTTTAATAATTGTCATTCTGACTGATGTGAGATGGTATCTCATTGTGGTATCAATTTGCATTTCTCCAAAGACCAGTGATATTGAACCTTTTTATATGTACTTGTTGGGCACACAAATGTCTTCCTTTGAGAAGTGTCTGTTCGTATCTTTTGACCACTTTTTGATGGGGTTGTTTTTTTCTTGTAAATTTAAGTTCCTTGTAGATTCTGGATGTTATGGGTACATGTAAAATGTTTCTCCCATTCTGTAGGTTGCCTGTTCACCCTGATGCTAGTTTCCTTTGCTGTGCAGAAGCTTTTTGGTTTAATTAGATCCTATTCATCAATTTTGGCTTTTGCTGCAATTGCTTTTGGTGTTTTAATCATGAAGTCTTTGCTAATGCCTATGTATTGAATGATATTGCCTAGGTTTTCTTTTTATGTAATTATACCACACTAAAAAATCAAGATTGTTTTGCCTTAGGACCGAGAAATAAATATATTTTTCTACTGTTCTCTAAATATTACTAGAACTTTTCTGCAATGATAGCTGCCATGCTATCACATTTTTTGTTACCTGAATACTTTCTTCTTTCTGCTAGCTTTTCTTAAAGAACAAGGATTTCAGTGTCCTGTTTCCTGTTTCCTATGACTGAAAATGTTGAGAGAGCTTCTGAGATGGTTTCTTTAAGAATTATATGTACACAGAATCCGGAAAATCATTTAAACTATGTTTAATTCTATGGTTCAGGCATATTTTGTCATGCCTACCAAAATGGTGAAGTTGCCTGTCTTTGTAGAAGGGCTGAGAAGCATCATTGGTGCTTAGTCATTGAAGAAGAAAATGAGTTCTGAGTTTGGTTGCCAGTACCTAAACCATTCTTGGACCAAACCTTGCAGGCATTATAGATTTTGTGAAGATAATGGGATATAATACATACTGTACAGGCAATCTCTATTTTACACAGTCATGCGGGAGAATTAAAATAACTTTAAGCTGAAATCTTGATCTTGAAACATTTTTATCAAAATATTCAAAAGATTTTTTTTTACTGTCAGTTATAAATATGTAAGAAAAAAATAGTAAAACTAGTATGTATTCATTAGTTTATTTAATACTTTAATACATTAGAAACATTGAGAAGTAATGGGTTTTATTTCTTTGTAAAAAACTTACCAAGAATGGTTTGAAATGTGCTTGCCTTCTTATTGCATAATGACACAAGGCCAGCATCTTTTCTATGCCTTTAAGTTGTCATACTTCCTTCTAAATTTGAATCAACTATCAACATTTTATATTCTCTATGCTTTGTATCTCTGAAAGATTATTTAACAAAAAGTGTTGCTAGTGTCCCATCCGCTGGCACATGTCACCGTACCACCTTCCTAATTTATGTTGATATGTTTACCTTACTACGTTCCTCTGGCTACATATCTAGAGTCTCCCAAACTGCATGGGTGTCAGTATTTCTATAGTTAGCTAATTCTTCTATGACTGCACTTAACGTTTGATTTGAATTTCATTCCCAGCATTATCACTTTTTGTTTCTTTGCTGCACATGTATCTTTATTGGCTAATTCCCTTTTTCAATCTTTAAAAAAAAAATCATGTGCGTTTGTCACTGAAAAACAAGGAAGGAATGAAACTACTTGCCTTGCTATCTAAACATGAACCAAAGAACAGATGTGCCATAACTGATCACCAACAGACTTTGAAAGTGGTGTGTTTTGCCACTGAGCATGATGCACATCTGTTATTTCGGTAGTGATAGGTAGACTAAAGAGCTAGCGATGAAGTTGGTGCTGTATGCAATTATAGTTAATATACCATGGTAACTGAACTATGAACTGTGTTGATGGAAACTAGTAATGTTTAACTAACCATAATGACTGAAATGTATACATATCAGAAGCATTCAAAGAGATCGCCCGTACTGAAATATCTGCTTAACTAAATTGTATAACACATCACAGCCCAAGCAATCCTACTTTGAGACCCTTTTAATAAAGAAAAATATGGCCAGGCACAGTGGCTGACATAATCCTAACACTTTGGAAGGCTAAAGCAGAAGAATCACTGGAACCCACTTTTTGACCAGTCTGGCCAACATAGTTAGACTTTGTCTTGAAAAAAAAAAAAAAAAGAGGAAAGGAAGAAAGAAAGAAAGAAGAAAGGAAAAGAGAAAATGAAGAAGAAGGAAAGAAAGAAGGAAGGAAGGAGAGAAAGAAGAAAGAAAAAGAAAGAAAAGGAAAGAAAGAAAGAATTATTTCAGGGAGAGTGGTCTGCACTTATAATCCCAGCTACTTGGGAAGCTGAGGCAGGAAGATAGTTTGAGCCCAGGCATCTGAGGCTGCAATTAGCTAGGATCACACAGCAGCACTTCATCTTGAGTGGCATAGCAAGACCCTGCATCTACAAAAAACAAAAGTAAAAAAAGAAAAAAATGTTTTTTCCCTTGTAATCATAAATATTCAGCATCTCAAGTGTTCAAGGCAGATTCTAGCAAAGAGAAGTACTGTGTCTAGCAACACAGAATTGTTTAATATCTATAATTGAGTAGAATAAAAAGTTTAATAAGAGTAGGACCCAGGTCTGTGTTATACTTTATATCCCTAGTGTGTATTACAATATTTTCCATGTGGTAGACATTAAATAAATGTTTTTTGACAGGATGAATGAATGAATACATTGATAAATATCCATATGATTAAAATTTTGATTAAAAGACTGAAATATAATAAAATTTTGTGTTTAATAAAATGTACAACACACCATAGATTAGAAACTGCATTTCTTCCAAGTTTCAAAGACAAAGATCTAAAGTTTAATGAATGGCCAAGTAGTTTCAAAGTCTTCCTCTGATTAGAAATACGATATGCCTCGTTCAAGATTACATATTTGGAGCTTTATCACAAGACTTAGTTTTCTCTCTTTCTCACTTTGAAAGACAGATTACAGATCCAGAAAGCTGACTGAGGGGGCCTCAGACACAGTAACACCTACTCTCTCTTTAGATTCGGAGTTGCCAAATGACTTTTAAGCGAAAAGGGCAGATAAGATTTTATCGCATCTTCCAACACTGGAGGCAGGCAAAATTGAAGACAAACAGAAAATGAAAGGGGAGAGTAGAAGCTACTACATCCAGCCTAGAGTTTTCACCATTTCCTTAATGTGGAGGACTCTAGGCTGTCCGCCCCACTCTGTATTGTTTGCTATTCCATCATGCTTAGTGAATTATACTGTAAATTGCATAGGACTCTCATTTCATAAATACACAGATGATGAGAAGCTCATTTCATAAATACACAGATGATGATTGAGGCTGTTGTCACCAATATTTTGTTGTTTCAAGTGAGCAGAGAAAGAACATAGCACCCTTTATAGAGTGCTGTGTTAACAATAATTAACTATCACATTAGCAATAATTGATAATGTAAAGAAAAAGATTACATTTGAAACCGCGTTTGTTGAAAACCTTCCACATTTCAGTATTATTTTATAACAAATGATACATTTGGCAGTTGTTAAATGTCCTGTTTTCATTAATACTGGTGAACGGTGAACATATAAACTCTTTTCTAGAATAAATTTTATTGTATATACTTAAAATATAAAACATGATGTTTTGGAATAGAAATAGGAAAAAGGTTACAATAGTGATACATATTAGTTTGCATCTTTTTCCTGTTTGTATTCTCTAGCATGGTGATGATTCCTTATCATCTTACATAACAGAGCTCTTTTTTTGTGTGTGGCAGGAGCAGCTGTAATCTACTCATTTAGCAAAAATCCCAAATATAATTCAGTAGTCATCCCTTATCTATGGTTTCAGTTTCCCAGGGTCAGCTGCAGTCTGAAAGTATTAAGTGGAAAATTCCAGAAATAAACAATCCGTAAGTTTTAAATTCTGCCTTGTTCTGAGCCATGTGATGAAAATTTGTGCCATCCCCCTCCGTCCTGCCCAGGAAGCGAATCCTTCCTACATACACTACCCTCTAGTTAGTCACCGACATCATCTGCAGCTGACATCCAACCATCAACATCACCATGGCGTCATGAGCCAGGATCACCCAAAGCAGATGATCCTGCTTCTGATGAATGGTCAGAAGGTCAATAGTAGCCTAATGCTAGGTCACAGTGCTTATGTCATTCACTTCACTTCATGACATCATGTAGAGTATTGCATCATCTCACACCATTACAAGAAAAAGCATGTGTTCAGCATAAGATACTTTTAGAAAAAGAGACCACATTCACATAACTTTTATTACAGCATATGTATTGTTATCGTTCTGTTAATATTAATAATTGTTAATCTCTTATTGTGTCTAATTTATAAATTAAACTTTATCATAGGTGTGTATACATAAGAAAAAAATAACATAGCATATATAGGGTTTGGTACTCTCTGCAGTTTCAGAAATCCATTGGGGGTCTTAGAATGTATTCCCCACAGATAAGAGAGGACTGTATACTAAGAGGACTGCTCTATACCATTAATTATGGTCCTAAAGTTGTTAAATTTTTTTTTTTTTTTTTTTTTGAGATGGAGTTTCGCTCTCGTTACCCAGGCTGGAGTGCAATGGCGCAATCTCGACTCACCGCCACCTCCGCCTCCTGGGTTCAGGCAATTCTCCTGCCTCAGCCTCCTGAGTAGCTGGGATTATAGGCATGCACCACCACGCCCAGCTAATTTTTTGTATTTTTAGTAGAGTCGGGGTTTCACCTTGTTGACCAGGATGGTCTTAATCTCTTGACCTCGTGATCCACCCGTCTCGGCCTCCCAAAGTGCTGGGATTACAGGCTTGAGCCACCGCGCCTGGCCTAAATTTTTATAGTAAATGCTATTAGTGGCACAGCCTTGATTTTCCTGATGACAACAACTTTTAATTACAGGTAAAGTACTAACAGCCTGTTTTGCAAACCCAAATTCATAAAGTCAAATGAACATCACTGAAAAGCCCTGTTGAGTGACCATGGCACCAGTTTCTTCATTGGCTTTCTCTCAGAATTAAACTGTGAAAAAAAGAAGAAACTACAATCATTTAAGGACCAAATCACTACCTTTATGTAGTATTTTTCATCTGAATCCACATTCCAGGTTCCATTACTATCTAATAACAGTTAAATCCTACTTTACAGCATTTTAAATTCTTAGCTTGGAATGAATACTTTTGGGAACATGAAAAAGATTAATATTAACGGGAAAAAAGTTAAGACATTCTTTGGTTGCAATATATGTGCTAAGTTTCAAGGAGCACACATTTTTGCATTTAAATTCTATGAAAGAGTAGTGAAGCACATGGTAATTTCTATTCAAGTGAATTCTCATATTTTAAAAATAAGCATGTCTATTATTTTAAGCCAATTTTATAAAATATTATGAAGCTTCTCTATGTAGAAAGAAAAGGTTTATTTTAGTGTGTAAGGATAGAATGCCAAAATTATGTTCATTTATTAGAAATATTGTAAGGCTTTGGAATTTAAAAAACGGTGATTAGGGAATACAAGTAGCAGCAGGTGAATTGCTTAAATTTATAATATACTTGAATAAGAATGAAGTCTTGTACCATTCTATGTAGTTTGTTATATAGAACCAAAGCGGGGTAACCTGAGGAAACATGAAAGTATGACAGCATCACGCCAGTTAGAATGGCGATCATTAAAATTCTGGAGACAACAGATGCTGGAGAGGATGTGGAGGAATAGGAACACTTTTACACTGTTTGTGGGAGTGTAAATTAGTTCAACCATTGTGGAAGACAGTGTGGCGATTCCACAAGGACCTAGAAATAGAAATTCCATTTGACCCAGCAATTTCATTACTGGATATATGTCCAAAGGATTATAAATCGTTCTACTATAAGGACACATGCAGACGAATGTTCATTGCAGCACTGTTTACAATAGCAAAGACCTGGAACCAACTCAAATGCCCATCGATGATAGACTGGACAGGGAAAATGTGGCACATATACACCATGGAATACTATGCAGCCATCAAAAACGATGAGTTTGTGTCCTTTGTAGGGACATGGATGAACCTGGAAACCATCATTCTCAGCAAACTGACACAAGAACAGAAAATCAAACACCACGTTTTCACTCATAGGCAGGTGTTGAACAATAGGAACAGATGGACACAGGGAGAGGAGCATCACACACTGGGGTCTGTGGCGGGGGTAAATAGAGGAGGGACAGAGTGGGGTGGGGAGCTGGGGAAAGAGCATGGGAGGAAGGCAGCAAATCACACTGCCATGTGTGTACTTATGCAACAATCTTACATGTTCTTCACATGTACCCCCAAACCTGAAATGCAATTAAAAAAATAAATAAATATATTAATTAAAAAATTAAAAAATGAAGTACGACAGCAAATGATATCATATGTGTGGCCTTCTGAGAAAGAACAGCAACATGTAGCCTAATAGTGACTGTGCAGCAATCTGAATAGTTTGTGGTTGAAAAAGCAAGAAGCAACTGCCTAACACAATAAACAAATATTAGTTTTGTGAATGTCCCCAAATAGGTAAGCCCTGTTGATTGCATCTTGTTCTTCTCAGTCACACACAAAGTTATTGCTTTCATCATCGTCAGTGGCATCATTTTATAATGAAGCAGACATGCTGAAGATTTGCAAAAGAGATTTGCATCTTAGTGATTTGCATTAAGTAAAACATGCTGCTTGCTAAACAGCCACATTTATGCCTTTTCACACATTACCCAGTTATTATTCAAGTAAAATACCATATACTGAATAACAGCAGTTCTCTACCAAAATCTCAATTTAGCTAAACCTTGAGCCATTATTCATGAACTGCTCTATCATTCTTTTTTCCTCCTGATTTAAATCTCTTTTTCTAGGAGGAAATGAACAATAACAGGTAGATATACAAAATTTGCCTCAAAGCTGTTATCATTTCTAAATAAGAGAAAATACTATCATGTGATAATTCATTATTATTTGGACTGCAGAGTATCTGGCGAAGCTTGAAAACCTTAGCTACATTTTCTCTATAAATCTAGGTTTTGTACATTTCAGTGCTAAAATATAAAACATGACTGCTTAAATTTAAGGGCATCAGGACAAACCAACTGTTCACACATTTGTTTCTCAAAAATTTCTTGTCCTTCACAGTGGCAGAATTCTGACTCACTAATGGTGGGTGAAACTACCTAGTGCAGTGACTAGAAATGAACTGGTTTAAGTTTCATCCCATTAGAGGCATGTTCAAAAAATGTATATAAAGTGATACATACAGATGGTTAATTTTTTTTTTTTTTTAAATAAGAGTCTAACAGCACAGGAGGATAAACGATGAAGTAAAATGCTCTCCTCTAAGGCTGTTCCAAGTCTTACTACCCAATTGGGAGTCTTTCCAGAAACCTTTCCAGACGTATACAGATATCTCTCTAAGAATGATAAGGAATTTCTTATTATTGGTTCAAGTCTTTTAAAATCTATATCAATTTCCTATTGTTGGTTGTAAGAAATTACCACAAGCTCAGTGACTTAGAGAGCAAATTTATTAACATAAAGTTCTTCAAGTCAGAGGTCTAAAATGAGTTGGCAGGGCTTTATGGGAGAAGCAATTTCCTTATCATTTTTAGCTTCTAGAGGCTGACGGCATTCCTCGAGAAGCCCCATATCCCTCTGACCTCTTTCAGAGGAGTCACATGTCCTTTTCTGACCCTGACCTTCCTGCCTTCCTCTTTAAAAAAGCCTAGTGATTACTTTGGGACTACCCAGATAATCTAGAATGATCACTTTATCTCAAGATCTTTAACATGAGCACATCTGCAAAGTCCCCTTTACCATGCACGATAATTTGTTCACAGGTTTCAGGAATTAAAACATAGTCATCTTTGGAGGGCCCTTATTCTTCTCACCACAGTATCCTTCAGTAAAGCTTTTATTTTCATTCAGATCCTACACTTTTCTTATCTTCCTTATTCCTAATTATGTTATCTATCTTTGCTGTTGTTGTTACTGCTAACTATTGTTCATACTTGGATTTTCATCTATGGGTTCTTTGGAAACTTGGAAAACACTGATTTTCTCTAGTGACAGGGCTTTCTAAAGATCCTCAATTAAATGCAGGAAATGAGCTGTCTACACCGAGAACTCCTAAATCCAAGGAAATATTTCCTGGAAATATCTGCCCTTTAATCTTCCTTTTGACCTGTTAGCATTAATTAATGGTTTCCTCCTGCTTGAGAAGTTTTTTTCACTTGTTCTTAAAGGGCCTTTCTCTCTTGATGCTCCCTCCTTGTCTTGTTGCCCCTTTTCGGTATCGCTTGTCATTCTAACACATCCTCTTGACATTTGTGTGTACAGTATTTGGATTGCTAACCTTCCCCAGGTGTATTTATTCTTTGAATAACCTCCAATCTCAAGCCTTTAAATACCACCTCTGTTCAGAAAACTTCTAAATGTGTGTATCCAGCTTCAAACTCCCTTAATTTCAGACTTGGCAATTCAGTCTCTCTTTTTTTTAAACAATCTCTTCATAAATATATAAGTGGCATTTTAAACTCACATGTCCAAAGCATAACTTTTGAACTTCTTTACCATTGCCCCTATTAAATACTCCTCTCCCCTCCCTGATCTTATCCAGCTCAATAAATGACACCTTCTTTCACCCTCCTGATTAGGAAATAAACACACACACACGCATGCGCACAAATACAAGACATATGTGCCTCTTCTTTTCTCATATCCCCTTTCAACATCAAATGTTGACACTTCTACCTTTAAAAACATTCAGGACCTCACCATGTTTTGCCACCTCTAATCACTAACATGCTTGTCCAAGAGACCGTTATCAATCACTTGGATTATTGCAATATATTCCTTTTTGCATTCACGCACCTATGTCATTCAGAGTGGCTCTTCCAAAAAGCTTAATAGATCATATCACTTCTCTGTTAAAAACCCTCTGGCTCCTAATTTATTCAGGCTAAAAATTCTCCATTTTTTGGTATTTTGGTATGTTTGCTAGATTGAGAGAATGGACATCTGCTCAGATGGCTAAAAGGAATATGGTGTTTTTGGAGAGAGATGTTTTCTACTAAATCTACCATAGTAAAGGTAGTACCTTGCGAAGGGGTTTAGCACGTAAACAAACAATCTGTTAAGCAGAGTAGAAATGACAGATGGGTCAGAGAAGAAATTAGGAGCTTGTGCTTGGATTGTGACCTACGATGTCAAGAACATAAAATCTGGTGGGAGTGACATTTCTGAGATTCCAAGTTTAACACTGGTTTCAGTGTAGACTAAGGCTTCATAGATTCAGATTTGGGCTAAGAGAATCAATGCAAGGCTGTTGTTGGTATACTAAGGGGAAGCCCTGGGGACCAGCATATTAATGGCAATAGAAAAAGTAGAGAACTCCAGAGAGAAGTAAAGCCCAAGGGGACAGAATTGTTAACACTGAATTCAGTAACTTCTATCTGCTGATTCTCCAATCAATGCTGACAGATGGAAGTTCTCAGATTCATTTTATTTAAAAAGGTCACTTCACTTCTAAAATTAATTTATGTATTTTTTGAATTCCTGTGATCTCCATGATTCTTCTAAAACCCTTTCTCCATATCAATTTTTCGTTGACTTTTTTTTTTTAGTTTAGTAACAATTTGTTAATGAAACTTCCTTCCTTCAAGAAGGGTTACAAAAAGACAGTAAGACTTCTTCCTCTGGTGTTTTTTTAAGGCAGCTACATAACCTCAGTGCTTTATAAGGTCACAATGTTCTGTCTCATGTGTAAGAATGTATTTTGGTCAGTTCATAAGCTTTTAAGTCATTAGTACATTAGGACAATTCAATTTCTCATGACTCATATTCACAAAAAGACCAATTATGGTGAATATCTTTAACCCCATCTCCCAGACAGTAAGGGAAGGTTCTCCATGGCAAAATCATTTTGCTTTTGTGTGATAGTGTTATCACACAATATTTTGAATATTCCATATAATTATCTTTGGCCAGATATGTCATTTTACTTGTATCCTTTCTTGATCTTTCTTATGATCTTAAAATCAATGTATTACAGAGACACAATCAGAAAAATTACCTGTAAAATGATGTGGTCATTTTACCGGTAAAATTTCTTAGGTCTAGAAAGTGTTTTTTTTGTTGTTGTTGTTATTGTTTTGTTTTTGTTTTTTGGGGGTACAAAATGTCTATACCCGCATTATCTCTTTGGTCTGCAGAAGAACACGGTAGGCTACCCCTAAACATCACACCTGTTGAAAGAGAAAAAATTAATGATCAATAATGTTTACTAGCTTGGTAATAAGTATCAGCAACAATTCTAGAACACAGACTTTCTGATTCCTAGTCTGTGGTTCTTTTCATTTTGTGATACAAGGGTCATTAAGGAGTTAAACAGACAAATCCAAGGAGAATATATAATTTAGCATATGAATGATTATATCGTATTACAACTGTTATGTACCCATGTTTTTGCCCAATGGAGATTCCTTTTTAGTTGATACCCAATCAAAAAATTATTTTTTATGACAAACTTTGTCATAATAAAACAGATGATAATATTGCTTCCCAGGGAAGCAGTTCTGAAAGACCAGAGAGCACTGGGACATCTGGTGAAAGAACAGACATCACTCAGAGCAGAAACAGCCAGAGTGTTCATATATAAAACTGGTGACAGGTATTTTGCAGAGTGACAGGAAGAAAATCAGAGCCCCACAGGCAATGCAATAGGTAATGGCTCTGTATTTTAAATGAACCTTGTGTAATTGTAAAAGTAGAAACTTTCTACAAACTGTTAAATAAGGTTTCTGCTTAAAGTAAATAGCATTCAAGCACAGACAGGCATGACAGAAGAACAGCAAAGAACAAACACACAGATCAGCAGAGCTCGACAACAAAAGAAGAGGAAAATTGGTACCAGATAGGAACAGAAACAAAGAGCTTAAGCTCACTTGATTACGAAGTTTCTCCAGTTCCTAAAGAATGAAAATCTACATTTGTTGGTAATTTAAATATATATGATATTCAATACATATTGAATATATATATTTTTATATATATTTAGCATATCATATATATAATATATATAGCATATTACATATGTAACATATGTTATATATACAGAGAAAGTGATTTCTACATATACATTAATTGTGTGTTTGCAATTGAAGGAGCTAATTGAGCAGACGATGTGCTATATAACACTCACTTGACCTTGAACATTAAGTTCCCTTAATTTAGGATCATATGTGCAGGTTGTGCACTGCAAATCTCTGAGGGGCGCCACTCACATAGACTGTGCTAGGCATAGACTATTTAGTGAATGGTCCCCACCTGCTTACTGTATTTCAGCTGCTATTATGAATGTAAGCCTTATTTCTTCATCTTCTGCTCATATTAACTTTGTGTGTGTTGGAGAATGTGTATTTTCTCATCCTTGTTTCAGCTAAGTTGTCATTTCAGAAAGACTTTTTTAAACTACTTGATTTAGTATCCTCTCCAACCTCAGTCAATCTGTACTTTCTTACTCAATTACATTGTCCTTGAAGCATTTCCCATTACCTGAAATTTTCCTATTCATTTGTCTGTGGTTATTGTGATTTTCCTGCCTCATTAAAGTCCAAACCTCTGTGAATGAGCAACAGCTGAAGAAAAGTTCTTGCCACCTAATAGGTATTCAACAAATATTTGTTCAGTGAAATGAATGAATACAATATCAAATGATGTTTTGAAGATTAGTGATATAATGAAAGCAATCTCTCTGGAACAAAGTGTCTGAAATTTACTAAGAAAGCTATAATTTTTGTTTCTTTTTGTTTATGTTTTGGGTTACTTTTGGCTATGTTCTGACATTGTAATCACTTCTTTATATACAAGCTCAACTCTTTAACCCTCTTTTCTTTCATCATGGTTTCCTGGAAAAACAATTCCAGCTCCAGTTAAATTCAACTCTTCACATCCCCCTCCCTGCTGCACCTACACATCTGAACGTGGCTTGAGAAAATCACACCATCTTGCTGCTTGGTCTTTTTTTAAATTCATGACTTCGATGCAAATAGGGCCCTTGAGTTGCATTCTCCAGTTGATTTCCTCTCTCTTCTACTCTTCTTAAGTGATCTAATTTCTTTTTGTGTCTCCTACAGGCACTACCACCGATTCTTTCCTCGGTTGATAATCTCTTTCTATTAAGAAAATAAAAGTTGTCAGCAATTCCACAAGCTTCACTAAGACATGACCTATCTCCATCTGGGCTGGGTTACACCTTATGGCTGTGGGACCACTGCAATCACATAGGGACCCATACTCAGAAGGGACTGCACTTGGGGTTTAATCCTCTGTGGATCCCATCTTAAAATAACAATTCTTAATACTTTTGTCTTTGAATTTGTGTTTTGTGTAAAGTTCAATATGACAACAAAAAAACATGGAGGGACTTGGAAACAGCTCACGGTCCGGCCTTATACTGCTTCTCTGCCTTGCCAAAACGGGTTCTTGTTCACTCAATCTCCGCCCCAGCCTTCCCTTCCCCTGACATCCTCCACATAGGGCTGCAAGTTGGGTTGTACTGGTGGTCTGAATTCTGCTGTCACCCTCCATGCCAAGAAGAAGACCTGGACCCTAATGCAGAGTGGGTCAGGGTCAGGCAGTCACCTGTGGGCATCTTGGGTCAAGGCAAGATAATGGCTGGTATGGCAGCTGGACAGTTCACACAACAGACAGCTAGGCAGGGGCCTCTCGCCCACTCCTGATCCAAGTCCTGGGCACCTTTTGGGGAAAAGATGTAGTCTCTTCAGGGTTACCCATTGTGAGGGTTAATTTGATGTGTCCACTTGGTGGGACCAAAATACCCAGCTGCGTGGTCAGTCATTATTCTGGATGTTTCTGTAAGAGTGTTTTTGATGCAATTTAAATTAGCATTTAAATTGGCAGATTTTTAAAGCAGATTGCCCTCCACAATGTGTGTGCATGGACCTCTTCCAATCAGTTGAAGGCTTGAATACAGCAAAAGATTGACCCACCACGAGCAGAGCTAGAGGAGATTTTGCCAGCAGATTATCTTTGGAATTGAACTGCAATATCAGTTCTTCCCAGGTTTTCAGCCTGGGAAAATTTTAGACTTGCTGGCCTCCATAATTTTAGACTGGTTCTGCTTCTCTGGAGAATCCTAACTAATATGTCCAACCACTGTGGTTGGGGCAGCCAGCTCCTAAGGAAAATAGATTGACTTCCCTTAGCCAGGATCCTGCATTTTCATTTTGCATTTGGATCACAAAGTATGTAGGCAGCCTCAATCCGTCCTGTATATGCTCTTATCTGTTGTTTCTACAGATGAGTCTTTATCTAAGGCTAACCCTGTCTCTTCTCTTAGGCACTATGTTCCAATTACTCTAATATGCTCAAAGACATTGCTGCAAAAATTCTTTCAACTTTCTTCTATACGATTCCCCCCACTCTGACTGAATTATACCCATCATCATGCCAAATTACTGTAATTTTTCTCATCTTTGAAAAAAATATCTTCTGGTCTCATATAATCCTTCAGGCATGCCTCATCTCCCCACTGTCCTTTAGATGAAAGCTTCTCAATAAAGTAGTTTATACTGACTGTTTGTTTCCAATTCTTCCCTAAGTCTACAGTTAACTGGCTGGCACAGGGTTTATTGAGTTATTTCCACTGGCCTCTAAAGTATTAGGAAGGTCCATGCCACCTCTCACTCCACTCAGTGTTGATGATCATTCCTTTGTTTTAACATGCCTACTGACTTTCTGCAGATGCTGTCCCAAGGAGGGCGGAGACAGCCAGTAAGATGAAAGGTGCACCATGACACTGAATATTCTACAAATATCAACTGTATGCATCTATAGCCAAGTTGATATTATATCCCATCTACATATCTTATAATAGGATGTGGAATTTTTTTGGACATAGTCTAGAATGTCAAATCTTTGGGTTTAAAAAAATTTTTTTAGACAAAGAGGAAATAAGTCCATTATTCCTATACTTGTAATAAATAGCATCATGTTGTTACCAGAAAGGGGACCCCATCCAGACCCCAAGAGCAGCTTCTTTGACCTCGTGCAAGAAAGAATTCAGGGTGAGTTCATAGAGTAAAGTGAAAGCAAGTTTATTAAGAAAGTACTTTGTGAGGTCGAGGTGGGTGGATCACCTGACGTCAGGAGTTTGAGACTAGCCTGACCAACATAGTGAAACCCTATCTCTACTAAAAATAAAAATAAAAAAAAATTAGCCAGGAGGGGTGGTGGGCACCTATAATCCCAGCTACTTGGGGAGCTGAGACATGAGACTAGCTCGAACCCAGGAGGCGGAGGTGGTAGTGAGCTGAGATAGTGCCATTGCACTGCAGCGTGGGCAACAGCGTGACAACCCATCTCAAAAAAAAAAAAAAAAAAAAAAAAGTAAAGGAACATAAGAATGGCTACTCCATAGGAAGAGCAGCAGCATGGGCTGCTTGACTAAGTATACTTGTAGTTACTTCTTGATTATATGCTAAACAAAGGATGAATTATTCATGAGTTTTCTGGGAAACGGGTGGGCAATTCCTGGATCTGAGGATTCTGCTCCTTTCTGACCATATAGAGTAACTGGCTGATGTTACCTTGACATTTATAAACTGTTATGGCACTGGGGAACATGTCTTTTAGCATGCTAATGCATTATAATTAACAAATAATGAGCAGTGAGGATAGCCAGAGGTCACTTTCGTCAACATCTTGTCTTTGGTGGGATCTGGCCAGCTTCTCTGGTGCGTCCTTTCATCACAAAGGTCTTTGTGACCTGTACCTTGTGCCAATCTCCACTCTCATCCTGTGACTAAGAAAGCCTAACCTCCTGGGAATGCAGTCAGTAGGCCTCAGCCTTATTTTACACATCTCATATTCAAGATGGAGTCACTCTGCCAAACATCTCTGACACTATCATGCTCTCTGTTTAGCAGACATTTTAGTGCTTTCTAAAAAACGATACCCTGTTAAATGAGTTGGTCTTTCCATTGAGACAAATACAGCAGGCAGCAGCAAATAGTTTTATGCCAGAACTACTACTTCTGTGGTTTTTACTTTGAGTGTAATGTTGGTTTTCCGTATTTTTCTGTGTGCTTGGAGATGTAAAGCTATAATTGATATTGGATGGAAGATTTTTTATGAGCACTTTATAATGAGACATTTATTCCAGGAAGCCACATGCCCCATCTTCAAGTCTCTGAGTCTGTATTTACCATTTGTTTTATACTGAAGAAGAGGGGTAATGAAAGTACATAGAAATCAGACAAGCCAAGCTAAAAGCAGCACAAATAAATGGAAAACTACAAAAGAACATAAAAGAAGATGGGTCAATGTGTAAGAAGCAATCTAGCAACATAAAATCCACTGAGGACAAACATGCACATTGCCTAGGAGAACAAATAAATATTTGATAACCATCGGTTAGGAAGCCATCTATCCTTAGGGGAAAAATTCCTACTCCATTCCCATCTCTCTGTGTCTAAAGCCTTTTCCTCTTTTTTATTAGGTCATTGTTTATTTTACACTTGAAGAATTAAAATTGTGCTCTCAGTATTGTAAAATATTCCTTATATTTTTAAAATATAATTTATTTTTCAGAACAGGTTTAGACTGACAGTGAAATTGGATGGATGAACGGAAGGTGTAGCAATTTCGTATATACTTCTTTTACTCACATGTGCAGTTTCTCCACTATCAAAATCCCATACCACAGTGGCACATTTGTTACAATCATGAGCCTACATTAAGAGGTCATCATCACTCAAAGTCCATAGTTCATATCAAGGTTTATTCCTGGTGTTGTACACTCGATGGGTATTGGCAAATGTATAGTAATATGTGTTTATTGAGGTAATATCATGTGGAATAGTTTCATTTCCCTAAAAATCCTCTGTGTTCCTCCTATTCATCCCTCCCTCCCCTCTGACCCTTGGCAACCACTTATCTTTCTTCTGTCACCATTTTTACTGTCTCCACACATTTTCCAGCGTCATGTAGTTGGATTCATACAGTATATAGCCCTTTCAGATTGCTTTCTTTTACTTAGTCATATGCATTTAAGATTCCTCCAAGTTTTTTCATGACGCTGACTCATATCTTTTTATTGCTATATAATGGTTTGCTGTCTGAATATACCACAGTTTTTATTTATGCATTCACCTGCTGAAGGACATCTAGGCACATCAGTATGCAGGTTTTTATGTACTGCAAGTTTTCAACTAATTTGGGTAAATACTAAGGAGTACAATTGCTGAATCATATAATAATAATATGTTCAGTTCCATAGGAAAATGTCATACTGTCTTTCAAAGTCGCTATATCATTTTGCATTCTCACCAGCAGTGAATGAGTGTTCCTGTTGCCCATATCCTTGCCAACATTTGGTGTTGTCAGCATTCTAGATTTTGGTCATTCTAATAATGTGTAGTAGTATCACTCCCTGTATTTCTATAATTTGTTTCCCTGGCATTCTGCATTTGCTTCTTGATTACCCAGGTTTGAGCTTTCTTTTTTTTCCCTCTCCCTTTATTTGAGCCTTTTTTTTTTCCTCTCTCTCTCTCAGTATAACTCTCTTAGCCTGAACATAAGCAAATAAAAAGATAGGTACCTACATTCTCTGACACTAGTGCATTGAAATGGATCGAGCAAATCATATTCTTAGCTAAGCATGCAGTATATTTCATTTACATGTCCCATAACAAGATCTGACAACTTTTCTGAGCTAGTCTGGTAAATCAAATTTCTCATTTTTTGTTTCCTGAGGCAAAGGGTGAATAGGACAGAATTTGATATCTCTTGATAATTGCTTTCTTTTTTTCACCAAGGAGTAGTAATTTGTTAGTGATAAAAATTTTCAATTGTCAATACCTATGTTTATCAGCTAATTTTAAAACAACAACTTAGTGGCCAGGTGCAGTGGCTCACACCTGTAATCTCAGCACTTTGGGAGGCTGAGGCAGGCAGATCACCTGAGCTCAGGAGTTTGAGACCAGTCTGGCCAACATGGCAAAACCTCATCTCTACAAAAAATTGACCAGGCGTGGTAGCATTCGCCTGTGGTCCCAGCCACTCTGGAGGCTGAGGTAGGAGGATCACTGGAGCCTGGGAGGTGAAGGTTGCAGTGAGCCAAGATTGTACCACTGCACTCCAGCCTAGGTGACAAAGTAAGACCTCATCTCCAAAAACCCCAGCAACTTAGTGTCCTATTTGATTACTTAAGTGAAGCTTATTCAGTCAGGAAAATTGAAGAATAGCATATGACATATCTAGCTGTCTCTCTGAACCATAATCTCATGAAATCTTTGCTAGCTATTGGCCTTTGAGTGTGTATTCTTCTAGTTGTTGTTGCTTGGATTTGTATATATGTGCATACATTTTTTGAGATAAAATTCTATGGTTTTATTTTGATATTTTCAGTTCATACATTACTTATTCCAAGTTAAGGGGTGGAATTCTTTGTCAAGTCACAAATTCCAAGGATATCTTGTCCTAGACTATCTGAATGAGCTGCCAAAAACCATCAACATAATCTCCATTCAAATTATTTCTAATTCCCATTTTTGCTTTTCAGTTTCCCAAACTATGTTGAACAAGTACATACCTTACAAGGTAATTTAAGAGATAATTTTAAGCTTCTTTCACTAACGCTCATTATAATGGGAAGAGAGTCACTTTTCCAATTTTCCCAAAGCTTACTAATCACTCACAATTCACGCAATAAGACCTCATACTAAGATACATTAAAACCCTTGTTATCGTCTAAATCTCTGTAATCACCCTTCAATCATCATTCATATAGCTCTCTGACTTCCTTATACTCTCAAAATGCTGATAACCTTCACCATTTTAAGTATGCAACAACTCAATTTAGGGCAATATTTTTTAAAAGTCACTTAACAAAAACACCAGAGCATGAATCTCCCCTTTATTTATTTACTTTTCATCAGTTTAAATCCTTTAGGGGTATAGCTTCACACGGATTGTGTGTCCCGTGCCCTTAATAAGCAGGTTGCTTCAGAATTAGGCACAAATCATGCCACTGTTTCCATGGACACAAGTTGTGTTTTCCCAGATTACTCTTGTTTTATTTGGTTTACTCCCAGTGTCACTGTGCTGTTTTTTGCACTATATATAAGCACATATACATAAGCACATCTCTTGCCCAAATAGAAGACAGTTTCACTTCAGGCATAACCACCTTCAGTTTTAAGAAGAGTTTTGTGTTCCCTTTGGTTTTGGAAACCCTATTTATAGTCAAGAAAACTGGCCTTGGCATTGGACTATATCTTTCCAGAAATGTTTTAAAAGTCCTGTTTCCAGTAGACCCCCACAGGTTCCAAGATGGCAGGGCGAGCAGATTCTTAAAAATTATTTCTGAAAAATCATATTTTGCATCTTTTCGATGACTTGCTCTGTTCATGCAGTAGTACGAGATAATCTTATATTATTATAACAAAATACTTTTATTGTCTACATATTATTTCACTGTATTAATATACCAGAATTAATTTTCGCAATCTCTTATTGACGGACATTTTGATCATTTACACTTTTAAAATTAGGTACAATTCATATCTTATAGCTGATTTTGTGCACATTCCTGATTATTTCCCTACTAGCAAATTCCTTGTAGTAAAATTTCTAGGTCAAAGAGAACAAATTTTCAAAGTCTTTTGAAATACAGTGCCAGATTATACTACTACAAGGTCATGGTTTTATAGTCCTTTGAGAAGCGCATGAGAGTTATCAGACAATATTTAAACCATCACTTAATATTTTTATGGGCTTGCAGAATCAGACACAGCAAAAACACCACCATAAGGGAGAAAAAATATTTGAGTTGGGAGAGGTGGAAAGGGTCAGAAAATGAGTACTGAGCCTTACACCAATAGGCCATGCAATTAGTCTTCAGATTGTAGAGAAAATAGGCTCTGGATGCTGCTTACAATTTTATTATGTTCTTGAATTCTTGTTAAAATACTTTCTTCTTACACTCTCATGCTGTGACATCATAATGATCAGAATGTAATGACCTAGAAGTGTAATCGAGTACTCATTTTTCTTACAAATAATTTTTCCTTTTTCTCCTTTCCTTGTTTTTCCTGGTTACTCACTCTTTAGCTCTCAGGAATGTGATTATAACCTTTGGTCTTTATCTACCAGGCACTCGTTACACTGCTAGCTTATGTAACTATATGTTTGCTTCAAAGTTTCAGAGATGAGATCTTAAAACAATCCAGGTGCCTGTGAAATTCTCTCCCATCAGGAGATCACTTCAAGGCTGTGGTTAATTTACAACCTGGCTGTGCCTGCCATGGTACCAGCCCATTCAGCAGATGGGGCAATAACTCAAGATAAATCATCAGAACAAGTCACATAGACGTGTACTGCCTCTCCCCATTCTGCATGTCCCTCAGGCCAAACTTCCCTTTTAAACTCTTCCTTTCAGCCCCAAAGTTGAAGCAATTAAGGCAGGAGCCTGAACCACTTTCCCATTGCTAGCTTTGGCAAATAAAAGTCACTTCCTTTCTACGGAGCCTCTTCCTTGTTATTCGACTTTGCAAGCAGTGAACAGCTGAACCAGCGTTCAGTTATAAAGCAAGGACGTGGGCACTCATTCTTAAGCTTTCCTCTTAATAAGCCAAATTCTGAGGGTCTCTCATTGTCCTCCTTTCTAACATATTCTATCAGTAATAAAGCTATTTAGATAAGATGGTGGTTAAGAGTCCATTTAGCTCTTGGCCAAAAGTGATTTGCTGTTGGAATTCAGTGGAGATTATGCTCTAACATAATGCTTCTCTTAGTGTGGGGGAAAATTTGACAATTATCACTTTGGAATGGTTTGCACAGAGAGCTACCAAAGAGCCAGAGAGCTGTTGTCTGCTAGCAATAATATGGCTTTCACAAGCCCCAAATCCCTCTATCATCTATCTGGAATTTTTTTTTTTTTTTTTTTTTTTTTTTGAGACAGTTTCACTCTGTCACCCAGGCTGGAGTACAGTGGTGTGATATGGGCTCACTGTAACCTCCACCTCCCAGGTTCAAGTGATTCTCCTGCCTCAGCCTCCTGAGCAACTGGGACTACAGGTGCGAGCCACCATGCCCAGCTAATTTTTGTATTTTTAGTAGAGACAGGGTTTCACCGTCTTAGCTGGGCTGGTCTCGAACTCCCGACCTCAGGTGATCCACCTGCCTCGGCCTCCCAAAGTGCTGGGATTACAGGCGTGAACCACTGCACCCGGCCCTGGAATTTTCTTTATTTACTTCTTTCTCTTGAACCAAGCTGAAATTTGATAATAAAGAGAAAAAAAGATAGGCGTTAAGAATAATATACAATATTGAGAAATAGTTCTACTTTTTAACAGCTGTGCTTAGTGTTTCTAACTTTCCGGTATGTTGGTATAGAAGCGTGAAAAACGTCTGGTTCCAGTGTTGATCTAGAAATTGCAGAAAAAAGATCAAGAGAAAAGTATTAATTCACAATTGGAAGCCCTCACTGATAGGAAAACCCACACGTGGCAGGAGAGAGGAAAACAAAAGCATAATATCGCTTAGGAGTCAGTACTGAGTGTGCCTGTGTGTGTAGCCACCTTAGGTGACTTCTTTGTTTTTTCTTTTTTGTTTGAGCTAGAGTCTGGCACTGTCACCAGGCTGGAGTGCAGTGGCGTGTCCTCGGCTCCCTGCAATCTCTACCTCCTGGGTTCAAGTGATTCTCCTGCCTCAGCCTCCTGAGTAGCTCAGACTACAGGCATGCGCCACCAAGCCCAGCTATTTTTTTTTTTTTTTTGTATTTTTCGTACAGATAGGGTTTCACCAGGTTTGCCAGGATGGTCTCGATCTCTTGACCTTGTGATCCACCCACCTTGGCCTCCCAAAGTGCTGGGATTACAGGCGTGAGCCACCGTGCTGGGCCTGTTTGTTTTCTTTAATAACAAATGAAAAGAGGCTATGTGTCCATATTGAGACTGCAGCATAATTATTCAATTTGCAACTTTTTACCAGGTTACATCTACAGTTTTACATATTCTTAAACAGTGCCTATTCATGTTCAGCCTATTTTGCCGGCTATTTGATTTTTGCCAAACACCGCTTACACACACACACACACACAAATAGTTCACACTAATTTAGCAGTTATTTGCTAATGTACTCTTTTGAGAATAAAGAGCTGATCTTGGCATTGCACCTAATGCATTTAGAAAATACTTTTAACACCTTTAAGACCCGGCATTGATCACGTTTCAGCAGGACAATATGACCAGTTAAGAACAAGTGGCTAGCTCTAGCTAATAAATCAGCCAGAGGATTGATTTGCTTTATAATATTTTAGGAAACATCACTTCTTCTCTCTAACCAGGTTGCTAGGGTGATATGTGACCTCTGTCTTTAAAACCTTCCTTGAAGCTGTGAAGCCAAAGAAATGAACTAAAGCCAGCAGGACTGTTTTTAAAAAAAGCGAAAGCACAAGAACAATTTGAGATGAAAGGTGCAAAAAAAGCAAGGAAACTCTAATAGAGTAATAGTTGATTGCTCTCTTTTTACAAATTGACAAGAAATATCCATACTTAGCAGTAGATCTCACGGTAAACAACTGATTTATCTAAGTCCTGTTGAACTTTTGGACTAGATACTTAACTTTCAGCCATAATATGTTTAATTGAAATGTTAGACATATTACTCATCTGTGGTATGCACTTTCAAAACCCTATTGGTAATTCATTTGCCTAAAAAGAAAAATAATGAAAATAATGCAATTAGTATGATTTAGTACTTATTTTATGAGACATTAAAATAAAGTTTATTGCTGGGGATAATCACCTGCAAACAATAGGTAAGGAAGGGAGAAATCCATTTTTATTTTTTGTGTGTGAAAAGTATACTTTCTCCAAGTCGAGTTTTTATGAAATCAGTAGAATTCAATACATCTTTATATTACATATTTCTTACAGAAAGAAACAGCTATTAAAATGGCTGTTTACTCTTTTCTTTTCAAAAATCGTAAAAGTCTAAACCCAAACACAGATCTTCAG
Organism: Saimiri boliviensis; assembly: GCF_048565385.1. Taxonomy (NCBI): domain Eukaryota; kingdom Metazoa; phylum Chordata; class Mammalia; order Primates; family Cebidae; genus Saimiri; species Saimiri boliviensis. The sequence goes on from NC_133451.1 coordinate 126,407,660, forward strand.
CTACAGAGTTCCACATGGTACCATGCAGAAATTAATCAGAGAAAAAAAAAATTCATGACTGTAAACAGCATTAAGAGCACTTTTTAAAAAGAGAACTCGAAGCAAATAGCCTGTTTCTTTTTTCAGTGAAAACTGCTAGGGAAGCCCTGCCCTGGCACCTCTGTCCTGATGTCAGGGCTAGTCCTTATGGTTTGATCACGCACTGCTTTCTTAGTCCAGGCTGCTAATCGCTGTCATGGTCAATCACAAGGTTTTTGACCATCTTGGTCTTAAATTGCACATTGTAGCAGAAAATTAGGAACTACAAAAGAGAAGCTTATAAATATTTTCTACTATAAGAGATAAACAGAGAAATTTTAGAGCCTCCAAAATTAGCCAAAATTCAAGGTGACTGTTCTGATGGAGAATTGGAGTCATCTTAGAATATTAGCAAAGTATATGAATGAAGAAGAGAAATCAAAGGAAACCAGAATAACGGTATTACCTAGTTGTGCACTACTAATCACGTCTCTCTCTCTCTTTCTCTCTCTCTCTTTCTCTCTCTCTCTTTTGTGTGTGCACTGCTAATCATATTACCCTTTCTCTCTCTCTCTCTCTCTTTTTTTGACATGGAGTCTTGCTCTGTCACTCAGGCTGAAGTGCAGTGGCATAATCTCAGCTCACTGTCACCTCCGCCTCCCAGATTCACCTGTCTCAGCCTCCCGAGTAGCTGGGATTACAAGAGCACGTCACCACATCCATCTAAGTTTTGTATTTTTAGTAGAGGCACCATTTCACCATGTTGTCCAGGCTGGTCTCAAACTCCTGACTTCGTGGTCCACCTGCCTCGGCATCCCAAAGTGCTGGGATTACAGGTGTGAGCCACTGTGCCCAGACCCTTTTCTCTTTTTAAAAATATTTATTACTGATACCAGAAAAGTATTTTGTTCATATTGAAGTTGAAACTAGATAGAAGTTTGGAGTCTACTTTACTCAGCTTTTGCATAGAATGGTATTCAAAAAGGCACAAGTCAGAAAGCCAACAATAATTAGAAACAAATATTAACACTTACTTGATAAAAGCTTGATAATAAAAAAACATTATAGGCAACAAATTGATAGCTAACAATACTTCCAAAACTCATTCATTTCCACTCTGAGTTTAGATACAGTTTATAGGTACTTTGTTTTATATATAGGTATATACAGATATATATGTATATATACAGTCTTTCAGATGCTAAACTCTCCAAATATTCACTTAAACCTACCTGCATGGTTTTCTGTCTTCTCCCTCCATGTCAACCCTTTATTGTGTAGATCAACCCATCCTCTTAGCTCTATTCCTTCTATGGATTCTGCTTCATACAAAAAGTAGGTAAATAGGTAACACTGCCTGAGGTAGGGATTGGGGTAAATATGTGAGTTAATAAAGACCTGAGCTAGAGATATGGGGAGGAGGAGGCAGTCTCTAAGTTAAATTAGTAAGTGTCATTACTCCTCAACCATTTGAACAAAATTATTATTTTGGCATAATAAATACAGTCAAACACTTTAATATCATGCTTTGCTGTAATGTGCGTTGGAATATTATGTGATTGTCAGTAGGCTTGCATCATTCACCCAGCATCCATGCCAAAATAGGAGGAAACTAATGTATGAGGGGTTGTTTGGAAGTGACTGCTTTGTTATTTTTCGGATTGGGACCTTCTCAGTTCAATGTAGGCTCATTCACATAATCTATTGGTTTTACTGTTATACAGTTATAACACTGTGATCTAATTGATAATATTATTTTTACTTACTGTTTTAATAGCATAACACATTTTAAGAGATGGGACTTTATGTATCTCATATATATTGTTATAATAGAATACCTCATGAATTATGTGAAAATAATATATAACACATGCTCATTCTAAAGAATTCAAGTAATATTAAAAAACAAAAGAAAGTAAAAAGAATGACCACATCTTACTACGTAGTTACAACTGATATGAACATTAACAACCATTTCCTAGAAAACATTATAATTGAACACCCTAGGGAAAACACCATTCTTTCTATGTAATACGTATAACTATATTTGATTAACAATAAAGGATTTTTTAAAAGAACATTCTCATTTATAAAAGATAGGTGTATAAAAGATAGATATCTAAACCAGACATATTCTTGTGCATTTTATCCAGCCCACAAGGTAATAAACTTTCATTAAAGGTTGTCAGCTTAAGAAAGAGCCTTCTGTCTGTGTGAGTATCAAATAAAACTAGAGCAATAAGATGTGAATTTATAGTCTCATTCACACAGCTCATCTCAAGAAATATTTTCTATTGATTAGTATAAAATTGCAAAATAAGGAACTCCTTCAGGTCACACACACGCCTCAAGTGATAATAGCAAAAAAGAATCTCATGCCCAGGAATTAGCAACTCAGTTAAATGGCAGCCCTTACAAAATGGAGCTTGAAGTGGGCCTCTATGGCCTGGATGTTGCATTTGTTCCAATGGATTTTTCTCCAGTAGTGTAATCCTGGCATGTGAGGTGAGGTCGCGTGGGGTAGGATGGTCTTAGATGATTTACCACCTGCTTGTGAACCTTAGGGAAGTTAATTATATCTATATGTCTTCTTGTGAAAAGTGTCTCTTCATGTCCTTTGCCCACTTTTCAACGGAGTTGTTTGTTTTCTTCCTGTAAATTTGTCGAAGTTCCTTATAGATGCTGGATATTTGACCTTTGTCAGATGCATAGATTGCAAATATTTTCTCCCATTTTGTAGGCTGGCTGTTTACTCTGCTGATAATTTCTTTTGCTGTGCAGAAGCTCTTAGTTTAGCTAGATACCATTTGTCCATTTTTGAGAATAGAGGGTGGAAGGAGGGAGAGGATCAGAAACAATAACTATTGGGTACTAGGCTTAGTATCTGGGTGACAAAAGAACTGTACAACAAATCCCTGTGACATGAGTTTACCGAGGTAACAAACCTGTGCATGTAGGCCTGAACCTAAAATAAAAGTTTGTTTGATGAAAAAAAAAAAAAACTGTAGCAAGAGTCACTAAAGAAAACTTGTATCTGTAGAGGCAGAAGTGGATAAAGTCAGTTATTTTATTTAGGGCAGGAGAAACAAAGGTCTTTTTTGCTTTTTGTTATTTTGCTGTTGTTGTTGTTTTTGTTGTTGTCGTTGTTTTAAGACAGTATAGCATGGAACAAAAAGAGTAAAGTGACCTTGACCCCAGACAACTGAGTCTCAAATCTTGTCTCTGCTGCTGTCCAGATGTTAATATATGTGAGTAATTTTGTCGTATGAATCAGTTTCCCCATCTCTAAAACAAAGACAGCTCTTCATTAAGTTGTTGCAGCAATTAACTGGAGCAAACAAATGCTGAACCACCTAGTTCATCTTCACCTTCGGCTCTTTCTCTATGTTTCTGATTAATCCCAGCATACTGGTAATTAAATAACATGACACATGTCAACAGTGAAGAATTTAAATCAGATTATACAGATGATCATGTAGGACCCAGAAAAACAAACTACATCTCCCACCTCTCAGCTAGTTCTGTTCTCTGGGATATGTTATTTCTTCCAAAGGCTGATATAGTCCCCTTTAGTCACTCTCAAGAGTAAGTCCTTTTCTAACTTCCTGATCATGAAAACTGAATTTAGTTTCACAGCACAAAAGAGGGAAAAGTCTTTTGTATTTTTCTCAGATACTGAATCTAGCTGCTTCTAAGGAAAATAATTCAATGTTTCCTGATGAGTAAATGTGTTTCTACTCTTATTCAAGAAATGAAGGTCTTAGATTACTCAATAAGAGGCATGGAAGCTTACCGAAATTCAGAAATACAATCGCCAGCAGTTTAAAGATACTGAAAAGAAAAAAAAAAAGATGTGGAGGCTTTCGAATTTCTATACAGTAATCATCATGGCCTTCCTAGGTTTGGGGAAGAACACCTACTTAGCTAGGTTTGAACTTTTTGTAGAAAAGTCCAAGTACTATTTTTTCGATGATCAACATAGGAAATCTTGATTCTATATCTGGACTTAAAACAAAATAAACTGCATTTAGAGAAGATTCATTTGTCAATAAGAAGTCAGTCTACAGGGTGCAGGTGAGTGTGCAGAGACTAGAAATTTTCGAGAATACTTTTGTCTAATATGTACCCACCACTCACTGTAATCATCTGTTAAATTCTGACCTTTAGAAGTTTGGAATTGCTAAGTCAATCTTTAGTAATATTGGTAGTGGAGGCTGTAGTGATGATAATTACAGTTGTGGTGATAGAGTGTTGATTGCTGCAATTTTAGTACTTCCTACCTAAGGTACCTTCTTAACAGCTTTCCATACCCTCGCAGACCTTAGCCTTTACAATGTCTAACAATGGTAATGATACAATGGTTGTTAGTGCCAGAAACTGGGCTAAATTTCTTATACACAGAGTCTCATTTAACTTTCATTTTAACTCCATAAAGTTTGTATTATTTTCTACATTATAGACGTGGGAACTTATTTTCAGAGGTATTAAGTAACTTGCCAGAGGTGTGAATATATTCCGTATATTTACACAGTTTCTAATTGGTACAGCTAAGATTTAACTAAACATCTAGATGATTATACAGCCTGAGCCGGTTTTCATCATTATTTGATATTACATGATTTGGACATATCTTATTATTGCTGTTGCCATTAATAGCAGGTAATTTTTATTTGGGGCCTGCTCATAATGTCAGACATTATACTGGACACTTATTATTGTGTGATCTTGGTTAATATTCACTTATCTTTACCATTGCTTTTATTTCTATTTTATAGATGAAGATACTGAGGTCCAGAGAATCGAGTCCCTTAGGTGAAGGTTACACATCGTTTGAATGACTCTAGTGAGATACTGACTGATCCAGGCCTGTACTGGTTCAAAGTCGGTGGCCCTTCCACTAAAATTCACTGGCTAAATCTACTTGGGAGTGAGGGGAAGGGAAGGACACAGCAACAAAATAGTGACTGCATCATTTAGATATTGTGATATATATATATAAAATATGTATAAAATATGATGTATTTTATATATCATGCTACATCAAATAATGGTCATGTAAGATGGGCCAAAAGGGACTGCATAGACATGCTCTGATGTATTTTATACATATAATATGATATATACTACATATGGTATATAGTACATATAAAATAGGATATATAGCATATGTAATATATGTACGTATTTTCATCCACAGTTCCTGGCTTATAACTCTAATAACCCTTGTTACAATAAAAAGAATCTCTTTCTGATGCTCTCCTATCCTCCTTTTACCTACCAGAGAGTGTCCTGCCTCATATCCTGGAAGGAAAAATGCTACACAGAAAGGTCAAAAAGAATCTGCATTGACAGGCATTGTTGGGTTTAGAACACACTCTTTTTGTTCAGTCATATTTCAGTACGGTTGTATGTTTTAATCATGCCTAAGTGAAGAAGCTGCCGTAAAAACTCAAGAGGGCAGGGCTAAGAGAGCTTCCAGATAGCTGAATGCGTGGAGGTTCCTGGAGGGTGGCACACCCAGGGAAGGCATGAGAGCTCCCAGCCCATCCAGCTATGCGCTGGTTCATCTGTATCCTTTGCAATGTCCTTTATAATAAACCAGTAATTGTAAGCAAGTGTTTTGCTGAGTTTGGTGAGCCATTCTAGCAAATTAATCAAACCTAAAGAGGGAATTATGGGAACCCCAGCTTGAAGCTGGTGAGTCAGAAGTTCTGGAAGCCCAGACTTGTCACTGGTATCTGGGGGACTGATCCCCCACTTGCCAGATCTGACACTATTGCCAGGTAGATAGAGTCAGAATTGAACTGGAGGACATTCAGCTGGTTTCTACTGCAGAATCAATCGCTTACTTGATGGTGCAGAGAACCCCACAAATTGGGTGACAGAAGTCTTCTGTGTTGGTGATTGTTGTGGTGGTGTGAGAGCAAAGCAAAAAGTGGCTTGTGTTTTCTTCCAAACAAGTATACAAACATCTACTGCCATGTGGAAATAAATGTTAGCTAAATCTCTGACATCCACAAGACAGTCAGATTAGCTGTGAAATCACCAAGCTGAGCTGACATATGTCAACTTGAAAAAAGCCCTTACCATGTATGAATTTGGAAAAGAAGACTTTATTTCTTATAAAGGTGTACAGCCTGCTAGGTGGCCATCCCACAGGCTGGGAAGCGCAGCCTCTGACCAAGACCAGAGACAGGCACCTCAAAGGAGGAGGGGTTGGGATGGAAAATTTATGCTGAAAGAATTGGCTAAACCTACGTATTTAAGACGTATTCAAGGAGCTGTGAATATTTGTGAAGGTAGTCCTGCTGCATGTGCATTGAAGGAACATGCATGTATGATAAGACCCATGTTGATTTTGGGGTGGCGACTTAACATTTAAATGTATTAGCTCTTATACGTCAAAAGGTCTTTTCTGGATGTGAAGGCACTGTAACGTGCAGCTTCTGTAAACCAGCCAGAACCAATCCATGGTCAGGAGAAAGTGACTGAAGTCAGTCCCCTGTCCAAAGCAAGCTGTAGTCACGGCTGGTGAAACAGGGGTACAGCTTGTCAGTGTCTGTGACTGAATGAGTTGTAATTGTATTAATGTTGCTAATCTGGGGGCCCGTGTTTGTTTAACTGGTAGAAAAACCTTGTGGCAGTCGGAACATAGTTTATTCTTTAAGGGTAGGAGTGCGTGACTTAACCCTTGCGTGGCATGGCCTTAGGTCCTATTTATAATTTGTTTTTTTGTTGCCACAGAGTTTGCTCTGTGAATCTTACGATCTCTGTTTTAGCATTAATGCTGGTCAGTTGTTGCATCTAAACCATAAAAGGGAGGGAAGTTATCATGAGGTGTATCTGACCTCCCATCTTGTCATGGCCAGAAATTCAGTTTTAAGGTTTTTCTGGGGTCTCTTTAGCCACAAGGGAGTCCACCTATTCAGCCAGTGAAGAGGCTTAGGATTTTATATTTAATTTACACATATGAAGATGAAGAAAGTGAACTTTAATCACGCTACATCAAATAATCGTAATGTAAATGGGCCAGAAGGGACTGCATAGACATGCTCTGATTTCCTTTACCAGACTCATCCCCCCAAAGTGAACTGAGATGAAGCCTCCTGGATATAAAGGAAGAGCCTCAACCAACTTTGCAACCAACTAGAATTAGCTAAGCAGAGATAAACACTCAAATCAGCAAACGAAAACGTGTAGGCTTTCTTGAGAGACACACTGCATCCTCACCCGGGAGACGTGCTTATCTGGAGTGACAGAGATTGCTGAAGATTGTTTCCTTATAGAAAATATCATGATCCTGGCAGGAGAGACTCCATTTTTACCAAAATTGTTTTTCTATTTGATGCAATTCCTATTTCACTTTATAAAATTCTCCTGGAAAACTAAATGGATAAGAATGGATAAACGTTTTTGGTAATACAGGATAAGTAGGAAAACGTACTGTACGAAATTTAGAAATGGATTATGTGGCTAGATAAACTGCGTGATTTTGGTGCTGGCATATCCCAGGGCTCTTAGACTACGAAAGCTCAGCTGCTTTAGGCAGCTGCAATATTTTTAATTTTTAAAAGTTATTTGCTTATTTATTTGTTTTTTACAGATGGGGTCTCTCTCTTTTATTTAGTCTGGAGTGCAGTGGGGTGATCGTAGCTCACTGCAGCCTCAGATTCTTGAGCTTAAGTGAGCCTCCTGCCTCAGCCTCCCAATTAGCCAGTACTACAGGTAAGCACCACTGTGCATGGCTAGTTTTTAAAACTCGTTTTGTAAGATATCATCTTGCTTTGTGGCCAGGCTAGCTGCAATTTTTTTTTTTTTTGAGACGGAGTTTCGCTCTTGTTACCGAGGCTGGAGTGCAATGGCGCGATCTCGGCTCACCTCAACCTCCACCTCCTGGGTTCAGGAAATTCTCCTGCCTCAGCCTCCGGAGTAGCTGTGATTACAGGCACATGCCACCATGCCCAGTTAATTTTTTTTTTTTTTTTTTGTATTTTTAGTAGAGACGGGGTTTCACCATGTTGACCAAGATGGTCTCGATCTCTTGACCTCGTTATCCACCTGCCTTGACCTCCCAAAGTGCTGGGATTACAGGCTTGAGCCTGGCCCCAGCTGCAATCTTTATTTTATGCCCTTGGTATAATCAAATGTTCTCAGCCTTCTAGTTGTCATAATCAGATTAATGACCCCAGTCGTCTCAACTCTTTCTCAAAATCCACTTCTAAATTCCAAATTTTCCATTTCACTCTTTTCTTCTCAGTCCATTCTTCAACGGGATTGTCATCAGGGGAGTCCATCCAAGACGGCATGTGAAAGTATACCGTTTATTACAGGTGACATGGGACTCTGCTAGAGCAAGGAGGTAAGCTGTACAGTTTGTATTTATTTTGTCTACTCTGAACTAGGTTTCTCTAGTTCCCTGCTTTGGTCAAGAGCTGCAATAAAAAAACTGTAATGACTTTATCGTGTTCTCCAGTTGCCACATACACACTTACAATAAAACCAAGCACCACGAGTGAAATGCCGGCTGGTGTCCCATTCTTGTTTGCAGCCCCTTCCTGTCTCTAAGCTGGCAGATTTAATAGGTTCCTTTGGAAACAATGTTAAATCTAATGATTTTACTTCTATCATTTGATTAAATGAATAATTCAGGAACTAGCAGTTTTAAGACATGTTTCAAACCTGATTTTATATATATATGTATATATGTAATATATCCAGATTTCTAATGACTAACTTCCCTTTAAGACACAGTTTGATGTTTTCATGGTGTTAATTATATTATTATTTCAAATGATTATGACTATATTTAATAAATTGTGCTATAATGCAGTTATATGAAGGGTGGTTATAGCTTGATGTCCAACATCTGACAATAAACAGGTTGCTCAGGACTAAAAAATACCAAGGAAGACAGGCACCTTGCTCCTATAAAAGACTCTGTTGTGACCACTAGGTGAATTTCAATAATGAGGTGGATAGATGCTTACTAAAAAGGCAGACTCTAAAATTGTAGTAGACATTGTTAATTGCCCTCCATATCCATTACCTGCTTCCTTAAGTAATTTTTTAAAACTCGGATTTTGTAGTTAAGAGTGCATGGCAGAAAATCTTTTCACTTAACAGCCTGTCTAGTAGATAGGAGTAATCATTAGACTGAATCTGGCAAACAGGATTAGTCAGGTATTGCCAAAACAGTGTTGTATAACAAGCCCCTCTAAAATTCCATGGTTACAAGTATAAGCATACATTTATTACTCACACATCTGTGAAGTCATCCGGAGTTCAGCTGATACAGGACTGATTTAGAACTTCTGGGCTTGGCTCTAAGCTGTGGATAGGGTTGAGATCAGCTTCATGTGTCTCTCATCCTGAACCAGTAGTTCTCCAAGGCATGTTCTTCTCATGATAAAAGACAGAGCACAAACCCAACCACCCAGACACTGTTCAAATTACACTCACTAATATTTCACTGGCCAAAGCAAGTCATATGGTCAAATCTAAAGTCAAGGAACAAAGAAATATTTTCTGTCCACTATGAAGCCAAAGTAAGTGACATGGTGTATTAGTCCATTTTAGCACTGCAATAAAGAACTTCCCAAGACTGGGTAATTTATAAAGAAAAGAATTTTAATTGACTCACCATTCTGCATGGCTGGGGAGACGGCAAGAAATTCACAATAATTGCAGAAGGCACCTCTTCACAGGTGGCAGGAGAGAGAAGAAGCATGTTGGAGAGGAAATGTTGCCTTATAAACTCACCAGACCTCTTGAGAACTCACTCACTCTCATGAGAACAGCGTGGGGGAAATCACTCCATGATCCAGTCACCTCCCACCATGTCCCTCCCTCGACACATGGAGAGTATGGAGATTACAATTCAGGATGAGATTTGGGTGGGGACACAGCCAAGCCATATAACATGGCCAAGCACAACATCAATAGGAAAGGAAATAAACTCCTCCCATGAAGACAGGTGGGTAGTGAATATTTGCTGCACAACAATCTAACCTGCCACAAAATGTAAGTAAAAGTCTTATGTATCAGCCTTCTTTAAAATGTATCAGGCTTATGCTTTTTCCCTCAGTGATGACTACAGTTCTTTGCTCATGAGAAAAAGGCTCAATGCCACCCCTAGAGATGGCAGAACAACAAAGTAGAAAATGGGTCCCTGGGATCTTTAACAGAGCCACTTCTAGCCCTTTTTCAAATCCTCTGAAGTTTAAATGATAGCCTGAAATTGACTATGTCGTAAGTATATGTACTACATAATCACAAACACTCCAAATCAGGACATTCTCACTGTCCTGCACAAAGCCATTTTTTAAATGTTTACCAGAACATTCTAAGAGGCTCTGGTAATGTCATAAGTGTTCTGAGAATTATTCTTGACAGTAAACTTATTGGCAATTGGTTTATAGAAAAGATGTCTATACTATATTATACAGGTAAACCAAGTTCTTAATGAGCTACAGAGACTTAGACTCCCACACAATAATAGTGGGAGATTTTAATACTCCACTATCAATATTAGACAGATCAATGAGACGGAAAATTAACAAGGATATCCAAGACTTGAACTCAGGTCTGGACCAAGATGACATAATAGACATCTACAGAAATCTCCACCCCAAATCCACAGAATATACATTCTTCTCAGCACCACATTGCACCTACTCCAAAATTGACCACATAATTGGAAGTAAATCACTCCTCAGCAAATGCAAAACAACAGAAATCATAACAAACAGTCTCTCAGACCACAGGGCAATCAAATTAGAACTCATAATTAAGAAACTAACTCAGAACCGCACAACTTCATGGAAAGTAAACAATGGCCTCCTGAATGTTGATTGGATAAACAATGGAATGAAGGTAGAAATAAGATGTTTTTTTGAAACCAACGAGAATGAAGACACAACATACCAGAATCTCTGGGACACATTTAAAGCAGTGCCTAGAGGGAAATTTATAGCAATAAATGCCCACATGAGAAGCGAGGAAAGATCCGAAATTGACACCCTATCATCCAAATTGAAAGATCTAGTGGAGCAAGATCAAAAAAACACAAAAGCTAGCAGAAGACAAGAAATAACTAAGATCAGAGCAGAACTGAAGGAGACAGAGACCTAAAAAATCTTCAAAAAATAAATCCAGGAGCTGGTTTTTTGATAAGATCAACACAATAGACAGACCACTGACAGATCAATAAAAAAGAAAAGAGAGAAGAATCAAACAGATGCAATAAAAAACAATAAAGGGAATGTCACCACAAATTCCACAGAAATACAAGCCACCATCAGTGATTACTACAAACAACTCTATTCACATAAACCAGTAAACCTGGAAGAAATGGATAATTTCCTGGAAACTTGCATCCTCCCAAGCCTAAACCAGGAAGAAGTTGAAAACCTGAATAGACCAGTAACAAGGGCTGAAGTTGTGGCAGCAATTCCTACCAATGAATAAAAGCCCAGGTCCAGATGGTTTCACAGCCAAATTCTACCAGACGTACAAAGAGGAGTTGGTACGATTCCTTCTGAAACTCTTCCAAATAATACAAAAAGAGGGAATCCTTCCCAAATCGTTTTATGAGACCAACATCATCCTGATACCAAATCCTGGCAGAGACTCAACAAGAAAAAGAAAACTTCAGGCCGATATCCGTGATGAACACAGATGCAAAAATCTTCAATAAAATACTGGTAAACTGATTGCAACAGAACATCAAAAAGCTTATCCATCACGATCAAGGAGGCTTCATTCCAGGGATGCAGGCTGGTTCAACATATGCAAGTCTATAAACGTAATTCACCACATAAACAGAACCAAAGAAAAAAACAATATGCTTATCTCAACAGATGCAGAGAAGGCCTTTGACAAAATTCACCACTCCTTTATGCTAAAAACTCTCAATAAACTAGGTATCGAAGGAACATAACCTCAAAACAATAAAAGCTATTTATGACAAACCTACAGCCACTATCATACTGAATGGACAAAAACTGGAAGCATTCCTTTTGAAATCCAGCACTAGACAAGGATGCCCTCTCTCACCACTCCTATTCAATATAGAATTGGAAGTTCTAGCCAGAGCAATTAGGCAAGAAAAAAAAATAAAGAGTATTCAAGTAGGAAAAGAGGAAGTCAAATTGTCTCTATTTTCAGACAACATGATTGTATATTTAGAAGATCCTGTCATCTCAGCCCAAAATCTCCTTAAACTGATAAGCAACTTCAGCAAAATCTCAGGATACAAAATCAATGCACAGAAATCACAAGCATTTCTATACACCAATAACAGACTACCAGAAAGCCAAATCATGAGCAAACTCCCATTCACAATTGCTACAAAGAGAATAAAATACCTAGAAATACAACTAACAAAGTACATAGAGGACCTCTTCAAGGAGAACTATAAACTTCTGCTCAAGGAAATAAGAGAGGACACAAACAGATGGAAAAACATTCCATGCTCATGGTTAGGAAGAATCAATATTGTGAAAATGACTATACTGCCCAAAGTAATTTATAGATTCAACACTATCCCCATCAAGCTACTAATGACCTTCACAGAACTGGGAAAAACTGCATTAAACTTCATATGGAACCAAAAGAGAGCCCACATAGCCCGGACTATCCTAAGCAAAAAGAACAAAGCTGGAAGCATCACACACCTGATTTCAAACCATACTACAAAGCTGCAGTAATCAAAACAGCATGTTACTGGTACCAAAACAGAGAATAGACCAATGGAACAGAACAGAGGCATTGTAAGCAACACCACACATCTACAACCATCTGATTTTTGACAAACAGGACCAAAACAAGCAATGGGGAAAGGATTCCCTGTTTAATAAATGGTGTTGGGAAAACTGGCTAGCAGTGAGCAGAAAACAGAAACCGGACCCCTTCCTGAGACTTTACTCTAAAATTAACTCCAGATCAATTAAAGACTTAAACATAAGACCTAACACCATTAAAATCCTAGAAGAAAACCTAGGCAAAACCGTTCAGGACACAGGCATAGGCAAGGACTTCATGACTAAAACAACAAAAGCATGGGTAACAAAAACCAAAATAGACAAATGGGACCTAATCAAACTCCAGAGCTTCTGTACAGCAAAAGAAACAATCATTCAAGTGAACTAACATCCAACAGAATGGGAAACATTTTTGCAATCTACCCATCTGACAAAGGGCTAATATCCAGAATCTACAAAGAACTAAAACAGATTTACAGGAAAAAAACAAACAAATCCAAAAGTGGGCAAAGGATATGAAGTGACACTTTTCAAAAGAAGACGTATATGAGACCAACAAACACATGAAAAAATGCTCATCACCACTGATTGTTAGAGAAATGCAAATCATAATAACATTGAGATACCACCTCACACCAGTTAGAATGGTGATTATTAAAAAAATCTGGAGACAACAGATGCTGGAGAGGATGTGGAGAAATAAGAACCCTTTTACACTGTTGGTGGGAGTGTAAACTAGTTCAACTATAGTGGAAGACAGTGTGGTGCTTCCTCAAGGACTTAGAAATAGAAATTCCATTTGATCCAGTAATCCCATTACTGGGTATATATCCAAAGAATTATAACTCATTCTATGATAAAGACAGGTGCACAGGTGTGTTCATAGCAGCACTGTTTACAATAGCAAAGACCTGGAACCAACCCAAATGTTCACTGACAATGGACTGGACAGGGAAAATGTGGCACATATACCCCATGAAATACTATGCAGCTATAAAAAATGATGAGTTTGTGTCCTTTGTAGGGACATGGATGAATCTGGAAACCATCATTCTCAGCAAATTGACACAAGAACAGAAAATCAAACCTTGCATGTTCTCACTCGTAAGTGGGTGTTGAACAATGAGAACACATGGACACAGGGAGGGGAGCATCACACACTGGGGTCTGTTCGGGGTTGCCAAGGGAGGGACAACGGTGGTGGGTAGGGAGGTTGGGGAGGGATAACACAGGGAGAAATGCCAGATGTGGGTGAGGGGGTGATGGAGGTGGCAAACCACATTGCCATGTGTGTACCTGTGCAACAATCCTGCATGATCTGCACATGTACCCCAGAACCTAAAGTACAATAAAAAATAAAAAAAAAAATTAAATAAAAAATTTTAAAAAAGGACTACTCTCAAGCCAATAAAAGAAAAAAAATTACATTGGAACAACAAATATATATAATCTATATTATGTGACAGCAAATAAATATATAGAAAGTGGGTTCTGTTAATAATTAGGCCTGGACCAAAAATACAAATATATTTGCTGTTTTGCAGGATGAGTGAAGTGGAATGGAGAGAGGGTAGCAGCTAGAGAAGCCCAGAATGATAGAGAGAAACACAAGGCTGGGAAGTAATCCTCAGCACATATTCACTTAGCAGCAGATGTGATGTCGGGGAGAAATATTTCTCTCCATATATGAGATGATACTGGCCCTTCAAAGTTATATAAATATATCTTAGCATTGTTGACATACTGGGTTGGGTATTTCTTTGTTTCAGGGGACTGTCCTATGCACTGTAAGATGTGTTAACAGAATCCCTGATCTTTACACACTAGATGCCAGTAGCCTTCCATCTCTCAGTTATAACAACAAAAATATCTCCCCACCTTGTCAAGTGACCCCTGGGGAGCAAAATTGCTTCCTTCTGGAAGTCACTGTGGTACCGTGTAAGGTTAAAAACAAATCTAAAAACAACAGCAAAAACAAACATGTTTTTTTTCTGATGCCAAAAAAGAAAGATATCCCTTCTTTTCTCTTACATCATATTCTTTAAAAAACAAGTAATTGTAAACTCTTTCCATGTCTTTTATTTGAATGTAAATCTTCCAAAAAGCTAAAAGTGTCTCAGCAGTTTTACAAGGAGTGTTTTTCCTGAAGAAACTTGGAGCCCTGTCTTTGAATTGTACAGATAGGGAAGATAGGACCCCTATATTTCTGTCTACAGGGGTTTAACTGGGTTCCTGGTTCTCAGCTATAATTACCAGCATCACATAGCAGAATAAGGCATTTTGGATGAAGATAACCAGCCAATACAGCTGTCCATTTAGTACCAAGCGAATTTAGGATAAACTATGCAGAGCAAATGATTCTGTCAAGTCTTCTTACCTGCGGGCAAGTTATTCTTTGTCTTGAGACCATACAGGCAATGGGTTACATATGCCTATTTTTATAAAATGGTAAGACTTCTTGTTCTTACAATTACTTTATCTAATTGCCCGTGATACGCATTGCAATCTGGTTTAATGTTTATCTAATAATGAAATTGCTTAATTATTTTCTACCTTTGTAGAGAGAATTCAGTGGCCTGGCAGAAATTTTTATTTTTATTTTCCCCAATGAGAACATCAGGAATGAGAAGGAACTGGGAAAATGGAAGCAACATCGGACAAAGGGGCCACTAAAATTGTGTCGCCATCAGAGGTAATAAGCACAGGGAGCACTGAGTCTTAAGTGTAACTCTTTCAAGGGCCACTCTCAACTCATATGTCAGGGGAAATGTTTCTCCTCCACATCGCGCCTGCTCCTAAGTGAAGAGTTTCTCCCTTGCTACAGGGACTTTTTCACCAGGCAGCTTTTTCTTTCTTCATCACTGGATTACCACTTTGGACTGAATATCTCTAGATCAATGGCAATAAAAGCTCTTTGACACATCATTTTTGTGTGTGACCATTTTTACTTCCCACAGTGTCTGAAAATACCATTTATCTAGGCAGGTACTATGCTTAGCGCCAATTGCGAAAAAAAAAAAATGAAACAAGTTAGCAACATAAGCAAAGTCAAGGGGTTGCAATTAAGAAGTGCTAGTTGTTAAATTTTCAATCCTGAGATAAAACTGATGCAGATCAAGAGGTCAGGAGTTCAAGACCACCATGACCAACACGGTGAAACCCCCTCTCTACTAAAAATACAAAAATTAGCCGGCTCTGGTGGTGCGAGCCCATAGCCTCAGCTACTCTGGAGGCTGAAGCAGGAGAATTTCTTCAGCTGGGGAGGCGGAGGTTGCAGTGAGTGGAGATTGCACCACGGTACTCCAGCCTGGGCAACGGAGCAAGACTGCATCTCAAAAAAAAAAAAAAAAAAAAAAAATTGATGTTGAGAAGAGGGAAGTGTCATAGCAAGTGGAGAAAATAGGAAGGAAATAGAAGAGAAGATAATAATATACAGAGAAGACCAAATGCATAAAGAGCTGATAGTTACTCAGAAGAAAAGCAGATACATGGAAAGTAATTAAATCACCTCAGTGGCAGATTCCAAGATTGAAGATGTCTTAGGACTGAGGTCCCAGTGCTTCATGAACCTTTTTGATTCTAAAAATATATTTAATTCTTTGAGAAGTCTTCTTATATGTCTGTTCATAGATTTGATCTTACAACACTTAATTATTTATCACTTGGTTAGCCAAGCACCAGACTAGACATTGAGGATATACTTATGAATAATTCAGACATGTCTCTGCCTTCATGGGGATTCTGTATTTTAATGGAATGCTCACAAGAGATTCCATAGCTCCCTCTCATCATGCATATTTTTACAGTGAATACCACAGTCTTTTAATACAGCTTAAGTTTTTTTTATAACCAATATACATAAAGAAAACATTATATGAATATAAAGAAGTGGAAGAAAATAAATCTCTTTTCTGGAATAGCCTTGAGCCTTTATAACTTGCCAGTGTTGGACAGCTTCCAAGCTTTTATTTATAGGTTGAAGCTTATGATATGATCATTCTGTGTAGGTAAAAATGATTGATTACTGGCATTTTTATAAGGTTAGATTTTATATATTTTCCTTTATAGCCACGGATTACTATAAGAAGAAAATTTTTCTTTAAACCTCCTGTTAAAATAAAAACTGATTTTTTTGGAATTAAATACTTATCACTAAATAATCAAAACACCTAAATGAATGTAAAATTACCTGAAACAAACCGTTTTAAAAATAAAGAGTGTGAAATGAGAAATTCCTAATATTAGAGAGTAAAATGATATGAACAAAAACTGACACTATAATGCATAAGTATGTTCAAGTAGCATTTTACAAACATTAACCTGATCTTAGAGGAAAAGATTAGCATCAAAAAAATTACCAGGAGAGTGAAGAATAAGTGGTGTCAGTATAACACTTCCACCTGGTTTCTACAGAGTACTGAAAATACATATCTGGTTCTTTGAATACATGATTTGATCATACTTAGAGGAAAGTAAAGTGGCATTAGAGATTCTGTGACTCCCTATGTTAATGACATCACCTCAGGATAGTGGATCTATACATCTAAATTTTAGCATTGAAATAGGAAGCACCATTTCTACCATGGATAATACAAAACACATAAAAGAAAGTTGGAGTCAAAACAGAAACAACAATAACAACGAAAAAAAGTAAATCTAAACATGTATTTCTGGGTCCTGGAGAATTTTCACAAGTTCTCTGGTCAGTTCAGGGAAGTCCCAGTTACTATATCTGTTTTGTGATGTAGTAGTTGCTGGTGTTTGCCCATACCACAGTTTCCTGAAGCAGAGGGCAATTGTCCTAGTAAAAGAAAGAATTCTACACAAGTTGCCTAGAGTTGAAAACCTATTATTTAGTTTGCTACTTCTGCTGTTGTCATTATACCAGCAAGCTGGGCTTACCTTCAGCAGGAAATGATTATGAAAATTATTTGCAATTACCAGAAGAGAGAAAATGAATTGCTTCTGTAACACCTAGCTTATCTAACACACAAATCAAAGGAAATATGCAAAGACTTTAAAAGGGACAATACTTAAAAGCATAAGGATTAAACAATATTATCATTCATATAAGATGAAACAATGGCATTGAGAAAATAACAAATATATTAAAATATAGAAAATTTTCTGAAAGAAACTCATGTTACCATGAGATCAATATAGGCATAATATTTCCAGGAAGGCAGGAGAGAGCAAGAAATGTATATGCAAATAGAAGTACCCAAAACAATCTTGAAATGGCACAAAGTTGGATGACTTATTTCCTGGTTTCAAAATTTAACTACAAAGCTACAGTAATCAAAATGATTTGGTGCTGACCTAAGGACAGAAATACTGATCAATGGAGTAGAATTCCAAGTCCAGAAATAAACCCTTACCTTGATAATTAATTGCTATTTGTCAACAGTACCAAGAGAATTCCATAGGGAAAGAAGTCTTCTTTAAAAATGCTGCTTAGACAACTGGATAGCAACATTCGGGATAATGAAGCCGAACCTCTACCTCAAACAATACGCAAAAAATAACTCAAATTGAATCACAGATAAAAATGGAAGACTTAAAACTGTTAAAATCCTGGAAGAAAACTTAGGAATAAATCTCTGTGACTTTGGGTTAGGCAATGGTATCTTAGACATTATACCAAAAGCACAAGTGAAAAGAGAAACTAGATAAATTGTATTTCATCAAAATTAGAAACTTCTGAGCTTTGAAAAATACCACTGAGAAAGCGAAGACAACCTACAGAATGAGAGAGGGCATTGGCAAATCCTCTGTCTGATGAGGACTTTTATACAGAATACGGAAAGGACTCTTACAACTCAACAATGGAAAGGTAAGTGGACATTTCTCTAAAGCAGATTTGCAAATGTCCGATAAGCACATGAAAAGATGCTCAACATCACTGGTCATTAGAGAAATGCAAATCAGGCTGGGTGCAGTGGCTCATGTCTGTAATCTCAGCACTTTGAGAGGCTGAGGTGTAAGGGATCATTTGAGGTCAGGAGTTTGAGACTAGCCTAGTGAAACCCCATCTCTACTAAAATAAGAAAAAAATTAGCTTGGTGCGATGGTGCGTGCCTGTAATCCCAGCTCCAAGATGCTGAGCCAAGAGAATCATTTGAAAGAGGCTGAAGTTGCAGTGAGTCAAGATCGCACTACTGTATTCCAGCCTAGATGACAAATCAAGACCTTGTCTCAAAAGAAAAAAAAAAAAAAAAACTACAGGTGGTACCACTTTATGCCAATCAACAACCCAAATGTCCATCAGCAGAAAATGGATAAACAAAGTGTGATGTATCCATGTGTAAAATATTAAGTGACAATAAAAATAAATGAAGTACTATTAGTTTCACCACATGAATTAAACTTGAATACATACTATTGAATGAAGCCAATCATAAAAGACTACGTATTATATGATTTCATTTATGTAAATGTCCAGAAAAGAAAAATTCATAGAAATAGTAACTATATCAGTGGTTGCCGGAAGAAGGGAAAGGGAGAAAATGAGGAGTGGCTGCTATTGTCACAGGGACATGCGAAGTGATGAAAACGTCCTAAAATCAGAGAGGGGTATTAATTGCATAACGGTGATTATATGTTTTTTTTTGTTGTTGTTTGTTTGTTTGTTTGTTTTTTGAGACGGAGTTTCGCTCTTGTTACCCAGGCTGGAGTGCAATGGCGCAATCTCGGCTCACTGCAACCTCCGCCTCCTGGGTTCAGGCAATTCTCCTGCCTCAGCCTCCAGAGTAGCTGGGATTACAGGCACGCGCCACCAGGCCCAGCTAATTTTTTGCACCTTTAGTAGAGACGGGGTTTCACCATGTTGACCGGGATGGTCTCGATCTCTTGACCTCGTGATCCACCCACCTCTGCCTCCCAAAGTGCTGGGATTACAGGCTTGAGCCACCGCGCCCGGCCTAATGGTGATTATATGTTAACCACTTTAAAAGTGTGAATTTTACAGTATATTACTTATGTCTCAATAAAGCTATTACAAAAAATAGATCTCCACCTGGTTGCTGGAATAAAAGTACAATGAGAATAATACAAATGACTTTTTAAAATCAAGCACTTCAAAGCTTTCTGTGGCCACCCGAAACTGATACAGTGAAAATATCAGTTTATTGCGTTGACCACCATAAACCCCTCATCACTTACCTAAGTGATGAGAAGGCCATTTATTTGCCATCCATCACTGTAAGCCTGGAATAGTGTACTCAGGTTAGTAAACACTTTGTCAAGAACTTCTATGAATATGATAACAAAAAAAAAAAAAAAAGGAAATTTTCCAAAGTGAAAAAGGAATAACAAAGTCAGCTAAATATTTTTGTCAAATTACCTGTGACATCCCTCAGTCTCCTGTTTTTATTCCTTTTGATGACATGTCAGGAATAGAAAATTACGGCTATATATAGCTACCTGAAATTGTCTGACTTGTTGGAGGACAAGAAACAAAAAAACTTGGGTTTTGGTAAAACAGAGGCAGAAAAAGTGGACATAGATTCCTTAAAGGACTTAGGAAATAAAAGGAGAATCTAAATGTGGATGTCTGCTGCCTAAACCCTGAGAAGACAAATAGAGTAATCTGAGAAGTGCCAAAGCTGACAGACACCTCTTATGATAGAGTTAGGTTCAAACAAG
The DNA here is from genome assembly GCF_048565385.1 of Saimiri boliviensis. Taxonomy (NCBI): domain Eukaryota; kingdom Metazoa; phylum Chordata; class Mammalia; order Primates; family Cebidae; genus Saimiri; species Saimiri boliviensis. Next base: position 126,428,083 of record NC_133451.1, read on the forward strand.
AAACAAATCATTTCATTGTCATGTTCTAGTAAGTCAAAAAAGAAAACTCTGATAAGAACCAAATTATTCTTTAAGAAAAATCATTAAAGTAAGGGTAGGAGATAATCTGTCACCATTTTAATCAGGATACACAATAGGAAAAAAAGGAAAATATGTGTAAAAACTGATAGAAAAAAATTCAGCAAAAGATGCTTGGTTAATTCTAGGAGAAAAAGAGAGGTCAGACCAGCTGACTAGAGACAAGGACTTCAAATTGGTTAGCATTGAGTTGGGAAGCCTGTCAGCAGACTTGAACAAAAACCAAGAACAAATAATTATAAAGTCCAAGATCAGCGTGGACCTCTTTCACCGATTTCTTTTCTATCTCCTGAATTGCCACCAAACTCTTAGCTCTACACTCTGTATGAATGTACAACAAAGGTGTCTACAGAGGCTGCCAAAGCTGCCGTTTAATATAGTCTCTTTTGTTAATTTTAGGGAAAGGAGGATCTTATTTTAAATTACCTTTAACAACATTCACTACATCTGTAGAGAGAGAGAGATTTGATTTTTTTTGGACATACACATGATACTTAACTTACTTTAAAATAAATTCACAAATTCAAAAATAAAAATAGTATCTTTTGATGGTAGATTAAAGTATAGATTCTGATGAAATTAAATATTGATGAAGTTAATAATATACCAAAAAAACCTACATTTTGTTCATGTTGTTGCTTCATTTTGTCCTTCAACTTGCCCATATTTTTGCATTTTGATTCTAAATGATTCAATATTTTAGAGTTTAGAGCTTCTCTTCAAAGCTTTACTGTGGATTTGGATAATATTTGTTCCCAATAAATCAAAAATAGGCCCTATTATTTTCTCATTTAACAATGTTTTATTAGAGATAGAACTATCTTAATACGCTATATAAACATTTAAATCACATAATGCAATTTCTAAAGTTGTTGTACAGCATCTTGAGATGAACTTGCACGTTTATCGCCACGGTCATCCCCCTTATTAACTTGTAGTTTAACACAGTGTTCCCTCTCTTTCCTGTTCAACAGTGGCCCATGTTTAACAACCTAAGCCTAAGTGTTAAAATAATTACAAACTGTAGAATGGTCAGAAGTACCACCGTGGTTTATAGCATTCTGCTAAGTGCTTTATCAACTGAGTTACTGTGTTGCCAGCAGCCTCTCTGTCCTATATTAAGCATCCTAACTTCCACTCAATGTGCACGTGGGAACTCTCAAAACTGTTCTGTTAAAGGAAGGGATAATAAATAAATATTATTTTAGTGGATATTTAAATAACACCTTGGTGTCTTTAGTGACTTTAACAGCCCAAAATGCTTCCTTGGGCTACCTGAAAGTCTGTGGAACACAGTAAGGAAACACTGATCCACAGGAGTATCAACGGTACTGTCCTCAAAGGCAGGGATGCAAATGAGCTCACTCACGTAACGTGCCTTCAGTGTGTCTGGCAAATAACAAGCTTCCATTGTCAACGATGACAGTGATGACAATGACAATGATGATAAAATAACACTTCATATTTTTATCCTACCAATAATCATTATAATGTTTTCTAATTGTTAGATTTCAATTCAATTGTTGAAAAGAGAGAGACTAAAGACTGTGCTTGGATTCGCTGGGAAAATGGACTGAAGGAAGAGCCACACCAGTGCTGCTCTGATTTTGCTTCTTTCCCTCCAGGGAAGACACCGAACATCATTCATATCACCGCCACTTCCAGAGACCATAGAAGCCTTTGCAATCCCTGCTACCTGGTATCCAAGCACCCAAGACTAATCACAGTTGCCATGCCTGCCAAAAACTATTGCTATTCCAGACCTCTTATCTCACAGATTAGGGAATTTAGATGGCAGGATTTCCAAGCTAGCATCTAAGAAAAGGGTGTGAACTTTAGAACTAGAAGATTTAGACTTGTGTGACAGATCTACTGTCACTTCTTTTAAATACATACCTACATGAGGAATAAAAAAGTCCAAAGAAATTATTTACTAAAATATAGCTGATATATTTTATATAAGTTGGTAGTAGATACATAGATACAAGTTGGTAGTAGATACATAGATTGCATATTCATAATCCTGTATCTAAAATTCTGAGGACAGGCTTATTTAGAAAAATATTAACTTCATATTGGATATAAATATTACATGGATATCTATGCTCTATATTGTTTACTACCCCCAGTATGGTCTGGGGTAGCTGTCCATAATCAAAAATATTAATATTTCTGTAGCAGAATGCATGACTATACCTGCTAAGTGGGATAAATGAAGATGATAATTAGCTTCTTATGAGTTCAGATCAGATCAGTGATGATTTATAAAGGATTATAAACCTGTATTTAGGATGTAATACTAGGAACAAGAATTTTCATGGAAAATGTACAAGAATATAGTTGTAATACCTTGTCATCCTTTTTATCACCATTCTCACAAACAATTCTATGGTGAATTGGAGATTAATCAGGGTCAGACTGGCCACAACCTAATCTGGAAAAGTTATTTTCCTGAATATCCGCTACTAAACAGTTTTGGCTTTTAACACGTTTGAGAATGTATCTAATTTACATTGAACTGCATCTGTTGCATTAGCCTGACTTTGAAACAAATTATATGTAGTACAGTAAAATTACTAAAAGTGTTCAGCATTATCTAGGTTCAATATTATGCTGACTAGCTCTTGAAGTTCAACCCCCGTTAGGAAACCTATTGAGAGAAAAAGAGAGAAACCTAAAATCTCATAGTTGAAAAACTCTCATTCTTTCAGATTTTCCCGTGATCATTTATGGTTTAGAATGGACGTCATGGACTCCTCCTTCCGTTATGATTAAGTAGCTGCTACTGGATCTGACTGTCCCACAGATAAAAGTTATAAATACTGAACCAAAAAAATATAATGACCTGGATGCAACTTGAAGGGTTCCTACTGGCCAAAGATGGAACTATTTGAGCTTCGATCATAATAAAAAGGCAATGAATCAAAGCCAATCAAATGTGTTTACATCCATAAGTCCATCACTTTCTAACAATTGGTAAATAAAAAGATAGCATCAAACTTTTGTTCTGTCTTTCCTAAAAGAACTGTAACATTGCATAACCAAATGATAGATATCAGAAAGTTCTTTTTGTTAATGTATTTAATCTAATAAATGTGAAAGAAATTAAAACATCACCATTTTTGCAACCCCCAGTGAACTAGCATATCTATCAGCATTAAGCATCCATGGCGGTGACTATCACAAATTAAGTCAGAGGAACATGATCTATTTTCATAACTAGAGCTATTATTTTAGCACAAGACAGATTGTCTCTTCTCTCTGATCAATATCCACAACTGCTCCTCATTTTACCAAAAGTGAAATTCAACATCCTTACAAACACCTGCAAGGACCTGTAAGATCTGTCCTTGAATCGGCTCCTTATCTCATTTCTGTCTGTTCCACTTCTGTTACAGTAAATACTTCCCGTTCCTTTGACACTCAAAATGTGCCCCTGATTCAAAGCCTTTGCACTGACTGTACCAGCTGCCGGAGTCCTCTTTTCCCTGATAGTCAGCTCACTTCCACACCTCTTTCAAGTCTTTGCACAAAAGTCATCTTCTCAATGGAAGTATGGAGCCATCCCATTTGAAGTTGCATCCAGTTCTTTTTTTCCCTCATGCCACATGCACATGACTTCTGACCCTGCCCGATATGGTATTAAAGGTTCCAATCATTAATATACTGTTATGAGTTGAACTGTCCTCCTGCCTAAAAAAGTACTGAAATCTTAGTCTCCAAAACCTCAGAATGTGACCTTATTTGAAAATAAATTCATGGCAGGTATTATTAGTTCCGCTAAGACGATGTTCTACTAAAGTGTAGGTGGGTTTGGGGAAGAATCCAATACAATTGGTGTCTTTGTAAGAAAAGAGATACTGGAACACAGAGACACGGGGAGAACATCATACGACAAGGCAGAAGGTGGAGTTATGCAGCTGCAAGGAACACCAAAGATTGCCAGCTAGCCACAGAAGCCAGAAAAGGGCAAGGAAGGACTCTCCTCTAGGTTTCAGATGGAGCATGGTCCTGCAGACACACTGATTTCAGACTTCTAGTCTCTAGAACTGTGAGACAATAAATGTCTGTTGTTTTAAGCCACCCAGTTTGTGGTACTTTGTTTTGGTAGCCTTTGGAAACAATATATGTGTCTACATAGTATACCACTACCTTATACCTCGTTTTTATTGTCCTTATTGCTATTGCTTGTTCACCTCCTGCCACTGGCTCCCCGCCTTCGAGAAGGCAAACACCAAATGAGTAGGGATCTTTTTGGTCTGTCATCTAAAAGAGTTCCTAGTACACACTAGATATTTAGTAGATACATGTTAATTAAAATAAACCTAATATATATTTCTTCATCATTTAATTTAGTTGCTCTTCGTGCTTTCGCCAGCTTTTTTTTTTTTAATCTAGTGTTTTATTATTCACAGTAATAGGCAATATAGGTGGCAGGAATAATTTTTATTTTTTTGAGACAGGGTCTTGTTTTGCTCCCCAGGCTGGAGTACGGCAGCATGATTATAGCTCACTGCAGCCTCTAACTCCTGAGCTCAAACAATCTTTCCGCCTAAGTTTCCTGAGCAGCTAGTACTACAGATATGCACCACCACACCCAACTAACTTTTAAAATTTCTGTAGAGACAAGGTCTCCCTATGTTGCCCAGGCTAGTCTTGAACTCCTGGGCTCAAGCAATTCTCCCATCTTGGCCTCCTAAAATGCTGGGATTACAGGCGTGAGCCACCATCTCCAGTCAGGAATAGTTTAAATAACCACAAAACCCAATTTAACATCTCTTCCTGAATTAAATATTTCTACATAGTTGCAGAAAAGTAATGAGGTTGACTGTTTATAATTTCATCTCATTTCCCCTAGCCATGCTTCTGTGCAGATGCTATTGAATGAGTAATCAAGTCAGACACCAGGAAAGAATAGGAAAAAGGTTAGATAATCAGCCTTTGAACAATGGAGAGTTGAATGAACATAAATTGTTTAACTCACTAAGCAAATGTCTATAAAATAATCATTATTTATAATAGTCTTCTAAAACCATTAATCCCAATCTTACCGACCTGTCCACCAACCCATACAAAATTCTCAACTTTCAATTGTTAAGAACATTCAGTTATTTCTATGTAGGAAAGATAAATTTCTTCCCTTGAGTTCAATAGTTAAAGAGCCCCAAATTAGTTTATCCAGCTTAACTAAACTCATCTATCAACAGCCATAAGACCTGTGACGTTTGACAGCTACTGTACATTTGCTAATGTAAGTTTTTCTAACAGGACAAAACATCTTCCTATGCATTTGTATTAGCCCTTATCAGTAAGATTTTTCTCCCTCCAGACACTAACTTCAAACCTTGAAATTAATTGTGCTAATGAAAGTGCAAATGCTAATTGCTTTTAAACAAGAGGTCAGTCTTCAGATTACTCCCCTTCTTCTTTTTTGTGCATGGTGAGACCGAGGGAGGAAAAAGCAAACCTCCCTTCCAAAAGCAAACCTTGATTAACGTAGTTCTACTGTGTCAGAGTGCAGAGAAAAGGGATGATATTAGTGAGAGACAATCTTACTAGAAAGAAAAAAGTAGAATCTCTTAGAATAAAAAGGAAAAAGAAAAAAAGGAGAAAACAGAAAAGCAAAAGTGAACAGAGGTTTTTCACCTTTTCCATCTGCTATAATATAAAAACTGGTAAAAACACTCATATAGCACTAGAAAGATTAGAGGGAAGTTAAAAGCAGACAGGGCTTGTAACCACATTTATATTTGAAAGTCTAAAAAAGGACTGAGAAGCAGGGTGCTGTTGTGCCAACGTGGAGTGGACACAAGAGTCGACATGGCAGCTTATCACAACTGAACAGAGAGAAGGCCCGAGTAAGCCCAGGTTGCCTCAATTCTATGTGTGAGGTAGAGTTTCATAAGTTCCTGTGGAGTTCCACTGATGAACGTAAAGTTCTCCAATAGCTTCCAGGTTTAGCAAGAGGCAATGTCATTGACTGCATAGCAAGACTCCACAGAGTAGACAGCCTTAGCTTGGAACAAAACAGAGGATATGGCTGACACTCAAGCAATGACAGTTTAAGTCAATGAGAGTATCAGTCCTACCATGTCAGCAGGGGCTGGAGATTCTGGAGCTGGATTCTCAGGCCTTCACCTTGTTGAGAACATACCATACACGGTACAGTAGAGCCTGATGTAACACAGAGACAGGTCAAGATTATTATGCCTCAACTGGAGTTCAGCAGGAACCAGCAGAGGATATTTTGTGGACCAGCACTATTTTCTCCATGGCAAGAAATCACATTAGCTTCCTGTGTGTGTGGACATCATCTAGGCAAGGAGGGCATAAACAATGCCCCCATAGGGATTTTGGGTTTTTAGTTGATTAAATACTTACCAGCATGGCTTATTACTTGCAAACTTAAAGGTTTTGTTTGTTTTGTTTCATTGTTTCTCTTATTAAGAACAGGGAATGCTTAAATCAGCTATAGGAACTGCAGACGTCAATGTTATTATGCACATCTGAATCATATATGCAAACACTCTATTTTTTTTTGGAGACTTAGTTCTTTAAAAGACTGGCTAAAATAAAGTTTCAACAATTCAAAAGGCTGACCTCAATTTAATAAGAAAGCATATGAGACTACAGTATTGAAATAATATAAAATATATTAATCATTCTATATGTTGGCCAAAAACATAATTATCTGTACACATTTAAAATATTCTTTAAAATTATTTAATAGCTGGAAACACAGATACCATTTAGACTTCATATTTTAGAATAGAAAAGATATATATGAAAACAACTTTTATTGGTAGTGTTCAATGTTGTATAATGAGTCTGGAAAGGAATTCAAATTCTTTATTTGGTAAATTACTTGTGTATTACTAGGACAGTGAAGAGAAATTGACAATTTGAGCAACTCTCAACAGGCAATAGCATTTTCCTGTAGGATTTCCAAAACTGTAGTTAATGTTTATATTCATAATTTGGGCAGACATCTGTCATTTACTTATGATTTTCCAGGCATACTAACTTTTTTTCTGTACTCTCAAACTGAACATTAAGAAGCCTGTGGAGTAGAAACGAATATAGATAGCTGGTAGATATTCTTCAAGTTTGAAATGAAAAATTCCTCAAGGAATTTTTTTCCTATTATATTTTTGGACAAAAATACTGGTTAGATATAACTTTTAGTTTCAACAAAATATAAAATTCACTTGTTTATAAGATAGGATGGAAGTGAAAGGTAATACAACTACTTTCTAAAATGAAATTATACATTAGATTGACACTGGCTGCACAACTAAGTAAATTAATCCTATGACAACACATAAAATTATCTTCCATATATTATGAACTGATATTCAAATCCAGAATTCTTTCACATAAATTAAATTCCATATTAGCAGAATTTATATTTATTATACATAAATAGTTATTATAAATATACTTTATATGACATCAACATTTGTTCTTTACTTGATAAGCAGTGAGAATTATTACAAATGAAGACAGTGTATGAGGGACATTAAATCAGCTTTAATCCCATTATTAAGAAATCCGTATAGAATTGGATTAAGACAACAGGACATCATGCCCAACAAATGACAAATGCAATACACCAACTTGAAATGCCTATTTGAAATAAGATTGTCATTGAAATCAGTTACCACATGGAAAAGGTGTAGTGGCATCCAACTAACAGCAAATACTAATATCAGGATGGTCAGTCTGTAGAAAACACTTCGAGATCTCTTTTTTATTCTTGTAACAGAACGTTTTACTCTCAGTTCATGAACATCTGAATTATCTTCAGGTTTTATCTCAAAGCAAGTGGGGACCCTTGGTAAGAACTTACTGGATGAAGAGAGCTGACTTCTTACAGAGCCAAAGTTTTCTGGAAGTATTCTGGAGTGGGTCTCTTGAGAAGGTCTTTCTGGAGCAGGTAACACACATGCTGTCTTCTTGCTATATCTTCTTCTGTGTTTTTTGATGAATGAATAACTCCATTTGTGGCTGCCAGCGAGTTTCACCTGAGGCCCACCCTTTTTGGATGGATGAAGAGTTAAGTTGATCATCTCATTTTCTTCAAGTCTGTTTTCCTTGTTGGACAATCCACAGCTTATACTTCTGCAGACACTGGTATGACTTACAGTAAGACAAACTAAGGGCAGAATATACTGAACTAGCAATAAAGAGATAGTAAAGGCAATTCTGTATGAATCAGATGGCCAGGACTCAACACATAAATACCTGCTGCTCAGCAACGCTGAACCAAATGTTTCCTGAAGTTCCACAAGACTGTGAAACACTGGAAGGGGAGAACAAATCGCAAAACCTAGTGTCCAGACGGTAGCTATCAGAAAGTAGCCATGGTTTGCTGTTAAATTATTAGATATAGGATGTTTTATCATATGATACCTGACAATGGCAATTGATATTAAAATTAAAGTTGAAACCAAAACTGACACACATTGAAGAAAAGGCATAATATGACACATGACTTTGCCAAACATCCACTGATCTAGCAAGACAGAGGTCAGCGTGAAAGGTGAGCAAAACAGCACAACCAAGATATCAGAAAAGGCCAGATTTCCTATGAGGAAGTTCACCGTAGTCTTCTGATTACGCTTTTTCATGAGAGCCATTAAAATAAGTAGATTCCCCATAAAGCCAAGAAGACTTACAAATGTATAGAGCCCAATCAGAAAATACTGTAAGTCATCTACACTGCTTTTATAGTCATCCCAGACTGGGAAATCAGAATTCCGAGTGGCAGCAGTATTATTCTCTGTGGCAAGTGTCTTGTTATAATACTTGTTGAGCTCTAAATCCATATTATAGTCCTGCCTGGAATAAAAAGACGTTTGTTAGAAATCTAAAAAAAAAAAAAAATACATGACTCCTCAATTAATCTATTCATAGGGAAACTAAATTTTACGATAAGCTCCCATGACCTTATTAATCTCCTAAGAAAGTTTATGAAATCTTTAACTGATTCCAAGTGCAGGGCAAGTATCAGCCAATAATGATTACAGTAAGTTTAATTTTATCAATACTTCTAAGAAGTATTAACTTGTGCTAAGGTAGTAGATTGTATTTTTAAAATTTATGTAGTAAATAATGTAAGGAAAGAAAAAGGCAAATGTAGACAAGAACTTCAAGATACATAATTTTCACTTGCTCATTAATATTATTCTCCAAGTCAAGATACCTTGTGCATAGTTTAGTCACATAATCTTACCTTAAAAATTCCTTTCATTTCTATCCCAAGCTAGGCCAAACTTAAAAGTCACCTGTCCTGGTCAACTCAACTGCACATGACCTCCTCTTCAGAACTCCTGTTACATTCTGTCTGCAGTTGTCTAATGCTGCGTATCGCAATCTGCTTTCATGGTATCATAATGCCTACCAGCCTACCTTGTTGATTTCCAAGCAATGGCAAAGCAGAAACTATCTCTTACTCACTTTGGTTTCCATCCCAATACATGGCATAGTAACTTTAGCACTGCAGGTATTAAATAAGTGTTTATGAGAGAATAAAAGATTCAAACAAATCTCTAGAAATAAATATCACCTAGTTCACACGATGTTAAAATTTAAACTGCTTGAGAATAGTATCACTAGCTCATGACCTAGATGCATATAGTAGGCACTCATTAAATGTGTTTATCAAGCTGTACTGTTTACTGTGTGAACACAATGCTGGATGATGAAATCTTTCTGTGACCAATCCTCAGTCCTTTGAGATATACCAGATTATCTCTGATTAGGACAACCACTGATGAACTAGTAGTGTTGTAAGTGTTTTTTTTTTTAAAACAAACAAACAAATTTCACCTGTTTATGAATTTTAAAATTGTGTATAGATTTTGGCTTACAAATAAATTAATGAATTCATTGTTTAAGGCAAACATTATACCTTCAATGTAAATGTAGAAGTGACATTAATATAACTCCCCATAATAAGTTTTTTTCATTTCATATAAAATTAATGTCATACCTCAATGGCATTAAGTATTTACCTCTACTTATTATATTTTTGATGGCACTGCCTGATGAAGCACTAAATTGCCTAAAACATACCAATAAAAGGCAAAAAGACCCCCTCCTCTGCTTTTAAAAAAAGCACTTTCATTTTTAAAAAGCTTTTTATTTTTCTTAGAAACAGGGTCTCATTCTGTTGCCAAGGCTGGAGTGCAGTAGTGCAACCATAGCTCATTGTAACCTTGAACTCCTGGGCTCAAGCAATCCTCTCATCTCTGCCCCCCAAGCAGCTGGGATTACAGGCACTTACACTACAAATGGCTAATCTTTCTATTTTTTGTAGAAATGGGGTCTTGCTATGTTGTCCAAGCTGGTCTCAACTATTGGCCTCAAGTAATCCTCCCACCTTGGCCTCCGAAAGTGTTGGGATTATAGACATGAGCCACTGTGCTCTGCCACTTTCCTCTTTTTTTTTTTTAAACAAGAATTTCCTACAGAAAACAAACCAGCAAGAAAATTAATTCCAATAAACATATTTTCATAGAGACTGTGATATATATGTATTTAGAAAAGCACTTTTGTTACCTATCAATGTATGCTTATCTACTTATTTCTAGATCCATAATTGAATAATTATACTAAAACTACAAAAAAATTAACTCTATTTAAATTAATAGTAAAGACTGTTATCTTTAATTTATGAGAGACCTACAGGTTCTGGTTCAATAAATTTCTAAACAGCAAACACTATTGTGTACATACATTCATTACAAATAAGTTTAACTTCAGTTCTTTACATAGTAAGTTTCCAACAGGATGACAGAATCCTTGTTGTACTATGAGAAAAGTTACAAGATTTTCACAACTTCTACAAGTGATTTTATGTTGCCCAAATTACTTTCTGGAATCTAACTACATCTTTTTGAAGGATAAGTTAATTCAAAGACTCAGGATTGTATTTATTCATTCTTAGACCCTAGCCAACAATATACGTTGATATTGCCTCAATGAAAAAGACTACCTGATACAAAAGTGACTCACATGACCTACTGAATCGTATTATTCATCATATTCCCAGTCAATAGCCTCTCACCTACTACTGTGGATAGGTCAGCAAGCTTCTAATCAAAACAGTTTTGACTGGTGTTTTTGCCTAATTTCCTGAGTTCTGATGACCCTCTGGCTCAATTCAGCTTATTCATGATCCTATTTATACTCATAATGTGTACAGGCTGTCTGTAACAGCAATCCTACTTCGTTGTTCTTCTCTTTACTTACTTTCTTGAGTCAATCCTTTTCTTCTAACTTTGTGGCAGGTCAGTTGTTACTGATGACCTTTCCTTGTGTTACCTGAGGAAGAATAAGAGAGAAATTGGATAGCCCCTTCTACAATGGCTTTGTGCTTTTTTGAAACATGTAACTGTGGATGATACTTATTCAGTGTAAAATTGCTGTCCAAAATTTTTTTAAAGAAAGAGAAGATGCAGCACAATTTGTGGTAATAGAAACAATGTGGTTTTGAGTTTAAAATTCAGATTTTCTCCAATCCATGTGGTTAGAACTCTCTATTAGATTCTAATATAGATAAAAGTCTTAATTAGTTTTATTCTAGCAACGATGTTTAACAGAGCATATTACACACAGTGGATGCTAAGTAAATATTCGTTACCAATCATTTTAGAAAAGCAGTTTAGTTTCCCTGGCTTTAAAATAACAGAAATGAATCATCCTGGCAATGTGGGATAATTCAGGATACAGTATGACTATATATTTGTGTGTGCATATATATGTGTGTACATGTATGTTTACATATATATTTATAGGGGACCATTAAAACTATGAATGTTTTAAATGGTCCCAAAATGCAATGAGGAAGAGATACCTAGATAGACAATAAAGAGAGTATAGTGCTTTAAATTTTTCATTTCGATATGTTCATTGATAAAGGCTATCACACAAGCAGCATGAAACTAAAATTCCAAGATATATTTACAACATTTAAAAAAGTCAATGAAAAAAGAAGTACATCAGATTCCACAACTGTGCAGTCTGTTATTAAAACTTTTATTTTAAATATATGCACATAAAATATTGAACACATTAAGTCATAAAACCACATCTCCTTAGTAAGAAGATGAAAGAAATGCCATCCTGAGTATTCATTGGACGCTGGAGAAAAAACTGAGGATGTTTCTCTCATTCCTTAAAATATTTGAGAATTTTAAGAAAGTGAATAATTTATATATAATTTTAAAGGGTAGGCCCCTTTTATTAATGAGTAGCTAAGAATGATTAGTTGTTCCTTCTTTTATTCATTCAAGAAGTATTTATTGAACATATTATATTCTGGTAGGTGGTCTGCTCTGCTGTAAGCACAAAGATGACTAATGCAAGGTACTATGCAAAGAATATTCTATGATGGATTAATTCAAGTTCGCACTCTGAGTAACTGTAGATTGCTGAGCTTTAAAAAAAGGCCCCAAATTGGATGATGAATTAATTAATAGATGAATGGGTTTCTCCTCACTGCCAGCAATATATTCTTTCACTATAGCATGGACACTTCTACTGTTGCTGAATATAATGAATATTTGATGTAGCTACTGATAGACTGATTAGCAAATTTAAAAAACTGTCTCAGCATTCATACAGTCATTCAAAATTCATTTATTCATTTCATTTTGGTGTGACTGTAGTCAACTTTCTCCTGCTCTCCTTCTAGTCCCACACCACACCATCTACCCCATAAACATACAAACACATAACGCCTAATATACAGTGTGCACGAAATGAACATTCGGTGATTCTTTGCTCCAATGAAGGAAGAATTTCTTCTTACAACTAAATGATGAATATTGCAAATGCTGGTGGTTGGATGGGGGGTGTGGACATGCAGGTTTTTTTTTTTTTTTTGAAGTGCCTCCTGGTAGCCATGGGATAGTTTAAACATTAGGAAAAATTTAAGTTGAAAATCTAAGGTACAAGAATGCTCTTTAAATAAAAACACAAACAAACAAAAAAGCACGATTTCTTGCCTTAAAACTTACCTTTTCCCTTCCTTTTTCCTGAAAAATACAATGAGCAGACCTACAATGGAAATGCAAATACGTTTAATAACCCTCTACTTTTCAACAAGTGTTATTATAAGTGCTGTACATTTTTATGCAACATATTTTATCCATAATAAAAGTAATGATATATGTGAACCTTATTAGATTGCTATAGAAATTATAAAATATAACCAGAGAAAGAATATTTTAACATGGAATATTAATTGACAAGAAATCTGAAATCGACAGCATGAAACTTTTGTTGTATCTAATTACTATTTTTCCTTACTCTCTTTTATATTAGTTGTATATCCCACCATGGAAATTTCCATGCTGAAACACAGAATTTTAATCTCTGAGTAAAAAGTGTGAAAAATGAAAGTTCATTATTAAACTATGACAACTTATATACCATGTCTTCTTAAAGGTTTATTGGAATTTTCCTATAAGTTGTTCTATATCTGACGCCTAGACAAATGAAACCTTCTGAATAGATTGTAAGTATTTTAAGAGAGTAGTAGATAGTTCTTAAGAATAATAGGAGGAACTGCAGGGAATTTCAAAGTATATTAAAAGTCTGACTTGTACATTTAAATAAGGTTTCTTTGTTCGAGTAATTTCTTGCCTTATGAAAATACACATCATTCTTCTCACAAAGGATGCCAATCACACAAAAGAATAAAATATATGTAATTATTTTTCTGCTGCAATGATAAAATATCAACTATTGTCTATTTTGCTGTGATCGTGGAACAGGAGCATGATTCCATGTTCTCAAATATTCCCATGGTTTGTTCTTAAAGCCCGAATATGCCACAATTTGAACTGGAAAGATAAATACAGTTCTGCTCAGCTGACAAACACAGGCATGCACCACCCTCCCTTCCAAATTCTAACGGCAGAGTTTCTCTTCCTTGAGAAATCTGAAATCTAAAATTGCATTCGGACTGCAAAATTCTGCTGAAAGAGCCTTAGGCTATTTTCCACCGCTGATGGTAAAATCGTTTTGGCTTTGGTCCAACACAACGCCTCAGTTCCCTTAAAAGATTCATTAAAGGTCTGTGAACTTGGAAAAAAGAATTCCTGTTTCTGGAATTCGAGTTCTATGGATGTTTGTTATTGCTTGCATTTGTCGTGTGAAGCCACCTTGCAAATAGGAGCGTAAACCTGGGAGCGCAGCTGCCTGCAGGGCTCGGGTCAGTGCCGGACCGCTCGCGGCAGCTGGACGGCCTGAGTGGCGCCCCGCGGGCTGCGCCCCTGCCCTTGCCAGAGACCCGCTAGGGCCGAGCCCTGACCCAGTCACCCCTCGGGCTGCCGTTCCCAGCTCCGGACGCCTTCCTGGCTGCACCCAGGGCGCGTCCAGCCGGGGACAGCGCTCCGTCCATTCCCCGCCCCCTCCCCAGGAGGCTCCTCAGCGGATCCCCTACACTCTCCACCCGGGCTCGGCCCGCGCCTGCTCCACCCGGGTGAGTTGGAGACTGGAGGGACCTGCTCGGCATGAAGAATTCAGCCCAGTACCCTCTCCGCTGTCTCTTCACTCCTGACAATTGCCTGATCCGCCACCCTAATCCCCATTTTTCCAGCCGCGCTCCCTTCACCTTCCTTACCCCGCCCACTTGGGACCCCCAACAATGCCCAGGCACCAGAGACAGGGGTACGGGCTCCCAGGAACCTGTGCGGACTCGCAGAGCGCGCTGGGACCCGCCACGGCCCCTCGGTGCAGGCCTACCCGGCGCGGCAGGGGGTGACAATGAGGGGCGGAAGCCGGTACTTCGGGGCGCCCCGACCGATGCAGGCCCTGGGCTCCCGGGAGCGCTGCCCTGCGCGACTGCTCCTGTACCCCGCGGCGGCGGCAGCAGGAGCAGGACCTGGAGGCGACGGTGGGAAGAGAGGGCGGGGGTTTAACGGCGTCTCGAGAACACGTGACTGTTCCGGGGACCCCCGAGACCCCGCTCCAGGGCGCCTGCTCAGCGCCAGGCTCTTCCAAAGCCTGGGGCCGCGGGCGGGGGCATCTCAGCCCTGCGCCGTTGTTTGGGGGCCCTACGGAAAAGCGACAGGGCCCGGGGGATGTTGCCCCTTAGCCCTGGCCTCGGGTTCCAGGCCGACCAAGTTAACTTGATGGGCAAATCGATTTTGCCGGTCCAGCCCCCAGCCCTGTGTAGCGAACTCCGAGAAGTCGTGGACTGGTGTGAGAGTGGCCGTGCCTCCAAGTGTTTAGGATTCCTGAGAGCAAGCTTCGAGTCTCAGGTTTTATCTTTGTTTGGGAAAAAAAGAAAAACAGTTCACAGCTCTTTCTTTGCACCTTTTTTAAAGTAAGGAAGCGTGGAGGTGGGGAGGTTGACATAATGTTCAGGAGTGGCAAGGGAGTCTGCAGGGATGCGGAATCGAAGGGAAGTGTCCCCACTCCCAGGAGTGGCAGCTGTGGGTGTGGGCAAGCGGCGGGAGCAGGGGAGTGAGGCTAAAATGAAATCAACGCTTCTCAAGACTATATTCAATAGCAAAGAGAAGACGAAGGGCTAAAAACGAGTTGTCATAGGTTAAAAAAAAAAAAAAAAAAAAAAAAAAAAAAAGACTGGAAAAAAGCCCACACGAAGAAGAAAAAAAAAACCCTGTCCTCCTGTTCCTTCTCAACATGATTTCCAGCCCTAATGTTTCCAAATCTGTATTGCGCAGGTTTGCTTTATTTTTAGCTAATCATTAGTTGGCAGGTACTTTAGGCTTGCGTTCGTGTGTGTGTGCGTGTGCGTGTGTGTGTAAGAGAGAGACAGAGAGAAAGAGAAGAAAGGAGACAGAGATTGGGGAGAGGTCCGTGTGTCTTTGGACACAGCTGTACCATGAGAAAGGGTGTAGTTATTGTACACTTTAATACTGAGAACTGTTATGTAACAGACAGCATCTCCTGCTGAGTAGAGTCCTGTGGGACTAGCTTTCTATAAACTGAACAGAACTCTACCCCTTGGGAGCAATATGACTTGTAATTCTAACATCTGGGACAGCCATTACTGTTACACAAGAGGTCAAAGAAAATTTCTTGTGCGCCTTTTCTGCTGAATTTTAGCATTCAATACTCAGGGGATCTGTATAGACTGCCATTTCATCAGTCGAAGAGTCGTCCAAGAGCTTTTAAAGAACTCAAGTAAACATCATTGCTGTTATATTCTTATATGTATTATTTCTGAAATATTAGTATATTCTCCCCGAAAGCCTGACAGAATAGGCAGTGTGCGCACGCGACTGGGATTCTGCAGAAGGGAGCAGAAGATGAAAGTGTCAAGAAGGGATGACCTTGAGAAAACAAAGCTTGTTTTTTAGACTTTTCTTAGCTCTACCATCTCTACAGTTAATGCAATACACATTGCCACATAAATTTCTATCCTTCCATCTCTTACAGTCATAACATGTACACTTCACACATTGTCGGCCGGGCATGGTGGCTCACGCCTGTAATCCCAGCACTTTGGGAGGCCGAGGCAGGCAGATCACCTGAGGTAGAAGTTCAAGACTAGCCCGACCAATATGGTGAAACCCCGTCTCTACTAAAAATACAAAATCAGGCGGGCATAGTGGTGGGCGCCTGTAATCCCAGCTACCTGGGAGGCTGAGGCAGGAGAATCACTTAAACTCGGAAGGCGGAGGATGGAGTTAGCCGAGATTGCCCATTGCACTCCAGCCTGGGCCACAGAGTGAGACTACATCTTTTTAAAAAGTACAAATACACATTGTCCTTAAAACAACTTCCAAGTGAACCCCATTGTGACTGTCTTTCAAAACACTAGACTATGCCACAGGCTTTTGCATATTAAAAGTATAAAACAAATCTTATTTTTTTTCTTTTCTGCACCCTTGTTTTCTATTTTGATGATGTGAACCTTTAGGTTGAAGTCACTGTTTAATTAGAGTATTGAAAATAAAAGGCCATGTGCCATTGATACAAAGATTCTAACTAACCTGACCATATTCCCTTCCCACTGCACCCACAAACAAACAAGTTTCAAAAGTGGGAGTCGGCATTTCTTCTTTAAATACACATGACACTACACAGTATTAAGGACACATGTAATGGACAAGTTATTAAGAATGTTTTTGTTTTGAGAAAATTATCAACGTACAAATTTAAGCAATATTCTACATAAAGAGGAAGATATGGAGATAAGCGTGCTTCTACCTTGAAATTTCCCAGGAAGAATTCAAGACTGATCATCATTATTCTTCGTAGAACATAATAATTTAATTTTTATTGTATGGAGTAACATGTAAGCAGAGGGGAATACCAGAACAGAAATAGTAACGTTCACCTCTGTTTTATGTATTTTTCCTACTCATTGTTTATAAAATGCTCATTTGGGAAATTAAGTTGGATTTTACGCATGTTACAAAACTGAACTGGTTATCTCCCTGTTATTACGGTTCATTATCAGTTATGAAAGGTAAAAGTTAAAGGCCACTTGGGACTCCTAAGACTAATTATTGAACAATAAAACAGTCACCCAACAATTCCTGGGGTAAGATTTTGCTGAGGAACATGACTGGTTTTGTCAAAGCTACTGTCAACATTTTAATAAACAGCTACCATTTGTGGTGAGCAAGTTCTAAAGTGCTTTTGTATAATCGCAAATGATATTTGATTTTAATGTATTAGTTATAGAGGTAGTAGGGGTAAATAAACTAGAGAAAAAAAGTATTATTTTACTTTATGCATTTATTTCTCTGACAACTTTGTTGTATTCCTTAAGAGTAAATGTTTCTTCATTCACCTTTTCTATCATGGTAAATTTAAGTCCTTAATACATAAAAGATGTGTTACCAAAAATATTTTTTGATGCTCTATGCTGTAATTTCTTTGGAATAGTAATAATTTGTCATGCAAATAAATATTTAGGATTTAAAATGAGGAGCTAACTTATTGTGAGATACATGATTCTTCTTCTTCTTTCTTTCTTTTTTTTTTTTCAGAGAACAAAAGCTATTGTAAAAAAGGTTAGCCCAAAGTATTGTGTACATAGAGTCAATTTCCCAGGCAACTCAATGGTACTTGTGAGGTCCTATGGAGGCACCATTAACATTTTATTGACTTCTGATAAACGCTGTGCTCCTTAAGCAACACTTTATTTATCCTTTTGATGCTCTAATGATTTGACCGTAAAGCAGTGTCTGATTTGCAGAAAGAATACACAATTCTTTTTAAGAGTAAATATCTATGTTAAAAATACACACAGATGTAGATGTGATATGGATGTATTTTATATGTTCATACATTAGATACATATTTTATAATAGACACTTATCAGAATACCTGAGTTGTAGCCAGGCTTAATCTCAAATCAATGGTGTGGCTTTAGACAAGGCATTTGATTTTTCAGTCTTCACTTTCTTTGTCTGCAAAATGAAATATTTGAATCTGAGATCTGGAGTCCCTTTGAGACCTGACTACTTATGGCTTTATGCCATTAATGAGCATGTATTACAGACATATGTGAGGAAAAACCATCTTTTTATATCTCTAGAAAAATTTGATGGCCATAGACAATGTTTATTTTCCCTCTATGTTAAAATTTACAAAGAAAATACTGTTGCTAAATTTTCCATTATTACTGGCACATTCTTTTTCCTGCAGCTAGTAATTATATTTTATTTATTCATTTCAAAAAGTTATGTCTGCTTACATATCAATACTTCATTCTTTAACTATATTATTTTTAAGTATTGTAGCACAAATATATATACAAGAAGACGGCATGGATTCCTTTGACAATATAACATTTTATTATGTGAATCCATATATAGTCCATATAATTATTTCCTTCTGTAGTTCAAAACTTGTCTAAGAAAAGTATCTCCTAATATTTTTAAAAAGTGTCCATTTTCTATCTATTTTTGTAGTTAATATTTTAAATCTAGTTATAAGTCTAAATACAGCTTTACTATATTTATGTGCAAATAGAAGGAAACAGTTTATTTATTGATTTTTGGTATGTTGGTTTGTTTTAGTCTTTAAAAAGAATGTCTACAGAACTGTTCAAAGCATAAGCCCAGGATCAAAAGTTGAATGATATGCTCCTCAAAAATGTATGTTACCATATTCTTAGTTTTATCATTCTCACAGGTAATTCAGCTATTAACATATGTTATTGAACAGGTAGAAAAATATGAGACCTTTCCTCAAGTAGATATTACAAGCATTTTCAAAGGAAATAGGATCCATATTCAGGTTTATACCTAATAGAGGATGTAGAGCTAACACATAAGAATATCCAAAAATATGAGGCGGATCATCAGAAGGAGAGTATTAGTAAGCAAACTATGCATAAAATGTATATACATAAAGTAGCAATCATCCATCATAGCTGCAAATGCTGAAGACACTTTTTTAATGTTTGAGATGAACAAATGGGCTTGATTTGTGATATTCAAAATTTTTGTAGTCCTACCGTATTCCTAGTTTTTCAGTCTTTCAACAAAACTTGTTTAGCATCTTATGATGTGTCAAATACCCTTCTAAGCTCCTAAGTTTAAGAGATGAAAAAAAAAATAGTCACTACCAATAAGAGATCAGAGTATAGTTGTAGATATGTGCAATTACATAATTAATGGCAATACAATGTGATAAGTCTGCAGCTGAAATAAGCTCTAGGTTTATTTATTCATATTCCCAGGTAATTCATTCCTAAAAATAAACTAGGGATATAACAGAGGGTTTTATAGCTGAGAAGACACTTGAACTGAAATGTGAAGGGTTGGTAAGAGTTAAACAGGCAGATGGAGAGGGGATGGAGAGGTGAGAAGTGTTGTAATAGCATGAAGGTGAGAGAGTGTGTGTCATTCAGAATCATGCAAATGGTTCCGTATGACTGCAGTCTATGGGGTAAGGGATCATACTGAAACTGTTGATTAAAAAGGATGTCTTTGGACCTTTAATTGAGACATGTGGATGGAAAGCAGCTAAAAGATTTCAGGGGGAGAGTTGATATGACTGGATGGCTGTGAAAGAAGCTGTTGGATTTACACCATTTAGCAGAGAAATAAGTAGAGCTTGATGGAGGTCAGAGAATACACATGAGAGATATGTGGGAGATAGAGTCACTGGTAGTCTGAGACTAGTTGGATTTCTGAGTGTGAGAGAGAGGGGGAATACTTGGGACGATTCTTAGGTTCTGGGTTGAGGGACAAGAATGACGTTGCTGGTCAGATCCATGAGAAGAGAAGCACAAAAGCAGCATACTGTCGAGGAAATCTGAGAGGAATCTGTACTTTCAGTAAAGAATGAGGGTTATGTACATGCAAGGATGTCATTGATGACAGAGGTATGTTTGCATGTTAAGAATGAAAAAAGGAGAAGATTAAGATTGGGATCTCTAGTAAATTCTGGTAATTTGGGGGTTGATCAAGGAAGAAACAGGATCACTAAAAACACAAGTTTATTTGGGTAGCACTTGCAGAAGATTGCAGGAAAACTTCCTTGGGGCTACCACCAAGAAGGGTCAGAAGGGAAAAGCAGAGAGGAGACTTACATGTCTGGGAGATGTCACTCAGCAATAAGCTGGGGAGCCTCTGTGTCAGGGTGTGCTGAAGGGAGCTGTGGTTTAGTGTCTTTCACAGCTACAAGATTTGTCTTATTTGTGGTTAGCAGGCATTGGGTGGAGTTCCATGGGGCGTGTAAAGAAGGTGGACTCTGAATGGGCTAAAGGTAATTTATTTTTGACTATTTTTAGGGCAGTTAAATGTGTGAGATTTTGAGGTGGTGCTGGCAGGCTTTGTGCTAAGGGACTTAGCCTGCTCTGGAGAAGCAAACTGTGTGGGGACCATTTTAGGCTATCACACACAGACCATCTCTGGCCTATTTACATAACAGAATCCTAGGGAGAAAAACACCTAAGAAATAGATGGAAATAGATCTTGGGAGAGATAACTGAGCAGCAGCTAATGAAGAAAAGCCTGAAGTGTGGAGTTAATGAAGTCAAAGGAAAAAAAGATTCCAGAAACAGTGGGTGCTCAATTGAGTCCATTGCTACATCAAGAATAAATAGAAGAAAGTCTGAATCGTGTTCATTGGCTTTGGTCATTAGCGTCCTGGGCAGAAGCACTTTCAGGTGGGTCATATTTGAGGAAAAAATGAGGTGACAGTAAATGTACCTTACTCTTCTCAAAGAAGCTGGCCAGGAAAGAGAAGCAGCTATGGAAGATGTGAATCAGGTAAGAGAGTTACTATGAGAAAGAGATGAGCAATTTTGTTTTGGTCTTTATTTTAGTCCTAAGCTAAGAAAAGTGAATTGTTGAATAAGCAGGTATTGTAGCTATTTTACTGTTGTTTCACAAAGGTTCCTCAAACTTAGTGGAATGCAACTCATAGATTTTATGCTCATGGACTGAATGGGTCAGCACCTCAGAAGAGCACATTGGGATGGCTTGTCCGTCACATGGTGCTTGGGGCCTCAGCTGGGATACCTCAGTGGGATGGGTTGAGTCAAAGTCTGGTGTTGAAACAGCTGGATTGGAGGATCTACTGCCAAAAGGAGGGACTTGAAAGTTAGGGGGTAAATATGGTATGGCCTTTATCTCAAAAATAAGGAGTCCATTGAGACTGAGGGTATGAGGCAGGAAGCTTGAAGAGGGGTGGATTTTCAAAATAACTTCTAAGAGGAGAGAGATTGGTAATCACCTAAGCCAAGGCATTTCTGGGTAATATTTAAGGCTCAATGAAGGTTCTGAATTTGTGGTTGCAAAAATCTGCACAGTGGAGTTTTTACCTACATGCTGTGCTAGTGGAGAGTGGCAGCTAAACAATCTTGTAAGATCAGATGGGTCCTATTATACCATTGACCACCCTTAGATATTTGTACTCTTTCTAGATGTGTTTGTATCTGGGGAAAGGAAGCAATAACGAGACCTTAAAAAAGGAATGAAATGAGGATACTTTAGCAAAATGATGCCCCAGAACATTTTATACCACTTTTACATGCACCTGCTTGTGCTATTTAAGTATACAAAAAAAAAAAAACTTTCTCATTTTTATTTGTTTATTTATTTAGAGATGGAGTATCACTCTGTCACCCAGGCTGGAATTCAGTGGTGCAATCTCAGCTCACTGCAGCCTCTGCCTCCTGGGTTCCAGTGATCCCCTGCCTCAGCCTCCCAAGTAGCTGGATTTACAGGCACCTGCCACCATGTCCAGCTAATTTTTATATTTTTAGTAGAGATGGGGTTTCACCATGTTGGCCAGGCTGGTCTCAAACACCTGACCTCAGGTGATCTGTTCGCCTCGGCCTCCCAACCTGCTGGGATTGCAAGCGTAAGCCACCATACACTGCCTTTCTCCTTTCTTTGGAAAAAATTACACCTTCATGGCTTTACTTCATAGGCCGGGTCTGATCTATTTATACTGGTCATCTGAAGCATTGTGCTGTGAAAAAGTCTAATACCAAGCTTGAGGTTTTGGGGAGTGGGAGTCAGGGGCAAGATGAACAGTTAGCGATGTTTGTCATAGATAATGAGAGCTGTGGTGGTGGTATTCTTACTTGATCTTTTTACCAGCTATTCCTACCTTGTCTCTTCAAAAGAAGATATGAAGGGTATAGTAATAATAAGTATTGAAAACAATAGTAACAGTGGCAAAGCTCCTTTCATTATATCATGTAGTAAAAACATAATGTTACAGTTTTATAATATAACATTACACTTTTTTTAAATGCCTAAAGGGGATCTGACAGTATGAGGCATGCAGAAAAATATTTGGCTGATTACTAAATTTTAAGATCCTACTTGTCTAGAGCCTTAAAGTGTCAGAGTTTTTAAAAATGCCCCGAAATATGTAGCCCATGTGACAAAATGAGAAGTTTACTGAAAGGCATGTGCATTTCAAATCAAGATCAAGAGAAAATCCATAAATAGTGTTGCATGTTTTCTACACAAGGGAGATCATTGAATTTCTGTGAACTTGTATACTAACATTGTTAACTAAATTTATAATTACTTTTTTCTGTTAGTTAATGCTCTTCAAAAGTCAGATGAATAAAATGATTGTACTGACTATTTGATTGTGTGGATCAAGTCAAAACTCTTTACCTACTATACTTCATTGGCTTTAAGAGGTAAGCTTAAAAAGCATTTTTATACTTTAATATTCAATTGTAATTGATGGTAGGCCATTGCTTTACTAAAAGTTTTTTTTTTTGGGGGGGGTGGTGCATAAAATAACATTGTACCTTAAGTTCTTGGGCATCAAAGATCCAAAGAAATTCAGCAAGTGAGTCACAGTAAGAAGGAAAATGTTGACATAATCAATTCATAGAATATGAACTGATTCACTAACATGCTTCATCATAGTTCTATCCCCCTTATCTATGTCATCTACATTTTAGTTTTCATGTGTAGTGTTAATGCCTATTAAGATTCTTCTGAATGACAATTCATGATAATTTACCTGTATCAAGGCCTGGTAGCATTTCAGGAACTTTAACCCTTGTAGCAGAAATTCCTCAGAAGACCGGTAACGTAATTAGTATGTTTCACTTTCAATAGCAAGCATATTGTCACACTTTTATTTAAATAGCTATTGAATCATGAAATTTAAAGGCTAAGCCAGGCCATAAAGTTGTTCCATTGTTTAGAATATAAAACTTAGATTTACAGAGATTTAATGAGTATATCCTATTCCTCAGTTTAAACAACAGAGCAAGACTCTTGTCCAAGAGATTGTGAGAATAGGTCATTAATATAATTCTCCTCAGTATATAGTTCAGGCTTTTATGAAACTACAGAAGGAAATATACAGAATTAAAGAAAAAAAAACCCTAGCAAAGATGAAGTTTTATCTAATTTGAATCCCAAATAGGAAAGTATGCAGCTGATTATTCAATTAAGAGTAGAAAAATACATAATCTTAAAATTGGAATGAGGAAACTCTTTAATGCATATTTTCGAAGAAATTCAAACTACTTTGCATATTTCAAATCTTCCATAAGATCACATTATTGGAGGATGCTATGTGGTGTTTCGTTATTGGACTATGCGTAATTTATCAATTTTTTACATTGGAAAGAATACTAGTATATAATATTCCTAAAGAATTATATAATTTTGTTATTGAGCCTTTTCTTTCCTTCCTTTCTTCCTTTCTTTCTTCCTTCCTTCCTTTCTTTCTTTCTTTCTTTCTTTCTTTCTTTCTTTCTTTCTTTCTTCCTTCCTTCCTTCCTTCCTTCCTTCCTCCCTCCCTCCCTCCTTTCTTTCTTTTTGACAGAGTCTTGCTCTGTCATCCAGGCTGCAATGCAATGGCTTGATCTCGGCTCACTGCAACTTCCAGCTCCCAAGTTCAAGCGACTTTCCTGCCTCAGTTTCCTGAGTAGCTAGGATCGCAGGTGCACACCACCACACCCGGCTAATTTTTGCATTTTTAGTGGAGATGGGGTTTCATCATGTCGGCCAGGCTGGTCTTGAACTGCTGACCTCATGATCCACCTGCCTTGGCCTCCCAAAATGCTGGTATTACAGGGATGAGCCACTGCCCCCAGCCACTGTTGAGCATTTCAGAACTTCTGTTTGTACCATAAATTTGTCATAGAAAAGAGTCTGTGAGAGTAATGATCTTTCAAATATTAGTATTTGACATTAATAACTCAAGAATGCAGTTTTGCAGATTTGCCTTAGGGAGAACTCATAAAAATTGAGTTAATAAAATGACAAAATACAATGGCTGTAATAGTTTAGACCTCTTGCAAACATTCCTTCATTAACATTCTTGGGAAATAGAGAAAGCATAGTATCTGAGTCCAAATTATATTCTCAAGTCCAAAGGATTTGCTGACATAATATGTTTCTACATAAAAATATATTCTTAGTAGAGAATTAAATTACTTCATTTGTAATTCTTACAGCAGCCTAAAGATAGCAAATTTGATGATCAAAATCATGGGGAAAACTTCCTAAGAATAGAATGTGACTTAAGGGAACAGAGTAGACAGAGGATGCATAGAAACCTGAATTAGTATTAGTTATTGTTCCTTGAAGGAACTGAAATTTCTAAATTGTGCCTTTTTCATCCTTGGTAAAAAAAAAAAAAAAAAAAAAAAAGTGTCTATGTATATATGTGCGTGTGTGTGTGTGTGTGTGTGTGTGTGTATAAATCAATCTGTTATGTTGTTGTCATTTTGCTCTTCTTAACCATTAGAGATTTTTATATGTATGCTTATATCTGTTATACAGTAATACTACAATCATCACATAATCATGACATTTTAATTTTTGGTTATAATCCTTTCCAACTATATAAAAGTATGTCTCGTGACACATATTTTCGAAAGCTTTCTTGGAAAAACATACAGAGGTTGTGTTTATCACTATCTATATAAATAAGTGAGCTTATATTGAACTTTATGATTATTCAGCATAACAATCAAAAAAAAGAAAACTTTTTTTAACAGTATAAAGTTTCAGGTGAGTCCATATGTTTTAGAATTTTATTTTTATTTTAATGAGAAGAAAGATTGCCGTTAGAATTGTTTTGTAATGAAACCTTTATGAATTATCTGGGCAATGCTCTGTATCTTTATTAGAAAGACTTCTTATTCAACGCTTTTATCTGAAAGAAGTTCTACTTATCTGCATCAGTCCATCGTCTACATCATTTGTTTGTGTGTGTGTGTGTGTGTGTGTGTGTGTGTGTGTGTGTGTACAACTTTGTCTTTTGAAACTAGAATAGAATCAGGTAAAACCTCTAAGACCCTTGTGTCAGTAATCGGCCTGAATCATTGGGCACCATGATGGAGTTGGCCGCCTTCAACGTACTCTGTGTACATTCTATTTTTTCTTCATAATGTTCAGTACTGTAGTAGATTAATCACCAAGGAAACTGCATTGACTCTTTTCGACCACCAGGGAAATATTCGGTTCATGGCTCTCCTCTAAAAAAAAAAAAAAAAAAAAAAACTAAAAAAGCAGCTAGGCGCTGGGAACAATCCGACTCGATGTATTTTCTCAGTGGGCCAAAGAAAGGAGGGCCAAAAGGCCGGACTGCCTCATCTGAGATTGACTGCTTTGACTTTTTAAAAGTATTTTCTTTGTTCACTTACACATTGAGGAAAGCAAATTCTCGGCACTGGCATGAGAGTTATTTGAGCGTCACAAACGAAACAAAAAAAAAAAACGTATTAGTGCCATTACTGTGGCGAATTTCTTGTTTTCTATTCCCGGCAATAGCGAGCCCTTGGATTCCTGGTTTGGGCTGGCGCCGGAGCTCTCCAGCCTGTCTGACTTCGGCCACAAGATGGCACTGACCTGCCAGCAAAGAAAAGCCCAGTGAGACCGACTTTTTCAAGCCTTGGGAAACTGCCCTGCCTTCCCCGGAGTCAGGGACCGTGGGGACTCGCGCTCCCTTTCCCCGGCGCGGGGCTTCTGTGTCGCACAATGCGTGGCTCCCGTCGGGTTGCTGTTCTTTCCAGAATTCCCAGGCAACGCTGCCCCGAGGTGTCACCTTTGTGAGGTGTTTGTGGGGCGGGGGGAGCGCCGTCACGTGATCCCGGGTTGAGGTGGAGTTCGGCTTTAAGGGGGCGTCTCTTCTCAGCTTCATCAATCTTTAGGATCTGAGCAGGAGAAATATCAGCAGATCCTTCCCCTCTCTGCTCCGTTCCATTCCCATCCTTCCCTCTTTAATAAGCAAGAGCGAAAAAGACGAATTCCAAAGAGGGTAAGTTGTGACTTTATTCCTTTCCAGAGACTTTTGCGAAATCTCTCATTGAAGGATGAGAGGGGAAGAAAGCCGATGCGAGTGTCCGACACCGGCTCTGGGGGACCGAGGTGGGGTCTCCCGCGCTGGCAGGTCGCAGGTCGCTCCCATCGCGGACCGCTCGCGGGCTCCTGCCCAAGGAGGGGCCGACGCGGGGGAATCGAGAGGGTGCGCGACGCGGGGTCCGCGACGCGGGGTCCGGCTTTCCCACCGCCTGCTCCCGGGGAATTTCTGGATGGGGACCCAAGTTTCCTCTACCCAGGTTCTCTTTAAAAGGCCGACGGGCTGGAAAGGTGCGCGAGTTCGTCTATCCCGCGCCCGCTCATCTTCCGCCTGTGTCTGGAGCTGGCGGGAGGCGCCGGCTCTGGCCGCACCGGAGTTTTCGCGGAGTAACCGGCTGGGACGAGCCGGAGAAGGGTGGGCTAGGCGCGTCGCCCGCGATCACCCGGGTCCCGCGGCAGGTGTCGGGCTGGGAGCGGGCGGAGGTGCGAGGAGCCCGGCGCGGACCCCGGCGCGCACGCCCGTCCCCACCTGCGGGTTCCGCGCTCCCCAGTGCTGGCCGCTTCCAGTGTGACGCTGAGCCCTGTAGACCTCCGAAGCTTTTAACCATCGGAGTTCTAATCATGGAACTCCTTAGCTCTTTCTTTTAGAAAAGTTGGAGCATGGCTGGATTAGGAGATTGGGAATGCACGGAGGTGGAGATGGCTTGACAGGATGTCCCGTTGGTTCCCTGGTAGACTTGAGAGATGCGAATGTTTTAAGGTCTGAGGTTGGGCCAAAGAGAGAGAATTGACTTTGGGTTTGGGATCTGCTCGTTTTTGGTTGGTTGTATCTTTTCTGTTTTGCCAGTCTCTTATCACTGGTAGGAAGGTTTTCTGGTAAGTGTGTGTGTGTTTCTGGAGCACAGGAAAAACCTAGGGCAGAGGAGCAAAAGAGAGTGTGTTTCCATGCACACACACACACACACACACACACACACACACACTAGAGCACGCATTGTTTCCCCCCACCCCCATCCTATGAGAAAGCATGACTGGCGGGATGGCACACACAGGCAGGGGACATGTGGAGCTTGTCTGCCAGGTCTTGGAACAGAACAGCAGTAGCTGTTAGTCCTAAGACCCTGGACCGGCTCTCTGGTGAAGCGAGCGAAGGCGCAGAAAGCTAACCCGACCGAGTTGCCAACCCAGGACTAAAGACTGACTGCTCTCCAGTGACTACTGCTTTATTGGTCTTTATGGTCTTAAGGCAGCAGTCTGTTGAACAAGCCTTCCCCTGCTAGGAAGGAGCAGAGAATTATGTAACTCATTTAGATAAGCTAGCAGTAACTTTGGGAGGCTGTATGTAACAAGGCTGACATTTCTTCTCCAACACGAGTGAGGAGAACAGCCAATCCTGAGTATTTGAAAAAAAAAATTATCTGCGGCAGGTTATGATCAGGGAGCTGTAATTTCAAGTAGTAACAGCACTGCGAAGAGAAAGCAGTGAAAGGCCAGCATTCCAATTGGAAAGAAAGAAGAGGAAATTTCCCTCTGCAAGGGGGCTAATTTGCCAGCTGGTGATGTATGTAATGTCTCTGTTTTGTCTCTACATGCACATGGCAGCTATACTGAGATTTAACAGTCGTTAATTTTTGTAGTTTCTATAGCTGCATAGCTTATTTTACACATTATATTAGAATAGTAAATATGAAATTATTTTCTTTTGCAAAGATAAATTCTTAGCATCATTATTTTGTGACAGTTATTCTTTCTTGAAATTATTCTACGGTAAACTGAAAATACACATTTCATTTAATGCAGAATTGGTTTACACACTGAAGTAACTACCAAATGTGCACTTAGTATAACAGGTTTGAAAACACTTTAAAAAAATAAAGTTTTCATTTTCTCTATAGCTAAGTTAACTTCTGCCTAGTAAGAAAAAGCCTTCCTCACTGGGCATGCCTATTAAATACAATTTCAAAGGCATCAGACTAGAGCTTCAGTATGTTTACCTGAACTCATCTGTAAGAAAGCTATATTTGTAGCCTGTACTTGCAATAATTTAATGTCTTCATGAATTCTTATATGTATTCATATTTGCCAAAATCAGCAAATGGATAGAATATTTCTATATTTCTTTCTCTCCGTGGCGTTGATCTTGGTCTCTGCCTGCCCCCATTATTTCTCACTAAAATTAGTGCACTACCTTCCTAATGAATCTCACCACTTCTTCTCTTTCCTTAAATGTGTTGAAAACAGCAGCTAGAATAGTAATTTTAAAACAACAGTCATGTAACTTCACACCTTTCCCAGAGACTCTCCAGAGGTTCCCCAGCTCTCTCAGGATTAAAAGCAAAGATTGTTTAAAGAAGAAAAAAAAATGCCTACACAGTCTGTACCCTGTCTCTTTAGACTTCCCAGTTAATTTCCTAAGGGTCTCTCCCTTATTTATCTACTTCTCATTATTATTTAGTGCACCAGTTACACTGAAGCCTTAAGGATTTTTGTTCTTTCCATATGGGATGCAAACCCTGAGATACTTGTGTGGCTTCCCTACTCACCACTCCTCTTAGGCCTTAACTTACATTCCTTCTTCTTAGATAGTCAGAGGCCATCTTTTACAGTCAAGCAATAAATTATTTTCCTGAAAATCCCAGAATCCCAGCTCCTCTTTTTTATTCTCTCTCTCTTTTTTTTTTTTTTTTTTTTTTTTTTTTTTTTTGTCTCACTCTGTCACCCAGGCTGGAGTGCTATGGCCTCATCTTGGCTCACTGAAACCTCTGCCTCCCAGATTCAAGCTATTCTCCTGCCACAGCCTCCCGAGTAGCTGGGACTACAGGTGCACTCCACCCCACCTGGTTAATTTTTGTATTTTTAGTAGAGACAAGGTTTTACCATGTTGGCCTGGCTGGTCTTGAACTCTTGACTTCAGGTTATCTGCCTCAACCTCCCTAAATGCTGGGATTATAGACGTGAGCCACCTCGCCTGGCCCCTGATTCCCTCGTTTTTGCTTTGTTTTTCTTTATAACACTATTATCATCTAGCATGCCATATCTTTCACTAAACTTTTTCTTGTCTTTCTCTGCCCATAAGACTAGAAACTCAGTGAAAAGGTCACATTCTCTCCAGTAAAATCATGCCTAACACAAAACAAATGTTTAATTAACATTTGTTGAATAAATAAATTTTCTTTCAGAAACAATTTTTTTACACACAGTGTGACATATTCCCATATATACATGACCTAGAATGGCTGTTTTAATTAACATACATTTTGCATGTCCAAGGACTGTGATGAAATTGAGCTATTGATGTTAGGATTAATGTACCCAAGAACCTACTACTCCTACCATGAATGTTATATCAGTCAACACAGCTTTATTCTAAATCTAATACTTGCAAGTTACTATGAAGTATGCACAATGCCTACCTCAAAGATGTTATATTAAAAATGAGAGGAACCAATTAAGGATTCTAGGTACTAAATGGTGCTTTGAACGATGGGTAGAGTTTGGATTGGTGGTGGGAGAAAGAGAACACTCAGCGAGAAGAATGGCAGAGGTGGAAATGCGGAGCTATATTTGGTAGACTGTGAGCAGACTTGCCTGCCTAGAGCAGGGAATTCACATTGGGATTATTAAAGTGTAGAAGAGAGGTATAATGCAGAGGTCTTAATGTATCAGGCTGGGGAATGTACTTAATGTTCCATCCCTCATGCCTCATACCAGGGTCCTCATTCACCTGTTGGCACTTGGTGACATGGATAAAAGGGAATGTGCCTTCTCCTCTTCTGCTAGTTTTACTTTAAATAATGAAGGGAAACTTATAATCAACAAGTAATGTTAAGTATCTCTATAGTAACTTAAATAGGAAATATGATGTTAAATTTTCTTGAATTCTTAAAATAAGAGATTTCCAAATAATTTGAAGTTATTATTGCTTCTTTAAGATTGTTCTTAAACTCTGACATTCACTAATCGTTCTCTCTGCCTTTGGAATTCTTGAGAGAAAAAGTGTGGTTATCGCATAAATATTGAGGAGTTGTTACAGGTTGATGCACAGAGGAAGAGAGAGCCAGGTTTCTAATAACATTCATATCTGAAGTCATTCTATTACCATTCTTTAATACTTTCATTCTGACTTCATTATAGCAAGCCTTACTTTATTTTTCTTAAGTTTTATAAGGCCAAATTATGGTTCAATAATTTTAAAAACCCTCATGTTCTAGAAAGCAAAAACATTAAAGGAAAGGTTCATTAGAGGTAATATGTAAAAGGCAAATGCATTTTTTGTTCATTAAATTTCTTATCTTTCTTTCAATGGAAGTAAGTCTGCACGATTTTCTTTATTGGTCTTATTTAAGAAAGAAAACAATGCAATTCAGTTTCTTAACACAGGCACGATGGCCTATTAATTAACATAAAAAATCCCATCTCACATATTTATGTAGTAATCTAGGGAAAATCAGACTTATTTTTAAAAAGGAGTTTTTAAAATAATTTAAAACTCCTTTAAACTCTCTACAAGTCTATGATTTGTGTTGTTAATAAGAGAAAAATACATCACAAAGTGCTGTGAAAAGTCAAAATTACAACAAAATTCTAGATCCTTGTGTTGGACCCACATATAATCTGGTGGGGAGGGAAGATATTTACATGAATAATACCTTAGAAATCCTTGAAACTTCTAACATAGTAATAAAATAATAGGCTCTTAAAGTTTGAATCTCCTATACAATGGAAAAACTCTCTGAACTGGTCTTTCATATAGTGGTAATAAGCTTTTGTGTATGGAACACTTGTTAAATTTGCAGCATTTAATTCCATTTTATTGAACTTTTGTTCCACATAATGATGTGATTTAAAAAAATAATGTGCACCTCTTGGTCCTACTTTTAACTTGTACATATAATGAGATGTAACATCCTAAGCTCAATTCTCTGTGTTCTACATGCTACCCATTAAAATACGAGAAGACATCTGTACCATCCCTACCAAGTGTTTTCTGGATTAAACATTGTCTAGTCTCTCGATAGTCATTCATGGCAAAGTTTTTTGATGTTGCACTCTATTGATCATCTTTTGTTGAATATACTTCTACTGAATCTGGCTTAAAAAGCATTTCAGTGTGTGTATGGTGGAGCAATTGCTACAACTTGACCTTGACATGAATTCTTCCATTTGTATAGCATAAGGAAGAATTAGGTAATTTATTTTGTTTTGCTTTGTTTATTTTTCTTATGTTTTAATCTGTGCATTAAGTGGGTTTTATAAATTTATATTCTTGCACTGTTTAGGAATGTGCTGTTACTACTGTTTATGTAAGACTTGGGGCATAAGACATATATAGTTCTTACTGACTTATAGACCACTATGTTTTACTAAGACTTTTTCTGTATGCAAGTCCAGTTAAAAATGTTTACGGGATTTTTCTTTATTCTGTATGTTTGCACCATTTCTGCTATTTTAGAAAGATGTTTACAAGATTACATTTTGTTTATTTATTTCAGTGTGTTCACTTTAAAGAGTTCTATGAGTCAGAATTCATTCTGACTGCCCTCAATAAAATTAGTAATGCAATTGGTAATTTTCTCTTTACAGATTGTTCAGTTCAAGGGAATGAAGAATTCAGAATAATTTTGGTAAATGGATTCCAATATGGGGAATAAGAATAAGCTGAACAGTTGACCTGCTTTGAAGAAACATACTGTCCAATTGTCTAAGATAATCTATAAGAACCAAACCAATCAAAATGAATTCAACATTATTTTCCCAGGTTGAAAATCATTCAGTCCACTCTAATTTCTCAGAGAAGAATGCCCACCTTTTGGCTTTTGAAAATGGTGATTGTCATCTGCCCTTAGCCATGATATTTACCTTAGCTCTTGCTTATGGAGCTGTGATCATTCTTGGTGTCTCTGGAAACCTGGCCTTGATCATAATCGTCTTGAAACAAAAAGAGATGAGAAATGTTACCAACATCCTGATTGTGAACCTTTCCTTCTCAGACTTGCTTGTTGCCATCATGTGTCTCCCCTTTACATTTGTCTACACATTAATGGACCACTGGGTCTTTGGTGAAGCAATGTGTAAGTTGAATCCTTTCGTGCAATGTGTTTCAATCACTGTGTCCATTTTCTCTCTGGTTCTCATTGCTGTGGAACGACATCAGCTGATAATCAACCCTCGAGGGTGGAGACCAAATAATAGACATGCTTATGTAGGTATTGCTGTGATTTGGGTCCTTGCTGTGGCTTCTTCTCTGCCTTTCCTGATCTACCAAGTATTGACCGATGAGCCATTTCAAAATGTAACACTTGATGCATACAAAGACAAATACGTGTGCTTTGATCAATTTCCATCAGACTCTCATCGGTTGTCTTATACCACTCTCCTCTTGGTGCTGCAGTATTTTGGTCCACTTTGTTTTATATTTATTTGCTACTTCAAGGTAAGAAAACTTTTTTTCCCTATCATTTCCATTTTTACCTTCATTACACAGAATTCCTCATTAAATCAGTGATTCTATTTAAACTTATTTTTTTCCTCCCTAGATATATATACGCTTAAAAAGGAGAAACAACATGATGGATAAGATGAGAGACAATAAGTACAGGTCCAGTGAAACCAAAAGAATCAATATCATGCTGCTCTCCATTGTGGTAGCATTTGCAGTCTGCTGGCTACCTCTCACCATCTTTAACACTGTGTTTGATTGGAATCATCAGATCATTGCTACCTGCAACCACAATCTGTTATTCCTGCTCTGCCACCTCACGGCAATGATATCCACTTGTGTCAACCCCATATTTTATGGGTTCCTGAACAAAAATTTCCAGAGAGACTTGCAGTTCTTCTTTAACTTTTGTGATTTCCGGTCTCGGGATGATGATTATGAAACAATAGCCATGTCCACCATGCACACAGATGTTTCTAAGACTTCTCTGAAGCAAGCCAGCCCGGTGGCATTTAAAAAAATCAACAATGATGATAATGAAAAAATCTGAAACTGCTTATAGCCTGTGGTCCCAGATAACATCTGTTTAAAAACAAGCACAACCTGCAACATACTTTGATTACTCGTTCTCCCAAGAAATGGGGTTGAAATCATTTGAAAATGACCAAGATTTTGTGTCTTGCTTTTTACTGCTTTTGTTATAGTTGTCCTAATTACATTTGGAACAAAAGGTGTGGGCTTTGGAATCTTCTGGCAGTAGATTTGACCAGATATCTATGAAGTGCATTTTGTGAATTTAGGAATATAATGTAAAGACTTTTATACTGTATTTATTGGAATGAAATTTCTTTAAAGTATCTATATTAACTGACTTCAGAAGTACTTGCCATCCGGTACTGTCATTAGATTGGGTCACCTTGATTAGATTAGATTGTCAATAGATTGGGCCATCCTTATTTTATGATAGGCATCATTTTAGTGTGCTACAGTAGTAACAGAATGCAAAAGCAGCATTCAAGAGCCAAAAGAGAGTCTGAAGTCATTCAGAAGTGGTTTGAGGTTTCTTTTTGGTTTTTGGTGTGTGTATGTGTTTGTTTTTTTCATCTTAAGGGAGGATTTGATTTGCTCCTAAGTGATTGTCACTTAAATGAAAACTTAAAAATGAATAAAAGTACATGTTTCTCAGCCGCAAATATTACGGGGAATTTGGGCACCCACAGGAATGAAGAGACAGAGCAGCTCCCTAACTTCAAAACTATTTTGGTACTTGACAACAAGAACATTTCAGAGGAATTAATTTAATAATGTAAATTAGTAATGCTGCAAATGGTTAAATTATATTCATTTGAACTGATGGTCAAGAGATTTTCCATTCTTTACAGACTGTTCAGTGTTTGTCAAGCTTCCTGGCATAAATATGTAACTCAAAAGGCATTTCCGCTTACAATATATAGAAACAAAATGTGTTTTCCATACAGCAGTGCCTATATAGTGACTGATTTTTAACTTCCAATATCCATCTTTCAAAGCAGGTAACACCAAGGTACAACATTAAAAGAATATTCACCTCACCTAGCAGGGAAATACACAAGAACTAAGAGTACTTCATATAGCCCATTTTAACTTGTATAAACTGTGTGACTTGTGGTGTCTTATAAATAAAGCACCGTAAAGATTACTGAATAGTTGTTTCATGTTAATGTGCCTAATTTCATGTATCTTGTAATCATGATTGAACCTGAGAATCACTTGGAGAAACTATATTTTAAAGAACAAGACATACTTCAATGTATTATACAGATAAAGTATTAAATGTGTTTGATTTTAGAAGGGCTTTATTAAAATCAATATTGTTTTTGCTTTTTCTGAGGAGTCTTTTTCAGTTTCATTTTTCCTCATCCCATGGTTTCCCTCCCATGATATTCCCAAAGCATCTTGTATCTGCTTGTTGCTGAAACATAACCCCTGATGTGATACAACCATCGATGGCTGTGGTATAGTCATTGGTGATTGTAACTTAATGTAGTATAACCATTAATGGCTCAGTCTCCCTCTCTTGCTAGATTTTAAGCTTCTTTAAGGCAAGAATCATTTAACATGACTGTCCCCAGTGCATATAGCACAGTGCAAATACTTAGAAGCTTTTACAAAAGGTATTTCTAAAACAAATGAATAATTAATGACCATGTTTCCTTTTTTCTCATTCATAATCCTATGGAACGTATGTCCTGCAGTGCTCTCAGATCCTTCCTCCTAAGGTTAATTGTTACCAAGAAGATGTTTTCTCTCTTTTTTTTTTTTTTTTTTTTTTTTTTTTTTTTTTTTTTTTTTTTGAGACGGAGTTTCGCTCTTGTTACCCAGTCTGGAGTGCAATGGCGCGATCTCGGCTCACCGCAACCTCCGCCTCCTGGGTTCAGGCAATTCTCCTGCCTCAGCCTCCTGAGTAGCTGGGATTACAGGCACGCGCCACCATGCCCAGCTAATTTTTTGTATTTTTAGTAGAGACGGGGTTTCACCATGTTGATCAGGATGGTCTCGATCTTTTGACCTCGTGATCCACCCACCTCGGCCTCCCAAAGTGCTGGGATTACAAGCTTGAGCCACCGCGCCCGGCCTGTTTTCTCTTTTTTTACATTATTTTCTTTTCTAAACTAAACAAAAGGACATTTTAGATTTTAGAAATTTGCGTTATCAGTCCTATAACTCAAACAAATATCACACTTTTTACATTGAATGATAATATGAAATCAAATTATAGCCTAAGAATATTTTTAGTTAACTGCCCCCCCCCCAAAAAAAAATCTAATTTGGCTGGGCACATTAGCTCATGTCTGTAATCTCAGCTTTTAGCACTTTGGGAGGCCGAGAGAGGCAGATCACTTGCGCTCAGGAGTTTGAGACCAGGCTGGCTAATGTGGGGAAACCCTGTCTTCATTAAAAATACAAAAATTAACCAGGTGGGGTGGTGCTCAGCCTCAGGAGGCTGAAGCAGGAGAATCTCTTGAACCCGGGAGGCAGAGGTGGTGGTGAACTGAGACAGTGCCACTGCATTCCTACCTGGGCAACAGAGTGAGATGCCATCTCAAAAAAAAAAAAATCTAAAATTATCTTCTAATATTTATTGGAAAATATCATAATTTTTCTTTACCCAAGCCTGAATTTTTGAATTGCTTGATTTTTTTTCTGCTTTTGGGAACAAATGGGAATTTCTTTCTTTCTCTGTCTAGGTAATATGGAAATAAATTGTTACTTCGAAACAGTCTTAATATATAAGTGCTTCTTTGCCAGTACATTCACTAAAAAGGCGATTTCTAGAAGTCTCATTCAGCTGTGTATGCTGCCAACTCCTTAACTTCACATAAATAATGAACCAAACATCAAATTCTTCTTTTGTCCAAAGATGTTGATGAGCTACTAGTAGAGTCTAGGGTCAGCAACAGATGCATTGGAATTCAAAAAGAAAAAAAAAATGGCCATATTAAACATGAACTATGGAATGAAACATTGGGTTTTCTTAAACCCAAGAACAAAAGTTAATTATTAAGTTAGTAGAAGAGTATAATTATATTGTGGCGTGTATGAATTTTAAGTAAACTGATAATAGCTAAAAATTTTAAACTAGCCTGTACCAAGTACTGTGTCAAGTACTTAAGTACCTGTGAGGACTAATGTTATTGTCACTTCACATAAGAAGAGACTGAAACTCAAGTTGAAATACCGGAAGGAGGCACACATTGAATAATAGGTAGAGCAGGAATCAAACCCAGGTCTGTCCAGTGCTACTAAAGTAATAACTGAGCTATACTTATGACAGTTTGGAAAATAATTTTCTTCCCCTTTACAAGTTACAATCTTAGGGCATAACACTGCCATCCACCTTCTTTCCAATTTTAGTTGCAGAAAGAATGAAGTAAAGCAAAAGAGTTAGAAAATGGTCATTTTGATTATATGTACCCATTATCTCCCTTGCTGAATTAAACAATTCTGCTTAAAAATAGTATTTCTTTATTCACATTAATTTTATTTCTGTGTTAACTTTATTCTTTTCTTTTATTTTACAAATTCTAAGAAAATATAAGTATATATTATAATGAAATTTGTTCCACAAATTCTCAAGGACATATAAGTACATGCCGTAATTTCAAATTTTGACAGACAAATAGAGACTTTGACAATTTAAGTATCTACACACAATAATAGTAGTGAAAAGAGACAGTTAAAATTGGAGCTCCAAAAATGTCTGGCCTGTGTCGTTACTGTAATTCAGAGTTTGTGGGCACTGCTAGGTGTTTCATCACGGCCAGGGTTGCTTTCTTCAGCAATAAAGGATTGTGCAGGAATTAAGGTAGTTTCTCAATGAATCTTGAATTCTTTGATAGTCTCCATATTTGCTTTGCCTACTTATTCCCATGGTCCATCAAACAACATGTTGGACTTAAGTGTCTGAGCAGGTGAGAACAGCTGGTGAAAATGAGAACATGACTTATCAGGGTCAATTAATAAGATTTCTCAAATTGTGTTTTTTAAATGATGTGTTTATTAATATATTTTGTGTAAATGTGTGTGCACATATCACATATTATGTAGCTATGAATATATATATTTACATACAGATATATGTATATATGTCTTACATAATTTTACAGTGAGTTTATTCTTATTGCTATTCATTTCCTGATTTCTTATCAAAGCTATTACGTAGGTGGTACTTATCACAAACTACCCTATGAAGTAGTACTTTTGTTTTTCTCATCTCACAGATAAGAAAATTCAGGTATGAGAAGTCATATAATTTGCCCAGTGTCACTCAGCTAGTGAATGATAGAGCTAGGATTCAAATCCTGGCGGTTTGGTTCCTGAGTCTTCATATGGCAATAAGTTTTTAACCAGCACACATTAAAAATCTTCCCCACATGTCAGCCTCTACCTGAATGCCTCAACCTCTGCGCCTCTTGTCTTTCCAATACTGGATCCACATATGACCCCACCTGCGGTTCTGGTCTATTCTAATCCTTAATAATTTCAGAAAGATAAAAGATATTTTTCAATGTCACTCACTGAGATCTAAGACAAATTTCTAATCATGGTGGTTTAGGCACAGTTGCAGAATTGAGATACAAATCTCTTCTATCCAAAAATTATCACTGCAAAGCTCTAGGTTATTATCTAGCTCTAGAAATTATCTAGAATTATCTAGCTTTCTAGAAAGCTCTAGAAATTATCACTTCTGTCTTTTTGGTTTACATAATCCTTATTTTTCTAGCCAATGCCTGAGTCATCGTCTGGGAGCATTTTCCCAGTAAACGGCTGGAGCTTTGAAACCTGATTAGTTTCTATCAATTTTCTTTCCTTTGGAGCCTAGAGTATTACTCTACATGGTCCTGTATTCTAGCCCACAGGCGAGAAAAACTGACATTTATGAATTGAGTTTTAGAACAAACATTGCTATCTGACTTCTAAATCTTGAATATTGTTTGGGAGATAACCAAAGAGGCTATCAGTTAAAATTGTTGACTAATAGTCAACACTATTTTATTGAAGTCAATAAAACATACTGAAGCAAAATAATTGATGAAATGACACTACAGCCCTGTCACCTAACAGTACTATATTGTGTTTTCTGACATAGCGCTTAAAAACCAAAACAAATATATTTTATTATAGGACTATTTTTGTCATAAATAGCATTTCTCAAGCATCTGTTTGTTTTGTCATCAGGAATGAAAATTGTGAAGGTTATTTGTATTTCTGGCTAATCTGTTCTATGATTTTATTATCGAGATACAATTGACATACTAAAAAGTGACACACATTCACTTTTTACAAGTACACAATTCAGTGGTTTTTAGAATATTCACAGAGTTGTTTAATCATTATCCTTATTGAATCCCAGAGCATTTTCTCTACTCCAAAAATAAATTCCAAGTTTTGGTTTCTGGTCTCATATGCAAGGGACTTGGAAGTTGTCACTTTGTCCTAACAAGTAAAAATCTCAACAAACTGAAAAATCAACAGCTCTTCTTAGATCTTTCATAAAAGTGAGGTCAGACGAAAAATCTGCTGCCCCCTAATTAGAGAGACAGACCAATATAAAAAAATCACAGTTCACCAGTGCAGGAACCCCTAAAAAGAAACCTCCATTGGAACCAACCAGTACTTGAGTAGGACACCTGGTTGGTTCCTACAATAGGACAAGTCTGAGCATTAAAAACTCTCAGCGGAACCAGTCATAGAGAGGCCCCCACACTTTTGTGAGTTTTACCCCTAGGAGTTCAACTAATTTCTCAATGCAATGGACAATGCAAGTGAATATTGGAGGAAAATTCCATGTGCTTCTGGTAAGGAGAGAAGAAACAAAACCAATGCTCTGAAATAGACAAAAACATTGTGGTCTTCCTGACAGTTCTGCTCTCAAGAGACTACTTTACTATAGTGTAAGCTGTTAGTTTTTATCAGCACTTAAGTGACCTTGGAGAAGAGAAATACTCAATTCCTGCTTCCTGTAGTCATCCTGTTCCACTTAGTGAGAGAGAAAACTCTCACTGTGAGTTTTCTGAAATTCCCAGTCAAAGGCTAACTAAAAGACTGAGGGCAAATCTTAATTGCATAGAATGCTTTCCCATCCCCAATACCTTACCACCACATTACCAAAAACCTATTTGTAGCAAGTCTGTTCCCTAGCATATCCTATACAGCCATCAAGGAAAAAAATCATAAGGCATACTAAAATGCAAAAAACACAGTTTGAGGAGACAGCAAGGATGAGAACTATACTAAAATATGGTAGGGATATTGGAACTATCAGACCAGCCATTTGAAACAACTATAATACACCAAGAGCTCTGATGGATAAAGTAGCCAGCATGCAAGAACAGATGGACAATGCAAGCAAACAGATGAAAATTCTAAGAATAAAAAAGAAATGCTAGAGAGCAAAAAACACTAACAGGCATGAAGAATGCTTTTCGTGCTCATTGGTAGAATGGACATGACTGAGGAAAGAGTATCTGAGCTTGGACATATGGCATGGAAACATCTAACAGAAAAGCAAAGAGAAAAAAGATTTTCAAAATCAACAAATATGTAGTAACTGTGGGAATCTATAAAAATTATAACATCAAATGGGAATACGAGAAGAAAAAGAAAGAGAGAAAAGAATAGAAGAAATATTTGAAGCAATAACAATAAGGAATTTCTAGAATTCATAACAGACACCAAACTGCAGACCCAGAAAACTCAGAGAACACAGGATAAATATTGAAAAGGCTACATATAGGCATTTCATTTTATATTTTAGAAAATCAGAGATAAACAAAACATTCTGAAAGAAACCAGAGGGAAAAAAATCTTACCTATAAAAGAGCCAAGATAAGAATTATATCTGACTTTTTAGAAACCATGTAAGCAAGAATAGAGTGGAGCAAAATATTTAAAATCTTGAAAGCTAGAATTTTTTACCCTTTAAAATTATTCTTTAAAAGTGAATGAGAAATTAGGACTTTTGCAGGCAAACAGAGACATCATCAGAAATCAAAATTGACCTGTTTTAACAAAAACATGTAAAAAGGAGTTCTTTAGAGAGAAGGAAAATATTATAGGTCAGAAACTAAAATCTACACAAAGAAAGGAAGAACATAAAAGAAAGAATAAGTTAGAATAAAATAGAACTTTATTTTTTGTGTTCCCAATTGACCTAACAGGTAACAGTTTGCTCAAAGTAATAATAGCAACAATTTATTTGATTATATATATATATATATATATATATATTTCTGTATACATATCTTATATATATGCTTATGTATGCTTATATACAAGTAAAATGAATGCCAGCCATGATGCAAGGAATAGGAGGAAATAATTATTTTGTTATTACAAGATACCCACATGACTTGTGGGGTGGTGATATGGTTAGATCTCTGTCCTCACCCAAATCTCATGTAGAATTGTAATCCCTAGTGTTGGAGGTAGAGAGCCTGGGGAGAGGTGATTGGATTGTGTGGGTGGAGTTCTCATTAATGGTTTAGAACCATCCTCTTGGTGCTGCTTTGTGATAGTGAGTGAGTGAGTGAGTTATTGCAAGATCTGGTTGTTTTAAACCATGTAGCATTATCCCCTCACCACACTTATGCTCCTGCCATGTAAGAAGTGCCTCACTCCCCCTTTGCCTTCTTCTATGAGTAAGAGCTTCCTGAAGCCTTCCCAGAAGCTGAAGCCACTATGCTCCAGTACATTGTGAAAAATTGTGAGCCAATTAAACTATTTTCTTTATAAGTTATGTAGTCTCAGATATTTCTTTATAGCAGTGCAATAATAAACTAATACAGAAAATTGGTACTGAGAAGTGGGGCATTGCTATAAAGATACCTGAAAATGTGGGAGTGCCTTTGGAATTAGGTAACAGACAGAGATTGGAAGACTGTGTAGGGCTCAGAAGAAGAAAGGAAAATGAAGGAAAATTTGATACTTCCTAGAGACTTGTTAAAATGTGATCAAAATCCTGATAGTGAGGTAGACAATGAAGTTCAGGCTGAGGAGGTCTCTGATGGAAACGAATGAACTTATTGGGACTGGAACAAAGGTCATTTTTGTTTTGCTTTAGCAAAGAATTTGTGCTCCTGTTCTAGGATCTATGAATCTTTGAATTTAAGAATGATGATTTAGGGTATCTGACACAAGAAATTTCTAATTAGCAAAGTAATCACAATGTGACCTGGCTGCTTCTAACAGCCTAAGCTCATATGCATGAGCAAATAAATGAACTGAAACTAAAACTTTTATTTAAAGGGAAAGCAGAGCCTAAAAGTTTGGAAAATTTGCAGCTTAGTCATGTGGTAGAAAAGAAAATCCCATTTTCAGAAAAGGCAAGCTGTATAAATTTGCATAACTAAAAGGAAGGCAGGTGCTACTTTGCGAGACAATAGGGTAAAGGCCTCTAAGACATTTCAGTGATCTTCACAGTAGCCCCTCCCATCACAGACCCAGAGGCTAAGGAAGACAGAACAGTTTTGTTGGCCAGGGCTAGCACTCCACTTCCCTGTGCCACCTCTAGACACTGCCCCCTGCATTCCAGCTGCTCCACCTCCAGCTATGGCTCAAAGGGGCCTATGCACAGCTTGGGCTACTTGTTCAGAAGATGTAAACCATAAGCCTTGGATGCTTCCATGTGGCATTAAGCCTGCAGGTGCACAGAGTGTAAGAAGAGTTGAGGTCTGGAAGGCTCTCCCTAGATTTCAGAGGATGTATGGAAATGCCTAGATGTCCAGGTAGAAGCCTGCTAAAGGGGCAGAGCCCTCATGGAGAACCTCTACTAGGGCAGTACAGAGGAAAAATCAGGGGTTGGAGCTCCCATGCAGAATCCCCAGTGGGGCACTGCCTAGTGGAGCTGTGAGAAAAAGGGCACTTTTCTCCAAATCCCAGAATGGTAGGTCCACCAGCAGCTTGCATCCTGTGCCTGGAAAAGCTGCAGACACTCAACATCAGCCTTTGAGGGCAGCCACTGGGACTGGATCCTGCAAAGCCACAGGGGCAGAGCTTCCCAAGGCCTTGGGAGCACCCTATTTGCATCCACGTACCATAGATGTGAGACATAGAGTCAAAAGGGATTATTTTGGAGCTTCAAGATTTAATGACTATCCTGGCTAATACAACGAAACCCTGTCTCTAGTAAAAATACAAAAAAATTAGCCAAGCATGGTGGCAAGCTCCTGTAGTCCCAGCTACTCAGGAGGCTGAGTCAGGAGAATTGCTTGAACCTGGGAGGCAGAAGTTGCAGTGAGCAGAGATTGCGTCACTGCACTCTAGCCTGCGTGACAAGAGCAAGACTCCATCTCAAAAAAAAAAAAAAAAAAAAAGAAAGAAAGAAAAGGAAAAAAAGAAAAAGATTTAATGAGTGTTCTGGGTTTCATACTCGCATGGGGCCTCTAGTCCCTTTCTTTTGGCTGATTTCTCCCTTTTGGAATGGCAATGTATATCCAATACCTATACCCCCATTGTATGTTGGAAGTAGCTAACTTGTTTTTGATTTTACAAGCTTATAAGTGGAAGGAACTAACCTTGTCTCAAAAGAGACCTTGGAATTTGGACTTTTGGGTTAATGCTAGAATGAGTTAAGACTTCGGGGAACTGTGTGGGAAGGCATGACTGTATTTTGCAATATGAGAAGGACATGAGATTTGGGA
The DNA here is from genome assembly GCF_048565385.1 of Saimiri boliviensis. Lineage (NCBI taxonomy): Eukaryota > Metazoa > Chordata > Mammalia > Primates > Cebidae > Saimiri > Saimiri boliviensis. The sequence goes on from NC_133451.1 coordinate 126,471,525, forward strand.
GGTGCCAGGGGATGAATCACATGGTTTCAATCTGTCTCTCCACTCAAATCTCATGTTTAATTGTAATCCCCAGTGTTGGAGGTGGGGCTTGGGGGTGGTGATTGGATTATGTGGGTGGAGTTCTCATGAATGATTTAGCACCACCCTCTTGGTCCTATTCTTGTGATAGTGAGTGAGTGAGTGAGTGAGTGAGTGGGTTATAGCAAGATCTGGTTGTTTAAAAGTGTGTAGCAGTGTTCCCCAAGTCCTGCTCTTGCCATGTAAGAAGTACCTTACTCCTCTTTGCCTCCTGAAATGTGTAAAAGTTTCCTGAGGCTTCCTCAGAAGCAGAAACCACTATGTCTCCTGTACAGTGTGCAGAACTGTGAGCCAATTAAACCTTTTTTCCTTATAAATTACCTAATCTCAGGTATTTCTTTATAGCAGTGCAAGAATGGACTAATACCAGTGATATAGCCTTTCCAAAAGTGGACTTAGATTAGTTGTAAACATGTATTACAAACTCTAGAAAAAAAAATTAAAATAGTAAAAAAAAAAAACTACAATACTAAAAAAAGTTTTTAAGACCCACTAAACAAAATTAAGACATCGTAACTGATTTACTGAGAAAAGATAAAACAGTATTATATAAAATGAATAATTAAAACCACAGAGGCAAAAAAGTGGCAAAAATAGGGACAAAGAATAAGGTCAATAAGCTGAAAATGGTAACAGCTATGAAAAATATTAATCCAACAATATCCGCAATTGCTTTGAACATCAATGATCTAAATGCACTAGTTAAAATACGGAGATTGTTAGAGTGGACAAAAAACAAGATCCAACATTTGATATGTACAAGAAACCCATTTTACATATAAAGATAATAGATGAAAAGTACACAGATAGAGAAGGATGTACAATGCTAATACTTATCAAAGTAAAGCAGGAGTAGCTATGTTAATCTCAGACAGAACAGAATTCAAAGGAAGGAAAGTTACCAGAGATAAAATGGGCCATTATATAATGATAAATGTCAGTTCTCCAAGAAGACATAATAAATAAACATTTATGTGACTAACAAAGGAGTAGCATAATATGTGAGGTAAAAACTGATGTAACTATAAGGAGAAATAAATGAATCCACTATTATAGTTGAAGATTTCAATATCCCTCTATTAGAAAGGGCCAGATACAGCTACAGCAGACAGAAAATCAGTAAGGGCATAGCTGAACTCAACAATACCATCAATCAACTGGGCATATTGAATATCAATTAATGTAATTTATAACATCAACAGGCTAAAAACAAAAATCACATGATCATGTTAATCGATGCAGAGAAACATCTGAAAACATCTAGCATCCATTTCTAATAAAAACTCTCAGCAAAGCCAGCTAATGGAGAAACAGAAAACCAAATACCATATATTCTCACTTACAAGTGGAAGCTAAACATTTAATACCCATAGACACAAAGATGGGAACAACAGATACTGGGGACTCCTTGACGGAGGAGGGTGGGAAGGAGGCATGGGTTGGAAGGCTACCTATACTACACTCGCTACCTAGGTGACGGGATCATTCGTACACCAAGTCTCAGTGACATGCAATTTACCCATGTAACAAACCTGCATGTGTACCGCCTGAACCTAAAATAAAAGTAGAAAAAGCAAAGAGAGAATGAGAAGCCACAGACCTAGGGGAAAATATTTTCAAAAGATGTATCTGGTTCTAGATCCTTGAGGAATCACCATACTGTCTTTTATAATGGTTGAACTAATTTGCATTCCCACCAACAGTGTAAAAGCGTTCCTGTTTCTCCATAGTCTCGCCAGAATCTGCTGATTCTTGACTATTTAATAATCGCTATTCTGACTGGCATGAGATGGTATCTCATCGTGGTTTTGATTTGCATTTCTCTAATGATCAGTGATATTTAGCTTTTCTTCATATGTCTTTTTTTGAGAAGTGTCTGTTCATGTCCTTTACCCACTATGAAATACCATTTGACCCAGCAATCCCATTACTGGGTGTGTACCCAAAGAATATAAAATATTCTATTATAAAGATACATGCACACATATGTTTATTACAGCCCTATTCACAATAGCGTAGACATGGAATCAACACAAATGCCCATCAATGACAACCTGGATAAAGAAAACGTGATACATATACACCATGGAATACTATGTAGCCATAAAAAAGAATGAGATCATGTCCTTTGCAGGGACATGGATGGAGCTGGAAGCCATTATCCTCAGCAAACTAACACAGGAACAAAAAACCATACACCGTATGTTCTCACTCCTACATGGGAGCTGAACAATGAGAACACGTGGACACAGGGAGGGGAACAACACACACTGGGGCTTGTTGGCACGGAGTCAGCGGAGGGAGAGAATCAGGTTAAATAGCTAATGCATGTGGGGCTTAATACCTAGGTGATGGGTAGATAGGTGCAGCAAACCACCATGGGCACATGTTTATCTGTGTAATAAACCTGCACATCCTGCATATGGATATTGGAACTAAAAATAAAATTTTAGAAAAAGACATAGCTGATAATAGGCTGTAATAAAAAAAAAATAAAGAACTTTGAAAACTCAACAACCAGAAAAGTATCAACTCAATGTAAAAATGTATAAAATACTTGAACAGGCATTTCACCATACAAGTTGCACTGAAGTTAAATAAGCATGTGAAAAGTTGCTCAAGATCATATGGCATTAGAGAATTGAAAATTAAAATAACAAAGAGATGCCACCACATACCATTAGAATGCCCGAAAGACTAACAACACCAAATTCTGGCAAGGATGGGGTGCAACAGGAGCTCTCATTCATTTCTAGTGGGGAGTCACAAGGGTACAGTCACACTGGAAGATAGTTTGGAAGTTCTTATAATACTGAACATACTTTTACCATATCATCCAACAATCACACTCCTTGGTATTTATCCAAATGAGCTAAAAACTTATGTCTACACAAAACTTGCACATGGGTGTTTATAGCAGTTTTATTCATACTCCTCAAAACTTGGAAGCAACTATAATTCACCTTCAGGAGGTGAATGAATTAACAGTGATATATCTAGACAATAGAATATTATTTAGTGCTAAAAAGAAATGAGCTATCAAACCATGAAAAGCTGTGAAGAAACCATAAATGCATTTTACTAAATGAAAGAAACCAATCTGAAAAAGCCATATACTGTTTAATTTCAACTATATGACACTATAAAGAAAGCAAAATAATGGAGACTGGAAAAAAATTCAGTGTTTTCCAGAGGTAAAGGGAATGAGGGACAAATAGGCAGAATGCACAATATTATTAGGTCAGTGAAACTACTCTGTAAGATACTATGATGGTGGATACATGTCATTATATGTTTGTCAAGACTCAGAATGTGCAACACCAAGAGTGAACTGTGATGTCCCCTATGGACTTTGGGTGATAATGATGTGTTAATGTAGGTTCATCAATTGTAATAAATGTTACTCTGGTGGGGGTTTTTGTCTATGGGAGTGGCAGGGGGTAAATGGGAAATTTCTGTACTTTGTACTCCATTTTGTTGTGAATCTAAACTTGCACTAAAAAAATAAACAGTCTAGGCCAGGTGTGGTGGCTCATGCCTGTAATCCCAACATTTCAGGAGACCGGGACAGGAGGATTGCTTGAAGCCAGGAGTTCAGAACAGCCAGGGCAATTCAGGGAGATCCTGTCTCTACAAATAATAAAAACATTAAAAGCAGTTATATATATATATATATATATATATATATATATATATATATATATTACAAAAACAACAAATAATAATATATCCACTAGCAATGACTTCTGATTCTTTTTTCCCTCCACTCCCTGGCAACCACTAGTCCTATTTCTGTCTCTATGAATTTGCCTATTCTAGACACTTCCTATAAATGGAAAAATATATGTCATCTTTTGTGACTTACCTCACTTTGCTTAGCATAATGTTCACAAGGTTCATCCATGTGGTAACACATATCAATATTTCATTTCTTTTTTTATTGCAATTAATATTTCTGTATATGAATATACCACATTTTGTTTACCCATTCATATGTTGATGGACATTTGAATTGTTACCACTTTTCAGCTATTATGAATAATGGTGCCATGAACCTTCTTTCATAAGGTTTTTTTTTTGTGGACATATGTTTTCCTTTCTCTTGGATATATACCTAAAAGTGAAATTGCCAGGTCGTCTGCTAACTCTATGTTTAGATTTTTGAGGAACTGCCAAACCATTTTACAAAGCAGCTGCACATTTTACATTCCTACCAGCAATGCATGAGGGTTCCAATTTCTTCACTATTGTCTGTCATTTTGATTATGCTCATCCTCGTGGGTGTGAAGTGGTTATCACCGCAGCATGCTGTTAATTTTCATCTCCCTAGTGACTAATGTCATTGAGCATAGTTTCACATGCTTAATGAACATTAGTATATCTTCTTTGGAGAAACATCTACTAAAGCCCTTTGCCCGTTTTTTAATTGGGTTATTTTTCTTGATGTTTTTGAGTTGTAAGTGTTCTTTATACATTTCGGATACTAGTCTTTTATTAGATATATGCTTTGCACATATTCTCTCTTGTTCTTTGGGTTGCCTTTTATAATTTAATTTTAAAATGTAAGTTCCTAGAAGAAAAACTTACATAAGAGGCATCTTAATTATCATAAAAATGAATTTTATTTTCACAATGATTTCCACAGGGGAGAAAAAGGTACAGAAGGCCAGAAAACTTCTAACATTTGAGTACCTACTATGTACCACAAATTTCATGTATGTCATCTTATTTGATCCTCATGAAACATCTGTAAAGTCACTTCTCTTATCCTAACTTCACAGATAAGGAAACAGTCTTAGACACATTAAGCAGCATTCCAAACTCACTGAGTTCATATAAAGCAAAGCGGGAATTGAATTGCATGTGTTTGACTCTTAAGTTTTGTGCCACTTCTAGTGTACCAGATTTCCTCTCTTATTTTCTAAACATCCGTAAACTTGGTCAAAAGTAAATTATTTAGATGATTACTTTTGCTTTTAATAAGAAATTCTGTGCAGTGCTTCAAATGCTTCCAGTGAAAGCTGCTGTATTGCCTCATAAGCACTTACTGGGCATGCACTAAATATCCCCTGGAGATAATGTCACAGATCTACAGACTTGTATCCATGTTAGATTTTGCATTTGCATCTTATACCCCTAAAGGAAATAGAAGAGAAGCATTTCTTTATTTAAACCATGTCTTGGGAAAATGGCAGCAAAACATGTATCTGACTTAAGGTCTTTTGCCAGAGGCTTTTATTTCTAAATTATCTCATGATATTCCAAATAAGAAATGATAAGATTGACACCTAGGTCCACGTGACTGCAAATTCCATGGATTTTTCTTCTATATCTCTCCATCAGTGAGCAATTGAATGACATCATACAGTTGATTTATTTTTGTCTATGTTCCACATAAACAAAACTACCAGTGAACAAAAATGAGTAAAGGCAATCATGCAAAATATTTTTCTTTGTCAAATGACAAAATAAAAAAGAAGAAAAGTGTTTTTTATCACTAAATTTTTCTGTTGCTGGGCATAATATCACCTTTGTTCCCCCAACCCCACTCACTTCCTTTATTTTATTTTTGTCTTGAGCCCTAATATTTTATGACTCTTTAAAAGAATAATGAAATAAGTAAGTTTCTCTAGTTCCATTTGTTTCATTGTACTACTTATTTCCCTAAGGAAGACAAATTTGAAGATAGTTGTATCTATCCTATGCATGCATTTCCCCTAGTTATATCCAATAAAGTCTAACAATAATAGCTGAGAATTATGCGGCATATATGTGGTAGATGCCTTTCTAATTTGCATCTGATTTTCACTTCAAGTTTGAATTATGGTCCTTGTTGAAGCCCAGAGAGGTTAAGTTAGTTAATCAAGACCACAAGCTGGTGAAGTGGTAGAACTGCATCCAGATCTGTCCAGCCTCAAAGCCCATGATCTCTTTGCTATATACAACATGCACTGCCCTTCATGGGGATTGAGTTTATCCAAAGTCCTAACAGACGGCAGGGGACAAACAGAAATATGGCAGAGGCAAAAGTTCTACATCCTCTCTGCAGTTGGTTTTAAGCACTGACAACAAGAGCACCCATTACAGGCACAGTGTTTTGATATTATGACTCTAAAATTATATGAAAATCTTTCATAGTAGTTATTATTTTCTCAACACCAAAGCATATATAGATTTCACAGACACATGGGGGATGTACATAAAATGCAGTCTTGGTTTCAAGAGCTGATTGTAATTGGAAAGAGAGGAGAGATAATGTTTTTTATGCACATCTCTGGGCTTCAGCACCCTCATTTGCAAAATGAGGAAATTAAACTAAATAAAAGATATCAGCTCCAAAGTTGTATAATTTGTAAGACTAATGCGTTATCAAAAAGGGGAGACCTGCTCAGAGACTCTATGTAGATAAAATGTTCTACCTACAACAAATCCTGTAAGAGGAAGTGTCCTGAAAAATAAAGACAAGGACCGGGTGTGGTGCCTCACACCTGTAATCCCAGCACTTTGGAAGGCCAAGGCAGGCAGATCACTTGAGGTCTGGAGTTTGAGATCAGCCTGGCCAACATGGTGAAACCCAGTCTCTTCTGAAAATACAAAATTTAGCTGGGCGTGGTAGCACACGCCTGTAATCCCAGCTACTCAGGAGGCTGAGGCACAAGAATTGCTAGAACTCCGGAGGCAGAGGTTGCAGTGAACCTAGATGGCACTACTGCATTCCAGCCTGGGTCACAGAGCAAGACTCTGTCTCAAAAATGAATAAGTAAGTAAATAAATAATAAACGTATAGAGGCATGATACAACAAGTAAGAAGAACTCTGTGCCATACACAAGAACAGACTGCGGAACATGCAGAAGGTGAAATTGTGACCAAAGAGAACCAAGCCTGGCTGAACATATGTAAGACTGAGGCAGGCTGGAAGGAGCAGAGGGTGTGCAGAAGCTGCCTAGGCAAGTGCACCTAATTTTCAAAATAGACAATGCATTTAAAGGCCATATGAAGGACATTTTGCAAATGGAAGAGAACACGATGTTCATAAATGCATATGGATATGAATGAAGTAGAGAAGAGAAAAGCAAATTATCAAAACAGACTCTATATACAAGGTGAAATTCACAGTCAATGACTATACTATGCGTAGACTCATGGGGGCCAGGAGTTTATGGTGAAGTAGAAGGAAATAAAAAACATGGTAGTTACTAAGTATTAAAATGAAGACAGTGATCTGTCTTTCCTATAATAGATTGGAAATTGGAAAATATCCAGTTGGAAAGTAGACAAAGAAATTCTATGAACCAAGAAATAATCCCTTGACATCAAGTGAACAGTAAAAATATATATTAAATTATATATATATATATATAATTTAATCTCACATCTGGATGACTCCAAAGCATGTCTACTTAAAAACTAGAATATCACACTTCCCAATGACAGTCAAATGGATTTTTTAAAATTGTATATGTAGCTTTTAGCTTGAGCACATCCATACAACCAGTCTATTTTTAAAATAACCAATCTCAAGGTACTGTGGTTAGCCTATATTTAATGCTAAATAAAAAACACAAAACGATTTTTGAAAAAAAAATGCAAGTTTTGTGAAAATATTTTTATGTATTTCTTTAGGGGAAAAAATGTACCTGAATATGATTAAACACTGTATAAAACTTTAAAAAGTCACATCTTGAGAAAAAATTCAAACTATATTAAAAAGCCATGATAATACTCTATCTCATTATTACTAGAATATTTTCAACTAAGTCAGCGAAATACAGGGTGAAAATCAAGTAAGCTACTATGTTAGAAGATAGTATACAGTTAAGTCTTACTCAAATATTTTCCTTTGAGGAAATGAGAAACTTTGTGCTTTGAAAATATTTCAGTTGTTTCTGGCTTCCGAGGCATCTTAACACTTCTAACTTTATGCTTCTAGAGAAATTCTTTTATTTCCTTTTCATGCTTCCTGTGGTTTGGACATGATGTTCTCTTTCCAACCAGCTTTGTTGGGTTTCTGAACAGTTTAACACAGTATTCTTGGCTGGAGGGTCGGTAAGGGAGAAACAGCAGAGTATGAAGTTAAGAATTCTCATTCCATCTTTATTTAGCAGAATATGTTCATCTCATTCTGAGTTTATCTGAAGCAGAAGAATGGATTACAGTAAAAGGTAGTATTAATTCAGGTTCATTCGACTGACATTTAAGGTTTAAACCAGCTGGAGCCAAGTTCTGTGGAAGATGTTGGCAGTAAAATGAGACTGTCCTTACTTTGGACAGACATTAAACTCAGTGGGGGAAATATACAGATACATATCATTTCACATGTAGCATATGGTGAACATAACCCTAAATGTATATTCACGGTGTTCTCAGAGGTGCTTAGCTCAGACAGGACTGAAGGAAGCTTCTTGAAAACACCCAAACCAAACCTCGAAAACAAGGTAGAATTACAATTACCTGACAAAAAGAATAACAGAGAATCTTAATCTGTCCAGTTCATACAAAATACCACAAAATTATTAGAGTTGTTTGCTTGTTTTATCTTAGCCTATATTATGCATAGCTTATGCATTCACATCAAAAGTTATTTCTAAAGACAATAAAACTAGAAACATTTTAGCAAAGGAAGGAACTAACATTAATCAAAGATAAATGTAAAATAAAATGTTGACTAATGTTCATAGTGCTAGAAAAATATTACCACATCTAAGAATCATGCTTTTTATTTTTTTTTTTTAGTTTTTTGGTTCTAACTTCAGTTATTTAAGGACTATTTCTTTCTCGAATACAGCCATTGGCACATTAATAACACCGAGGACAGTACTGGAAACTCCAGTTAAATATATTAAGGCTGATTGAGGAGGATGTATTATTATGGGTGTCTATTGTGTAAGATATTTGAAAGCAAGGTGTAACACCCAAGTACTCTTTCATTTTCTTCAAGCAGAAATTCTTTTTTATTTAAACAATTGGCCTTGAAAACAACACCAGCTTAAGGTTCTCTTGGGGATCTGTGTGAATACGAAGCTGGTAATTTTTTCTAACCATCTTGACTTGCACCCAGTTTTGCTCAACAAGGTTTTTCCATTCCAGTGCTGTCCAAGCCACATTGTTTGCTAAACAATAACCAAGTAAACTAGATGAAGATCAAGTGGGCAGACATTCTTAGTTGCATTGGGGAGATGATAGAATGGTTGACTGGATATTAGGGCTAAAGGAATATCATGGCCTGGCTCAGTGGCTCACACCTATAACCTCAGCATTTGGGGAGGCCAAGACAGGCACGTCACTTGAGCCCAGGAGTTCAATACAAGCCTGGGCAACATGGTGAAATACATCTCTACCAAAAGTAAAAATAAACTGGCTGAGCATGGTAGCATGCACCTGTACTCCTAGTCTCAAGAAGCCCAGGTAAGAGGATCACTTGAGCCTGGGAGGTGAAGATTGCAGTGAGGCAAGATCACACCACTGCACTCCAGCCTGGATGACAGAGTAAGATCCTGTCTCAAAAAAAAAAAAAAAAAAAAAAGGGCGGGGCATGGTGGCTCATGCTTTTAATCCCAGCACTTTGGGTGGATTACCAGGTCAAGAGATCCAGACCATAATGGTCAACATGGTGAAATCCCGTCTCTACTAAAAATACAAAAATTAGCTGGGCATGATGGTGCACGCCTGTAGTCCCAGCTACTAGGGAGGCTGAGGCAGGAAAATTGCTTGAACCCAGGAGGCGGAGGTTGTGGTGAGGCGAGATGGAGCCATTGCACCACTCCAGCCTGGGTAACAAGAGCGAAACTCTGTCTCAAAAAAAAAAAGAAGGAAAAGAAAGGAAATAACATGCCCATATCTCTTGCTGCCACTTATATTACCTGACAAATGGCCACAATGACCAGAAGATGGTGCCTCAGAAAGAGCACAGGACACATTTTCAGTTTCTCATAGAAACTGAACTAAGTCCCTGAAAGTTTGTATTCATTTCTTGTACTAAGTAATTCACTATCTCTTGTTCCCAGCCCTTTCTTGACCTGATAGCTCTTTAGAGAAAAACAACTTATATTTAAATAATATTTTGAAATTCATTAACTGCTTCCATAAACTTTGCTGTATTTAGATACTTTTGGCTGCTCTTTATACTAAATAATTATTAGCTCAATTTTACAGACCAGAAAACCAAGATTAAAAAAGGATGATGCCTGCCAGTCTTCATAAACCCTTTCAGGTAGGTGTCATTCATCCCTATTTTACAGTTGAGAAAACTAAAACTTTCTGTAAATCTTCAAAGTCATAATGAGTGATAGATTTGGCACTTAAAATTAACATTGTAAAAAAGTCACTTTTTCGAGTAATTATCAACAAGAATAATGATTGGAATCACATATGGAGCTTTCTCAAAATTCACTTCTAGCCTATATTTTAGAGTTCCTTAGGTCTAGTAAATCATGTGAATTTTAAAAGCTTCCCCAATTTATTCTAATGTGCACCCCTGGTCAAGATCCACTGCTTTCTCATTTGCTTCTTTCTATTATTTATTCATACTAGAGTTAGAGCATCAAGAATCACTTGTCATCTTTTAAAAATTAATTATTGGCCAGGGGCAGTGGCTCATGCCTGTAATCCCAGCACCTTGAGAGGCCGAGGCGGGCGGATCACGAGGTCAAGAAATCAAGACCATCCTGGCCAACGTGGTGAAACCCCGTCACTACTAAAAATACAAAAATTAGCTGGGTGTGGTGATGCATGCCTGTAATCCCAGTTACTTGGGAGGCTGAGGCAGGAGAATAGCTTGAACACAGGAGGCAGAGATTGCAGTGAGCTGAGATCACCCCACACTACTCTCCAGCCCGGCAAGAGCAAGACTTCATCTAAAAAAAAAAAAAAAAAGTTATTGATTTAACGGCATTTAACATGGATTCTGATCATCAAGTCGATCATTAATAATTATGAAACTTAACAGATATCTAGGTTTTACTATAATACCCTCAATATCTCAATTAATATATAATTAATTTTAATCACTTAAAACATCTTAAGCATAGATAAAGTTATAATAATTAAAACAGTATTGGTACTGAAATAAACACATGAACAAATACACCAATGTAACAAAAGAGAGGGACCAAAAATAGCCACATTTAGCATATTTGGCTATACACAATGAGCATCATATTTACTGTCATTATTGTCATTGCTATTATTATTATTGTCATTATTATTATGGCAGAGGTTATTCTACAGAAGAATGTGTAAGGGATGGTCTTCTCAATATACTTACCATGAAAAAAAATGGTTCTAGATTTAAAAAACAAAAAAATTATACTGTTAACTCAGACTATACAAAAACAATAGCTCCAAACAGGCCGTAAACTTAAATGTAAAAGATAAAATTAGGATTCTTTTAGGAGCTACTGTAGAAGACTATCATTGTAACCTTGGGGTTAGGAAAATATTTCTGTCTTAAATGAGACACAAAAAAGCACATTTAAGAAATAAATGAGTAAATTTGACAACATCAAAATAAGAACTCATGTATCAAAAGACGTCATCAACAGAGTAAAACTACAAGTCATAGAATTAAAAAAATGCTTGTTAAATAAGTAACAGGAATAGTATAGAGACTTTAGAACAAACAATGATAAGAAAAAGGAAGAAAATACAGTAGAAAAATTGACAAAATATTTGAACAGGAACTTCACAAAAAGGGAAATTCAGATTGTTGTGAAAATTATAAAAGGTGTTTGATATTATTGGTAATCAGGAAGCGGCACATTAAAACTGTAATATGATACACTTACAGAGCCAGAAGATTGAGAAAAGTGAGAACACTATGAGTTGCGTACACTGCTACCAGGAGCATGAATTGGTAGAGCCATTTTGGAAAACAGTTTGGAATTAGCTAGTAAAACTGAAGATATGCATGTCTTAGCCTACAATTTCAAACACTGAAATAAAACTCATACCGTCTCTTCCTATGTGGACCAGAATATATAATATGTAAAAGAATGTCTGTAGCATTATTTTTTCTAATTATCCCAAACTGGAAACAATCCAAATGTCCAAAGACAGTAGAATGGAGAAGTAATTTTGATATATTCAGAGATTAGAACTTTTGCAGCAATCAAATCAAATAAACCCTGGCTGTATCCTAAAATCTTCCAAGATGATATTGAATAAATAAAACCAGAACATATAATATACATTTTGTATGTAGCCACTCAAATTAATTTTTTAAATGCAAAATTAAACTATATCATTAGGGATGTACACATACTTGGGAAACTATAGAGAAAGTGGTTGCTGTCAAGTCAAGGCAATTGTTGTCTCACGTGGGAAAGGAAGGAGGAATAGAATCTGGAAGAGACATACAGTGATATAGAAAACTTCTGTGAATGTAGCAATCTTTTATTTCTCATGTTTGATGTTCTCTTTATAATTTTCATTATATATTCTTTGACTATGCTTCATACGCTTTTTTTGTATTTCTGTTATGTCTCACAATATCGCACAGGTTTTTAAAAGCCTGCTTAAGCAGAAAACCTCCCGTTAAATGTTTATCACTATCAAATTTGAGTATAATAAGTATTTGGGGCTAAGAAATAAAAAGGATAAACAAAACAAGTTTGGTCTACTGCTGAAATGGTATATATATATAAAAAATTGTTAGTATGCATCAAATGTGTTGGTGTGTTTTTTCATTGTCATGTGGTGTGAAGCAGTTGGTGATTCTGGAACTGCTTTTTCAATTATAGTAAGACATCCCAAACAATAATCTCTAGAAATCAGAGAATAACAATAAAGCTTTGCTCCTAGTAAAACCAACAATGAAGTGCCTGCAGGCAGGGCATGGTGACTGAGATTTTAATTAATCAGCATGTTTATTTTAGTATGAACCACACTCCCACCACTTCCTGTGTTCAGAGTTTATTATTAATATTTCTGTGGATGACATATCTTCCTTTCCAAGACCTTGCTCCTTTCTTTATTGTCTTGGCTATCTAAGGGGTTGTTTACTTAGCTCTGGCTGATTCTTACATGAATCTTTTTACAGGAAGAACATAATTAAAGGATAAACCAATGGATTCTTATTAAAATGTGAAAAATAAAATTATGGATGGCATGGCTACAGATTTGGTCATAAAACCAAGAGCATGCTATGTCAGGACTAAAACATATTTACACATTAAATAAGAACATTATGAATGAACACACAGAAAATAGAGCTATCACAACAATGTAAATGGAAACTAGCCCCTTATCTTATCTGACACTTACAGAATCCTTCATCTTTCACCATATAGGGAAATAGGAAAGAACAGAATAACAAATGGAGGTGTTCCTTCTAGCACCTCTAGATTTTTCCTTTTCACCAGGAGTTTCATCTTTTTTATTCTGATTAGTGGATTATGGTCCAATCAAACCAAACAAAAAATGGCAACTTTCCTAAAATGAGAGTGGTTTTTAGTTTTTTAATCATATGCAATAAAAGCTAACATTCATTTAACACTTAACATCTGAAAGTGACTTACCTGTAATGTTCTTCAATCCCCACACAATTTTATGAAAATTGTTATTCTGCTTCCCCATTTTATAGGGGAAGAAACTGAAGTGTAGAGAAGCTGAGTATTTTACATACAGCAAACTGGCGCTTGTGGAAGAGTCAGAATTCAACCCCAGGAGCCTGATTCCAGAGGCCACACTTAACCCACTACAACACGTGAAATGACATATGGCCTTCCATCAGCTAAGGGATCCCAGAGATTCTGTAGAATTTCCTGACACTTCCGAAAATGCTGTAAGTGCTCTGCTTTGATGATAATCGCTAGAATAATGCCTGGACAGCATCCTTAAAAGCTTGAATAAATTATAGTGGATTTTAGAAGCTTATGATTTATTCCCAGAAAGCTTATCCGTAGAGCCTCTGCAGTAGCTAGAAAAAGGATCAGAAATGTTTCTAAAATTCTGCATCTTAACATTGTCATATGTGTAATGTCTCTCTTGATTCCCCAAGGCAGTGTACTCCTGTCCCTTTGCCACTGCACTTTTCCCATTATACTGTTGTTTATGTATGTTTCTTTCCTCTCTACTAGATTTGGAGAACCATTTAAACCAGAAATTTCAAATGTTTATATCCCTAGTACTTTCACAAGGACTAGAATGTAGCAATCACAATATGCAGTTCCGGAATGCAGGATAAAGGAGTCACATAATAACACTGATATAGCTTGGCTGTGTTCCTACCCAGATCTCATCTTGAGTTGTATAACAGTTCCCATAATCCCCACGTGTCATGGGAGGAACCTGGTGAGAGGTAATTTAATCCCAGGGGCTGTTACCTTCATGCTGCTCTCGTGATGGTGAGTTCTCATGAGATCTGATGGTTGTATAAGAGGCTTTCCCCCTTTTTCTTGCACTTCTTTGTCCTGCTGCCCCATGAGAAAGAATGTGTTTGCTTCCCTTTCGCCCATGATTGTAAGTTTCCTAAGGCCTCCCCAGCCCTTCAGAACTGAATCAGTTAAACCTCTTTCCTTTGTAAATTACCCAGTCTTGGGTATGGCTTTGTTAGCAGCATAGGAATAGACTAATAAAGCACTTAATATTTATTGCATCTCCTCTATGTTAAGTGCCATAGAAGATATTTTGTGTGTTATTTATTCTTCACAAGAATTTAATGAGGTTAAAAATTCTTATTAGGCTTATCTTTAAGTGTATAATTAAATGCTTACGTTTAAATACAAATAGCTTGCTCATGGTCATGTAGGCAGTTATAATGAAGATAAAATCCAAATTCGGGGCCATCTGCCTCCAGAGTCTGTCCTCTTGAGGACTGACTGCACTGCTCTGTTTTCCTGTCTTAAAAAAAAATTCATCACTTTTGTTAGAAAAAATTAGTCAAATTCTAATGGTAGGTTTTTTTTTTTTTTTTTTTTTTTCGAGATAGAGTTTCGATCTGTCTTCAGGCTCCAGGCTGGAGTGCAGTGACGCGATCTCGGCTCACTGCAACCTCCGCCTCCCGGGTTCAAGCAATTCTCCCGCCTCAGCCTCCCGAGTAGCTGGGACTACAGGCGCGTGCGCCACCACACCCAGCTAATATTTGTATTTTTAGTAGAGACAGGGTTTCACCATGTTGGCCAGGATGGTCTCGATCTCTTGATCTCGTGATCCACCCGCCTCAGCTTCCCAAAGTGCTGGGATTACAGGTGTGAGCCTCTGCACCCTGCCTTGATGGTAGGTTTTTGTATGACTTAATGATAAACAACACTGTTTAGACTGGTATGCATAAATATTCCTCTTGAAACATATTTAATTGCCTAGATGCGTGATTCCTTAAGAGTCAGATCCGGCCAGGCTCTGTGGCTCATGTCTGTAATCCCAGCACTTTGGGATGCCGAGGCGGGTAAATCAGGAGGTCAGGCGTTTGAAACCAGCCTGGCCAATATGATGAAACTCCGTCTCTACTAAAAGTACAAAAATTACCCCAGCATGGTAGCATGCACCTGTAGTCTCAGCTACTCAGGAGGACGAGGCACAGGAATCGCTTGAACCTGAGAGGCGGAGATTGCAATGAGCCAAGATTGCACCACTGCACTCCAGCCTGGGCGACAGAGTGAGACTCTTTCCAAAAAAAAAAAAAAAAAAGTCAGACATTTCAACCTGATTACAACCCTGCTTCATAACTGCATACATGGAGAAATTCATAGTGCCTGCTCTTTGGGAGGTATAAAAACTAAATAATTGAATAGTGAAAGCATGTTTCTACTGACTGTATTAGATATTAAGATATAGTGGTAACTGGGTTGTAGACAGCATGAATTATTCCTGTGAAATACAGTTACTGCATTTCTAGTACTTCTAATTGTCCTCAAATATAAGCCCTATGCATTTAAGAAAAAGAAAAGAATGCTAAAAAGCACTCCAGTTTGAGGAAAAATAAAAATAATTCCCATTAACTATTCTGGAAGGTTGTAAATATTATACAGACACTGTAGGTCTGATTCTATCTAAGATTAGCTATTTTTATTAAAGGTAGGTTTTTTTTTCCCCTACAGTATATTTCTGCCCTTTGCTTTTAATAAGAAATGTAAGAAGCATTACCAGAGCTGCGGGAACAATTTCACACTTTAAGCAAGAGCTTAGAGAAAACACCAAACTATGTATTTGAAATAGATACAGAAAAGAAACCATTTGCTCTGGCATTTTTCCAAAACTTAGTCATAATAATGTGAATTTTTAAGCAATATAAAATAGTTCTCTCTAAAGTGATGGAATTCAAAATAAGTCCAAAGGAAATGCTCACCAAGAATTGCTTCTCCATAGCAATTTATGGATTCTGAGGTTAAATTATTCCTGAAAATAAAACAAATGAAACTGAGATACTATCAAGCCATCAGACCAAGTTTCAGCAAGAGATGCCATTGTTTTTTCTTCCATTCATTCTTACACTCCCTACTCAAACCTGTGCACAAGAAAAATATAAGAAAGTTAAAAACAGTCTTCAGAAAATAATGCATTTCAGAAGGCAAAAAAAATAAAGGTGTTTTTTTTTTCTTTTTCTTCTTTTTCTGGGAGATGATGAATTATCCACCCCTGGGCACGGGCATACAGAAGCAAAGAGTAGTCAATAACTGCTCAGGGTATTGCAGGATATTGAGAATTACATCAGTTAGTTTTTTCCCAGATCTGAAGGTCTATGATTCTGACACTCATTTGTGCTAATTACTAGTACTCAGCTGCTGTGAGGTCATCCTATCCTCTCTTGACTTCACTTTTTAAGGGTAGGATTCAGTCTCTGACCTATGGCTTCTGGCTGGATGGAAATCACACTTCTAGGTCCAGGAGCACCTCTGTCCAGGCAGTTTAAAACGGAGCAGAGGATAAAACCATCTCTGTGCTTGTTCTTAGAAATCTGTTGAGAGTTCATGTACTCTGATTCCCCTTCACTCCAAATCCACTTATCTGTTTATAACCATAAGCTAGTAAGAGGTGGGTTGGGATTTAAACCAAAGTCTGCCTTCAAATCTCATGCTCCCATTGCACATCACATGATCCGTTATCCTAGATTTTTCACAACTGGGCAGTGGAATTGTAATTTGTTGTTGCTCATGTCCTGACATAGCTCATAGCCTAGCAAGGACTGCTTAGTCTGGAGTGTGCAAAGGTCGGGGAAATGGCTAAGCCAGATGGTCATAGCTGAAAAGATTCTCTTGTCCATCATCCAGGCTAGCATTGATGCCTTGAGCGTTAGCAGTTGGATCTTTTCAAATAAATCCAACTGTGCTTCTGCTGATAGCATCCTACACTAGGGATTGTTGGCTACAGGATTAAATTTGCATGTCCCAGCTAAATTGGAGAATCACAGAATTATTAAATTGAAAGTAGAACATATCTTAGAAGCCCTTGAATGTATAAGTTACATTTTTTTAAAGATGGGAAATGGAGACTCAGCAAAGCCTAAGTAGCACAATATGAACTAATACTGGAATTAGAGCTTCAGTCTGAGCCCTTTCTACAACATAAAGGGATAGATTATTTCATCATGCTTTGCACTATTGAATTTCACAGAAATCCAACAAACTTCATGCATGTTGTACAAATTGAAAGTTTGTGGCAATCTTGCCTCAAACAAATCTATCGGCACCATTTTTTCAACAGCATGTGCACACTTGGTGTCTCTGTGTCATGTTATTCTTATAATATTTTAAACTTTATTATTAATATATCCGTTATGATGATCTGTGGTCAGTGATCTTTGATGTAACCATTGTAATTGTTTTGAGGCACCAGAAATCACTCTCATATAAGATGGCAAACTAAATCACTAAATGTTGTACATGTTCTGACTGCTCCACAGACTAGCTGTTCCCCTGTCTCTTTCCCTTTTTTGGGGCCTCCCTCCCTATTCTCTGACATGCAGCAATGTTGAAATTAAGCCAATTAATAACCCTCCAATGGCCTCTAAGTGTGCAAGTGAAAGGAAGAGTTGCACTTTAAATCAAAAGCTAGAAATAATTAAGCTTAATAAGGAATATATGTCAAAAGCTGAGATAGGCTGAAGGCTAGTCCTCTTGTGCCAAACAGCCAAGTTGGGAATGGAAAAGAAAAGTTCTTGAAGGAAATTAAAACTGCTACTCCAGTGAACACATAATGAGAAGACAGCAAAACAGCCTTATTGCCAATATGAAGGAAGTTTGCAATGCCTGGCTAAAGATCAAACCAGCCACAACATTCCCTAAGTCAAAGGCTAATCCAGAGCAAGACCCTATGACAGAGAGGCAAGGAAGCTGCCGAAGAAAAGTTTAAAGCTGACACAGGCTGATTCATGAGGTTTAAGGAAGGGAGCCATCTCCTTTACATAAAAGTGCAAGGTGTAGTAGCAAGTGTAGACGTAGAAGCCACATAGCAAGTGAGCCACAATATCTAGCAAAGATAATTGATAAACATGGCAATGCTAAAAGTCATTTTCGGTGGAGACAAACAGCCTTCTATTGAAAAAAGATGCCATCTAGGACTTTCATAGCTACAGAAGAGAAGTCAATACCTGGCTTCAACGTTTAAAGGTCAGACTGACTCTCTCATTAGAGGCTAATGCGCTGGTGACTTTAAGTTAAAGCCACTGTTCATTTACAATTCCAAGAATCCTAGAGGTTTTCAGAATCATTCTAAATCTACTCTGCCTGTGCTCTATAAATAAAACAACAAAGATTAGATGACAGCACATCTGTTTACAGCATGTAAACAGAATATTTTAAACGGTTCAAGACTTCAGTGAAGGATGTAATTGCAGATGTGTTGGAAACAAAAAGAGAACTAGAATTAGAAGTGGAGCCTGATGATGTGACTGAATTGCTACAAGTTCACGAGAACATTTGAATGGGGGCTGAGCATGGTGGCTCACACCTGTAATCCCCGTACTTTGGGAAGCAGAGGTGGGCGGATCACCTGAGGTCAGGAGTTTGAGACCAGCATGGCCTACATGGTGAAACCCTGTCTCTACTAAAGATACAAAAATTAGCTGAGCATAGTGATGAACATATATAGTCCCAGCTACTTGGGAAGCTGAGGCAGGAGAATCACTTGAGCCAGGAGGCAGAGGTTGCAGCGAGCCAAGATCACGCCATTGCACTGGACGACAGAGCAAGACTCTGTCTCAAAAAACAAACAAAACTTTAATGGGTGAGGAGTTGCTTCTAATGGATGTGCAAAGAAAATCGTTATTTGAGATATAATCTACTCCTAGTGAAGATATGAACATTGTTGAACTGATGTCAAAAAATTTAGAATATTACCTAAACTTAGTTAATAAAGAAGTGGCAGAATTTGAGAGGCTTAGCTGCAATTTTGAAAGTTCTACTGAGGGTAAAATGCTACCTACAGTGTCACATGCCACAGAGAAATCTTTCATGAAAAAGAGAGTCAATCAATGTGTCAAATTTATTGTTGTGTTATTTTAAGAAATTGCCACTGCCATTCCTACTTTCAGTAACCAGCACACTGATCAGTCAGCAGCCATCAACATTAAGGCAGGCAAGACCCTCCACCAGTGGAAAAGCAAAGACTAAGCTGCTTGTCAACATTTTTTAGCAAGACAGTATTTTTAAATTGAGGTATATACATTGTTTTTTTAGCTACTGCACACTTAATACAGTGTATTACAATTTTTATGTGCACTTGGAAACCAAAAACTTTGTGTGACTCAGTTTATTGTCATGTTTACTTTAATGTGATAGTCTGGAAATGAACCTGCAATAGATCGAAAGGATGCCTGTGGTCCTTCCAAACTACGCCATGGAGGGAGCTTGAGGTCAGCAACCCTGTCTGCGTGTTGAAGAGAACTCAGGCCCTGTCTTTTCTACCAGAGCCTGAGACACAACATAATAAGAGAAGCTCATAGACTTGTCATAAACCAGGGTGTCCAGAGAAAGTGTTTAAAACAATGGCAAAGTAGACAAGATCAAAGGGCAGCTAGAGGGAGGAAATTAAATTTAGAATATTTAAAATTTGAAACACCTTTTTTTTTTTTTTTTTTTTTTGAGACAAGGTCTTGGTCTGTTGCCCAGGCTGGAGTGCAGTAGCACCATCTCGGCTCAAGCGATTCTTCAGCTTCAGCCTCCCAAGTACCTGAGACCACACTCATGTGCCACCATATCTTCCTGGCTAATTTTTGTATGTTTAGTACAGATGGGGTTTCACCATGTTGGCCAGGCTAATCTTGAACTTCTGACCTCAGGTGATCTGCCCACCTTGGTCATCCAAAATACTGGGGTTATAGCCTCGATCCACCATGCCTGGCCTGAAGCATCTGTTCTGATTTTAGTAGGTGCAATCTCAAGTACTATTTTTTCTAATGTTTTAATGGACTTGTCAAATACTTCTTTTCTTTGTAGCAACTTTATCTATAAAAATAGAATAAATTTCTGGCTGTTGAACAAATGAGAATATAATTTAGCTAATGCTGAAAATATCTCAAGCAAGTCCTAAATATGGCAACAAGAGCATGAAGTAAGCCCATTATTCAAGCACAGGCTTTATCCTTATAAAATTTTAGCCCAAAGTGAAAATTTCAGCCAAAAGCATAGGTGGAAAGGCATCTTAATTATAAAGAATTGAAGGCATATTTTTGTAAGGTTCAAGACAAACTCTCAAGACAAAATAATACACACACATTATATCAATGTCAAATTCTTAATTTTGATAGAATATAATAATTATACATAATGTAAACTCTGGAGAAGACTTGTTAAAAGGCAACTATAATTATTTCCAAATAGTTTTTTAAAGCTAACTCTTGAAGAAGTTACTAAGTAAAAATAATGCACACACGTGGCAGGTTATTTTATGATCTAATATCATGATCAATTGCTCCTATTAGTGTGCAGCTGGTATTTTTCTTCTATTTTTATATGCTTATTTTTTAGCCTCTTTTAAGCACTATCAGAAGGCCAAGGTAGATTCATTTCCATTGTCAGCACCACGAAAAATTCACTAAGTGTATTTTTCCATTGATTTAGGCCATTATTTGTACCATTTAGGTACCAGCTTGATGAATTTAGGTACCTAGCCCTTTATCATGGTTCACATATTACTTTGCCTGATATTTTTTTTTTTTTAAAGTACGTTAGTCTCAAACATCAAAAGAAAAGCCTCTGTATGTTATGGTTCATTTAAAGGCTGTCAATGTTGATCAAATCCTTTCCAGTGCTATAGATTGTCACTGAAGTTTTTTTTTAATTGAGAAGGCAAAAAGCCCAATTTAGGAAACATTTAAATTTATTGAATCTACCCTAAATGGATCATGATTCTTAACATAGTGTTGATTTACATAAGGACATAAATAAGTGCTTCCCATGAAATGTTGAAGTAGGAAGAGACCAGAGGATCATCCAATTTCCATGCCACACTTTTTCTTTTTTTTAGATGGAGTCTCACACTGTTGCCATGGCTGGAGTGCAATGGCACAATCTCGGTTCACTGTAGCCTCCACTTCCCAGGTTCAAGTGATTTTCCTGCCTTAGTCTCTCAAGTCACTGGGATTACGGGTGCCTGCCACCAAGCCTGGCTAAATCTGTGTATTTTTCATAGAGACGGGGTTTCACTATGTTGGTCAGGCTGGTCTTGAATGCGTGACCTTGTGATCCACCCACTTCAGCCTCCCAAAGTGCTAGGATTACAGGCTTGAGCCACCGCACCCAGCCTGTGCCACGCTTTTTATATGATGTACTTGAGGCTTAGCAAGATCAAATGAATTCCCTTCTCAGGCCACCAGTTATAACTGAAAAACCTGGGTCATCTTTATCACTGCAAACTACTTGTATCCAAGTTTTGTTTACTTGAATTTAAGAACTAGCTTCACCATGCAGTAGCTATGTGACTTTAGGCAAATTATTTATTCTCTCTATGCTTCAGCTTCTGTGTATGTAACATGGAGATACCAGTAGTGCAACTGCTGAGGCCTTGCTAAGGTTGTTGGATACTTTTTTTTTAGAGACAGGGTTTCACCTTGTTGCTCAGGGTGGTTTCGAACAACTGACCTCAGGTGATCCACCCACCTCGGCATCCCAAAGTTCTGGGATTACAGGCGTGAGCCACCACGCCCGTCCAGTTGTTGGATACTTTTAATTCTAGATAGCCTAGATTTTAATTGAGGTGATTTTATACTTGTCATTCTGCATGGTCTTGATTTTACCAGTCTTTCCCCATACATGACTTTTCTATTTTAAGAACCATTATTTATCATATAACATTCTTAATTCAAAATTGAATATGTATATTGCAGGGCTCATCACCATAGTAGACACTACAGTTTGTGTATCTCCCATCCACTTCTCTTCTTTCACACTCACAGGTAGACGGAACTCGGTCCAACATTCTTCTTCTCTTCCCAGATGCCAGATAGACTGACAGGTCCTCCCAGAAACAATCTTCCCCTTGCTTTGGTTCATAGCTTCATCCCAGCATCTTGATCTTCTCCAAGAATATCCAGTCTCAAGGTTTTTGTTCCACCTAGAGGGGAACAAGTCTGTACCAACACTCTCAATTGGGATCTCAGCCGGACCTGGAAAGGCTCTCACTCTCCAATCTTCCTGTCCCAAGACTCCAGATGCTGCCCCTGTGAGGTTGTCACTTAGCAGCTGGACCGGGGTAGGAGGAGTACATCAGCAGTCATCTTAAAGCCATAATCTTCTTAGAAACTACTGGCGACTTTTTTAAAAGTCAGGAACAGGGGCCGGGCGCGGTGGCTCACGCCTGTAATCCTAGCACTTTGGGAGGCTGAGGCGGGTGGATCACAAGGTCAAGAGATCGAGACCATCCTGGTCAACATGGTGAAACCCCGTCTCTACTAAAAATACAAAAAATTAGCTGGGCATGGTGCCACATGCCTGTAATCCCAGCTACTCAGGAGGCTGAGGCAGGAGAATTGCCTGAACCCAGGAGGCCGAGGTTGCGGTGAGCCAAGATCGCGCCATTGCACTCCAGTCTGGGTAACAAGAGCAAAACTCCGTCTCAAAAAAAAAAAAAAAAAAAAAAAAATCAGGAACAGAATTATTAATTCCTCAAACCCATTTATCTTCCAGAAAACTGGAATTAACCACTAATCATCCAGCTTCTAGAAATCATAATGGTTTCTTCTCTTTCTCTCCCCCACTTCAAATCCATTCCCATGTCCTGTTAATTTTGCCTTCACTCAAAACTATGTACTTTTTCCATTGCTGCGGCTGTGTCTCTACTACTTCGGTGGAACATTAGCCTTATAACTAGTTCTCCTGGTTCTCTGTTGTACATGGTGTCTTCAGTTCATTCTCCATGCAGGAGCCTCCTTGAGCTTTTACCGACAAATTGAATTATGTCTCTCCTGGGCTCCCCACATGTAGCATACGATTAAAAATTCCTATCATGGACCATAAATCCTTAAGTAACCTGCCCATTGCTTTTCTCTGCAGTATCTGGTGCAGTTTCTCCTCTCACTCACTGCGCTTCAGCTACTTGGGCCCTAATTCCATTTCTGGAACATTTTGAGAGTTTTCTTTACTTATTTTCAGGTTTCTGCTGATGCCATTCCTCCTGCCTGGAAAGTTCTTCTCTTAGCTCCCTGTATAGCAGCTTTCCTCTCATCCTGAAGGTCTCGGTTCAATGTATCTTATTTAGGGATATCTTTCCAGATTATTCTAAGTGGATTCTTCTCCTGTTATTTTTTTGAACTAACCTCTCTGTTTCTTTATTTCATGACATTTCACATTTTGTATTTATTTATTTCTTTGCTAATTTATTGTCCGTTTAGCTGTATGTTCTATGATAACAAGGACCATGTACAATTTGCTAATAACTTCATGCCATGAACATGATTGGTACCAATCAAATTTTGTGAATTAAATAAAATGTGGGTAAAAAAGGTAGACAAGAGTATATTTCAAACACAATGCACTGACTGTCTTAAAAGGATATAAAGCATGTGTATTAATGACTACAATATAAATAAACACACCATACACTATATGAAACACATAAACTCAATCCATGAAAACACAGAGAGAGGGAAAAGATATGAAGGCAACTTTAAAGAGTGATGGGTGTCTGAATTGAGCCTCCAGCTCAATAGGCAGAGAGGGAAAGGAAGGGATTAAAAGCAAAAACCAACTTAAGTACGAGCATGGGGATGGAGAGTTTCTGTTATGTATATCTTTATAAGGAGATAAGACATTGTGCTGAGGAGTTTACGCTTTGTTCAGTCAGTAGGAAGGGTAATAGTATTTAAAACTTAAAGCTGGATACTGGCATATTTATCAGGAAGTATAAACACAACAGAAGAGGTTAGGAGAGGATCATACTAATGAGGAGAGTTTTAAGATTGGCTTGAATTATGATGGTAATACTGCAAATGGAAGATAATGGATGATCAAAGGCTCCAACCTGGGCTCCATGGAATGTTAGAATTTGTGGAAATACCGCCAAGGAGGTAGAAATCCCTGAAGATGTATGTAAACATCTGGGTTTTCAGAAGAAATCTCAAGGGAGCCTCCAATTTCAAAATTTTAAGATGGCTAGTTTACGTGACTTTAGTTTTCTAGGGCCATGTAGAAACCCTTATCCACAGCCTTAGCTTTTCCTGCTTTGTCTGAATTATTTGGTGGAATAAAACATTACCCAAATTAGTTTACATTTCTAAAGAACACCTCCTGAGCACAGACCTACTTGCACATCATTTATATGCATTCTTTTTCACTCAGGAGGGACTACTTTTCTCCTTCTCACTGAACTTACTTTGAGCACCTAAAGCTACGCATTCACATTCCGTGGATTAAATATATCCACTCATCCTTTTAAACCAGCATACACTGGATCTTATTATAAGATTTATAAATTGTGTTCCAAACTTCTAACACAAATGACCTCTTAAAAGGCCTGCCTTTCAGCCTTACACCCAGATTACTTTCCTAATACCTAGACCAGTGGATCCAAGTAATAGGTTTATAAACAAAGAAGTGAAGTGCTTCAGATTTCTACTTGGAAGTCTGTCAGGCATTGTTTATTTTTCACTAAGGGGATTTGAATCAGAAATGTTACCTTGCCATGGTTTTCCTAGGTGTGGCTATTAGTCCAGAAAGTCTATTTTCTTAGTCACTGTAGACATGTTTTGGAAATTTTGGTATTGATCTGTTTCTGCAGTGCATGCTCTGGTATGCCAATCAGATGGTTTCTCCTACAAGACTCAAGCACTCATACCATTTAGCTGCTGGGACATGGCTACGAACGGGCCTTTCCCTGGATAAATGAAACTCTTTTAGCCATGTTCCTCTCATAGGGCAAAGTCCGCAGACTGAAATGACATGCCCACATGGAGTTGCTGCTTGTCTTTCTTTTCTTTCCTTTCCTCTTCCCTATCCTTCCACTCTGCTCCTCTTTCCCTTTCCTTCCCTTCTTTTCTTTTCTTTTTTTCATTCCCTTCATTATTTTAACAAATAAGGTCTCCCTCTGTCACCCAGGCTGGAGTGCAGGGGCACAATCATAGGTCACTGCAGACTTGAATTCCCAAGCCCCAGTGATCCTCCTGCCTCAGCTTCCCACATAGTTGGGACTACAGGCATTCACCACCACATCCAGCTTTTTTTTTTTAAATATATATTTGGATATAAGGGGTGCCTCTATGTTACCCAGGCTTGTCTGGAACTCCTGGGCTCAATCAATCCTTTCACATTGGCCTCCCAAAGTGCTGGGATTACAGGCATGAGCCACCACACCCTGCCTATGTCCCTCTTTTTAGACTACTTTCTAGGCACACAGGACTTAGAAATCTCTGCCCAAACAGACTCAAACTCACTTCCTTAGCAGAAAGTAGTATAATAATTATAACTATTCCCTAACTATCTGTGTATTTGATAGAAGAGACATGAAAGTCTCCAGCAGTAAAAATAGGTTAGGATTTAGGGTTTACAAAATAAAAGCAACCACTTTTAATATATATATATGGAGAGAGAGAGAGAGAGATTGAGAGAGAGAGAGAGAGTTTTAGGTTTTGGGGTACATGGGAAGAACATGCAGGATTGTTGCATAGGTACATACATGGCAATGTGGTTTGCTGCCTTCCTCCCCATCACCTGTATCTGGCATTTCTTCCCATGTTATCCCTCCCCAACTTCCACCTCCTGTTGACCCTCTCCTAGCTCCCCCCAACAGACCCCAGTGTGTGATGCTCCCCTCCCTGTGTCCATGTGTTCTCATTGTTCAACACCCGCCTATGAGTGAGAACATGCGGTGTTTCATTTTCTGTTCTTGTGTCAGTTTGCTGAGAATGATGGTTTCCAGGTTCATCCATGTCCCTGCAAAGGACACAAACTCATCGTTTTTTATAGCTGCGTAGTATTCCATGGTGTATATGTGCCACATTTTCCCTGTCCAGTCTATCATTAATGGGCATTTGGGTTGGTTCCAAGTCTTTGCTATTGTAAACAGTGTTGCAATGAACATTCATGTGCATGTGTCCTTACAGTAGAACGATTTATAATCCTTTGGATATATACCCAGTAATGGGATTGTTGGGTCAAATGGAATTTCTATTTCTAGGTCCTTGAGGAATTGCCACACTGTCTTCCATAATGGAGCAGTCACTTTTTAGGAGGAATTTATTGTATGGAGAAAAGTGAGCAATTTCTCTTAAGATCCTCTGATATGGTTTGGCTCTGTGTCTCCACCCAAATCTCATGTCGAATTATAATCCTTGCATGTGGAGGGAAGGAAGTGATTGGGTTATGGGATTGGTTTTCTTCATGCTGTTCTTGTGATAGCTAGTGAATTTTCATGAGATCTGATGGCTTTGTAAATGGTAGTTTTTCCTGAGCTCTCAGGCACTCACTCTCTCCAGCCTGCTGCCATGTAAAATTCACCTCTACCCCTTCCGCCATATTGAAAGTTTCCTGAAGCCTCGCCAGCCATGTGGAACTGTGAGTCAATTCAACCTCCTTTCTTTATAAATTACCCAGTCATGGGTAGTATCTTTATAGCAGTGTGAGAACAGACTAATACATTATCTTAAAAATGGCATTTGAAGAAACAGCAATTCCAACAACATCTTTAAAATAAGTTGATTAATGAGCTTCAGAAAATTGTTTCTTACCATGTTCCTCAATATAGAACATTAGCAAAATCATAAGTAAATGAAGACAG
This sequence comes from Saimiri boliviensis, assembly GCF_048565385.1. NCBI lineage: Eukaryota > Metazoa > Chordata > Mammalia > Primates > Cebidae > Saimiri > Saimiri boliviensis. The sequence goes on from NC_133451.1 coordinate 126,498,745, forward strand.
TTTTACAAATGCTTTTAATATTGTGGTTCAGGCATACATTTCTTTGTTGGTCAGGAGTCAGGGACAAAATAAAGATTACCTACAGTAACAAATGAAATGTGGATGTTTCACAACTCTTCCACAAACACTATTTTTTAGCATGATGTTCTAAAATACTCCCCAGGCTGTGTGTAGTGTCTTATGCCTGTAGTCCCAGTATTGTGAGAAGCCAAGTTGGGAGGATTACTTGAGGCCAGGAACTCCAGACCTGCCTGGGCAACATGAGACCCTATCTCTAGTAAAACACTGCTTGTTTTAAGGGGCTTTAAAATAAGGCCAGATGCACCATGTAACTACAATTCTGTAAAAAGTAGGGACAAAAAAACGGGATCATCACATCAGTCTGCAAAAATCTTAAAAGAAGTAAGACGTTTGTTGTTATTTGAGTATTAACCTAAAGTTCAGTTCTATTATTTTTAAATGTCTCTAAGTTCTTAATGCTATATATAAGTCTAGCTCACTTTATTTCTGTATCATTTTCTTCCTAGGATTACAGCAAAAACCTCCACAACCACTCTTGGCTTTCTTCCATTCTTTATCCAAACAGACTCAAGCTCACTTCCTTAGTAGAAAGTAGTATAATAATTATTATACTACTTCCATTCATTATCCAAACAAAGTGATCTTTCAAAAATACATACAACTAAAATACAAATTTAATAACGTCAAATCCCTGATCAAAGCCCTGCAATGTGACTGCATTGCTCTGGAATAAATTCATGCTCAAAATAATCTAGTCACTCCTTTCACTGTCTCCTCTGCTCTCACTACACAAACACACACTGGAATACTTCAGTTCCTTTGGTGTTCATTTCCATAGTTTCTTCAGTTTCTATTCCAGAATATTTAAATAAATTAATATTTGCCTTAAGCTTTGAAATCTTCATCTCTTTTACTTTGTTCACTTCTAAAACAAAAAGTTGGAAGTTTTAAGATAGTTTCCTCCCTCCTACCCCATCCTAGAGGAAAATAATTTCTTAATAATTAGGAAGGAGCTTTTTGAGATGCACCAGCATAGGAGACTTTTAATAAAATGCTCCAGGACCTGAAAGAACAAGTAAAAATTACAAACCATCTGGCCCATCACCAGTTAGAAAGTGGACATGTGAAGAGGCAAGCCCATCAATGAACAAATAATTCCATTGCCAACTCTCTTATTTGGTGTGAGGTTCTGAATCTAAATAATTTCATCGCCAACTTTCTTATTTGGTTTGAGGTTCTGAATCTCTGGGAGTGACTACTAGTATCCAAACTTTCTATCCACTTACTGTGAAAAGAACAAGTGGTAATGACTGATGGAGACAGAACTCACTCTTCTGCCAGGAGGATTACTAATTAAAATAAAACTTACGTATCTTCAAAGACGGAGTTTTCTTTTACTTTAGATACAAGACACCCAGTTTATCAAAGTATATTGGTTATATAAATGTACCTTAGATTGTATAACTGCAATTTAAAAACATTTTCTGTGTTCTTTTGCTAGAACATTGCTATAGATTTTCTCCTGAGGAAATGTGTTTTATTCTTTTTTAAAAGATTTTTTGAAATAATTGAGATTCACATGCAGTTATAAGAAATGATATGAAGATATCCCACATAACCTTTGTCTAGTTTTCCCCTATTGTAATGTCTGCTTAACTGTAATATAATGCCACAACCAGGAAATTGACATTAAAAATCCCATCAAACATGTTCACATTTCACCAGTTTTATATGCATTTCTCTCTCTCTCTCTCTCTCTCTCTCTCTCTCTCTCTCTCTCTCTCTCTCTGTGTGTGTGTGTGTGTGTGTGTGTGTGTGTATTTAGGTATATACAATTTTACCACAAGGGTCGATTCTTGTGAACATTTCTACTGTCAAGATACAGGAAGGTTCCATCACGCAATCATATCTTATGTAGTGTTTTTTTTTTAATAACTTCAGCCATGTTCTTCCTACCCTCCCCTACCCTATCTTTAGCCCTTGACTACCACTAACCTAGTCTTCATTTCTATGTTTTTATTTCTTAGAATATCATAGAAATGAAAGCATATAATATATAACCAATTGGATTTTTTTTTCACTCAGCATAATTTCCTGGAGATTCATTCAGAAAGTTGTGTGTATTGATACTTCATTCTTTTTTATTACCAAGCAATATTCTCTGATATGGAAGTACCACAGTTTTTTTAACCATTCACCTCTTTTAAGATATGAAGGTTGTATCCTATCTTGTGTTATTATAAACAAAGCTGCTATGAACATTTGTTTGTAAGTTTTTCATGTGAACATAAATTGTATATTTTCTGCAGTAAATGCTCAAGAGTGCAATTAGTGAGTAGGACAGTAATTGCATATTTAGTTTTATAAGAAACTGACAAACATTTTCATTTTGGTTGTACCATGTTATATTCACACTAGCATTGTATGAATAATCCATTTTCTCTGTAATGATCATTCATATGATCAAACATATATCATTTCTCTGTAAAAGATCCATTTTCACCTTAGTAGCATTTGGTATTGGAATAATTTTTTTATTTTAGTCATTCTGATACACTTGCAGAGATATTCTATTGTGGTTTTAGTTTGCATTTCCTTAATGCTTACATTTAGTTTAGATTTCCTTAATGGCTAATGAAATCAAAAATCTTTTCACATAAGATGTATTATTTGCCATGTGCATATCTTCTTAAGTTATATGTCTGCTCATCTCTTTTGCTCGCCTTCTAATTAGATTACTTGGCTTTTACTGTTGAGTTTTGAGTGTTCCTTATATATTCTGAAATCTAGTCCTTAGTACTTTGTCAGTTCTGCCAATATTTTCTCCCAATCTGTAGCCTGTTTTCTCATCGTCTTTAGAATGCCTTTGCACACAGAATACAAATTTTCCATTTTGATAAGGTCAGATTTTCTTTTATGGATTGTGCTTTCTTGTGTGAAGTCTAAGAAACCTTTGTCTAAAACTTGAAGAATTTCACCTATCTACCCAAATGAGAAGGAACCAAAAAAATAATTCTGGTAATATGACAAAACAAAATTATTTAACATCTCCAAAAGATTACATTAGCTTACCAGTAATGGATTCAAGCCAAGGTTAAGTATCTGAATTTCCAGAAGAGAATCAGAAGGTTGACTATTAAGCCGATCAAGGGGACACCAGAGAAAGGTGAAGTCCAACTTAAAGAAATTATAAAAAGTGATGCAGGATATGAATAGAAATATCACCAGTGAAATGCATAGTATATATAGAAATAATCACAGTTTCTGAAAATGAAGGACACACTCAGAGAATTGCAAAATACACTGGAAAGTCTCAGCAATAGAATCAAGCAAGTAGAAGAAAGAACTTCAGATTTCAAAGACAAGGCTTTTGAAATAACCCAATTTGTCAAAGACAAAGAAAAAATAATTTTAAAAAATTAACAAAAGTCAACATAGTTTGGGATTATGTTAAACAACCAAACCTAAGAATATTTGCTGTTCCCAAGGAATAAGAGAAACCTAAAAGTTTGGAAAACATATCTGAAGAACTAATGAGGAAAATTTCCCCAGCTTTGTCAGAAATCTAGACATCAAATGAAAGAAGCACAAAGAATACCTGGGAAATACATCACAAAAATATCACTATCTAGGCACATAGCCATCAGGTTATCTAAAGTCAAGATAAAGGAAAGAATCTTAAGAATTGTGAGACAAAAGCATCAAGTAGCCAATACAGGAAAACCTATCAGATTTCTCAGCAGAAATTTCACAAGCTAGAAGGGATTGTGGTACTAGCTGTAGCCTTTAAACCAAACAAATATCAGCCAAGAATTTTGTATCCAGTGAACCTAAGCTTCATAAATGAAGAAATGATACAGCTCTTTTCAGATGAACACAGAGAATTCACCACTATCAAGCCAGCACTACAAGAACCACTAAAAGGAGCTCTAAATCTTGAAACAAATACTCAAAACACACCAGAATAGGAACTCCTCAAAGCACAAATTTTACAGGATCTATAAAACAACAACACAATCATTTTAAAAAGCAAGGTATTCAGACAACAAATATCATGATGAATATAATAGCACCTCACATTTCACTACTAACACTAAGTGTAAATTGTCTAAATGCTCTGCTTAAAAGTTACAGAATGGCAGAATGGATAAGAATTCAGCACCCATGTATCTAGTGTCTCCAACAGACTCACCTAATACATAAGAATTCACATAAACTTAAGGTAAAGGGCATAGAAAAAGGTATTCCAAGCAAATGGACACCAATAGCAAGCAGGAGCAACTATTCTTGTACCAGACAAAACAAACTTCAAAGCAACAGTGGTTAAAAAAGACAAAGAGGGACGTTACATAATGATAAAAGGACTAGTCCAACAGGAAAACATCACAATCCTAAATATATATGCACCTAATACTGGAGTTCCCAAGTGTATAAAACAATTACTGCAACATCCAATAAATGAAATAGGTGGCAACACAGTAATAGTGGGGGACTTCAGTACTCCACTGACAATACTAGACAGATCATCAAGATAGAAAGTCAACAGAGAAACAATGGACTTAAACTACACCCTACAACAAATGGATTTACAGATATTTGCAGAACATTCCACCCAAGAACTGCAAAACATACGTTCTGCTCATCAGCACATGGAACATTCTCCAACACAGACCATATGATAGGCCACAGAACAAATCTCAAAAAATATAAGAAAATCAACATTTATCAACTGCTCTCTCAGACTGCAGTTGAAGAAGATTGGAAATCAACCCCAAAAGAAACCTTCAAAAACATGCAAGTACATGGAAATTAAATCATCTGCTCCTGAATAATCATTGGATGAACAATAAAATCAAAATAGAAATTTAAAAATTATTTCAACTGAACAACAATAGTGACACAATCTATCAAAACCTCTGGAATACAGAAAAGGCAGTGTTAAGAGGAATCTTCATGGCATTAAATACCTTCATCGAAAAGTCTGAAAGAGCACAAACAGACAATCTAAGGTCACACCTCAAGAAGCTAAAGAAGCAAGAACAACTAAACCCAAACCTAGGGGAAAAAAAAAAAAAAAAGAAATAACCAAGATCAGAGCAGAACTAAATGAAACTGAAACAAACAAACAAATACAAAAGATAAATACAACAAAAAGCTGGTTATTTGAAAAGATTAACAAAATTGATAGATTATTAGCAAGATTAACCAAGAAAAAAAAAGAGATGATCCAAATAAGCTCAATTAGAAATGAAATGGGAGATATTACAACTGATATCACAGAAGTACAAAAGACCACTCAAGGCTACTATGAACGCCTTAACACAAAAACTAGAAAACCTAGAGGAGATGAGTAAATTTCTGGAAAGATACAGCTCTCCTACATTAAACCAGGAAGAAATAGAAACTCTGGACAGACCAATAACAAGCAGTGAGGTTGAAATAGTAATTAAAAAGTTACCAACAAAAATAAGTCCAGGGCCTGACTGATTCACAGCTGAATTCTATCAGATATTCAAAGAAGAATTCATACAATTCTATTTATACTATTTCAAAAGATAGAGAAAGATAAAAATCTCCCTAAATCATTCAATGAAGCCAGCATCACCATAATTCCAACGTCAGGATACGACATAACAAAACAAGAAAACTAGATTAAAGACCAATATCACTGATGAATCTAGATGCAAAAATCCTCAACAAAATACTGGCTAACTGAATCCAACCACATGTAAAAGAGATAATCCACCATCATCAAGTGGGTTTCATACCAGGGATGCAGGGATGGTTTAACATAAACAAGTCAATAAATATGATACAAACATAATCAGAATTAAAAACAAAAATCACATAATCATCTCAATAGGCATAGAAAAATTATTTGATAAAATCCAGCATCGCTTTATGATTTAAATCCTCAGCAAAATCCAGACAGAAGCGACATACCTTAAGGTACTAAAACCATCTGTGACAAACCCACAGCCAACAACATTCTATTGAATGGGGAAAAGTTAAAAACATTCTCCCTGAGAACTGGAACAAGACAAGGATGCCCACTCTCATCACTCCTCTTCAACATAGTATTGGAGGTCCTAGCCAGAGCAATCACACAAGAGAAAGAAATAGAGGGCATCTAGATCAGTAAAGTAGAAGTCAAACTGCTACTGTTTGCTGATGATATGATCGTATACCTAGAAAACTATAAAGATTCAACCAAAAGTTCCTAGAACTGGTAAATAAATTCAGCAAAGTTTCAGGATACAAAATTAATATACACAAATCAGTAGTCCTGCTATACATGAATAGCAACAAAGCTGAGAATCAAATAATGAACTCAACCCCTTTTACAATATCTGCAAAAGAAAAAAAAAAAGGACTATACTTAACCAAGGAGGTGAAAGACCTCTACAAGGAAAACTACAAAACACTTCTGAAAGAAATCACAGGTGACATAAACAAATAGAAACATATCCCATACTCATGGATGGGTAGAACCAATAATTGCGAAATGCAGTCTACACATTTAATGCAATTTCTATCAAAATATCACCATCATTCTTCATAGAACAATAAAAAAATCCTAAAATTCATGTGGAACCCAAAAAGGGCCCTCATAGCCAAAGCAAGATTAAGCAAAAAGAATATATCTGGACGCATCACATCACCTGACTTTAAACCAAACTATAAGGCCATGATCACCAGAACACCATAGTACTGGTATAAAAACAAGCGTATAGACCAATGGAACAGAATAGAGAACCCAAAGATAAAGCCAAACACTTAGAACCAACTGATATTGAACAAAGATCATTATTCCCCACAAAAACATACTGTGGGGAAAGGACACCTTATTCAACAAATAATTGGATAATTGGTAAGTCAAGTGTCGAAGAGTGAAACTGGATCCTCATCTCTCACCTTATATAAAAATTGACTTAAGATGGGTCAAAAACTTCAATTTAAGACCTAAAACCATAAAAATTCTAGAAGATAACATTGGAAAAACCCATCTAGATATTGGCTTAGGCAAAGACTTCATGACCAAGAGCCCAAAAGCAAAGTTAACAAAAACAAAGGTAAATAGATGGAACTTAATTCAACTAAAAAGTTTCTACACGGCAAAAGAAATAATCAACAGTGTCAACAGACAACCCATTGAGTAGGCGAAAATCTTCTCAATCTGTACATCTGACAAAGGATTAATATCCAGAACCCATAAGGAACTCAAACAAATCAGCAGGAATAAAACAAACAATCTTATCAAACAGTAGGCTAAGGACCTGACTAGACAATTATTAAAGAAGATTTACAAATGGCCAGTAAACATATCAAAAAATGCCCAACATCACTAATGATCAGGGAAATGCAAATCAAAACCACAGTAGTATACCACCTCACACCTGAAAGAATGGCCATAATCAAAAAATAAAAAAAAAAATTAATAGATATTGGTGTAGATTTGGTGAAAAGGGAATACTTTTGCACTGTTGGAGGGAGTGTAAACTAATACAACCACTATGGAAAACAGTGTGGCGACTCCTTAAAGAACTAAAAGTAGATTTTTAGACCCTACTCCTTTTCCAGAGGAAAAGAAGTCATTATATGAAAAAGATACTTGAGCATGCATGTTTATAGCAGCACAATTCACAACTGAAGAAATATGGAACCAACCCAAATGCCCATCAATCAATGAGTGGATAAAGAAAGTTATATATATAATTTTAAATTATATATATAAAATTTTATATTATATATATATATATACATATATATATATACATATATATATATATAGAGAGAGAGAGAGAGAGAGAGAGAGAGATATTAGTATTCCCATCACAGGTCATTAGAGAAATGCAAATCAAAACCACATTGAGATACCATCTCATGCCAGTTAGAATGGCGATCATTTAAAAATCTGAAGACAACAGATGCTGGAGATGATGTGGAGAAACTGTCATTATTCACAGACTTCATGATTACTACATACAGACATTCTCAAAGAATCTACATTGAGAATTAATAAGTAAATTGGAAAATACTGCTAGGTCAATATACCAAAGTCATTATACTAAACCAATTTTATGTCCATATATTTTCACAGTTAGAAAATAAAATTGATAAGTGATTTTTAAAAACTTGAAGAATTTCTCCTAATTGTTAAAAAATTATAGCTTCATGTATTACATTTATTCATGTGATCTAATTTGAGTTAGTTTTGTTTAAAGCATGAGATTTGGTCAATGTTTGTTTTGTTTTTGTTTTATTTATGGAGATTCAATAGTTCCAGCACTCATTTTTTCAAAGACTATCTTCCTCTACTGAATTGCTATGAATCTATTTAGAAAACAAATTGGGCATATTTGTGTGAGTCCATCAGTAAGCTTTTCATTTTATTCCATTGATCTAGATGTCTAGCCTTTCACCAAGAAAATATGTCTTGGTTGCTGTAGTGATATACTAAAGTTTAATATAAGGTAGAGTGATTCCTCCACTTTATTCTTCTTTTTAAGATTGAATTATCTATTCTAGACCTATAATTTTCCACATAAATGTTAGAGTAAGCTTGTCATATTATTATAAATTTATATATACTGGAAATATTTATTTAAAAGTAATAGTTAAGCATAAAATACTCGATTTCTTCTCTTCTATAGTTAAATAGAATACAATACTTTTAATAAGCTAAATTTGTGCTACTATTACTATCAATCTGCCATTAAGAATGAGGGATTTGGAGGCACATAAAATTTTGGTAGCATCTTATATACAGTGCTACTTATTTGAGAAAGATTGGATACAGGAAAGAATAATCATAGTATCATCGCCGGGCGCGGTGGCTCAAGCCTGTAATCCCAGCACTTTGGGAGGCCGAGGCGGGTGGATCACGAGGTCAAGAGATTGAGACCATCCTGGTCAACATGGTGAAACCCCGTCTCTACTAAAAATACAAAAATTAGCTGGGCATGGTGGCGCGTGCCTGTAATTCCAGCTACTCAGGAGGCTGAGGCAGGAGAATTGCCTGAACCCAGGAGGTGGAGGTTGCGGTGAGCCCAGATGGTGCCATTGCACTCCAACCTGGGTAACAAGAGCGAAACTCCGCCTCAAAAAAAAAAAAAAAAAAAAAAAAAAAAAAGAATAATCATAGTATCTTGTTTTGACCACATGTGCCTACATCATGCTCAGGAAAGCACGGTGAAATTTGACAGAAGAACCTAGATATTCAAAACTCTTGTTTTCCGTTTTATATTGCAGGCGTCTTGTGTGAGGACTGGTGTCATCCAAGCTAGCCTGGCTTTCCTTGACCTGAGATAAAGAATAATCTAGCCTGTAGCTGCAAGAAGATATCTTTGGATTTTCTGTTTTGTCACTGTCACAAGCCATGTCCTTGAACCTGTAGAGCAATGCCACAACTAATTTAAAAAATAACATCCCAAGACTATCTCTTTAAACAGTTTCCTTCCCTGAATTCTTTTTTATCCTGTTAATAAAAACAAGCCCTGGCTAGAGCTTGCAGTAATTTGGAGGCGTGGCTCACCCCTTAGCCACACTTTCTGAAGGCTGCCAAGTCCTGAGTGTGCCCCTTATGCTTCCGTCTCCAACTCCAATCCTGGCTGTAAGTGGATGGATCCGTAATCAATGCAAGATCTTAGGTCTTCCCATTTCTCAGAGGAATTCAGAACCATAATAAGAACATGTTAGTCAACCTGAGGACGTAACTACCTGGCAGCCAAAGCTGTCACTGCGTGGACGTTATCTTTAGCCAACACACCCTGACTCCTCTTACACCAAGTTTTTTGTGAGACCAAAAATGATAAATACTGTCTGTATTTTGCCAAGCCAAAAAAAAAAAAAAAAAAAAAAAAAAAAAAAAAAAAAGCATTAGAACAGAGGCCAGACCAGTGGTAGGTCTCATAAGTATAAATATTCCTCAAAATCAGAGGGAAATAGTAGAAAGATTTCTTTGAACATGTAAACATAGGGAAAGATAAATCATTCTTGGCACAAATGTCCTAAGGGCATATTTTTAATTCTAAGAGTGTGGGTGGTTTCCTGGAAGCAAAATGTGCAACACGGTGGGCTTTTTTCCCTTTGTTTATATGCTGTTTTCTCTAAAATATGTTCCTAATTGTTCTGCATTATGTAGAAAGTTGTATTAAGTAGACTGAAATGGTCCTTTAGAATCCTTTTATATTTTTGTCCTTCTACATTGTACCTTGTCACTTTTATATTTCATATTTTTTAGTAAAGCTTCAATCAAGTTTAAATCTATTGAACCCATACTATATGTGTATGTAGAAAAGAAAATGATGTGAGTGGCTGCTTTGTTGCATTTATATATATGCATATATATGTATAATATTAAACATGGTGCTTATTTCAAGACAATTATAAGACATAAATAAAGTTTTAAGAATTGTTGACTATTATGCCGGACGCAGTGGCTCACGCCTGTAATCCCAGCACTTTGGGAGGCCAAGATGGGGGGATAACGAGGTTAAGAGATCGAGACCATCCTCGTCAACATGGTGAAACCCCGTCTCTACCAAAAAAAAAAAAATACAAAAAATTAGCTGGGCATGGTGGCACGTGCCTGTAATCCCAGCTACTCAGGAGGCTGAAGCAGGAGAATTGCCTGAACCCAGGAGGCGGAAGTTGCGGTGAGCAGAGATTGTGCCATTGCACTCCAGCCTGGGTAACAAGAGCAAAACTCTGTCTCAAAAAAAAAAAAAAAAAAAAATGTTGACTATTCAGAAGGTATGTAAATATCTAAAAATATTAAGAGAAAGAATTAGGTGGGTTTTTTTTAAATTGTCCAGAAGCTGCAATGAGCATCACACAGCAGGGGTTATGCTTTTAAATTATTTTCTCACAGTTATTATTTCTTTCTTTTAACACGAGATACATTCATAGGGATTTTTGGAAGGTGAGGAAAGGGAAAGGGTCGGGATACTATTCTGTTTTTGTTTGTGTGTTTGTTTTATCGTTTGAGACAGGACCTTGCTCTGTCAGCAGGGGTGGAGTGCAGTGGCATGATCACGGCTCACTGCAGCCTTGCACTTCTGGGCTCAAGTAATCCTCCCAATTCAGCCGCCTAAGCAGCTGGGACTACAGGCAAGTACCACCATGCCCTGTTAGATTTTTTTAAAATTTTTTTGTAGAGACAGAGTTTCACCATGTTACTGAGGCTGGTCTCAAACTCCTAGGCAAGTGATCCTCCTGCCTCAGCCTCCCAAAGGGCTAGAATTACAGCGTGCACCATTGTGCCTGGCCTTATTTCTTTGTTTTTGACTTGAAACTTTTGATTTGATGTCTTTTGCTATTTAATCCTCTTATTTTTTAAATCTTCCCTTCTCTTCCTCTACACTGCAAATTTCTGCCCATGTCCTCTTCTGCATATGGTGAGCTGATTCTCCAGGCTAATTTGCTCTGCTTGGGAATGCATCACAAGAAAGCCCGAAGAAAAAATGCCTTCTTCAGTGTCTTGCAATTTAGGCTTATTAGTTACGTTGAAGTTACGAATGTTTCATTTTCCAGATTTTCTGATCTCTCCCTTTTATCCTTCCCGTAAGTAGTTTAGCAAGACTAGAACTGCATCAAAATTGCAGGAAAATCTCGGACCACTAGTGGATTATTTCTTGTAAGTAATACCAAACAGTTAAATTTTCCCCTAAATTAATATACTTTTAAAAATACTGAATATGCCTTTTAACTTTTCTTAACACTGGAAAAGATCTGTATTTATCCAGAAGACAAACAATGTACATATTCACCTTATATAAGCTTCTCTTGCAATGAACACAGTTTCTACTTAAGTCGTGTACCAACTTTTGGTTCACTTGCTATAGATACAAAAAAAAAAAAAAATCTGAGATCATCATAGGGAGCACATGTCAGAATAACAACAAAAACCACTGGTCATTTAAGATAGTGCTTATTGAACACTTTGAACAAGCCAACACCTCTTTTAAATGCTTAACCTAAATGATCTCATTTAATTCTTACAAAAATCCTGTGTGGTTGGTAATCCACAAATTAACATCATTTGGCATACGAGGTCACTGACCCACAGAGAGTGTAAATGAATTGCTCAAGATCACACAGCTAGAAAGAGGTTGAACTATGAGTAAAACACACAGTTCATTCTAGAAAGTATATCCTTAATCACAATCCTACACTTCTTTTCAGCCAAGGGAAGAATGCACAGAACAATTGAAAATATCACTTGAATATGTTGCATTTTAATATGGCTTTTGGAGGATTCATTATCAGGTATTGTCCTTTCATTTTTGACTTACAAAACAGACTTTTTTATTATGATTCCATTCACTTAGTTCTTATTCATATTATAAAAGCAAGATATGGTGTTTCATAATGGACTACAAAGTAAGGGAATTTTATATTTTGATAACAGAAGATCATAGTGTGTAAGATGATCCACATGTCATGCAACAATATCAATGATAATATGTCACTCTCCTTTCTTTAAATGTCAATTCCTTGATGACTCTGACACTCCACATAGACCTCTCACGAGCTTTGAAACTCTACCTTCCATGTCTGCTGCCACCAACTTTTCCTTGCATACAAACCCAAATTTGCTTTCCCACTTAGCTTTTCTGGTTTCCATTAGTAGAACCACTATTGCCAGAAAAAAATGAGAATTAATTTTCTTTCTCCTTTTCCCCAGACTCTACCTCTAAAATACTTTAATTCTTTCTTCTCTTTTTACCTTAGTGCTAAGGCCATACTTGAAATGGTTTGTCATTTCTTGATTAGACTTCTGTAATGGTGTCTTCATCATCATTGAAAACCTACCTTCCAAACAGCTAAAAGATGGATTTCCTCACATGCAGATCCTAATATGCTACTAATTTGCTTGATGGCTTTAGTAGCTTCTCATATGCTCAGGGTTAATTTCAGCTCCCTGAAACTCTTTCAAGCGTCTACTGAGGTTGCATTTCTGCAACGTCCCAAAATGTCCACACGTATCCTTCACATCAACCACAGCTAGGTACATTCAGCTTCTCAGTTGACCAAATGTTCTTACACCCCATCCATCACTTTGTTCACAATATCATGGATCCCACCCCTTACTTAATCGCCTGGGCGACTTCTATTTTTCACCCAGGACAGATAAATCAATATTTACATTTAGAAATAATTTCTCATTGAAGTCCCACATCTCTCAAGTAAAGTAAGGATTTTTTTGTGTGTGTGTGCTGCTACTGTATTGTGGCTACTTCAACTTATTCAATTTATATATGATTAAACTTAGTCAGCCATCTCTAGTCATTTTTTTATGTGTATCTCTCCATTGCGAGGTTTTAGAAGACAGAGACTATGTATAAATCATATCTACATCTCAAAACCTTGAATTTTGACTGACACATTGTATGTGTTTAACACATGCTTGTTGAATTGAATTGAAATGTTTATCAGAAAGATTGTTTGGTGGCCTTAAACAACAAGGACAAAAACACAATGATGGAAAATTGAATATAAGAGAAAAATAGCTTTCAGAACATTATGGCACTTTGCACATTAAATACAATCACCTCCACATTCTTTTTATATGTTCAGGTTAATTTATAATACAAGCAATGTTCCAAGATTTCCGATTATGGTACCTCAAGATTTTCAATCATCAAGACTCAATTATTTGCAATACATACAGCAAATTTATATAGACGCTCCTCATCACATCAACCTGAAAGTAAAAATGGACTCACAATTCTTATTAAAACCCATTTTTCTCTCTTTTTTCAAATACTCTACAGAAACTCTAGACCCTTCACAAATTCCTCTTGAGTAGTTCTTGTAGACTGCAAACAGGTTCCCAAGTATGCTGGATAAACTAGTACTCCTAATGACCTGTGGTACTGCTAGGCTTCTTTTCCCCTGCTATAGCTTGCCCTGTCTGTGCTTTCTGTCTCTACTGATGCCTTCTGGTGGCATAGGCATCTTTGTTCTGAGCAAGACACTATTAATGCTGAAAGTACTAATGTTCAACTCTCTCCACTTCTACAGGACTGCCATTAAAGCCAACCTAGATTAGCAAAAGAATAAACACATATTTGGAAAACTAAAAAAAAAGCATCCAAAAATTTTCTGTAAAGAATATTATTTTAAAAATATTGTGATTAGAGTTTTTATGGCAAAATCAGAATTTCTATTTAAATTTACTTACATTTCTTTAGCAGTTTGGAATCATTATTTTTGAATTTCCATGTGAGAAAATGCTCCTAATATTTATAGTCACAAATCCTCTAAAGATTAAGGCCTTCCTGACACTAATGTCCACTGATGTCCAGGCAGCAACTGCAGGTGGCCAGTGTGAATGGTGCTGATGTCTGTGCTGTTGGCTTCGTCTCATGTTTGGAATCTAAACACATGCTTCACACTGCCCAGGTCTTTTTTTCTTTCTTTCTTTTCCTATTTTTATTGCAACTGCGTTGCTGTGGACTCTAGTGTATGTTCATGGAGATCAAACTAAAGGACAATCTGAGAACTGTGTCTCGAAACACCCTTCTTTTCAGAACTCATGCTATGCTTCTTGATATAGTGAAGAAATTATTCAGTATAAATTACTTTTCTTCTTGGAATAAATTACGTGTGATGAGGAACCTTGGCACTTTATGTAACCACACTAGGGACACAGCCATATGCTACTCCAGGTAGGTTTAGGGTAAGGGTCACTGAAGTTAGGTTTGATAAAGGAACCCTCGATTCACTAATAAATTTCTAAACGTTTTTCAGTGATAATTTTTGAAACAAAAATAACCTGTTTCATTTTATTAAACTCTAGGATGGACGTGGTGGCTCACACCTGCAATCCCAGCACTTTGGGAGGCCGAGACAGGCATATCACTTGAGGTCAGGAGTTTGAGACCAGCCTGGCCAACATGGTGAAACCCCATCTCTACTAAAAATATAAAAATTAGGTGGGCAATGTGGCTCATGCCTGTAATCCCAGTTACTCAGAAGGCTGAGGCAGGAGAATTGCTTGAACCTGGCTGGCAGAGGTTGCAATGAGCTGAGGTCACACCATTGAACTCCAGCCTGGGAGAGAGAGCAAGACTCTGTCTCAAACAAAACAAAACAAAACAAAACAAAACAAAACAAAACAAAACAAAACAAAACAAAACAAAACAAAACAAAACACAAAACAAAACAAAACAAAAGAAACCAAAAACACATCCAGTTAACAGGACTATCCTTTACCCAGGTAATCTGACTAACTGAGGTATTACTGTATGATTTGATCCTGGAATTTAAAATAAACCTAAGAAACCCTTAGAAAGAAATAATCCAAAAAATCCTTAAATAGTTTCAAAAAATAAACCCAAGTCTGCCACGTGTTGCCAATGTCTGAATTGTTCTTAGAGAGTCAGGGGTGGAGTAAAAGCTGCAGAAGCAAGTTCATAAATACAAAGTCCTCACCTAATTATTCCACAGGCAATTTTCAGGTGGCTTCATTAGGTAGTGGGAAAAAGAGTGGGCAGGGATGAGAGGATTTTCTTCTAATCTCTGTCTCAGAACACCGCTGGATTTCACTCGATCTGCAGGAAAATTTCCAAAACCTAACTATAATAATTTTTCTCATTTTAAAGAAAAAGAAGTGGCAATTACAGTAACAATGAGTGCCAAATTTGCTTTGATTCTTTTTCCAGGCCATCTGCTCTTCTCTTTGTGCTTGTATTGTAGCGTCTATTGAGATCATTGAACAAGATAAATGAGAATAAGCAAAATAGACTCTACTTCACTGAATCCTAAATTGCTCAAATATATAGTCTTCTTGTTGAAGAAGTCATCTTTAAATTTAAAACTCAAGTAAATATAGAAAATTCAAGTAATTTTTTTATGTGTACTGTATTGATTTGGGTAAAAGCTAAGCTGCTGTAACAGAAACCAAAAGAAAAAGAAAAAGAAACTTATACAACAGTATTGGATTTTTTAAATGTAGTTTATTTCTCTATTGTGTAATAGCCAGAAGTGGATACCATTTCAAAAATTGAAACCACACTGAAAAATATTTAGAAATGTATTAATGAATCAAGAGTTCCCATATAAAATCTAATTCCAATGACCCTTTCCCTAAACCTACCTGGGGTAGTGTTAGGGTCTCTAATAGCCACAAGTGAGTTGTCCAGAGTCAACCAAGAGGCTCTGCCATCGGCATATTTTGGTTGTTTTTTGTTTGTAATTTGCCAGATAAAGGAAGCGAGAGCCAGATCTGATGAAGACCGTGAAATATCACCCAGAATTTCTGACTTTGTGCTGCACGGAGAAAGAGAATGAAATTTTGAGTTGTCTTAATTGGCGGGAAAGAGAGAGTGTATTGTATACATAGAAAAAATGGTGTGTTTGTCTGGAATTCGGGAGAAGAGAGAAGTCAGAGTGGCAGATGGAGGCTTCCTGACTTCCAGTATTCCTTCTCTCTGTGCGAGACGAGAAAGTTCTTCAAAGTTTATAGCTTACACTACAGTATAAGGAGTTACAATATCTTGTTCTATGGCCATTATCTGCTATTAGCATAAACATCCACCCATGTATATATATATACATATTCTCTAAATCAGCTGTGTCTTAAATCAGCTACCATGACTTGCTCCAGCATTTCTGAACAGAACTGGGCAAGCTCCAAACCCTGGTGCATGCTATTCCTTATTTGGAAACCCTCCTGACCTTAATCTGACTAGCTTCCTCTTCCTCATCTTTTTCCTTGTCTTCCTTGTCTTCTTATCTGTTCAGGAAATTTTCAAGTTTTTAGCCAATCGGGTCAAGCATAGAATGTGAGGTCCCATTCTGGCCAAAGGAAACTAGCAGTAGGGCAATTGCATGAGGTCATGAAAGTTATAAATGTGGCTGTCTCCTTTGTTCACGTGTGCTCTTGTGGTAAGACTGCCTGTGAGTTGCACCCTTTCTGCTGAAAGTAAACTAGCCTTGCTGAGTGATCCATTGGCTCCATGTGGATTCTTCTGGACGTTATAAACTCATTTCCAACCTCTCCTTCTTTCTTTTAGTAACAGAACCCCTCAACTTTTACCTGGGAACATATATACCTTCACACTCTGCAAGCTACTTACTAGTGATGTGAGGCCATGTAGATTAAATTCAAGCTGATGAAGTATAAAAGAATCTGAAGTATGCAGTTTTTTGGTCATCTCTTGACGGATGCTTACTCTGCAATTTCCACTTTCTAATGGCTGAAAAATACTGACAGTCTAAGAAACCATAGGTTGAAGATAGAAGACCACTCCCAACCCTGGAATGCTCATCGTTGAAGTGTTTATTTGTTTAACAATCTAGTGAAAGTTTAAAAACACGGCATCAAGAGATGAAATCTATGTCTTCTTTTTTCGAAAGCCTTATGACTTCTTATACAAAGGAGGATAGCAGAGTGATGCTATATGACTTTCTTAGCTTGGCCAGAAGAGGTTTTGTGGCTTCTACTTGGTTTTCTCAGAATGCTCATCTCCAAGATGCTCCCTATTGGAGCTCAGCTGCCCTGTTGTGTTATGTCCAAGGCCACATGTAAGTGCTTGATTGACAGTTCCAACTGAACCAAGCCTTCATGTCCTCCCACACCAAGCACAGCTATGTCAGTAAAGAAATGTCCAGGCTGCCCCCCAACATTTGAATCACCCTCAGGCATACAAGCTTTCTCAACTGAGGCCCCAGATATCTTGAAACAAGCTAAGCCATTCCCTCTGTCTCCTATCTGAATCCCTAACCCATAGTATCTGTGAGCATCAGAAAATGTTTTAAGTATTTTGAGGTATCCATAGTAAAACAACTTAGCCTGTACTGAAACTAATCCAAATGCCATAAAAATTATTTAAATAATTTCTTTGTCATAATTAAACAGACCATTTTAAGGGTCCCAAACAATCTTGAATGTTACTCATTGTCTTAGCAACTATTTACCTATAACTAAGAAACCAGGAAATAGGGCAATTCTGTCAAAAACCATTTGGAACTGGAGGAAAAGAGAGGCTGATCTGAAATTTGAATCTATGATACTTTATCAAGAGAATGTGTTTAGCTTGTTGGGCTGACGTCATTCAAGCTTGTGTCTTCCTTCCTTCCCCGTATAACTTGCTGCTCAGAGGTCTGAGAGTGGATTATACGTTTGAGTTAAGTTTAGCTTATGGTGTATACCTACATAATAAAGTTGTGATTGAAAGCTTTTCTGTTAACCTGTATCTCTGGGCTGCTACACAGCTTTATAGTATTGAAATAATTAACTGCTTGCCTCTTAGTTTGCCTTTAAGTCCCTGTGTATACATGGACAACTGCTAGCACTTGCGATCGGGTCTACAGTATGTATATGTTCTAACTCCATAACTTTAAAAATCCCATTTTAGAAGGTAAATCTCTCATCTCTATTAGTTTTTCATCTTTAATATCATTAAAATGGAGACAAATGCTGTGACAATTATATTACACTCTAATCTCCACCAACCTATACAGAGATAGATGTAAATATAAATTATGCTGCATTCTTGGGCCATAAGCCATTTTGCTTGAGAGAAAAAGGTTGCAATCATTGAAACTATCCTCCAAAAGTATGACCATGAAAATGTCAGTGTAGGGACCTGCCTGTATACCACTTACCTGAGCCTCATTTTCCTCTCCAGCAAAAGGAGACAATTGAATCTCCATTGCATCTCTCCCAGTATGGTTGTCAAATCACACAATGTGAACAGTTCAGAGCTACTTTTATAAAAGACTCTTGTAGTCTTATTAGTCAGCCAACTGGAGACCAGTATTAACTAAGGAAACTGAACACACATCCCATAAGTTATACATAGGCAAAATGAGTCCAAAAATTTAAACATTTCTGTACCCTCTCTTTTGTTTCTTTATATAGATGAAGTCCTAGTAAGTGATAGACTGAAGATGAAAATCCAGTGGCCATACCTTCCCATATTTGGAGACAGGATGAAAAATCAAAATTAGCTTGAATTCTGTTAACTTCCTCGCTTCTCTGTTTCCTTCTGCGTTGTTGATTCATTTTCTTTCTAATGCTACAGATGAAATTCCCACAGGCCAGGTTTATTTCATCGGGTTATACAAACTATCTAAACCATATAAAAACCTTTTCTTTAAAATACTCTTTTGTTTGCACTCTTGAAAATGCTTGGACAACCAAATGAGGGTCTATCATGTGTGGGGAAAGCTCTCTCAGTGCATGAGGAGGCCACAGGCAAGGACACAAGAGACAGGAGAGTGGCTCCTCCTGGGTCTGCCACTCACTGATGACTCTGACTCATTCTCCAAAGCCCATGTCCCTCATCTGTAAACGATGGGTAGTACTGAACTATTTCAAGTGTCTTTCATTTCTAAGATCTTGCAATCATATTTATTTAAAGAATAGTAGTTAAGAGTGTGGGTTCTTGAGCCCATTGCCTGGGCTGAAATCCCAGTTCTCCCACTTACCATCTGTATAACCTTGGGTGAATGACTTAACTTTATATTTCTCAGCCATCTCATCTGAAAAAGAAATGTGCAAATGATTGACTCTACCTCATAAGGTAATGTGAATATTAAATGGGGCAATATGTATGTGATGACTAGGATGGTGCCTGGCACTTATCAGGCTCAATATGCATTTAATTACACTGCACATGAAACAGCTCTCTTTTATTTCCTCCTCTTCAGGTGCCAGGCATGTGCTAATCTTTGTGTTCTCATTTCTTTTATCCTTCATAACAACTATTTGAAGTTGATTTTGATTTTCTTGATAAGAAAAATAAGGTTCAGAGAGCTCAAAAGCCCCCAAATCACAAAACTAGTCAATTGTGGAGCAACGTCCTCACCGTAGATTTAGCTGGCACCAAACCATTGTCTTTAAAATTTGCATAGCCGTAAAATATGAATTGTTGAAAATTGTAAGAAACGGCTAGATATAGCATATACTCTAATCTTTAGAATTATAGGACTATTTGAAGATAGTTCAGCATGCACTCCTGAGTCTGTTGTCGTTGTTGCAGTCACCTGTTTTTTCAGTGGCCCTTTTTGGCAAGCTTTTAATTCCTCCTAGTCTGGTCATTTTTTTTTCTTCAGTTCCATTTCTCTAAAACAATCTGAATCCTATATCCAAATACCCTGTTTCAGCATTTTCCCCAGGGCACATACAGGCAAAGGACATGGTTTGTGTGTCCTTATAGTAACCAGGCAGTCCAGATGTCAGTAATTTCCACGTGAAATTTTTATCTGCTAGCTGGGTAATTTCTTTCCTCTTCTCTTTTCCTAACCTGGAGGAGGGAGAGAAAGAGAAAAACAAAGTGATCCTCAGTCAGTGGAAGGGGGAAAGAAGCAAAGGGACCGACTGGGACTAAACCAGGGGATGTCTGGAATGGGCATGGTAGGGAGGTGACACTAACAAGTGGAAGTCCAGCCTGTGACTCAGACACCTGAAGTCTGGTGAAGAATTTGGACATGGATAGAAAGCAGTGACCCCAGGGGCGCAAGGGAGAGAGCTGTCTGTGGAAGAGTTCCTGATGGATGAGCTGCTGTCCGTGAGTGCACGGACGATGAGCATTTTCTCAATGTGGCCCTTCTGAATTAGTCAGAGTTACAAAGACGTATCAAGACCTTTGTGGCAAGGGCAGCACTTTAAATGTCCTTTAAATGGAGCTTATCAGTTGCTTAAGGACTTATCATTAAAAAGCATACAATTAAGTTATATTTCCTGAGTATACATTGACTAACAGATATGACAAGTCAGCTTGTCCTATCTTGATCACTTCATTCTCCTTCTCTTGAGGAATGAAGAAAAGAGGTACATTCGTTGCTAACAAGAATCTTGTCTAGAGTCATAAAAGCAACAAGAAACAGGCTAGTAGATCGGGCTTCATTCACAAAACCAAACATGAATTAGGCCAAATGGTTGAAGCAGACAAAGTATGACTTTGAAACCCCATGGTACACTTTCAGCACCTTTTCTCCCTGGCCTGGCAGACAAGGTACCGTCCAGACCTCTCTTCTCTCTTCTTGACACCTCTTTGCTCAGAAAATCCCTTTGAAGGATAAACTTGAGTGTGGTTATGCCTTCTTCTTTCCTCCAGAGGCGCTCTCATTTCAGCAGGGGATCCTGAGGAAGGAGTCATTGGGGCTTAAAACATGGGTGTCCAATGGTGGGCTTTCAGGGAGTGATGGAGTTATCAGGGAGTGACAGGTTTTTCTGCCCCCTTTAGAGCTCAGCACAGGAGAAACAACTACTTTGTTATCTTTATTAGGCAGCCTGCATGCTAACTGCTCTCTGGGGTAGGGGCTCCCTGTTGGAATCTCTTCAGCCTTCAATACTAGTTCCTAAAATGGGAACTTTTTAAATCTATTGTGAGTCATAACAATCATATTCTCTCTGTCTCTCATTTATTTGTTTTTAATGGAAAGGCTGAAACAGAGATGTTGAGGAAAAAAAATATCTTCACAGAGCCCTGCAGCGACAGTATCAGTATCGTTTCAAACTGGACAAATCACTAGGGTTACGAAACAACTCATCCTTGTTAGTAATCTTAGACTTGATCACTCCTGCCCACAAACCTTGAACCTCCCTTCACCCAGCTTCAGGGTAAAGCAAAATAATTCTGGATAAGGTGAAAAGTGGATCCTGTGAAGATTTATCTAAAGCATTGTCTCAGTTCTCTCAAAAGATAGATTACATCTTTGGCCAACTGCTTTCCACATTTCTTTCTCCCCACACCAGGATGTATATTTAAAATAACATTTATTTACAAAACTGTATCTTAGCAACCGTGGCACAGCACAAGAGTGTGTTATCTAAAGCAAACCAATTCTGGTCATAAACTACATAAGCAAAGCAACCAAATGTGATTGGTAGGGCTTTCCTGAGATACCGTGAGCCTGAGGTGTCACATGAGATTAAAGGCATATTTTTCAGACTTGAGATGATTCATCATTCATGTTTAACTCAAGGGATGGGCCACACGTTTATTCATAATTATTGAAGCGTAAAATTTTAGAACTGAAAGGGATATAAGAAACCTAGCCCAGTTTTGTGATATTATAATGGGGTAAAAAAAAAAAAAAAGAAAGGATAATTTGCTATCTCAGAACAACAGATGTTTAAGTAGCAGAGCTGGTGTGAGCAATCAGGTTTCTTGACTTTAGTCCAGTTACTCTAGTAATTTTTGTATGAGAACACTGATCTGTTCTTTATTCCACATGGACCCATTTAAATTCCCACGTAAAATGAATGCATGGTTCTCTGAATGCATTGTTTCAACATGTGTGAATATAGATTTGACAAATCTTTTATGTTTGTACAAGAAATAGATTACATTTTCAGTTTACGTAACTCACAACCTACTCATATTACCTTTGCAGAGATTATAGAAACTGAAAATTACACATTAGACCGGAAATCTAAGCGATTGCTTGTGATCAATGACAAAACCTATTTTTTGTTTATGTCCAAATTAAAGGAGGCTGATGTAGTTTAGCGAGGCAGTGCTAAACGTGAGGCTTTTGGAGTCGAACAACATCAGTTTGAATCCCAGCTCTAGTTTCTAACCATTAATGCTTCCTGGGGGTAGTCGTCTGACATCTCTGGTGCCAGTACTTTCAACAAAAAAATTAAGATATATTTACATGTATGGAGCTATGGGACAATTAAATGAGATAATTTATGTAAAATGCTTTAACAGTTCCTGGCAAAGAGTTGTATACACGTTAACTCTTTTCATTTGTAATGTTAAGTAAACCATTGAGAGAACACCAAGGGTAAGTTCTAACCATATCTTTCTTCTTTTGGTCTGAGAGCACATATTCAAATTCCAAACATCAAGCTCTACTATGAAGGATACTCCAGTGGCTGTCTCACAAATTATGGCACCCACTAATACTTCATACTTTCTAATTTAGGTCACATCCTTGACCTGGTCAGCCTGTAACATTTCCATTTTGTGTAATTATAAAGCTTTCATTTGAGTAGCATAAATATTTTTAAGCATCTTTACCCTAATAGTTACCTACATAGGAAGAAGGTGCAAATAGAGTCAAATAAGTTTGACAACTACTCTGAGGAAACAGAGCTCCTCAGTGAAGGAGGAAAAGCAGGAATCCAGGTCTCCTTTATTCCAGACTGTGGGTTTTACCAAAAACTGCACTTTCAAATCAAAACAAGTGCTTCCAATTTCCTTCTTTTCCTCACCCCAAACGATCTTGCAGAGTGTTATGCTTTTGGCTAGAATGTCTCAACATCCCACAATTTCTGTTTCCTTAAGGCATGAACAAAGACTATCTTAAAAAATGTTACCCAGCATTTTTGCTAAAGATGCTTTTCTGAACCTCATCCTAGACCTACTGAATGAGAATTTTCAGAATTGGGCATTTTAAAAAGCTTCAGTTCATTCTTATACACACTAAAGAGAAGCACCAGCCAGCAGGATAAAGTCCCATTGCTTAGTTTCAAATACAAGCCCCTCCACATTTGGCTTCTGCCTACATCTTCATACTTATCTGAGCTGCAATTCCCACCACTGAACTTCAGCAAATTCAGTAGGTCAGTCGATCTGACCTTACCTATGTTTACTTTCCTCAGGCCTTTGCACTCATTCCTCTGTCTGGAAAATCTCTCATTCCCACCCATCTCCACCTACTCATCAAACTGCAATTATTCCTGAAACTAGATTAGGCTGCTCCTACTTTTCCCAGCCTTTCCACTATCCCTAGAAGCAAAATCAATTACAGCTGCAACTTCTCCTTGGAGTGTGTATATTTATCTGTTTGCACCCTATGCCCTCAGTTTTTAGATACAAGGGAATAAATAAATATTTGAAGAAAGAATAATAAGGTGCTTAGGGATACGATAGCTGTCACGATGGTACTTCTGTAAATCGCTTAGTTGCAATCACATACAGACTATTGACTACGGAGTGCCATCATTTCAAGATAATGCCATTGTTGCCAAAATACAAACATTATCTATTATATTCATGGTAATATGCAGCATTAGAAATGTATTTTCTTTTCCTGAGACAGAGTTTCACTCTTGTCGCCCAGGCTGGAGTGCAATGGTGCGATCTCAGCTCACTGCAACCTCCACCTCCTGGATCAAGAGATTCTCCTGCCTCAGCCACCCAAGTAGCTGGGACTGCAGGTGCCTGCCACCACGCCCAGCTAATTTTTGTATTTGTAGTAGAGATAAGATTTTGCCATGTTGGCCAGGCTAGTCCCAAACTCCTGACCTCAGGTGATCCGCCAGCCTCAGCCTCCCAAAGTGCTGGGATTACAGGTGTGAGCCACCACACCCAGCCTAGAAACGTATTTTCAGAACAAATAAGAACCTTCCTTTTAGTCAGTATCTGCTCCAACTGGCACAATATCAGAAGTTTTTTTTTCTTCTCTCTCTCTCTTTTTAAAAATATCTTTCTGGGTCAGTGCTGCCTCTAAGAATTAGAAACTTACTTCCAACATGAATAAGCAGTTTTGTGGTTTTACTAACATTTAAACTGATGAGAAGATTTGGAAGCGCTACCGTTTATTACAGTCTTCATATTTCTTTTTTTTCTTCTGCTCTTAACAGACCAGATAATTGTTCGCTGACCAGTTTTATTTGCGTTTTCAATTCAGTTCCTTAGGAATTTCATGTTGATTTTGTAGTTGCTGCACTTTTAGGTGACCGCCTAGGAAATTCCACTGTAGATGAGCTGTAGAAAAGTGCTTTAGCAGAGACTGGTGCTGGAGCAAGAAAAGGAAGAGGCAACAGAACTAAAAAGAAGAGAAGAAAGGATCTGAACAGGGGTCAGATCATCACTGAAGGGCATTATGGTTTCTGTGGCCTGGTTTGAGTGTCCCTCTTATTAAAAATGGAGCAGTACAGATCATTGCCCCAAAGAAACAAGGAAGAGCAGAAGGAGGAGGCCAACATGACCCAGAAGAGAGAAGAATGGAACCGGACGAGGTAGATGAAGATTGAATGAGAGCAAGGATGGAGTGGAAACTTCTGAGGAGGCATCAGTCGTAGCCCCCTCCCCTACCTTGGTTTCAGCAGAGAAACATATGGTAATTTTGATACCAGGATACTTGAGGTAGGAAATGTTTTCAATAGGACAGCAAAAGAGGAAAGAGATTGATAGGTGTTCAGGAGGCTGTGGGGAATGGAGCTTTAAGTTTTGCTGTTGGGAAAACCATTAACAGATAGATGCTTTCAGAAAAGCAAAGAACAGAGCAACTCACTGTTTGCATTTTTAGAACAATGTGAAGACCAGACAATATTCCAGGATATTTCACTCAGATTTAAAAGCAGGCATACCAAGATGAAGAAACAATTCAGAGGCTATGCCCTCCACGGCCACAGGGCCATCATCATCGTATGCCAGCTCGCTGGCATCAAAGACCTGTATCCCAAGGTCTCTGGGTCCATCAGTATGCTCCCCTTCACCCGGGGCCTCTCCCATGGGCTCTCAGTCAGGAAACCCATCAGCAGCTGGCAGGTAAGAAGGATCTCCACGTTGCAGAATTCCAGGAAGAATGTGGCCCTCTGCCTATCATGGCTGCCTTCCCAGGGGGACCTTGAAACAGGAGCCAGGTGATGAGATTCCACACATCAACCTGGACTTGGAAGAAGTGAATGCTTCACAGGCAATGTAGTGCTCTATGTGGTCAGGTTTATAGAGAACTCCCACGTGACCTCTCTGGCCTTGTGCAGCCAGTACCTGGTGCTGCCCAGCACCTATGAGAAGCTCAGCCCCTCACACCCCAGGATGTCACCTTGTTTTATGTTTGTTTGAGAAAAGTTTAACCCTTAAACTGCTAATAAATAATTACAGCTTTAAAGAAATCAGTCCTTTATTTTATTACCACATAATGGTTGCTAAAACAACTTATTACAAAGACGTATGTGTTGAATACTACAATCAGGTAAATTAGATCCGAAGAAAATGACAATGAAAAATTTAGAGCAGAGGTGATAAATAAAATCAGATCCACAGAAAACATCCTTGAGTTAGATGAACATGAGAATGACCTTAGGTATTAACAACGACAGGTACTTTATTACTTCTGTAAGAGTCGATTTTTCATAATATGACAGAGTTAAGACAGAATTAAATAAATACTATAATAGAAATGCAAACTAAGCTTCAGGAACAGTGAGCAGAGAGCAATAATCCTGACTTGGGAATTTAGAGAGGACCACAAGAAGGAAGAACCATTTGAGTTGAGTGTTTAAATAAGAATATGAAAATATAAGAAAATGGGGAAAAATGGCACATTGTTAAAGTTTAGGAATTTTATCTTGGAGGCCATATTTTGCCAGTTGACATGGTCTGGCTCTGGGCCCCCCACCCAAATCTCATCTTGAATTGTAACCTGAATTGCAATCCCCCATGTTGGGAGAGGGACCCCATGGGAGGTAACTGAACCATGGTGGCAGTTTCCCCAAACTATTCTTGTGATAATGAGTACGTTCTCATGAAATCTGATGGTTTTATAAGGGGCTTCCCCCTTCGCTGGGTTCTCATTCCTCTCCTTCCTGCCATCATGTGAAGGACGTTTGCTTCCACTTCCACCATGTAAGTTTTCTGAGGCCTCCCCAGCCCTCCTGAAATGTGAGTCAATTAAATCTTTTTTCTTTATAAATTATCCAGTCTCAGGCAGTCCTTTACGGCAGCATGAGAATGAACTAATACAGCATAGTTCTATTTTGTTAAATGCTAGTGGTTAGTTTGTACGATCGCATCGCCTTAGAATGGCCTGCAATATTTGCACTGGAAATTGACTACTCTATTTGTAACTTTCCACAGAGTAGCAGATTCTATGATGAGGGTACATTGATGAATATCACAAAATATGGATCTAAAAGTGATCAGTGTAGATGATGCTATTTCTCCAGTTTCTTTAAAAACAAAGAAAAAAATCAGCATTTATTTTCTCCCAGGGAAAAAGATATTGACTAGACAGTTAATAAAAATAAATGTGCATGTCTTTTATCTTTTCACTGCTTTATTTTTTAATCAAGAAATAATCCTGATGATCGGAATTGCTGCCATTGGGAACAAGGGTTTCTTGGACAGCCAGCAACTTTTCCTCCACACAGCACAGACTCTGAAACCATCCATTCTCAGCACCATTGCCCTTTGCAGCTGTGCTCCTTCTCCCTGCTTGGCATGCCTGCTGCTTCCCACATGGTTAAATCAGCATGTCCCAGACTCTGCCTGCTCTAGCTAGTACTGTTCCTCACCAGCCATCAGCTACTGTTGCTTCCGGTTGTTTTCTATTTTGTGCTCCCTTGGTATAATTAAACTCCATCAGTCACCCAAGTATTTCCAGTATTTGTGGATTAGCTTTATTGGTTTTAGGAATGAGAATCTGGAGGAATTACTTGCAAACATAAACCAACAAAATTTAAGAAAAAAAATGTAAAAGGAATTTAGAAAGCATTTATCTCAATGGAATTAACTGAAGTCATCCTACTTAAGTGACTAGTTTGCAGTTTTAATAACACAGAGTAAAAAGGCATGGGTGCTATTTATAAGTAAAATAATTTAATTTAAGATATATAAAGTCTGTGATGGTCTAAATAAAATTTAAGGCAGTGCTGTTAACAGTAAACCCAAAATAAATTTATAAAAGCACATTCAAAAGCACTCTACTTTTTTTGAACCATAACAAGTTATTATTGGACATAGTTCTAACACCACCAGAGGGTACATCACTTCTAGCAGAGCCAAATGTCCTCTAATATGTTAACAGCAATCTGGGTACCATCCTGGCTAAAGATTTTGCATAAAATTCAAAGTTCAATAACTACAACTTTTTCTTGAGAGCATTCTTTTCATTGATTCATTCATAATTCTCTGCCTGTTCATAATGATCTAAGATTGAAATATGTGTGCCCTAGAAAATACCCTGCAACTGACTAACAGATAAATTAGAAGCTATGACTTTCCTTTTCACTAATTTTTAAGGGAACTTTTTAAAAGACAGAGTTAAATTAACTTTTGTGCAACAGAATTTTTATATTTGAATTCTTATTATAAAATAAACTGGTACTAAAGAAATGGTGTACGCCCAGTGGCTCATGCCTATATCAGTGACTCATGAGGCTGAGGCAGGAGGATCACTTGAAGCGAGGAGTTCAAGACTAGCCTTGGCAATATAGAGATATCTCATCTCTATAAATAAATAAATAAATAAATAAATAAATAAATAGCTAAGTATAGTGTCATGTGCCTATAATCCCAGCTACTCAGGAGGCTACAGTAAAGGATCCCTTAAATCTAGGAGTTCAAGGCTGTAGTGAGCTATGATGGTGCCACTGCACTCCCATCTGGGCAACAGAGTAAGACTCCATCTCTAAATTTAATAAATAATATAAAAACTTTTCTTAGAAAGAAATGACGTCAGAGGTAAATAAAATTCCATTTGACAGTAAGTTACAATAATTCCACATATGAAATTTAAATTTTATTTAAAAATATATAATTGAAAAAATACCAAATAAACATGGCAGGCTCTATGGTTTACTTTAAAAAAAAAAACTATTGAAAATATGAACTGCATGTACTGTGAATGATGGTTGAAGATTTAAAAGATACTGAAGAGGCAATGAACTGACACTTAAAAAAAAATTCCCTCGAGGATGAAAAGCTATAGGCCTTTTAATATTTACTTTAAAAAGAAAATGTTGTGAGTTGAAAAAAAAGGGCAAACTAATAATCTGTGAATAAAATAAGACAATCATTTGGTACAAGCTGGAACTGGAGATGAATACCACGATCCCTACAGTTCTCTTTAATGTGAAAACAATAGAACATGAAAACATGTGCTTCACAGTTTGTAATCCTGTTGGTCAAGTACAGATTGTCCTGACTTAACAATTGTTAAACTTATGATTTTTCAACTTTATACTGGTGCAAAAGGGATGTACATTTAGTGGAAACTATGTATACGCTATATATATACTATCTATATACTATGGATACTTACACATTCATTCTGTATTTCATTTTCAGTACAATATTCAATAAATTACATGAGATGTTCAACACTTTATCATACAATAGCCTTTGTACTGGATGTTTTCAACTATAAGCTAATGTAAATGTGAGAACCTTTGAAGCAGGCTAGGTGAAGCTATGATGTTTGGTATGTTAGATTTATTAAACGCATTTTCAGCAGGATGTGGTGGCTCATGTCTATAATCCCAGCACTTTGGGAGGCCAAGGCAGGAGGATCTCTTAAGCTGCTGAGGGGTTTGAGACCAGCCTATGCAGAATGGTGAAACCTAGCCTCTATAACAATTAGCCAGGTGTGATGGCACACACCTGTAGTCACAGCTACTTGGGAGGCTGAGGCAGGAGGATCAATTAAGCAAGGAAGGCAGAGGTTGCAGTGAGGCGAGATCACACCATTGCACTCCAGCCTGACTCACAAGAGTGAGATCCTATCTCAAAAAATGCATACAAATAAAAATAAAATAAATGTATTTTCAACTTATGGTATTTCCAACTTACCATTGGTTTATCAAATGAGCGTCTGTTTTAGATATATTTGGATAGCATTGATAGTATTGAAGCAGACAGAGTTTTGAGGGTGCAAGGCAAGTCTCAAAAAAGTTACCTAAAAGATGCTGTATGTCCATTCTTTCTCTCTTTCTCTTTTGTTTTCAATCAGTGGGTTTTACCTAGTGCCATGGGTCTTCAGATCAGTTAGATTTTCAGACACTTAGGAAGAAATCTTCCAGAAAAGGGATCTTTCAGTAGAGAGATATGGCTGTTTCTCAGTTAAACTCCCCAAATTAAATCACATTACTATCAAAGAACACATTTGACAAAAGTGGTCATATCCCTCTTATTTAATCAGCCATGTTTCAAAATGAAGTTGGCACATTATGGCATTTAATATATGTTTTACCAATTATCATTTGTTAACTCCTATGTGATTATTAGTGATACAGCATGAGTTTAAGGAATGTTTTCTTTTCTTAAAAAAATTATTCTTTCTAATTTTGCTCCTCTCAGATTGAATGCGTAGTTGTAATCATTGTGACATAATAAAATAAGCGTTGAATGTTTTTAATCCCTAATAAATTATATTTTAAAGGTTCCCTTGCTACTTCATTGTTATTCTTAGAATAGTCCAGTGATTTTCAAATGTAGTATTTCATCACTGTTTATTTCCTATCTCTACCAAATCTCTGTAATACTCTTTCTGCCTTTTGGGAAAAGCTTCTAAAATACTGTTCAGTTCTATACTAATGAACTCTTTTTCTTATTTATACTTGTGGCTGCATCAACCTAGTTTATTGTATTGAAAACTTATTGACATGATTTTTGATATTTGGTGATTTCCCTATATCTTGCCTTCATATCTTGCATGGTACTTTTAGTAAAGGCTGATTTTTTGCGAGGTGATTTTTCTCTTTTGCTCTATCTTAA
Organism: Saimiri boliviensis; assembly: GCF_048565385.1. NCBI lineage: Eukaryota > Metazoa > Chordata > Mammalia > Primates > Cebidae > Saimiri > Saimiri boliviensis. The sequence goes on from NC_133451.1 coordinate 126,529,179, forward strand.
AAATTGTTATCAAGCAAGTCTTCAGTACAATATATAAAAAATATCATCTGGCATTAATATTCAGATGACTAAAATCTATTAGAAAATATTACCTGCTGAAATGAACAGTCCATGAGGGCATGGAAATCCCATCAGAAATTTCTGCTTTGTTCACATATATAGCCCAAGTGCTTTGAACGATATTTGACACCCAAGAGATGCTCATTAAATACTGGGTAAATAAATCGTATGCATCCTTTGTAAAAATAACATGGTCAATTTTTTCCCTACACATTTGAAATTTTTTTGTATATTTTATATACTATGACCATGAATGCTAATCAATGTGAGTTTATTAAGTAGCTTGAATTAGAAGGGAAGCAGTAAAATAAGTAATAACCATAAATAGAATAGAATAGTGAAGAAGAAACTTTAAAATTTTAAATTCTGAATTCACTTTTTTTTTTTTTTGAGACAGAATCTCACTCTGTCACCAGGCGCCAGGGTGGAGTGCAGTGGCGTGATCTCGGCTCACTGCAATCTCTGCCTCCCGAGTTCAAGCAATTCTCCTGCCTCAGCCTCCTGAGTAGCTGGAACTACAGGCTTGCGCCACAATGCCCAGCTAATTTTTTGTATTTTTTAGTTGAGACAGGGTTTCACCATGTTGTCCAGGACGGCCTCTATCTCTTGACCTCGTGATCCGCCCGCCTCGGCGTCCCGAAGTGCTGGGATTACAGGCGTGAGCCACTGCGCCAGGCCCCCCCTTTTTTTTTAAATTGAGGCAGGGTCTCACTTTGTCGTCCAGGCTGGAGTGCAGTGGTGTGATTACAGCTCACTGTAGCTTCTATCTCCTGGACTGGAGCAATCCTCCCACCTCAGCCTCCCAAGCAGCTGGGACCACAGGCCCATGCCACCATACCCAACTTTTTGTTGGTGTTGTATTTTCCGTAATGGTGGAGTTTTGTCCTGTTGCCCAGGCTCATCTCAAATTCCTGGGCTCAAGCAATCCACCTGCTTCAGCTTCCCAAAGTGCTAGAATACAGGTGTGAAGCCACTGTACGGGGTCAAGTTCTGGATTTTCTTTTTACCAGCCTTTTAATTCTTCAAAATGATTAAACAGATTGTTCAAAATTAAAGTCTATGTTCTTTTCAAAAGTGTGATATAAAGGTGAAAGCTGTAACAAACTGAACACCACCTTTCCTCCCTCACTCAAAACAAAAAGGTGAGGGTAGAGAGGAAAGTACAGATGTGTCTAACCTAGGAGGGATTCTTTAATTAGCAAAGAAATTTTTCAGTAGGCAATATATGTGAAGTGAATAGCAAAGGACATGTAGACATATAAAAGGATGATTAAAAACCCAGGAAGGAAGTTTGCCTGACTTCACTTACCTCGACCATTTGTTGTTGCTATCCTATACTGTATTTAAAGCTTCGTGGATCACTACACTGAACTCTAAAGGACCCTATGCAATTTGGAAGACTATTCACTAAAATGCACAAAAAACTGCCCATATTATTTTTCACAGCATTTAAAAAAAATCTATAATGTTCATGATATGCCAGTATGGGGTAGGCCCATATAAAATAGCCATTTTTGCATATCAGCTATTTCATATGATTCAAACCTAATGTATAATGAAAAGATTCAGTAAAGGTTTGTACAGAGAGATCAAGACTTAAATCTTTTAAACCAAAAAAATAAAGTGTTTAAAACTTTGGAGAACCTTTGTCTCGTCAGTTTTTAAAGTAAATATCTTCAACTCTGCTTTCCTACCAAAAAAATAAAGTAAGAAACGCTTAAAGAAAAAAGCCATCTATTTTTCTTCCCTTTTGATCATGACTGTATTATATCTTAAAATCTACTTCTAAGGACAATTGTTTTATTCATTATTCTAATTAATATTTTCATATAGTTCTTTCTGTGTTCCGTGAGTTTCTCTTTTAAGTCCTATTTTCTAAACTTGCCTTATGAAACCAATTTCCACTGATTACAGTGACTCAACAAGATGATTCCTAGTTTGATTGCTGATGTGGAAATACTCAGGCAAATCATCACTATGCTCTGAAGAACTAATAGATAAAACCTCATTCTATTTTATTTTTGCAGTTATTTGGAAGTTCAAGATTGTCAATTCGAAGATAAATGTTGTTCGATACATTTATATGACTTGATTTTCTATTTTGGAAACACTTTCTCTGGAGGTTTTGAACTACTTTTATTCATTTTCAGATAAATGAAATTATTATATGGGCCTACCCCATACTGGTATATCATGAACATTATAGATTTTTTTAAAAAGAATATTGTGAAAAATAAATATTATGGGCAGTTTATTTGCATATAGTGTAATTTGTAGTGGTTTGTCTGTTTGGGTCTATGAGCTTCTAAAACTTTAATCTAGATAGCATCCCAACATCAGGACTCTGTCTAATGTGCTTCATGTGTGTACTACAAATCCTTCACTGTTATTAGAGGGTAGCTCTTGAAATGGAAGTTCTTAGATGACAAATCCTATAACATTTATGTATGTATATGGTGCTACTAAAAATCAGCATTCAATTATAAGCCTATAAAATAGAAGAGAAATGAATGTGAATTTTAAGATATCCTGTTTAGTAGTTGAAAACATCATGAAGATAAAAATAGTTTTCACAAATTAAAGATGTTCTTGGCTACTCTGGCCATCACTTGTAAACCAACCCTTTTATCTTCATCTTTTGACTTATTTTGTCCTTGTTTCATCATCTAATATTTAAATATTTTATTTTTTTATCTTGTTTATTTCTCCCTTTTGACACTACAATATAAATTCGATGAGTTATTTTTCATGTATTTATCCCACCACCTAAAGTAGTGTTAATACAGAGGGGCTGGGCTCCTGGCTAAACCCCACCCTTCAGCCTGGAACCGTGGCCCTAAGTGAAAACAGCTGACATTGTTTTTCTACCCAAATGCTGCTTTTTTGGCCTGCCACACCCGTATCCTGTGCACATAAAAAGACTTCTGCTGGCAGAGCAACACAAGTGACTAAAGGAAGTGATTGGGGATGCATGCTGCTTAGCATAAGGGATACAAACTGGTGAACATTGAGGATACAAGCAGCTGAGCATCGGTGACTACTACGCATAGACATGGCTAACTTCAGATGGTGCAGCTTTAGGGAACGATTACCTTTCTCCCCACAGAAGCCCCTTTTAACTCCCCATTCTGCTGAAAGCCACATCCACTGCCTAGTAAAATCCTTCACATACACTATCCTTCAATCCATTTGTATGACATGATTCTTCTTGGATGCCAGACAAGAACCCAGGTGTCTAGGGATAGAGGCTTGGATGCTGCTGGGTGGCCAATGTAGACCTTGCTTTCACCGAAAAAGAATGACCAGCCACTTTCAGCATTCGTTTCTTCTGGTTCCCGCACTCTCTTGCTTGCACATTCCCTCTCGTGAAGTGTGGCCAGTGGCAGGCTGAGTGAAATGAGCTACTCCAGTTCCTGCCCATGAAGGGGGTCAAGGAACAATCCTGTTTCATCTATCCTATGCCCATAAAAAAAACCCTTCAGCTGTCAGAACAACACAAGTGGCTGATGCATGCAGTCAGGGATGCAAGCTGGAGTCTTTATGAGCACAGGATCAGGGCATGGTAGGCCAAAAAAGCAACATTTGGGCAGAAGAGCAAGATCAGCTGTTTTCACTTAGGGTGGCAGTTCTAGGCTTAAGGGTGGGATTTAGCCAGGAGCCCAGCAGTTCTGTACTAGTATGGCACATAAAGGTACTCATTACATATTTGTTGACTAGCTGAAAGGATGATTGCCGAATTGGATGTTAAAAGCTATGTAGTCTTTTATGAGTGTTGGAAGCCTGCTGAGACTGATTAAACTCATTTATTCATTTGTTCAACAAGAATTTGCTAAGCATGCATTTTGTCTCAGGCACTGTATTAGCTTAGATATGCAATGTTGAAGGAGATATGGTCCTGTCCTCTGTAGACAGGTTTTCAAATGACCCTAAAAATAAGAGTCACTTTAGTCTTGCATAATCATAATCTCACCCCTGGGACTTTGTGTATAAGTGGTATGTCTGTCACTTGCCCAGGCCTGAGGCATAGGTCTTTCAATCCATGCAACTGGTAAGGAAATATTTTGCCACCATGCCTCACCTATGGCAAGACAGGCTAAATGTTACCCATATACAATGTAGCTATCTCTTTCTGGAAGATGAATTAAAATGTAAACAATATCTTTTTCACTTGGAAAAACAAAAATTATCTGAAAATAGAATCAAGAGGACATGAATTCAAACTGGCCTTGAACTAGTACATTTAGTTCTGAGACGTTTCCAAAAACATAAGGACAATTGGTGGTGGTGACCTAATCAGGTCACTGTGGTTTCATTTAGAAGGTTAAGGTTTTTGAATCAAATGAAGAAAACACACACAATGAGAATCAGAATGGCGTTCAATAGCTCTAGCCCTGGAGTCAAGAGACTTAAATTCAAATGAATTCAAATATGTACTAAACTATGTGGCTTTCACATGTGATTCTTGGTTACTACTTCTGGAAAATAATGACTTATGCACATAACATTTGTTTCTTTTGAAAACTAAGATAATATTCATAAAAACATTTGTTAAACTATAAAATCTAGGCAAAATCAGCACATGAGTGGCCTGTGCTATGATGAACCTCTTTATGCTCAGGGGATATTAAAAGGTATTTTCTTTTTCTCACTAGTGCAAATTCACGAAATTCCAGAATTACCCTCCTTATACAAGCAAAACAATTTTTATTCTTCTCTACCCAATTAACACTTCAGATTTATCACTGGCCTTTCTTTCTTTCTATTCTAGGACTGTGGTACATAAAACAAGCTTTCCAAGCCCTCTATGGCTTTCTTTAAAATAAACAAGCAAACCAAGACTTCCATGTCAGTGGTTCATGCAGTCAACCAAATGTGTTTGTTGAAGTAAAGAAATTGCTAGAGACAATGCTTCTGTAAATCTTTTGCCTTGCTTTGAAAAACCATGTGCAGAATAAAAAGTTGGAAGTCATAAGGATTATTAGCTCTTTGTGCTAAGAAATTTCAAGTGAAATTAGGCTGCTTAAGTAGTTATTAGCATTATAATTTTGGATAATTGTTCCTCAAATTTATCTTTGTTTTATGTCTCCATACATAGACACCTTTGCACATTTAGATTTGCTTCTAAGCACCCAGGTGAAAGATTCACAATTTTTAAAAAATGCACTATGTTGAAATAATACAGTAAATATTTTTGTAACATGTATATGTTATATATGGCTTATACATTATATGTGTATAACTTAATATAACATAATTATACTTCTAATAATATATTAGAAGTTGATATGGATTGGCTCCATGTCGCCACCCAAATCTCATCTAGAATTAAAATCTCCATAATCCCGAGGAGTCAAGGAAGGGACCTGGTGCCAGGTGATTGGATAATGAGGTTGGTTTTCTCCATGCTCTTCTCGTGATAGAGTGAGTTATCACGAGATCTAATGGTTTTATAAGTGTTTGACAGTTCCTCTTTCACACTCTCTCTTGCCTACCACCATGTAGGACATGCCTGTTTCTCCTTTCGCCATGACTGTCAGTTTCTTGAGGACTCCTCAGCCATGCAGAACTGTGAGTCAATTCTTTTATTTTATAAATTACCCAGTCTCAGGCAGTTCTTTATAGCAGTGTGAAAATGGACAAGTAGAGAACTATAATATGTAAGGATATCTTATATATAAGTGTAACAATTATTATACTCTGGTTTTGCAAGGTATAAGTGATAGCTGCTGTGGCCCCTGTGGAGTGGCCACTGTGAAGATCCTGGCTGTGGCTGGGGAGGTGGTAGGGCTGCATACTCCATGGAGCTGGCTGGAGCTGGGAACAGGCAGGAGCTGGGAAAAGGCAGGAGACCTGCCTTTTTTTGAGTTAGAGGGACAGGAGTCTCATGCTCCCAGGCTGTGGACCCTGGCATCCCTGTGCTCTTAAGGGCTCAGAAAGCCCCCTTTCCCGCTCAGGTTCAGAAGTGCCTGCTCCTGCTGCCTGGCCTCTCCCTGCTTCTGGCATCCACTCTGATTTCTGATCAAAGTTGTAGCTGAGCCCAGGTGCTGTCCTGACCTGACCAAGTGTTCACGTGCTGAGGGTGGAACTGGCATGCCAGCTCCCTACTGCCTCAACACCCTCTGGACTTTGGGCACCAATGAGCATGGGAGGAAGGCCAAGGGGGCTCTGAGGGTGGCTGGGTGTCAGCCTTCAGGTGCCCCTCAGCATGGACAGCTGAAGCTCCTGAGACTACATGTTGATAGCAGCAGGAGGCAGACAGGATTCTGGGTATAAAGCAGTGGGTCCTCAGTGAAACCCTTCCTTTAATCCAGGGACAGCCTGAAGCATGGGGTCTGGGCTGTCAGTTCTGGTGGAGTCCAGTGCCCAGAGTGAGAACTTATGGTGCTTTTTACAGGCCCACCCATGGCTGCCCATGGACCATTCAGCATGTACTTCCTCCTTTTTGAAGCCATAAAAACCCCAGCCTTCGTCAGTCTCACAGAGGTGTTGGGACAACCTCCCTGCTACCCACTCCAGGTCTCCTCTCCACTGAGGGCTGCGTTTGTTGAGACAACCTGCCTGCAGAAAGGAACTACCCTCTTTGGGTCTCCTGAGAACTGTATTGTTGCTCAATAAAGCACCTCTTCACCTTGCTCACCCTCCAGTTGTCCACATAGCTCATTCTTCTTGAAAGTGGGACAAGAACTTAGGACCTGCTGAATGGGGCAACTAAAATAGCTGTAATACAAACAGGGCTGAAACACGCCCCCACTTGTCACCACATTACGGGTGACTAGAAGGAGAAAAGAGCTATGGCCCTTCCAGGAGCCCAGACCTAGGGGTTCCCCAAGCCAGGGTTTTGGGGCTTTGCAGTTTCTGGTGTCTCCAAGCTTCTGGGTGCCATCATGTTCCCCTTGTCCATACATGAGGACCCACAGTGGAAGACGCTTGCAGTGCATCAGATCCAGCTGCTGGCTTGCACAAAGCCAGTGCCTGGGGTTGCCTGTCCAGCCATCGCAGCTGGCAGGTCTGGCTGTGTGCAGCAGCTGAACCCTGCTCTTGCTGTCTCACACACCCCTCATTGCTGTCTGTCTGGCTCATCCCTAGCAGGCATGGGATCCAAATCAATAGCAAAAGCCAAACACAGACTACCAGGCCAAGTGAGCAGAACCAGCCCAGCAGGCCCGAGAAAAACCTGGACAAAGATACCACCGACCACAGAGGCTTCTGGCTGGAAAAGCAACACCCAAGGATCCTGTGCCGTAAGGTGGTTATACATCTGAAGGAAAGAGAAAATTAAAACAATTGTTTTTAAGTAAGAGAAAGATAATTAACATAGAAACTTGAAACTGTCTTCAGATTCATAGAATTCTCAAAATGTTGTTGGTAGAATTTTTTAGATTGTTTGATAACCCAGACAAGTAATAATGTCACAAAGTGGCAAAAAATAACTGAATTAATATTAGCTCACCACTTAATTACTTCTTGAGAAGAGGACGAATCAAGCCTAGAACATTTTACTCATTGCAATGTAAGGTTAGGGAGTGATATTTACTGTTAGTTCCTGGTTTACAGTAAAGTGACTCAATTTGTTAGTATAGACCTCAATTTTTAAGAACATATTCAAGATTTACTTCTAAAAACTGTTTTCTAATTCTCCTCTCATCTTTCTTGACATCTCAGCAGCTTTGACCATGTTAACAACTCAATTTCCCTAATGTCTCTGTAACCAAGGCTTCTCTTATGACCCTGCTCACACCCCTGAACCCTAAGGAAAAAGGAAAAAAAAAAAAAACAGTCTCATCTCTCATCCTGATTTATTTAATTAATTTGAGAGACTTACAGAGCACAAACCACAGTCTAAGGATTTTTAAGCACTTTACGAAAATTAACTCATGTCATAATCACAGTAGGTCAAAATCCAGGACATGAAGACAATAAATAAATACAACTGTTCGGGGCTGCAGAACTAGTCAATGGCAAAGCTGAATCTGAATGCCTGTTCTCTGGCTCCAGAGCCTGTGTGCTTAAAAGTGATAACCTGCTACCTCTCCAATCTATGATTAAGTTTGTTACTTGTTCCTCATAAAGCCCTTGAATCCTTCTGCTGTTCTCCATCTCCCCTACCATCAGGCTAATCCAAGCCATGAACATGTTTCACATGATATTTTTATACCCTCTCCTCCTCTCTCTAGTCTATCACTCATTACCAGTTATTTCTTAAAAACACAAATCTGTTTATACTGTTCACTAGAGTAGAAACTCTCAATAGCTTTCCATTAATATAAAAATCAACTTCCTTTACACTACCTACTTTGCACCTCCTTTTCTAGCCCTCCACTCCCAGTTACTCTATTCCAGATACACTTGACTGCTTCAAATTCCTCAAACATCCAGGCTCCTTTCCACTTCAGAGCCCTCGCCATGCATCATTCCCTTAGGCCAAGGTTTCTTAACATCAGCATTATTGATACTTTAGCCTGGTTAGTTCCTTTGTGTGGATGGCTACTCTGTGCACTGTAAGACATTTACCAGCAACCCTGGCCTCCACTCAACTAAATGCCAGTAGCAACCCCAGTTTTAACAACCAAAAATGCCTCCAGATATTGCCAAATGCCCCCATAGGGGAATGGGAGGATTGCTCCTCTTCAGAACCATTGTCTAGATTGAACTGTTCTAGGCCCTTCTTTTGGTTTATTCTTATTTCTTCTTATTCACCAAGAATAAAAGAAAGTAAGGAAGCAAAATTGGGCAGAAGAAAACATTGAACTGTAAGAATTCAGCTCACTGAAACATTCACCACAGACCACCTCTTGGACCACTCTTATCCACTTATTAATATAAGTCCTGGTGGGTCTCTTTTCCTGGAGTAAATTCATAAGAGTGATAAACTATAGTCCCTACTGCTACAGCAAGTCTCAGGATTGCATCTGATATTCATTGTCTCCCTCCTCTACAATTTATTTGAGATTCCCTCTTTCCAAGCTACCTTATGGGGAGGAGTCTGTTGTGACACATATACTCATCATCCTTGTGGGATCTGTGTGGGATCTGTGTCCTTCTCAGGCTGTGACTGTTGCACTGTCTATCCAAATTGGGTGAAGGAGTAGCAAGAGGAGCTTAAGTGAGTTGCCTCAATGCCAATCATATTCCTCTCTTGCTTCCCCAGTGGAAAAGTAGCAAAGTGCTCTAGTAACTCCAAATGAAGCAGTATTCTCAGCACTGGGAGAACCAGGGCTTCCATCCTGAAAGAGTAACTGGATAGCACACTACAGTATCCATGACACTAGCTCAGGTCTCTGTAGCATTTGCTCTCATGACATTTATTTCATTTGTAATGAAATATTTGCATATATTTGGTAAGTGACACCTCTCCTCTGCTACCACAAATTCCTTCCTCTGATATGAAAGCACAATGACAAACATTGTGTTAACAGAGATAAGAGAGTTATGCAACAAGAGACAATTCACATTAGAAAAAATGTGTTTTTTTCTTTCATATGCATCCTCCTGAGAGACTTGAAGGACCTGTGAGCATCCACCTACTCTTCCCAAAGAGCAACTAGAGGGGAAAAGTATGGAAATCATTGACTACAATCCAAGATCTTGAGAGAGAGCAGAGAGCTTAAAGAACCAGGAGGAAGATTAAGTAAATTATCAAGGAAAGACTCCTCAATACACACCTAAAGTGGATTTTGTGACGTCTAATAAACTATTAGGAAACTAAAATACCACTCTGCACCATTCTCTGAGTTCCAAATGAAGGAAATGTTCTATTAGTATAATTTTATGGTAATGGTTTATCCTCTGGCCTTTACAGATTTTTAATGTCTGTTTTCTCTACCAGGGTGTGTGCCCCCTGAGGACAGTGATTGTGTCACTTTGATGAAAGAAAGGAGTTAACTCTGATCTTAATTTATTTCAGCAGAAGCTCACTCCCTCTCTAGGACAAGCCTGATTAGGGCTTTAGAGATTGTCACCAAACTTGTCACTCAAAAACATGACCAAAAATTTAACATGTGAAGTTTCGTAGATCAGATAAATAGTGAGATACATAATAAAGTAACATTGTTTTTTCTTCTTTCGTGGGGGTTATCACGACCAGGGTAAAGCTCCTCAAATTTACGACAAAAATAGAGAGGCATTAATTTTACTATAGACTATACAATTGAAGTTACATGGGATGGATCTGATACTGTTTGGCTGTGTCCCCACCCAAATGTCATCTTGAATTTCCACATGTTGTGGGAGATACCTGACAAGAAGTCATTGAAACAGGGGGCAGGTCTTTCCCATGCTGTTCTTGTGATAGTGAATAAGTCTCATGAGATCTGATGGCTTTATAAGGCAGAGTTTCCCTGTGAGTCTCTCTCTCTCTCTTTCTCTCTCTCTCTCTATCTCTATCTCTATCTCTCTCTCTCTATCTCTCTCTGCTTCCATCCACGTCAGATGTGACTTTCTCCTCCTTGCCTTCTGCCACGATTGTGAGGCCTCCCCAGCCCTGTGGAACTGTAAGTCCATTAAACCTCTTTCTTTTGTAAATTGCCTGGTGTCAGGTATGTCTTTATGAGCAGCCTGAAAATGTTCTAATACAATATTCTTTGTCATCTTTCTCTCAATTATCAATCTTCACTTGTCAGTGTAGGCAATAGTCTCATGCGGTCCATTTTGCTAGCTTTCAGACTTTTCTGTTTTCTGTCATGTTATATTAAGGGTGACATCTATTATTTGCCACTATTTCTATCATGCAAAGGGATCACAGATATGCACACTAGGATCACATGTTGCAGGTATACCATAGGGTTTATTGGGCCAAAACTTACAAGCAGGGAAGTAGCAGAGTGCATGCAATCCCCTAAACATTTTTTGTTCCATAGCATAAACTGGGATTAGATATATTGTAACCAACATGGACAAGGTACAAGCAGAGAGGAGCTTGCCCTGACCAGCAGGCTTGATAGAAAGCTGAACACACCATGGGAGCACTTTCACCAGTGAGAATGAGTCCACCTCAGACACCGTGCTGCTTATTTATAGATTACCTAAGTAGGACTTGGGAACATCTAGTTTCTCGAAGCAACAAGAAAGATATCAAGGGATGTTTAGAATAGCACAAAGCAATATTCATACCAAGGGCCAAGGTCTGCCCACCAAAAGCTCTGGGAACAACCTTGCCTGCCAGGGATGCTGACATCATCCTAAGCCTCGTCTCTTTGCAGATGGTAGCTGAGCCAGGTCTTGGCTAACCTACCAAAAGAGGAAAGGTAATATGCTTCCAAGTCTATCCAGATTTGTCTCTCATGAACTCCTCCTGACCTTAACTATCTTTCCAGAGTGCCTTTCCCTACCACCGTTGACCATATTTCTGTGCCAATGACTACCTGATGCCTATTTCCTCTTTATTGTCTTGTATATTTCATCAGTCTTAGACTTCTTTCTTTTCCTCCTCCTCTTTTTTTGCCATCCTTTATTCAATTTATTATTATGACTCAAAACTCAAAACATTTTCCATTTTGGGCATGACATTTGTGCTACAACTCTAAAATACTTGTCACATTGAAAGGCCACTGAGAGTTCCTGTATGCACTGACTTTGCCATACGGGCCTGGGGTTTAACCTGCTGGTGCCTTATTTTTTTTCACTCTGATTATTCAGTGATGATTAAAACAGGTAATTTAGGTGAAAGCATCATAGACATTCTAAGTGCTGCTCAAGACAAAGACATTATTGAAGCTAATTTAATAGCAGTGGTGGAGAATTTGTTTGCAGAGCGCAGGTCTTTCCTTTCATCTGATTGCATACACACTGGGTAATACTCCTCTAACTAACAGGAAGCTTCAGAGAATAACGTCTGCTGCTAAACTCCTCTTACTGCATCATTTTAAGTAAGCATTAGAAAATTATTAAGGTACAGAACTTGGAGTAATGGCTAAACAATATTTAATAATAACTGTTAAAGTTCTGAAACATACATGCTAAGCGTATCATACGTTTTATGCAGTAGTATTGATTTCTTTCTTATATCTTTCATATATAAAGAGTTCCTCTGCCTTGGTATAAGCATGAATATAGTGAATAACAGAAGAAAAATGGAAGAACCAAAGCCATGATGGGAAGGCATACATGTATTTAAAAGGATAGGTCCTAGGAATAAGAAGGAAGGAACTGCAATCCCAGCTATTCCATTCACTAACTTTAATGTTTTGGGTAAGCTCTGTAAGCTTTCTCTCCCTCTGTTTACTCATCTCTAAAAAGGGAATAATAAAAGTACCTGCCTCCTGGACTTTGTAAAAATGAAAGGAGAAAATACATATAATGCTCTTAGAAAAACTCGAAATTAAAATTTGCTTGTCTTAACGCTCCCAAGCAATAAACTGTAAGAAAAATCAAGCATTCGAATTCAAAACTGGGCTCTCCCATCTAGCCTCAGGGCCTTTATGCCAAAGTAGCTTCCAAATGATTAGAAGCGTGCTTTCTTATGGCTATCTTTCATTGACAAATTTTCTTTTCATTCTTATTCCTTATTCTTGCCTGTCCACCCACCCCCAACTGAATATTCTTTCAACTTTCATGAGAAAAAATCCCAAATCTGTAGGTCTAACTCGCAACTCTTTTACGAAATCTATATTTACGTTTCCAGTCTCCTACTAGATGTCTCTATTGAAACATACCATCAACACCTTAAAACACCACTGATTCACTGCATGTTAAATAAGTTATATATGGGGTTCTCTGTTTCTTGTGTTTAAAACAAAAAGAGTTGTGGAGTTAGGGCTGTGGGTTAAGGAAAGAACTTCCAAGACTTTGTACTAACAGTTTATGATTCCATGTCTAAAACTAAAATTATCATTCTCCCTCTCCAAACTACTTCTATTTCTGTCTTTTCTATCTCAGATTTATAACATTAGATCTATGCGAACAGATTCAAAAATCAAACATAATTTTGTCACTGTCATGTTCAAAGCACTTCAGTTGTTTCTCATTACCTGAAGAAAATAATTCTTCCTTAGTCCGGCATCAATTGCCTTTGAAGACTACTCCCCATCATTCCATTTAACTGCACATCACACTCTTTCAGGTTGTCAGTAGAGGAGAGAGCATTTTCCTATTTCCTCTACACATCTTGGATTCATTGGCTGGGGAGGCTGTAAATGAGATTGACAAAAGACAGACTGCACACACACAGATGTTTATGAACATGGGCACAGTGAATACAAAGGAAAGTGCTCAGTGATAACTCAAAAGGGTGGTTAGAATTAGGGGCCTATATACCTAATTTAGTACAATGGAGTGGGGAGAAGGGCACTTATAGAAAAGCAAATGACTTTTTGGAAAGGTCAGTGGGCTTTAGGAGAACAAATGGGACATACGAGAATGTGACAATGTCTATGAGATATGACATTATGACAATGTCTATTTGGTTGTGGTGCCAGTTCCTAAACATTTTCTCTGAGAAGAGATTAGAGTTGCTCCCAGGGAGAGGATTTATGACAGTTGAGTTCTTCTGATTTCTTCTGAGAGCCTCTGCTTTTAGGCAGATAAGGGACTTCAGGAATTCAATGCCTTCAGCTTCAAATAATGCTTATGTCAAAGTAACATACTTTGGAGTGGCATATCCTGATCCCCTTCATCAGTTTTGGCTTCCATGAATATTATTTTATTATGGCTCAAATTTACTTCCTCCAATACAAGTGTGGGAAGTCCTATATTACTTTGAAATCTGTCTCAATTGCCCTCTCCAGAGCCAATCACAGACACTTACATCTTCTATTTCCTCATAGTGCCTTCTTTAAGGCTCTTCAGCACATAACATCTGGTGAATATTAGAGCCACTCATTTGTTTTATTTCTCCCATTAGTTTGTAAACTCCTTAAGGCAGCAGTCATATTTTGTGCATATAGCCTAGAATTCATACCAGTTCAAAACATTTTATTATAGCTTATATAGTAAAAACATAAATGCTTATGGAATAGAATCATCTTTAAAATGTTTCAGATATCAGGGCTGGAAGGCAGCAAATCACACTGCCATGTGTGTACCTATGCAACAATCTTGCATGTTCTTCACATGTACCCCAAAACTTAAAATGCAATTAAAAAAAGGAAAAAAAATCAGAACTTTCCTATCAAAAAAAAAAAATGTTTCAGATATCTAAGTTTACATGCAGTTTTGATCATACATTTAATTCAATGGGATCAGTGAGATGTTTTTAAACCTTAAACAGTTTATTTAGGCATTTCCTGGTGTTTTCACTTTGAAGATTTTATTATGCATATATTTTTGTTCAATTAAAATGTAGTCACTCTTGAAATGTATAACACAGAAAGACAATATGGCTTATTCTCATTTAGCAGAAATTTGTAGTACATTTTGAGCTCTTTGAATTGGAATCTATAGAAAACTTAAGTATTATTATTTTTGTATCATTAGCATTTTGGCTGGAAACCTCTCCCTCTAGGCACATATGGGATTTTTATTTTTGTGCATAAATTTGCATAGCTGTTTCACTATCTTTCACAGACCAAAGTCTTTAGACATTAACTTGACAAATATCACGATCAAGTCATCAGTTTTAATCTGGTGCAGTGGGTTTGAAACTTCTTAATGGAGATATTTTTATATCTATTCAGCCTTCAGTAGCATCTCTCTCTCTCCCCTACAAAGAGGCACTTAATTAGTAGTGGCTGTACATTGACTTAATGAACACATTCATTTTCAAGAATAATTTAAATAATTTTACTTGGTATTTTCAAATAACTCTATGGCAGCATAAATATTCAGACTGCCAAGTTTCAAATAACTATGGCAGCATAAAATATTCAGAAACAAATTTCTTCAGAATGTAATCACCAATTTTACACAAGAGCTATTTTGCACAGACATGTGAGTGATTGGGCTGTGGCATTTCATAGCTTATTTATTTTCTTTAATCTTGATATAACTTAATGTTCTGGCATCATCAGCCTACACCTACATTAACACTCTATCTCTAAACCCTCCTCTGCTTGACTGCAAAGTTCCCTATCCTTATCTCCACTCGAATATGTATGAGTCCTGCTTGCTGTCCTTCCCACAACTTACTGAGCCAGGCTCCTCTGCCTCAGGAAGGTCCACAGAAAAATGGACTTCTGCTCCTACTGCCCAATAAAGATGTCGCTGGTGACAAAATTGTTTGAGCTTTGGAATGGTTGTGCTGGGGCTCTCTCACCACACTTGCCAAGTGAGAGAAATGTTATCCTCTGTCTTACACTCAATTAATTGGACTCCAGAGTGACTTTTCTTCAGTGTCAGAGTTTCAGAGTCAAAGGAAACATCTCTTTCAACTCCTACACAGTCCTCTTCTGCTCCGAGCACTGAGATGCCATTAGAACTGGTAACTGCCACCAAGCTGTGCTCTAAGCTATTGTTTTACTTCAACTCTAGAGCCTCGTTTAAAGTTGAGATGACTGTGCTAGATGCCATCCCTTCTCACAGAAATTCAATATCAGAAACCTCATCAGCTCCCATGCGTATGACTACTGCTGGGGTCTTTATCAAACTTGTCTTTGTCTGAATGCCAGTTATGGACAAAGTTTAAGTCTTTCCCTCACCCGGAATACTTTCCAAAAATCTCTATTTCTCAATGGATGCAAGTAGATACCTAAGAACTCTATTAGAGAGAAACATCTTACTCTCAGGTACCCATTAATTTTAGCTTTTATCATGATTTTTTTTATAATTAAAACTGGTACTAGAAGAATTACTACTGGAATATATGAAATAAAATTATCCTAATATAAAAATATAAAATTGCAGCTTTTAGCATAAACTTCCTAAATCAGAGTCAGACTGTCAAGTTTCAATTTCTTACTCGTCAGCTTATTACTTACATGACCTTGAGCAAGTTTACTATTTTCTATTGCTGTGTAACTGATTGCCACGAAATCAGCAGCTTAAAACAAAGCATGTCCATTATCTCGCAATTTCTCTGGGTCAGAAATCTATGTATCACTTAACTGGGTTCTCTGCTTCAGTGTCATTCACAAGGTTGCAACTAAGCTATTGTTCAGGGACAGAGTCTCATCCGAGGCTAGACTGTGGAAAGATCCATTTTCAAGACACAGGGTTGTTGGCCGGAGTTAGTTCCTTGCAGGTTATTAGGCTGAGGGAATCGGCTTCTTGGTAGCTGTTAGATGGAGTCCTCTTTCAGTTCCTTATGATGTAGATCTCTCCATATGGTAGCATATTTCATCATAGCCAGTACAAGAAAGAATCAATGGAGAGTCTGCTAGCAAGTTGAAAGTTATCATCTTATGTAATGTAATCATCATTTTTGTTATACTCTGGTATAGCAAGAAACAAATAACAGGTTCCATCACATACATAACAAGCCGTGGGGATAATGAGAGACTCTCTAAGAGTCTGTTTACCAAAATAAGGTTACTTAATTTATTTGTAAATCATTTTTTCCAGAAAGACTAACAATAGGAATAGTAGTGTCTACCTCAGATTTGTGAAGATAAAATCAGCAAATCCACTAATATATGTTTAAATAATAAAACTGTGTTTGGTATGTAATATATCCTCAAAAATTATTTCTATTCTTACTTGTGTCCTGAACTTAAGTCAACCTAACTCTGGTCATATTCAGACTATTTCTTTGATTATGCAGTCACTTTCATAATGTTTGCTGCTTTCCTCAAATCTAATTTAGAAAAAGCTTACTTACCCATCGAAGTCTGCTCAAATAACATGTTTTCAGATTTATTCCTAAGTTTCCCCATAACTGCAAATCTGTTTCTTTGCTATACTTCTATACTTCATTTGTTAGAATGGTAATTTTCTGTCTAATGTTCCACCTATACTTCTGCATATCTCTATGTACAAGACTGTACATTCTTTAATGTTAGTAATTTTGTTTTAACTGTACAATAACTACCAGTTCAGTAAAAATGCTATTGTATTGAACTAAAAATTAGACTTCAGTCAAAAATTCTGGTATTAAGCAGAAAAAGCAAAGAAAGTGTTAGGAAGAATTATTTAACCAGTAACATTTGAATAAGATATAAGGAACCATTCTGATAATTGTCACAGGAGAAGGCAAGAGTTACAAAAATTAGTCTTATGTGATTGACACTTTATTCCAGATTATAATTCTTACTTGCTAAATTCTCTTCTCTTGCAAAGTTCCTGTGAGATACTGAATAACTAAAACCCTTTTTCAAATTGAAAGGTTTAAGATTTCATTTCTCTCATTAAAAAACCTGTCAAGTTGCATGAATAGCTTATAATAGGAGTAAGATTTGGACCAAAATTTAATACAATAAATAAATCAGACAAGTTTATTTGGAAAACTGTGAAATAGATAGTCACTCCCAGTCATGTTTCTGAACACTCACCCAACATTTCCCAGTCCTCCAAGTGTTGAGAAACATTGCATATCCTCTCTCATCTTTAGTCCCACACCAACTACTCTTCCTAGTGCAGTCACATCTCAGCCTCTTTGTCCTTGCCTCGGTACCTTCACGTTCAGAACCCCAGGCAATAATATTTGATAGACAAAGCTTGGAGCACGTGGTCTTCTTACACTTCAATGCTGGGGTGTGAGATCCTGCATCCCATCTAATGGATTTCTCCTAAATAGAAAAGACATTTGGATGCTAGGAAACCAAAAATGACAAATATCTATTTTATCAATTTTAAATCTAGTATTTCTATATATTATCACAATTTTAAATCTAGTATTTCTATATATTATCTTTATTTCCAGCATGATATTACCCTTGAAAGTTAAAGGTTAAAATTATAAGCAAATCCTTTAAGGTAGGTAATTACTTTTGTTATTTTTATAAGAGTAAACACAATCAGTGTATTAATGTTACATTGAAAATAAATTCCTAACTTATTCCTAAATTATTCCCAGAGAACAGAAAATATATTTTTTATTTTAACACAGTAGGACATTAATTGTCAATCAAATAGTGGGGCCTGTGAGCATATAATTTTACCATGAAAATTGATGTAATAATGAAATTCTCTCTAGTCATTAAACTCTTATTTTAAAAGTAAATTAGTGATGAAACATTTCAGAATAGTGGGTTAAGGATCTAAAATTTCATTGCTCTATAAAAATAATAAAAATACAATAAGGAAAACATTAACAAAATTACTTTTGTTAATGTTAATCTGGATATTAAACAAAGGCTTGCAACAATCTGTAATGTGTTAATCCAAAAAATAATGGCTGAATTTCAGTAAGAAGACTAGATTTTATGATGATTTAACATGCCTTGCTTCAATTTCCCTATTTTCAGCTGTTAAAACTAGCAACCTGATAGCCACTGGAGGGAGCAACTTTGGCTTGGGGTGCCCCAGAAAACTCTCGCTATGAGATGATTCTGATTATTTGGTCTGCCTGGTAGAGCAAGTCAATATTTATGTGGACTCAGAAAGTATTCGGTCTTCTGTCCCCTGGCTGCAGTGCTTACTAAACAGTCAGAAGCAACTGTTTAACATCACAGCTGCCTGAGATAACATTATCAATTAGAACTAACCAGAAAGGGACCAAAACAAAAACAAAACACAAAAATACTGGACAATGAGATCTCTACAGAGGAGTTTGAAAAGCTCTAACACTTCCTGGACATCTAGAAGATCGTGCGCATATACAGAGTTGTTTGCATGTTCAGAAATGTTGTAAGTAGGCCCTAATCTCTCATGTTTCCCTGATCTTGAAGCTCTGTGCAGACAAGAAGTGAAGGTTAGGCAGAATTGCAGCACAAAATTGAATATCCTAAAACGCACTGAGTTGTACATTTTAAAAGGCAAATTTTATATTATTATAACTATGTCTCAACGAAGTTGTTAAAAATAGGCAAATTTTATATTTAATATAACTATGTCTCAACAAAGTTGTTAAAAATAGTTCTCAACCTGCTTGTTAACATAGAAGTAAAATGAGTATAACACAAATGACTATTTTTCTATCGGAGAATTCAAAGTTTTCTGTGCCTGCCAGAAACTGCCACCAAGTGAATATCCATTTCTAGTAATAACCAATGTAAACTGTTCACCACCCACCTAAGCAATAGGAGGTCATCTCTCCGTCACTCCTCATGGTTACATGGTGCAGCAAAAGCCTAAGCAAATACATATTTTTTAAAAAGTAATTTTTCCAAAGTAAAAACAGCATTGCAGAATCAAGTGAACATTATCTTTGTATTATCTTTGTCACTTTCTCCACCCCTATGTATTTTGATTGCATATTTAATTATTACAGCTTTATAAATATTTTGAAATAGGATGGAAAAATGCCAACTATATAATGGTGTTTGACATAATGTGTCTTATTAAAAGATTTTTTTAAAAAGGAGACTTGAGTTTTGGTAAAATAGAGGCAGAAAGTGTTACTATATATTTCTTAAATAATTTAGAAGCCAAAGGAAGATTCTAAATTAAAGTCAGGTGTTTACTACCTAAAACCTGAGAGAACTAACATGGTGATCTGAGAAGTGTTACTGCTTTCGATAGAGACTTCCTATAAAAACAGAGTTAGGGTCAAACAAAAAATGAATCTTTCCAGTGTCATCTCTAATAAGTTCAAGAAGGCAACTGTTGGTAAGAAATCTATTTTTCTATGAGAAGAGTTATCAAAATAGAGGGAAGAGGAGGTCATCTCTTTGTCACTCCTCATGGTTACCTGGTACAGCATAGACAGGTTAATAAATATACATATATTGCTAAAAGCATAAGCAATACATATTTTTTTGAATAGTATTTTTTTCCAAAGTAAAAAAAGCATTGCAGAATCAAGTGCACAATCAAAATGAACAACAGGGAAAATGGGGGAAAAGTAGGAAAAGTAATAGAAAAGAGTGAAGTGAAAGATGCTTGCTTATCTCAGATAGGTGAAACAGGTTACTTGTGGGAAGAACATGTCAAATCAGTTATCAGTGGGTGTAGGAAACTTAAGTCAGTGAATTTAAGCAGAGACCAGGATCAAATGGTAACTAAGTCCAAGCTTACAGTGGACTTTACCTTTTTTTTTTTTTTTCTTTCTTACCAATCCTCTGAATTGCCACCCAAACTCTTTAGCTTGATGTGAACAAATTCACACCAAAGTTATTTATAGAGATTGCCCAAGCTGCTGCTGAATATAGTTTTTTTAATCTTAGAAGAATCTTATTTTTAATTATCTTTAATAAGTCACTATATAGAGCAATTTTTTTTACATTTAACACATGATATCTAACATAGAAGAAAATATGAGACTTGAAAAACAATATAAATCAACTAGACCTAACAGACGTGCATACACTACTGCACACAAGAGGAAAATGCACTCCTCCAAAAAGCTATGAGTTATTCTCCATGAAATAATCTATGCTAGGACAGAAAAAAGGTTAAATACATTTAAAAGGATCAAAATCGGAGAAAGTATGTTCTATTAACATAATATAGTGAAACTAAAAATCAGGAACCAGGAACAGTGATTGCCACCTGTAATCCCAATGTATTGAAAGGCTGAGGCAGGAGGACCACATTAGGACAGGAGTTCAAGACCAGCCTGGGAAACAGAGCGAGAACTTGTCTCTACAAACAAAAAATTGTTATTTATTAGCAGGGCTTAGTGGTGTGCAGTGCAGTCCTAGCTACTCAGGGGGCTGAAGTGGAAGGATCTCTTGAACCCAAGAGTTTGAGGTTGCAATGAGCTATGATCAGATCATACCACTGCACTCCATCCTGAATAACAGAGCAAGACTGTGTCTCAAACAAACCAAAAAGTCAGTAACAGAGGAAATTTTCAAAATTAATAAATATGGAAAATTAAACAATAGTCTTAAATAATCAATATGCAAAAAAAGAACTCATATAAGAAATTAGAAAACATTCTAAAATAAATGTAAACAAAATATACCACTTGCAGAATGCAGCTAAAACAGTGCTTAGAAATCAATGTATAGCTGTAAGTGGATCTGTTTAAAAAAAAAAAAAAAGAAGAAGAAGAAGAAAAATTTTCAGTCAATAACTTAACCTTTTGCTTTAAATAACTAAAGAAAGTAGAGCAATCTAAACCAAAGAAAACCAGGAGAAAATGATAAAGATTCAAGATAAAGAGAATAAAATAGAGACAAGAAAAACAATAGAGAAAATTAACAGAACTAAAATTTGCTTCTTTGAAAAGAATAAACAAATTGGACAAAACTCTTTCTAGACTGCCAAAAAAACAGAGCTCTTAAATTACTAAAATTAGGAATTAGAGGCAAAACATCACTACTAATCTTATAGAAATAAAAAGCACAATGGTATGAACAATAGTATGGGAAAAATTAGATACCTTCATGAAATGAACAACTTTCTAAAAAGACAAAAACTAACACAACTAGCTCAAAGAGAAATGTAAATCTTAATAGCCTTATAGGGAGAAATTGAATTAATAATAAAAAATTTTCCACCAAGAAAAGCCCAGGACTAGATGACTTGACAAGTGAATTCTACCAAACGTTGAAAGAATTAGCAACAATTCACAAATTCTTAAATATCAATCAATCACTCAATCAATCACTTTATATTTCAATTCATCAATAACTTCAAATCTTATAAATATAGTGTTTAACATTTGGTAAGATCCAACAAGACCCACTCCTAGATATATGCTGAGAGAATGGAAACTTACTCACAATGCTCATAATGGGGTAATTTATAAGAGCCAAAAGGTGGAAACAACTCAAATGTCCTTTAATTGGTTACTGGATAAACAAAACGTGGTACATTCATATGTTAGATTATTATTTGTTAATATAAGGAATCGTTTGGTGATTAAAAAGTAATTAATTATTGACAGATGCTGCACATGCATAGTCCTTAAAAACATGTTAAGTGAAAGCAGCCAGTTACAAAAGGCCACATGTTGTATTGGTTTCATCTACGTAAAATATCGGAATAAACAAACACATAGAAACAAAAAGTGGATTAGTGGTTTGTAGGGGGTGTGGGAGGGAAAACGATTAACTTCTAATGAGTAAGGCTTTTTTGGTAGTGTGATGAAAATGTTCTGGAATTACATAGTAGTAATTGATTATGCAACTTTTAATACTGTTGAATGGATAAATGTTTTGGATTGTGAATATCATTTCAATAAAGTTATTATTTGAAAAATAATTAAACTGTAGAATATAGAATAGATCTAAAGAGAAAAGGAAAGTTTTATATCTATGCAATTTTTTTTTTTTTTTGCTGAAAACTGTGTGCTTTTTCACTTTTAAACTGCCATGCATTTATCCATTGCAAATTATTTCAATCATGTTTATTCAAGTAATTATGGCCAAGTGATTTCAAAATAAGTAAATACGTCCATTGTCTTAACTTGGTTGTACCAAAATCAGTTATGCCTGTCAAAATTGTCAAACCATGATGAAATATATGTGCAAACAGACTGAAATAAATTAACTTTAATGAAGAGTGCAACAAGTTTCTATTAATTACTGGAACCACTATTTTGCTAAACTTAGATAGCAGTCCCTTTACTTCATGTAAGAAGTTATGCAATTTGGTAACCATAACTTTGAATTTCAAAGCAAAAGCATTTGCTTTGCCTAGTCAAAGAAAAAAATAGTAGAAGCAGCCGCAAAAAAAAAAGAAAAGAAAAGAAAAAGAAAAATAGAAATTGTTTTGCCTCCATTTCCCATAATTTCTTCCTTTGAAAATAATTTACCAAAGTCTCTTTTTTAAATGTCAAAGAATGAGTTCCTAGATGTTTCTATACTTGAAAAACTAGTCATGGACAGTTTGTTTCAAACATCATAAAACTCTGCTAGGCTATAATGATCCATTTATTTTTTTCAGCCACCTGGGAACTGTGGGTGGTGTGGGTTCTCCAACTATCTCTTGATTATGTCCTTGGAAAGGAGTAGTAGGTTCCATGCCAATGTTCTTTTGGTATTCTCTTAATTCCAAATAGATCATGTTTTGAATCCTTGTCAGTCTTATCCCTTAATACTAAATAAATTCAGCCCATAGTCATTAAATAATACTGTGACATATAATGGTAGAATTATCACAGTGTTCACACAACTGTGGCCAGGAAACTAAAAATGTGATGGTAGCAAGCTCTATTTTTTCCTTGTTTCTCTTTTGAATTTCACAAACGTCTATATAATGAAACCACAAGCAGCAACATGGTTATAGCCAACCCTCTCCTGGGGTTCCGTTAAAATGTCCCAAAATGAATTAGATTGATTATATACTACAATACCAATGTATTTCAGCTGCAAAATTATATAGACTGAAATTTAAGACTTAAAGTCTCAAACTAAGCACAGTGGCTCACACCTGTAATCCCAACACTTTGGGAGGCCAAGGCAGGAGGATCACTTGACTACAGGAGCTCAAGACCACCCAAGGCAACAAAGTGAGACCCCGCCTCCACAAATTTTTTTTTTAATTAACTAGGTGTGGTGGTGCGCACTGGCAGCCCCAGTTGCTCTGGAGGCTGAGAGAGGTGGAGTGTTTGAACCCAGAAGCTTGAGCGGTATTTGTGTTGTATTTCAACGTGGGTGACTGAGACCCCGCCTCCACAAACTTTTTTTAATTAACTAGGTGTGGTGGTGCACACTGGCAGCCCCAGTTGCTCTGGAGGCTGAGATAGGTGGAGTGTTTGAACCCAGAAGCTTGAGCGGTATTCGTGTTGTATTTCAACGTGGGTGACTGAGACCCTGGCTCAAAAATAAAATGAAATATAGTCTCATTTATTTATTATTTAAACCTGCCTGGTTAATTACAAGTCTACATAGCCCCCATTGACTAATTTCTTCATTTTCTTTTTAACATGTTTTAATTGACATCATAATTGTATATATTTGCGGAGTACCATGTGATATTTTGACATGGGTATATGTTATAACATGATCAAATCAGGAGAGCTCGCTAATCCATCAGCTCGTGGTCTCATCATTTTTTATGGTGAGAGCTTTCGAAAGCCTCTTTCTGGGTATTTTGTAATGTATAATACCTCACTGGTATCCATAGGCTCCCTCCCGGGCAATCGAACACCAGAATTTATTTCTCCTATCTCATTGTAACTTCGTACTCACTGGCTCCTTCACCATCTCCCCCTCTCATCTCCTCAGTCTGTGATAACCACTCTACAGTGATTGATTAGCTACTTTTTAAATGCCATAGATTCACCAAAAGGCCTTTGGGTTATGAGCTTAATCTTAAAAAGCCAAATAAAGTGGAATAATAGATCCAACCAATCCATCGAAATTTTTAAGTACTTATTTGATATCTTTTAATTTTTATTTACACAATCCTAGAATAAGATTAAGAACAATTATATTGAAATACATGTATAATTTAGTTCTAAGAATAAAGTAGATCAGTAAAAGAAATACAAAATACATTTTGTCTTTTGTCTTATTATAGATGTGTTAAAAATTCAAATATAAATTTATTTTCAATGTTTGTAGTAGAGACACTGATTCATTCAATCACTCACTAATTAAATTCAATTATTATTTGTCAGGAACCCATTATGTCAGATACTGTTCAGGGGTCACTTTGAACATCAACTGTATGCTCCGTTTAATAATATTAATAATAATTAACATGTGAGTGCTTTATGTGGCAAGCTGTGTCTGGAGCTATTACCATTTTACAGAAAATAAAACTGAAACACAGAGTGGTTAAGTCACTTGCCAAAGGCCCGAAAGCTATAAATTAAAGTTGGATTCGAATCAAGGCAACCTGATTCTGAAGCCTTCATGTCTCATCACCAGTAGACTCTTCTGCCCTTAAACTATACCCACTACATGCCGCATTTTCCTCTGTCTTTCTCTCTCTTCAGTTTTAGCAATATAATACAGTACTTTGGCTACACAATTTTCTTTCTTTTCTTTATTGTTTTAGGCTTTTCTATTTTTCCTCTCAACCCTTGATTGTTGGTTGAGGCATCCCTATTTTTAGGTCATGTTGATGTCAGGCATGTCACAGAGCCCTGATTCTAGAACGTGCCTTTATTATCTGATCCTGTTTCTTAGTTTTTCATGAGGATCTTTGAGTTCCCAAAATGGTAAGAGGCTTATGCGATTCACAGACTTGTCAGATTCAATGATTTGGCCAGTTTAAGCAACTAGCTAAAGCTACTCATATTATTATTTGTTCACTCTGGCAGTTTGTAGCCTTGGTTTATAGAGCAATTTGTATGTCAGACAGGAGTTGCTTCAGTGAGTATTCTTTGGTGATGTCTCTAAAAAACCACTTAATTTCCCAAGGGTTGGGATTTATATTGATTTCGTAATTATATTAGTCACACATTTCAAACTAAGTCAATGCCTTTTTTTTTTTTTTTCCTAGAATGAAAAGCAAGAGCTACTATAATCCCCAAGGCATTCATGCTTCAATAACAAAAAAAATTTTTTTTCAGAAACTTGGTGGCAATTCAATTACATAAACAAGTAGTCAATGTTTTGTACCATGAAACTTGTTCTTTTTTTTTTTTTTTTTTTTTTTTTTGAGACGGAGTTTCGCTCTTGTTACCCAGGCTGGAGTGCAATGGCGTGATCTTGGCTCACCGCAACCTCCGCCTCCTGGGTTCAGGCAATTCTCCTGCCTCAGCCTCCTGAGTAGCTGGGATTACAGGCACGTGCCACCATGCCCAGCTAAATTTTTGTATTTTTAGTAGAGACAGGGTTTCACCGTGTTGACCAGGATGGTCTCAATCTCTCGACCTCATGATCCACCCGCCTCGGCCTCCCAAAGTGCTGGGATTACAAGCTTGAGCCACCGCGCCCGGCCACTTCTTCATTTTTTAATCAATGAAAGCAAAGCTGAATAAGATCTTTTGAACTTTTTGTTTCCACTTTAAAAAGTAACACAAGTAATAACTTTTAAATTAAGAATCACAATTATATAAAATTAGTATTTCATACTGCCATAAATTTATAAACAGTAAATATCTGTTCCCTTCCTTGGTTTTATTCACTCCTCTTTCTGTTAGAAATAGAAATTAATATGTTTTTTAAAATGCAATGCTCTTTAACATACTCTGTGAGTATGGGATAAACACTGTTAATGTCATACACTTTTATGGCAGGAGATAATCTGTATATGTTATCTTAACCCTAAAATAACCTGATGTCACAGTTGGAAACCAGGGTTCAAGGATTGTCAGTAACCTGCATAACGCGATAGGGTTTTGCTGTTTCCCCAATCTCAACTTGAATTATATTTCCCAGAATTCCCATGTGTTGTGGGAGAGGCCCAGCGGGAGATGAGATAATTGAGTCATGGGGGCTGGTCTTTCCCATGCTCTTCTCATGATAGTGAATAAGCCTCATGAGATCTGATGGACTTTGGGTTAATACTTTTGTTTCTTCCTCATTTTCTCTTGCTGCCACTATGTAAGTGCCTTTTGCCTCCTGCCATAATTCTGAGACCTCCCCAACCACGTGGAACTGTAAATCCAATTAAACTTCTTTTTTTTTTTTTTTTTTTACCCCCAGTCTCAGGTATGTCTTTATCAGCAGCATGAAAAAGAACTAATATAGTAAATTGATACCAGGAGTGGGGTGTTACTGAAAAGATACCTGCAAATGTGGAAGCAACTTTGGAACTGGATAACAGGCAGAGACTGGAACAGTTTGAAGGGCTCACAAGAATACAGTAAAATGTGAGAAAGTGTGGAACTTCCTAGAAACTTGTTGAGTAGTTTTACCCAAAAGGCTGATAGTGATATAGACAATAAAATCCAGGCTGAGGTGGTCTCAGATGGAGATGAGGAAGTTGTGGGGAACTGGAGCAAAGGTGACTCTTGTTATGCTTTAGCAAAGAGACTAGTGGCATTTTGTCCCTGCCCTAGAGATTTTTAGAATTTTGAACTTGAGAGAGATGATTTAGAGTATTTGGCAGAAGAATTTCTAAGCAGCAAAACATTCAAGAGGTGACTTGGGTACTGTTAAAAGCATTCAGTTTTAAAAGAGAAACAGTATAAAAGTTCAGAAAATCCAGAGCCTGACTATGCAATAGAAAAGAACATTTTCTGAGGAGAAATTCAAGCTGACTGCAGAAACTTGCTTAAGTAGCAAGGAGTCTAATGTTGATTCCCAAGATGATGGGGGAAATATTCCCAGGCCACATCAGAGACTTTCACAGCAACGCCTCCCATCACAGGCCCAGAAGCCCAGGAGGAAAAAGTCATTTCATTGGCCAGGCCCGGGGTTCCTGTGCTTTGTGCAGCCTAGGGACTTGGTACCCTGTGTCTCAACTGCTCTAGCTGTGGATGAAAGGGGACAACATAGAGCTTAGGCTGTGGCTTCAGATAGTGGAAGCCCCAAATCTTGGCAGCTTCCACATGGTATTGAACCTTCAGGTGCACAGAAGTCAAGAATTGAGGTTTGGGAACTTCTGTTTAGCTTCCAGAAGATGTATGGAAACACCTGGATGCCCAGGCAAAAGTTTGCTGCAGGGGTGGGGTGCACATGGAGAACCTCTTATATGACAGTGCAAAAGGAAAATGCGGAGTCAGAGCCCCCACACAGAATCCACTGAGGCACTGACTAGTGGAGCTGTTAGAAGCAGACCACCATCCTTCTGACCCCAGAATGAGAGATCCACCAACAGGTTGAACTAGGCCCTGGAAAAGCTGCAGACACTCAACAACAGTCTGTGAAAGCAGCCTACAGAAAGGCTGTGCCCTGCAAAGCCACAGAGACAGAGCTGCCCAAGACCATGGGAACCCACCTCTTGCATTAGCATGACCTTGGTGTGAGGCCTGGAGTCAAAGGAGATCATTTTGGAGCTTTAAAGTTTGACTGCACCGCTGGGTTTTGGATTGGCATGGGCCCTGTAATCTCTTCGTTTTGGCCAATTTCTCCCGTTTGGATCGGCTGTTTTACCAAATGCCCAATACCTGTATCCCCATTGAATCTAGAAAGTAACTAGCTTGCTTTTGATTTTTGCATAGGCAGAAGGGATTTGCCTTGTCTCAGATGAGACTCTAGGCTATGGACTTCGGGTTAATGCTGAAATGAGTTAAGATTTGGGGAGGACTATGGGAAAGGCATGGTTGATTTTGAAATGTGAGGACATGAGACTTGAGGGCCAGGGAAGGAATGATATGGTCTAGTTGTGTCTCCACCAAATCTCAAATTGAATTTTATTTCCTAGAATTCCCACATGTTGTGGGAAGCACACAGAGAGAGATAATTGAATCATGGGAGCCGGTCTTTCTCATACTATTTTCATGATAGTTAATAAGTCTCATGAAATCTGATGGGTTTATTAGGAGTTTCCACTTTTGCTTCTTCCTCATTTTCTTTTGCCACCTCCATGTAAGAAATGTCTTTCACCTTCTGCCATGATTCTGAGGCTCCGCAGCCAGGTGGAACTGTAAGTCCAATTAGACCTCTTTTCCTTCTCAGTCTTGGGTATGTCTTTATCAGCAGCATGAAAATGGACTAATACAGTCAGTCTGCTAGGACATTGCAAGCCCTGGTATAGAACACACTTTTCCAGAATCTTAAAGTAGTGTACCTTCCTTCTATCACATGTGTCTTTGTCTCTGAGTTGGTGAAGAAAGAGAGATGTCATAACGTAATCCATAGACCTTCCTTCTTCTCATTGCAGTTGTTCTAAACTTGAATATGTAAGAATTACTGCAATGTAGATTTGGGGATTCTTTGTTTCAAAATGTCAGGATTGAGGCTAAGAACTCTGCATTTTAATAGCCGTATCTGTTGATTCAGTTGCCAGTTCAAAGCTAAAAATTAAAAATATTTCTGTGTGCTAACTCTACCTTAATTTTTTATTTAATGTCGGCAAATTACAGGAGTATTAGACGAGGAATATGATAGCCAAACTGAAGTCTTGAGTAAATTCAAGGGCAACTGCAGAACTAGAGTGACTAGAGGAGTAATTTAACTTCCAAGACAACATTTCAGATATAAGTGGCTTTCTACACACTGCATTTTCTTTTCTTACTACAACTGTATTTTTTTTTTAAATATTCCTAGCTGCTAGAAATTTGAAAGCAGTTTTCTTCATAACATTTGCCGTCCCTACTGAAACCCCAACATTTGGAAGAAATGTCTGTTTCATGTTATTTTTGACACTTTTCATTTTTGTCCCTGATGGAAATTGGCAGTAAAAAAAGTGGAAATTTTCAAAATCCAGTAATCAAATATAACTAGTGTCTTAGAAGTCAGTTAGCAATTTTCAGAATTCTTCCTAAGGCATCGATTTTATTTACTAACATTTGTTTCAAATCCTCTTCTGTTGAAAGATTTATTTCTACCTCTAATTAATAATATAGAAACGTTTCCTAGTTCACTTCTAAAAAGTGGTCATCTTTGAAATTTAGCTCTCAAAAATATACCCTACTGTGGTTACATCCAGAAGCAGATTTGGAGTTTTATTAAGTGTGGTAATTCTTTGTAAATCTAGTACTCTTCAGTTAAATTATAAAACTTGAACTTGAGAATATGGGTTTAAACTATAATTTTTGTATACACAGAATATCTTTGTTACTGGCCTATCAGTCACTTTATTGAAATCTGCTATAATTAATTGACTTACTCAGAAATGAGTAAGCTTTTAACACTTACAGACACTAAGCTCCTTAAGGTGACTGTCTGCGTCTGATTCATCTGTATGACCTCACCAGCACATTACCCATATATGTAGATTGTCAATAACTATTTACATAATTAGTGTCTGTTATAAACGTTTTAGAGACATACAGACCAGAAATCAGATTCTAAATCTTCTCCATGTTTATTTTTTCAATTTAGGCAAATAGATTTTCTTCATCTGTAAAAAAGTAATTAAAAAAGTATTGCGCTCATAGAGTTAGCTTGAAAATTGGATGAGATAATGTACATAAAGCTCTTAACTTGGGGCTGAAATTATACTAAGTACTCATTTAAAGTTAGTTATTCATAAATGAAGGAAGGACTATGAAGTATTTTTAATGGTCACATGTACAATATAATAGCAAGCAATTGGAAACAACTTAAATATGCATCTAGAGAAAACTGGTTGAAAAAGCCATTGCCATATATATGCATGAACATTTATGTATATATTCATAAAAAGAAATTTTAAAGCACCATAAAAGAAGATAGAAAAGTGTTTAATGTACTGATATGGAATTCATTACAAGAAATGCTGTTAGTAAAAAGTAAAACCAAAACCCTAAAACAAAATATAGTATATATGTGTGTGTGTGTGTCTATGTATGTGTGTGTGTGTGTGTGTGTGAGTGTGTGTATACATATATATATTTGTTGGGAAATCACACAAATGATTCAGACAGGCACGCTCATCTTAAGTAGCTTGTAGTCTGCAAGTGTTAAAAATGGACTGATCGTTTCTGAGCAAAAGTATAAACACACACATGCACTCTATATACATACATACACATATGCATATACACATACATATCTATAAATATAATTTGTACATATTTACTGGCATATGCTTAAAATATTTCCATAAGATAGACAAGAAAATGATACTCGATTGCTTTCAGGGAAGAGAATTGAGGTCTTAGACACAGAAGAAGTATTCTACTTCTTATAGCTATATATTTTTTGTATTCACTTTTTTAACTTTTGGATTTTGAAAAAAATATGATTGACTCAAAATATAAATAAATATAATTAAATTATTTTTAATAACAAACAAGAGAGAGCATTTAAACTAAGAACATAACAAGAAAATATGAAGAAACTAACTTTCATCTGAGAAATATGAGCCCTTTCAAATTATTAGGCCCAAAGACTCATTACAATGAGACAGTTATCACACCATACTCCCCAACTCCCCACTTTGAGCTATGCATTCATCTCTCCAAAGGGCTTGCTATTGCTACAAGTGCCTATTAAAGTTACCTAATAATGCCATACTGGGATACTATAAGCCACATTCTGCAACTTAATGATGTATAGCCAATCACTAATCAATGTTATTTCTGTAAACAAATTAGAATTTCTGACAAAGAATTTTGGATCAACCCACTACTCATCCCCTTCTTTTGTTTGCCTTTAAATATCTGCTTGTAACTGCTACTAATCAGAGTGTAGCGTATATTCAAGGCAAGTTAAATCTGTGCTTCCAGGTTGTAATCCTCAACCTTGGCCCAAATAAACTCTATACTATTAATTTTGCCTCAGCTTTTTACCTTTTAGTTAAACAATAAAAAATACTATGAAAAAATATTTGTCATTCATCCAGAGAAAGACTTATAGATTGTGAAATAATCTCATAGGAAAATAAAAACTTTAACATATTTACATGGAAAGTATAATAAATAAAAGCATTTCTTTCCTTTCCGTTTATAGATTTATATTCTCCTCCTTGTTCTACAGTAGGAATAGTCTTCATTTTAATGTAATAAAATCTTTGGGAATGGTTATATACTTCATTATTACTATAAATTCTTAAATAGTTTATCGTTATATTTAAATGACATTAACATTTTACTAATGGAAGTTTACACACACTGTGCACGCATAAAAATCTTTTCTTAAACATCTCCCTTCTTTCTGTAACATATAATTAAGAATGACATGATTGGCCAGGTGCAGTGGCTCACACTTGTAATCCCAGCACGTTGGGAGGCCAAGGCAGGCAAATCACAGGGTCAGGAAATCGAGACCATCCTGGCTAACACGATGAAACCCTGTCTGTATTAAAAATACAAAAAAATTAGCCAGGCATGATGGCACATGCCTGGGCTGCAGAGCTAGACGCCAACTCCAAAACAAAAAACAAAAAACAAAAAACAAAAAACAAAACAAAACGAAACAAAAAAACAGAAAAAGAAAAAAGAATGGCATGATTTTCAAGGTATTTATGAATAAGAAATAAATTATTGTAGATCCCAATGTCAAGAGTTCATTCAGAAATCACCATTTTATATTTTCTCTGTTATGTACCATTGACCCACAAGTGATTGCTTGAAGATAATTTCAGGACTCTATTACTGAATAATTTTCAATATATAAATCAGCTTTTCTTTTTATTTTAGTATAAGCTGGAGCCACGTAGCATGAATGGCTGGCTTAAGGAATCATGACTTTATACTTGAGGCTTGTTAGAGAATTGCAAATAAAATTTCTCTATCTAACTGGATTTTTAAAATTCTAACAAGAAAATGTTCCACTTTTCTCATAGCCAACATTACTCTTAAAATGGAGTCCTTATATGTTAGGACTGAGAAGTGGTGTCACTTATCAAAAATGAATCGAGGAAACAGGCCCAGTATAACTAATAAAATGTTCTATATGAGTTTCTTTGTGAAACAGGGAACTGTTTTTCGTACACATCAAAGACACTGCACTTATCTAATAAAAACTGAGTATATTAAATTAATCTTTATATGTAGGAAACACTTTACTTGTACCTGGAAACAGTTTAATCAATTTGGTGTTGATTTAATTCTAAAAGTATAACAGGCTAACAACTGGGTATCTACCCAGAGGAAAAGAAGTCATTATAGGAAAAATATACTTGCACAATATGTTTATAGCAGCACAATTAGCAATGGAAAAACATGAAACCAGTCCAAGTGCCCATCAATCAACAAGCAGATAAAAAAATTACCATGGAATACTACTCAACCATAAAAATGAATGAAATAATGACATTTGCAGCAACCTGGATGGAACTGGAAGTCATTATTCTAAGTGAAGTAACTCAGGAAAGGAAAACCAAATATCCTGTGTTCTCACTCATAAGCGGGAGCTAAGCTATGAGGACACAAAGGCATAAAAATGATACAGTGGACTTTAGGGACTTTGTTGGGGCAAGGGGGCGAGGAAGAGGGATAGATAAAAGACTACAAATTGGGTACACAGTGTATACTGCTTGGGTGATGGGTGCACACAATCTCACAAGTCACCACTAAAGAACTTACTCGTGTAACTAAACACCACCTGTTCCCCAAAAACGTATGGAAATAAAAAATAAAAATAAAATGAGATTGGAGGAATCACTGAAAAAATAGCAAAAGCATTACAGGGTAGAGAAAGATTTCTTAGTCGAGATACAGTATACCCCAAAGGGCAAATATTTTTACATTTGACTATATCAAATTAACAACGTTCTATGTTTAAAAGTGTGCTAAAATCAAAATTAAAATATAAAAGCATCTTAATTCACATAAAGCCCTCAGAACCATGCCTGACAAATAGTAAAAACTCAACATCTGTTGATATTATTAGATGTATTTTTGGTAATGGAATCAGAAATATAAACTCAAATGGAGGCAAAACTATCTTTTTTCAACAATATTTTATTAAATTATTTATTTATTTATTCATATTTATATAAATATTTATTAAATTATTTATATGTTGAATTACTCAACAATATTTTATTGAACTATACATGCAGGTAAGTACCCAAATCCTAGGTGAAGAGCTTAATGAATTTCCACAAAGTGAGCACACCTGCCTAGATTAAGAAATAAAGCATTATCAGATTTTAGACGCCTCCTCAAGGACTATCCAATTTTTACTCTCTTCCTACTTGTCAGAGGTAGCCACTACCTTAACATCTAACAATATAGTTCAATTTTGCCTAGATTTGAATTCTATACAAATGAAATAATACAGTACATATTATTGGTTTATTATTCTGTGTAGAAATTTACCACAAACTTAGCAGCTTAAAACAATACAATTTTTTTATTTTACATTTTCCATGAGTCAGAAGTCCCGTATGGAATGACTGGATTCCCTGCCTAGGGTCTCAGGACTAAAATCTGTCTAGAATCATAGGTTCTGATTATGACCTACATCAAGATTAAAGACATTCTCCACAGAGCTTTGCCAGAAATAAGGACATTTATTTTAGGTCAAATCTATTATAAGGTAGAGCAGTATTTTTTAGAACAGTATCAGAATAACCCTTTTATAGAATATAAAATGTATACATATCATTATATCTAGAATTTTTATGTATACATTTTTATATGTATATTATAAATAATTTATGCATATAATACATACATTAATTATATGTATATATTTATAATTATTTAAATATATGTAATTTTTCTTCAACTATATATATACTTCTTTACACACACACACACACACACACACACACATAGAGTTGGAGGAAAAAAGGTCTGAAAGACTTTGAAATTGACCCAAAATATTTCTCCCTGGCACAGTTTTTCAGGTTTTCTCATACTTTCATTGTTTGTAACCCTATACACGTGATAACTAGTAAGAATGCAAAGATTCTTCCCCATGGAAACATAAATTACCCAAAATAGGTAAAATGGAATTATCGCTTGTGAATAGACCCATTGTTCATCTATTTGTGAATTTATTTAAGCATTTCTTTTTAGCCTATATATGTTTAAAACCGATTGTAGCATCTTACTAATTTAGTCATTAGTTAATGGGTTAAAATATGACATGACATGTTACATTTGTATGAGAGTCATCATTTTATCTTTCTTTTTTTAAAAAAATTCCTTCCTTCCTTTCCTTCCTTCCTTCCTTCCCACCTTCCCATCTTCCCTTCTCTTCCCTCCTCTCCCTCCCTCCCTCCTTCTCTCCTTCCTTCCTTCCTTTCTTTTTCTTTCCTTTCTTTCTTTTTCTCTTTATTTCTCTCTTTCCCTCCCTCCCTCCCTCCCTTTCTTGCTTTGTTACTTTCTTTTCTTTTGATGGAGTCTCTCTCTGTCACCCAGGCTACAGTGCAGTGGCACAATCTCAGCTCACTGCAACCTCTACCTCTCATGTTCAAGTGATTCTCCTGCCTCAGCCTCCGAAGTAGCTGTGATTACAGGCATGTGCCTCCACACCAGGCTATTTGTATTTTTAGTAGAGAGGGGATTTTCTCGTGTTGGCCAGGCTGGTCTCAAATTCCTGATCTTAGGTGATCCACCTGCTCGGACTCCCAAACTGCTGGAATTAAAGACATGAGCCACCATGCCTGGCCTAAAAAAATCTATTCTCTAATGTAATTTGTAATAACTTGATAATTATGTATCATATACATGCTTTTTTATAGAAACTGGAACAAATTTACTACTAAAATGAATTCAAAGATTTATGGGCATTCCAATTTTCGTTTAAGATATAGTTTTTCTCATTTCTATGAGTCCTTGCTCAGAAATGGAATTGCTCTTTATGATACCGAGGAACATCAGAGTCTGTTTTATATTCCATATACAATGTAGCAAAAATAAGCATTTAATTATATCACTTGATTCCCTAACTCTTTTTAGTAATTTCCCACCACTCTTTTGATAAAAGCCCCAGGTTTTAGCCCCGCTTTTCCTCTTCCGAAAGTTTTCCACACTCCAGACATGGTGATCTTTTTTTCAGTCCTTCAAACACAACATGTATATTCCTGAACTCAGGTCTTTTAGGTTCTGCCTGGAAAGCCTTTCTTTACTACCTAAAACTCTCCATTTTGGCCAGGCATGGTGGCTCACAACTATAATATAATCTTAGCACCTTGGGAGGCTGAGGCAGATGGATCATTTGGACTCAGGGGTTCAAGACCAGCCTGGACAACATGGCAAAACCCTGTCTCTACAAAATGCAAAAAAAAAAAAAAAAAAAAAAAAAAAAAAAAATTAGCCAGGTGTGGTTAAAGTGTAAATTTAAAGACAAAGGTTGAAGCCACTTTTTAACCATCCCTGAGGTGATATTTTCATGTTGAATTGTAAATCCAAAGGAGCAGCTTCAGTCCCTCCAGGGCTTCTTGCCAGTGGTGATACCCTGTAGTTCCAGCTACTCTGGAGGCTGAGGCAGAAGGATCACCTGAGCCTGGGAAGTTGAGGCTGTAGTGAGCTGTGATCACACCACTACACTCCAGCCTGGGCAACAGAGTGAGACTCTGGCTCAAAAATTAATTAATTAATTAATAAACAAATAAACAAACTCACTCTTCTTTTTATTTCTCTCTTACTTTTTTTTTCAACCTAAACTTCCTTTCTCTTCCCCTTCTTTCCTTTCTATCCTCTCTATCCTCTCCTTTATTAATTCTAATACAACCTTCAGGTTTCAACTCAAGTTTCTTCCCCTCAGTCAAATTTTTTTTAATCTCCTCCCCAGAATCAGTCAGGTCCCTTTGCAAACGCTGCTTCAGCTTCTCCTGCTTCTTAGCATTTAGTTCAGTGTATTAGTCTGTTCTCACACTGCTGTAAAGAACTACCTGAGACTGGGTAATTTACAAAGAAAAGAGGTGTAATTGGCTCACACTTCCACCAGCTATACAGGAAGCATGGCTGGGGAGGCCTCAGGACACAATCATGGTGGAAGGTGAAGGGGAAGCAGGCACATCTTACATGACCGAATCAGGAGAAAGACAGAGAGTGAAGGGGGACGTGCTACACACTTTCCAACAACCAGATCTCAAAAGAGCTCACTATGATGAGAACAACCAGGGGGAAATCCATTCTCATGATCCAATCACCCCCCATGAGACCACTCCTTCAACACTGGGAATTACAATTCAACATGAGATTTAGGTGGGGACACAGAGCCAAACCATATCATTCAGCTTGCAATTAGGCATTCAATTTGTTGCTAATTTAATTGATTTTTTTTTTTTTTTTTTGGTAAAGTCCAGGACTTTGTGCTCACTTGTGCATCTGCAACTTCTGGTTAAAAAAATCCTGACACGTGATGTGTGGTCAATAAATACTCAACTACATTGGCATCATACTACTTTTCTTTGCTATGAAGTCAAACATATGAAATTACCACTATTCAGCTATTTTTATGTCATAATAATGACAAATTATAAAACTTGAAGTAAATAAGATCTTTCTAGACATAGTTCTCCAAGTTCCTGTCCAAATGAATCTAGGAAGATATTTCTCCATGTGAGTTGATGACAAGAAAACCACACTCTGATAAAATATTTTAAAAAAAGAATTTGACCAGGGGGCATAAGGCAGAAGGACAGACCAAGGTAAGTTTTCAAGTAGGAGTGAAATTTTATTCAAAAGTTTCAGAGCAGAAACAAAAGGAAATAAAGTATACTTGGAAGAGGCCAAACAGATGACTTGAAAGGTTCAAGTGTGTGGTTTGACCTTTGACTTGAGGTTTTACATGTTGGCATGCTTCTGGGCGGTTGCATGTCTTCTGTCTGGATTCTTCCCTTGGGGTTTACTGTGGCCTGCCAGCACTTAAGAGGGACCACATGGACAGTGTGTTTACTGAAGTTGTAGACGTGCTCACTTTAAGACGTGCTCTCTTTTCCTTACCAGTTGAGTGTTCCCAGAGGAAGGTTATATACCAGTTAAACTCCACCATTTTGCCTCTTAGTGTGCATGCTTGACGCCACCCGTTCAACTTCTGAGATCTTATTGGGAAACTGCTGATCACCAGTTTTGGGTGTTTTCTATTTATTGGCAGACTGCCTTATCCTTGCGCTGGCTGCAGCCAATAATTATTTTTGAGAGAGTTTAACAATTGCAATTTCTGGCGTGTGCTGGGGAGCCCTCTTTCTGCCCTGCTCATGTCTGACTACCTACTTATCATACAATGCCATGGTAGAATCAGGTCAAAAAGTAAGCCACAACAGACTGAGTCAAAAAGACCTTTTTAGCAAAAAATGTCATGGCTTGTAGGCATGACCTTCCCTGGGCCCCTTAGAAAAGAATTTGAGCTGGAAAACTGGTACATTCTCAGAGTATTATGCCTCACTATTTAAGAATGACCTGGAACCTGGGTTTAAATTTGGTCCCTGTGTGTTCACGTGTGATATACTCTAGAAAAAAAAGTTTTAAAATATCTTTGCATGTTCTCTTTATAACTTATTAACTGGGAACAATTTAAGTGCTTTCTTGTAGGGTAGTGACAAGGATTAAATAAATTAATACATTTAAAGTAGTAAATATATTTAAACTGTGCTTAGCTCAGAGTAATGTTAACTATTACAAATTATTTTTAAGGTACTTTCGTGGTCTGATTTAATCAGAAATCTACAATATTAAAAAAAGAAGGAAGCTCCTGTTTTCTAAAAGATAGTAAATATTCATTATCTTTAAGATTGACCTTGACAGTCTTAAGTGACTGGTCAATGCAAATCTTCTTTTTGGAGGAAACAAATTTGACAATATTGCAACATACATTCATAACTGGTTATTTCAGTAGCAGCACTATTTCATATAACAGGAGGAAAAGGAAAATAAACTTTCTGTTTTAATGTATATATTATGATTGATAAACCTATGAGCAAATATGAACCTGGAAGAGCCAATCCTTCAAGAGGAATGTCAAGTGGCTAACTAGATCTAAATTTAAAATAGAGGCTGGGCTTGGTGGCTCGTGCCTGCAATCATAGAGCTTTGAGAAGCTGAGGCAGGAGGATTGCTTGAGGCCAACAGTTTGAGACCAACATGGGAAACATAACAAGATTCTGTCTCCACAAAAATGTAAAATTAGTTGGGGTTGGTGGCATGTACCTCTATTCGTAGCTACTCAGGAAGCTGAGGTGGGAGGATACCTTGACCTCAGGTATTTAAGGCTGCAGTGAGCTACATTCTCACCACTGCACTGTGGCATGGATGACAGAACAAGAGCTTGTCTCAAAAAATAAATAAAATAAAGTAGTAAAATAGAGCCAAGTGGCCATTTTTGGTAAACAGGTCTTTTTGACTCAGTATATTGTGGCTTACTTTATGACCTGACTCTACCATGGCATTGTACAATAAGTAGGTAGTCAGACATGAGCAGGGCAGAAAGAGGGCTCCCACACACACACCAGAAATGGCAATTGTTTGACTCTCTCAAAAGTAATAATTGACTACAGCCAGTGCCAGGGAAAGGCAGTCCCCTAATAAATAGAAAACACCCAAAACTGGTGATCAGTAGCTTCCCAATAAGATCTCAGAAGTTGAATGAGTGGGCTCAGGCATGCATACTAAGAGGCAAAATCGTGGAGTTTAACTGGTACATAACCTTCCTCTGGGAACACTCAACTGCTAAGGGAAAGACACTTCCAGTCAGCACGTGTACAACTTCCCTGAAAACCCATACCTCAGTTTAACTTTGGGACTTTTAGAACTCACAGGAACCAACCAATCAGCACTTAGCTGCTCTGACCAATCAGGGGCCAGTTATATCAACAAATCAATGCTCAGTTCTCAGCTATAACAACGAATCAGGGCTCAACTGTATTGAGTAATCAGAACTCAGCCCTGTCTACCAATTACAAACGGTACTTTTGAATTTTTCAAAAATTTCAAATTTTTGAAATATTTGAATTTTGAATTTTTCACTTTTCAATCTGATTGAGAAGCTGGGTGGAAACTTTCTCTATAAAAGCCAAAACTTCCTTTTGTTCTCTGGATTGCACTATTCTTTATTTTTATTTTTACTTTTTTTATATTTAAATAGGTTTTGGGGGAATAGGTGGTGTTTGGTTACATGATAAGTTCTTTGGTGGTGATTTCTGATATTTTGGTGCACCTATCATCAGAGCAGTGTACACTGTATTCAGTATGTCTCTTATGCTTCACCCTGCCCACATTTCTCCCTGAGTCCTCAAAGTCCATTGTATTATCCTTATGCCTTTGAGTCCTCATAGCTTAGCTCCCACTTATAAGAGAACATACAATGTTTGGTTTTCCATTCCTGAGTTACTTCACTAAGAATAATAGTCTCCAACTCCATCCAGGTTGCTGTGAATATCATTATTTCATTCATGTTTTATGACTGAGTAGTATTCCATTGTATATATACCATATTTTCTTTATCCACTCATTGATTGATGGGCATTGGGCTGGTTCCATATTTTTGCAATTGCTAATTGTGCTGCTATAGACATGTATGTGTACATGTGTTTTTCATGTAATGACTTCTTTTCCTCTGGGTACTCAGTAGTGAGATTGCTGGATCAAATGGGAGATCTATTTTTAGTTCTTAAAGGAATCTCCACACTGCTTTCCATAGTGGTTGTACTAGTTTACATTCCCACCAACTGTGTAAAAGTGTTCCCTTTTCACCACCTCCATGCCAACATCTATTATTATTTTATTTTTAAATTTTGGTCATTCCTGCAGGAGTAAAGTGATATCAAAATGTTGTTTGGATTTGCATTTCCCTGATCATTAGTGTTGGCCATTTGTATATTTTCTTTTGAGAAATGTCTATTCGTGTACTTAGCCCATTTTTTGGTGGGACTGTTTGTTTTTTACTTACTGATTTGTTTGAGTTCATTGTAGATTCTGGATATCAGTTCTTTGTTGGATGCATAGTTTGCAAAGATTTTTCTCCCACTCTGTGGGTCATCTGTTTATTCTGCTGTTTATTCTTTTGCTATGCAGAAGCTTTTTAATTTAATTAAGTCCCATCTATTTATCTTTGTTTTTGTTGCATTTGCTTTTGGGTTCTTGGTTAATCTTTGCCTAAGTCAATGTCTAGAAGGGTTTTTCCAATGTTATCTTCCAGAATTTTTATGGTTTCAGATGTTAGATTTAAGTCTTTAATCTATCTCTAGTTGATTTTTCTATAAGGTGAGAGAGATGAGGATAGAGTTTCATTCTTCTACATGTGGCTTTCCAATTATCCCAGCATCATTTGTTGAACAGGTCAGCCTTTCCCCACTTTAGGTTTTTGTTTGTTTTGTTGGAGATCAGTTGGCTGTAAGTATTTAGGTTTATTTCTGGGTTCTCTATTCTGTTCCATTAATCTATATGCCTGTTTTTATGCCAGTACTATGCTGTTTTGAGCATACAAGGTGACCATAGCCTGGTAGTACAGTTTGATGCTGAGTAATGCGATGCCTCCAGATTTGCTCTTTTTGCTTAGTCTTGGTTTGGCTATGTAGGCTCTTTCTTGCTTCCATAGGATTTTGTTTTCTAGTTCTGTGAAGAATGATGGTGGTATTTTGATGGGATTTGCATTGAATTTGTAGATTGCTTTTGGCAGTATGGTCATTTTCACGATATCGATTCTATCCATCCATGAGCATGGGATGTATTTCCATTTGTGTGTGTCATCTATGATTTCTTCCAGCAGTGTTTTGCAGTTTTCCTTTTAGAGTTCTTTCATCTCTTTGTTTAGGTATATTCCTTTGTATTTTATTTATTGACTGATTGCAGTTATTGTAAAAAATGTTGAGTTCTTGATTTGATTCTCAGATTGGTTGCTGTTGGTGTACAGCAGTGCTACTGATTTGTGTACGTTGATTTTGTATTTTCAAACTTTGCTGAATTCACTTATCAGTTCTAGGAGTTTTTGTATGAGTTTTCTAGGTATATGACCACGTTACTGGCAAACAGACAGTTTGAATTCCTCTTTACTGATTTGGATGCCCGGTATTTTCTCTTGTCTGATTGCTCTGGCTTGGCCTTCCAGGGACTGCACTATTCTTTTTCACTGATGGCTTCATCTTAGTTTGTAAGCTGTTCACTGGAATAATGTCTCTTTTTTCAAAATTCCTTTTCAGAGAAGTCTTGTCCACAAACCATAGACATGAGACGTCCTCTTGTAGCTTTTTTATCTGGAATCTGGATGGTCTTGGACTGGGTTCAATTCTTTATGATTTTTTTTTTTTTTAAAGACTGAGTTTTGCTCTGTCTCCCAGGCTGGAGTGTAGTGGCAGGATCTGACCTCACTGCAACCTCCTCCTCCCAGGTTCAAGTGATTATCCTGCTCCAGCCTCTCAAGTAGCTAGAATTACAGGTATTTGGAACCATGCCTGGATAATTTTGTATTTTCAGTAGAGATGGTGTTTCACCATGCTGGCCAGGCTAGTCTCAAACTCGTGACCTCATGATCCACCTGCCTCAGCCTCCCAAAGTGCTGGAGTGACAGGTGTGAGCCACTGCACCCAGCCCTTTATAATGTCTTCAAATAACATTTGAATGGTGGAGTCATGAGGAAGAACAAGCTTCACAAACTGACAGTTCCTTAAAGTATTCTCTGATTTCAGGCTAACAATTCTAGTGTGCCAGAAAAATGAAATATCTATAGTCAAATAACTTAAAAAATACCCTCTTGACAATTCAGAATAAGCATTTCTATATTAAAGGCTCTAAGACGTTCTCTACAAATAAACACATTTTACTTTAAGTCAATGACTTCCAAATTTATTCTACTATAATAACTTTGTTTTTGAAACACTGAATCTACAAACAGCTTGAGAAATCAGTGTTCCATTAAACGTTTTGGAAACTCTGGTTTAACCTTTTAAAAAATCTCAAATTATTAGTCCAAGTTGAAAGAAAAATTCACATTATAGCCAATTAAGTATAATTTATGAAAATAATCATAAAGCTGTAATATATTTTTTGCAAGCTACACATGTTACCAAAACAGCTTGGGTTTGGTCTACATCCTGCTACTCATAGCACAGAAAGCCAATCACTGAGATGATGTATATTGCCAGAGAAGAAGGCTATAATAGGGTGCTGTAGCTGAGGAGATGGGAGATAAGTTTCAAATCCATCTCCTTGACCTACCAAAACTATGAATTTATAGCAGAAAAGTAACTACATGTAGGAAAATGAGAATTAGAGAGGAATAAGAAAGAGGAGTTGGTCAACAGGAAGAAGGAGACAATCATGATGGATGAGGGGTCTGGCATCTCATTGTCCAGTTTGCAGTGATCTAGTAAGTTTTAATTCCTTTATAATCTCTGAGAGACCTGATGTTTGGTTTCACGAGAGGGGAACTCAGATAACACAAATGTAATTTCTCAAGCTTCAAGCCTGGAAAGGTCAATTTCCGTGTTTATTCAACAGAAACTGTAAACATCGGTTCTAAGGGAAAATTGGGTCGGTTTCACCCAGACACACAAATGTACCCCTTTGAATTCCAGTTTATGATAAATACTTTCAAAGTAAAATTCCAAACTTCAAATTCAAAAATAATTGCTACGATTACATATAATTTTATTTACAGTCAATATTACGGGCTAGGGAATAGCATTTAAAGCAGAAGACCAACTTTAAACTAGGGGAAACAGTATATTCCAAAGCAGGCATATACAATTAGAGAAAAAGATATTTAGTATATTTTTAAAAAAGCAATATAGATAATCAAACTTTTCTTATGTGATTTTTAGTCATGGTTCTGAATGATACAACCTGGGACTCATTACTACTCATTTTCATTGTTTGAAAGATTTCTCTATGAATAAAACTGCAAAGATTATGCATATTTCACAGTTGGCTATGTTTTCATGCGTTGTTCTATGATTATAACACAAATTTTTTAAGAATTGTTCATATCTACATGCCTTTCTCTCTGTAAACTTTTATACTGAAATGTAACAAAAAGCTTTTAATACTTTGATAGTGATAGAGGCTGGACAAAATTAGTAATTTTTAAAATGAGAAAATGAGCAGGCCTTTGAAAAGAAAAAATTTTTGCCAACCTTGAAACAACATTTGTGTTGCTGAATGCATGCATCATGAGTTCTCAGGTGGCATGCATTATATTTGAAATGTTTGCTAATGACATGTGGCAAAGACCACTAAGTGTCTGCTACATATTCTTGCTCAAGACATTAACGGCTCACTAAATATTCTTCCTCTTGTTTTATTGTATGAAATGTTACTAGGAAGTAGCTTCCCACTCA
The DNA here is from genome assembly GCF_048565385.1 of Saimiri boliviensis. Taxonomy (NCBI): domain Eukaryota; kingdom Metazoa; phylum Chordata; class Mammalia; order Primates; family Cebidae; genus Saimiri; species Saimiri boliviensis. The sequence continues at coordinate 126,572,757 of NC_133451.1, forward strand.
GAGATCTCATTTCTTAATGTCTGTTTCTTCTAGGTGAGGTCATATAATTAGTTCTGACCAATGGAAGGTACAATACGGTGGTATGTTTCACTTCCAGGCCAAGTGTCTGTCTTTCTCTGGAGCCCTATGTAGCCCCATAGGGCTTTTTTGTTTGTTTGTTTTTTAACCTTGTAAGCTGTGTGTATTTATTTATGACACAGATATTCATGTTTCTTTCTAATGTTTGTTCTCTATAATTATTCGTTGGATCATTATATGTGTCAAAAGATAATTTTCCAGAAAAAGATAAAATTATAACTCTCATACAGATATAAAGTTGAACTCTTGGTAAATAAGTTATTCTACTTATTTAATGGGGGAACTGTGCAGATGCTATAATCAATTCAAATAAAAAGTCCAAAAAGCGCGATGGATATGAAGTAAAAGGAAACTGAAAATGACCAAAAAAAATGCTTTCTGTGGGAGAGTAGGGGGCTGAAAAAAATCAATTAGGTGTCTAGGATAGATTTTACCTGTTTATCAGTTACTGCAACTTAAGAGTTATAAAATAACTCAAAAACAACGAAAGGCTAGAATCAGATAACCTGGAAGACTTTTTTATATGTAGGCAGTATACAGTTTTCCACAAATTGTTTCCTATATGTGGAGGAAGATGAATCAGAAGACAATCTGCTGTTTAATGTTCTTATCTAAGCCAAGTAAGAAAAACTTACATGAATATATCGAAAAGAAATTTATTTAAACTTGTCTTTTTTAAAAGTAGTTTGCTTTATTAGATGTAGTAATAAAGTAGTAAATATATTACATTATGCATTCTTTTATCTTCTGTGTTTTACTTTATGTATTTTTTTTAATTTTGAGAACAAGTTGATAGGAGTCTTTAGACTACCATAAAGGTCCATGGGGAAAAAAAAAAGTTAAGAATCTCTGCTTGGCTGGACATGGTGGCTCATGCCTGTAATTCCAGCACTTTGGAAGGCTGAGGCGGGTAGATCAACTGAGGTCAGGAGTTCAAGACCAGCCTTACTAACACGGAGAAACTCCATCTCTACTAAAAATATAAAATTAGCCAGGTGTGGTAGCACATGCCTGTAATCCCAGCTACTAGGGAGGCTGAGGCAGAGAATCACTTGGACCTGGGAGGTGGGGGTTGCAGTGAGCCAAGATCATGCCATTGCGCTCCAACCTGGGCAACTGGGCAACAAGAGAAAAACTCCATCTCAAAAACAGCGAAACAACAAAACAAACAAAAACCACTTCTGTTCTAGGGGAAAAGAATTGGATAGCAATGTTAGATGATTATTAATTGTGACATTTAGCAGGGTAATAAAAGAAAGAGATATGCTTAGATGAAAATTGAACAACCTGCAAGCAAAACTGAATGTGAGAAGGAGAAAGTTAGGACCTTTCAGAATTGAAGAAACAAACAAAACATCACACTACTGCTCCAGACACTAAAGAGTCTTATGATTGTTAAATCTTGATCAACGGAGGTTCATCAATGATATGGATTTGCCATTCAAGCATATTGTTTCAGATTGCCTCAAAATTTGGGGTTCAAAACTAAACAGGATGGGATAAAATCTGAATATTGACCAAATAATTCTCCTCTGAAAATTCCTTGTCTTGTATCCTGTGGCCCTTCCTGACAGTCTAGGCTGCTTGCCAAGCACATCTGAGTTCAAAAATGGTTGCTATCATAGAAACAGAAAATGGGAATTGTTTTGCATTCCTATATATTGGTAAAACTTAAGTATGTAAATTATCTTGAAAGAAAAAACTTCTTTGATTTGAAAAAACTGATCATTTCAGACCACTATCAAGTTAAAAAAGAGGAGAAATGAATAGGAAAAAATTTTAAAAAGCTGACCTGAGAACTACTGTCTTGAAAAGAAATTTGGATGTGGTTATGATACGTGGAACTGGAAACAAATAAATAAGAAGCTTATAAAGTTTTGAGAAATTATATTGCTAAGGAAACTAGTAGCTTCTCTTTGAGCCTTCAAATGGTCACTGTGCTCTCAAACTTGCACAAACAGGAAAAAGACTGTGGAAGTACACCCCAAGTAGGAGCACATATTCTCAATATGGCCGTCAATATAAAGGAGAGGACAGAACAATTCAGAAGACAGCTCTGATCCATGGAGACAGTGGTCAAATAGAAGGAGAAACAAATGAGTTCTTCCCAGAAGGTAGAATCAGAGACTAATTAAGAAATTCTCCCCTTACCTAATTAAAGAATCTCACAGTGCCTACCTTTCAAGTTTTCATCGTTACTGTGGACCAGTGAATGCCATATGTCCCTTGCTTTTCTTTTTAGAATGTGAGCTTTTATTGTACTTTTTTGTCCCTGCGTCTACCAGTGTGTACTGGATGTTGGCGGTGGGGGGTGGAGTAGACAGACAACTTTTCTTTTAGTTCATGTATTTTCAGAGCACAGGGAGCCGTATTCACTGCTGCTGGAGAGAATCTCCATCACCTAAAGATCCTGACTCTTCACTGGATGCAGCAGCTATATGAGACTACGTGGTTGTTTCTCTCAAAAAGCAGAAAATTGAATTTGGTGTAGAATAAGAAAGAGTTTGGATGCCTATTGTGTGGCAAGAAAGGCAGTGTGGCAGAGATGGCTAGCTGTTCATCAAAGATTCATATTCCCCTTAGTAAAGTATAGCTGCTGCTGATGAGCAGCTTTTCAGCCAGACAATATTTCCCAGGTTGTACTGCATCCCTGTGGCACCGTATGACTATTTCTCACCAAAGGAACAATGGAGAACATGTTGTTCTCCATTTGAAGCAGAGCAGGCAGAGATATACATATGCTTTATGCATTTTTGATTGTCCATCAACTGAATGCAGAATATCCTCAGGCCCTAGATAGGGAAAAAAATACAAGAAAGATGTGTGGGCTATACCTCACCACCATGAAGAAGGACATCTCTGAAGCCTCCCCCAAAAAAGCCATTGCTGCTGTAAATGAGAAATGAACTTGTAATATTATATTAAGCCACTGAAATTTGGAAGGTTAGCTTATTAAAGCAGCTAATGTTACCCCAAAATATATATTGCACAAGAGGAAATTCCAGCCAGGAAGTTAGATATGAGCCTAGCCCTCAACGGACTGATCAGACAGAGGAGAGATCTAAATGTTGAAGTTAAAATATAAAATGTTTTTCAAGGCATGCAACTAGACTTTCCTGAAAAAGAGTGGGTATTTAGAAATGAGAACTACAATCAAAGTTCAGCTGTAGAACTCCAGTATTGGAGGTTAAAGAAGTTGAAATCTGTAAAGGAACTTGAGACTGCCTGCGAAATAAAAAACAAAAAGAAATTAGAAGGAGAGTTGTGTCCTAGAAGCAGAGAATAAATTATTTCAAGAAGCAGAAAGTGCTCAATGATGTCCAATACTGCTGAGAGCCCAATCAAGATGGGAATAATGAATAGCCCATTGAATTTAATAACTTTGAAACCTGCTGGAGATCTTGACAAAATAATGTCGGTAAATGTGATGGGAGCAGAAGCCCAATTTGAGTAGGTTTAATAACAAATGGGAAGTGAGGAAAGGAAAATGATCAAGCAAAAGGGAGCAGACAAACAGGATGGAAGACAAAGAAGGATGCGGAAAGTGTGGCAGAGATGGCTAGCTGGAAAGATAATCTTAAGGTAGCATACATGTGCTGAAGAGAATAAGAAGGCTCCAGAAGACAGGAAGAAGTTGCTTCCGGAGAAGGAGAGAAAGGAAGATGAGACAGGATCCAGAGCGTTGCCCTCTTTCAGGGAGCAGAAACAATTATTTCTTTGGAGGTAGGAAGAAGACACATACATACCCTGTGAATATGGATGGATGGGGCTGGGTTGATTTATTGATTATGGCCGGTTTTAAGCATTCTTATGCTAAAAACTGAAGAAAGATTATCATTCAAGGGAGTCAAGAAAGGATTGTGAGAAGTTTGAAGAGAGAGGTTATGAAATAGTCATCTCAGAAAGTGAAAGCGGCACTTCTAACCAAACCTGAAAGGATTCCTGGGCAAGTTTGAATACTAGCCTGAAGGCTTTCGTTGTCGTTTTTGGAACATTTTAAATCACTAGATCACAAAATATGTGAGTATATATATTTTTCTTCTGTAATTATGTGATGCAAATGGAGTGAAGATAGCTGGGTTCAGCAAAGAATGGATTTTTTTCGTAGTGTATATATAAAAGAGAAAAAGCAAAATATTTTTGACGTGTTTGTATAAAAGTGATATGATGGCCATTGGCCATGAGTAAAGAGGACACCGAGGAAAGAGGGAGCAGTGATAGATTGACTGAGATGAAAGAATTGAGGCAGATTGGACTAAATACAGTGACTGAACTGGTGAAAGCTACTAGAACTAAGTGAATAGGTCAGAGTGTAAGATGCTTGAAACAGAAATTTCTGTGATGATGCAGTTACTGGTAATTATAGGATGTAGGATAGAGTGGAACTCTGAAAATGGCTGGCAAGGACTGGGGAGAAAATTGCAGATAATGAGATCAAAGAACCAAAAAGCAAATACATTTACACCGTGAATGATCTCTGTGAAAGACAAGGATTTCAAGTCTTCTGTTTAGCTTGAAAGAGAATGACCCAGAAAATGGTTTATGACAGAAATGAAGAAATCTGGTGGGCGGTATACTAAAACAGACATGTTTCCAAGAAGTTGTGGTTTTTGAAGAAGGAAAGCAGCAGTGAGAAGAAAGTTCACTCATCCTTATATCCTGATCTTAAGGGACATGCACAAAATGCTTTGTATTTTTAGTAATGCCCCTCATAAATTTGGGGTTCAAAACTAAACAGAGTGTGATAAAATCTGAATACTGACTAAATAGTTCTCCTCTGAAAATTCCTTGTCTTGTATCCTGTGGCCCTTCCCGACAGTCTAGGCTACTTGCAGAGCACATCTTACCTCAAAAATGGTTGCTATCATAGAAACAGAAAACGGGAATTGTTTTGCATTACAATATATTGGTAAAACTTAAGTATGTAAATCATCCTGAAAGAAAAACTTCTTTGATTTGAAAAAGCTGATCATCTCAGACCACTGCCGCCACCACCACCAAGAAGACTGGAAACTTGTATGGTAATATAAGACTTTAATTTCTGCCTTAGATTTGGCAAAGATTTTCGTAAGCAGAGACTCTTATTTCTGGCCAAAAAGAGTTTAAATGTTCAGAGAAATCTTTTCAGTATAGCACATATAAACTGCTGGATATATTTGTGAAACATTCTTTTTAGAGAAAAAAAGAAAAATTCTCATAGAATAAAAACAGCAACAAAGCAAAAATTCATAGAGCACATGAAAGTTAAAGCTGCCAGTTGCCTCGAATATACTTTGCCAGTTATTTCCCTGTCTCCTTCCTCTGCTGTCTCCCCTCTTATCTTTCCTTCCTTCCTTCCTTCCATCCTTCCTTCCCTCCTTCCTCCTATCTGTTTCTTCTGAAACTTCTGATTTTTGCAGATTGGATTTCTCATTTCTTATTCTAAGGCTCTCAGTTTCTTTTGTAACTCATCTTCCACCTAGGTGGTTAATTTCTGCTGTCTTTGCTGCCTGGGGCTCTTCAGCATCAATGATGCTTTTCTGTTCTGGGTCAACCAAACTCTATTAAAATTCTCATTGAATCTGATTTGTTCCTCGACAATTTTTAAAATACAATGCCACCTCCAGTACTGTAATAAATCCCCTTTTGCAGTCATTCTTTAAAAATTTTTTGAAGTGCCTACTTTTGAATTCATTTGATCTGAAGATAGTAGGTAATGATGAAATGTTCACCACTGGTAATAGCTGCTCCAATATTCTGCTACCTTAGTCTATACTTCTGTTTTTGCTGCATATATTCAGTGGACTGGAGCTTTTTATTTTATTCCTGCTCTTTTGGGTGTGTATCTCACTGCATTCATCTTTAGTTCAAGAGTTTCTTCTATGCATAGGCTTTATATTTGCATGTTTAGCAAGCAGAAACCATTATGCATTATTATTTATGTGAGTATGTTCTTGAAAGTGCCTTCATCTTATTATCTATGATATAATTCACTATCAGAAAAATAAAATGATTTAAAACAGTATGCTTAGCTTTATATTCTGAATTTCTATTCTTCTAATACCCATTATATTAATCAATTTCAAAATAGTAAAATTTCAGACTATAATTTTAAACGTCCTAAAACCCAAGAGCATATTTCTACATTTGATGGAACCTAGCTAAAATTACCTATTGAAATAGATGTTTTCTACATCTAAAATGCAATAAGAACTATCTGTTGTTGGAAGAGGAGGGAAAAAGTCAACTATCTTATATAAACCGTTTTCAAGTTCTAAAATATGTGATAGACTATCAGCTGAGTTTATAAAGAAAGGACTAAGCTGCTTTCCAGATTTCATTTAAAGAGTCATTAAGATCGGCCGGGCGCGGTGGCTCAAGCCTGTAATCCCAGCACTTTGGGAGACTGAGGCGGGTAGATCACGAGGTCAAGAGATCGAGACCATCCTGGTCAACATGGTGAAACCCTGTCTCTACTAAAAATACAAAAAATCAGCTGGGCATGGTGGCGTGTGCCTGTAGTCCCAGCTACTTGGGAGGCTGAAGCAGGAGAATTGCCTGAACCCAGGAGGCTGAGGTTGTGGTGAGCCGAGATCGCGCCATTGCACTCCAGCCTGGGTAACAAGAGCAAAACTCTGTCTCAAAAAAAAAAAAAAAAAAAAGAGAGAAGTCCAGGGATGACATTTTTGCTGCATGCGCTGAAGGCACAGAAGAGAATTATTGTTGATTTAAAAGCATTTTCTAGCTAGACACTGAGATCAATTAGACTAGATATTTATTCCTTAACCTCCTACCTCCCTGCCCCTTGATGTTAGCCTTCTCCAGGTGACTGATTTGGATCCTTGGAATGTGGGTGAAAGTGATAGTGAATATGTTTTATTCCAGATCTTAAGATCTTAAATGTCATTGCCTATTTCCCCTTATTCCTCTGGTAATTTTGGATCTATCCAAAGTAACCACTACTCCTAGTTTTTAAGTTCCAGAATGAACATTCATGGAGTGGAGCCACATCAGAAGTAGAGGCATAGAAGCTGACCCACATGGTCTTAGTGTGAGAATAAATACTTGTATTTAATATGGTGATAAGGTTGTTTTATGTGCAGCCAAAACTAATACCAATATCTGATGACCACATAAATTAATGAGAATGTTTAGTGTTCAATCCTCACACTCATGATCCTTGAATGCTTCTTCAGCTATAACTTCCCCTGGAATACTAGCATTGAATAGACACTAACTTATTCTTAAGACTGATTTGTCTCCTTAACAGCTGCTCCCCATTGGTTCTCCAATTTTGGTCTCTTTAGACCCTTAACTGTTCACTTTACGTGCTGCCTCTCAAGCTAAGTTTTTACATTTTGCTAAAGTTATATATTTCTGAGAATATTTCTATTTTAGTGAAGTGATCCTGCTAAGATAACTTAAATCATGTATATTTAGAACAACTGACTTACCTAAATAAAAGAAAAAGATATACAGAATAAACAAAATGAATACTTAGCAAACAGCAAAATGATAGATTTAAATCCAAACATATCAGTTATTAAATAAACATAAACCAACTTCTCCAATTAAAAAACAAAGGTTATCATATTGGACACCACCACCAAAGCCTGCTGCATACTGCTTATAAGAGCTTCATATGTAATACACAAAGTGTAAGGAAAAAAGGATTCAAAAGGTGTACCATGTAAATATTACCTAAAAGAAAATTTGAGTAGTTATATTAAAATCAATCAGACTAGTGGGGACTGGGCACAGTGGCTCAGACTTGTAATCCCAGCACTTTGAGGGGCTAATGCAGGAGGATCACTTGAGGCAAGGACTTAAAAACCAGCCTGGGCAACATAGTGAGACCCTGTCTCTACAAAACTAAAAAATTAGCTGCATGTGGTGGCGCACACCTGTAGTCCCAGCTACTGGAGAAGCTGAGGTAGAAGGATCCCTTGAGCCCCGGAGGTGGAAGCTGCAGTGAGCTGTGATCATGCCACCGCATTCCAACCTGGGTGACAGAGCAAGACTCCATTTCCAAACAAAACAAAAAATCAAACCATTAGACTTTTAGATAGAAACCCACCAAACAATAGTTCAAATAAAAATACACACACACACACACACACACACACGCATGCACACGTAGAGAGAGAGAGAGAGAATGAGAGGGACAGAGAGAGGGAGGGAGAGAGAGACTATATATAAATACATAATCTCTCTATATGATACATATATAAAATATATGTATTATATATAAATACATACGTTTGTATATATATCTTTATATATGTATATTATGGGTGTCATACATGGATATTATATATATTATGTATACATCTATACATATGTACATATTATATAGATATCTATCTATGCATATATACATACATGTATAGATTCTATATATTATATAGATATATACATATTATATAAATATGTATATATAATATACATATCTATTAGATAGCTATATACATATATTTATAGATAGATATGTATATGTATTAATACATCTATATGTATTATATATAGATCACACATATTTACCAATAACTATTATAAATCTAGAGTAATTAATATAATGTGGTGTTGGTATAATAATATAAATATAAGCAATGAAACTGAATAATGATTACAAAATGATATCCACACAAATAAGATATCTCATTTGTTATTTCAGTGGTACTCTTGAGAAGGAGAATCAGATAGCAGGGATTTTGACCAATTATAAAAAATAAATTTAACCATATGATAAAATATTAATTTTCAAATAACAATGTGTATAAGTAATTTATTTTTAAAAATTCAGTTTGAATTCTTATAATATGATTTCTAAACACAATGGAAAAATTATTCTTCTTCAATCACATCCACATTTGACTGCTCTGCCTCCATTACAGTGCTTCTGTTAAATTTTCTCTATGAAGTCCTTTATTTCTGGTCAGGCCAGTCTTCTCCCTTCCGGCTTCATTACTTTCTGTTCATGTTGTTTCATGATCACAACTCTCCAAAGGCTTTCAGTTGCTTAGAATAAAATATAAATTTCTTAAATTGGCTTTAAAAGCTCTTCATTTTTTCTATCCTGATGATCTTGCAACCTCATTTTTTTTCTATCCTGATGATCTTGCAACCTCATTTCCTTCCACTGCCTTCTGTTGTTCTAATCACACCTGCCTCATCTATTCTTCAAACAGCCCAGGCACATTCCCACTTCAGGAAATCTTACCTGATTTCTGGAATGTTCTTCTTCCTACGTCTTTAGATCTCTGCCTCCCTTCAGACTTCTTTTCAAATGCTGCATCATTCAGAAAGAGACCCTCCCTGAGCACTCTGTGTAAAGTAGTTCTCTACCTCAACCTTTCTCTATCCCCTTATTCCTACTGTTTTCTTCTTACCAATTATCTCTACCTGGTATTCTTGAATATCTGCTCTTCTCCAGGCATTATTCTCGGTGATGGGGAGACAGGAGCCAACAAAACAGACAATTATTTTTCTTGGAGCTTACATTTTAGAGGAAGGAAACTAGCATTAATTCTTTCTTAAAAATAGGTATTATATCAAATGGTTGTAAGTGCTATACAGAAAAACAAAGCAGTGTACAAAAAGTGTATAGGGAGTGCTAGAATCACAGGGAGAAATTTAAAATGAGGAGGTTACAGAAGGTGGTCTGATTATCAGTACGACATTTAGAAAGCAGCGTTGAACAGAACTCCGACCCCAGTCCCTTTGTCTCAAGGGTCCTCGTATTTTGGATCTCCCTTCTCCAGATATTCTAAATCCTGCTTCAGTGTTTGAGACTGCCTAAGGGTAGGTGTGCCAGAAGGCAATTTGAATCCCAGTTCAATTTATCCTTTTTGTGGCATTCTCTGGCCTTCATCTTTACGCTTGGAGTTGACTGGATACCCCGAAGAGTTTGAGGTCATACTGGGGTCCTGCGGCCAGACCCCAGTTCCAGGAGAATGGCATCACTTATTTTTTTACCTGTGATTTTGAGAGATTGAACCACCAGAACAGTCCTGACCTGCTGATTTGACGTAATTCTAATACAGGTCAGACACAGGACTAAGAATCTTCATGTACACTGATTGGACAATAAACAAAGTCTTTTGCAGATACATCTCTGTAATTCAGATGGGCCCATGACTTTTGCAATATTAAATTACATTTTTTATCAGATAGTTTATATAGAAAAGGGTCTCACAGTAAATATTTGCTTAGGCCCCCACGTATTCTACTGGCAGTCCTGCTAGTTAACTATAACTGTATAACAAATGACCCCAACACAGTAGTATAAAACAACCGTTTGTTATCTCAAGGATCTCTGAGTCAAAAAATTGGACAGGGCATGGTGGGGACGTCTTGTTTCTGTTTCACAATGTCTGAGGCTTCTGCTAGAAGACTTGAAGGCTGAGAGCGACCATTATCTGAAGGATTGCCCACACAATTATCTGGCAGTTGATGATGAAATACTTAAAAACAGCACAGTCGTTCCTCATGGCTTGGGCTTCCTCACATAATAGTAGCTGGGTTCTACAGACTTGAGTTCCCAGATAGAGGAAGACCCAAGCAGAAGCACTTTGTCGTGTAACCTCAAAATCATGCAGTGCTAAGATGCTTTCTATGTGTTCACATAGTTACAAAGGCATGCACAGTTCTAGGGGCTGGGAAGTAGCAAGGCTGTGGAAGAGCACGTGGGACTGAAAATTTTACTGCGCCATTTTGTAAAATCCACAATCTGTCACAGAAAGTCTCACTAAAGGCTGGGCGCGGTGGCTCACGCCTGCAATCCTAGCACTTTGGGAGGCGAAGCGGGTGGATCACAAGGTCAAGAGATCAAGACCATCGTGGTCAAAATGGTGAAACCCCGTCTCTACTAAAAATATAAAAATTAGCTGGGCATGATGGTGCGCTCCTGTGGTTCGAGCTGCTCGGGAGGCTGAGGCAGGAGAATTGCTTGAACCCGGGAGTCAAAGGTTGCAGTGAGCCGAGATCGCGCCACTGTGCTCCAGCCTGGCGCCTGGCAAGGGAGTGAGATTGTGTCTCAAAAAAAAAAAAAAAAAAAAAAAAAAGAAAGAAAGAAAGAAAGAAAAGAAAAGAAAAGAAAGAAAGAAAGTCTCACTAAAGGCAAAGAACTGTCAGGTCAGATTTGAAAGGGAACAGATAAAGTCGTGGAGGCCTATGTAAGTACTCTGCCTTTACATTGAGTGAGATGGAAAATAGGCAGAGAATTTTGAACAGAGAAATAACATATTCTGACTCAAGTTTTAAAGGAATATTTTTCTGTCTTCTATTCATGAATAAGCTCTAGGAGGTCCAGGCAAAAGCATCCTCTAATTGTGGAGTGATAAAGACAATCCTGCCAAAGACAGCATGAGAAATAGTGAGATTCTGGAATATATTTTGAAGGTAGAGAAATAGAATTTGCTGATGAATTGGCTGCAAGATGTGAGGGAATGAAAATGACGAGGAAGATTCCAAGGCTTTGGGCCAGATGAATTGCAGAATGTGGTTGTCATTTATGAACAGAGGAAGATGTCAAGAGGACACATTTTGGAGGAGAAATTAAGAGTGTGATTTCTCAATATAAGTTTCAGATGCCTATTAGACATTCAGTATCTAATAGAGTTCATGGAAGAGATTCAAAGTTTGAGAAATCAATCCGAATGGTAAGTACACACAGATGATATTTAAATGTGAGCCTGGATGAGATCGCCAAAGGTGTTAATATAGATAGACAGGGAAAAGTTCTGAGCCCTGGACAGCAATACTCAAATGTTAGAGTTCTGTGAGATTAGAAAGAGTCATCCAGACAGAAAGATTGGCCATTATGATAGGAGGTGAACAAGGTGAGTCTGACTTCATAGAAAGCTGACAGGAAAGTGGGAAGGGGTAGTGAACTCTGTCAAATGCTACTTTACATAGGTTAATTACTTGATTCTTACTAGAATCAAAGTTCTTTAAAGGCGAAGACTTGGTCTCAACACCATATTCCTAGTTTTTAGAATCTTCCTGGCACCCAATAGATACTCAAAAAGTGTTTGTTGAATAAATAAAAACCTAAATGGTATTCTTTCGTATTGAATGTTCTTCCCTTTTCCACTAATTATGAAAATTTTATCTGTCCTTCCAGGCTCAGCTGAAGTGCCATACTCTATCAATTTAATGTTCACTTCTATCTTTTTTTGAACTGCTACATGACTTCTTATAGCTACTATGTGCTTCAACACTGCATTATACATTCTTATCTTCTATTATGTAGAATGATGGCCTGTTTTTGCTGACAGGTTGACTGGTTTTGTTTGTCGTTTGTTTTAGTAATCCAAATAGTTTGTTGTTTTAATTTATTTGTTTCAGATACACATATAGATTTTTAAACTTCAAGATATTGATTTCTGGAGAGATGAATTTACCTAGACAACATTAAGCAGATCAATGATATTTTATCTTATTTTTATTTTTTTATTGTACTTCAAGTTCTGGGGTACATGTGCAGAATGTGAAGGTTTGTTACATAAGTATACACGTGCCATGGTGGTTTGCTGCATCCATCCCCACGTAATCTACATTAGTTATTTCTACTAACGTTATCCCTCCCCACTCCACCCAACCCCTGCTATACCTCCCCTAGTCCCCCACCCACCAACAGGCCAGGATATTGATTTCTGGAGAGATGAATTTACCTAGGCAATATTGAGCAGGTCAATGATACTTTAGAGAACAAATTTTGGGGCTCATTATACTTCCACTGTTAGACTGGAAAAACACAAAGTGAAACAAAATAAAAATCTGGAGTGAATAACTGTTTTCTATTAATGATTTTACTTTTTTTCCATGTGCTAACTTTCAGTTGATCACATAGTCTAAGTTTTTATGAAAAATATTTTAACTTTGGGAATTTAATAAGTTCTAACGTTCTCCAACTACTGCTAAGAGAAGAGACAAACAAAAAACAATTCTGAACAAGAAATTTAATTTTATTTTAAGTAATTTTCTTATAATTTTTACCAAATGGAACTCTAAACACATTGAAGCAATTATTATCAAATAACTACTCTCTTGGGTATGTATCTTTATGTTTGCTTGAAAAAAAACTTGTCTTAATATTTTACTTTCTGATTTCTCTTTCTTTTCTTTTCCTATTTTTCTTTTCTTTTTTTCTTCTTTTTGTTTTTCTAGCATCTAATCTAAGCTATCAACCAGGTAAAAGCATCTTCTGATTCCAGAAAGAATTTATGCAATGCACAAAGTTGTGATTGTTGGAGCTAAATAAAAATGGAAAAAGAATGATCTGCTGATTACATAAATACATGATAGCGTATGGATATAGAGGTGGATCCGATTTGTGACTCAGAATATGTTAATGATACAATAATATAGAGGAAATAAACTCACAACTCTCTTTTTAAATGTACCCCCATGCCAGGGTTCAAGAAAGACACTGTTAAATTAGCTATTATTATTCTTTTATAAGTATTATGATCTGGCAGTGTATTATCTCAGGGAACTAAACATTCCTCAAATGCCACATCTCTTTCTAAAAATGTATTTGAGTATATATTTTTCTAGCAAATTGTCATGCAATGAGTTACTGAAAGAATTATTGAGGTGGAAGAGGGGTAAGAGTAGTCATGTTCATCTTCTTGAATTCTCAGTCCCTTTTTCTATTGAGTATGTGAATAACTACACATTGTCTCAGAGCACACTTTTTTAATCTCTCTTATTTTATTTGTCACTTGCCACATTTCCCTTTTATCTCTCTCTATTTTGACCTTCACTCCTCTTCTCCTTAACTGTAGCTGGAGCAAGTCGTTTAGAATTTGGTGAGAACTGAGAAGAGCTGGATAACAAAGAATCAGTGAAAAAAGCTGGCAATATCAGTGAATCACTGAGAAGTTTTAAATAATTTGTTTTCTTACTTTAATAAATATTATCCAATATAATCATTGTTTAGAGCAAAACTAGTTAGTTTTCTAATCTTAAAATCGAAATAATAGTTTATATGCAATAACACCATGCCATTTTGCTGACCAGTAAGTATGGTTGCGGGATATCAGGTTTTGAATGGTGTAGCCTGGTATTTGAACTTTTCCTATGAAGGATCCTTGGCAAGAAGTTCTGCTGTTTCCTAGTCATGTTGGTGTGAGAGACTCTGCTCAGGGTGGGATGCCGTATGCTTTAAATCAAACCTTTCTCGGTAAAGCGTGGAGCTATTCCCTCTGAAGTCCCTGTCACTTCCCCATTCTAACTACCCATGAGACACATACACATATGCCTTTTTTACCTTCTAGTCTTAAAGAAAGCTTTTCCAGCTCCAGCAACTTCCTTTTTCTGGCTATTAGAAGCAATTTAGGTCTTAGAGAGGGAGTAGGAGAAGTAACTGTGATTCTGCTTTAGAGAGTTAATGTTCTTTCTGCACTTTAAAAGGAATAAGCTTGTCAGTTTATGATATCACTTGCATGTACCCAGCAGTACAATTTAATGTGCAATATAGATTTTTATTTGGCTTCTGTATCATGTCTTTTCAAAATGTAGTCAACAAATTTTAATCAAGCATGTCTGGTATTTTTCTTAAAGTCACACAAGTCGATTGTCAACATTTAAAAATCCATGTCAAATACTGGCATTTACTCTTTTTGTTTTTACTCCATTTGTAAATGGAAAATTTTTGCTGTTTCTCATATAAGTTTCCATTGGTAGAAACAGGTATTTCTCATTTCAATGAAATTGGCCAGATCAAGTTTAAAATCTGTTACTGTAATTTTTATGTTTAATTTGGCAAAATTTCTCAATCTTTTGTTTATACAAATCTAACGTAATTACTTTTGGGAGCTATTAGCATTTTTAACATATTCCAAGTATCATTTTATAAAAGTAAGAAGTAGACTTTTCTCAGGAAAAACATCTATTAATACAATTGCAAGCAATATTTATATTTTGTGCATTCAAAAGGAAAAATGTATGTTTTTGAAGGTAGGATAATCTTATAAATGTAATTATACTTAATAATTACATTATAATGTAATTATACTTAGTAATTACATTATAATGTAATTATATTAGACAAAGCCTGTGAAATACCTGAAAGTCTATCAGGCAACATTTTAAATATCTGTAAGAGTTTAGAGGTCCTGGAAAATATGGACAGGATCCTTTAGCATGGAAAAGGATAACTTTACGTATTTTAAAAGTTAAAGACATACGAAATTCTCTGAAGTATCTACCTGTATAAGAGTTACAGACTTTTGTGAGTGAAAAGAAAATTAGGTAAGGTGAGCTGTGAGGTCAATCCCTACATAAATTTTGTAGTTAGTGATCTAGTAACCAAAAATGAAGGCTCAGATGACAATAGAACCAAAGTTTCTGAATGTTTGCTTTCAGATTGAGTAGGTCAGATCCAGATATTCTGACCTACTCAAATCTGCAATCATAAGTCACTTCAGTTCTCTGGTGACCCTATTAAAAATTGTATTAGGCCCCTTTCCAAGTTTTTCTTCATAGCATGAATTACGTTTTAGCATTCTATAAATAGTAGTTATTTGTCTTATTTATTATTTGTCCTCTTACTCAAAAAGTTAAGCTCCATGACAGCAAGCTTTTTTTCCTGCTTTGTTCACGATGTTCTACAGCCAGCATCTAGAACTATGCCTGGCACATGATACGTATTAAGGAAATACGTACTGAATGAATGAATATGTGAATGAGTGAATGAATTGGGGTAGTTGTTTATATATATATATATATATATATATATATATATATATATATATATGTACTCTTTAACCACAGGAATATAATCAATTAAGAATTAAAAGGTTTAGGATCTAAGCAGAATATTAATATATTTTCGTGTTTGGAAGAAAGGTACATATTAAAATCTTAAATATTAGTCATTTAACAAGAATTTGGTTAATTAAAATGAAAGTTATTTTATTTAATTTAATATGTGAAGTTGGATAATTATTTTAGACTTGTGATTTTTAAGGAGAAATATTACTGTTTTCATAGTGTTAGGAGATCTGAGGGAAGTTTAGGTATAGCATGTTTAGTAATTTAATTTATTACATTTGTAAGAATTTTTTTTTAATTTTTATTTTTTGAAACAGGATTTCTTTCTGTTACTCAGGCTGGAGTGCAGTGGTGGGATTAGAGCTCACTATAGCCTTGAACTCCTGGGCTCAAGCCATCCTCCTGCCTCAGTCTCCTGAGTAGCCGTGACTACAGGCACAGGCCGTGATGACCAGATAATTTTTTAAAAAATTTTCATAGAGATGGAGGTCTTATCTTGTTAGCCAGGCTGGTCTCAAACTCCTGGGCTCAAGCAGTCCTCCAGCCTTGGCCTCACAAAGTGCTAAGAATACAGATAAGAGCCACAGTGCCCAGTCTTAGATTTTTTTTTTTTTTTTTTTTGAGACTGAGTTTCGCTCTAGTTACCCAGGCTGGAGTGCAATGGCGCGATCTCGGCTCACCGCAACCTCCGCCTCCTGGGTTCAGGCAATTCTTCTGCCTCAGCCTCCTGAGTAGCTGGGATTACAGGCACTTGCCACCATGCCCAGCTAATTTTTTGTATTTTTAGTAGAGACGGGGTTTCACCATGTTGACCAGGATGGTCTCGATCTCTTGACCTTGTGATCCACCCGTCTCGGCCTCCCAAAGTGCTGGAATTACAGGCTTGAGCCACCGCGCCCGGCCCAGTCTTAGATTTATAAGGGTTACTTTAGTAATCAGGAAGGATCTATTTGAAGATAATTGAAGTACTCAAGATAGAAATCAAGGACATTAAATGTATAAATGCAACTTGAAATGGTGATGGTGTTCAACTGTTTGAACAGTTCCAAAATATTACCCAAAGGTCTTTTAAAAGTGGTTAAAGCTGATGAGTCTTAGAAGTGAATAATAAGATTATGTTGTTAACTTAAATGCTTAGGAGAGTATCAGGGTTTTAAAATTGTAGATTTAATGGATTGAACATACAAAAGAAAACTTCTGAAGTTTCTTTTCTACCTATAAAACTTCCTGAGAGGACACTGAAAGAGCTCACATGATGTCATATATTGTGCTTTTAAAGATGTTGTTCAAGCAAAACTACATTTTTTTTTAAACATTAAATGTTCTACGTTCAAGGGAATATCTAATTGAGAGATTTCTTTTATGGGTATAGAACCACATTTGTTGTACTAAAGAGGGCTATTTATAATATTTTCTATATGTTTGATCTAGTTGCTATTGAATACAATAAAACAAGAAAAAAATGCTTTAAGATAAATGCCACTAAGTTTAAATAAAAAGAAACAATCAGCCAGTCTGTCATCTATTAAACAATCGAAGATACACATTCTTCTGTAATTGTCCATTATTACTTTTATCACTGTTACAAAAGCTTTAAAGAGTAGGTTGAATGTAATAAATAAAACATTGGTAGAGAATTGATACCATGTTGGTTAATGAATAACTTTATTACACTGAAGAAAGCTCAAGTTGGAAGCCATTATGTGCTTTCCAAATTTCTATTTTTCCCAATTTAGTCGGGTTTATTAGCATATTTTTGGATTTTTTTGTACACATATTGTAGCTGAAGATGACCTCCGTAATATGATGTTCTAGAGAATAGAGTCCTATTAATATAATTTATTAATTATGAGAGTATGAACAGATTTAATTTATAGAAATCTTTGGAAGTTATTTTAAGCCCTAAAGGTAAATAATGACCTCAACCACAGGCAATCCAGTTCTTATTTTAAGTGAGTGATGGTATTACTCATGTTTTTGGTACTATTCTTTTAAATATTTTTCTCCATTTGAAATTTTCTAGAACTTCAGAGGTAATTTTTTTGCCTACTGGATGTTGATAAGATCACGGATGGAATATTATGCTTAGTTTGAGGTTTCATATTTTCAAAAGAACATTGAAAATCTGGAAAATGCCTTTTGTTTTTATTCCTTCATTTGTTCAGGCGTACATGAAATACTTATTGAGCATTTGCGTGGTACAGGGAACATAAAAAGCACTGGTTAAGGTGGGGAGGCGTCTTTTATTAGGAGTTTAGAATTTATTTAAAGTAACTTTGAAAAGCTTCCTCATTTTCTTTTAAGATGTCTCTAAAATATGTAAAATTATTATGGTTACTGCCTACGTTTCCGTAATCATGCAATTGAACAAACTAGCTGTAGGGTCTTAAAGAGAAAACTGTTACCTATGGAGCTTGCTTAACCACAGAATATTCAGAGAGCTATAGTTAATTTCACAGGCTCCTTTGCAGTTCTTATATGCCACAGAATTTTGCTGCCTTATCCAGAACTAGTGTTTGCGAGGACAATTACAAAAAGAAACTTTGTATATATGATATCAACTAAGGATTTCTGCTGATCATTTTTAAGATATAGTATAAAAAGTAGCTGATTTAGATCCTTAGTATTTTGCTAAAACCAAAGCATGTTTGTTATCCCATTTCTCCACCAGACCTTAAGGGATACTTCAATTGCCATGGGACTGAAATTTTATATCACTAAGATACAGAGACTAAACACATATTTTTACTCTCTATGGTCCTATTAAAAAAAAAAAAAAAGTATTTTCAGTATTCTAATTCTAACCTAGGACTAAAAGTTCTGGACAAAAATAAAGTAAAATAAAGCCCTAGGAAAGTTGCCAAATGGTAGATTTGTAAGATCAAGTTCCCAGAGTTAACAGAAGTTCATAGAGGTGAACTCAGGATATGCCAATTCCAAAGTAACTTCTGAGGCTGCAAAGCTAAGTAGAGACTCAATAGTTAAGTTCAGGTAAGAAAAAATTGGATTTTAGTGACTACAAAGAGGAGGAAAGCCTAGTAAACACTGCAAGTTTTATGCTAAGTCACTAAAGGGACCCACCCAAGGAATCAAGGGTGAAACAGAAGTAAGTCTGAAATTAAAATCATCTCAATTACTGATTAGAATGAGATGATCTGAGGTGTCTAGAACTTTAGTAAAGGAAGTAAAACTACAATTTTTCTGTGGGAAAGTAACATCATCTAGAGATTCAAGTCATCTATAATTTTCCATATATACTTTCCGACATTAAAAGAAAAATCACTAGGCACAATAGAAAACAATACTTGACCAAACACTGAGAGAATAATCAAAATATTAAAATTATGTAATTATTGGACATGAGTTTTGAAATAACTGTGCTTAATATAATCAAGGAGTTAAAAGACAGTGTGGCTATTTTGGCAGAGAATGGTAAACTGAAAACAAGAATCAAATGAAAATTTTGAACTGAAAAATACAACCACCAAGATAAAGAACTAAATGTTTGGGTTTAAAAACAGGTAAATCCCAACTGAAAAAAAAAAAATGAATGAAATTAGAATATAGGTTAGAAAGAAAATGTCCAGAATGAAGCATGAGAGGCAAAAGAAAAATAGAAAATACATAAAAGAACACAAGAAATGTATGTGCATAATACAATGATCTATGACATGTGAAATTAAAGCCCTAGAAATAGAGGGAAGAGGCTGTGGAATATAAGTGGTATTTAAAGTAATCATTGCTGAGATTTTTTTAAACTGGTTTTCATATTGAAGAGTTGAAAAAGATTCCCTTGTGACTCTTATCAGAGAAAAGGGTAGAGTAAGAATTGTGGAAAAAAATGTGCAGAGTGCCCTACATAATAAAGGTGTACTCTCTGTAAGGTTTATTGCCGATGTAAAATGAGGAAACTGAGGCAAGTATGAGAAAATGAGAAGCCAATTTATTCAGCTCCCAGGGGAGGTTCTGTGGTCCAGGAAGGGGCCATAGAACTCACGCCCAGCTGCTTAGGTCATGGGGTTTTATTGGGGTGGAAGGTGATTGATTGGCTATTGGGGAAACAAAGCAAAGGCAATTTTATTGGCTGTCAGGAAGCAGGAAGTGTCTGGAGCTAGTGGTTATGGGTAGGTGGGTGGGACCTTGGGCCTTGATTGACTGTTGGGGAAACAAAGTGAAGGTAATCTTATTGGCTATTAAGAAGCAGGAAATGCCTGGAGCTAGTGGTTATGGGTAGGCGGGCCTTCTGGGGGCATACAGAGCAGACTGCTACCAGGCAGGGTCTGATGGGGCTTCTTTAAAAAAATTACCTGCAGGGTTTATCAACAGCGGGCTGGGGGTTGAATGTATAATTTACTGTTGAATGTGGGCTTAGGTCTGGTATGTGGTGGCGGGTACGGAGAAGCCGAGCGGCAAGGCCAGAAAACGATCTCGGGTGATGATGCAGTTACCAGGCGCAGAGAGAGATGGATGTGTCCGTTTAACCCTCTGCCAGGCAGCTGGCCTTACACTCTCCAGATGAAGAAACTTTAGCAGAGCCTTATATCAAAGAAAGGAAGGACATTTTACTCTATCTAGTTCCTTCTAGACTTTCTGTTTCACATAAGCAAGAAAAAAATCTAAGAAACACTTGGGAAGGTAACAGACGAAAAACCAATGTCCACTAAAAGACTGAAATTTATTCATAAAATTAAAGAATTCTTCCCCTATGCCACACCTACTATCTACCTACACTGCTCCCCTATAGGAACAGTGAGTTACTGCTGAAAGAGTTGTGAGATGCAAACTCTAAGTAGTAATGATAGAGGAGATAGAAAAAGATCATTTAGGCAGATCGTTAGGGTGAAGAAAGTTCTAGGTAGAAACTTTCTTTCTAACAAAAAGCAGCTCGGAAATTGCTCCCTTTGTAACCACATGCAGTTTAAAAAAAAAAAAAAAAAAAAAAAAAAAAAAAAAAACACTTCTCTTCTAATAAAGAGTAGCCTGGCTGATCAGACTGTGAAACAGACAAGCAACTCTGGCACTGAGCCGGGAGATTCCTGGTTAATTACCCAACTTCACATACATACTGATGTGCCCCAGTAAAAACAGTGGGCCTTAATAAGCACATTCTTTTCCCTTTTTTTAGGCACATTAAAATAGGAAAGCTGGAAGGGTGCATGGGGGAGATACCTGTAGCTGCAAGAAAATGCCTAGGAGCAGGCACAGAAACTATCCCTCCCCTTTTTAGCGCATGCAGGTAAGCAGCACAGAGCAGGACAAACTAAGAGAGTGCCCACATGATCAAAGAATGAGGTGGGGCTGATAGAGACTCTGCTCTATACACATAGCACACCTTGTCCTAATCAGTTCCTTGGACCCTGTGGAGATAAGACACCCCCCCATTAGTCCATTTATAAAAAAGCTGACATTTTTGCTACAATCTGGCAACCTGTTCAGAGCTCATCTCTGTGACAGAGAGCTGTTCTTTCTTTTACCTATTAAAATCCTGCTCTAATGTCACTCTGTGTGTGCATCCACGTCCTTGATTTCCTTGGCTGTGAGACCAAGAACTTTGGCATTTACCCCAGACAACTAGGCTGTTTTATAGTTGGGGGCCTGTCTGGGATTTGAAGATAAATTCATCAGAAGGGTGAGTATGGGAGCCACTCTATACTTTCACTTCTGAGGCTTCTTGTGCTCATTTTTTTATTCTCTCAAAGAACTATCAAAAACCCAGGCATCTGACAGCTGATTAAGGAGCCACCAGGGCAACCTGCTGGTCTTGAAGAGTCAGATAAGAGGTGTGTTGGAGAGGATTTAGTCAATCCCCCAGTGTCCTCAGGGTGCTGGGAATGTTGGCCCTGTTCCAAACTAGTTTCCTTTCACAGAGAACCTTGCTGTCGCATGGGGCTGGAAAAGGTCTTGGAGCAACTGAGTATTTCTGGCCAGGATTAAACCCTGGCATTATCCAAAGGCTTCTGGGTTGACCCCAGCCTCCAAATGCCCAACCGGGTGTTGGCTACAGCAACTCCAAACTTTCCTGTTGCAAATCTTACTTTCCTCCTTTCCTTTCTGTGGTCACAATGTCTCCCATCCCGTCTATGTGATGCTGCAGGAGTTTTTATAGCCTGGTGAATTAATTCAATTAGACAGGCTTAGCAATCACCTTAGAAACCAGGAATGCAGGTCAAGGGATTGCTGTTTTTGTGACTTTCTACGGACAGGGGGATTTTTCAGTTCTTCTCCCTTTTGCATCCCTCTGTTAGAGACCAAACCCTATTCCTCCTCTGTGAGCGGGAGAACTCTGCTTTCAGCTGTGAGCAGAGAAATGTGCTCCAAACCAAACTTTAGTCTCAGTACTCTCTCCATTAGCAGGAAGGCCACCATTTGACCCTTATGTTCTCTGGAGACATCTATTCTGCCTACAACTGAATGGCATTTAAATAGAAAGCAGATTTTGTATCTGGAAGTTATCTGAAACCACCACTTAAGAATTAATTCTCAGCCGGGCATGGTGGCTCATGCCTATAATCCCAGCACTTTTGGAGGCTGAGGCAGGCAGATCACAAGGCCAAGAGATCAAGACCATCCTGGCAACATGGTGAAATCCCGTCTCTACTAAACAATACAAAAATTAGCTGGGCATGGTGGCACGCATCTGTAGTCCCAGCTACTCAGGAGGCTAAAGCAGGAGAATTGGTTGAACCCAGGAGGCGGGTATTGCAGTGAGCTGAGATTGCAACAGCCTGGCGCCTGGCTACACAGTGAGACTCTGTCTCAAAAAAATTAAAAAATAAAATAAAAAAGAATGAATTCTCTAAACTAGGCCATCATAGCAGAATATAGAGCTCAGTCCAGTACACTCCCTCAATTAAGGGTCATTGCCCAAATAAAACTGTTACATAATCTCTCCTGAGATCCATTCATTAAGCAGTCACGCAGGTCACAGAAGTTTAGGAAGTCAAAGGGAAATCACAAGCAGTTAACTAAGGCTGTGTGGGTAAATTGTGACTGGATTTCATCACTTAGTTCATCTGGTTCCATGGCTTGGAGAGTCACACCCACAACCATGGGTAATGCATTTAACACGGTGCTGGGACCCTAGGGAACCAAGGAGGGAAAACAGTTGGGGGACACTCCCACTATCTTCCTCTCCACCTTTGGTCATACTGAAAGAAAAGGGAGACTGAGGAATGTCTCTTGTCTTGCCTCTGTTTCTAGATTAGTAACAGACCAACTTCAGCTTGCACTCTTCTGAAGTGCACTCTGAAATACTCAAACTCCTTTGACCCCAGGACCTTGAAGAGAAAAGTGACTCATTTTATTTGGCACAGAAGCACAGCATTTATACTAAACCTTTGCAAGCACTGTAAGATCAACCCAGCTTTTTTAACAGTCATATCAGGCAAGCCTATCAAGACTAATTCCCCAGAATTAGAAAAGCAACTTCTGGGTTAGCCATCAGAGAATTCTCCTTATTTGAGGCCATCTCAAGTTCTCTTCTCATTACAGGACCCTAGGCAAGTAACAAAAGACTTAAGCTGATTTTCTGATGACCCTGATAGGTACATAGAAGCTTTCCAAAATTTAACTCACGTGTTTCACCTCACATAGACAGATGTTATGCTGCTTCTAAACCAAACCCTCACTTCAGCTGAAAAACTGGCAGCTCTGTAGGCAGCAGAGAATTTCAGAAATGAGCAATGCATCTCCTAGAATACATCAAAAAAGAAAAGGGGAGATAAAGAAGGTGAGAAAATAATAGAGCAAGCATTCCCAGTAAGAAGGGAAGCAGTTACTCTTAACAACCCGGTTTGAAACTCAAATAGCTCTGCAGATGAATGGAAAAGAAAACACTTTTTAATGTGCATTTTAGAAGACCTATGAAGAACTAGGGTCAAACCTCTTAATTACTCTAAACTGTCCATGATAAAATAAAAGCCAGATGAAAATCCCACAGCTTCCCACAGGCAGAGAGGCACTAATAAAGCTTACTTCCTTATCCCCTGATTCAGTTTAGGGACAGCTAATTCTAAAAAACAAGTTTATTACACAGGCAGCTCCCGATAGTAAAAGGAAACTACAAAAGCAAAATATAGGACCAAATACGACCTTAAAGAACCTCCTGAAGGTGTCCACTTTGGTCTTTTATATAGGGACCAGGAGGAGGCCTGAAAGAGAGAAAAAGCACAAAAGAAAAACAGGCTCTGGTACCTGCTTTGCAGGCTTGCAAAGTCCTGGATCCCTGAGGTACATTTGCTCATTGCTATGGATGTGGCAAGCCAGGGCACTTTAAAAAGGAGTTCCCAAATAGCAAAAATAAGCCACCTCAACCCTGTACAGCCTGTGGTGGAGACTACTGGAGATCAAACTGCTCCCAGAGACAGAGGTCAATGGTTTCAGAAGCAGTCTCACAAATGGTCCAACAGGACTAATGAGTCCTGGGGCTAAAACAACTGGCTCCAGCAGCTCAAACTGCCATTACAGCACAAGAGCCCCATGTGATTCTGGAAATTGAAAGAAGAAAGATCCATCTCCTTCTAAACACTGTGACCACTATCGCCCTTCTCCTCTCTAATCCAGACCTCCCCTCTTCCCATTGCAGGATTGTAAAGGGCATCTCAGGAAAAACTCTAATCCAGTATTTTTCTCAACTCCTTAGTTGCAGTTAGGAAGACCTATTATCTACACATGCCTCAATGCCACTGCCACAGTGGCTCTCCTGTCAAAGAAGCCTCCAAATTAGCCTAGCAAATAATTTGAATGTTTATACCCCACATAATGTGGCAGAATTACTGTCCTCAAGAGAAAGCCTTTAGCTAACAAACAGCTGGTAAAGCAAGAGATACATAATGCAAGACAAGCAGTAGTCACTCTAAATAACATCTCTCCCCAAACACAAGCATTCAATTAGCTGAGCTAAAAGAATACTTGAAATAAGCAAGTGAAATGTAGCTAACATTTACACTGACTCCGAGTATGCTTGGAGGGCTTTCAGTGCCTCCTGGTGTGGGTAGATACTTTCACAAACTGGGTAGAAGCATTTCACTGCCACACAGAAAAAGCCTGTGAGGTAGTTAAGAGTGCTAGTTAATGAAATAATTCCCTGCTTTGGTCTACCTAAGTATCTCCAAAGTGAGAACACCCCCTTATTCAAAGCAGCTGTCACCCAGGGAGTCTCAAAGGCACTAAGCATACAGTATCATCTCCACTGTGCTTGGAGGTCCCAGTCCTCAGGAAAGGTACAGAAAACAAATGACATTACCAAAAGATACCTTAGAAAACTCCCAGGAAACTCATCTTCCTTGGGTCACTCTTCTTCCCCATGGCCTTAATACAGAAAAAAAATATTATCCCTTCAAAGTTAAGCCTCAGCCCTTTGAAATGCTGTATGGACAGGCTTTCCTTACAAAAGACTTCCTATTAAATCAGAAACCCTCTAAATTAGTTAAGCATGTAACCTCTCTAGCTCACTTCCAACAGGAATTAACACAGCAAGCAGAGGCCCAACACCAAGACATAGGACCACCCTTTTTTAACCCAGGAGATTTGGTATTAGTAAAAACTCTTTCTTTCTCACTTTCCTTCCCTAAGCTCAAGCTCGGAAGGGCCCTACACTGTTGTTCTTTCAATGTCCTACCCACCTTGGCAATAAAAGTTACAGGTATCAACTTCTGAACATGTCACACTCAAGTAAGAGCCTGAAAATCCAAGAGTCCAACCCCTGACAGCCACTGACAGCCCAAAGGAACATCCTGAATATCAATGTGAAGGAATAGAAGATATTAAGATGAAAATCATTAAAAATAAGTAACTGAGTGAGGGCTACTCACCTTCCTCAGTCCCACCTTTACCTCACCAAACGCTTTTTGTTGTTTCTACCTTCCCTCTCAGAATTCACCACCAAATACCAGAACTTCTTTTAAAATTCACCACCAAATACTGGAACATATATATGCAAGGAAGTTTTAACTTTTCATAGAATTGCATTTATAACTTCATAGGACCCCAGAGGGAAACTCTGTATCTTGGCAAGTAAATTTTAAATGGAAATTATCTATCATGCCACTCTTGCAGGAATTATTATACTCACTCTACTATCTGCAATAGAACTATACACCATAGCACCCACAATATGGAATTCTGGTTGTAAAATTCTAATGGCTATAATATTCTGCCTAATTATCATCTTTATTACAGGATTAATAATTGCAGGAAAGATTTAGTCAAGGTTATTTTACTTAATTATTATCCTTACAGCAAGGTTAATAGTTGTAAGAGTTATAGACCAAAAAATAAGCATAAAGGTTACTATCACTAAGCTTGATGTGCTTTACTGAAAATTGTTAACATAATGCACTCTAGATATGAAAAGGTTATAAAGAAAGAGATTTTGTATAAGGAAGGATCTTGTATGGCAAATTATTTCCTAACAGCAAATGACTGCTTGTTTTAACAAGCAGGAAGAATGCTTAGGACAAGTCAGACAATTTAAGGATGTTGTAAACATGGTCTGTTGGTCTGTGGAAATCAGAAAAGAATTTAATAATTAAAGGAAAGGGATTGTGAAGATTAACAGTAATATTGTTTTATCCACCCAATGATTTTTTTCTCCCAATCATATCACAAATTATAAAAAATGGCCTAAACCTAAAATTAGTCCCTACTAACAAGTCCATAGAAAAGGTATGTTTTTCTCAAAGAAAAATGATACTTTTATATTAACACTTCTGGTAAAGTACAGCAACATCTAGTGGAAGCAACCAATATTATCACCCACTTAGAGCAGCACAACTCATCTACATGGCTCACAGGTGTCAAACAAACTCTGCTGTCATGGTTATGGCCTATAGGGCCCCCATTGATGATAGTAATCATAATGTTCATATTCAAACCCTAAATTCCAAACCTTCTTGTAAAGTTTATCGCTTCTCACCTAGAAACCATCAAGCTTCACATGGTGCTGCAAATGGAGCCCAAAATGAAAATTCCTTTTTACCAGGAACCATTAGATCAACCCCTGAAGGAGCTCTAGATGCTGTTCCAGTACCACACCCCTCTCCAGCAAGAAGTAGCCAGAAGTCGTCACCCAACTGCCCCTAACAGCAGTTAAGGATTCCAATCCTGAAGGAGGAAATATGATATAGGAGATAGAAAGAAATCATTTAGGTAGGTAGATAGGGCAAAGAGAGTCCCAGGCAGAAAACTTCCTTTCTAACAATAAGCAGATCAGAAATTGCTCCCTTTCTAACCACACTCAGTTCAAAGAAATCACTTCTCTTCTAACAAGGAGCAGCCTGGAAGATCAGGCTATAAAACACAGATAAGGAATTCGGGCACAGAGGGGGATGTTTTTTGGGTAATCACGAAACTTTACATGCATATGAGTATGTGAAAGTAAAAGTAAAAAGAGTGGGCCTTCATAAGCGCATCCTATTCCCTTTCTTTAGGCACATTAAGATAGGAAAACTGGAAGCGCACATGAGGTAGATACCTGCAGCTGCAAGAAGTTGCCTGGAACAGACAGAGAAACTATCCCTCCTTTTTCAGCACATGGAGATAAGCAGCACGGAGCATCACAAACTAAGAGTGTACCTACATGATCAAAGAATGGGGTGGAGGCTGTAGCACATCTGGTCCTAACCAGTTCTTTGGGCCCTAGGAAGATGACACACCCCTTCCTCTACTACCCCATTTATAAAAATCCTGACATTTTTAGTACAACTTGGCAACCCATTCAAGACCCTTTGCTGTGATAGATAGCTGTTCTTTCCTTTTGCTTGTTGAATGCCTGCTTCAGTCTCACTGTGTGTGTGCATCCTCACCCTTGATTTTCTTTGCCATGAGACAAAGAACCTTGTATTTACCCCAGACAATGAGGCTGTTTTAGCAGTAGACTTACAGAGGCCCAAAGCCAACATGGGAAACAAAAAGAGGATATGAGAGTAATGTGAAGGCTCTTACAGCTACAGAAGACTTTAAACATAGCCAAATTCCTAGTTAAATTAACATAAATATTCACACTGAAGACCTATTTACTTGTCTTACTATGTATTAGATAATGTATCATATAATAAAACAGAAAAACAGGTCTTCTTTAGGTCTATCTGGTTTTTAACAATAACAGCAACATTAAATTACAAGGTATGTTAAAGTCAAGAAAAAAAAGTCTGAAAAGGCAAAGCCAGCATCAGACTAGATTTAGAGATTATAAAGAAGATTACAAAGCTGTTGAAACAATGCGATAGGAAATTTAAAATACTGTAATTAATAAATTAAATGCTCTAGTGGAAAAAGTAGGCAACGTGCAAGAACAGATAGATAATGTAAAAAGAACAACGGAAAGTCTAAGAAAGAAGGAAAAAGATATGCTAGAAATAAAAAACTCTTCAACAGAAATGAAGAGAGTTTAATAGGCTTACCAGTAGACTGGATATTAGAAGAAAGTTAAATAAGCTTGAAGAGATATTGATAGAACCTTCTACAAATAAAATGTAAAGAGGAGAAAGAATGAAAAAAAAAAAACTCACACAAAAAAGAAATAGAGTATTCGAGCATTGTGGAACAATTTCAAAAGGCCTAACATATGTGTAATTGGAATATCAAATGAAGAAGAAAGGAAGAATGGAGCAGAAGAAATAGTTGATGTAATAATGGCCAAGAACTTTCCAAAAGTACTGATAGCAAATTACAGACACAGAAAAAAAAACTCAGAGAACACAAACACTTTGGGTACGTTAATCCAAATAAATATATCCACTCAGTGACAAAACAGTGAGTAAGATGAAATTTCAGAACTTCCATTTATATTTATTTTTTAATTAGAAGGATTTTTTTGGAGGAGGGAAGATTTACTTACATTAAACATATGGATTGATTCTGGTACCCTAATTCTGCCTTTAGGTTCATTGAGGCCTTTCGATATTAAGAGAGGTATTCTGTGGGGAGGAATAATGGTCCCACAGCACAGAGGGCACACAAGTATATTATAATACACTAAAGTTTAAGGGTGACTCAAGTGAATCACTTGTATGGCTTTGACAACCTAGTTTTAACTAAAGTATTTCTCACAATATGTCCAAATAGCTTTAAGAGATTACTAAGAGTTTTGACAGTGATACCAGCAAGCAAGCAAGCAACAAGACAACTTAGCTGAACTTCTGTTTCCATCTCTGTTTTTCTTTTCTTTTCTTTTTTTTTTTCTTTTGACAGCTATGTTACATGATGAAAATAATCTAATCCTCTGCTTTAAATATTCTAGTATGGCTTTAAATTTACCAACTCAGGAGGAAGCTGGCTGCATAGTTGAATTGTGCTGCTTGCAATACACAAACAAATTAACAATCCTTCCTTAAATTGGCACGTCTCAGAAGATGGGTGAAGAATGGATACAGCTAGCAGGATCATCATTTTTATCTGTAGACAGGATTCATTCAACAAATTCAGATTTGTTATTGTTGCTGGAAAGTGAGTTAATCATGTGATCCCTGAAAAATACTGAAATGCTCTCGTTTAATTCCATCGGAGCACCAGATTGTCCTTGACAAAAAGACTCCAGGTCAATGAGGCCAACGGACCCACCTCACTTTAGCAATCAAATATTACCTTTCCAATGATACAGGCAGTAAATAATCCACTGATTGTCATCATCATTTAATTCAGAGAATTAAACTAGGAATGACCTTGATATCTTTGAAATGGGAATCTAGAGGAAAATAAAGTATTTCCTACAAGTGCTTTCCCTCAATCATCACTAACTCTCAACCAAGCAACGTAAAAAAAAAAATTTCTCTGATCCAGCAAACAAACTACAAAACATCTGTTTTCATTGCTTCTTTCACAAATTGGAAATGATGACAGCCACTCCATTCTAACTGGTTATTTCATAAAACCATTCAACTATTGGTTGACTTCTGTTTAACTTTCATATTGCTTTATTAAAAAGAATATATTTTTCTTGGAAAAGGAAAATCAATTTTAGTAACTTCAAGATTGAATTATAGCCAACAAATAGAAAGGCCACTGAAAGCTGGCCTGTAAGCTATAATTTAGAAAAAAGGGGAACATAAACCCTGGCTTCAGACAGAACTGAAAATAAACAAAATTCAAGTGAGAGAAACACGTTGAATGCATTACCTTTCCAAGACCTTCTTCAGATCTTCTTCAAGAACCGTGTGTTACGGCAGTTCCAAAAATGCTCACGTTTCTTGAAGCTATCTTCTCTTATGTCTCTCTGCCTCCCATGCCTGCCTAGCTCAGCTCAGATCTTGTCCTTGAGGCATAGGTGAGAAAAGTGTGTGGCAGCCCTGTTCATGGCACCCCTGAGTTATAGGTAATTTGAAAGTAGAGATTCTGAAGCAGTATTAGGCAAGTTGGTTCTAAGATGCTTTGATGGGTAAAACAACATTTAATAGGGCTAAAAGTGTAAATAGGTAGATAATGAATGCAAAATCTGATGAGATTGGGTTGGAAAAATATTACAAAGAGGTTACCAGAAGAATAAAGAGTTAAGCAAAGATGGCTGTAAAAATTATTTGAATCTAGCAGTTTAACACATCTCACAGACCCCTTTTAACCTAGAGCTCAGAGCCTCCAGGAGACTGGCTTGCCAGGAAGGACACAATCACTCTCTTGCTCTTGTGTGTCTGAGCAGAGAAGCAGGCCCTCGCCGTGCTCCTCAGGCCCGTAATCTAGGCAGGCAAACTGAAGCTGTGTGTCACACCTGGTTTGTTACAGAAGATATGAGTTGGTATCCAAAACAGGATAATAGTGAAGAAAAACAAGATTAATATACGAAGTGGGTGAATTTAGGCAAGAGAGTGATGAGATCAATAATACCATGTATTTGGTGTAGGTCATGAACCCAGTCTTCTACTGTGCAGTATGTTGTGCCTTTGCTTGAATTATCTTCTGCTCTCAGAGAAGCATGTTTTCCTGTGAGGCTTTATTGGATGCTGGGTTTTGCCTAGAGTATGCTACAGTGGGAAACGTGGCAAGGTCTGGACAGGAAGGTGGCTAGGAAAGCCTGGGGCCTATGACTATGTAACTGGTACTCTGAATATGGAGGATTCATTCCATATAATCTAAAAACCAGCTTTACTTTGGTCTTCTGCTGTCCTATTAAATCAGTCCAGTGGGAGTAATCCTATCTGTCTGTAGAAATTTAATCCTTCTAATTTATCTGGTTATGTGTTTTTTTTTCTCTTTTAGCGAGTGAAACATATTGCTGTTTTGAAAATAAAATTAAAATCAGTCAAACATTCAAAAGAAAAAAGATAAATTGGTGATTTGGCCATAGGGTTTCCAATGAATTTGCCATTTTGTAAATTCACCTACTTCCACAAAACGTATGCCCAAATCAGACTGACTATAAAAGTTACTGTCCAACATGAGACACTCTTGAGAATGAAAGGCAGAGCTATCCATGGTTACACTGGGCCCACAGACATGGTAACTGTAGATCACAGGACTGTCCACAGCAAACTCTGAAGGGAACTTAACAGAAACATTTGACAGTGTTTAGATGAAACCATCTGTCTGGTTGCTCTTCTATAAGAAAATGTCCTCAGATCTTTTATTTTATTTTTAAGTTTTAGCGCTTTAATTTCTTTTTTTTTTTTTTTTTTTTTTACTATTTAAAATTTTATTTCTTTAATGGAGATGGGGTCTCACTATGTTGACCAGGCTGGCCTCAAACGCCTGGGCTGAAACAATCCTCCCATCTTGGCCTCTCAAAATGCTAAGATTACAGGCATGAGCCACTGTGCCCGGCCAGTTTTCTGACCTTTTAAAGTGGCAAACAGAGTCTTAAACCAGAAATGTAATATGCCCTAGATAATAATCTCAGCTCTAAATGTGACTTCGACATAGAATAATCTCACCTCTCTCCGTGGAAGACTTCATCTAGCTGGCTACTGACGGACGGAATGTGGTCTTCCTTTTCCTTTGTCATGTTCTTTCCTTCTTTTCCAGCTTATTATCATTTGGGGGTTTTCAGTCTTTCCTGTGTGCAGGGGAGAGGGCAGAGAGAGGGAGTGAAGGGGGATTGAAGGTAGATGTATGGATCACCACAGCCCACCAAATTGTGTCCCAAGACCTTCTTCACAAAATCCTCTGACTCTCCATTCTTCCAGTTGTTCAGAACCCTGCCATGAGTGAGGGTGTTTGAGGTTTTTATAAATGAGTTTTGGCTGTTTTCTTTGAAATTCTGCATATGGTCTAGAACTTCCTTCACTGCAGCATCTCATGTATTCTGTTGCTTCATTCGAAAGTTGCCATTTAATATCCTGTTACAACCATATTCATGGGGTGTTGGTTATATATACATTCTGCCCCCAGGGAAAGAAGTAACTCTGTAGTCCTCCCTGAGAATTTGTTTTCATGGAGACATTCTTCAAGGATCTGGTTCATATCTGAGTTTTGCTCTAGTGATTGCGGGCAGTGGCAAAATTTATCTGCCCTGAAAGAGCATTGAAGAGCCCTTGAAAGACTGACACATCAACTGCCTGGCAGTTTAATTGAGATTCGATGTGGCTAAAGGCTCCTTAAAATACCTGCCATAAAAACAGAGTTCTACCAGTGAAAGCAGAAGATGGTCTAAAACAATGGATAAATCATAATGTTTAAGGGTCAGCAATAATGTACCTGGAGTCTTCAGGGCATTTTAAGATAAAGTCTATGACTCTACTGAGGGACGATGTTAACTTCTCTTCCTGGGTCCACAGGGGCGTGGTTTCAAAGGCAAGAACTTCCCAGCTCCATGCCTCCATCCACCAGAAACCTAGAGTTCTTTGGCTAACTTTCCCTTGCAGCTAGGTAAAATTTCAGGTGAGCTGCCTTTGTTCAGAAAGCCCACCAAAAGCTCTGGAAGGAGGGGCTCCATTGTAGGCGCAAGCAACCAATCTAGAATCAAAGTCAAAAATCAGTCACTCCATAGGAAGCTTGAAAGAACTCCTCTCATTGGACAAACATGAATGGGGCAGGAATAACTTCAAAGTTAAAACTCCCGTGCACTGTTACCTGCTGATTTTCCTCTCTGGGATCCCCTCCCACAACAACGAGGGAGCTTTCTCTACTTCTTTCTCTTTCTCTCTCTCTGCCTAATAAATTGCTCTCTGCAAAATTCTTTGAGTCTGATATTTACTTGACTGGTAAGCTCACCATGCGGCCAGGGCCTCTTCCCCATTCCTGACGTCAGGGAGCCCAAGAACCTCTGGCACATCAAACTTTGGGGGGGTTGGGGGGGGCAGCTGAGCCCTGTCCTGTCCCACAACCTGGTTACACTACCTCTCAAGAGCTCACAGTATAACATCCCACATATTTCAACATATCTGAGAACAGTATGTTGAATGTAGGAATCACAAAATTTCCAGTGCAAAAGAAGATAAATTGGCCCAACATCTGTCTCCATCCTTTGGTTGAAATCCTCTTTAACACACAGATGAGAGAGAAAAAACATATATGAGAAAGGTCTCTAGGAACGCAGGAAAAAAATCTATAGCACAGCTGAAGAATTAGATTTGGACGAGAAAAGATCCCTTGGTTTTTGAGATCAAAATGATGTTAGTAAAAATGGGTACGAATGAGGTTTTTCAATCTCTAGGCAGAAAGGTGAGGGAATTCATAATCTGTAAGGCCAGCTGCCTCGCAGAGGGTTAAACGGACAAATTCATCTCTCTTCGTGCCTGATAACTGCATCATCACCCAAGCTCGTTATCTGGCCTTGCCGCATGGCTTCCCCATACTCGCCTCCACATACCAGACCCAAGCCCACATTCAGCACTAAATTATGCATCCAACCCCCAGCCCGCTGTTGAAAAACTCTGCAGAAAAATTTTAAAGAAGCCCCATCAGACCCTGCCCAGTAGCAGTCTGCTCTTTATGTCTCAGGAAGGCCCCCTTACCCAAGGTCCCACCTGCCTACCCATGGCAACTAGCTCCAGGTATTTCCTGCTTCTTAACAGCCAATAAGATTGCCTTCACTTTGTTTCCCCAATAGCGAATCAAGGCCGACTTATTCAAAGTCCTGCCTACCTACCAATGGCAACTAGTTCCAGGTATTTCCTGCTTCCTGACAGTCAATAAAATTACCTTCACTTTGTTTCCCCAATAGCCAATCAATCGCCTTCCCTCCCGATAAAACCCCATGACCCGAACAGCCAGGCACTACTTCTTTGGCCCCTTCCTGGACCACAGAACCTCGCCTGGGAGCTGAATAGATTAGCTTCTCATTTTCTTATACTTGCCTCAGTTTCCTCATTTTACCTTGGCAATAAAACTTATATAATCTAATGTGCATTTGATGAGAGTAAAAGGATTATCAAAAGCAGTTTGAGAAGGATGATGAAGGTATGAAATGGCACCGTTCAATATAGTAGCG
Source organism: Saimiri boliviensis (assembly GCF_048565385.1). Classification (NCBI taxonomy): domain Eukaryota; kingdom Metazoa; phylum Chordata; class Mammalia; order Primates; family Cebidae; genus Saimiri; species Saimiri boliviensis. The sequence continues at coordinate 126,606,952 of NC_133451.1, forward strand.
CTGCAGCAGAATGAACTTTTGGGTCAAGGCAGACTTGTTCATCTAGTCACTGTATTTGCTGCAGGAGGAACACTCAAATTTAAATTAATTAACATTAAATTGAAGTAAAAAATAGCTTCTCGGTTGCCTTAACAACATTTTATGTGCTCCGTAGCTAAACGTGGCTAGTGGCTGCTGCATTAGACAGCACAGATGTAGCACACGTCTATCATTGCAGAGATTTCAATAGGACGTAACTGGTTTAAAATGTCCTCTTTGGAAAGTGCAACATTGGTGTGGGTCTTTTGTTTCTGGAGAGATGAGGCGTTGCTACTCAACACTGAAAACACTGAAACACTGAAAACTTTCTGTGTGTTTCTCTCCCTGAACTCTGTCCTCTAAATGTTAGACTTGGGTGGTCAGTAAGCCTGGCGTATTGTGGCTCTGTACTTCTGAGTATAGAGCAATTCAGGAATAAGACTCAAGAGACAATTATTTGGAAAATAACAGTATTGCTTTAATTAATGAAAAAACTGACTAGACAACATATTAATAGTTTTAACTCTACAGCAAAATGGACTTTTAAGATGAGACAGAGTTGACCACCCTGTCACTATTCTAACTAGAATCTTCAGCCCTCCCCTGAAGCAACAAATAGTAACATTCAACTGTTTAGCCTCAGGGAATTCACTAAACCTCTTCGAACCTGCTTCCTTATCTGTAAAATGGGAATAATAATTATATCTACCTCAAGGTTTTGTGGAGAGAAGTAAATTCGTTTATATAAAGCACTTAGAACAGTCCCTGGTACACAGTAAATTCTATTCCTGTGTCTGTATTTATCAGTATTATTGCATAATGGAAAATAGCTCAAAATGTATCCTCTCTGCTGATAGGTGGAGCTTAAGGAGAACCCAAATAAAATGGCTTTGTTGTCTTGGGTAAATGCCAAGGTTCTTGGTCTCATGCCTGAGGAAATCGGGAAGCAGACGCACACACGTGTTGAGATTGGAGCAGGGGTTTAATAGGCAAAAGGAAAGAACAGCTCTGTGTCACAGAGAGGGGTCCTGAATGGATTGCCAAGTCATACTAAAAATGTCAGGGTTTTTATAAATGGGCTGGTGAGGTTCTATAAATAGAACCAGGTGTGGAATCTGCATAGAGGAGAATCTCTATCAACCCCCACCACATTCTTTGATCATGTCGGCACACTCAGTTTATGCTGCTCTGTGCTGCTTATGCGCATGTGCTAAAAGTGGAGGAAGAGTTTCTGTGCCTGTTTCCAGGCACCTTCTTGCAACTGCAGGCATCACCCCAACAGATGCTTCCAGCTTTCCTATCTCAGCGTGCCTAAAGAAAGGGAAAAGAATGTGCTTATTAAAGCCAACTCCTTTTACTGAAGCCCATTGTATGTATGTGAAATTTGGTGATTATCCGGAAAACCCCCTTCTGTGCCCGAATTGCTTATCTGTGTTTTACAGCCTTATCTTCCAGGCTGCTCTTTGGGAGAAGAGAAGTGATTTCTTTGAACTGCTTGAGGTTAGAAAGGAGCTATTTCTGACCTGCTTTTTGTTAGAAGGAAAGTTTTCTGCTGGGAACTCTCTTCACCCTATCTATCTACCTAAATAATTTCTTTCTATCTTCTGTAACACATTTCCACCCCTCAGGAAGGAAATCCCTAACTGCTGTTAGGGGCGACTTCTTCTGGCTACTTCCCGCTGGAGAGGGGCTTAGTATGAGAATAGCAGCCAGGGCTCCTTCTGGGTGGATCTAAGGGTTCCCTGCAGAAGAGTGTTTTCATTTTCGGCTCCACTTGCAGCACCATCTGAAGCTTGATGGTTTCTAGGCGAAAAGAGATAAACATTACAAGGAGGTTTAGAAGATAGGGTCCATATATGAGTATTAAGACTACCATTGTCAGGGGGGGCACTGTAGGTTATAACCATGACAGCAGAGTGCGTTTAATAATTGTGAGCCATTTAGATGGATTGTACTGCTGTAATATTGGTTGCCTCTACTAGATGTTGCTGTACTTTACCAGAAGCATTACTATGAAAACAACACTCTTTCTTAAGAAAAACACATATCCCTCCCAGACTTGCCATTAGGAAATCCAGTCCTCTTCCGTTTTGCAAGGTAACACCTGCGAGTGAGTCTATGATGTTTTTGTTCCTGAATGGCAACCATAATTTCATCTAGGGCCTGGGTCTGTTGAGGGGATAAATGTAGAGAGATGGACCCGAGGGTGGTTCCCACGAGTCCAGCTACAACTGCTGCTTAAAGGAGTAGAATTACATGAGCTGCCCATTTTACTACAGCGTGGGTATGTTTTGTAAGGATGGGAATTGTGTAGAGGCATTGGCATAGGATACTTTCGGAAGTGTTGCTGCAACACTACGGGTTCCCTCCATTCACTTGGTAGGTTCATGCATCCGACATTTCTTCATATGAAGTATATTTCCTGTTTGCGATCTAGAGACACTTCATATCCCCAAGAGGCCAGCTCTAAGGGAGGGTCCCATGCACTTGGCTAGTTTCCAGTGAGGTCCTCCCATACTGAGGCAAATTCTGCCAGAATATTGAGGATGAACACATGATTGAGGTGGAATTTTAAGAACGTTCTGGTCGGGCGCGGTGGTTCATGCTTGTAATCACAGCACTCTGGGAGGCTGAGGCGGGCCCATCACAAGGTCAAGAGATCGAGACCATCCTGGCCAACATGGTGAAATCCTGTCTCTACTAAAAATATAAAAATTAGCTGGGCATGGTGGCACATGCTTGTAGTCCCAGCTACTCAGGAGGCTGAGGCAGGAGAATTGCTTGAACCCGGGAGGCGGAGGTTGCTGTGAGCCAAGATAGCGCCACTGCACTGCAGCCTGGTGGTGGAACAAGACTCTGTCTCAAATAAATAAATAAATAAATAAATAAATAAATAAAGGAACATTCTTTGTAGTCCCCAGGCTAACATTTGGGCTAGAGGTAAAAGTGAGTTAATCTGTCAGCACTGGTGTTACTAGTAAACTGAGATCACCTTGAATTTGGTTATTTAAGGAGAAGAAACTGGTGCTGCTTTCTTACTTTAAGATAGCATTTGCCTCTCTTTTCTGAGGAGTGTTATTGCCTTTCCTGAGTTGTCCAACTAAGACAGACTTCATGTGAGCAGTTGGACAAGGTTCCCAGGTAAGTTCCCTTTGTTCTCAAGGACATGAAACAAATGGGTAATGTGTACTCTGGAAGTACAGTGCAAAAGAGTCTTACAAGAGGTGGAGTTTCTGTAAAATTCAGGTCTGGGCTATCCTCTATAACTTGTGATATGATTGGGAGAAATATGTTTTTCACTTGCTCATCTGGATAAGTTGCACTGGACTGAGTGACTAGGGTAATTTGAGTGTTAACATTGGCTAAATCTTCTAATGATAGAGGTAATACTTCAGCTGACGGTGAGTCTAAAGTACAGATATAACATGAAATTAGGTTGACTGGGGATAGGCAGAATATTAGAGCAAGTAGAATTATTTGTCCAGAATTTCACTGTGCAGGTGCGACAGTATATAGTCCCACTGCAAACAGCAGAGTGAGTATACCAATTCCTGCAATTGTAATGTAGTAAATTATTCAAAATTTTATTCACCAGGACATAGAATATCCCCCTGTGAGTCTATGAAGCTACAGATGTAATCCCATAGATAGTCGAAATCTCCCTGTGAAGAAGGAGAGGCCACAAACAGACCTCTCTAACATCGAGCAGGGACAAACTGTTAATTTATTCAGCTGGGAGCTGCGGCAGGTGAAAATACCTTAACAACTGAGCTCCCCGACAAAGAAAATCCTTGCCCTTTTAAAGGCTTATAATTCTAGAAATTATGTATGAAAGGGTCTTGATCCATGAAGTAGGTGAGGGGTACATGACTAGGTGGGGGTTTGATCATGTTTAAGCAAAAACATGCCTTTCGGAAAGATTCCTCCATTCCATGCTTGTGATCTATAGGAGTGTGATTAAGGGTGGTGCCCAGTCTGCCAGCCTTTACTTCTCCTATTGAAATGCGATTTAGAAGTCTAGGGGGAAGTGGTCTTAGAAGCTTAAGAGGATTAGGGTCTCCTTCCTCACCTGCAGGTGTGCGTCAAAGGGGAGTTCTAATATCTGGTGGCAAATCTCAAAGGGAAAGATGGAAGTAACTGACAGTATCTGGGAGGGCGAAGGAGGGGCTAAGTAGAATGAGTAGTCCTCACTCAGTTACTTATTTTTGGTGATTCTCAGCTTTAGATCCTTTATTTCTTCACAGGCATATTGAGGGCATTCTGAGCTGTCAGGGACTTCTCCTTCAGGTCTCCAAGACTTGACTGCATTGTGATGTCTCCAGGAGTCAATTCCTGTAACTTTTACTGCCGAGGGGGTGGAGAGAAGAACAGGGTAAGATCACGCCCAACTTGGGCCGAAAGATGGAGAGAGAGAGGAAAGAGACTTCACGAGTCCTAAATCTCCTGGGTTAAATAAACATGGTCCTATTTTCTGGTGTTGAGTCTCCGCTAGTTGGTTAATTCCTGTTGGGAATAAGCTAGGGAGGTTATCTGCTTAACCAATTCAGAGGTTCCTTGGTCTAATAGGAAATCATTTATAAGGAAAAGTTGTCCATACACCATTTCAAAAGGGTTCAAGCCTGACTTGGAAGGGGTATTTCTTACCTGTAGTAAAGCTATGGGAAGAAAAGTGACTCAAGAAAGGTGAGTTTCCTGGGGCAGTTTTCTGAGGTGTCTTTTGATAACGTTTTTTTCTCTGCCTTCTCTGAGGACTGGGGGATCCAAGCACAATGTAGATATACTGTATGCCTAGTGGCCTTTAGAGCCCCTGGGTGACAGCTGTTTTAAATGATGGGCTGTTGTCACTTTGGAGATACTTAGGTAGGCCAAAGCAGGGACTTATTTCATTAACCAGAAGTTTTATTACCTCAGAAGCTTTATCTGTACAGCATGGAAATGCTTCTACACAATTAGTGAAAGCATCTACCCATGTCGGGAGGTATTGGATGCCCTTTGTCTTTGGCATGTGGGTGAAGTCTATTTGCCAGTCTTCCCCTGGATAGCTTTCTATTCTTTGTGTTTAGGGATGGAGGAGCCGTTTGTTGAGGGAATTATTTTTAAGACAGACTTTTCAAGCATTAGCAACCTGTTTGACTGTTTTCAGTAACTTATCTCCTGAAAACAATCTCTGGGCTGTTAGGTTTTATCCTTTCCCAAGTGCAAAGTCTGGTGAAGTATTTTAATGACTTTTCACTGTCTAGGGCTGACAAGCGGAATTTGTCATCCTCTGGCTGTAGCCGTCCTGAAGGCTGGAAAATGTACCCCCAAGAAGTGGCACACTCTGCCTCTTCAGAGGAGTACCGAGGCTTAAAGCATTCCCAGACTAAAGGGGCTTTAAGTGTGTTGATGCCTTGAGGCTTTCTTGCTGCTGACTTGGCTGCCTGATTAGCTAACTTGTTTCCTTCGGGTATTTCATGTTTCCTTCTATTGGCTTTTACAATGCATCACTGCTGTCTCTCAAGGAAGGGAAATTGAGGATAATAACCTGTTAACTTCGCGATGGTATTTTATAGGGGACCTATTAGCAGTTAGAAAGTGCCTCTCCTTCCAGATGGTAGCATGAGCATATAGAGAGAACTAAGAAAGCATACTTGTAATCAGTGTAAATGTTGGTTACCTTTCCCTTGATTAATTCAAGTGCTCTTGTAAGAGCTGTCAGCTCAGCTAGTTGAGCGCTTGTGCCTGGAGAGAGATGTGCACTTTCAATAACATTATTCCCAGTGACTACTGCATAGCCTGCTTACTGACTCTGTTCCACAAAGAACTCTCAACCATGAGGAGGGTCCAGTCTGGATTTTCTAGGTGAGATCCTCCCTGGCTGCATAGCTCTGTACCACAATTTGTTCACCATCAATGCTCAGATTCCCCAGTTTCCTCAAGGAGGAAAATAGCTGAATTTAGGCAGGAGCACGTTCTTAGCTGAGCTGCTGACCCCTCTAACAGCAGAGCCTGATATTTAAGAAGCGGCTGTCTGTTAGCTAAAGGCTTCCCCTAGAGGACAGCAATCCTGCTACATTATGTGGGGTGTAAACAGTTACGCGATTTCTCAGGGTTGATTTGGTGACTACCAGTAGGTCAACTGCTGCAAATGCTTGAAGACATGCCAGCCATCCCTGGCTGATAATCAAGCTCCTTACTCAGGTAGCCAGCCCACTGGCTGTTGAGCTGGTCCCCCAGTTAAATCTCCCAGGGCCGTTCCTTCCTCTGATATGTAAAGATTGAAGGCCCTCCCTACGGGAAAGCTGAGGGCTGGTCCTTTAGTAAGGTTTGCTTTAACTGGTTTAAGGCCTTTTGGGCTTCACATTCCCAGGTTAGAAAGTGAGTTTTAGCTGCTTGTGTTTCTTTCATGAGATGATACAGAGGTCGGGCTATCTCACCATTCCCAGGTATCCATAGTCCGCAATATCATGCAATGCCTAAAAATCCTATTAGGTACCTGAGGGTCTACGGGAGGGGGAAGGAGGAAATGGGCTTAACACTTTCTTTCTCTGATACTCTTGTTTCCTCAGACAGCACCAAACCCAGTTACTTTCCTGAAGTCTGGCAAAGCTGGGCCTTAGATTTGGAAACCTTATATCCTCTGTCAGCTAAGAAATTAAGGAAGGCTTTAGTGGCTTCTTGGGAATCTTCCTAAATTGGGGCACAGAGCAGAAGGTCATCTACATATTGATAGACCCTGGCCTGAGGATGGGAAAACTCAGAGAGGTCCTTTGACAGCGCCCAACCAAACAAGTGAGGACTGTCTTGAAATCCCTGAGGCAGCACCATCCAGGTTAACTGTGCAGTTTGGCCGGAGGGATCCTCAAAGGCAAACAGGTATTGAGAGTCAGGCTGTAACGGTGTGGAGAAAAAGGTATCCTTTAAATCTAGGACTGTAAACCATTTTGTTCCCTCAGGTATTTAGGTTATCAGGGTGTAGGGATTAGGGATTACCAGATGAATTGGGACTACTGCTTCATTAATGAGGCAGAGGTCCTGAACTAGTCTTCATTCCCCATTGTGTTTTTGCACTTGTGGCATTAAGGTATTTCAAGGACTGTTACAGGGTTTGAGGACGCTTTGCATTTTCAGGTTATTCATAATGGTTTCCAGCCCTTTCCTAGCCTCTGGCTTCAGAGGACAGTGTAAGGCTAGTTGCCTCCCCGGAGTTCGGACACGTCCATCTCCTGCCCCACTTGGAAATTAGAATATGTCAATCATTTAGCTCTGCCTTGGAAATCCCCTTTGCACTGGGCACCTAGCCCGCCTGGGAAATCCCCTCTGCACTCGGCACCTAACCCCTCCCTTGGAAATCCCCTCTGCACTCAGCACTTAGCCCGCTCACAGGAAGTCCCACCTCCCACTCACAGGAAGTCCCACCTCCCTACCAATAGCAGCTCCCACTGTCCACATCCTGTCTCCCCAAATCCAATCAAACGCCTTCACTCCCTATAAAACCCCACTCCTGAGAGGAAGCAGCGTCACTTCCCTGGCCCTTCTAACTGGGAGTGTAGAGCCTTGTTCTGGAGCTGAGTAAATCAGACTTGGCCATCTAATTTTCTTGTGCTGGCCTCAGTCTCCTCGTTTTTTACTGGGCTCCTGTCTTCAAAGAATGAACTTTACAGACAGCATCTCTGGTTAGGAAAGAAGTAGGATTTTTAAGGTAGATCTAAACTGGCCTAACAGTTTTAGCTCCACCTATTCTTCCACCTATTCTTCCTTGAGTTGCTCACACTTTCGGGTTAATATTGGCTTCCATTAGGGGCAGACAAAAGGTTTGTCCCGGGGCTGTGAAGATGATGGTCTTCGTGGAGGCTAAAATGTCTCTACCTAATAAAGGAGTGGGACTTTCAGGCATGATCAAGAAGTCATGTGTAAATAACAAGTCCCTCCAACTACAACTAAGGGGTTGAAAGAAAAATTCGGTTAGAGTCTTTCCTGAGACACCCACTATGGTAGTGCTATGGAAGAGGGGAGGCCTGGGTTGGAGAGGAGAACTGAAAGACTGGCTCCAGGGTCCAGGAGGAGGTCCACCCTCCTCCCTTTTATTTCCAGAATCACCCGGGGCTCCTGAGCAGTAGTGGCAGTTTGAGCTGCTGGAGCCAGGGTTTCGACCTCAAGGCCTGTCATTCCTTCCGGACCATCTGTGAGACTCGTTCTGGACTCAGTGACCTCCATCTCCTCGGCAGTCCCATCTCCAATGGTCTCCACCACAGGTTGGACAGGGTTGAGGTGGCTTTCTTTTGTTGTTTGGGCATTCCTCATTAAAATGCCCTAGCTTGCCACACCAGTAGCAATTAGTGCATGCTCCTCAGGGACCCTAGACTTTGCAAGCCTGCAAGGCAGCCTCTAGAGCCTCAGTCTTTCTCTTATGCATTCTCTTTTTCTCCAGGGCCACCTCCTGGTTCCTAAAGACTGAGGTGGCCACACTCAGGTCTTCTAAGGTGCTGTTTGGCCCTATAGCCTGTTTCTGTGGTTTCCTTCTAATATCAGAAGCTGCCTGTGTCATAAACTTATCCTTTAGAATGAGCTGTCCCTCAAATGAATCAGGGGACAGGGAAGTGTGTTTGGCTAGTGCCTCTCTCAGCCTTTCCATGAAAGCTGAGGGATTCTCATCTGGCTTGTGGTCTATCATGGACAACTTAGAGGAATTAAGTGGTTTAGCCCTCCTTCTTCTAAGGCCCTGTAATACACACATTCCTTTTCCATCCACCTATAAGGTCACAGGGATTCCAATCAGGATTGTCAAGAGTATAGCCTCTCTTCATACTGGTAATGGTTGTTCTGTTATTTCCTCACCTTGCATATCTCCCGTTTTCCTTTTTGGCATACTATGAGAGACATGTTGTTCATCTCCGAACTTCTCTGCTGCCTGCAGAGATGCCTTATTTTCAGCTGCAGTGAGGGTTTGGCTTAGAAACAGCATAACATCCCTTCATGTGAGGTCAAACACTTCAGTTAAATGTTGGAAGACTTAGGTATGTCTCCACATGTGGAGACAGGGTCATCAGAAAATTGGCCCAAATCTCCCTTTATTTGGCTAAGGTCCTGTAATGAGAAGGGAACTTACACCCTAGCGGTGTCCCTTCCATTTGGTGTTTTCTGTAGGGATAAGAGTGAAGACAGGGCAGTGGAGAGCTTTGGAGATGCCAGAGCTGGAGGAGCTGATGGCACAGTGACAGGGTGCCCCGAATAAGGGAGACAGACAGAACTCATGGGGAACTTAGAAGTGACCTCCAATGGCTCCTTAAAAACTTGCTTTTCTGACTTCGGGAATTAGTCTCTGCAGAGTTGCCCAATACAGCTACCAAGAGGACTTAGTTGATTATGCAAGCTTGCAAAGGTCTGAGTTGTCTTTCTTTGCAAGGCAAAGAAAGCTTGTACATAGGGGACCTTGGACCACTTGCCCTCCCATCTACAAACAAGATCTAATTGTTGGATAAGATTAAAACAAAGGCTCCTATAGCCAGCCAGGTCTGTTTATTTCCAAGATAGTAAGAAGGCCATCCCCTTGTGCAGAAGAAAATGAGCCGCTTTTTCTTCAGTCTCAAGGTCAAAGAAATTCAAGTGCTTCAGAATGCACTCCAGAGGAGTGCAGGCCAAAGATGGCTTGTTACCCAGAAAAGAGACAAGAGGCATCCCTCAGTCTCCCTGTACTTTTCAGTGTAACGCAGGGTAGAGGAGAAAGACAGTGGGAGCATCCCCCCAGCTGTTCTCCCTCCTTAGTTCTTGGGTCCTGACACCGTATGTGCCACCCATGGTTGCAGGTATGATCATCAAACCATGGTACCAGAGGAGCTAAGCAATGGAGCTAGTCACGCTACCCCATGTGACCTTTGTCCTCTGCTTTGTGATTACCCTTTGACCTCTTAGATTTGCGTGATCTGCATGACTCCTTGATGGATGGGTCGCAGGAGAGACTATGTAACAGTTGCATTTGGGCAAGGCCTCTTAATGGAGGAAGTATACAGGATTGAGCTTTATAATCTATTATGGACCAGACTAGAGAATTTATTCTTAGGTAGTGGTTCTGGTTAACTTTGAGACACAAAATCCCCGTTCTATTTAGATGCCATTCTAGTTGCTGGCAGAACAGGTGTCTCAAGAGAACATAACGTAAAATGGTGGCTTTCCTAATAATGGAGAGAGTATTGAAACTAAAATTTGTTTTGGAGGACATTTTTCTCCTTACTGCTGAAAGCAGAGTTCTCCCACTTGCAGAGAGGGCATAAAGTTTGGTCTCTAGCAGACGGATGCAAAAAGGACAACTGGAAAATCTCCGTCTGTAGAAAGTCACAAAAACAGCAATCCTTTGATCTGCATTCCTGGTTTCTAAGGTGGTTACTACGCCTCTTAATTGAATTATTTTCCAGGGCTGTAAAAACTCCCAGGGCATTGCATACAGAGAGGGGATGGGAGACATGGTGACTGTGGAAAAAAAAAGGAGGAAAGTATGATTTGCAGTAGGAAAGCTTGGAGATCCTGTGCGCCGACACCTAGTTGGGCAGTTGGGGGCTGGGGTCAGCCCAGAAGCCTTTAGATAACACCAGGGTGTAGCCCTGGCCAGAAATTTTCAGTTGCTCCAGGACCTTTTCCAGCTCCACATGATAGCCAGATTCTCCATGAAAGGAAACTAGCTTGGAACAGGGCCAACATCCCCGGCACCCAAAGGACACTAAGGGACTGACCAAGTCCTCCCCAGCAAGCCTCTCCTCAGAGTCTTCAAGACCAGCAGCTTGGCCTGGTGAATCCTTAATCAGCTGTCAGATGCCTGGGTTTTTGATAGTTCTTTGAGAGAATAAGAACTGAGGATGAGAAGCCTCAGAAATATAGAGTCCACTCCTATTCTCACCCTTCCAGTGATTTTACCTTCAAATCCCAATGAGCCCCCAAATATAAAATGGCCTTGTTGTCTGGGGTAGATACCGAAGTTCGTGGTCTCACAGCTGAGGAAATCAGGAATGTAGATGGACACACACAGTGAGATTGGAGCAGGAGTTTATTAGGCAAAAGAAAAGAGCAGTTGTCTGTCACAGAGAGGGTTCCCGGACAGGCTGCTGAGTTGTAGTAAAAAAGGTCAGGGTTTTATAAATGGACTATGAGGAGGGTGTGTCTTATCTTCCTAGGATCCGAATAACTGGTTATAACCAAGTGTACTATCTGTATAGAGCAGAGTCTCTATCAGCCCCCACTCCATTTTTTTGATCATGTAGGTGCACTCTTAGTTTATCTGTTCTGTGCTGTTTTTTGGTGTGTGCTGAAAGGGAGGGAAGAGTTTCTCTGCCTGCTCCCAGGCACCTTCTTGCAGCTGCAGGTATCTTCCCCATGCATACTTCCAGCTTTCCTATCTTACTGTGCCTAAATGAAAAGGGATGTGCTTATTGAGGTCCACTGTTTTTACTTGGGCCTATCGTATGTGTGTGAAGTTTGGCGATTACCCAGGAAACTCCCCGCTCCGTGCCTGAGTTGCTTATCTGTGTTGTACAGCCTGATCTTCCAGGCTGCTCTTTGTTAGAAAAGAAGTGATTTTTTTCTTAACTGCTTGAGGTTAAAAAGGGAGCTGTTTCGGTACTGCTTTTCGTTAGAAGGAAGTTTTCTGCCAGGGACTCACCCTAACTATCTACCTAAATAATTTCTATCTCCTGTAACACAAAGATACTGGACTAAGTATGCTCAGTTCCTTTTCCCAAGTTCACCAGTCAGATGTCACTCTCTTATCTGGTAAGTCACTCTCTTATGAGCTGAGTGAGAGGACACTAGGTGGCAAGAAGTACCTAGTCTCTAGTCTTTAATTTCTGTCCAAACTCTCAAATGAGTCCAGTCCAGTACAATGTCAGTCCATTTTGGACTAAAATAGCACTTATAAAATTTTTTTCCTACTACATTAGTTTGCAATGCAAAAATATGACCTTAACTTAAATTAGTGCTGCAGTATATATATATCGGAATAGCAACTCATCTAAACAGTCACATAATCTGCTTTTAATGATTTTGTGACATAAATCAGAAACTCTCATTTTTTTGCGGGGGGGACAGAGTCTTACTTTGTTGCCAGGCGCCAGGCTGGAGTCTGCCTCCTGGGTTCAAGCAATTCTCCTGCCTCAGCCTCTTGAGTAGCTGGGACTACAGGCGCACGCCACCATGCCCAGCTGATTTTTTTTTTTTTTTTGTATTTTTAGTATTTTGTATTTCACCATGTTGGCCAGGATGGTCTCGATCTCTTGACCTCGTGATCCGCCTGCCTCGGCCTCTCAAAGTGCTGGGATTACAGGCTTGAGTCACTGTGCCTGGCCAAAATCTCATCATTTTTATCTAGCAAGTACATTGTAAGTTTCTTGAAATGGAAATGTGTCTATTCATGTGTTTTTAAACATTGAAATACAGACTAAGATCAATCAGCAACATCTATAGAAATATATTTTAGTTTTACAAGCTCCCTTTGAAATGTTAATATACCATTTAACTTGTAATTTAAAAGATAAATTCTCTCATGTTAATAGTGACTCTGTAAGCTACACAGTATTTTAAGTATTTTTTATTATTTAGTCTTTTTAAAGATCTCAGGCTAAGTTTAGCAGCTGTTAGAAATAATGCAGTCAAGAGGAAGCCTGTGGAAGTAGTTAAATTCAGGACATTTTGAAACAAGCCTTAGAAAAATTACCATTTGTGAAACACTGACCTACTTCAAAGCTAGGTATAGGTACCACTATCACTATGTTGAAACACAGATACATTCCCACCACACGATCAAAAAATTTTTATTTAAAAACAGTATCCTTTCTTAGGTATCATCAGATTAATTTAAATTGAAAGAACAACTTAGATATTATCTGTACCTTTATCTGTTAAGTCATATTCTTTACTCTGATTGTCCCACTGAGCTTTATTATTTCTTTCTTTTATTCATCCATTCAAAAATTCTTATAGGATTTATTATGTTCCCAGGCACTTAGAGAAACAGCTGTGAATTAGACAAAGATCCTGGGTACCTGCGAATTGCTTGTTTGTTTCTGTTTGAGATGTTGTTTCGCTCTTGTTGCCCAGGCTGGAGTGCAATGGTGTGATCTCGGCTCACCACAACCTCCACCTCCCAGATTCAAGAGACTCTCCTGCCTCAGTCTCCCGAGTAGCTGGGATTACAGGCATGAGCCACCGCACCCCGCCTACCTGAGACTTAATTTTATGTAAAAACAGATAATAAACAGGTAAATATAGTTTCATGGGAAGATAAATACTATTTAAATAAAAACAGTGATCAATAAGCTAAAAAGTAATTAGCATTGGGGGTACTCTTAGATTGAGTGATCTGAAAAGGTGTCTTTTAGGTGTAGTGTTTGAGTAGAAACATAAATGAGTAAAAAAGCCATGTTAATAAGATGAGAAGAGAGAACAGCAAAGTGAAAATGCCAGATGTGAAGAATTAACATGGTGAGTTGAAGGGAGCTCAAGACCAGCGATCAGGGACCCAAGAGTGGAGAAGATAGTAAAAGATAGAAACCGGAGAGGTTAAGTAGTGGCCAGATCAGGTAGAGTTTTGAAAGCCAAAGCAGGGAGTCTAAATTTTATTCTATGTGTGCTTATAAATAATTAAGAGTTTTAAGCAGGAAATTACAATGATGTTATTTATTCTCCCCTGTAAAGGTCTTCTATTTTCTCAGATTAACAAATTGATGGTTCTGTTTGAAAGTCCAACTCAAATACCACATACATTGTAAAGCCTTCTGTGATGTTCATGGGGTGGTGGTTGGGGGGTCCTGTTTAACCAGCTTTCCTAGGGGTGACTTCTCCCATTCAGTTCTATTCAAGTCAAAGATGAGTCTTAGAGACTGTATGATGCTTAAGTAGCTGAATCTGGCATCACTCTTACAAGACAGTCAGTGGGAAGAGGCTAGGGGCATAGACTGGATATAGTCAGGGCTCAGATGATCAAGAGAGTCTCCAACTAGAGACCATTCTCATTATTCGGGAGATCCTTCCCCCTTTTTAAAACCTGTATTCGCCGGGCGCGGTGGCTCACGCCTGTAATCCCAGCACTTTGGGAGGCCGAGGCGGGTGGATCCCAAGGTCAAGAGATCGAGACCATCCTGGTCAACATGGTGAAACCCCGTCTCTAGTAAAATACAAAAAATTAGCTGGGCACAGTGGCGCATGCCTGTAATCCCAGCTACTCGGGAGGCTGAGGCAGGAGAATCACCTGAACCCAGGAGGCGGAGGTTGTGATGAGCTGAGATCGCGCCATTGCACTCCAGCCTGGGTAACAAGAGCGAAACTCCGGCTCAAAAAAAAAAAAAAAAAAAAAAAACACCTGTATTCAGCTTGGTCAGTTATCAGGTGTTTTTCTCATAAAGGTCATAAAGGGAGTTGAAGCTATTCTTACGAGGGTAAGCTTTGTTTTAAGGTTCATGAAAGTTGTATCTCTGCTGAAGCAGCCTTGTCTCCTGGAAATCCCTGGGCCAGGGGTGGAAATCTTCAGGGCCAGTTTGTGTCATATTGATAAATATATTTAGTATCAGCCCCTCAAGATAACTGAGTGAGCCTTATGGCTATAATTAATCTTATAGCCATGATATATCTCTTGTAGTATATTTTCCTTAATTTTCCAACTATCTTATCTGTTTTTAGTTTTCCCATATCATACATTCTCGCCTTTACATGATACAATTCTCTACTATAATACTTTTTGCTTGTTTTCCAACTTTTCTATTGAACTGTTAACTTCTTAAGGGTAAGGACTGTGTTTAACTCCTGTATGCACAGGTTATAATGTAGTGCATACCATATAGTAATGTTAAGAAAATGATTACTGAATGAACAAATGAGTGTTTTGATTATCCCATAACTTATACTTCTGGTCTTAATATCTGTCAAATTCCAGTTTCTTATTTTCAAATACCTATTGACATATTTAATTGTCTAGATTTTCTTCAGCCTCAACTTCACATACTCACATCTCTTTTTGACTTTTCCAGTTTTTTTTTTTTTTTTTTTTTTTTTTTTTGAGAGGGAGTTTATTGCCCTTCTTATTGCCCAAGCTGGAGTGCAATGGCACAATTCAGTTCACTGCAACCTCTACCTCCTGGGTGCAAGCTGTTCTCCTGCCTCAGCAACCCAAGTAGCTGGGATTACAGGTGCCTGCCACCATATTCTGTATATGTATATTTAATAGAGATAGAGTTCTGTATATTTAATAGAGATAGGGTTTTGCCATGTTGGTCAGGCTGGTCTCTAACTTCTGGTCTCAGGTGATCTGCCAGCCTTGGCTTCCAAAGTGCTGGGATTACAGGTGTGAGGCCCTGTACCTGGCCAACTTCTCCATTTCTATTGGTAATACCAATTTCTTTCTAATTTACTTGGTCAGAAATTTTAGAGTACTTTTATTCTTCTCCTGATACTGGGGACTTCCTTTAATCTATTTCATTGACTTTAACCCTAGTTCAGACTTTTATCACCTAATTCTTGGAAAAATGCAACAAAGTGACTGGCTGGAGAATAATTCTGGCTCAAATGTCTTCCCTTCTCAAATCTGCATTGCATGTCTTTGCAAGGTCATTGTCAATGAAATATTTTATTTGTGAGTTCATACAGTGTTCCTTTTTCCAAGTATTTTTGCACACTGAATGTATGACATTCCATTCCCTTATATGTAACCTTATTTAATGCTTACATGAACTAAATGAGATAGTGTTTTTATCTCCATTTTACGGATAAGGAAATTAAGATTTAGGTTACCTGTCCAAAATCACAGTTACACCAATGACAAAATGGTAGTTAGTATTTTTATCTCTATTTTACAGATAAGGGAATTAATATTTAGGTTACATGCTGAAAGTCACAGTTACACCAATGACAGATAGTAGAGCTGAGGGCTGAACACAGGTCTTTTTAGCTGAAAACTCTGAGCTCTGCTTAATCATTGTGCTACTAATATCCCAAGTTTGAATTCCTCTTCACTTTGGAGGATTTCCATGGTATGGCCTACCAATCCTACTTAACTTCCCATTTCTGCTGCACTTGGATTTTCTATTTCATATTTCAAATATCTTTCCACTTATCTCCTGGGCATTGCCCTTCTCTACTTCAAGTAGATTGTAAGCTTCTTAAAACCTTACTCTTACTACACTTGCCTTGCATTTCTACGAAGATCTACTATTGTAGATGGCACAGTAAATTCTCAGTGAATAATTTCTAAAATCTTTAGCACAGTTCTTGGCTAAACAAGAACATATGCATGTTTAACAAATGGTACCAATGATAATTACTATGCAGGGACTGATGCATCAAATTGAAGACCTAATTAGGAAACCAGAAAATTCTGATCTCTTCAGTCCTAAGAACTATTTTTTGCTTGTTCTCGTCACAATTTAGATTAGTGGTTTCCAATATTAAGTGAGTACATTTCAGTCTTATCTCTCCTTTCTATGAAACAGTCCCAAGTATGATATAGACATCACTGTAACATCGACAGCAACAGTTCGTCCATTACTGCTCTCTCTGAGGGTATTTTGGCGAAAGAGAAATGGAATAGTTGTAGTTACAGTTTTGAAATAAATGGTTAATGCGCTACCTATAGATGGATCTATCGATCGATCATCTTCATTTAACTTTCATGAAGTTACTGGTGTTTGTCAAGACTTCCTGGCTCAAGTTTCTGATGTACAGAACCTAGCATTCTTCAGGCATCTCCCCTGTTGTATAACTCCTGCTTCATTCTGGCGCTTCGAGCACATTTGGTTCACATCCAGCAACAGGAGAAAGCGGCCTTTACGCCTTGCACGGTTTGCACGACGCAGTGAAAACGGCCGATTTACGGCCTCCCCAGTGCTGCCTGCCGAAGGTCCGGCGCATGCGTCCCGTCCCGGGTGAGCGCCGTCGCGCCACATACGTCACCCACTCCCCGGAAAGCGCCGCTGCGTAAACGGCGGGGGCGTGTCTTTTGGTCTCTCCGCATGTAGTTACCTGAGAAACGCGGGAAGTTGGGTCTGGGCACTGTTGCTCCGGTAGGCTAAGTTTTATTTCTGGAGAGAGCCGTGAGGTTGTCCTCGGGCCCAAGTCTTCAGGCCGATTCGGGTTTTTGGCGCGGTGCGATGGAGGTAGTGGAGGCCGCTGCCGCTCAGCTGGAAACTCTGAAATTCAATGGCACCGGCTTTGGAGTTGGCGAAGGTCCAGCGGCGGCGTCTCCGGGCTCTGCTCCTGCGCCAGGGACACAGCCGCCGCTACCGTCGCGTGAGGGGTCCCCGGACACTGGGCAGACCGTGGAGGTTAAGCCTGCCGGGGAGCAGCCGCTGCAGCCCTTTCTGAACGCCGTCCCGGGCCGGACCCCAGCGCGGCAGCCACCGCCGCCGGCCGAATCGCCGGCCTGCGGGGACTGCGTCACCTCCCCGGGAGCCGCAGAGCCTGCGCGGGCCCCGGACCCCTTGGAGACCTCGGAGTCGGACTCGGAGTCGGACAGGTCGGGTGCCTCCAGGACCCAGAGCTGCGGGGAGAGGTCTTGTAGGACGGGCGGGGGACGCCGGGGCCTAGGAGCCTAGAGGTTGCCCGTGTGGGCCCTGGCGGGTGGGCAGGTCGCTGATGCTGCGGGCGCACGTGTTGACGTGTTGGCTTTGACTGCCCTTTATTCGCTGCCTCTTTCAGCAGGTCGCGTGGTGAATCTGAGCTTGGTAATCAGTTCTCACTTCTTTCCTAAATGTGGTGACCTGAAGGGTTCTATGTATAGATCGTATGAGTTTTAGAAAACTCGAGGATCTTAGGTTATTTCCTTAACTATTCAGTTTAGGCTGTACTTTTGTGGTTATAATTGAGTTTTACGTCCGATCTGATTTTTTTCCCCCCATCATTTCTCAGCCTTGTTTTTTGAACCAGATACATGGAGGATCAGAAAAAGGATTATTTTGTTTCAAAGCTGACTCTTGATAATTACGTTAATTTATTATAGAGTCCTTGTAGGTAACACGTGTTCGTGAAAGTAGCCAAACAGTGTTATTTAGGAGTATTTTATGCTTTACGTTTTATGAGAGCCTTTTCCCCTTCCCCCACTTCTGTCTTTTAAATACGAAACTTTTGGGCTGGAGAGAACTCCAGCATGTGGGATATTACTAAACCACACTGAACATTGTCCACGAATAGTTGAGTGAGTTGAGTGGGGTACTAAACAGGTTAACAACATAGACACGTGGTGAGGAAGCGAGAAGTTTAGTTTTTAGGAAGGTCATCAGTGAAGAGGGAGAGTGGAGAAGGCTGAAAGATTTGAGTAGAAGGAGAGGGTATGAAGTACACTGGGAGGGGAAAGTAACTGTAAACAAGGTTGGATTTCTTGGCAATACTAAAATTGCAGTATGATCATTTTTTGGGATTTCAGAGTTCATTTTACTAGCAAAGAAAAGTAAATGGTGGACGATTTGGGGATAAGTTTTGAAAGCAGAAGGAATATAGCATCATAATAGGCCAACTTAGTGTCAGGATGCCACTTCTAACTCTCTTTGTGGGTGATGGCAGAGAATACCAAATATTTGAAAAAATCAAAAGGGATGCAACTTTGTGTCTGTTGTCAGCAGTGAAATCAGATGGAAACTGAAGGGGAGAAGCAGGTTCAGTTAGGATCATGCACTTTTCCTTGTTTTAACTTGCTCCAAGTGTGGTATGTATAGGCCATTCATAACAAAGGTGGCCAATATGCAGTGAGAGGTTGGATATGGAGTTCAGAGATGTCCTAGCTGAAGATTTAGACGTTAATGTCACACGGATGATTATTGAAATCATTAACGTCTATAGGATTATCCATGGAAGTAATGCAGAAAGAGGAGGAAGTCAGAGAACCCTTAAAAATAGTACATAAAGGGGCTTGAAGTGGGGAGCCAACCAACAAAATTTAAACTGAGACAGTGGTTGCTGTTAACGGTAATTTATGTGGAAGATAAGGACCAAGTGAGTTTTCAGAAAGTGGAACATGTCCACATAATTTAGTAACTGAGGATTCCCCAAGTTGTCTGTAGATTGAGAAGAAACTCATTGGCAATTAAGCGCTCTGGATATTGGTGCCTAAGTGAGGTGCCATGCCAAGAGTTCGTTCCTTCTTGGTGGTGATTTGTCACATGCTTGCTTAGACAGGTGTATGATATGTGAGACTATTGTCATAAGAGGATCTGTGTTATAGCAGAGGCTGGAAAATGTTACTGGCAGACTAAAGACTATTCTGCCAATACCATATCAGCTTTGAGGTGCTAGCTTTTGAATTAGAACAGCAATAATAAAGATATAGTAAAGATGGTATTCTTAGTTGAATAATCTTATTTTAATATCATTATAATACTGTACTATTTTTTTAACTTTTTTCTTTCCTGCAGTGAAACAGATTCAGATAGTTCAAGCTCATCGTCGTCCTCTTCATCTTCCTCATCATCTTCCTCTTCTTCCTCTTGTGTATCACTTCCTCCAGTGCTGTCAGATGGAGACGATGATTTACAAGTTGAGAAGGAAAATAAGAATTTTCCTCTTAAAACAAAAGATGAATTACTTCTTAATGTAAGTACTTAGATGTACTTAGTTTGAATGTTTTAAAATATATTCTGGTACCGATATTGATCTAATTTTGCCTATATCTGTTCCTTAAATTAGAAGTCCGTTCTCAGCTTAATGGGCATGCTTTTGCCATGTCTTGGCTTACTTATGTAAAAGAGAGTAGTGATCTGGATAATTCTAAGGTTGCTTCTGACTCTCACATTTGATAATTGTTCTGATTGTGGCATCGACTTCAGCTTTGAACTTTCCATTTTTTGGGATTCTCTAAAGAAGATTTCTTAGGTAGAGGTTTTTTTTTTTTTTTTTTTTTTGGTATACGAGTCAGAAAATTTATTGATTGCATTTAGAGAAGTAGAAAGTGAAATTCAAAGGGTTGGACTTGTTAGGATTCCTGTTTACTTGAAGTTTTTGGAGTGTTTTTATTATTACAGTTAATTATAGAATGGTATTTATTGGCACGTGATAGGTTTGGTTTGCAAAGTTAACTCTTAAAGGTTATTTCCTTGTATGCTGTAAACCATTTTTGGGAGGACGATACTAGTCTGACTGAAACCTGTGACCCAAGAGGCTTCTCAGAAGAATTTCAGAATGTAGGCTATGTTACCACATTGTTTTTTTTCCACCCCTGCATGTACTTTTAATTATTAATGCTTTAAAAATATTTAATGATCACCAATCATAATTATTATATAACACTTAAATTGTTGAGATAGCTTAATGCAAGATTTGAAAAAATAAAGCCTACAGGACTCCGGAGCCTTTTTTTATGAATGGATTCTACCAATGTTAATTATTTGTCTTTTTCTCTACTCGTAACAAGAAATTTTCTGTCTCACTTTGCTTTATACATTGAAAGCCTTGGGATTTGTTTGCAACTTCATCAGTGGCTCATGTTTTCATGCTCCAGATATGTTGGTATTTCTTAGTGGTCTTTGTACACAAAGGCTCCCAACTTACAGCTATTTTCTGAAAGTAGGAGACTTGTTTGGTCTTATTTGCTTGTCTCTTGATCATCTTTCTACATAAGTTTCTTATTGAGTACAATAACCAACAAAGAAAAGACCACAGTACTTCTGTAAATGCATACATATCCTTGTCTTATCTTACTAGATCTGGAATTCTTACCTTAAGAATTTCTTCAAATTTAATGCAAAGTCTTAGCATATTTGTTTAGGTATTTTTCTAGACAAAATGCCCCTGTTTTCATCAGAAGATCAAGAAGGATTTGTGGCCACAAAGAGTCCAGGTACAAGTTCTTTGATGATTTAGTTCATATGTGGTCCTTTTAACTCCCATAGTGCCTAGTAGAGTACTTTACAGATAATGGGTTCTCAGGCCAAAGTAATATATGATTATAGAATGAGTGTGTGAATAGGCATTTTATATTTATTCTTTAAGAAATTACTATAGCACATCTGCCATTTGCCAGGGGCTGTAAACAAGACCAATCCAATTTCTGCTCTCATAGTGACTAATGGAGGGACATAGACAGTAAATCAAGTGGAGACAAATAAATTTAGTTGCTAAAGTGCTATTGAATTGTTTAAGTGTACGTTTGCCTCAAGAGACAAAATTTCATGTGAATGTTTTTAGCTTTTCAAGCTTGGAATGGTAGGTTGGTCTGTTCCTTTCTGTGACAACAGCTCTTTGGGAGTGATGGAAGAGGCAGTTTACAGTCTTTATTTGGGAAACTTACTAGAAGTCCTTCAGACTACTCTGCTGCTAGAGATAGGTAGAGGAATGGATGAGTTCCCCAGTCTGCCTGAAATCTCTGGCTTACAGGTCTTGAAGATATTAGGACTTCTTCAGGGTTTCAAATCTTAAGTTTAAGGGAAAAAAAATGGCTTTGTCCTGAGTACTAAGATTAGTGTATAGTCACAGGTATGTAGTGTGTTAGCAGTCTGCCTCTTTGTCCGTTTCTCAGGGCTGGCAGTTTGACCACTGATAGAATCTTGCATGAAAGTGATGGAGATGACTTTTGCTGGCCTGTGGTCTGTTACACAGCCTTGAACAAGTCATTGAGGCTAGTGGAATGGGTATTCAGATTACTTGGCTGTGAGTCACATAGTCACTCCTGTTTGTGTAGGTGAGCGTGTAGGAGAGAGTGAGGAGAGCATGTGTAGGAAAATGAACACTTGAAAGAGCACGTGGGCTAGTGAGAGAGAGGGTGGGAGTGCATAAGAGCCAGTTGACAGAAAGGGAGTGTGAATGTGTATGTATTATAAGGATGGGGTGTTGGATGTGATATGAGCCCTGTATAAACCACATGGAATGGTTTATCTTTCACAGGAAAGGGAGCTTATATTCATTCCAAAATGGGGTGCTGGGCAGACAGTAATAACAGGTTATACTCTGTAGAGGGAAAGGGAAATACTTGGAAGTGGTTATCATGTGTGACTTATGTTGGACTCGTTATGGGGAGCAGAGACTGGAGGTTTATTTGAAAGCAGCTGGGAACTAAGGCAGCTATGAGGGCTAGTCACACTGTTTCTTTTACATGCCCTCTTGGATAGTCTCACAATTCTCTGTATGTCGTTTTAGTCTTTCATTATTGGCTGGTTTCCTCTGTTTATCTGTAGATTTATCTTTTTTTTTTTTTTTTTTTTTTTTTTTTGAGATGGAGTTTTGTTCTTGTTGCCCAGGCTGAAGTGTAGTGGTGAGATTTTGGCTCCCTGCAACCTCCACTTCCTTGGTTCAAGTGATTCTCCTGCCTCAGCCTCCCAGGTAGCTGGGATTATAGACATGCACCACCACGCCCAGCTAACTTTTTTCATATTTTTAGTAGAGATGGCGTTTTGCCGTGTTGGCCAGGCTTGTCTTGAACTCCTGACCTCAGGTGATCCACCTGCCTGAGCCTCCCAAACTGCTGGGATTACAGGCGTGACCCACTGCACCTGGCCAGATTTATCTTTTTAATTCAGTTTATGCATGAATTTCTGTATCTCTGGCTCTAAATATGGCATCTGTTGCTTTTCATATCCTGTGAACTGGCTAATTAGTGTTGTATTTCTCTGCTTACTTTTGGGACAGTCCTGTTGTTTAGCTTAGTTTTTTTGTTTTTTTTTTTAATAAAGAAAATGACTTCACTGTTTCAGGGAACTGTCTCCTCTCCACAACTAGTCCTAGCTGGTGTGATATGTGCCATTTTGTTCAGGCCTCCTGATATGTTACTTAGATTCTTAAGCAGCAGAGATTGTGTGTATCTTAGCTAGATGGAGCTTCAAGCTCCATGTGGTCTGTTAACTATCTAATAAAATTCTGAAGAAAATTAATGAAGTATTCTGTCCATATTGTCTTTGCTAAAAGGTATACACAAATTAAAATGTGCCAAATGGTTAAAACCAATTTTAGAATTTGTGCTGGACGTTCAGAGATCTGGACATAGACATGCCCAATTTAGCGCAGTTTAACCCAATTTTATGTCCAACCACTTTCTAAAGTGTTTTCTAGCAGTTTCTTGTCACTCAGGCATTCTTGACTTAATTTTTACCTCCATTTAGTCAGTGCCTCAAGCAGAAATGTCACCTCTCTGGATCTATTTCTTTAACTCTTTGCATTGTGGGTTGTTAGATCTCTGATCTGTATACAATGCAGATCTTTAGGTATAAGAGAACTACAGTGAAGTAACTTTATGATTGTTGTTAAACCTTAGAAAGGATATAATTTTTTAATGGGAGGGTATCGTAAGGAGGAAGAGAATAAAAGAGGAATTAGTGAGCTATAGTGGCAGTGAAAAAGGAGAATCCTAAGCGGATCTCTTCATGTGACAATTATATAAGTTTAACCAAATAAAATTGCTTTTTTAAACAACTCTTCTTTAATGCTCAGAAGGTTTATATATAACCTACACAGTCACTGTAATGCAGCGTACATATTACAACATTGGAACTACATTGAGCCACTTAGAATGTAGTCAGTGTTTCAGTGAATTGGAAAATCAAGGTTCCTTTTGAAGAATTTTTTCAGCAGTTTATGCCCTGAACTCTTCATTCAGATGTATCAAGTGTAATTAAAAATGTAGAGTCATAAAAACATTTGGGATTATGATTTTTAAGGTTTTAATCAGAAATGAGTTTTATAAATTAGTGCTCATTGTTTTCTGAAAACCTGAAAGGCTTGACGTGACTTTTTAAAATTATAAGCACAATGTTTATGGAGATAAGAAACAGATAATACTTCAATAGGAATAATAATGTGTATCTAGGCATATACTGTAGTATGACCAAGAAAAAAAAATTTCTGAAAACCTGAAAGGCTTGACATAACATTTTAAAATTATAAGCACAATGTTTATGGAGATAAGAAACAGATAATACTTCAGTAGGAATAATACTGTGTATCTAGGCATATACTGTAGCGTGACCAAGAAAAAAAAATTAACACCTGTTGGCAATTTTGGGGGAAATTTAGCTGTCATACTTTGATGACTGCTTATTTTATAAGATAATTGCATTTGGTAGTTAGGTTGAGTACATTCTATTCTCCTGATTGTAGCAGTGTGAACACATTCTAAAATGTCCTAATATGCGTATATGGAAATATCTGAACCACCTCAAGTGGTTAGAAGTTGCAGTAGAATATTTCGTGCCTATTTAATCTCCCATCATACATGAAATTGTATTGCATCTTGGTCTACACTTAGTAATTATCAATTGAATGTATTGTTTTCAAGGCCTAGCTTGGTTTATAAGTTTTGTCCTGAATGAAGGCCTCTTTTAACTTAGGCTTTTATGACTGTAGGTATATTTGGAACTGTAAAATTCTATTTTAGAATACACTTCGCTAGCACTAACATTCTTTCCAAAGTGCTTGTTATTTAAACAATGGTTTATATACTTAAAATAGATCATTTTTTTCATTAATATTCAGTGTTCTTCAAAAATAATACTAGGGTTTTTTTTTAATTAAAGTTTTGTATTGCATTTTATAGAATTATTTCAATAAAGCTTACATGAGGCATGAATGATCCGTCAACATAAAATAAGTACTGTTTTATTCAGTAGAGTATCCATATATGTCCTGTATATATACATATATAATTATTATTACACAGAAACATTCAATTTTTTAGAATCCACCATTCCTCAGTAGTTTCCAATAAGTCAATTCGGCTGATTGCTGTAGAAGATAAGGACAAATGTCTGTGGAAGAGCAATCGAACTAGAGAGTGAGCATACACAGTTTAGCTGAAAGCACAGTAACACCAGAGAGTTGATGGCTGAATGTCAGATAAGTACTGCACACAGGAAGTGATAGGATTGAGTGGAAGGGGGGGAGGGTAACTTGTACTGCAGTGGTCAAGGAAGACGCCATGTCTTGAGCTGAGGTGGAACAATAGATTGGAAAGGAACAGTTGTAACCTTTGCCAAGGAAAGAACCAAGCCTGTCACATGACAGTTTTATTCCCCGTATCAGTTAAATAATAAGGATTTCTGAAAAAATCGGGCCAATAATCTATCGCATTTTACAGTCATTTGCCAGTCCTTTTATCTTAGGGATATATAAAATCAGTGTCTTAAAGTTGATGAAATATGGACTCAATTAACATAAAAGATGCTTAGAATTATATTCATTGCTGGAGATTTTTTCCTTATTGAGATGGATTATAGTTTTATTTCAGTTTTATATTTACGAAAATCAAATTTTGAAGGTATTCTTATGAACTTTGTTTCTCTAACAGTAATTTTAGAGAAAAACAGGTTGATAATGTATTCATTTAAAAAAAAGTATCAAGATACTTCAAGGAAGTGTTGACCCTCATTTTTTAATTGGCTTGTCTTAGTCTTAAGTTTACTGTCATGCACAGTAGGGTAATGAGGGCACTAATGCTTACTGGTGATAAATAGCTGAGTTCCGTGGAAACTTGTAAAATTACTTCTCCTGAAGAGGTTAATGAATTCAACTATATGTTAAGTATGGTCATAGTTGACACAAAGTGTACAGACCTAATCCATTTTTTTTTCCAATGTTTTACCAGCTATAGAGAAAAAAAAAAATTCAGTCATGGCTCTCAGTACTCCAGAGATTGGATTCTACTTTCCAACCATATCTGTGAAGGCTCACCTAATAGCATCAGGTAATTGGCTGCCACATGCATGTCCTATGTTGGGTAACATGAGAAAAGTGGTTAAATAATTTCATTCCACCTTCTTCACTTTTCTCAGTTTTCTCCAAATTGACACCAAAAAGGATTTGTTTTCATTTGGAATGTTTGATTCCTTCCCCTGCCAACCTCTGCTATCTTTTTGTTATATTTGTGAGTGAAGATTCAACTGAAGGTTCTTTAGATAATTTTGCTTCAGAAAGTCATCAAATTACTGATATTCCTTTTTTTTGCTCCATAAGCCTTCACAAATGCTAGAAAAGTCAAGGATGTTGTAAATTTTAAGTTTTATCCTTCCATTTTTGCATTGAAAGTTTTAGGCACACATTTTTTGACTGATAGGTCTATAAATTAATTTTTAATAGGATGGATTTTTGATGTTACTCTTTTGAATATTTTGCTTAGCTGATTAACCTTGTAGGCCATACAGATGTCAGAGAATTAAAATATAATAATTTTACAACATAGACAATAATTGCTCTTTCATGGACATTCCAGAAGTCTGATTAGGATCTTGCATTTCTTTAGTGCCATAGTTATGAGTATCTGCTATCACAGAGGACGGTAATTTTTTGTTCAAATCTAGTATGTAATTTCTATATTAATGTGTGGTCTTTTTGATTACATGCAACTGGACATTTAAATTGTTGTTAACTATTTGTACAACTGTTTAGAACTTTTGCTCAGTTTCCTTACTATTCGTAGATAAGAAAAATGAAACCAGAAAGAAAGAGACTTGTCTGAAGTCATATAAGTGGGGAGGAGCAGATTCTGAACTATTAATAAGTACATGCTAAACTGCTGTGTTTTTAGTGTTTGTGGAGACCTGCATAGCAACATTGGAATCTGGTCATTTGGACCTTCTCATTATTTGGTTCCTGAATAATAATTATGTAGCATATTCTCTCAAAGTGGAGGATGAATGTATCATCTAATGTAAGCTTTTAAAAATTGTATTTGCTTGGATTATATTTCCTCTCAGTAAAGGCTTTGACTTGGAACTCTGTAGTGCGCAGAAAATAAATGATCGAGTTTATTTAGTAGGTTGGATTTTAGTAGTTCATGTGCCAAGTGCTGTGATATTTGGGGATTTTTATTTCCATGCAGACTTTTCATTTGCTCATGTGAATGAAATAGTTTTCTTCTTTTCCTTTCCTACCCTTTGTTATGTATACAAGTCTTGAATAAATGGGTGCAGAAAAACTTTCTCTTCTTTGATTTTTTTTGTTAGTAAACATTTATGATCATAATTTATTTGCATGATAAAACAATTATTTCTCACTGCAGATAATGTACATCCAGAATAGATTTTTGGTTGCATTTTAATTTTGGAAAACAGTAAAATTAAAATGTAGATTTATCACAAATCTTCATTTCCCGAGTATTCAGGTTAGCGTTAAGACTTTGTTAGTAATATGGTACATGCTGTTAAAATGTGGTCTTAAAATTATACCTGTATTAAGGCCAGAAATAAATTGGTATTATTAATACCTGGGTATATGTTTTGTAATGGAGGGCTTTTTTGATGTGTGAGAATGTATAGCAGTGCTGTGTAATAGAGCTTTCTCCAGTAATGGAAATGTCTGTATTGTGCTGTCTTGAAATGTCGTTAGTGTGACTGAAGACTGAATGTTAAATTTTATTTAATTTTAGTTAATTAAATTTAAATTTGTAGCTAATATTGAGTAAATAAAATAAATAGTCTTTCCTGTCTACTCACCATTCTTTTAACAAGGATTGCAGGGTAATCTAGGCTGATAAATTAATCTGCACTAAATTGCTTTGTCTTTTATTTTTAGTACCCTTGGTTTGTAATGAAGGTCTTTCTATCCCACGCCTCTTTTATCACCTCTGCCTTCAGTTTTTTCAGTTTATTAGTATGCCTTTTACTTCTGATTCTTTGTATCTTTTGTGCACTGCCAAAATGGTAATGTCTCACAGTATGTTTTCTGGCGGTATTTTCCCCCTTATTGGATTGTGTTAGTGTGTTTCTCTTCTCTGTCACACATATACCTCCTTTCCTTATATGTGGAAAAGCAGAGTGATTGATTTTTTATTTCCTCAAAGGAGATTTTGTATCTGAGATTTAGATTTAGTCATTATCCTAGGAGAAGCAGCAGCTGTGTTATCAGGGAATCAAGTTTTAATCTATAGTTGTATTAGTGTTCACTGCTGCAACCCAGAGGTATCTACGCATCAATCCTAGGCAGTTAAGCTTCCTTGGAAGCCTGGCTTTTAAATTTTATTTTTGAGATTAGGTTTAGGTCTTTCTCATTCTTCGAGGATTCTATATCAGGTTATATTTTCATTAGCTGATTTCTGCTCAGACTAAAAAAGACTGACTTCTGAGATTTTTGTTGAACTTGAACTGATGAGGTAGATGAGTTCATTTAATAAATATATATTAATCCTTAACGCCTGCTACACGTTAGCCATCTTTTGGGTACTATAGCAATGAGCAAGACTAAGTAGTTCGTAGTTATGATTAGGACTAAAAAGGTCCTAGTTATGGTTGGTTTTATTGTCTAGTTAGAGAAATGGGCATGAAGTAAATATAGAAATGTTAGACAACAATGTGTTTAGAAAAAAGCAAAGCAGCAGGATAGTTTGGTAAAGGATGACTAGGCTTAGTAGTGATACAATACATTAAATCTGCTAGTTGAGAAAGACGATGACATTTGACATTCATACATCAAGACAAAAATCTTCTGTTACCTTGTCTGACATGCTCCAAAGGAAATTGCTTTTAGAACTTTTAAGAGATCTGTCCCTTTCAAACCTTAAGTTCTCTGAACCTCCAACATTTTTTCATGGAAAACACATCTCTTGGGTGCCTTCTTGTTGGAGTTTGGGTTTTTTTTTCCTCTTTGTCCTCCTCTCTTAGTGTGCTCATTTAAAAGAAACAAATAGATCTAGTTTCCCTTAATTCAGTCCCCCCAAATATGTGCCTTTCTCAAAATGACTTTATATGTCTTCATTTAACTGGACTTTCAAAGGCAGACTCTATAACAGACTCTTAACCTGGAATTGTACAAGGTTGGTTTACTTATCTCTTACATGTTTTGTATATACTGTTAACTTTTTATATACTTTTTATGTTTTGTGGAGTATTTGGGGTGAGATTTCATTGGTCTTTTTTTTTTTTTTTTGGAGATGTAGTTTTGTTCTTGTCACCCAGGCTGAAGTGCAGTGGTGCAGTCTTGGCTCACTGTAACCTCCACCTCCTGGGTTCAAATCCTGTCTCAACCTCCTGAGTGGCTGGAATTACAGGTGCCTACCACTATACCCTTTTTTAGTAATGCTCAGGAAACTGTACATTCATTACAGAGTACTAGGATAACTGAACAGGTATTGGAAATACAGTGGTGATTACAGGGAACAGTGTCTGTTTGTTTTCCCCTAAGTTTGATTCTACACAAAAGCAGAGAACCTTCCCCTTTGTGGGCAAAACTTTTCATTCTTCTGGTACATAGGTTGGAAACACAGTAGAGCAACAGGAACTAAGAGGACCTGCCAGACACTGTTTTTGACCAAAACTGTGAGTCCCTGCCACACTACAAATAATCTGGCTTTATATATTTCCCCTTATTTTCCTCATACTGGATGTCTCCTACTATTCCTTAGAGCAGAGCATCAGGACTTCATTAGACCCTGTAGACTGAACTGCTCAATGTACAAAAAATTAATTTATAAATGATCTCAAAATGATGGAAAGAGCATTTGATAAAACTCAATTTATTTCTGATTTTAAAAATTTTATTAGAATTCGAATAAATGGATGCTTTCTTAACTCATTAGAAAGTTCCAATAAAAGTGCATCATTATGCTTAGGATTTGGAACATTCCTATTAGATATGTCCACTGTCATCACAGTTGTTTCATATTTGAGATGCTGGAATTGTCAATATCTGAAAAATGAAAGCCATGTTGTACTAATATTGAAAAGAAGGACAACTTACTCTTTGAAAATACGGTTGTATAATAAATATACAAGAAAATTACTAAAAGTAAATTTCAGCATGATACTTGTGTTCAGGCATTACTCAGGTTTATTTGCAATAGCCATAAAATATATTCAGTAACTAGGAATTTATTATAGCAAGTAATATATAAAGTAGAGTGAAATAAGCCTAAGCACTGTGTAGGACCCTTCATAAAGGCAACTGTAATTAAATGTGATCTCAGTCAATGACACCAGTATGACAAAATAGTTCTGGAAGTTTAGCAAGATTAACGTGAGAACAGTTGAAAAAAAATTCGAAGAGGAAAAATATTTATAGTGTGAGTAAAGGAACTAGCCTGCCATCTCAATTGAAATGTTTTATGAAAACCACAGTTGTTAAAATAGTTAAGTACTGACGCTGAACTAGATCAGTGAAACTGAATGGAGATTCAGTGAAAAACTCAACTAATATATATAAGTAAGTGTACTTAGTATATGTTAAAGTTTGTTTTTCAAATTATTAAAAGAAAAGATGGATTATTCTACAGCATGTCAGGATAACTGTCTAGTAGTTTGATAAAGATAAAGTCAATCACTGCTTCACTTTTATACAAGAGTAAAATTGTGAATGGACCAAATACCCAAATATTTAAAAAATGAAACTAGAGGAAAACAATAGTGAATTTTAAGTGATTTTTGGATAAGGAGGACCTTTCTAAATGTGACACAAGTTTCAAAAGCCAAAAAAAAAAAAAAAAAATTACGTACTTGACTACATAAAAATTAAAATGCCAAAGGTTGACTAGACAACCAAAATTATTTAGTTTAAATCGTTTAGCTAAAAAACATTCTGGGGCATAAGAGAGTGGATATTTGCAACATATCTGATAAAAGACAAATGTTCTTAAAAATCCAATTTTTAAAAAATAAATTAATGAAAGATAAGCCCTCCAAAAACGTGTAACATACAAGAAACAATTCATAACACATATAAAAATGGCCAGGATACATTCAAGGATGTTCACTATGAATGAAGAAATTCCTGTCAAAGCAAGATACTATTTTATACTCATAAAACTGGCAAAGATTTAAAGTGTACTTACTAGTAATGGCAAGAGAATGGGGAAACCTCTGATACATTGTGGAAATGTGAATTGATGTGACATTTTTAAGAAGAAATTTAGCAGTATCTGTCAAAATTTTAAACATTCGTATGTTTTAATCTATCAGGACCACTTTTATTTATCACAGGAGTTACACAAAGATATATGTTAAAGAATGTTTGATGTATCATTGTGTGAAGTGGCAAAAATTTTAAAAGGGCAGATACATGTTGTGTCAGGTGGCTAGTGTAGTATAGTACCACCGATACGGTGGAATACATTCATAACTGTTAAGATTAGTTATATGTTTATGTTTCGGTATAGAAAGATGTGGCGGGTATGATAGGTAAAAAGGGTACCTTGTATTAAAATATGGATTTTTAAAAATTATTATATTTTAAGTCCTGAGATACATGTGCAGAATGTGCAGGTTTGTCACATAGGTATACACGTGCTATGGTGGTTTGCTGTACCCATCAACCCATCATTTACATTAGGTATTTATCTTAACAGTAACTCTACCCTAGTCCCCTACCCCTGACAGGCCTCAGTGTGTGATCTTTGCCTTTCTGTGTCCATGTGTTCTCATTGTTCAACTCCCATTTATGAGTGAGAAAATGCGGCGTTTGGTTTTATGTTCTTGTATTAGTTTGCTGAAAATGATGGCTTTCACCTTTGTGTCTCTGCAAAGGACATGAACTCATCCTTTTATATGGGTGCATAGTATTCCATGGTGCATATGTGCCAAATTTTCTTTATCCAGTCTCATTGATGGGCATTTGAGTTGGTGCCAAGTCTTTGCTATTTTGAACGGTGCCACAATAAACATGTGTGTACATGTGTCTTTATAATAGAATGACTTATAATCCTTTGGGTATGTATCCAGTAATCGGATTACTGGGTCAAATAGTATTTCTGGTTCTAGATCCTTGAGGAATTGCGACAATGTCTTCCACAATGGTTGAACTAATTACAATCCCCCCAACAGTGTAAAAGTATTCCTGTGTCTCCACATCCTCTTCAGCATCTGTTGTTTCCTGACTTTTGATTGCCATTCTAACTGGTATGAAATGTGATATGTCATTATGGGATTGATTAGCCTTTTTCTAATGACCAGTGATGGTTAGCTTTTTTTCATATGTTTGTTGGCTGTGTAATTGTCTTCTTTGCAGAAGTGTCAATTCATATCCGTTGCCCACTTTTTTTGTAAACTTATTTAAAGTTCTTTGTAGATTCTGGATATTAGCCCTTTGTCAGATGGATAGATAGCAAAAATTTTCTCCCATTCTGTATGTTGCCTGTTTACTCTGATGATAGTTTGTTTTGCTGTGCAGAAGCTCTTTAATTAGGTCTCATTTGTCAATTTTGGCTTTTGTTGCCATTGCTTTTGGTGTTTGAATCATGAAGTGTTTGCCCATGCCTGTGTTCTGAATGGTATTGCCTAGGTTTTCTTCTAGAGTTTTTATGGTTTTAGGTCTTACATTACATTTAAGTCTTTAATCCATCTTGAGTTAAGTTTTGTATAAGGTGTGGGAAAAGGGTCCAATTACAGTTTTCTGTATATGGCTAGCAGGTTTTTCCAGCACCACTTATTAGAGAATCCTTTCCCCATTGCTTGTTTTTGCTGTTTGTTAAAGATCAGATGGCTGTATCTGTGTGGTGTTATTTCTGAGAACTGTGTTCTGTTTCGTTGGTCTATATGTTTTGGTACCAGTACCATGCTGTTTTGGTTACTGTAACCTTGTAGTGTAGTTTGAAGTCAGGTAACGTGATGCCTCCACCTTTGTTCTTTTTGCTTAGGATTGTCTTGGCTATATGAGTGTTTTGTTTTTTTTTTTTTTTTGGTTCCATTAAAATATGGATATTTTATTTCAGTAAAAAATACTTTGAAGTTAGAATTAAAATTTGTATCTGCATAGTAAATATATTTGAAAGATAATGTTAGCTATCTATGTGGCTTGGAATTGGGTAGTTGAAAGGAATAGAGTAGAGGAATTTTTGCTTTTTACTTTGTATCCTTCCATACTGCTTGAGTTTTTCCCTTTTTCAAAATAGGAACATGTTTTACTTTTATACTTTAAACAAACCACAACAGAAGCAAAACAATATCAGTTTAGATTTATATGAAAACATAAATATTACATTATATGGGCTTTTATTCCTCATAATAGAAAATAACAAAACCAGGAGCCTTTCATGCGGGTTAAATAGTGCTTATTTGTTTGAGAATATTTAACCAGTAGGCTTCATCCCAATCCAAAAGTAATGACATTTTTGTTCTATATCTTATAATTTGGCTAGGCAATGGGACAGATTTTGTCACTGTACTTCTGGATTAGCCAGTGACATTTGCCACTTTACAAGAGGTACCACTCCCAGAACCAGAGTCTGTGTGAGACTCCTCTCACAGTTGCCCTCTAAAATATCATTAAAGCCCTCTACTCTGCAGTCCCCCAAAATTATAAGTATCTAGTCTTGTATTTAACAAGGTCTGAGATTTCTTTAGCTAAGGATTTCTGTGAAAAGGCTATTCAGTGCCTCATTTGTTCTAATAACTAAACTCCCTTCATTTTGATATACACATGAACCACTTTCAAACCATGCTCTTCCCAAGATTAGGCTTTCTACATTTAATATAATGAAAAGACAAGTGGTTGTTCTCTCCTTAAAAGTACTCAGAAAATTTCTGATGGATAAAACAAAATAATTTCCTCTAACACCAGGCAGACTAGCCATACAGAGGCATGTTTCTGACTTTCTTCTGCATCAGTTGGTTGAGACTCATAGTGTTGCTCTCCGTAAGTTACCCATTATCTGAAAATAGCATATTCCAGATGCAGTGTATTTTAGATGTCTGCTTATCAACTCTGGTAAGAACCTAGTTTAAGTTTCCATAGGGGTGATATGATTACTCAAGATTTCATCTGCAGTACACTTTGTATTATGTAGATTTTCCCATCTTTTCCGACATTTCTCCAAAAGTTACCCTTCTCTCAGTTTAACTCTTAAAATGCCATTGGTAGGGTCTTTGCACTTCAAGAATTCTTGAGGAAAAGCTTTCTTCTGAGAGTTAATATCATTTAGCAAGGGTCAAGAACAGAAAGCTTTGTTTTTAATCTAAAGGCTAAGGTAGATTTATTCTTAGACTTCTCTTCAACCTCATCTGTACTTCAATGTCTAGTTTCCATAGCAACTGAGATGCAGTTTGCAGCTGGATAAGAAAAGATAAATCTTTAGGTGTAAAGAAATTTATTTTTTAACCTAGAGAAAGAAGGTATCTAGCAATACCTTCACAGTTTTTATAGGCTAAAGCCTACATTCTTTAGTATTTCACTGATAGGTGTCCTTTTCTTTTTCCTGAAGAGGCCAGTCATTCAACTCTTCTCCACACAGTCCCAGCAAAGATTGCTGCTTCTTTGTTCTACTGTTTAATCACAGTCAAACTAATTAATTAACTGATTTAACAAGACCGTTAAAAGAACTTTTCTACGGAAATTGTAGTTACCAGTAGAATTACTTCTTTTCAAATGGAATGTCTCTGACTGATAATAGCCTTTTTTTACAGGAAGCAGGGAGTCTCTTGTTGAGGTGTGATTGAAAGAATCTAGAACAGTACTTATGTCTGTGTTCTTAGTGTAACTGAATTTGGGGTTTATACTTAAGACATGTGGAGTCACTTAGGTGGAGAAATGTTGGAGGGAGAGAAGTGCTGTCACAAGCCTTTGCAACCACTAGAAGGATAACATTAAAGAGATGCTCTAAGCACTTACTGTTACATCTTCCAATACGTGTAGCACTTTAAATGGAAAATTTATCTTATCTTTTTTAAGTTGTTGAAGCTGGAGGAAGATTAATGCTTTTTTTTTTTTTTTTTTTTAAATTGTAGGAACTGCCTTCTGTTGAAGAACTCACTATTATTCTGCCTGAAGATATTGAATTAAAGCCTCTTGGGATGGTTTCAAGTATTATTGAACAACTAGGTATGTAAAGAATTTTATTAATAAAAAGAATCATTAAAAAATTAATTATATCTGAACACACACTAATAATTGAATTAGTGGCTTTATGACTAGTAAATTGTTTTTTAAATATGTAAGTAACATGTCATAGTTTGAAGGGATAAAATTCAATTTTCATGTACTAAAATTATACATAGAGTTTCTTCATAGAAATTTAAATGTCTGGCTTTACTAACGTACTTCCTCCAGAAGTTTCTTTTAAGTCGATATGTTAGTTTTCTAATGTTTCTCTACCAAATTACTACAAACATAGTGTCTTAACAACAGCACAGATTGATCATACAGTTCTCATGTGGGTCTCAGTGGGCTAAAATCAAATATGTTAACTGGACTGAGTTATTTTCTGTAGATACTAGGGGAGAATCTTATTTCCTTGCTCTGTTTGGCTTCTTGAGCCTGCCCACATTCCTCGGCTTTTGGTTCTCTTTCTTCGTCCTGAAAGCCAGTAATGGAGTATCTGTCTCTGAGCCTTCTTCCAGTGTCTCACCTCACTCTAACCACATCTGGAAAGGTTCTTTGCTTTCAAAGACTTTTTAGATCGAGTATCTGCATAATACAGGATAATCTCCTCTATCTCAAGTTCCTCAACTTTAGTCACATCTGCAAAGGCTCTTAAAAATGTATTTACAGATTCAGGTATTAGAGTGTGGATATCTCTGGGGGCGCCATTCTACTCGCCACCTTTGATTTTGTCTTAAAAACGTGTAAGTTAGAAAGTTTAGTGATTTAATACTGATGTATTAATGCACAAAATATGAAACTGCTATATAAGAGAACTTAATATTTTAGATTTCTTTAGCCCCAATATGTGAGGTTGGTATGTGAGATTTTGTTAATGTAGGTACTATTAACTCACAGTAGGGTACGCCTGAAAATAGAGCTTAGCACTGACCAAGTAATAGGATTTTGGAAATGTGAAGAGGGCCTAGATTGCTCACCAGCCTCCACAGGACATAAGGACATAGAAAAATTCAAGGTAGTCGCTCTTGGGACCAGTTGTATAATGAGTCAGTGGTTGAATTGGGAGTTTTTCTTTTGACTTTTTTCTAACAGTGTCTATATCAATATTTAAAAAAAAAACTTAATAATTTTATACTTTATAAGTTTATTAATAAAAATGTATATTAAAGTGAACCTTGTTTTCAAAAATAATTAAAACTCCATGATTCTGGAATCATTACATTTACTAGTTTTAGAGTTATCTTATGGTATTTAATAATATGTGAAGATAAATCAAACAGGCAACTAATTTCTTATATAGTATGATTTAAACATTTATTAGACTTGATGTATACAGAAATTTTTTTTTTTTTTTTTTTTTTTGAGATGGAGTTTTATTCTTGTTGCCCAGGCTGGAGTGCAGTGATGTGACCTCGGCTCACTGCAACCTCCACCTCCTGGGTTCAAGTGATTCTCCTGCCTCAGCCTCCAGAGTAGCTGGGCTTACAAGTGCACACCACCATGCTTGGCTAATTTTGTATTTTTAGTAGAGATGGGTTTTCTCCATGTTGGTCAGGCTGGTCTCAAGCTCCTGACCTCATGATCTGCCTACCTCAGCCTCCCAAAGTGCTGGGATTACAGACGTGAGCCACTGTGCCTGGCCCATTTTTGCATTTTTAACAATTCTGTTTTAACTAACATAGACTAAAAAAATTCTCAACCTAATGGGAATAAAGAGCAAATGAGTCAAAATCAGCACATGCCACTGTTGCCTACTCTGTTTTGGAAGCCTAAAATATCTAATATTATTTGGAACAAATTACACAAAAAGAAAAATAAGTATTATTATATTAGGCAAAAATAATCTATGAATTTAAAGAAGCTAAAGATGAAAAGAGAGAGTTTGGGTTTGCATTTTGCAGCCCTACAAACTATGCCTTTTTTGTTTTGTTTTAATTTGGAAAAAACATGAGGCTAATTAGATATTATTCTTATAGGTAGAGGTGGAGAGATGTCATGAAGTTAGTGATCTTGTCCTAGTTCATTCTTTCAGAACGTTAGTTTTAAAATCTTTGAAAATGTTTATTAATACGGTACAAACCTGTAAGTTAATTTGTATCCATCTACCTGAAACTGCCTGCTGCTCAGAATCATTGTAATAAGAGAATGGGTCTGTGGAAACACAGTTGTGTTATAGAAAGAACACAGGAACTAGGTCTAGGTTCTGGTGATAATGGAATTGGCCTTGCCTTAATTGTTACAAGGGACTTTCTTAAATCTTTATTTTCTTATCTTTCTATAAGATGAGGGCATTGGATTAGGTGGTTTTTAGTTTTCCTGTAATTAATTTGACTCTTCTGCAACCCCTTGCAGAAGAAATGACGATTAGGAAGAAATGATGATTGAAAATGAATTCTGTTAGTGCTCCATGTAGTTATCAATCCATATTTCATCATCATTCCAGAAGCAGATTTAACTCAAAAAATGTTGCCCCATGATCTGTTGGTTATGTGTATATTTGGAATTCAGAAGTACTAACTTTTTTTTTTTTTTTTTTTAAATAAAAATGAAGTCTTGCTATATTGCCCAGGCTGGTCTCAAACTCCTGGGCTCCAGCCATTCTTCCTCGTCAGCCTCCCAAAGTGCTGCAGGCGTGAGCCACTGCATCTGGCCTGAAGTTAAAATTAGTTAGAATACAAAAGAAATTATTTGAATTAATTTTAATAATCTGAACTAATTAATATATTTTATTCCCTAAGTGGACGTGGCATTATCTATGTAATGTAACAGAATGTTCTTACTTGTGGCTCTGATTTTCTAAAAATTTATTGAGAGAGAGAGAAAGAGAGACAGACAAAGAGTGTGTGTGTGTGTGTGTGTGTGTGTGTCTGTGTGTGTATTTTCTCTCTGTTAATGGTAGATCAGTTCTTTAACATTTGTGTCATTTAAAAGAATTAAGAGATTTGGAAATTATGCTTCTGCTTTTTGAGGAGGGAATTTTCATGTAATGATAAAAATTACTGTGAGATGTAGCACTTTTACTTCTTCTGTTCTTAAGAAGATGCTTTTGTGAAGCTTTTATTTAACTTTTTCATATACCTGTAACTTAACAATGCTTTGTAGAAAAGAATTTAAGAGTGAGAAAGGAGACAAATTTCTTTTAAAACAGTAGTTTTAGGACTAAATATGATTACACTATTTTTGGTAAAATTCACTTGAGAATACATACATAGCTTGAATTTGTTGACTCTTTAATGGATGATTCAGATTTTCTGTGGGATTTATATTTTACTTTTTTTCTTAGAATTGTAGCTTTTTGTATTAAAAATAGTTATAAAACATTTCCCAGCACTGTTTGGTAATAAGATTTTGTTTACTGAAGAGAAATAGTTAATGAGGTAACTAATCCCACCTTCAATTTTATTTTAAATTATGTTGGAATTAAAGCTTAGATTTGTATTAAATTCTGCA
The DNA here is from genome assembly GCF_048565385.1 of Saimiri boliviensis. Classification (NCBI taxonomy): domain Eukaryota; kingdom Metazoa; phylum Chordata; class Mammalia; order Primates; family Cebidae; genus Saimiri; species Saimiri boliviensis. The sequence continues at coordinate 126,645,082 of NC_133451.1, forward strand.
TTCTCTTGTAAGTAAATCTTAAAGTAATCTATTTTATTTTTCAGTAATAATTGAATCTATGACTAACCTACCTCCAGTTAATGAGGAGACTGTAATTTTTAAAAGTGATCGACAAGCAGCAGGAAAGGTTTGTAAAAAGTTTCAGTTCTTACAAATTATTCTATTTATTGGTTGGTTTTTCTGACTTTCTCCATCAGTTCTCAGAAAGTTTATTGATTTTAATTGATGGACAATCTAGAGCGCTCAAGTTTCAGTACGTTCTTGATTTTCTTCAATACTTTATGTCTGTCTGTAAATTGGTTAATACTGATTATTACCCTTCCGCTGCATGAGTTATTAAATGTACATGTATAGAATTCCTTCCTAGTGTTTGTCAGGTAATTTGCTAGACAGTGAGTCTACATAATGAATAACTCATCGTTTCCTACCCTCCAGATACTCAGCTGAGTGAAGATTTCCCATAGCATAGTAGCTCTTAACCATTTTTGGCTTTTGAGCCCCTTTGAAGATTGGCTTTCAGACTTTTCAGGCTTTGACTTCCTCAGGTGGAAGTTCACTGTGGAATCTTAGTTCTAAGTGGAGAAATATTTCACTGACAGCAGTGAATTGTCACTGTAAGCATATCCTGGGGAATTACAAATATGTGTACTCTAGTAATTACTATAAGATGTGGTCCCTTTTAACGTTTTTCTAATAGAACAACCCTGCATGTCCACCTTAATATAGAACACTGTGCACTTTACCCAGCAAGTAGGCAATTCTGACTGGGTGGCAGAAGACATAAAACCTTCTAAAATCAAGAACATAAATACCAAGTAAGTATGCATTTCCTGGCAATAGGGACAGTTTTATTCACCTTGATATTCCCCATTGTACCTAGTGCAGTTCTGTGTAAATTATTTGTGCTAAGTATATATTGAGTTGAATACAAACAAATAAGAATGAGCTATTTGTGATTTTCATGACAGTTGTCTTGTTTTCTTAGTACTTAGCTTAGAAATTTTCACCTGAAAATACTCAACACTTTGCTAAACTAAAACCTCTAAACAGATTTTTTTTTTTTTTTATTTCCTACTACATTTGAATTTCTAGACCTGTAAATGTGGCTAATAATATTCATATTTAACGGTCATTTAGCTTTGAAAGAAGTCAGATAAAAATACAACATTTATAACTCTAACTTTAGTTATATGGCATAAGCCTGTTGGCAAAAAATCTATTTCTAAATTTTACATAGAATGCTTTATAAATGCTTTTGAAAGACTTTGCGACAAGTCTTTAAAAAATACTTGATTATAAATCTGAGTACCTTGAAATGATTCCCCAAAATAGTAGTGAGAGTAGAGAAGATTAGAAAGTATCTGTTAAACAAACCAATAACCAGACTATGAAACTGAATACCTTTTAGATTATTAGCATGTGTTATCTAAATACTAAGTTTTACCTTCAAGTAGCAAGCCATTGAACATCTTTTCCCTGTATTCTTTAGTAACACAATAATAATCAGCTACAGTGGTATTTATGTTGTTTAACTTTTTAAGTTCACTGAAACCCTGAAAGGAAGTAGAATTACCTTTATTTTAAAACTTGGGGAACCTTGCTGAAAAGTCACAAATCTGAAATGGATGAGATTGCCAAGCCAGGTTGATTTCCCTGCCGCCTCCCTTTGCTTTCCCCACTGATTGAGGGAGGACGGTCTCAGATACTTACTCCTACCTTTGCCCTTTAATCCTAAGAATTGCTAGTTTTTCTTGATAGCTAGTGAAATCTGTTTCCTTCTCATATATCACTGAGTAGGGAATTTTAACTGATTTCTTTTTAAAAGATTGTCTTGTTTGGTACGACATGATGATTTTTCTAGAGGACTCTATATATTGATGCAGTGTTCCCCACTGCCTTAGTTCTCATGACATATTTCAAGGTAACTTGGGATACAGTAATATACACAGTGATTGAAATAATCAGTTTACCTAACTAATGGATTAGAATGCCTATTCGTCTGTATTTTCTTCATTTTTGTTAATGGAAAGGGAAAAAGTACAAAGTGATTGATAAAAGACCATGTTGGATAGTTGTAAAGGTTCGTTTCCTCATTTCCTTTCCCCTTTGGCAGTTTAGCCCAAAGCTGGCTCACCTGGACAGACAGTCTTTGAGGGCTCTTTCCAGGTGGTAGCATGCAGATCTTGGCCCTTCACAGGCACAGCCTGCCAGCATTGTTCATGGGCCTGGAGATTCCTTAATGTATTTCTTCTTACTTAGAGAAACTGGGAATTACCTAGTCCCCCCTTAGATAATAGAGAAATTGGAAGTTACCTAGTCCCCTCCAGATAACTCATAAGTTTGTGACGTGGTGTGTGTGTGGAGAGGGGGTGGAGAATACAGCTCGTTCTCCATTTTGGAATATTGTCTGTGCACGTCCAGCCTGCTGGCTCAAATAGGTCTTCCACGCTGCTGAAACTTTTGCCATGGTGCGCACAGAACATTTAAGCCCAGCCTGTGCTGGGATGGAATTTGGGGAACTGCATGCACTCTGTATCTTCTTTGCTTGTCAGTTATTTTTCCCAACAGACCCTGCATTATATCTGTACCATGTTGTTGTCATGGTGTTTGTTAACCTCTGTGTGTGATAGGAATCCTTGAAGATCTTGTAGCAAAAATATAATGACTTTGAGTGAAAAAATGGTGAGTATTATCTGCTAGAACCAAGTGAAAGGATACTTAGAAAACCTCTTCTCAGTGACAGGGCAAGTATAAAGCATCAGTTGGATTACATTTTTATATGAACATTTCTATAGAATAATTCCATTTTTAAAGATAAAAAGAAAGCTGCTTGCCCACCTCATAGTATAGGTCTCAGCTGCTACTTTTCCAAATTCAGTTTCTTAAACACTCCTTAAAGTCTATTACTTCTTTTGCTTTTATCTTGAATCAGGTAGTATGGATGTCACAAAATCCCCTAAGTTGGGTAGACTGACTGAGCGGGGATACAGGTGCCTCATATGGAGCTGTGTGAGAAGTGGGCTGGCCTGATCTTTGCTGTGTCTTAAGTTGCTCTTTACAGTTTAGCTCTCAGGTATTAGTCAATCTAAACTCTACACTCGGAGGCTAATAGTCATTTAAAATATTGCTAAATTCTTCTTTTCTTCTCTGAATTAGCTAAATTGCTTATGTGAACTCGGTCAAGTTTCCCTGTAACATACCTATTGTTAGTGGCTCATGCCACATACTATTTTATGGCTTCCTGTTACCTAATGTCTGTGGTGTTATTTTACTTAAAACTTTATAATGATTTCATCATAGTTATAGCTCATAAACACTTCAGGTCTTAGTAGCGAGCAACTAAAAAGCTATGCTTTTCTTTTGTCCAGGAATTTTGAATGTCACATATATTTTAGTTTAAACCATACTGCATAGACCTGAAGTTTGCAAGGAATTTTTCCATTGACATCATTTTTCACACTTAGGAAATGGATTCATGCTATCTAGGAAACAAATCCCTGGGAAACAGTCAGTGTACCAGGCTGCAAACAATGATTATTTTACCTTGTATTAATGGATACATAGGAAACTTTTTAGTTATTATTAAGGTATTATTTAAGTTATTATTAAGGTATTAAGTCTCTGTGCAAACAAAGAATTGGGTTTGTCTATATTCGAGGGAGTTAAATTTGTGAATTATTTTGAAGACAATTTTAAGTGAAAGTAAGATTACTTTCATGTCATGTAGGCTGATTACAGTGGTGCTGCGGTCCAGCTCTTCTGTCCTTCACAGCTTTCACTGGACGAGGTCTACTGGATTTATCTAAACCTCTCAAAGCAAATGTCCTGCTATTTTCTTAAATTTTTTTTGCTTTTAAATTTATTTAATGTCTGAAATTTGTGATGCTATTAGTGTTATTTCATAATACATTTTAATGTCACTACTTGTTTTTAGAGTATACATACCTTCAGAATGGTGGTGCCCTGCTTTGTGAGCTGTTTTATGCCTTAGTGAAAACTAATAAAGGCTTTGGTGCTCTACTAAAGATCATAAAATGTAAAGAATATTTATTATCAAAAATCAAGAACTGAGGATGTAATAAAACAGCCACTTTTAATGCAGTTGGTATAAATTGGTCTAAGCTATTTAGAAAGCTATTTAGTATTTCCATTAAAACTTTTATACCTTAGTGTTAATTATCATACTTTCAGCTTCAATACTTCTACTCCTTAAAAATCAATTTTTAGGAAATCTGAAGTATAGACATTGATATATAAGATATTTATTATGGCATCATATATTGTGTTGAATAAATTGGAAACTGCTTAAATATCCTACAAAAAAAGTTAAATAAGTTGTGCTGGATCTGTAAAGGGGTATTTTATAATTGGTAAAATTTTACTTAGAAAAAATGTAACATGGAACAACTTTAGGTTTTAAAAGGGAGTAGTATATAAAAGTACAATATAGTCTTAAAGAAAAAAATATGTATTACAGAAAAAAGACTGGAAAAGTCTATACGGGCCGTGTTCTCATCTCTATAGTGTACATATGTTATAAGAAAATATATTTTTTAATTCAGGTAATTTTGAGAAGAAAATAAAGTTTGAAACCAAGAGGCTTCCTTTCATCATTGATAAAATGTTTTCAGAAATAACATACGTAGTTCTGCTGAAAACAGTTCTCTTAGTTAAATGTTAAAGGCCACACCATCTTTTGTTTTGTGGAAATAAGTAACTTCTCTATTATTTGTTAAATTAGAAAAAGTCATTAATTTTACAAAATTTCTAACACTATGTAAACAGCAAAAGTGATTTAACACCTATTGAAGTCAGAAACTTGCTTTTATATTTCCCATCTCATGATTCCAAATGCATACAATGTGTTATTTCTCAAAAGTTACCAATTGTAATCCTTTACTTTGTACCTTACAACTTAAATGAGCAATAATTTTAAAAAACCAAAATTATAATTTGCATCTAGTTGGTACCACCAAATGATTTGAATTTGTGAGGAACAAACTTGTTACAGTTGTTTTAAATTAATAGATTGGAAATCTGGAATGAGCTAATACATTTTAATTAGTATATGAAGACTGAATATGTAAAAATGACAAATATAAATTATTTTATTGCCCTATCACTGACAAAATTACGTTGTTCTAGCAATTATCAGTGGCATTTTTAAAAGAAAACATTGCTACCTTTTCAATACATGTTAAAAGAGGCCTTTATGTTTCTATTATAGATATTTGAGATATTTGGACCTGTTGCACATCCATTTTATGTGTTACGGTTTAATTCTTCAGATCACATTGAAAGTAAAGGTATTAAAATAAAGGAGACTATGTATTTTGCTCCATCAATGAAAGATTTCACCCAGTATATATTCACAGAAAAACTTAAACAGTAAGTACTTTACTGGCATGTTGTCCTTCACTCACCTAATACTTATATTTTAAGAATAATGCTCAGTGGTGATAATTCCTTATAGCTATATTGTTGTCTGCCTTCCAGAGAGTTCCTTTATCTGCCTAATAACATCTCTGAAGCCTACAATGTATTATCACTTTTGTAGGTAGAACTCATACCTTTTGCAGAAAATGAAATGATCAGCAGTTAAAAGAACATTTGAGCCATGTACATTTTCTGATTTTACTTCAATTTTTTAATTATATACTTTAATATACTTACTATTTTAGTATTTTAGTATTAGTATTTAATATTATTACCATTTCTTAACAATTGTTTTCAGTTGAGTAAAATTCTCTTTGGATGTAAAGTGTAAAATTCTTTTTGGTTGTAAAGTGTAAAACTCTTCACCAAAAATTGTTGATTTTTCAGCTTCTATTACACATTTCACATATGCCGAGCATTACATTGTCCTTTAGAATCTTTAAAGCAGCTCCTCTTCCTCTTCCTCAGATTATTCATAGTTAGCCTTTATTTGACCCTCTCTGCTTTGAGAATCAGTGTTGGAATAAACCTTGGTTACTTATGGAGGATTGTTGATATTCTTCAAGTAAACTGAGGAGAAAAGAATTCATTTTAATATCTCTACCATTAAACCTGTAAAATATTTGAAAAGGGAATGCCCCATAGTCATTTTTGTGTCCTTCATACCTGAGACAGTTTCCAATTATAGTTGGTGTGAAATGAGCATTTTTTTAAACTGAGTTTTATGAAAACTGCAAATATCATGAAAATCAAAACTGCCCATCTCCTTTCCTCTGTGCACCATAGGCTTGGCTTTTCATTCCAGTTCCCTAATCCTAATATTTATATTTGCCCAACTTTTGTTTTTCTTATGAGCTTCCCATATCTTTTGAAAAGACAACCCAAGTGTATTGCAAAATTAAAGGTTGAATTTGTGTCCTTTACTTTTTACTTTCTGTACTTTTAAGTTATAAGCAGAATTGTGATAAATACTTTTTTGATTCCCTACCCCACCCCACCCAGGGATAAGGGATCAGATGCATCATGGAAGAATGATCAGGAACCACCACCAGAGGTAAGTATAAGTCTTTCTAATGAATATTTTAGAAAATAGGGCAGGACTTAATCTTATAAATATGTTAGGGAGGTCATGAATACTGGTCAGCAGCCATACTGCCTTATTCTGTCCTAGCCTTTTGTATTCTCTCATCCTCCTAGGTGGACTGTTGTGTACCTTTCAATGAAAGGTTTTTTCATTTTGGAAAAAAACTTTTTTTCAGTTACATTTAGCTGTATTTTAATAATTATCTTCTAATTTACATAATATTTTCCTATTTTTGTTAACTTTGTCTGATAAAGGCAGGATGTCATTATTTTAAAAAATATTAATTCAGTTTATTAAATACACCATATGGGACATAAAGACATGGTGCTTTTAATAGTAAGCTGCTCTTCTTTTGGAAGTACAGAATTATTGGAGGCTACCTACCTCTTTGATTTTTTACAATATAATTACCTTTCTAAAAAGAGACCTTGATTTTCTTTGTGCATCTATGTCAGCAGAACAGTAGTTTTATGATCCAAGATGACTTGATAATCTAGTCTTCCTAGGGATGTGAGGTAAATTTAAGAATAACATGTAAACGAGTTAATGATTTAATAGAATTACTTGGTTAACATTCCATGAAAGTATTTAAGCAGATTATCTTGAGGTTTTTTTTTGAAGTTATCAAAATACAAATATTACAACAATGAATATATTCATTTCTTAAAAATAGCATGTATTTATACAATATAAAAAAGTATTTAAACATTTTTGTCAGTAAAAATTATACATGAGACTTTTTAAAACTTGCTCAGCAGTTCTGATGAAGTTTTCTCAATATTATAGTTGTTTTTTTTTTTTTTTTTAAACAAATATACACATGGAAGACTATGTTGCCCAGTCTGGTCTTAAACTCTTGGCCTAGTGATCCTCCTGCCCTCAAGCAGTCTTTTTGCCTCAGCTTCCCAAAGTGCTGGGATTACAGTCATGAGCCACCTTGCCCAGCTAGTATTACAGATTTTTGATATATATATTTTTTCTCATCTGGTAGACAAAGGTAGGATTTTGATATTTACAGATTTACCCTTGGTCATTTTAGATGCTTAAAGCAATGCTAAATCATGATCTGTGTTAGTTTCTAATTATACTGAGGTATGAATCAGGTTTATGCCGACTTAAAGGGTTTTATACAGGTATGAATCACTTAACCAGAGAATGATCCTTGCTTAGTATCTGAATTGAAATAGAATTATGTAAATTAAAGTTATGTATTTATTCCAGTTAAGGCTCTGAATATTCACTTAATATTCTGAATTAGTTTATGGCATCTAGAGCATATTATTACTGAAATTAAATGTTTTAGAAGTGTATATAAAGATTTATAAAGATCTCAAAACATGTTTCTTGTAAAATCTAGATAATCTTTTATTTTTTTGAGATGGAGTTTCACTCTTTTTGCCCAGGCTGGAGTGCCAATCTCGGCTCACTGCAACCTCCGCCTCCTGGATTCAAGTGATTCTCCTGCCTCAGCCACCTGAGTAGCTGGGATTACAGGTGCGTGCCACCATGCCTGGCTAATTTTGTATTTTTAGCAGAGATGGGGTTTCACGATGTTGGCCAGGCTCGTCTTAAACTCCTGACCTCCAGTAATTCACCTGTCTCTGCCTCCCAAAGTGCTGTGATTACAGGTGTGAGCCACCGTGCCCAGCCAATATCCAGATATTCTAATGAATCCCTGTTGTTTCTGACCTAAGCATTGAATTTACCAATTACGGCAATGTGAGTTATTTGTAAAATTGGTTTGACTAGGTTAATTGTAAAATTACATCTCACGTAGTTCATGGTGTTTGTTTTTTCCAGGTAGCTTGACTGGAGTGTTAAGTATGTTGGGAATTTATTTTGTAATATTTCTTGATGAAACTTGTAGTCTAGAATTATTGCCTAATTGATCATAGATTAAAATTAGAAGTTTGTTTGGTTTAAACTTGAAAAAAGAGAAACATCATGTGCTGTGAAAATAGAAAGCTCACATAAAGAAAATAAGAGAAAGTATGTGCTGTGAAATGTTAGGCTGTGCAAAGGACCTAAAAATGACCTTGGGTTGTATCATATTTATCTTTATAGCCATTTTTAATACACCAACATGTACATGACGGTACAATAAGTGTATTTAATGAATGGAGATACGAATTAATTTGCATACAAGAAACATAAATTTTTCTCTGATTTTAGGAGGTGATAGCAAACTACTACCAGAGTAATCTCTCTGAAATAAATGATTCCCAATTAAAATTCTTAGTCCTCCCTCCTGCTCTTAAGATGATTATTTCAGTTATTTCAAATGGCACTGTAAGGTTTCTTATTAGCTTCTCCAATTTTGTCTTTTCTGTTTTTGCTGTGTAAGAAGCAGCTTTCACTTTGCCTTTCAGCACTATTTTTCTTTTCCGTATATACCATGTTCTACCATGCCTCTGTTTTGCTGTGTATGAAGCTTTCACTTTGCCTTTCATTACCATTTTTCTTTTCCGTGTATACCATGTTCTGTTATACCTCTGTGTGTATCGTTCCCATGCCCTGAAAATTTTCTTTATTTTCATAGCTAACTCAGTCAGGTATTTATATTGGGTTATCCATACCAAGAAGTCTTCCTTTTCCTTTTTTCTCTTTATCCAGCACTGTAATCGTGCATTGAGTTGTGGCACTCATTCATTGTACATTTAATCTTTTTTCTCAGAAGGAGTCTTCCCTCTGATCTCCATACTTCCTAGTGTGTCAGATACCAGATTTAATCTGAATTTAAAAGTCTTATCACATTAAGATCAGTAATAAGAACTTGTGCATTTTGAAAGCATACAATTAGTTGATGTTTTCGAATTAGATTTTAGACTCTGAAGTGTATGAATTTCTGGTTCATGGAGGATTTGATCTAGAATGTATTCCAGCAAAGCCATACTGAAAATTACATACAAAGATGTTCATATACATTTTCTTTCTTCTTCTTAAATGTTTATCCCTACATACATAATAGGCCAGCTTTAGTGTATTTTTATATGAAACATAATAATAAAAGAAGTTTTTGGTGTTAATAGAATAATAAAATGCCTGACTATTGCAGCCATAGCAGTCATAATATATACAGCTCATAAATCTTGGTTTTCTTGGTGGACTATAACAATGAATCCTAATTCTTAGTTACATGTGAATTGTACCACATTTAATTTTTAAATAATTTCCTTTTAGGAGTTGGGTCATTTATGTATCTGCTTATAAAAGCCTTTGCCTGTGGTCTTACCTTAAGTAGCATCTCCATGATTTGTATACCCTTATTTTGCCTTAATATTTATTTATAACCCTTGATATATACCTAAAATTATATTTAAAAATACAGTAAACCTGTAAAGAATGAACCTGTGAAGGTTTAGAACAGTGCTTGGGTGTATATTTTGAATGAGTGAATTGTGGAACATTGTCTTCTATTGTTGTTGGCTGTTACAAAGTGTATAATTTGCTTAGTCCTTGATCTTTTGCATCTGACACTATGATGAATCTTAAGTCTAAACTGGAAGTCAGACTCATATCTCAGGACCGATTACTGGCCTGTGTTAATTAAGAGTCATTAAGCATTTATCAAAAAATACTTTATTTTTCTACCATGTCTAATTCAGATATAGAAAATATTAAGTATCAAAAAAGCAACTTTTTTTTAAGAGTCAGTGGTTAATAATAGGCTTATTTTCTTCACCTTCAAGTGTATACTGTTGAATAGGCAAATCCATGTAATATAAACCTATTACATACCTTTCTCTGCAAGGCCTTAGATTTCAGTGATGATGAAAAAGAAAAAGAAGCCAAACAGAGGAAAAAATCTCAGATTCAAGGCCGGAAAAAACTCAAATCTGAATTTAATGAACCAGGTGAGTGAATATAATATGTATAGTCATTCTTTATCTTAATTTACATCTATATAAGTTTATCAGTAATAAAGCTGAAGGAAACATATGGGTTCTCTCTGTTTACCTCCTAGCATTCTACTAACATTCAGAGTGGTTACATAGCAGGAGGTATGGTAGTTTTATGAGCTTAAGCATATAAAAATGGCTTCCTGGGGCAACAGACAGACTAAATATTGTTACTTGTGCTTCTCAGCACTTTTTTCTTAAGATACTCATTTGCTTCCATTTTTAGAAATTTTATGATCTAGTACTTGATGAACCTATTAATAATAATTTGAAACTATCAATAATAGTTTGTTCTTCTTCAGTACAGTGTAACATTTCAGGTATGAATTTACCAGATTACCTGACCATTCATTCACTGAAACACATCTAGGTTGTTTCCATTTTGGGGTGATTCAGAAAAAAGCAGTTATAAATATTTGTTACCAAGTTTTTTGTGAAAACAGATTTTTATTTCCCTGGAATAAATGCCCAAGAGTGCATTTGCTTGGTTGTATAATAATTGCATTACATGTTTAGTTTCCTAAGAAATTGCCATGCTGTTTTTCAATGTGGCTGTAACATTTTACGTTTCCATCAGCAGTATACGAGTGACAATTTCTTTGCATTTTTCTCTAGCATTTGGTGTTATCACTATTTTTAATTTTAGCCATTCTGCTAGGTATGTAGTACTAATATAATTGTGGTTTCAATTTGCATTTTCCTAATGGCTAATGACGTTGAACATCTTTTTTTGTTTTTTTGTTTGAGATGGAGTTTCGCTCTCGTTACCCAGGCTGGAGCGCAATGGTGCGATCTCGGCTCACCGCAACCTCTGCCTCCTGGGTTCAGGCAATTCTCCTGCCTCAGCCTCCTGAGTAGCTGGGATTACAGGCACGTGCCACCGCGCCCAGCTAATTTTTTGTATTTTTGGTAGAGACGGGGTTTCACCATGTTGACCAGGATGGTCTTGATCTCTTGACCTCGTGAGCCACCCGCCTCAGCCTCCCAAAATACTGGGATTTCAGGTGTGAGCCACTGCGCCTGGCCCAACATTGAACATCTTTACATGTGCTCATTTACTATCTGTATGTTCAGTGATGTGTCAATCCATATCTTTTGCCCATTTTAAAATAGTATTTCTGTATTTTTACTGTCAAGTTTTGAGAATTTAAAAACGTATATTTTAGATATACTAGGTTTCTGTCAGATATGTGGTTTGTTCATAATTCGTTCTAGTCTATAATCTTTTAACCCTTTTAAGAGGTCCTCTTGCAAGATTAAAGGTTTTAGTTTGGAGGAAAATTAATTTATCAGTTTTGTTTATGGAATCTGGTAACTTCCTGCTTAGCTTTAGAGCCTGATGATTTTCTTCTATTTTTTTCCCTAAAAGTTTTGTATTCTTCTGTTTTACGTTTTACACTTGCAGTTCATTTTGAGGTAAATTTTGTGTAGAAAGTGAAGTTAGTCTTGAAATTGCTTAGAGTGATAACTCCTACTTTATTTCTGTTTTTAAAAATTATTAGCGATATTCTGGGTCTTTTACCTTTCAGTATAAATTTTAGAATTTTTTGTACATCAACAAATGTCTTGCTGAGGTTTTTTGTTTTCGTTTGCCTGTTTTTTGAGGTTCATGCTCTGTTGCCCAGGCTAGAATGCAGTGGTACAATCATAGCTCACTCACTGTAACCTTGAACTCTTGAGCTTTTTTCTTTCGTTTTCCTGACTGACAGTATTTTTCGTGTAGCAAAACTTTTAAGTTTAATGCAATTCAGCGAATCGATTCTTTCTTTCAAGGATCGTGCCTTTGGTGTCCTGTCTAGAAAGTCAGTATCAACTCAAGGTCATCTATATTTTCTTCTCTGTTATCTTTTAGGAATTTTGTAATTCTGCACTTTACATTGAGGTCTGTGATTCATTTTGAATTAATTCTTATGAATGATGTAAGCCTATTGTCTAGATTTATTTTTTGCATATGGATGTCCTGGTGTTCCAGCCCCATTTGTTGAAAAGACTACTTTTGCTCTGTTGTATTGCTTTTGCTCTTTTGTTAAATCAGTTGATTATGTTTTATGAGTTTGTTTTTGTACTTTCTGTTTTGTCCTATTGATTTATTTGTCTCTTCTTTCACCAGTACCTCACGCTGTGATACCTGAAGCTTTGTAATAAGTCTTGAAGTTGGATAGTTTCAGTCCTCCAGCTTTATTCTTCTCCTTCAATATCGTTCCCTTGTTTTTTTTTTATTTTGATTATTGTAATGCTCATTTCTAAAATTTCAATTTGTTTTTTTGTATCTTCTTTTTTTTGCTAAAACTTTATAATTTTAATTTTTTAGAATGTTCATAATATCTTGCTGAAACAATTTTATGACTGCTTTACTATCTTTCATAATTCTAACATCTTTGTGATGCCCTTGGTTGATTTTTTTTTTTTTTAATTGAAAGAAATCTTCCGGCCTCTTTTTGTAATGAGCACTTTTTTTTTTTAAATTGAAACTTGGATATATTGAGTAATATATTACAAGACCATGGATCTTATGTAAATCTTCTGTTTTAGCTGGGTTTGTTGTTACATTTTCTTTGTTTTGTTTTTTAAAAGACTACTCTGGCAGTGAAAGAAGAGGGTAGATTGAAGTCTAGGTATTCCTCTTAGCCTCAGTTGACACCTTTGGCCAAGGAGTGCTTTGTTACTGCTGGATGAGGGTAGAAGTTCTGACATCCCATAGGGCAGGCGTCCCCAAACTATGGCCTGCGGGCCGCATGCGGCCCCCTGAGGCCATTTATCCGGCTCCCTGCTGCACTTCAGGAAGGGGCACCTCTTTCATTGGTGGTCAGTGAGAGGAGCACAGTATGTGGCGGCCCTCCAATGGTCTGAGGGACAGTGAACTGGCCCTCTGTGTAAAAAGTTTGGGGACGCCTGCCTTAGGGTCTTTTCTTATTCCTAGAGGGACAGGAGTACTTTGTCACTACTCCCCATATGGCATGCAGTGACACCAGTGGAGGATGGCCTTGTTATCACTAAAATCCTAACTCTACTCAGTCTTCTTTGACATTACCCCAGAGTAAAAGATGGAAGAACACTGTGTTGCTGCCAGTAGAGGTGGTAGTTGAGGTTCCCCTTGTGATGCTTACTGTCATTGCGGGGAGGCCTTACTACCCACTGTCATTGCGGGAAGGCCTTACTACCCACACCGTGTTCAGCTTGTTCCTGATGCTACTGTGGTGGAAGGGTTGGAGTAGCTCATTACTGCCTGTCAAGGATAGAAGTCTAAGATCTGTACTCAGCCTTTGTGAGTGTGTAGAGACGGTGCCACATTTTCTTCTGTGGTGTTTGGCTGGAGTAGAATAGTTATTGTCTAAGTGTTTTCTGTCTTGCTAGTTCTCTTTCTTTGGCATTAAGTTTTGTCTTTTCAGTTCCTTTAAAATTGATTATTTTAAGACATACTCTTTTAACTGCCATAAGATATACTAGATAATAAAGAAAAAACATAATTGAAATTTCAAACAGTTTGATATATTAAACTTATTTTCATTTTTATGTTTTCCCTCCCCTCACTCAAAGGTGAAGATTTTGCTGAAGTACATCAGAATTGGAATGCTCATAGCTCTGCTTCAGAACATTCAAAAGGATATCGCAACAGAGAATTCACACGAGGATTTTCCCGGAGCAGATATCCTAGATCTTGCCATGGCAGGCCTCCACCTCAGCAGTTCTATAATTCAGAACATATGGTATCTCAGGAGACTTCAGGATTTCCTTCCCAGAGACAAGATAATCCCATTATGCCACAATACCCCTTTCCCCCTCCAATGTTTGATATGCATAATTTTTCACTCTGCCCACCACCTCCACCCCCACCCCCACCTGTAAACATGCGTTGGGCTACACCAAACATGGCAGCTCATCCATTACTTAACTTACCGTACTCCCTGCCCCCGCCTCCTCCCCCTCCACCGCTGCCTCCTCCACCCTCTTCTGGAGATAGTAATTCTCATTTTGGACCTTACTATTAGGTGACTATGCATTTCCAGAGAAATGTGGACTTGTCATATTATGCAGTAAGGATTTTTTTTTTTTTTTAAAGAAAAAGTGATTATGGAGCTAGATTTTTAAAAACCCTGTAAAATACTAAATGATTCCTTCTGTTGTAAGTTGATATATATTTGTAGCCTTTGTGAAATTGTATTCATATGAAAATGTCAGCTCAGATTCTTTGGGAGAACATTAAATTATGTAATATTTAATTAAAATTTTGAATTCATGCCTTCTCCCACCCAAACCTACCCAGTTAAACTATATATATATATATAATATATATATATTATATTATATATATATTATATATATTATATATATTATATATATATATAAAAAATAATGGGTATGGAATAAGTTTCATCATGGGTAAAATATATGGAGCACATTGATTTTCTTACTGTAATCTGAAAATAAGATGAAGTCCTTTTGAGAGTCTTTATTTTTATAAATGTATACCCTAGAAATCAAATTTAATTATAAATGTAATTTGCAAATACATTTAAATGACCATAGTTTTTGTTTTTAACGCAGTTGAAGGGTGTAGAGGAGGAAATTCTTAGATATTGGTAGAAGCTCTGATTATAGCTAAAGTAAATATTTATTATGCATAGGCAAGCTTATGTTATCTGTGCCATTTCCTTTATTTAGGCACGTATTCAGAAGGCTTTACTATTTAACCTCCTAAAAGGGATACAAAGATTATTCACAATAAGATCTATTTAGGGATTTCATCTTCCATATTTGTTTCCCAGATACTCACATGCAGACTAGGTTCAATAAATAACAAGTGTTTATTGAGTATCACAATTTAGAGTTTTTAATTAAATGAGTAATGACTACTGCTTTTATATTATGAAGTGTCAATGTAAGGGAAATTATGGGTTTTAGAACTAGAAGAGGCCATTGAAATACTCTAGTTTTCATTTAATAAATGAGGAGGCCAAGTGTCCCAAAGAGGTTAATTTAACTAAGATCACTCAGTTAGTGAGTTGTCGAAGAGTTGAACCTCTCTCTCCTGGTTTTCTGTTTAGCATTTTCCACTAATTAGATGTTTCCCAGTCTTTCATTCCTTAACACACTTTTGTATGGCACATTGGAATAAACTAGATACCACTTAGCAGAAACCCATGTACTCTGGTTGCACTGAGGCCCCACTTTTTTTCCCCATTAGCTGAGAGGACTCTGCGGCATTCCTAGTACACAAGTTGAGAGGCTCTGCCTTGGTATATATTAACTTTATCATGCAAGTGCTTTCTTCATTATCTTTTGAAATGTTTTTGGAACTTTTAAGTTACCTTCACAGGTTAGCACAACCTTTTAATGATTTGGTAGAATACTGTTAAGAGTTTATGAGATTGTATCTAAAAGCACTCAAAGAAAAACGCAAAACCCTTTTCCACAAGAATGGGAACAATGACATGTTATTATTAGACATCAAGCTGTTCTCATCATCATGGCATTTAAAAAGCTGCCCATTTCTGTACCTCAGATACAGGTTTACCTCATAGATACTGTGGCTTCAGATCCAAATCACTACAGTCAGGTCAGTCACACAAAGTTTTGGTTTCCAAATGCATATAAAAGTTAACGTTTGTGCTCTACTGTATTTTAAGTGTGCAATAGTATTGTGCCTACAAAAACCAAATGTGTTTATCTCAATTGAAGAATATTTTACTGTTAAAAAGTAAGAATGACCTTCAGAGCCTGCAGTGAGTTGTAATCTTTTAACTGGTGGAGGATCTGGCCTCAGTGGTGTTGGTTGCTGACTGATCAGGGTGGTGGTTGCTGAAGGTGGCAGTTTCTCCTAATAGACAGCAGTGAAGTTTGATGCATTAATTGGCTCTTCGTTTCACTGAAGATTTCTGTGTAGCATGTGATGCCACTTGCTAGCATTTTACTCTCTGTAAAACTTTGAAATTTGGGATTGGTTCTTAAACCCTGCCACTGCTTTATCAACTAAGAAGTTTATGTAACGTTGCAAGTCCTTTGTTACCATTTCAATAATGTACTTGGCATCTTCACCATGAGTAGCCTTTACTTGAGAAACCTCATTTTTTCTCATCCATAAGAAGTAACTCCTCATCTATTCAAGTTTTTTCATGAGATTGCAGCAATTCAGTCACATCTTTAGGTTCCACTTCTAATTCTAGTTTTCTTCCTATTTCTACCACTTCTGCAGTTAACTTCCTCCACTGAAGCTTTAAACACCTCAAAATTATTCATGAGGGTTGGAATCAACTACTCCCAAACTCCTGTTAATATTAGTATTTTGACCTTATCTCATAAATCATGAATGTTCTTGACATCTTAAATGGTAAATCTTTTCCAGAAGGTTTCCAATTTACTTTGCCCAAATCCATCAGAGGAATCGCGGTCTATGACAGCTATAACCTTACAGAAAGTATTCTTACATAATAAGACTTGAAAATCAGAACTATTCCTTGATCCTTGGGCTATGGAATGTATGTGTTAGTAGTCATTTAAAAAATACCTCCTTGTAATATCTCCATCGGAGTCCGTGGGTATGACCAGGTGCATTGTTAATAATTAGTCACATTTCAAAAGAAGTCTTTTTCTGAATGGTGGACTTAAAATCTTTAGTAAAGCATGGTATAAAAAGATGTGCTGTTATCCAAGCATTGTTTTTTATTTATAAAGCACAAAATTCCTAAGGACCCTAGGATTTTTGGAATCGTAAATGGCATTGGCTTCAACTTATTCACCAGCTACAGTATCTCTAACAATATAGCCCGTCCTTTGAAGTTTGGAAACTAGGCATTGAATCCCGCTCTGTAGCTATGAAAGTGCTAGATGGCTGCTTTTTTCAATAGAAGACTATTTTGTATGCATTGAAAATCTGTTGTTTAGTGTTTAGTGTATCCATCTTAGCTAGACCTGGATAACTTGTAGCTTCACCTTGCCACTTGTATGTTATGGAGATGGCTTCTTTCCTTAAGCCTCATGAGCCAACCTTTGCTAGCTTCCCACTTGTATTCTACAGTTTCTCTCAGCCTTCATAGAATGGAAGGAGAGTTAGGGCCCTGCTCTGGATTAGGCTTTGGCTTTAAGGGAGTGTTGTAACTGGTTAGATCTTACATCCAGACCACTTAAACCTATTCCATATCTGCTATGAAGCTGTTTTGCTTTCTTATTCCTGTGTTCACTGGAGTAGTATTTTTAATTTCCTTTAAGAAGTTTTTCTTTGCATTCACAACTTGGCTGTTTGGCACAAAAGGCCTAGCTTTTTAGCTTGTCTCAAAGCCTCAGCTTCTATCTTCACTAAGCTTATCTTCACTAAGCTTAATCATTTCTAACTTTTGATGTACAATGAAAGATGTACAACTCTTTCGTTCACTTGAACACTTAGGGTCATTGTAGGGCTAGTAATTGGTTTAATTTCAGTATTGTTTCATGAAATAGGAAGGCCTGAGGAGAGAGAAAAAGAGAAACAGCACATCTGTGAAGCAGTCGGGACACACACATGTATCCATTAAGGTCACTATATTATATGGGCATAGTTTGTGGTGCCTCCAAAGCAATAATAACATCAAAGATCACTGACTGAGATCACTGTAACACAAATAACAATTATGAAAAAGTTCAAAATACTGAGAGAATTACCAGAATGTGACAGAACACATGAGGTGAGCATATGCTGTTGGGAAAATGGAGATGTTATACTTGCCAGGTGCAGGATTACTACAAACCTTCAATTTGTAAAAAATGCACTATATATCAAGTACAGTACAGTGAGATGTAATAAAACAGTGTATGCCTGTAGTATTATCTGACTGGATATTTACTATCTACAGAAGCATCTGAATTATACCATTGGATCTTCGCTTCAATTAAGTTGGTATCTTAACCACTTAGGTCCAATTGCCTCTCTCTATATACAGTCCTCTGTGTCTGTGGATTCTGCATCTGTGGTTCAACCAATTGTGGATCAGAAATATTTAGAAAACAATAAAATGTATGGTTGCACCTGTACTGACATGGCAGACTTTTTTTCCTTGTAATTATTCTCTAAACAATAGCATGTAACTTTTTATAAAGTTTATATTATATTGGGCATCATAAATAATGTCGAGAAATTGTTTAATAGGTATTGGGAAGTGATTTAAGTCATGAGGACTCTGCACTTTATGGATTAGTGCCTTATAAAAGGGGCTGCAAGGAACTGGCTTAGATCCTTTTATTCTTCAGTCTCATCCACCATGTAAAGACGACTCAGTATTTCTCCCTCAGGAAGATGTAGCAACAAGGTGCCATCTTGTGAGCAGAGAACAACCCTCACCAGACACCAAACCTGCTAATGCCTTCATCTTGACTTCCCAGCATCTAGACTGTAAGGCTTGCTTATTTATTTATTTATTTATTTATTTTATTTATTTGAGGACAGGATCTTGTTGTGTTGTCTTACCTGGTCTTGAACACCTGGCCTTAAGCAATGCCTCTCTCTCTCTCAGCCTATAGAGTAGCTGGGATTACAGGCACAAGCCACCATGCCCAGCATAGATTTCTATTGTTTTTATACATTACTCAGACTGTGGTATTTTGTTACAGCAGTTGGTTACAAGTCACCAACTGTCTCTTATTTGGAAGACAGAAATAATGCAGTTGTCATCATCCTCATTTTAATCTTACAGTGCTTCTTTTAAAATTGTGTCCCTAGATCTTTAAACTGATTTAAAGGCAAATACGTAAAATGTTCTACTCACACAGTTTCTCACTTTCTATGGAGAATTATTTATATTAGCCTTTTACTATGTAGTAAGGTAGGCTGACATTCACATGATTGTGTATGGATAACCCCTTTGCATGTCTATAGTTGCAGATACAGAATGAAATTAAAATCATTGCCTAAGCTAACACATTTGTTTTAATTAAGACGAGTAGCTATAGGCTAGGTAGGATGGCTCACACTTGTAATCCCAGCACTTTGGGAGGCTGAGGCAAGAGGATCGCTAGAGCCCAGCAGTTGAAGACCATGGTGAAACCTCATCTGTAAAAACTGCAAAAATTTGCCAGGTATGGTTGTGCATGCTTATAGTCTCAGCTACAAGTGGCTGAGGCAGGAAGATCACTTGAACCCAAGAGGTTGAGGCTGTAATGAACTGTGGTCACAGCATGGTAATTGGATGACTTGTTTACTTATTGGAAATAGATACTGAAGGACTGGGTTGAGACTGTGATATAGTTTGGACCTTTGTCCCCTCCAAATCTTGTTTTGAAATGTTACCCTGGTGGAGGTGTTTGGGTCATGGGATAGAACCCTTGTGAATGGTTTAGTGCCCTCCCCATAGTAATGTGTGAGTTCTCACTCCAATAGTTCACCCATGAGCGGACTGTTAAAAAGAGCATGACATCTCTTGTTCACATTCTCACCATATGACATACTGCTCCCACTTCACCATCCCTGTGATTGAAAGCTTCCTGAGGCTCTCACCAGAAGCAGATGTTGGTGTCATGTTTCTTTTAGAGTCTGAAGAACTGCAAGCTAAATAAACCTCTTTTCTTAATAAATTACTCAGCCTCAGGCATTTCCTTATAACAGTGTAAAACAGACTATTACAGACCATCTAGGGGAAACCTGGAATAGAGTGCCATTTCATAGCTTACCAAAGGACATCATAGTCTGTTTTGTACTGTTGTAACAATTTAATGTATAATGAACAGCAATTTATTGGCTCACAGTTCTGGAGTCTGGGAGGTCCAATATCAAGGCATGGCATCTTGTGAGGATCTTCTTGCTGTGTCATCCCATGGTGATGGCAAGAGGGTAAAAGAGGACAAGAGGTGTGTGAACTCTCTCTTAAAATGGTACAGATCTCCCAGTGAGAGTGGAGCCCTCATGGTCTACTCACCTGTTACAGGTCCCATCTCTTAATACCGTTACAGTGGCAACTAAATTGTAACAGGAGTTTTGGAGGGGACAGCAGACAGTCAAACCATAGCAGGACACTTTTTTTTTTTTTTTTTTTTTTTGTGAGACAGAGTCTTGGTCTGTCCCCAGGCACCAGGCTGGAGTGCAGTGGCTTGATTTGGCTCACTGCAACCTCCCCCTCCCCGGTTCCCGGTTCAAGCAGTTCTCTTACCTCAGCCTCCCGAGTAGCTGGGACTACAGATGTGCGCCACCATGCCCAGCTAATTTTTATATTTTAGTGGAGATGGGCTTTCACCATGTTGGCCAGGATGGTCTCATCTCTTGACCTTGTGATCCACCCACCTTGGCCTCCCAAAGTGCTGAGACTACAGGCTTGAAGGACACTTCTTAAAAGCCATGTAGTTAAGTCATATGGTTAAATTCCAAAACATATCAATTTCTTCTGTGTAGGTAAGTGACTAGTAAGGGACACTAAATTATTAATAGGTACAAGTGGGACGCAGGGAAGTTGTAAGCAGTTAGCATGGTGCCTGTGTACAGGTCTCCATTTTTTGGGGCAATGAATATAGAATGCTTTCTCATTCTCTTTTTTTCCACCAAATCGTGATTTGTCACTCCCTCCCCACCTCTTTTTGTTCTACATTTTTTTGTCGATTGTTTAGAGCTGGTAAACAGCAAGTACTTTAAAATAATTGAGGCCAATTTGATAAAGAAGAAACGAGAATCTGAATTTCAGTTTGCTATAATTTAAAGCTAATTATTAAATATAAAGAAGTGGTATTTCAAATTCCCAGGTACTGAAAGTCTTACTGTATGTTTTAAGGAACAGTTTCTTAAGGTACTGATCATATTGAATTGGGAAGACATAGAGTCTCAAATATAATATATCATTTATATGGATTTTCTTTCAATAATAGTGTTTGGCATTTGGATTTGATTTTATGAATTTATATTATAAATTTTTAGGCAATATGTTAAACTGATTCAGTGCTTTCTACTAGTTCTTCTATATGACTTCCCATTATTGAGTTATTTTCTATTGTAGAAAAGGCAATCTCTTTTACCTCTGGATGACTCAAATCAAGGAAAATAAGCAAAAGAAGAAAAACAATTATTTGTGTGTCTTTACTTTTCAGTCTTTCCCAATCTGCACGAGGTGCATAAAGTAAACTTTAGGAAATTCTTTTTTTTTTTTTTTTTGAGACGGAGTTTCGCTCTTGTTACCCAGGCTGGAGTGCAATGGCGCGATCTCGGCTCACTGCAACCTCCGCCTCCTGGGTTCAGGCAATTCTCCTGCCTCAGCCTCCTGAGTAGCTGGGATTACAGTTACGCGCCACCACGCCCAGCTAATTTTTTGTATTTTTAGTAGAGACGGGGTTTCACCATGTTGACCAGGATGGTCTCGATCTTTTGACCTCCTGATCCACCCGCCTCAGCCTCCCAAAGTGCTGGGATTACAGGCATGAGCCACCGCGCCCAGTGAGGAAATTCTTTACTTAGGACACTATCTTAACCTACTCAGGGTTATTTAGAATTTTTTGAAATAAGTAGACATATACTTCTATAATTAAGTGCTAAGGAAAGTAAATTAGTGTATTATTAAATATTAGATCTTAAAAAAATTAATTTGTAGAGTAAATTCATGTTCACACAATATGCATTCATAAAAGATGTTTCATGTTTGATACCACTGATAATAAGCTCTGAGGTCTAAATGTTTAAAAATAGATAATTTTAGTAATGCAAGCTGGAAAATATAAAAAAATGAAGAACAGTATTATTCACAGTATTCATTTTCAGGTTACGTTGCAGTTACACCGTTTATGATTTAGTGCATTCAGGATACAAAAGAAAAAAAAATACATATATTTGTGTCCTTTTCTGCAGGTGAATTGCCAATATTTGAAAAGTTTTTTTTAACTTCTCTTTTTGTGATCCAGTCCAATCCTAAATTCATATGGATATAACTTAGGATATGGATAATATCCTGTATGGAAATGGATTACATGCAATTATGTTCCAGAAAACTAAGGACTATTTTCTATGGTGTGGCTGAAATTAAAGTTGAAAAATATTTCCTTAATATCTATCAGGCTGGGCGCGATGGCTCACGCTTAAAATCCCAGCAGTTTGGGAGGCCGAAGTGGGTGGATCACTTGAAGTCAATAGAGACCAGCCTGGCCAGCATGGTGAAACCACATCTCTACTAAAACACAAAAATTATCTGTGTGTGGTGGTGCATGACTGTAATCCTAGCTACTTGGGAGGCTGAGGCAGGAGAATTGCTTGAACCCAGGAGGTAGAGGTTGCAGTGAGCCCAGATCCACTGCCCTCCAGCCTGGGTGACAAATTGAGACTCTGTCTCAAAAAAAAAAGTCAGACCAAAGTACTTGTTTTGAGCTGCTAGCAGCAGTGAAATTACATCCCATTTTTTATTCTAAGTGCAATGATAAATTGTTGTCATTGGCAGACTAGATATATGCAATTACTTAGTGTCCTGAAAACAAAGTACAAATTGGTGTATCAAATGGTAAAATAATAATGAAAATATGTCATGAAGAGAAACCTTAAATCTTCTCTTCTGTGCATTCTATAGAAAGCATACATATACATTATATGTATAAATATATATGTGTTTCTTTGGAGGCTGGTACAGAAAGCCTAATTGTTTTGCATATTTTAGTTGAGTACCTTTCATTTCTACTCATATAAAATTGAAATGGGAATAAATTTTGCATTGCATATCTTGTAGTTAGTTCCATTACTCCATCTTTCAAATGGAACAAACTGACCTTGTTTATGTGGTAAAAGCTTTTTCTTTATATTGAGAATAGATGGGCAAACATTGTTTCTAACAAGAGATACGACCCAAATAGCAAAATAGAGCAAATGCAAAGGGATAACATTTTTATTAGCATAGAATTCCTAGTAAGAGGTAATAAATAGATTATGGTGGTGTGTAGTGTTTGGATGATAGATATGAAATTCTAAAATGTTCTCAGTAGCCACTACAGTGTGCAAAACCTATTATTATAGCTCTTTAAACCTTTTATTATTGCAGCCCTTCAAGTGTTTTATTGTATACTCCCATGATATGGGAGTACTGGGAAACGTTTGCACTCTCCGCCAACCCGCAGCTCTTGCAAATAATCTGTTTGATTATGTATCATGCAGTGTCTCACCTCAGACATGATTTGGCACTGTCAGACTCAATTATGTAAGCTGTCTTAATAGCTGATTTATTCAAAGCAAGTGATTAATTTTCTTTAACATCAGTTTGGTTTGGTTTTTGACTAAGTATAATTGCTCATATATTTGTTGGCAGCAACATAAGTTCAGATGAATTCTGCTTACCGAGATTATGGGCAGAAAAATATTTAAGGGCAGAAGAAAATAGCTGTAGGGATTAATTGTATTAATTCATTCAAATCCTATTAGTTTAAACTATATCAAATTGCTGTTGTGTAGGCATTCTGATATATGGACTGTGGAATATATTACTTCCTGTATTTATTTTTCTTCATAGAATGTCACCTTGTACCGCGTTATTCCCCAGAACTCACTGGGAAGTGCTGTCATAGAAGATAGCTGGAAGACATTCATGGTAGTGCACATTTCTTAGAGATGTGTCTACTAGTCTTGCTAAGAAGACAATTATTAGATGATCATGGGACCCAGAAGAAATCTTAAATCTCTCACATTAGGTTAGGAAACTGCTGTTCATTAGTGTGGACTCTGTGGTTCCTGGTGTTCCAGAGCTCACTGAAAGTCTGTAAGATGTACATTTTTCTCAGAGGGAGATTCCATGAAAGCCATTTTCAAAGTAATATCTGAAGACAGAAAGAGAGCAGCTGGAGACAGAGTCCCTCATTTAGGATATAAATAGAAAATCATTCTTACATTAAAAGAAGGAACACTATATTCAGCTTAACAAATTTAATGGTTTGTCTCTGTTTTATAAAGCTCATTCCAGGCATATTGTGATAAACAGTGAAATCTGAGTAAGTTCACACAAATTCTAAGGACATTCTACAAATACTTCAAAAATGTTCATATGTATCAACAACAGAAAAGGAAAAGATCCAAATGGAACATAGAAAATCATTTGGAAAGTCTCTGGAAGGAGAGAAATGGAGACAAGACCAGAATGAGACCATTCTCATGGGCCTAATAGGCTAAAGTGTCTCCATTTACTTAGAATAGAGGACCTGGAAGTTTGTATGTAACACTTAGAGTTGCATAACTGATTTTTGTTATAGAAAAGCAAAATATATGAATTGCTCTTACAAGAAATTAGATTCAATTATGCTAGTTAATATTTTTGTTAGTTCTCATAGAGTTTTAGTCAAAGGACCCATCCAAGTTCTTTTGCATATAGCTACATGGACTGGATAGACATGTCATGACAGTTCCTAATGTGGGCAAGTAGCAATGACCCTTACAAATGCTGATTTAAAATAAGTTGTATTTCTTTTGTTTGTTATTGAGACAGTGTCTCACACTGTTGCCCAGCCTGGAGTGCAATGGCATGATCTTGCCTCACTGCAGACTCTACCTCCTCGGTTCAAGTGATTCTTGTGCCTCAGCCTCCCAAGTAGCTGGGACTACAGGCATGTGCCACCACGCCCAGCTAATTTTTTTTATTTTTAATAGAGATGGGGTTTCACCATGTTGGCCAGGCTGGTCTCCAACTCCTGACCTCAGGTGATCCTCCTGCCTTGGCTTCCCAAAGTGCTGGGATTACATACATACAGGCCTGAGCTACCACACCCAGCCAAAAATAAGTTTGTTTCTGTCTGAATGTAACATGAGATGTGAGAATAGTCTTCAGTTCTCATACAGTGCTCCTCTTCCATTGTCATAATACTCATGACATTTTACTGTAATTGATTGCTTAAATGATCTTTTCTGTTACTATCTCTGAGGGCCAGCACTGTTTTATCACACCTATTCCTACTC
Organism: Saimiri boliviensis; assembly: GCF_048565385.1. Lineage (NCBI taxonomy): Eukaryota > Metazoa > Chordata > Mammalia > Primates > Cebidae > Saimiri > Saimiri boliviensis. The sequence goes on from NC_133451.1 coordinate 126,670,361, forward strand.
TAGCACAGAGAAGCTACATAAGAGACAGTAACTGAAACCTTGTTTCTAGATACCACTTTCTGATTCATCACCCCTGGGATTCTCTTTTGTGTTTCGAGAGTGTAGTGGTTTATATGTGTGGATTCAAGATGATTGCCACAAGCATTAGTAAGGATTCTTTTTAATTAATGACTTGAAAGTATTTCACAGGGTGTGATAAACCTGATTTAGCACAGATTTCCAGGCCGGTTGTTCCTCAAAAATGGCTTTGGAAAGATAAATGGAAAATGAATTCTCTTTTTCTTGGCACTGGTTTTGAGAGGACCTTATCACCTCTAATTTGGAAATCACAGCATTTTAGAAACATTTCTATTTTTTTCCCTAGGATAATAAAATTTGCTTAAAAATTTCAACTTTGTATGATGCTAAAATTTGGCTACCAAATGATTAACGATAATCAATCTGCTGCACGGTTAATCCCAATATGATCATTCAGTAAGATTGTATCCATGCTCTTCTGTCCATAAATAAACCAGATTGCTGACCTTTTTAGATAGCAATGAATAATGGATGATGTATGCATGTGTGTGTGTGTTTGTGTGTATGTGTGTGTGTGTTTGTGTGTATGTGTGTGTGTAAGTAATGTTTCTAGGGTGTTTAAAACTAAAGAATAAGAGAAGACTTAGTATCCTAGGAAACATTTGCTTTTTCTTTCTGCTTTTCTCTACTTGGTAAAATAGCTTCAGGATGAGAAAGATGAGAAAGCCATTTGAGGCCACGAACTTAGACTTACTTGAAAATATGGAAAAAAAGAATAGAAGCACAAACCTGTAAATCTCTTGGAGCAACAAGTGGGGAAATGCATATATGTTGCTGTTAATATTTCTTTTAATGAACCAACCTAGTGAAAGTAGGTTCAGAGAGCCGTTGAAATTTAAGATATTCATTTATTCAATGAACATTTGTTTTGTGCTTATTATTGATCAGTCATTTCATCCTGGGAATGCAATGCTGAGTGCAACAGTAGAAAATTGACAAGTAAGGACACAAGTATATGATTGTACACGGTATAGTGGGAACACAGGTGAGAGGAGTCTATTCCAACTTGGGAAAGGATGGGAAGAGGAGGAAGGTAGGGAATAATACACAGAAAACATGATCTTAGGGCTGAATCTTACAAAATGAGAGATAAACCTCAGAAAAGCCATAGAAACTGTAAAACAGCTACGTATGTTTTGAAACCAGCAGATAGATAGGTATTATGGCTATGAACAGGGTACACAGATGGAATAGAAGAAAATTTCTAGAGCTAGAAAGTCACTGGAAGTCAGATGACAGGAGACCATTGGGGCCTTACTAAGGAGTTTGGATGTTATCCTGGAAGTAATGGGGCATGAATTGACAGGACTTGCATGATTAGGGAGTGTGCTGGAGAAGGAAGGTGTCTGGAATACTCTCAGCTTCATTTATGGTTTGAGTGGCTAGGTGGGGTGGTGGTCCCTGAAAAAAGGGATATATTTTGCATCTTTTATATGTTTACAGCTTCCTAACAATTTTATGAGGTAGTAAACATTATTATCATTTTATAAAGAAGAAAAGTGAGGACTTGTATAGTTTAAAGATTTTGTTTTGATTTTTTGCAGCTAGTACTTGATGAAATCTTACAGAACACAAGAGTTGTCTGATCCCAAGATCTGAGCTTGTAGCCACCATTGTAGTCTTCCTCAAAAGCACTAGTAAACTGTAAGATTTTCAAAAGTTGGAATTGAGGAAGAGAAGAAATGTTATAACAAAGACTAAGGCAAAAAAAAAAACTGTTACATATATATTTAAGGAGACACTAGTGCTGAGAAATTCTGCTAGAAAACTACTCAGCATACATTTAATACCCACATATACCTTAATACAGATCTCTCTCTCTCTCTCTCTCTCTCTCTCTCTCTGTCTCTCTCTCTCTCTCACACACACACACACACACACACACACGAACAAAAATAATTGAAAGTTAACTCAATGATACATTTTTCTATCCAATTATAATTTTCTCAGAATTCCATAATAAGGATACCTGTGGTAGCAGTTACATAATTGAACCACACGTTTTTTTAAAAATTGTACTTTAGGTTCTGGGGTACATGTGCAGATCATGCAGAGTTGTTGCATAGGTACACACATGACAATGTGGTTTCCTGCCTCTATTCTTCCATCTACATTTGGCATTTCTCCCCACGTTATCCATCCCCACCCCCTGCTGTCCCTTCCTTTGCTCTCCCCACAACTGACCCCAGAGTGTGATGCTCCCCTCCCTGTGTCCATGTGTTCTCATTGTTCAACGCCCGCCTGTGAGTGAAAACGTGGTAAACTACACATTTTCAAGAGTTTTATTTATGTGTACACCGCTGGCTTAAAACTTCATAACATTTTGGCACCTATTAGTTGGAAACTGGATTGTTGTTAAAGTTAGTCACGAATCAGTTGTTTTAAAAATTGATGTAATCAGTAAGAAACTAGATTGTTTTCTAAATTTGTATATACATTTCAAGTTATTAACTATCAATCAAAAACTGATGATGTATCATCATCAGATTGCCATAGTGTGTCAATTTTAGGAATTTATTTAGAATTAAGTTTAGCAAGAATTTAGACTTCTAAAATCTTGAATGCATCTGTTGCATCTTTATTGGTTTATTAAAGAAATCAATTTTGCTTCAAGAGGCAATTTAGTGTCATAATGATGATATTAGTATACATGATAATTTGACAAACATGTAGTTTTATGTTTTACTTTGAAAATTGTGCATAGAAATAGATCTCTACAAATACAGTTGATAGGGAAGAGTTATGCAAAACAGCTGCAAGATTTTGTTGCATTTGTACACATTGTAAAGGTGCAACTTGTATTTTCAGTAGGAAAGAATATTGCTTCCTATTAGTAACACTTGTCAGTGGTCATATTGAAAGAACTTGACTCTTTTTTGTTTGTAGATTTTGCCTGTTTAATCATTTAAATCAAAATGTAACCCACAGGATGTGTCAGCCAAGTCACAACAACAACAACAAAAAAAACTACCAATAAAAATTTGCAAAAATATTGCCCAAACTTCCAAATAAATGTAAAGGTAAAATTAATAAAAATACTTCTTTTGAGTATATCAAATTGGCAAAAAATAAATAGAAATATGATGATCATATTGAGTATGGCAATGGCTTCAAAAAAAATTACTGTTCTATACCACTGATAGCATCAAACTTTGTTGAGAGAAGCTTAGAAAAAATGTACAAAGAGTCTTTCATGTTCCTGGTCCTAATAATCCTACTTTTTGAAATTTATTTATGTTGACATTATGAAGAAAGTCTGGTTGACTGTTATATTTTTATAGTTAAAATAACTGTCATAAAAGGACAATTTTATGAAAAACTTTATGCCAATAAAATTTTAAAATGTAAATGAAATAGCCAAATATCTAGAAAAATAAACTTATGAAAATGGATACAAGAAGGAATAAATTATCAGAGTAGTCCTCTATTAAGTAGAAACCATATGAAAAAAAAATCTTCCCACAGCAAATACCCTAGGCCCAGATATCTTTACCAGTGAATTTTACTAAATATTTTGGGAGAAAATATGTAATTTTATATGAACTATAGCAGAAAATAGAAACATAAGAAACAATGTCAGCCATTTGTGAGGACAACATAAACTTGATGCCAGAATCTGACAAGGACATTATAAAAAAGAAAAATTACAGGCAGATCTCACTTATAAATGTAGATATAAAAATACTACTCACAAAGTGAATTAACAACATCACTACCAAGTAGGACTCATTCCAGGCATACAAGATTGGTTTAACACATAATTACCCATCAGTGTTGTTCATCACATGAATAGAATATTCTGAATTTATCAACTTGACATTCCCACTTCTGTGTAAGCCTTGGAAATATATTTTCTGGAATCATGTGTTCAGCCCAATTCTGGATTCGAGTTAGTCAAGAAGGCACTCAAGATTGGACAGGTAGAAGCAAAGGAGGAGTAAATACCAGGCGGAAGCTCCTGGTCTCAGATACAGTGACAGACAGGTAGCTCTGCCTTCTAGTTCTGCCCAGCTCCTGGACCTGCTGACCCCTAAATGCTTTATTGCTGTTTCGTCGGAGGTGGTAGATTCCGCAGACCTCTCCACAGACCCCCGCTTTGTGGTCCTACTTCAGTGACCAGATAGTTTCCTGAATTTGACCTCAGGCTCCTGAGGGAATGTATTCTCTTCCCAGGTCCACAAGGGGGCGTAGTTTCAAAGGCGAGAACTTCCCAGCGCCATACCTCCACCCACGTCTCCATCGGGAGACTAGAGGTCTTTGTTTAACTTTCACTGTGAGGGAAAATAATCAAAAATCAGTCACTCCAGCGGGCATTTAAAGGAACTCCTTTCATAGTGAGGAAATGTGTTCTTTTTCCGGGTCCATGAGGGGGCATAGTTTTAAGGGCAAGAATTTCCCGGCGCCATGCCCCCCTCCCATCTCTCTCCATCCAGGAGATTCAAGGGTTTATGTTTGAGTTTTGTGGGTGCGGGAAGAAACTAAAAATCAATCACTCCAGCAGAAGTTTAAAGGAAGTCCTTTCGCAGGACAGAAAAATTGAAAGGGGTGGAAATTACTCCCAGGTTAAAAGTCGCCTTCCCCCACATAGGTGTGGACTCCAGTTCTGGATCCCCTTCCATGACCTTGTGGGAGCTGCTCTCTATCTGTTTCTCCTTTTTCTCTCTCTGCCTAAATAAATCACTTTCTGCAAAACTCTCTGGGGTCCCATATTTACTTATGAGCCCACTGCGCCTGTCGGGGTCCTCTCCCCCATTCTTGGGTGAGTGAGGGACCAAGAGCCTGGAAGAACACATGCTGTGGGGAGCTGAGCCTCCGTCTCATCCCGGAACCGGTCTCACTCCTACATACCCGCGGCTGCCATAATAGCGATGCTGTCATTTCTCCATTCTCTTCCAGTCATTCCTTTTCCAGTTTCCCACACATTGGTGTATGCTCGCTCTAATTCCTGTAATAAACTACCTTTTCACATGATACTTTTAGTGGCTTTGCTTTTCTGACCAAATCTTGGCTAATACAGTTCTCGATAATAGAAGTGAATTAGAGTAGAAGCAATAGAATTTTTTTTTTTTTTTTTTTTTTTTTTTGAGACGGAGTTTCGCTCTTGTTACCCAGGCTGGAGTGCAATGGCGCGATCTCGGCTCACCGCAACCTCCGCCTCCTGGGTTCAGGCAATTCTCCTGCCTCAGCCTCCTGAGTAGCTGGGATTACAGGCATGCGCCACCATGCTCAGCTAATTTTTTGTATTTTTAGTAGAGACGGGGTTTCACCATGATGACCAGGATGGTCTTGATCTCTCGACCTCGTGATCCACCCGCCTCGGCCTCCCAAAGTGCTGGGATTACAGGCTTGAGCCACCGCACCTGGCGAAGCAATAGAATTTTAAGGATGAGAATCTGACTAGATTTAAAGGCGTTAGTGACCTTATTGCCATTGTAAATGAAACGCAAGTAGTCCATGACATGCAGTAATTAAACACATTCCTAGCGTCTAGAGAAGACAACTTTTAAGTGATCAAGAAGATGCTGCAATAAACATTATTATGGGAATAAATAAAGGCTTTTGCATTAATTCGATTTCTACTAAGCGTACTGGGGAATGTTGAGGAAGGAAAAGATGGGTTCATGGCTTTAAATCCTAATCCACAACCTGGGTAGGAATCCAGGAAACTTTTGTAATTGTCCTGGAAAACACAGACAAACAGAACTATCTCCTGTAGCTGCAGGGTTAAAATATCTGAAAACCAAGCTTGAAGTCTGGAAACCTGTAATTGTCCTGGAAAACACAGACACACACAGAACTATCTCCTGTAGCTGCAGGGTTAAAATTTCTGAAAACCAAGGTTGAAGCCTGATCCTGTGGGTGGCTGAACTTACAAATGCAACAGTGTGGATGAATCCCAAAAACATCATGGAGAGCAAAACTGTCAGACACCAAAAGGATATATGATTTAATTCCATTTCTGAAAAGATGAAAAAAATAAAACTAACCTTACAAGTTTTGATGGCATAACTATTTTAAAAAACTCAAACAAGCAAAAAAACGATTACTGTACATGTTAGGAGAGAAATTATGAGAGTGAAGAAGGAATAGTAATCGGGAGAGGGCCAGAGGGGACTGTCTTTGTGCTGGCCATACTCTCTCTCGCTCGGCCTAAGGTAACAAGCGTGATTGCTTTGTGATGGTTTTCTGAGCTGCACACTTACGGTCTCTGCAATTTTCTATATCTGTATTATTTCTCAAAACTAAAAGGATTAAATGGAACCTTGAAGGGCTTGTTATCTAACTGGGCAACAAAAGACAAGATCCTTTAAATGGCCAACACGTCTAAATAATTTAGCTCCCTACTAATTAATAGTTTGATTTCTCAACTTTTCTTCCTCTCTCTCCCTCTGCTCCTGCATCGACACATATAGAGTTGAACATGATTGAAGGAAACCCAACACCCATGCTGTCTGGCATCCCTTGAGATTCGTAACTACCAAACCTAAAAGGGAGGCGTAATGCTGCAATACTATTTTCTAGTCCATTCACTTATCACTTGCCTAGATGACAATTTCATAACTCTCCTCTATCTTTATTCTTCAAGCCCTCCACTCCCTGATTTCACTGTCCCTCATCACTCTCCGGTAGCAGTTTTGCTTTCCTCTTGGTACTGAGAAAATGGAAACACAATTCTATTGGGTGGACACAGAGCTGTATCATCCACCTCCCTTTTCTCAAAAAGAGCCTTATGCTGGGGTCAGCAGATATCTTCCAGCATTCAGCAACTATAAAGTCCATCTCACTTATGGAGAGCCCAGAGTGCACCAATGTCCAAATCCAATGTCCATTTCCAGAAGGAGTGGTTGAGAGCAGCATAAAGGCTGGAGGGACAAATCCAGAACTGTCTTTGGGGTGGTTATGCTTTGCCAGGCATGTGCTGTGGTTTGAATTTCTCCTCACCCCATTTGTTTCCTCTCTCTCCCTTCCCTAGGTGCTGATTCCTAACACACAGCAGTTTTCCAAACTCCAACTCAGTATTTGCTTCCAAGGACTGCAACCTGTGATACCGCAAACACGTTCGGATTTCCATCACATGTTCCCCTACCAACCTGCTTTTCTCCCCAATATCCTGACTGCTTTCTTTAGAGTGCTTTTACTTAAAGCTAATCACTTCATTTGTGTACTGCCTTTGCTTGCAGAGAGAGAGAATTCTAGCAATTCTTTCTCCTCTCCTATCATTTTTTCCTTTTTGTAAAATTGCTATGATCGCTCTCTTCTTCGTATTTTTTTAATCCTTGCCTTGGCCCACTTCACCAGCTACTGTGCTGTTCTGCTTTCTTCTGCAAAATTATTAATAATCTCAGACTCCCAATTCCTCTTCTCTCACTTTCTCTGCAGTTTATTTCCTCCATTAGTGGAAACTGCTCTTTACAAAGTCATCAATGGCTTTTCTAATGCAAACTATGATGGTCTGAGCTCAGTCTTGGTCATACTTTTTTTTTTTATTTTTATTTTTTTGTATGATGGCTAAAATTTTCTACTCCTAAAAATGTTTCCCACTTGGCTCCTAGGACATCAGGCTTTACTTTTTTCTCCTAGTTCATGGCTCACTCTCAGGTGGGCCACCTAGCGCACAGTGCCAAGAAATGCCATTTACCTAGAACAAAACACTAGCGGTGGCTCTGCTTCTCAGTCTCCTTTTCTAGTTGATTATCTTTTCCCTGCCTCTTAAGGTAGGCGGGTCACAGAGTTCATGCTTGGTCCATTTATGTTTTCTGCGTACACATCTCTCTTCCAGACATCACTCTGACTCAGAAATGCATAAACTCCCTGACGTCTTTATTTAAATGACTAACAGGTATGTTAACACGTCCAAATGAATTCTAAACTCACCTCAAACTTGCACCACTGGACGTTTCTGCTCCCTCAGTTTATGACAACTCCATCCTTCCAGTTGCTCAAGCCCATTCTATTTCATTTTATTTTGTGTTTCAAAACAAAACAGAATAGAAGAACAATAAGGATTGCATATTACTTTTACTTTATCCTCAGAGGTGCGAGGAATAGTGGTGGTTAAAGAATTAACCTACTGGCCGGGTGAGGTGGCTCATACCTGTATCCCAGCACTTTGGGAGGCCGAGGTGGGCGGATCATAAGATCAGGAGATCAAGACCATCCTGGCTAACATGGTGAAATCCCATCTCTACTAAAAATACAAAAAAAATTATCTGGGTGTGGTGGCACACACCTGCAGTCCCAGCTACACGGGAGGTTGAGGCAGGAGAATCGCTTGAACCTCGGAGGTGGAGGTTGCAGTGAGCTGAGATCGCATCACTGCACTCCAGCCTGGGTGACACAGCAAGACTCTCAATTAAAAAAAGAAAAAAAGAATTAACTTATTTTCCAATTTTCTAGGTATAGCACTCTGAATTTAAATGTTTCCAATGGATTGACAACCACGAAAGACATTTCCCCTCTGCCTCCTCCCTCTCCTCTGGTATTCAATTCCTTCCTCACTTGACTCATGTTCACCTATTTCTTTAATACCAAATCAATGCTTCAGTTTTATATCTAGAAGTATATATTCAGCACTTGTCACTTTGGAATAAAATAAAAGGTAGTTACTCAATAGCTGGAGTTATGTCCAAAAATCTACAAAATATTTGATAAGGAGTTTTCTGAGGAGCCTTCCAAAAGCAATTTTTGGGGTTTACCTCTTTAAAAATGTTTCTGTGTTTAATATTTGAAAAGGAATACAATTTTTAGTTATTATAGAGGGAGAAACCAAACTCCAGCAGCACTATCCGTTTTTCTGTAGGCCTTTAACCCATTTTTTAAAACTATAAATAAATCCCTAGAGATTATGGTTCCAGATTCCTAAGACTAAAAATGTAAGCAACTATACTATAAAGTGCTAGAGCTCATCAATTGTGAGTTACAGACATCCATAATGGAATTTAGCTTGCTGGAAACCAAAATAAGAAAACCAAAAACAAAACTAAAAGTCAGCTTAAAATCTGCCTCTAGTTTCTTTCCTCTTTCAGTGGAAATGTACTGAAACAAGTAAACATCACTTTTGCTTGACCATAGATTTCCAGAGCAGTAAGAGGATATACAAAAAAAATTCATTTACTAGGTCAGTTAAAACTTTCAAAGTTAAGATGATGATACAGCAGTTCCTTCTGAGTCTTGGGGAATGTGTTCCCAGACCAGTAGTGGATGCCTGAAGTCAGAAATGGTAGGGAACCCTGTATATACCATGATTTTTCCAATACTTACGTATCTGTGATAAGTTTAATTTAGGAAATAAGCACAGTAAGAGAGTAACAATAATAATAAAATAGGACAATTACAACAATATTGTAATAAGAGTGATGTGAATGTGTTCTTTCTCTCTCTCAAAATATCTGATTTTACCTTCCTCACCTATTTTCAGATCATCGTTGACTGAAGGTAACCGAAACCACAAAAAGTGAAACCGCAGATGAGGGAACAACCCTGTGTCTGCAAATGACTGTGGCTGGTGATGGTAACAGAAGCCTACCAGCCTAGTCAGGCATTCTTACCCATGGAAGAGTTGCCATGGGAACCTCATGGCAACCCATGGATTTCAAGTACTGTATGTTCTGCCAAAATAAATAATGAAAAGTTATCTTCTTTCTTATTTAATGATCTCTATATCTGCATACTTAATAAGGCAGGATGCGACCTCTAATATCATTTGCAGCAAACAAAGGTAAAAATGAGAGACATACTAAAGTAATAGAAGGATTACCTCTCTGCATTTTAAAAACACATTCCTTGTTAAGTAATTATGTTTTCAGTTCATTCTGGATCGGAAGATCAGACACATAACATTGCTCATTCAGACCTCACCTGATCCTATTTATAGGGCCCTCTCAAACTCACTGAAGATGGCAGTAATCTCTAAATGTATGCAGAGTGTGAGGCCATTCTGGGAGACACCTTTCTGCTCCAAATGTCAGGTACTACCTGCCCATTGAGCAGCTCTCTCCTTGTGACTTGAGGATCTCGCAGAAACAAGTCACAGCATTCTTTTCCTTTTCTGGCTGTGAGATGGCCTTAGGTCATCCTCACTTTTCGGTTACCACTTGTGTCTTTTCTATATACCCGTTTTAAATTCACTAACTGGTAGAAAAATGCTTTGAATAAATTATAAACATCACAGTAAGAGGATTTTTTTTTCTTCCTAGACATATTGAAATGTTTTAGACACTGGAAAATAAAGAATTTTTAATAAATGCAGTATAACTATTTAAAAGGTTTTTCTTCTTTCCCCTAAGTGAATAGATAACAATTGTAGGCTAATGTTTCAGATTAGCGTAGGCAACACACTAATAATTCCATGACATAAAAACTAATATTAAGTGCTTCATTTGAGAGAATTTATGAAATTTTGTATTTGATAAGGAGTATAGAGGTGGAAGATACTGAAGAGAGAGAAGAAATAAGTATTCTTGAGTTGCCTATGGAAGTAGCAATTTAATCTAAGTTGTATTCACTTAACCCTGAAAGATTAAGTTTCTACATGGAAAAAAAAAAAAAAAAGCTGAGCAGGAGAGCACGGAAACCTTACATGCCTGGAGCTGATTTAATGAAAAGCTTGTTTCTGCTCCTCACCGATGTGCCTTGGAATGCGATAAGTACAGTCAGAAAGTTTTTAATATTTACTGTCAACATATAGTAAAGATTTAGGAAGAGAAAGGAGAAAATAGGAAACTCTGTTTTGCTGAGCCTAATTTAATTAAGAAATTTAACAAAGGGAGAAGACACTAAGCCCTTTTCTTGTGAAAAATCTCACCTGAAAAGGGAAGGGATTCAAATATGAACAAGAACAATGACTTAGCACCGCCTTCTTAAGAGGATATGTTTCCTCTGGCACAGAATGCCTGGCGCACAGTGGGTCCAGAGTGAGTATTCACTGAATGAGGGAATGTTAAGGAGTGTATTTTTGCCTGCGTTACTTTCATTGAATATATTTTAAGAATAACATATTCCTCTTTGAAATCCCCATATTCTATTAGTTATATACATCATAATGAAAGAAAACATCAGTGAAATCTTATATTTTAATTGTAAATATTTCTTGATTTATCAACTAATAGGAAGGAGGAAATTTTAACTAAGTGAAAAAACAGGTGAGTGTAAATCTTAGCAATTATTACCTTAAACTATGACTGGCTTTCTAATATTGAATTCAGTGCTCAACATTTTGGATATTATTTTCTTTTCGTAGTTGAAGTTGGGAGAGTAAGAGATTTTCTTCAGGTGTCAACTATTGCCTTAGGAGGGTTCAAAAGAGACATGAGTAAGCTACTGGCTTACAGATTTGAATTAATGGTTATTGGAAAGTTAAAAATGTACCATATGCCATTATCTAGGTATCTACAGCCATTTCCCTGTTCTTTCTCCATGTCCTTGCCTGTCATTCTTCCACAGTCCATCCCTGCCTATAAGCAGTTACAGGGAAAAATGCTGGAGTAGAATGACATAAGATCTTTAAGGTCAGTGGGCCAGTGATTTCAGATACTGTGACTTCTCAGAAAGCCCAAATCAGTTATTCCCTTACCAATCTATTGATGTGTGCAAAGTATGATGCATGCAGGAAGAAAAAACGATTTTCTTAATTTCCACACTGAAGCAAGCTAAACACTTTGAAATGTACTTGACAATGTTCTGCAATAGTGAAGGTAGTGTCTATTTCTGATGTTTCAGTGCCCGTATGTCAAGCACTGTCAAAGAGGGCAATATGGCCACAAGGGAATAAAAATTCATTATTGGAAGGTGAAAAAAAAATCTTATTTTTTAAATGTACAATATTAATTACAGACATATATACAGTAATTACAGATACAGCATTTCTGGGGTATTATCATTTCATGGTGGGAGATTAGGGAAAAAATGTTGTAAAAAGGCTCCTTGGCAAGCAGGGCAGGGCAGGCAGGGAGATAACCAAAAAAAACTTAAGAAACACTATTGTACATTGTACTTTTCTTTTTTAAAAAAATCTTATCCGCTCCCAGATTCTGGCTAATGGAAAAAATGGTAGAGAACTAATAGCCCTATGGGAATCATTTTTTTTTTTTTTTTTTAAATAGTCAAGCCAGTGTAGGACCCACAGGTAAAAGCTTCTTTATAGACTGTGCTTAGAGCTGGGACTGAAGTGAGGTCCCTATTGTTTGAATTGCAGTCGAGTCATTCTTATGAGACAATCTAAACCTGAAACAGAAAGAGAGAAAGCTCTGTCCTGGAGAGAAAATTGCATAGTGAGAGCACAGTGTACCTGGACACAGAGTGAAAGTGAAGGTTAAAGGAGCCTGCTATGTCTGAGCACAGGCTGGTCTCAGCAAGGACATGCAGAGACCCAGTGATCCCCTCTACCAGCAAAATGACATGAGTATCAAGAGTCTCAAGGGTCGGGCGCAGTGGCTTATGCCTGTAATCCCAACCCTTTGGGGGGCTGAGGCAGGTGGATCACTTGCGGTCAAGAGCTTGAGACCAGTCTAGGCAACACAGTGAAACCCTGTATCTACTAAAAGTACAAAAATTAGGCCGGGCGCAGTGGCTCAAGCCTGTAATCCCAGCACTTTGGGAGGCTGAGGCGGGTGGATCACGAGGTTAAGAGATCGAGACCATCCTGGTCAACATGGTGAAACCCCGTCTCTACCAAAAATGCAAAAAATTAGCTGGGCATGGTGGCGCGTGCCTGTAATCCCAGCTACTCAGGAGGCTGAGGCAGGAGAATTGCCTGAACCCAGGAGGCGGGGGTTGCGGTGAGCCGAGATCACGCCATTGCACTCCAGCCTGGGTAACGAGAGCGAAACTCCATCTCAAAAAAGAAAAAAAAAAAAAAAAAAAAGTACAAAAATTAGCCAGGTGTGGTGGCAGATGCCTATAGTTCCAGTTACTTGGGAGGCTGAGGCAGGAAAGATGCCTGTAGTTCGAGCTACTCAGGAAGCTGAGGAAGGAGTATCACTTGAACCCGGGAGGCAGAGGTTGCAGTAAGCGGAGATCACACCACTGCACTCCAGCTTGGGTGACAGTGCAAGACTCCATCTCAAACAACAACAACAACAACAACAACAAAGCCTCAGATTAGCCACTTTTTTCTAGGAAAGGTAGATGTGGGAAGATAACCCTGAAGTGTATCATTCTTTGAAAATCTGAGAAAAGAATGGAGGATTCTCCTGAATGTGTAGTACTACAGATCGGAATGAAATTCATCTGCTAGTTTTGCCTACCTCGCCGCTGATATATAGATCTTTTAGATTTATATATATTTAAGTTAATCTTCATCTAACACTCAGTTGTTTAATTTTTTCTATATTCTGTAAATACCTCAGAAAACATAAGATTAACTCTTGATTGTTTTTCTCAATTATTTATTAATTAAAGTAAATTTTTTTTTTCCATTTTTAGACTGAAATCTTATTGGGTGATTCTGTATTAATATGAGAAACAAATGGGCAGAGAAAAAATAAAGAAATGAAAAGATGAAAAAAAGAATGACTATTTACTATTCATGTTATTTCAGTTGTTCTTTTTCACTTTAGTTTTTATTACTAGAGAAAATGGAAACTCTAGACTACTGTTTTCCAGTGAAATACCCTGCCGTGATGGACAGGAACTCTACATGCACTTTCTAACATGGAAGTGCTAGCTATTTGAGATTATTGAGTCCTTGAGGTGTAGCAGTGGGACTGAAGTATTAAATTTAAATTTCATTTAATTTTAATTAAATTTAACGTATAGTCACTTGGGGCTAGTGCCTTAGCATGTTGGCCAACATGACACTTAGATTCTGAGGATGTTTGGCATACTTTCCTTTACCAGATCAAATTCCTTGTTTTCAAATAATAGAATAAGAACACTGGCAAACCATTTCGAGTTTTCCTCACTACACAGATTTGGGCTCCTAGGCTAATATTTTGTCTTCAGTTGGGATAATGGTCAATAGTGGTCTCCTGGTTCAAGTCCAAATATGGAGGCTTCCCAGAGGTGTGGTTAATGAAAATGCATTGATTAATTGTGTGTTACTTACATAAAAACTAAAATCCTTTAAACAATTATGCTTAATATTAAAGAATATCAGTATTGACATGTTAAATTAAATATGCAATTTAGAACAAAATGGTTAGAAGTAAACGTTTCAAGATACAATTGGCAACTTGCTTCTAATTTTCCTTATTCTTCATCATAACTTAAGCCTGATTCTCAACAGAAATTGAATTACAGCTTGCATTCAGTGACAAAATCTAGCAAACAATTATTGAACACTGCAAAAATAAACATGTTTTCCACATCTACTAAAAGATTTAAGATAGATGCAAGTCAGACAATTGCAGATATTTTACTTCTAAAATGCAATAGACTTGTTTAGCTAAAGGGAAGTATATCTTATCTGAGTTAAATGTTTTTTTTTTTATTTTGTAGGGATGAAATTTCGCTTTTAATGAAAATGTAATGCACTGTTTATGATCTTAAGAAATTATTTCCGACGGAGTTTTATAGCAATAATAAAAGACTATTTTCTAAAGCCTAGAGACTGCAGGAGAGAGGCTATTCACATTAATTGGTTTAATATTAAATAGTTGACACATCTTTAGTTAAGGGTTATAGATAACAGTTTCAAAAGTGATACGCTTCAACTTGTAATTATTCCCCTTGTTTGCCTCCAGTTTTCACTTTGTGAACTATTTACAGATAATATTATTAAGCATTTTAAACTATACACCAGGCACTATGTTAAGTGGTAATTCATAAGATGTTATCTTAATGCTTATAATAATGTGAATATATCACAACTGTTATTATCTGAAGCATATCATGCGGTAAATGACAGTTCACAGTGATTAACTCACTAAAGCTCACACAGCCAGCAAGTTGCAGGATGGAGATTTGCATCAGGCTCTGCCTCAGTCCAGAGCCCACGGCTTAAATCTTAACCTCTGTACCAACTGCCTCTTAAGCATTTTCCAGCATATAACAATAAACACGGGGAACAACAATAGAGGCTGCAAACTAATGATGGAATAGTAGGGGGCTGCTGATCTCTTGGTATATACTGCAAGAATATAGCTTTTAATAAAGGAGGAAGAAAGATCTGTACTGAGTCTAATAAAGAAAATTTCAATGATTGGTTTTATTTTGTTTTGGTTTTTTGAAACATATAATTTCCCAATGCACACACACACACACACACAAAACCACTGAGCAAATTGTTGAGGTATGGATATAATTAAGTTAGGTTTCTCTCAAGCACAAGTAATAGCTTTCGTAGTCATTTATACTAAAAATCACCACAAATTTCACAAGATCTAAGTGATCAACATTGAAAGTGGAAACATTGCTTGCCAGGATTCTTATGGAAACTCTTGCTCTGCTGTTCTTCAAAAAGTAAATCATATCACTTTTATTGCATTGTGAATTGCTTCTTAGCAATATTTCTTTTAACTGAGTTGTGAGCTCAGAGTCTGGGATGGGTGAGTCCTCTTAAATATAAATATCTATTCTTGATACTTTACTATAGCTGAGTAATTTCAGAAATAAAAGCAACAACATCTTTGTATGTCCAAGGTTTGTTATATTCACGTAACACTAGGAACAAAATGAGATCACAGGTATGAAATATAACAGAATCCAACATTAGCCCAGTATTAACCATATTTTGTAGCCATTTTTACAATGGTATCTTTTTCACTGAGTAGATATGTTCAAATTTATTGAAACTCCATTTTATGAATTGCTAAGTACACCAAATATGCCGTTACTGCCTGCTTACATGCCTAAGGAGTTCTTGAAATTACTCCATGCAGGTCCTGAACCGTGATAAACAGAGTAGTGTGCACCTGCAAGTAGAAGATATATTACCTGTCTGCAACAAGCTTACAATCTAGTTGTAAACAAACAGCTAAGAACGAAGAAAAATTTCAACTCAATACATAAAAACTCTACCAATCACAATTTGTGTGCTCAATAAAAATGAATCCCTTCTGCTGTCATTGTTTTAGAAATAGAATAGTCAACAAAGACCCAAATGAGCAGGAGTATAGAATAAAAGAAAAAAATGTCAACTCCCTGTTTGTGTCATTTTATATCACAGGAGTGTAGGCTTAGACATTTTTTGACTTTTTGGTGTTGAAACACAGCCATGTAGCCTCTTTTTTCTCTTTACCTTCAGCCCTATTTCTGCTTCATATATTAAAGTTAGAAACCAGGAGAAACTATCAGGAAAAACAGGGGCTGTTTACTTTTTTCCTTTGGTAGTTCACCCTATGATAGATGAAAGAAGAAGAAACTGAATTTGAAGTCACAGCCTGAGGCAAAAAGAAAGTGCTGTGTTGTTTACTCCAAGAGAAATGTCTGCATCAGTACTGTTCAAGTCCTGATCTCTCAGAAGTGAAGCATCTGAAAGAAATTAAGAGTGTTTGAAGCTAGAAAGAGAAGTGATGAATAATAAGAACTATAAACAAAAGTTAACTGATAAGTGCATTGATTTTGATTTAGGGTTTTGTTTAGCTTTAAGGTGTTTTCTATAAGAAAGGAAAATTAACTGTTGAAGGTTTAACTTGCCCTTAGTAAAGGTTTAGTTTTGAAAAATGAAGAAAGCCTGCTTAGCTTTCGCTCAAACCAACCATGACAGTAGACTAAATAGGCATTGTCTTGTTCCTGGAGCTGGGAGCAACATACCTCTGTCAGCTGACGGGTGGCACACATTAGTGGTACCAAAAGTTTTTCCAAGTTCCAAATATTTCTCAGGCAAAATCTGTTGAAAGATGGCACAGAATGAATCAAAGAAACTCAACTTCTGGCTGCCAAGTTTATTCTGCAGGGGCAGTGCCCCGGTAGGTAGTTAGGGGGCAGCTGGGGAGCTGATTCTTCCTGGAGCCCCCAGCCCACCCGCCTTGGTCTTATCTCATAAAACATCTAAGTATCTTTTTCTTACTCCCCACCCCTCAATCCCCAAAACACACATACAGCCTAGAGAACAAGAAATCAATTTGTACACATTCGATCATGTACCACCTCTCTCTCGCTCCACTCCCTCCTTCCTCCTTCTCTCTCTCTCTCTCTCTCTTTCTCTCTCTCTCTCTCTCTCTCTCTCTCTCTCTCTCTTTCTCTCTTCCCCTTAATACCCAGTAGGAGGATTTTCTCCACATCACATCTTCTGAATTGCTCTCCTCCTCCTTCTTACTCTGGCTAAACTTTAGTGATAAATAGTAGTTCTTTCTCTACACAATAAAAATTTCTATGAACTAAGCATTTCAAAATTGGTTGTTGATATAGTATTGGGCAGAAAATCATTAATTTTAAAAACTGTCTCTCAAGTCTGTCAGTGTGGCTATTGTCTTGTTGCAGAATTTTATCTGTGAATAATAAATTTAACTTTCCTAGATGAATAAAAACAACATGTATGTGATTCATTTTTCACGTGTGAATAAAAAAGGCAATCACAAAGCATAATAACATAATGTATAACATTCTATACATAATGTTATAACATTGTATGTATAGAAAGCAAAGTAGAACTTGGAATGCAAATCATTCCGCTTTACTTAAAGTAACAGTAAGAGAAATATTTTTCATTTAGGTTCTTGACTTCCTATATTAGGTGAGAGGATCTATCAGCATTCATTGATGCAGGGAATAGTTAAGCCAATAAGAGCAATTTAAGTGAACTACAGAAAAACTCTTAAAGAACCATTTTATATATATATAAAATGTATATATATTGTATATAAATATATAGATTATATATGATATATATTTATATCTATATCATATATAATCTCTATATAAATATATAATAATCTATATAAATATTATAATCTATATAAACATATAGATTATATATGATATAGATATAAATATATATCACATATATTTTATATGTATATCATATATAATCTACATATTTATATATCATATATAATCTATATGTTTATATATATCATATATAAATACATTATACTTACCTCCTTTTCCTTTCAATCATTCTAAGACTGGCAATCAAAGATAATTTTATATATATATACACACACACACATATATATAATTGATTCGCTCTGTGCCATATATATAAATTCATATATAATTTATATAAAAATATATGATATATATATTTATATATATGGCACAGAATGAATCAATCAATTATATATATATATATATATATATATATATATATATATATATATATATAATTATCTTTGATTGCCAGTAAGTCTTAGAATGATTGAAAGGAAAAGAAGGTAAGCATTGTTAGCACATTTATGTATTTTGTTATCGAACTGTTGAAGCTCACTAGAAGGTCCTGGATCTGGTGCTCAGCTCAGATGAATCCATAGAAGGGAAATTATTTTCTTCCTCCTGAGTCCTCACTAAGTGTACAGAAGCCATTAATATTCCTGATTTTTTTTTTTTTTTTTTTTTTTTTTTTGAGACAAAATCTTGCTCCATTGCCAGGCATCAGGCTGGAGTGCAGTGGTGCGATCTCGGCTCACTGCAACCTCCACCCCCTGGCTTCAAGCAATTCTCCTGCCTCAGCCTCCCAAGTAGCTGGGAATACAGGCACATGCCACCACGCCTAGCTAATTTTTGTATTTTAGTAGAGTCAGGGTTTCACTATGTGGGCCAGGATGGTCTCGATCTCTTGACCTTGTGATCCACCCGCCTTGGCCTCCCAAAGTGCTGAGATTACAGGCATGAACCACCTTGCCTGGCCAACATTTTTTATACTGGCATCAATTTTCAAATTTCATGAGCTCTGTGAGACCTTCTAGTTATTGGAATTTTCCCCCAACCTGGCCCTTTAAAGAGATGATATCCCTTAAGATATGCTTGTCATTTCTGGTTCAAGTTGATGAATCAGAAAAATAAGAAAAAGACTTACATCATTTTCCTTTATTTATTCTAAGTATTTATTGAGCACCCATGATCAGGACATTGTTTTAAGTTTTGGAGCTACACAAATGACTAAATGCAGAATTATATTCTTCTTCTTCTTTTTTTTTTTTTTGAAATAGAGTTTCACTCTTGTTATCCAGGCTGGAGTGCAATGGGGCGATCTCGGCTCACTGCAACCTCCGTCTCCTAGGCTCAAGCAATTCTCCTGCCTTAGCCTCCTGAGTAGCTGGGACTACAGGCAGGCACCACCATGCCCAGCTAATTTTTGTATTTTTAGTAGAGATGGGGTTTCACCATGTTGACCAGGATGGTCTCGATCTCTTGACCTTGTGATCCACCCGCCTCGGCCTCCTAAAGTGCTGGGATTATAGGCGTGAGCCACCGCATCCGGCATAGAATTATAGTCTTAAGGATCTGATAGTTTAGCAAGTATGAAAGAGAAAAGAGTGAATGATTTCCATTCAGTGATATGGGTTCCTTAGTATTAGTAATTATGGGCACAGTGAGATACTAAAGGAGAGAACAGGGAAAGGGCAACACAGAGGTGACCCTGATGCTGTAGCCAAAAGAATAAGTTGGAGTCTTCCAGGCTGACAAGAAAAAAATAACACTGAGAATAGGTTACTTTATGTACTAAAACAGAGAATAGTACAGAAGCATGACTACGAAATCACACCATTATTTTCGTTATCTTCTGCTTGACGCTATGAAAACTCACAATCATTACATCTTTGGTAAATATTTTTCAATTGCTCTTTAAAAATGGAAACTGGTAGCATACTTAAACATTTTTATACATGGGCTTAGATTTTAAGGGTGAAGTTCATCCTTAAATTCACAATGAAGTTCAGTTTCATCCAAATATTTTACGATTTTTTTCCTTTCACCCTGTAAGAACAAAGATAAACTGCAGTAAAATGAGAGTAATGCATCAATGAGAAGAGAGGTTTCTATAGTTGTGCTTTTGTCATGACACGCACTTTGATCTTAAGAAAGAGACTGGGCCGGGCGCGGTGGCTCAAGCCTGTAATCCCAGCACTTTGGGAGGCCGAGGCGGGCGGATCACGAGGTCAAGAGATCGAGACCATCCTGGTCAACATGGCGAAACCCCGTCTCTACTAAAAATACAAAAAATTAGCTGGGCATGGTGGCGTGTGCCTGTAATCCCAGCTACTCAGGAGGCTGAGGCAGGAGAATTGCCTGAACCCAGGAGGCGGAGGTTGCGGTGAGCCAAGATCGCGCCATTGCACTCCAGCCTGGGTAACAAGAGTGAAACTCCGTCTCAGAAAAAAAAAAAAAAAAAAAAAAAAAAAAAAGAAAGAGACTGGGTTTGTGGCGATTCCTTAAGGACCTAGAAATAGAAATTCCATTTCACCCAGCAATCCCATTACTGGGTATATATCCAAAGGATTATAAATCATTCTGTTATAAAGACACAGGCACACGTATGTTCATTGCGGCACTATTTACAATAGCAAAGACTTGGAACCAACTCAAATGTCCATCGATGATAGACTGGAAAGGGAAAATGTGGCACATATACACCATGGAATACTGTACAGCCATAAAAAAAAATGATGAGCTAGTATCCTTTGTAGGGACATGGATGAATCTGGAAACCATCATTCTCACCAAACTGACACAAGAACGGAAAATCAAACCCCGCATGTTCTCACTCATAGGTGGATGTTGAATAATGAGAACACGTGGACACAGGGAGGGGAGCATCACACACTGGGGTCTCTTGGGGGGAAAAGAGGGGAGGGACAGCGGTGGGTGGGGAGGTTGGGGAGGGATGACATGGGGAGAAATGCCAGATATAGGTGACAGGGGGATGGAGGCAGCAAACCACATTGCCATGTATATACCTATGCAACAATCCTGCATGATCTGCACAGGTAACCCAGAACCTAAAGTACAATAAAAAATACTAAAAAACAAGAAAGAAAGAAAGAAAGAAAGAAAGATACTGGGTGCAGTGGTTCACACCTGTAATCCCAGCGCTTTGGGAAGTTGAGGTGGGAGGATTGCTTGTGTCCAGAAGTTTGAGACCAGCCTAGGCAACATAACGAGACCTTGTCTCTACAAAAATAAAAAAATTAACCAGGCATAGCATGCGCCTGTAGTCCTAGCTATTCAGGAGGTTGAGGTGGGAGGATGGCTTGAGCCCAGAAGATCAAGGCTGCAGTGAGCTGTGATGGCATCATTGTATTCCAGCCTGGGTGACTGAGTGAGACTCTGTCTCCAAAATAAAAAATAAAAGGAAAGAGACAATTTCAGAGACCTGTAAACTAGTCTGAGGTAGTGTGGCTGTTCCCTTAGGTCATGGTTAAGAGGTGTAGTCGGAAGACATTTCTGCTCCATCCTTCCCACTCACCTCCTAGCACTCAGATAATAAAGAGGAGCTGCCGCCTTGGCATCTCTATCAGCTTCCAAGACACTGAGTCTTGCTTTACTTTTTTTCACCAGAAGTGAGATTGCTTTAAGATAAAAATGCCATGTTAATCCTGAAATATTCTCCTGTGTCTTTTGTTTTATTTTATTTTGTTTGTGTGTGGCTGGATTAGAGAATTTACCAACAAACTCAGTCAACTAGCTGTCTCTTCCATGTTTTTCACCTAATAGATCTATGTGATGCTCAGATCCTCTTAAGATACAACTTTAGGTAGGTCCTGGGGTGATACGGATATTTTTAGCCAAAGCCACAAATCCTGTGCCAGAATATGCTTTTGTGGTCATTGGTCCCTGACTCCACAGTAACTAAAGTGGTACTTCATTTTCCATGTTTTGCTACATTTCTTTTAGAGAGCTAACTTAGGAAATTTGTGGAAATTAGGGAGAGGGAGGAATGATTGACAGGCTTTAGACATTTTTATATTTTTAGATACAAAAGCGCAAAATAGCCTCCAAACTTTGCTCTCAATTTGTAACTTTTTGGCATAGGCTTAGCAGGCTGGAGAGGGAATTAATGCACAGGAGCTAGCATTTGGGAATTAAAAGTATACATTGGGAAATCAGGACAGTGCTGAATCAGCAGATACCGGGCTTGGCGTAACCAAGGAAAGACTTTCATTTTTAGGCTAGGGAAAATACGTATTTGCTGAGGATTTGGGAAATAAGAACTCGTGTTTTTATAGGTGTGTTACTTATTTTATGCAATCTTTGAAGTACATAATGAATGACTAAAAATTGGATGTACAAATCCATTAACCCAGAAATTCTAATCTGAGGAATTTATTCTTCAAATGCACTGCCCAAGTACTTCAATATTTTTGTACAATGATCCTCACTGCAGCCCTGTTTACCAAATTGGAAGCAACCCAGACGGCCATTTTTATGACTGTCTTTATGATGGTCATCTGGATTGCTTTCAATTTTGTAAACAGGGCTGCAATGAGGATAGTTTATTTGATATATTCATTTACAGCAAAATATTGTGCAGATCTAGTTAACTACTTTTCTTCAAAGCATTTTCTTTACTTGTCTTCTGTGACAGCTCTCTTCTGGTTTTTTTTTTTCTTCTTAAGTTTATGGTTATTCTTGGTTCCTTCCTGTTTTTGCCTACTTTTTCATTCATTTCTAAAGATTTCTGCCTGAACTATTATCTTCTCACTGTGCAGATTTTCTCATGATAAAACTTTTGTGCCCCACTCTCTGTTTTCACTTACCATCTTTTTACTAGACTCTCAGATCCATTTTTCAGTACGAAATCCTTTTCTGTGTCTTGGATCAATAAATCTAATTACCTTCAAAAATGGTACTTCACATTTGACCTACAAAAACCCCAAAACTCTTTCCTCTTTCTTTCAAATGATCCTATGCTTTTTCAGTATTTCTCTTCTCAGTAAATGTTACCAGTCAAAGACCATTAGGAGATTATCTGTAGTCAAACAAATTTGGGTTATTACTTGCTGCAGCAAGAAAGACTGTACATACAGAGAATGTGGGATGTTTCGGTAAGAGGATGCTAGGAAGGGATTGCTAGATAAGCTTGGGTTTGGTATTTTGGAGGGCATTCATGGAAGTCAGGATTGGTTCCAGATTGGTTGTATTCATTTAGGAGCAATTCTGTAATTAGCTCTCTTAATACTTGTTATCTAGGAGATGGAAGGGAAAGAGCAGGGATAGTGCTGTAGTTGGTGGAGAAGTCGCAGTCACTCGTAATTTCTTAAGAAGAAAATGTTTGGTCATTTTTGAAGTTTGCCTGGTGTTCTTGCTTTGTTTGTGCTTTATCATAATTACGGAGGGCTTTGTTTTTGTCTTGCACCAGGGTGATAACAGAAGGCACTTGTCTAATAGTGATGCTCTATGCAACTGTTTATGTTTAGCAGAACAGCATGGCCAGCTACCAACCAGCAGTGTCAGGGCTGTTTATTTGTTGCTTACAACCACAGACTTAGTTGCCCAGACCAAAAAAAATGGTATCATCCTTGAATCCTTTGTCTGTACCCAATGTATTTGGCAAATTATCAGATTTCTTGATTATCCAAAATCGATTATTTTTTTCTCCACTCCCACCACAACCATCTGTCACTTCTACTGTATTAAAATTCTAATTGGTCTCAGTGCTCCCATTCTGCTCTTTCCTTGCTGGTTTTGTTGATGTCTTTCAGAATGTCATTCCCCTTTAAACATATTATTCTTTTTAAAGAGTACTTTACAACCTTAGCTGCAAATTAGGATCCCTCGTAGAGGCTTCAAAAACATTGTAACACCATTCTCTTTCTCTTTTTCCTAAGGGGAAAGAAAAATACCCAGAGTTCCCATGCAATCCCCTGCCCTACCCAACAGACAACCTCTGCCACTGTCGGTATCTCTCACCAGAGTGATACATTTATTGCAACTGATGAACTACACTGATCTGTGTTTTTATTACTCAAAGTGTGTAATTTACATTAGGGTTCACTTTTGGTATTGGACATTCTATTGGTGCTATTGTCTGAATGTTTGTGTTCCTTCAAAATTCATATGCTGAAACTCAATTCCTTCTTCAGTAGTATTGGGAAGTGGGACATCTGGGAGCTAGTTAGGTCATGGGGGTGGAGCTCTCATAAATGGGATTAGTGCCCTTATGAAAGAGGCCTGAAGGCATGTGTGTCCTTTCCACCATGTGCGGATGCAGAAAGAAAGTGCCATCTACAAAGCCAACAGAGACTTCACTAGACACTGAAGCTGTCAGCGCTTTCATCTTGGGCTTCCTAGCCTCTAGAACTGTGAAAAATAAATTCCTGTTGTTCATAATTTATCCTGTTTATAATAGTGGTGCTACAGCAGCCCAAGCAAAGAAATGGGTTTGAACAAATGTATAATAGCATGTGTCCACATTTATAGTGTTATCCAGAGTATTTTCACTGCCGTTCCTCTGTGCTCCACCTCTTCATCCATTCCTCCCCACCAGCTCCCAGGAAACACTTATTATTGTTATTTTTTACTGTTGCTGTAGTTTTTCCTTTTCCAGAATGTCATAGAAGTTATGTGTCACTTAACAATGGGGATACATTCTGAGAAATGCATCTTTAGACAATTTTGGTATTGTGCAAACATCAGTAGTGTAGGGCCACAAATCTAGCTGGTGTAGCCTATTACACCCTTAGGCTATATGGCATGGCCTATTGTTCCTAGGCTGCAAAGTTGTATCACATGTTACTGTACTGAGTATTACAGGCATTGTAACACAGTGGCAAGCGTTTGTGTATCTAAGCATGTCTAAGTCTACAAAAGCTACAGTAAAAATATGATATAAAAGATTAAAAAATGGTACTTCTGTAGATGACACTTCCATAGATGGAGCTTGCTGGACTGACCTTAGCTTACTTTAATTGTTTACTTTATGAAGTTTTCTTTTTAACTTTTTTACTCTTTTTAATAATACTTAGCTTAAAGCACAAACAGATTGTACAGACATACAAAAATATTTTATCTTTATCCTTATTCTATAAGCATTTTCTATTTTTTTATTTTAAATGTTTTATTAAAAACTAAGACATGAGCACACACATAAGCCTAGGCCTACACAGGATCAGAAGCACCAATATCTCTGTCTTCCACCCCTACATCTTACCATGCTGGAGGGTCTTCAGAAATAATAACAGACGGAACTATTATTTCCTATGATAAAAGTATCTTCCTATGTAATATTTTCTGAAGGACTTGCTTGAAGCTGTTTCATAGTTAATTTGTTAAAAATATGTAGGCAAGGCGTGGTGGCTCACGCCTGTAATCCCAGCACTTTGGTAGGCCAAGGTGGGTGGATCATGAGGTCAAGAGATTGAGACCATCCTGGCCAATATGGTGAAACCCCATCTCTACTAAAAGTACAAAAAATTAGCTGGGCGTGGTGGTGTGCACCTGTAGTCCCAGCTACTCGGGAGGTTGGGGCAGGAGAATCGCTTGTACCAGTGAGGCAGAGGTTGCAGTGAGCCGAGATCTTACCACTGCACTCCAGGCAACAGAGCGAGACTCCGTCTCAAATATATACACGTAGAATTAGTACACTCTAAAATAACAATAAAAGTTTAGTATAGTAAAAACGAAAACCAGTGACATAGTTATTAATATTGTTATCACTAAGTGTGATATGCTCTATACAGTTGTATGAGCTATACTTTTATGACTGGCAACACAATCACACTTTTTTTTTTATACCAGCATCACCCAAAAACTTGAGTAATGTGTTCCTCTGTGACACTGTAAAGCTTACAGTGGCACTTGGTGACAGGAATTTTTCAGCTCCATAATAATCTTGTGAGACCATCATTGTATATGCTGTCTGTTGTCCGCTGAAACTTAAGTGTCATGTTTGTGACTGTAGATGGAATGGTACAGCATGTAGCCTTTCCAGCTTGACTTCTTTCACGTAGTAATATGAATTGAAAGTTCTACCTTGTCATTTAATGGCTTGACACCTCATTTATTTGTAGTGCTGAATGACATTCTGTCATCTGCACTAACCACAGTTGATTTATCTGTTCACCTCTGAAGGACATCCTGGTTGTTTCCAAGTTTTGGCAATGATAGTTAAATTTCCTGTGAAGATTTTTGTCTGGATGTTCTGTGCACACTTTTGTGTGGATGTAAGCTCTCAGCTCTTTTGGCCTGTAGCAGTGTGTCCACCCTGACCTCGACTTCTGTCATATTTATGGTTCCTTGCTCTCTCTCACAACGATTTTCCTCTCCCGTTGACTTTTCTCGTTTCACGCCCCCTCCGTTTGCCCTCTGTCACCAAGTCATGGTGTATCTGTCACTTAAATATCTGACTACTGCTCCAGTTCCCACTACCATTGTTTCCATAACCCTCTACACTTGTCAAGAATCGCTTCTCCGGTTCCACACTGGGTGAATATGGACTCACCCTGTAAGACTCCCTTGAGGGCTCACCTCCTCTGGGACGCCTTTCTCCCCCGCGGCACTCGGCCTCTCCTGCTGCACCTCCTTCCCTGCCCTGTTCCTATTCACAGGGGCCTCGTGATCCCCCCTATCCCCAGACCGTGACGTCTCTGAGCTTTGCTTTACTCATTTTTGTGTCTTCACAGAGTGTCTGACTCACAAAAGAAGTGTGGTAAATGTCTTTCAAGAAGAATGGACGAATACAGAGAGCATCTTTTTTCTTCATGTGTGTTACACTTTTTCAGTTATTACAATGAAAGGAAAAAGGGTAGTAGAATTGTGACAGAATGAGAGCCAAGCAAATTAATTGTCTGAAAAAAGAGTGTTAAATTTCATTTTGATGACAACAGCCAGGGTCTCTCATTCTCAGTTGATTTCTACCCTTGGCTCTACATCTAACACAAATGGGAGGCTACGTGCTTCTCAAATGTAGTATGGCATTATCACTTATTATCAAGCATGTGGAAAGTGGGGAGAAAAAATAAGGAGAATCATTTAAATTTTGTTAGACATGAAAAAAAAAAATACTCCAAATGAGACTCAGTGGAGTCCTGTCTTCTGAGTTTTAAGAACACACTTACACATCAGCCATTTAATTATTTATTTAACAAGTACTATTAAACATTTATTATGGGCTCAAAACTGCCTGAAAGATTTAGCACTGAAGGGGGCTGGGCAAGGTTCTTCCTTTACCTGCTTCACAGAATTCAAAATATCAGCCTATTTTTGCCTTGTAATTTGCAGGAGCCATCAAAGACAAATGAATATGCCTGAAGTATGCTCCAAATATCAAAACAACCTCATAGATGGCCCCTGTTATCTCTGTTTCCTGATGGCAATGGCTTCCTTGTGGCATAAAGAGTTTTTAAAAAGTAGGAGCAAAATTTTATTCTTTGTAGAAAGAAATGGACAGAAAAAAAAGATTTCAGAGAGAAATTTTACTTAGAACCATATGCTTTTATCACTGGAAAATTAACTGCCTAGCAGCTCTCTCCTCTACATTATGTGAAATGGATAGTAAAAATAACCTGTGGCTGTCATTAAAAAAAAAAAAAAAAGGAGACCAGGGTTGGTAGCTTGTGCCTATAAACCAGCAAATTGGGATGCCAACATGGGAAAATCACTGGAAGCCAGCCAGGGCACACAGTGAGACCCCATCTTCAAAAAAATGTCTTGTTTTTGTTTTTGAGATATAGTCTCACTCGGTCGCCCAGGCTGGAGTGCAGCAGCACAGTCTCTGCTCACTGCAACCGCCACCTCCCAGTTTCGAACAGTTCTCCTGCTTAAGCCTTTTAAAAAAATTAGCCAGGTGTGGTGGCAGCCACCTGTAGTCCTAGCTACTTGGGAGGCTAAGGTGGGAGGACTGGTTGAGCCCAGGAGGCCAAGGCTGCAGTGAGCTATGCTCATGCCACTGCATTCCAGTCTGGGCAGCAGCAGGAGACCCTGAATTAAAAATAATGGAGTATAACAATGCCTTCGAATTAATTTGGATAAAAACAACAGAATGCGCTTCCGTATAATATGTTTTGGCTATTTTGCCTTAATGAAATTGCTAATTTTTTAATCATTCACCGTTTGGACTGGTTTAGAAAACCAAGAGACCCAAGATAAGCAGGCCTTGGGACTATGCTCATATATTACTTTCCTACTAAGAAACTGCTAGAGTTTCAGGTGAGGTTGTGAGGTTACCTAGAAAGCCAACTGTGAGGCAGTGATGGGCGCTTCCAGGAGGAAGTCCTCTCAGAATCAGAATGGATCTCGAGGAAAGAAACCAGGATTGGACTTTGGGAATAGGTGTAGATGCATAGCCAATCCTACAAGGAGCTCTACAGCTAAAAGAATTTTTCAAAGTTACCCTGAATTCGATCAGGAGGGCTGGGTCTTTCTACTGTACCCACTGACCAATCATGGGCTTTGAGAAGGGAGTCATCTGGTATGGAGATCCCGTGACCTGACAGCTGTCAACAGTCTGGAAGCTGGGGAAAGAGTACTCCAATCTTGAAAGAGGGAGGTATGGGTGGGGCAACTCTGTGTTCACTGCAGTGGTTAAAGGAGGAAATGACTGAAGACACCCAGTGTACCCGGAATCACGCAACCTTGGAATTTTGTAGATAACATCATAGACATCAGTTTGAAAAATGAGGAACCTGAAGATTGCAATGCTAGACAATTTAATACACTGGTGGAATTGTGTTTGTGCATGTGTATCTGCACAACTGTCATGTGATGTAGTCTTTCCCCACCCAGCTGATTTGTTCATTCATTCATTCATTTGTTCATTCATTCATTCATTCCTTCATCCATTCATTCATCCATCCTCACACTATTCTGTGATAATCTCTGAGAACAGATTTTGGGCAATTCCTACTGAGAGAGCCTTAAAAGTTGGTATTTTTAGATCATTTTAAATGCTTTTCAAAAGATTTCAGATTATACATAGTTAATCTCTTGCTAAAAAGCTGATGGAAATGTTTACTACATAAAATGATAGAACCTCAGGTTTGAAAGAGACTTTCAAGCTACTGAATCTTTAAGGATAAACTGGAAAGCAGATTTTTTTTGGATTCGTGAAAGCAGAGAAAATTCTGTCCTCTGAATATAAGGGCTGTGCCTCCTTTTCCTGTTTTGTTCTCTGGCAGAAAGGGAGCCTGTGGGGAATCCTTCAGCAGTGAACAGAGCAGTGGGAGGACTAACGCCCGGCCCACCATGCTCCTGGGTGAGAACGGATCAAAGCTAAAATAGGAGCTTCACAGAAACACAAACATGCACACACACACACACACACACCCATGAATGCACAGTTTTTGCTCATGAGCTGCACATTAACAGCCCTGTAATCAACATCGATGTAGCCTACATTGATTAAAACTCAAGAGTGCATCCTGTTAACAACTGAAGAGAGCGGCAATTTTACTGAGGACCTTTCTTGGTGTAGTTTTCAAGTGTGAGCTGCTTCATTAAGTAACTGGTATAAAAGGTTGCAGCGTCTCAAGAGTATTAATCTGTTCCTGCCCCGTATTTTGTTTTTCAGTTTTAGGAGGGTTCACTCAGTTCCCTCCTGGTTCATTATCAGCAATCCACCCATTCATCCTGAATTAAATAGTTTGTGTGGTTTTGGGCATCTGTTTTTAGGCTGCCTTTGTTTCTATTCTAATTTCACGGTATGTCTCTAGTGGGAAATGCTACTATATAGTTTGGTGGAGTTTTATTTATTTTTGTCATTATTTTATTGATTGAAATCCATGCCAAGAATTACCAATTTACAGTTTTTCCTAGTTTGTGTCCTCATGCAGAGCAATTGTTTTTCAAGCCACTGTTGAATCCAGAGGCACATTCAGCCACATATAAGCTCTGACTGGAACCGTCTCTCCGTAGGAACAATCAGACCCTGGTATGGAGCCTACACCCTCCTCCCGGCTCTGCCACTGCCCTCGAGATACGTTCCCTTTGCAGAGATTTTTGTGTCCTTTCCTGTCAGCAGACAATCCTAATCCATTAGTCTCTAATAATGTTGCAACCGAAAAGCAAGAGGGCAAGATGCCTGCTCCTGTTTCTGGGAGAAGACTCCTCAGCTCCCTCAGACAATTCTGCATGCCACAGGGTGCAGTGAGAAGCTGCTTTTGTCTCATCATCGAATGTACCATTTTGCCCTTTCCATGGGATAATAGAGTCCTACCCATTAAACATTTATATGAGGAAGGGGAGTTTTTCAAATGAATGGTCTAAGGTGACGTGCTTTCATACACTCACAGGAAGAAGCAGCTATACCTCTTAAAGGAAAAAAAAAATCATCAGTTACCTTGAAACAATGTTTTGCTATTTAAACTAGTTATTTTTTAAATTTTTAGATTTTTATCAACTCACCTATATTACCATACATTAGGTATGCAAAGCATAGCCTTGAAAACATTTAAGTATTAACATGGTGACAGATATCACCACACTTTAAACATTGTTACTGTATTCAAAAAGGCATAATTTGAATATATAATTATGTATTAGTTTGTATTGGCATATATCAAATTACTGTAAACTTCGTAATGTAAAACCACACCCAGTTATTAGCTCATGATTCTGTAGGTCAAGTTCTGGGTGAGCTCTCCTGGTTATAGTTTCACAGCTCCCAAGTCAAAGCACATCTGGACTGGTCTGGCTTCTTGAGGTTCTGAGGAACAATCTCCTTTCCAGCTCATTCACCTTGTTGACAGAATTCATTTGTAAGGCTGAGGCCCCGTGGTCTTGCCAGCTGCCCGCGGGGGCTGCTGTCTGCTCCTCCAGGCAGTTTTCAGGTTGTATTCACGTACCACCATCTCAGATTCTTGCCTCCATATTCAAACAAGCAGGTGTGTAAGTCCTTGTCACACTTGGAATCTGACTACCTCTTCTGCCACAATGCTGGAACACTCTCTGCTTTTAAAGGGTTCATTTGACCAGGCGAGACTCACCAGAATAACTTTCCTTTTGTCAAATGTAGCAATCATGGGAGTGATACTCACACTTGAAGGGGAATTGTCACTGGAAATCATTTTAGAATTCTGCCTACCACGATGTATAAATGTTTAAAATGCCATTTACTGATACTTCTCCAAATTCTTGGTCTTGGAATTCTAATTGTTTTAATTCAATTTTTTTTCCTTTAAGTAAATTCTTACCATGAACTCCTCTTCACTGACACACTTTCTGGAGTCAAGTAGAAATCTCAAAATACGGCCGGGCACGGTGGCTCAAGCCTGTAGTCCCAGCACTTTGGGAGGCCGAGGCGGGTGGATCACGAGG
Source organism: Saimiri boliviensis (assembly GCF_048565385.1). Lineage (NCBI taxonomy): Eukaryota > Metazoa > Chordata > Mammalia > Primates > Cebidae > Saimiri > Saimiri boliviensis. Next base: position 126,701,510 of record NC_133451.1, read on the forward strand.
TCAAGAGATCGAGACCATTCCGGTCAACATAGTGAAACCCCGTTTCTACTAAAAACACAAAAAATTAGCTGGGCATGGTGGCACGTGCCTGTAATCCCAGCTACTCAGGAGGCTGAGGCAGGAGAATTGCCTGAACCCAGGAGGCGGAGGATGCGATGAGCCAAGATCACGCCATTGCACTCCAGCCTGGGTAACAAAAAAAAAAAAAAAAAAAAAAAAAAGAAAGAAATCTCAAAATACGTCTCACTCTGTCACCCAGGCTGGAGTGCCATGGCACAGTCTTGGCTCACTGCAAACTTCACTTCCCGGGTTTAAGTGATTTTCCTGCCTTGCTTTCCTGAGAGCTGGGATTACAGGCACCTGCCACCATGCCCAGCTAATTTTTTAATTTTTTAGTAGAGACGGGTTTCACCATGTTGGTCAGGCTGGTCTTGAACTCCTGACCTCAGATGATCCACCTGCCTTGGCTTCCCAAATCACTAGGATTACAAGCATGGGATTTCACATCCGGCCCCCATCTGCTTGACTGCTATATCTTCTCCATTGTTGTAAAGCCAGTATAGACTCAGAAGAAACCATGGTGACATGGTACTAATATTATTTGTTTTGTTTTGTTTTGTTTTTGAGATGGGGGCCAAGCTCTGTTACCCAGGCTGGCGTGCAGTGGTGCGATCACGGCTCACTATAGCCTGATTCTCCCTTGCTGAGGTGATCCTCCCACCTCAGCCCCCTGAATATCTGGAACTACAGGTGCCTGCCACCTCCCTGGCTAGGTTTTCTGTTTCTCAGCATGCTGCCCAGGCTGATCTCAAACTTCTGAGCTCAAAACATCCACCCACCTCGGCCTCCCAAAGTGCTGGGATGGATTACAAGTGTGAGTCACTGCTCCTGGCACATAGCACTAATCTTAAACTGTAGTTCTGGATTTTTAAATTTCCTCTGCTTCTTGTGTATATGGTGAGAAAATCATCAAATTTCTTCCATTTTGTTCCCCCCATGGGATAACTATTTGACTTAACAATATTTACATAATAGTCTACTTTTTCCTGCTGGACCTGCAATTCCTGCTCTGTCATACACTAAATTTCTATATATTTATGAATCTGTTTGCAGGATCTTCATTCTTTTTCATTCATCTCTTTATTTACATGGCATCAATACTACCCATTCTGAATTATTGGAGGTTTATAAGAAATATTGATATCTGAAAAGGTAACTTCCTCCCACTGGACTTCTTTTTATTTTTCTAGAGTGTTTAAGCTATGTTTGCCCATTTGCACTTTCATGTAAGTTTTAGAATCAACTCACAAGTTCCACAAAAATTTTTTGCAGTTGTACTGATTCTTTATATTAATCAGGGAGAATGGAAACCTTTCTAGTATTGAGTCTTCTTAGTTATGAACATGATGTATTAGAAACCAAAATGTATCTGAGGCCTATCTCAATCAATCTAGAAAGTTTATTTTACCAAGGTCAAGGATGTGCCCATGACATACCCTCAGGAGATCCTGATGACTTGTGCCCAAGGTGGTTGGGGTACAGCTTGCTTTTATACATTTTAGGGAGACATGAGACATCAATAAATATGTGTAAGATGTACAATGGTTCGGTCCCGTAAGGCGGGACAACTTGAGGTGGGAGCTTCCAGGTGATAAACAGGAAAGAGACAGACTGCATTCTTTTGAGTCCCTGAGCAGCCTTTTATTGAACACACAATTTACCTCTGTCTGTTCTTCATCCGTAAGGATTTACCTTGCGGGCAAATTGTGAGAGAGGCTTGTAGCTTATCTTTGTAGCTATCTTATTTAGGAATAAAACAGGAGGCAGCTTGGTCTGACATAGTTCCCAGCTTGACTTTTCCCTTGGCTTAGTGATTTGGGGGGAGGGGAAAGGAGGGGCCCATGATTTAGTTTGCTTCCACAGTATTTGCACATAGAATGTGATTTTCTTTCATGTCATTCAGTTCTTTAAATATAATTTTATTCATAATGATGTCACATATTACTTAAAATTATGCTATCTTATTTTTTATTATATAAATAGTATGCTTATTAAAAGTATTTTTCCTAATTATTCATGGCTGTGTAAAAAAGGTCAACTGTTATATACTGATTTTCTAATTATCTTAGTAATTTTTATATTCCAGTGGTAGATTCCTTTGAATTTTTATATATACAATAATAAAATCATTCGAGTTACAATTTTCTTTCCTTCTCTCTTTCCTATTATATTCGATCTGTCTGTCTGCCTATCTATTATCTATCTACCTATCTATCTGTCCATCATCTATCTATCATCTCTCTGTCACTGTATTGTTTAGGAACTGCAATGCCATGTCTGATAGATGTGATAATAACAGGTATGTTAGTAGGCTTGGGCTCCCATAACAAAGTACCACAAACTGGGTAGCCTAAACAACAGAAATTAATATTCTCACAATTCTAGAGACCAGAAGTTTGAGATCGAGGTGTACAGGGTTGGTGCCTGTGAAATTGTGAAATATATATTTGGTCTTCATCCCCCATTTCTCAACATACAGTTTCGAAAATCCTTGGAATCTCCAGAGTGATAAGAATGTCATGCTAATCAGATGACAGGTGGCTGGGGATGCCTGGATAGTGGAGATAGAGGAGGTCCCAGAAAGACCAAGGCGGGATTAGAGAGCTGGAACTTTTAGCTTCACCCTCCAATCTCTGCGGGGGAAGAGATAGGCTGAGGGTTAGCTAATCACTAGTGGTCAGTGATGTAATCAATTATGCCTATATAATGAAGCCTTCATTGCAACTTAAAAGCACAATCTTTTGGGAGCTTCCTGACTACTGAACACATGGGGGTTCTTGAAGGATTGTGCAGCCAGTCAAGGCACAGACGCTCCTCATCCCATCTTTCAGGCCTTGCCCTGCACAAATCTTTCATCTGGCCATTTATCTACATCCTTTGTAATATCCTTTATAATTGGATAAACTCTGTGAACTGCTTTAGCCAATGAATCAAACCTGTGGAAAATGTTGGGGGGACCCTACGTAGACAGTTGGTCAAAATATTCAGAGGCTTGAACTCATGACTGGCTTGAGGGCTGTCTTGTGGTCTGAGCCCTTTACCTGCGGGATTCAGTGCCTTCTCCAGGTAGATAGTACATATATAGATAATCAGCTGGTGGACACTGCAGAAATGGTTGCTGGGTGGGGAAATACACATTTGGATGACAAGAGATAAAGCATATTGAGTAGCTGTGTGAGAGTAAAGAGTAGAGAATAGGAAAAAAGTATGATTTTATTTTCATGTATACCTAATAGCATCTTGTAGGACTTTTCCCCTTGACTCGTAGAGGGCTGTCTTCGACACTGATCATATAAGATTAGGGTCCATCCTGATAACCTCATGTATTAGTGTGTTTTCACACTGCTGTAAAGAACTGCCCAAGACCGGGTTATTTATTTATTTATCTATTTATTTTATTATACTGTAAGTTATGGGGTACATGTGCAGATTGTGCAGAATTGTTGCATAGGTATACACATGCCATGGTGGTTTGCTGCATCTATTCCCCCGTCATCTACCTCAGGTATTTCTCCTAATGTTATCCCTCCCCAATCCCCCTGCCCCCTGCTATCTCTCCCTAGATCCCCCACCCCCGAACAGACCCCAGTATGTGATGTTCCCATGCCTGTGTCTTGTGTTCTCGTTCTTCAACACCCACTTATGAAGGAGAAAGTGCAGTGTTTTGTTTTCTGTTCTTGTGTCAGTTTGCTGAGAATAATGGTTTCGAGCTTTATCCATGTCCCTGCAAAGGATATAAACTCATCCTTTTTCATGGCTGCATAGTATTCCATCATGTATATGTGACATATTTTCTTTATTCAGTCTATCATTGATGGACACTTGGGTTGGTTCCAAGTTTTTCCTATTGTAAACAGTGCCACAGTGAATGTACATGTGCATGTGTCTTTATAATAGAACGATTTATAACCTTTGGATATATACCCAGTAATGGGATTGCTGAGTCAAATGGAATTTCTATTTCTAGATCCTTGAGGAATGGCCATACTAAGACCAGGGAATTTATAAAGGAAAGAGGTTTAGTTGATTTGCAGTTCTGCATGGCTGGGGAGGCCTCAAGAAACTCACAATCATGTTGGAAGGGGAAGGGGAAGCAAGGCACCTTCTTCACAAGGTGGCAGGAAAGAGAGTGAATACAGGAGGAACTAACATACATTTATAAAGCCGTCATCTCTCATGAGAACTCACTCACTGTCATGAGAACAGCAGGGAAAAAAACGGCCCCCCATGATACAATCATCTCCACCTGGTCTCTCCCTTGACATGTGGGGATTATGGGGATTATAATTCAATCTGAGATTTGGGTGGGGACACAATGCCTAACCATATAACCTCATTTTAACTTCATTACCACTTTAAAGACCCTATCTGTAAATACCTTCCAAGGTGTGAAGATTAGAACTTCAACATGGATCTTATGAAAACACAGCTCAACCCATAACTGCAAATATTCTTGTCTTCTTCCTGATTTTAAAACAACTGTTTTAACATTCCCCAATTGTATAGAAGATGTCGATTTTAGTTAGATGGTGTTGGGGTGCAGAAAATGATTCCCTAAAATATGATGTTGGCATGCTGAGAGTTTTGAAAATTGAAAGACCTCAGAAATAAGCCAGCTGGGTACAGTGGCTCATGCCTGTAATCCCAATGCTTCCGGAGGTCAGGGCAAGATCACTTGAGGTCAGGAGCTCGAGACCAGCCTGGCCAACATGGTGAAACCCCATCTCTACTAAAAATACAAAAATTCTCATTCCCAGGAATGACCAAGAATATCTTGGAGGTCACAAGGAAGATGGAGTCAACTATGTCAGATTTCTCTTATTGCCATACTTTTGCAAAGGTGTTTTGTTTGTTAGTTTTGAGATGGAATTTTGCTCTTGCTGCCCAGGCTGAGGCACAATGTTGGGGCCTTGGCCCACTGCAACCTCCACCTTCCAGATTTAAGCGATTCTCCTGCCTCAGCCTCCCAAGTAGCTGGGATTACAGATGCCAACAACCACGCAGGGCTAATGTTTGTATTTTTACTAGAGATGGGTTTTCCACCATGTTGACCAGGCTGGTCTTGAACTCCTGACCTCAGGTGATCTGCCTGTCTTGGCTTCCCAAAGTGCTGGGATTACATGTGTCAGCCACCGCGCCCAGCTGCAAAGGTGGTTTTACAATCATATATGAAATTACCACTCTGTCTATACTCTTGCCAACATTTGTGCACTTAAAAAGTTATTCCAGTCAATAGGTAGTGGCATCTCATTGAAATTTTATTTATTTTGCTTACTAATGAGTTTGCATAATATACTTATTGGCTATCTAAAGAACCTCTTTGGGTCAGTGGCTGTTCAGGTCTCTCGTCAAACTAAAAAAGAGTGAACATTTTGATAGTTCTTAATATATTCTAGATAGGATTCCCTTGTTGATTTCGAGATGTGGCGGAGAAAACAATTCATTTTCTTTTTTACGTTCTTAGTTGAGACACTCTCCTGAAAATAAATGTCACATTAATGAAAGAAAAACAGAAGTTAATTAACACATTTTGTGCCCATCAGGTGGGCAAGTCCCCAGTTCAAAAGTATTTCTCTGTTAAGGCAGTGGCTTAGAGACCTTGCTTAAATACTATTTTAACAAAGAGCCATAAATTCTATATAGTGACAAGACAAAGAGGAGAGCAGTTCTAGTCTTTGAAAAGGCAGGAATATGTGGGAAGGTAGTAAAGTCTGTTCCCAGATTCCTCTGGTGCCTTTGATGCCTTTTCTGGGCTGATAAACAAGCACTGTTTCCAGTAAGAAAGGATTTACGTCCTGAAATCAGGAAAGTAGAGGCTGAGGCAGAGTGTTCCCCTGTGCTTTTAATGGTCTTTAAATTAACAATCCTCCATATTTTGGGGAAATATTTTGGTTTCCTTCAATGTGTTACAAATAGCTTTCCTATGCAGTGACTTGCATTTTTGTTTGCTTAATGGTGCCACTGATGAACTGAAAATACTAATTTTACTGTAGTCTGGTTGGTTGATTTGTTGTTGTTGTTGTTGTTAATGATTTTAAGCCAGTGTTTAGTTATCTCCTAAAAGCCTGTTTATTTTACTTTCCTCCATGCATAGTCACCCTGGAAAACGGTGACAGATTCTTTTAAAGAAGACTGGGAAACAGATTGACGGTATTAGTTTTCAGCTGTCAAAGAGGGTCTTCCTCAAAGCAAACTGTTTGGATTGTTCTGGCGGGGTCTGTCACTGATTAATGTCCTGGATTTTGCTTGTGGATTTTGATGTAATTCAAATCAGGCTTTGATTTACCAGGTAGCTTTTCTTCTATGCAAGTCAAGCGACCCTTCAATAAGCAGCCATCTATTTCTGTTTTAGAGACACTACAATCTATTCGCTAATGTCAAAGATTCCTCTGGGCCAATCAATTCTGACTACTGCTTTGGCTCTGCTGTTCATTATAGCAAAAATACCCACTTTGTCTCTGATAATTAGGTGTCTGCACTTGGCTGCTGCCACTATGGGATCCTGTCATCAATAAATTTACAGAGCCCACCTTGGGGGAAGCAGTTAGCCCTATCATTTCTGGCCTAATGAGAATGGCCAACATAGCTGTTTAAAAATGCTGGTGCTCTCCTCTCAAATATATTTCTCAGTCTTGGTGATAGTTGTGTCTTCTTAATCCTCTCAGGAGAATAAGTGAACTAATTATACTTATCAATCTACTCCAGCATTCCGATCTTCTTAAGTCTTTAAAACCTTCCCCATTCATTCTCAGAATTTTTGGTCTCAGAATCCCTTGATAGTCTTAAAAATTACTGAAGAACTCAAGAACTGTGGGTTATTGATATTTACCAAAAGAGAAAATTGTCAAAATTTAAAAATATTTATCACTAATTCATCTTGAATAACAATAAACTCAGTACATATTGATATACATAATATGTTTTTAATAAAAATAACTGAATTTTCAAAAACAATAGTGAGAAAAGTGATGTTGTTTCTTATTTTAAAAAGTCTCTTTAATGTGTGGCATAATAGCAGGTAGCTAGTTTCTCTTATAACCTTGTGCAATCCTTTGAGGTAAGTTATTTTTGGCTGGAGCATATGAAGGAATTGATCCACATAGATATTTAGTTGGAAAGAGTGAGAGGATGTTGAAATAACTTTCTCACATAATTGTGAATTCTCTTCTTTGGTACTGCACAAGATGGTTCCATGATAGTTTCTTTCTCTCTCTCTCTCTTTTTCTTTCTTTCTTTTTTTTTTTTTTTTTTTTTTTTTTTTTTTTTTTTTTTTTGAGGCAGGGTCTCTTTCTGTTGCCCAGGCTCGAGTGCAGTGGCAGGATCTTGGCTCTCTGCAACCTTTGCTTTCTGGGCTTAAGCAATCCTGCCACCTCAGCTTTCCTAGTAGTTGGCATTACAGGTGTGCACCACCACACCCAGATAATTTTTGTATTTTTTGTAGAATTGGGTTTTCTCCATGTTGCCAAGGCTGGTCTTGAACTCCTGGGCTCAAGCAATACTCCCACTTTGGCCTCCCAAAGTGCCAAGATTATATATGCGAGCTGCTGTGCCTGGCCCAATGGTGGTTTCTTAAAAGTTAATTTTATTGTGACAAAAAAACCATGTAAATATACTTTTATATTCTATAACATTAATATTTTCCTGTCTTACATTTTGAATGTAGTTTTTATGCATGGTTTTGTAGTATCATGCAGATTCTCTAGATTGTGCAAGTTCTTCAAATATTGACACATTTCGGTATGTAACATCAAAAATTAACATTTATATACATCACCAGTAGTTCAAGTTCTTTAAGCATATTTTCTATTTCATTACACAAAAAAGTACATGTACTAAATAGTAACATTTTATGTTTCTTTTGCTTATTTATCAAAGACATTTCAAAGTGAAACTGGCATTTTTTATTACAAGTTTGTAAGGATAAAGAATACAATGATTAATACACTTTAGTGCCATTGCTGTGATTCATGGTAAAAGATCAGCAGTTCTGCTCACAGTTTATTTTTCATCATCAATGCAAATGTCAAGACAGTGAAAAAATAAATAATGTATTAGTACTATCCTGAAATTAATTTTTGATTCTGCAAATCTCATGCCAGGTTCTCAGAGACTCCCAGGCATCTGTGGACAACACTTTCAGAATTGCTGCTCTATCATGTATCAAGAGAGTCCTAGCATTTTAACTTTATTTCATATACACTGTCAAAGATAAACAGCTCCATACTGGTGAAAGTAATAAGAACAACATATTTTAATAAGTAATATACTATTGCAATAGGGAAAAATATCCAGTGTGAATGGAACATAACTTCAATTTGTACAGAGGTGACTGTGTTTTTTTCTTTCTTTTTTTTTTTTTTTTTTTTGAGACGGAGTTTCACTCTTGTTACCCAGGCTGGAGTGCAATGGCGCGATCTCGGCTCACTGCAACCTCCGCCTCCTGGGTTCAGGCAATTCTCTTGCCTCAGCCTCCTGAGTAGCTGGGATTACAGGCACGCACCACCATGCCCAGCTAATTTTTTGTATTTTTAGTAGAGATGGGGTTTCACCATGTTGACCAGGATGGTCTTGATCTCTTGACCTCATGATCCACCCTCATGGCCTCCCAAAGTGCTGGGATTACAGGCTTGAGCCATCGCGCCTGGCCGTGACTGTGTGTTTTAAAGAGAGAATGAGCAAATGGGAGAGTGAGCAGAGGCTCAGTAGATTCAGAGAAGTGAAAAATGACAAAAAGCGGGAATGGGCAGTTGGTCCACATGAAATTCACCTGGGTTTGACAACTGGCCTGATTGAGGTTTTAAGCTCCTATCTTCCACAAAGACTGAGAGACACGATCCCAATCTTCAGGTGTTGGTTGGAAAAAACACATTATTTTGGCATCCTTGTATTTTCACATGTGGGTACTTCGGGCGGGACTAGAGTCATTCTAGGGCGGTGGCCTTGAGGGATTAGAAAATATGTTAGTGATTTAATCAAGTCTTTGTAGGTCAAGGTTGAGATCCAGTTGGGAAGAGGGCTCAGAGGACTTGGCTAGAGTTTGCTCAAGGAGAGAATTTTTGTCAAGGCTGCCACTGGCTCCAAGTTTCTGTCAACTGACCCAGTAAAATGTTAGAGCCGCTTCCAGACACCTGTTGACCTAGTTGTTCTGAAATCTCTCCTTAGTGAGCCCATATTAGTAATCTGAGCTTCGTCCAACATCACATTTTTCCCCCTAGATCAACATTGTTACCAAACTGAACTTGGGTCTGCCTGCCTGGCATAGCAAAGCCAAACACGGACATCAGATTGCAGTGAGAAACAGTTAGGCAAAGATTTTCCCTCATTCTGTAGGGAAGACATTTCTCCGATGTCTTTTACTCTGCTGATTCTTTTGCTGTGAAGAAGCTCTTTAGTTTAATTAGGTCCCATTTGTCCCTTTTTGCTTCTGTTGCAATTGCTTTTGGTGGCTTGGTCATGAAATCTTTTTCCCCTGCTGTGTCTAGAATGGTATTACCTAGGTTGTCTTCCAGAGTTTTTATAGCTTGAGGTTTTACACTTAAGTCTTTAATCTATCTTGAGTTGATTTTTGTATATGGGGTAAAGAAGGGGTCCAATTTCCATGGTTTGCATATGTCTGGCCAGTTATACCAGCATGTTCTCACGTACAAGTGGGAGCTAAATGATGCGAACACGTGGATACGGAGAAGGGAACAGAAGACACTGGGGCCTACCAGAGGGTGGAGGGTGAGAGGAGGGAGAGGATCAGGAATAATAATTAATAGGTACTAGGTTTAATACCTCGGTGATGAAATAATCTGTACAGTAAACCCCCATGACACAAGTTTACCTATATAACAAACCTGCACATATACCTCTGAACTTAAAAGTTTAAAAAAAAAAAGTGAGGCATTACTTACAGGGTACTAAGCAAGGAAAATTGGGCAGTTAATGCTAAGACCCAAACTCCCTAATGGATTACAGGGAGGAGTTTTTAAAGGGTAGACAGGCAGAGGTTACAGAAGTCAAAAATCAATAGATGGAGGCTGTACATTGCTTTTACCTAAAAAAAGGGACATCTCAAAGTGGAAGTCCACAGGTTATAGACTTTATGATTTGCATCTGGTTAAGCAGGTGAAGTTTTGTTTAAAAATTTGGAATTAGCAGAAAGCAATGTTGAGATCTTGCCTGTGGGGGTGACTTTTTTCAGGCCCCTCAGGAAGAAATTTAGAACAAAGAACAGCAGTTGGAGTTCAGTCCTCAGCTCCCTCTTATCTGAAGGCTGTGTGCCAACGGATTTTTCCGTTTTTCATTTGGTGGGAGACTGTATTTCTGAAAACAACTCAGAATTATATGTTAAGATGGTATTTTTAGTTTCTTTCTTTCTTTTTTTTTCTTTAGAGACAGGGTCATGCTCTGTCACGCAGGCTGGAGTGCAGTGGCCCGATGGCAGCATGCTGTAACTTCAAATTCCTGGACTCAAGCAATCCTCCTGATTCAGCTTCCTTAAATAGCTAGGTCTACAGGTGCACACCACCATGCTGGGCTTTTTTATTTTGGAGAGATTGGATCTCACTAGTTGCCCAGGCTGGTTTAAATCTCCTGGCTTTAAGCAATCCTCCTGCCTTGACTTTATTTTTAGTTTCTATGGGAAATCAAACATATCATGACTCTACCATTCTTGACTCTTGTATTAAGCTATTATTAACTTGTTGCTTATCAGGTTGCTTATTTCCTTCTCAAAGCTAGCTAGGTGCCTGGACTTTGCCATGAAAGTATCCACGATTTTCCTTTATTTCCATGCTTGAATGAGTGAATGCCCAGCAGGCTCCCATTAAGGGGTTCCTGTTCCATCTCAGCACCCGTATGGCCCACTCTCCTAAATGCTATGCAGATTTCTGTTGATATTAAAATGTCAAAATCCTGAATTCCTCTGATGTGTTTTATACCTCCTTACTGGTCATACTTTTACTTTCCTCTGATTAAAAAAAAAAACAAACAAACCCAAATTCTGTTTAATCCTTCTTTTACACACATTCAACACAACACTTCTGACACCAGATAGGTGCGACTTTTTCTTCACTCACCAAGCAATTCTCTGCCAGGCACTGCCTGCGTGTTCTAGATAGTTCAATTCAATTCTGTTACTATTGACCTGGAGTTAGCATTGGATTCACATACTAAGCGCTCAGTCTCATAAGCCTGTCCCTTACTTTGGATGCTAGCTTCAAGCTCCAGACTGTGACTTGTGTTTCTCATCAACCAGTTATAAATTGGAGGTTCCCACTACCCTCTTGCTGAGTTGCACTAATTTCTGGAGCAGCTCACAGAACTCTGGAAACCACTTTACTTAGGTTTGCTGTGAATTTTATTGAAATAAAAAGGATATAGATGAACAAGCAGCTGAAAGAGATACACAGGGCAAAGTACTGGGTGGAGATGAAGCCTCCCTTTCTTCCTAGGATGCACCACGCTCCAGGAACTCCACATGTTCCGCAGCCTGGAAACTGCCATAACCCTGTCCTTTTAGTTTTTTATGGAAGCTTGATTGATCACATGATTAATCATAGGCATGATTGATTACATCACTGGCCATTGGTGCTCAATACAATCTTAGTCCCTTCTGACAGGGCTGCCAGTGGGATACAAATTTTCCACTCTCTGATCACATTGTTGGTCCCTCCCTGCCTCCCTCCATCCAGAGACTATCCAGGAGCCCTCATGTTGCAGTCTTCTTTTTAGCATGCAAAAAGACACTCAGCACTTTGCAGATAATAAGGGTTTCAGGAGCTGTGTGCCAAGACCTCGGGGCAGAAACCTAACATATATTTCTTATTATATTACAATGTCACATTTACCCTCTGGCATCTTCTAAGACATATCTGCTTGTAGGTCTAAAAACAATGAAAAATGGAGGGGATAGGTTAAAAGAAGGGTTACAATCCTTTATCGGACAACTGCCTTACAGATGAGGCTGTAACAGCTTCTTTAGGCAAGGGAAAACCAATGTTCTCAGATAGAAATGGAAGTGCTTTTTTCCCCCCCACCATTGGCAAAGGAGGTAGCAGAATTTAGGGTTTCAGGTGTTGCAGCTTAATGAGAATCTTCCACAAACCTGCCCTGGTATTTGGAGTCCAATCCTTCCTAATCCTTCCTAATCAGTGTTCTTTCTTCGGCATAAGAGACCCTGTGAGTTTGGAAAATCTGTTTACACCATAAGTTAATCACCTGCAAGTTTAATTTTTGATACTGGTTTAAAGAAATATTAGCCCTCCAGCTACAGGAAATACAGTTTCTTTTAGGGTCATCATAGAAGTCTCACTTATCCAGACCTTGAGCTTGAATTTTTTTTTTTTTTAATTTCTATAGGTTATTGAGGAACAGGTGGTGTTTGGTTATATGAGTAAGTTATTTAATGGTGATTTATGAGATTTGGGGGTACCCATCGCCTTCGTAGTATACACAGCACCCTATTTGTAGCCCTTTATCTCTCACTCCCTTTTGTGTTCTCATAGCTTACATCCTTATATAAGTGAGAACATACGATGTTTGATTTTTCATTCCTGAGTTACTTCCATTAGAATAATAGTCTCCAATGCCATCCAGGGTGCTGCGACTGCCATTAATTCGATCCTTTTTATGGCTGAGTAGTATTCCCTTGAGTGTGGGCGCTAAATGATGAGAACACATGGATACAGAGAGAGCAATAGAAGACACTAGGGCCTACCGGAGGGTGGAGGGTGAGAGGAGGGAGAGGGTCAGGAACAATAGTTAATGGGTACTAGGTTTGACCTAAGTGTTAAAATATTCTGTACAACAAACCCCCATGACACAAGTTTACCTATATAACAAACCTGGACGTGTACCTCTGAACATAAAAGGTTAAAAAAAAACAAGTGAGGCATTTCTTACAGGGCGCTAAGCAAAGAGAACTGGCCAGCTAGTTCTTACAGGGAGGAGTATTATGTTGTGTGTGGGTTTGTCATAGATGGCTTTTATTACATTGAGGTATGTCCCTTGTATGCCGATTTTGCTAAAAATTTTAACCACAAAGGGATGCTGGATTTTGTTCAATGCTTTTTCTCCATCTGTTGAGATGGAGCTTGAAATTTAAAGATTTTTAGATTAAAATTTAAAGAAATTTAAAGATTTTAAACATGAAGCTTTAAAGATTTTTCTCACACCTTTTCTAGTGCCGTTAGAAGTACACGAACAACCCCCACTGTACTGTTTAGTTTTTTCTAAAATGTTCAATAATTGTAACTGTTGGTTACCTTAAGCTCTGCCATCTATGGACTTATTAGAAGTTTCTGAAGGTGCTGTTTTAGGAAATATACTCCTGGAATGCCATGGACTATACCAGTTACCTTCAGCAAATGTCACTAATGCCTTTAAATTTGATTGGATTAGAGAAAACATAGAACCTGTTCAGAGAACCTACATTTAAGGCTCTGTTTCCCTGAAACCACCTTTGTTACTGTGTTAGTCAGTTTGGGCTGTTATAACAAATTAACATAGATTGCTTGGTTTAAAAAACAAACACTTGGTTCTCATAATTCTAGAGGCTGGAAGTGCCAGCACGGTCAGGTCCTTGTTGAAGACCTGATTCCTGTTTTACAGAAGGCCATCTTCTTGCTGTGTCCTCATGTGGTGGAAAGAGAGCTAGCTAGCTCTCTGACCTCTTTTTATTAGGTCGCTAATCCCCCAAATACTGTCATACGGGGATTACTATTTCAACATATAAATTTTCAGGACACACGATCAGTTCACTACAGTTATAGATTTTGTATCAAATTTCATTCAGAGCTGCAGAAGCTGCATGAGTGATATGGAATAAGGGATTTGTTGTAGGCAGTAGACTTTATGTAATTGTGAGACATAGTGAAGATAGTTTTAGAAAGAAGGCCATTGCCTCTTACACTGTTGAGGAGCCGGAAGTCACATAAGTCAGCAAGGCCAACAATCAGGAAGAAAACCTGGATATGAGAAGAGTGAAAAAGCAAGGACACACTGGAGCTCATGAGGACAAGCTGGACATTGTGTCTGCCTCTGACCACCTCCAATCTCAGCATCATAGTGATCTGCAGAAGAAGCTGTTATTTTTTGCACTAGAGCTGCACATGCATCTTGTTCAAGACATGGTGAATCTGAAAGAGAAGCTCCTGTGGGGGCTGAAAGAGCTGCAGGCTCAGCAGCAGCCCCGTGTCATCAAAGGAAGCAGGTAGAGCCAAATGACAGCATTTGCTAAAGGCAACTGGTATAGTCCATGGCATTCCAGGAGTTCATTTCTTAAGACAGCACCTTCAGAAACTTCTAATAGATCCATAGATGGCAGAGCTTAGGATAATCAACAGTTACAATTATTGAACATTTTAGAAAAAAATAAAGAGTACAATGGGGGGTGTTTGTGTAATTCTAAAGCCACTACAAAAGATGTGAAAAAAATCTTTAAATAAAGCTTTCCCCGAGCCCTGTACTGAACTCCAGATCCCTTACCAAGCACATGCAAAGTTTACTTGTGGCCAATATTTGCCTAAAACTGTACAATGAATTATAGTACCTAGCTCTAGTAGTTAAATGACACTGTACAGAGCCGCTATATACTTCATTTACTCCTACATAACTTGATTTATCAGCTTTAAATTCTGTCTTTGGTCTCCAGTTATAAAAAGATGAAGATAGCAGAGTACTTCTCCTTCTTCGCATGTTCTCTGTACTTTGACATCCTAATATTTCTTACTATTGCCACACTGCCATCGTTTATAACATTAAAATTCTCTTCTGTAATGATAACTTGATTTAGACTACATCCTATATTTAAATGAATTGAAAGCTTTCTGTCAGCAGTTGTTACCATAATACCTTAATTAATTTATTTCACATGTTCACTTTTCCTCTAATATGTGTTTCAAAAAAAATCATGTGGATCACTTACTAAGTTGTATATATCAAAAATATTTTTATCTGCTCTTTAAATGTATAAGACAGCCAGGTAATTTTTTCCTCCCTCCCTCCCTCCCTTCCTCTTTTCCTTCCTTCCTTGCTTCCTTCCTTCCTTCTTTTATTTTTGAGATTGTTCCTTTCTGTGTCACAGAGGCTAGAGTACAGTGATACTATCAAAACTCACTGCAGCATAATCACGGCTCACTTCAGCCTTGACTTCTCCGGCTCAAGTGATGCTCCCACCTCAGTCTCTGAGTAGCTGGGACTACAGGAATGTGCCACCACGGCTGACTAATTTTGTATTTTTTCTAGAGATGGGGTTCTGCCATGTTGTCTAGCCTGGTCTTGAAGTCCTGGGCTCAAGTGATCTGCCCACCTTGACCTTCCAAAGTGGCTTACAGGCATGAGTCACTCCACCTGGCAGTTTTTCCTTATGTAAAGATTTTGATTTTTCCTTTGAGGATATTGTCTGCATTGCTCTGATTTTTCCCAGAAGTAAACACTGCTCTGAGAAGTGTGAGGCCACCGTGATTTTTGAAAGAGAGATGGTGACTGCTTTTTTTCTGGATTGCTGAAACAACTTTTTTTTTTTTTTTTCTTGCTAAGTGGATTGCTTTTCTAGCACATATATTGGAGCTGAAAATTCTGTTGCAATATTTTCTGACTTATGGTCAGACAATTTTTATCTACAATTTCAAGGGCATTTTATGATTTCAATAAAGTTTTCTTGAATTAAAATGTTGATTTCATTGCTGTCATGAAGTGTTTTATTTTCTCTTCTATTTTGTTCATAAACTCTGCCTGCTCTTTTACATTTCTTTGGTTGTCTTCTTAATTCTCCATCACATTTGATATCTTTTCTGAACTTTATTTTTCAGCTGCACTATTTTTATTATTTTTCAGCTATTATATGTGTTTTTCTCAATATTGTTCTGGTTTATTTCATCCCTCAGTTTTTTTCCTTTGAGCTTTCTCATAAATATGTATTTTAGAAATCTTATATAATTAAGAAAACACATACTATATTTTTTATTTCCTGGATCAGCAATTTTGGTAGAGGGCCAGGCTGTTGTTGGGGCTCATAGACACTTTCCCTGGCTCACTCTGAGGCCCTCCAGCTGTTCAGCTAGGAAAATTAGGAGCTTCGGGGATCCTGATCACTAAAATGTCTCTGCATCACAACCCATTTGCAGAGATAATGTTTTCTGTACATTTCTAAATTTAGATGCTGTTCCTGCCACATCAAGATGTCAGGAGGAGTAGAGAGGCATCTAGAACAGCATCTGCAGCCGGTTCACGTATCTCTTGAAGTTCCAAGCCAGGGGTCCTTGAGTGTTTCACATTTGTAGGCCATCTGTTCTCTCACTGCGGTCAAATTTCCCAGCTGCTCAGTAACCCCTCTTGCATGAATTTTGATTACCAGTGAGTCCTTACCTCATCCGATCTAAGATTTATTTTTCTGTTTTATGATATCCCTGTTTTCTTGGGATGCATTTTAAAAGGATGAGAGGATGAGACACATCTTTTATAATTCACCATTTTCTAGATCAACTTAAAAAAAAGACCTGTTGAAAATTCCAATGATGTCTTACACGTCTTCACAATATTAAAAAATATTTCTTTCTTTCTTTTTTTTTTTTTTTTTTTTTTTTGAGACGGAGTTTCGCTCTTGTTACCCAGGCTGGAGTGCAATGGCGCGATCTCAGCTCACCGCAACCTCTGCCTCCTGGGTTCAGGCAATTCTCCTGCCTCAGCCTCCTGAGTAGCTGGGATTACAGGCACACGCCACCATGCCCAGCTAATTTTTTGTATTTTAGTAGAGAAGGAGTTTCACCATGTTGACCAGGATGGTCTTGATCTCTCGACCTTGTGATCCACCCGCCTCGGCCTCCCAAAGTGCTGGGATTACAGGCTTGAGCCACTGAGCTCGGCTAAAAAATATTTCTATAGAAAACATAGAGAAAGATTTACACAGACTTGGCTTCTCTAGTTTTTGAGCTCATTCCTTACTTACACTGCACATGTCAGATGAAGAGGGTAAAGGCAATTCAAAGAGTCCCACTAGGAGAAAGACAAAGGCACTAGTCCAGGATCCCCCCTCGATTTTACCCTGACTCTCTCTGAATAGAGTTTCCTATTATTCATGGTAATTTCCTGTCTTGAATGAGTTTATGTGATAAGAAAATCTTTCCTGTTGCTTAGAGATAAAATAAATATGTCTTATATTAAATAATTTTCTCCCTCTCAAAATGTACTTTTATTTTATCTAAAAAACAGCAAAGAAGTGGATTGTTTCTCAGTATAATGATTAATTACATTGGTTAGTGGTATTTGGTTTTGGTGTTGCTTTTTTTTTTTTTTGAGACAGGGTCTCACCCTGTTGCTCAGGCTGGAGTGCAGTGGTGTGATCACAGCTCAATGCATTCTCCACCTCCACGGCTCAGTCGATCCTCTTACCTCAGCCTCCTGAGTTGCTGGGACTACAGGCCTGTGCCACCACACATGGCTAATTTTCTTATTTTTTGTAGAGACAGGGTTTCATCACAAATCCCAGGCTGTCTTAAACTCCTCAGCTCAAGCGATCCTCCTGCCTCAGCCTCCCAAAGTGCTGGGATTATAGCTGTGAGCCACTGTGCCTGATCTGGTGTTGCATTTTTCCCTCATCTTTATACCATCTTAAATATGCTTTGTGACAAGATTTACTTAACTTAATCAATATGAGCTGCATTTTACTAATTTACTTATATTCATTTGTACTCAAAAAGATTTGAAGCCTCTCACCTGTGTAGCTGGAAGATATTATAAAATATTAAACAATGTTTCTTCCATCCCAGCATTTCCTCCATTGCCCCTTTTAGGTGCTTAAAAAGTAATGCTGTAATGCTGTTCTGTGCTCATTGCCATTGGGAAGGCTGTAAAGTAAACAAAAAAATACGCTTTATGGCTTTAGCTTCTGAGATTCTTATCCCATATTGGGCTCTCAGCATGCCAGCTGTATACAGACTGAGAGCATCCTGAAAAAAAAAAAACAAACAAACAAAAAAAAAAAACGCACAGTTCTTCCACTGTTCATTTTTTTCCCTCTATTTAAAAATGTGGTGCTATCTCAAAGCAAAGAAATGAGAAATATTTGAGGTAATGGAGATCCTAAAAGTACCCTGATTTAGATTGTTACACATTGCATACTTGTATCGCAATATCACATGGACCCCATAGGTACACATAGTTACTATGTAATAAATAAATAACAATAGTCAATCTAAAAAAATTAAAAATGCAAAATCTTCCACTAAAAAAAAAAATGCTGTGCTGAGAGAGAGTGGATAGATATGGAAAGGTCTCAGAGTCCTGGGATCTGGCAAGATCCTTGAGAAGTTTGGGGAATTTGGCTGCAACAGGGATTGAGTTGAAGCGCAGAACTCAAGGCTGTAGCCAGGCCCTCGAGAGGGAGTAGCTGTGGTAGGGTGATTAGACCACTAGCTTGGTTTCCCTTACACTAGAATAGTCCTGGAACAGAACTGTAGGTCTTAGTCCATCAGCCATCACACAGAGGTATGTAGAAATTCGCTGACCTGAGTGGGTCGTTTGGATTAGACATGAAGATACATTTTTGGTGGATGGTTGTTTGCACGGAGAATGGTGAAATCTAGATGGATTCCTTCTGATCCCCTGATATATTATAAGCTCCTCAGAACTTACACACAACTCTAAAGGAATGGAGGGAAACGAGAAAGCAAATGAAATTAAAGTTCCCACCAGCTTAGTAGAATAAATACCAAGATAAATTAGTTTGAGCATTAAAATAAAATGAATAACACTATTTCTAGCACACCTCAAGTTGAGGTTAGATAGCCATTTTTACTACAGATAGAGCCAAACACTTTGGCTGGGAAAGTACTTGTAGGTAGAATTGTTCATGGATGGCATTAAATGCCATCCTTCAATCAATGTATTCATTGTCATTTCGGTCTTTGCTGTGCCAGACAGAAATATTTTGGATCTCTCCCACATGTATGAGTTTGAATATATAATTTTACATAAGGGCAGAAAAGTGATTTGGGCCCTTAATTTCCTTCTTTCATAAAATTAAAAGACCTAAAAACATGTCTTAAATTGATGAGGTGCTTTGGGAAACAACAATGTGAGCTTTTAAATGAGAATTTGTTGAATTAAATAGTTGTCTAGATACCTGACTTGTACTTATCACAAAGACAGGTGTTACAAGAGGGACAAATACATTCTTGTGAACTTATATGAAATTGCTTTGTACCTTCTTCGCATCCACGCTAATGCTGAGGTTTGCATGGAGGAAAATGCACGTGATTAAGGTACAAATATTAAATTTTCCCTTCTTCTGCACCACCGAGGAGAATCTGGAATTTTCCCATTGGTAGTAACATCTAACAAAGGAAGGAGTCTTTCTTGCTGATAAAAGAACTAAGTAAATCTACATCAGAGAGTACAGAGAGCTAGCCAGGGAAAATAACAAAAGCAAATTGCCTAATTCATTGGTTGGATAAGACGTTTTAAAGAAGTTTAGTGGAAGGATATAGCCACAGAGAACAAGGAAAATGTGTGGAAGCAGAATGAGTATTTTTGTAAATGACAATGGGGATTCTTCATTTGGATGCCTTGAATATTCTTTATTTTAAACTACATGTTAGGATTCATTTGGTTCTATTAAATGCTACATCTCCCTAGGACAGACATATGCGGATCTTACATATATCGTGCAGCTTCATGTCCCTGAATTTAGAGTTATGGCATTTTAGGCCAGGGAATTCTGCCATGAGATTATTACATCAAATACCCTCCTTTTCTACCTTAGTGGTCTGGTGGCACCAGCAGCAGGGACAGTGGTGCTTCATCAGCAACAACAGGATGATGGTGGGAAAAGCGATCGAGTCCAGTACAGAAGCTGTCTGTTGTGGGGTCTGGCGTCCAGGCGAGAGCCTTTGTTTCTTCATTAACTTAGCAAGTCTCAGTGAATGATTCATGGACTTGTGGAACCCCCTGGGAAATTCTGGAAAGTATTTGGAAGGAAAACTGGAAAATTAGAAATTATGCTAGTAACGTAAGAATAATTTTCAAATTTATTCTAAACTGGGTACAAATATAAACGCAACCCTACCTGTAGATGTCAGTCTGTGCCATCATCTTTTGGTGATGTCTTCTATGACTGCTCAAAATTTTCAGAACATTTTATTTGTTATTGTTTAAACCAAGAGTATAACTTAGAATATTTAGAGAATGAAATGTTCTGCCCTGTGAGATTTAACCAAATACAATTTTAGAGTTTTGCTACTAAAAATACAATTTGAGACTTGTAATAGTTAGTCTTAAGCCATCCCTTGGGGTGGTATTTAATGGTATATTAGAGCTAGTGTAGTCGCAATGCTATTTTATGATAATAAAAATGATGTTTATCTTCCTGTTTGCTACAGAAAATGGAAATGGAATATTCATGCTGTCAGTACAAACTGATGTCAAATATAAAGTTATAAAGAAAGAGGTAAAAATCCATGCCTGCTTCATTCCTTAGGAAACCAGTGCTGACTTCAACAAATCTCCAGCTTCCATGGAGCTAGAAAATAGCTTCCTCACTAAATATGGAAAGGAAAAACCGGTACTAGCTACTGCAAAAACATACCAAAATATAAATACTAATGACACTATGATGAAACTGCATCAACTAGTGTGTGCTAGTTAGTGTCATGATGATAGGATCAAATTCACACATAACAATATTAATTTTAAATGTCAATGGGCTAAATGCCCTAATTTAAAGACACAGACTGGCAAATTAGATAAAGAGTCAAGACCCACCTATGTGCTGTATCCAGGAGACCCATCTACATGCAAAGACACATATAAGTTCAAAATAAAGGGATGAAGGAAAATCTGCCAAGTAAATGGAAAGAAAAAAAAAAAAAAGGTGGGGGATGCCCTCCTAGTCTCTGACAAAACAGGTTTTAAACCTACAAAGATCAAAAAAGACAAAGAAGGGCATTACATAATGATAAAGGGATCAATTCATCAAGAGGAGCTAACTATCCTAAATATATATGCAACAAATATAGGAGCACTCAGATTCATAAAACAAGTTCTTAGAAACTTACAAAGAGACTTAGACTCCCACACAATAGTAGTGGAAGACCTTAACACCCCGCTTTCAATATTAGACAGATCAATGAGAAAGAAAGTTAACAAGGATATTCAGGACTTGAACCCAGCTCTGGATCAAGTGAACCTAATAGACATCAGAACTCTCCATCCCAAATCAACAGAATATACATTCTTCTCATTGCCACATGGCACTTACTTTAAAAGCAACCATATAATTGGAAGTAAAACACTCCTCAGCAAATGCAAAAGAACTGAAATAACAGCAAACAGTCTCTCAGACCACAGTGCAATCAATTTAGAACTCAGGATTAACAAATTCATTGAAAAACCACACAATTATATGGAAATTGAACGACCTGCTCCTGAGTGGCTCCTGGGTAAATAACGAAATTAAGGCAGAAATTAAGAAGTTCTTTGAAACCAATGAGAACAAAGAGTTAACATACCAGAGTCTCTGGGACCCAGCTAAAGCAGTGTTAATAGGGAAATTTATAGCACTAAATGCCCACAGCCAATATTATATTGAATGGGCAAAACCTGGAAGCATTCTCTCTGAAAACCAGTGCAAGACAAGGATGCCCTTTCTCACCACTCCTATTCAACAGAGTACTGGGAGTTCTGGCCAGGGCAATCAGACAAGAGAAAGAAATAAAGGGTATTCAAATAGGAAGAGAAGTCAAATTGTCTCTGTGTGTAGAGGACATGATTCTATGTTTAGAAAACCCCATGTCTCAGCCTAAATATTCCTTAAGCTGATAAGCAACTTCAAAGTCTTAGGACACAAAATCAGTGTGCAAAAATTACAAGCATTCCTGTGCACCTATGTAATAAACCTGCATGTTCTGCGCACGTATTCCAGAAATTAAAGTAAAATAAAAATAAGAATAAAGAAGAAAGGAATTAGCTTCCTAGTTAAAGACAGTGGAAGTAAGATGAAATATTGAGGCGGAACATTGCTGGGACCTCTGCTGCAAGGTCATGCAGATCCAAAGGAGAATAGCTGCTGCCTTCACTTGTCTTTCTGAAACTGAAAGGGTAGCAAACATAATCATGGCAACCTTACCTGTTATTAATTATTAGTAATAGTAATGGGAGACAAAGCAAGCCACTGTCTTAATGCTCTTACTTCTACTGCTACTACTACTACTACTACTACTACTACTACTGAGCATGGTGTGTATGGTGAGTCACACTACACACTTTTTTTTTTTTGGTGTGTTTCTCCTTCTGTTTTCCCCTTTAAATATCTTAGTGCTCGGCCGGGCGCGGTGGCTCAAGCCTGTAATCCCAGCACTTTGGGAGGCCGAGGCGGGTAGATCACGAGGTCAAGAGATCGAGACCATCCTGGTCAACATGGTGAAACCCCGTCTCTACTAAAAATACAAAAAAATTAGCTGGGCATGGTGGCACGTGCCTGTAATCCCAGCTACTCAGGAGGCTGAGGCAGGAGAATTGCCTGAACCCAGGAGGTGGAGGTTGCGGTGAGCCGAGATCGCGCCATTGCACTCCAGCCTGGGTAACAAGAGCGAAACTCCGTCTCAAAAAAAAAAAAAAAAAAAAAATCTTAGTGCTATGAACCTTGAGGAAATTTGCTACCAATTAAATAAAATTTTCCTACTAATGGAAACTAGCAACTCCACCTGTCCCTTTCTCTTCAGTTATCAGAAGAAATATCACTTCTTATTTTGAGAACAATATGTAACTATTTTTATTGAAAGGCCCTAGTGAATTGTTGGGAAGCTAACTCATGATGGTTACTCTGTGGGCTCTCACTTCAGCAGAGAACACTTTCTATTACAGAATAGAGCAGGCAGATGCTGGGTCTACATCTGTGTACTTCAAACACACTGAAAGCATAAAGTCAGGCTAAGAGCACTTGACGAATGAAAGATGCAAGCAGAGATGAAAAGCCTATAAATGCAGAGTTATAGTACAGCAGGTTCTGGAAACCATTTGGTTGGCATACATTTAAAGGATCCACATGGCAATAGTAACAATGTCTTGCACAATATCCAGCCCTGGAAAAGCAGAGAATTTCAAAATATGCTGTGTCATTTCAACTGTGGTAACAAAAGTCATTTTGCAACTCTTAAAGTCCATAGAGTAAAAGAAACTAAGGCGGAATTCACTGTGCCTTTAATTCCACATTGCTTTATCATATGATCTACCTTGCCTACAACAAAAAATTTCCAGACAAAATTTTAGGTGATACTTTGTTATTACTACCTCATAAATCTATTCTTGTCTTTATAAACAAGAAATGAATTTTAAACTGAAGCCACAGTTAAATCTCTTCTAGAGGAAAAATGCACTTCCTTTTGTTAGGTTGTTTGACTAAAACAGCCTTAAACAAACCACCTCATTTTAGATTAGGTTTTCTATACCTCAGCACTATATATATATATATATATTTTTATGGAGGACAGAAACTCCTCTTTATTATTAACATAATATAATGTATTATGTATTATATTATTGATATAATTAAATTATATTAAATATTTATAATAAATATACTATAATTAAGTATTATATCTTATAATATTATATTATTAATATAATAAAGATCATGGGGTAGAGGCCATTTCATGCAGATGCAGTGATTTCACCTCTTTTCCCAGTGCAATTGTTTGTCTCTTACTTCTGAAGACTGCTGATGTCACCCTTTAAACTTACTTACTTCTTTTCTGTATTTAACTTCTACGGAAAAGTTGCCCCTTTGGTCATTTCTTCTGTCCAATGGCATTTTCTCATGTTCTGATGCTTTCTTTTAAGGTATTATCCAAAGAGATGAGTCACCCAGGGAAAAGGGCTCTCTGGTCTATGAGGAAGGAACTTTGAGCTGTCTGATATGTTTTATTTTTCCAAAAAGGGATTGGAAACCATTGTGGAAGATGAAATGACCCAGAGGTTTTCCTCAAAGGAGCTAGTGTCATGGAATCTCCTCATGAGAACCAATGTAAATTCCAGTACATCAGTCTGTGGCTCACTATGGTGTGGATACTGGGTGTCAATAGTGTGCTATTGTATCCTTCTGCCTCTGAGGTAAGTCACGTGGTTGATAATTTGATGAACGCATGGCTCAGCTTTCTTTTTGAATCATGCACATAATGGCCACAAATGCGTGTTCTGTGGTGCTAATTCCACTCATTCCCACATAGCAATTGCCACCTCTAAACATGGCCTCTGTAGGAATGTATTAAGCATCCATTTTCCTTTCACGTATTTTCCCCAAATGAAGTTGTATATTCATAATCCACTGTGTATCTGAGAATCTGTATCAACCAAACTTGAAGGGCAGACCAGAACCCATAGCTTTTCTTTGCCAGTCCATAGCAGTTCATAACTGCATACGAATGAAAAAATTCTTGAGTGTGTTTGCAAGTGGGACAGAGCCAATTAGAAGTGTGAGTTTGTTCCATCCAATTCATTGCGATCATGGACTTCTCTTTTTTTTCCTTTCTTTTCTTTTATTACACTTTAAGTTCTGGAGTACATGTGCAGAACTTGCAGGTTTGTTACATAGGTCTAGATGTGCCATGGTGGTTTGCTGCATCCATCAACCCATTATCTACATTAGGTATTTCTCCTCATGCTATGTGTCTCCTAGCCCCCCTTAAGCCAATAGTCCCTGGTGTGTGATGTTCCCCTCCTTGTGTCCATGTGTTCTCATTGTTCAACACCCGGTTATGAGTGAGAACATGTGGTGTTTGGTTTCTGATATTGGCTGTGGGTTTATCCTACGTTGCTCTTATTATTTTGAGACACGTTCCATCAATACCTTGTTTACTGAGAGTTTTTAACATGAAGGTCTGCTGAATTTTGTCAAAGGCCTTTTCTGCATCTCTTGAGATAATTATGTGCTTTTGTCATTGATTCTGTTTGTACTGATTTGCATATGTTGAACCAGCCTTGCATCCCAGGGATGAAGCTGACTTGATCATGGTGGATAAGCTTTTTGATGTGCTGCTGGATTTGGTTTGCCAGAATTTTACTGAGGATTTTCTCATCAATGTTCATCAGGGATATTGTCCTGAAATTTTCTTTTTCTGTTGTGTCTCTCCCAGGTTTTGGTATCAGGATGATGCTGGCCTTATAAAATGTGTTAGGGAGGATTCCCTCTTTTTCTACTGCTTGGAATAGTTTCAGAAGGAATGCTTTCAGGTCCACTTTGTACCCCTGGTAGAATTCTGCTGTGAATACGTCTGGTCCTGGATTTTTTTTTGGTTGTTAGGCTATTAATTATTGCCTCAATTTCAGAACTTGTTATTGATCTGTTCAGGGATTTGACTTCTTTCTGCTTTAGTCTTAGGAGGGTGTATCTGTCCAGGAATTTATTCATTTCTTCTAGATTTTCTAGTTTATTTGCATAGAGGGGTTTATAGTGTTCTCTGATGGTAGTTTGTATTTCTTCAGGGTGTGTGGTGATATCTTCTTTATTTATTTTTATTGCATCTACTTGATTCTTCTCTCTTTTCT
The DNA here is from genome assembly GCF_048565385.1 of Saimiri boliviensis. Classification (NCBI taxonomy): domain Eukaryota; kingdom Metazoa; phylum Chordata; class Mammalia; order Primates; family Cebidae; genus Saimiri; species Saimiri boliviensis. Next base: position 126,727,094 of record NC_133451.1, read on the forward strand.
TTTTTATTAGTCTGGCTAGTGATCTATCGATTTTGCTGATCCTTTCAAAAAACCAGCTCCTGGATTCATTGATTCTTTGAAGGGATTTTTGTATCTCTGTCTTCTCAGTTCTGCTGTGATCTGTTATTTCCTGTCTTCTGCTAGCTTTTGAATTTGTTAGCTCTTCCTTCGCTAGTTATTTTAATTGTGATGTTAGGGTGTCAATTTTAGATCTCTCCTGCTTTCTCTTGTGGGCATTTACTGCTATAAATTTACCTTTACACACTGCTTAAAATGTGTCCCAGAGATTCTGGTACACCTTGTCTTTTTTTCTCACTGGTTCCAAAGAACTTATTTATTTCTGCCTTAATTTTGTTATTTACCCAGTAGTCATTCAGGAGAAGGTTGTTCAGTTTCCATGTAGTTTTGAGTGAGTTTCTTAATCCTGAGTTTTAATTTGATTTCACTGTGATCTGAGAGACTGTTTGTTATGATTTCCATTCTTTTGTATTTGCCTCGAGTACTACTGATATTTAGGCAGGATAATATTTTGTTGTGGGATGCTGTCCTGTGCAATGTTGAATATTTAGCAGCATATCATCCTCTACCCACCAGGTGCCAGAACCATCTCCCCCACCCGGTGGTGACAGCTAAAATGTCTTCAGACATTGCCAACTGTCTTTTGACGGCATTCGGGTGGTGGTGTCTCCAGCAAAATCACTCCTAGTTGAGTCACTGCTTTAGATTCTGGTCCTATAATGTTATTTTGTGGGATCATGTGATCTGAAATCCTAGCAGCATTCAAAAGGATTCAAAAGGATGTGATTGAGTGAACTGTAATCAACTCAATAGCTCTAACTCTTGAAAAAATTTGGAAGAAAAGACAGTTTAAAAAAAGTAAAATTCACCATTATTTTGACCAGCAAGAACGGGAAGCTGCTTTCATATGAATTACTTGATCTTCAGGCATTTGGTGCCTAACATGAATAATGGCTATGAGTATAAAGTTTCATTAGCACGCTACCTTCAATGCTTGATGGTCATTAAATGGTTACATACCACTCGGGGTGTCTTACCTGGTGATGTTAGCTGGTACTGTGCTACCCAGGCTTTCACTGCTGTCATATGTGTATCATATTAGCTTTTACTTTCTTTTTCACACAAAAGACCTGCATGAATCCCAAGCTGTAAGAATTAGCTTCCCTTTCCACATGGTAAATGTACTGACACCTTCTGTTGGTACAAATAGGCCTAGAATGGAATATAATTTGGCATTATGTTAAGTGCTTCCATTTCTAGGACGGAACAAATCCTGCATTTAGGAGAGCTTCTTTCTCAATGAGAAAGTGGCAGTGATGTTTACCTTGCAGCAGGCATCTTTTTTCACATTCGTTGATTCAGGATTTACCAGGCACTAGCAAATAATTTGCATACAGCACCAACATACTACCTCCCTTCAAATTATTTACACTTTAGAGAGACTAGAAAAATGACTTTGCTGTGTGAGAAGGTAAGTTACAAAGCAGAACAATGATATGAGAGTGGCTGAAAGATGACACGCGAATAATTTGTCATAGAGTGCTCTATGCACCACAGTTCCCCCCTAGAGGGAGAGAGGTCACTGCAGGATCTTAGATTACCACGTAGATTTTTTATCTAGATCATTTTGAAAGATGAATAGGAGAAGGAAGAGCTTTTCAAAAGGATAGAATGATATGAGCAAAGCACAAAAGAAGTAATTCCCATTGTGTATTTGTGGGGGATGATATGTAGACCATCTGAATTGCATAGATACTTTGTGTATGGAGTAGAGAGGTTAGTTAGAACCAGGTTGGAGAAGGTTTTAAAATTTGGGTTTCATTGCTGGGTGCAGTGGCTCAAGCCTGTATTCGCAGTACTTTGGGAGGCCAAGGCAGGCAGACCATGAGGTCAAGAAATCAAGACCATCCTGACCATCATGGTGAAACTCCATCTCTACCAAAAATACAAAAATTGGCTGGGCTTGCTGGCGGTGGCATGCACCTGTATTCCCAGCTACTCGGGAGACTGAGGCAGGAGAATAGCTTGAACCTGGGAAACGAAGGTTGCAGTGAGATTACACCACTACATTCCAGCCTGGTGACAGGGTGAGATTCCATCTCAAAAAAAAAAAAAAATGGATTTTTTCTTTAGGAAAAAGGGAAACACTGCTGATGCTTTTAAAAGAGGAGGATAACTTAAATGTAGCAGTGTTTGAGTAAAATGGATCTGGCAATAGTACATAGTGAGGACAATGAAATGATGCAGCCATGACAAGATCTTTGTGTCTCATGTCGACACCAACCAGAGAGCATCCACGATGGAAGAAACACTGAACCACCAAGAGAATAAATGGCTCAGCCAGTTGACCCTACCAGCCCGGTGATTGGCCACACCAGCACTGGCCCAGTGGGCACAGAAACGGTGACCTTGTTGGTAGAGATGGAGACAATATATACAAAGTCCAACAGCACAGGTCCCCACTAACTATCGCAGTCCCCCCATCTGTGAAGAATATGTTCCAAGGCCCCCAGTGTATACCTGAAACTGTGAATAGTGCTGAGCCCTATATATCATATATACACACATACACACACACACACACATATATATACAAACATATTTTTTCATATACACACATACTTATGATAAAGATTTATCTATAAATCACAGTAACATTAAAAGCAGCACTAATAAAATAGAACGATTATAACACTATCCTCTAAGAAAAGTTATATGAATATGGTCTCCCTCTGTCTGTACCATAGGCCATTAAGACCCTGGAAAGCAAACTTGCACTTAAGGGACGACTACTGCATTTCTGATCTAGCCATTGTCGCTGCCAGAAGTCCCAGCTGCCTGCGGTGGTAACCGATGGGGAGGCACGTGATCTTCAGAAAACGAAGCAGCCACCTGGTGGCAAGTTGGCATAATTGCTCTTTTTCTACCCTGAGGAGAAACGATTAATTTTGATACATTTTTCAGCTACAGATTTGCGTTTCCTACTCTCAGGGTTTTAGCCAGAACCAATATTCAAGGGCTGACATGTGCGTGATCCATTGATGTGATATCCCATGCAACATCACGCTGAAGAGCCTGCTTAACAGCAAAGGAGGTTTAGCAATGAACATATGAACCAAAAGTTCTGCAGGTTCTTTCACATACTGTATCACCCATGACCTGCAGATATCACAGAGCAATGGCATAGTTCATGGGAGGCTCAACTGAAGCACAAGCCAGATATGATGCACTACAAGGATAAGGTGCCATCCTTCAGGATGCAATATACATGTTAAATCAAGGACTAGTGTGTGGTGCTGTGTCTTCAGTGGTTACTATACATGGGTCTGGGAGCTAACGGGTAAAAGTAAGCATTCTCCTGCTACCTCTCATCTGCACTTTCTATCTCCGCAATCTTGGCTTCTGCAGATTTAGAGATTTTGGTTCCCAGAGAGGGAAAATCTTCAAAAAGAGTTACATGAAAAGTTGCCAACTTTGAAGAGCAGGAATAATATCCCCAGGTTATTAGGAGGAAGCTGTGGGAATGGAGGCATCTCTTTGGTACCTGGTTATCCACTTGGTTGCCTCTTGGTACTCTCTTGCCCAGTTTTCAGGGTAAATGGGGATACTAGTCATTGCCTGAGAAGAAATTGGTGGTCAGAGGCTGAAAGGCTTAGCTCATGCCCATCGGATGAACTTCCTAGTCCGACAGTGGCACCAGCTGAAGGCGAGCAAGATCTAGAATGGATAGTCGGGAAAAGACGTAATAGTCGTGAGCCTCTGTTCATCCTCCTCGTTCTGTGTTTCTTCCCAAGAAGAGAGGACTATCAGAATCCTGGAGGAGATGTTTCCTGAACTTACATGAAATGGATCTGAGCGGCCAAAGATAGGTGGCATTAGATGCTGTGGTGCACTGCCCAGTTTCCCTTTCAGAACTGAAGGACTTGCTTACCCTCCCAGCTGCTAGGATGATGCCTGCTGATAGTGATCAATTATTTGCCCTCTCCTGTTCACTTACCTTAACAAATCTCTTCCCCAGGACAGCCTGAATCCAGCCTGTGGTTAATGTGGAAGTGGGAACTGTGGGGAGGGTTATAAAAGTTTGCTGTCTCAGTCATCCCTGAGAAGTCTGAGGAGAAAAAAAGTCTGATGTCTTTATCTCAACTCAGGAAGTCTCTGAAGGGTGATTCCAGCTGTAGAGTGTTTCTTGTTACAAACGCATCTCAGTAAAACCTTTTCTTCTGCAAATACAGCTTCCTCTCCTTCCCTTCACATTCCAAACGCTGATTCTGAGACTGAGACTGCGTCAGAATTGTAATACACCTTTTGAGCACTACTCTGCATCTCAGAGTTCGCCTCCTGGGAACCCAGCTATGACAGTTACACACTACTTCCCTACTATTCTGTTTGCCTTTATTATAATCTGCATAAAATTTCACAATAGCCCTTTTATTTCCCTTCCTACCCCCATTCAGGTTTTAAAATAGACCACCTATCTAATGAAATTATACTGCTGTCACGTTTCGTTCCTCTAAAGATAACTTTAGCACAGTCGCCTAGAAAATTGGTGAAACACTGTTCACTTTTACACATTTAACTGTAAAATCAGGTGATGATTTACATAACAGTAGGTCTTCCACTTTTAGAAGCTTTGTAATTGCTTAGATACTACCTTCTCACTCAAATTTAGCCACAAGTTGTTGGCAGTGACTGCTGAGATGAAAATGTAGGTAATTCTCTCATTGTTTTCTTTCTTTTGTAATATTTGTAACATAATTTCTTCTCGATTATTGATCCAGCATTATATTTTCCTCCACAAAACAAATCTATTCCCCCAATTGCATGGGTTTAACATGTTTTTCAATGTGTTTTTATATGTATTTCTTCTCCTGAATTCCAGACATAAAATAAATATTTACTATATTTTGTATATGAAATCACTGTTACTGATGAAGTACGCAAAGAGAAAAGTAACACAGTTTTTCACATTGAAAGTACTAATAAAAATTCGGGAGGAATGAGTTGTTTAACTATTTCTAGCTCATATTCTCATAGACAAAAAAATTATAAATTTTTCGTGGACATTAGCATATAGGTAAATAAATTTTCTTCATTGCATTCCTTTAAAAGCCAATTTGCAGAATCAGAAATAAAAAACCTAGTATTATGAAAGAGCATAAGACGTCTTTGACTTCGTTTTCTATTTTTACTTCACCTTAAGACATGTTTCCGTGTGCCAGTTTTAATTTCTTGTTTTAAGCACACATAGAAATAACCTGAAGCTAATAATCTCAGCTTACAAAACAGATAAGTAGTCAAGACAAAATGTGTACAGCTAATAGAACAAGAAATGTAAATTAAATAGATTTTACAATTTTCCAGCTATTATCCTGTTTGGAAAAGGTAGAGGGAAAATGGGGTGTCTTACAATTGGAAAAAACACTCCCATTTATTTTATTAGGATGCTACTACATGAAGTTGAAAGTTTATGTATGAAGAAATAAAGAAGAAGCTCAGAATTTGGGGGATAACAATCAAAACGCAGAAATGGTGAAAAGTGATTGCACGTGGTGCAGGGTGGAAGTGAGAGGTGTGGAAATGTGACTCCCCCTTTGTGCTATTCAGTGTTTCAGAATACTTGCTGATATTGTGTTGATTTTAAAAACTGAATTCAAGTTTTATATGTAGAACTCTTAAGATAGTTCAATATCTGTAGATCAGAAAGTATTCAGTTACTTCTCCTGGTAAGCACACTTTGTAGAGATCTGAAAAATCCATAGATGAGCTCTATGTTTGTGTCCTCTTACTCTGCTTCTTGTGCCATCAATCTGCTATTTTACAATTTGCCTATTTTCTCTGGATTAAATATTAGAAACAGGGGATGTTTCTCCCCAACATCTTAGTTTCAGATTCAGGTCTAGTTTATGTATCAGAACATCTCTCATTGTTGGTTTTCTCCCTGGTTTAGTGTATTTTGTTTTATAATCTTTCATAATGAGGAGATGAAGACTTACAATTTACAACTCAGAAAATAAATGCTGGATTTGAATTGCAGAATCGATAATTGGAAAGATTAATTTATTCATCTGAGACATTCAGTACAGTAAATATAGGTCTTGCTCCAGTTGGGTGTAATATCTAACAAGATAGGAATATATGATGGCTAAGATAACAATATTATTGATAACATCATTACAATAACCCAGTAATGTGGTTAGGAGCGTCTTCCAGAAAGCAGAGTACTTACAGAAAGACTCAATGTGTACTTGGCTGAAGAGGCTCAGGGTCCTGATGAGGTGAGCAGTGCAATCATAGGAATGGTATGGAAACAGGGTTTGTTATGCTATTTTTGCAAAATCAACATGGTGGAGTAGATTTGGTGAGAAGTAGAAATAAAGTGAAATTTGCAATGAATTAAGCATTGAAAACTGCTGGTAATGTGACTGAAGATTATGTACAATTTCATGTTAGGATACATAATATGGATTTCGCTCTGTTGGAAATAGGGAATAATAAAAATTTTAAGCAAAGTAGTCACATACAAAATGTAAGGTTTCTGGAAACTTGGCAGTAATAGGAAACTTGGAGTCTATACTATTTTTTTCTGAACTAACTCTTAGCAGTTTTTAGAACAATGGTAGACAGTAATTTTAAAACAATACATATCTCACTACAATATAAATAACATTTTTGAGCAGTGATGTATTTAAAAATATTTTTGCATTTTTAAATATTTACATCTTATGTTTTGAAAATTTTTCTTATTCAAGAGAATTTAATTATCATTATAAAATATCTTATGAATTTTAAATTCATATTACTAGAATTTTTATAATAATTTGAAAGAATGTAACTGTATTAGGGTTCTCTAGAGGGATGGAACTAATAGGGTAGATGTGTATATGAAAGGAATTTATTAAGGACTATTGACTCACATGATCACGAGGTGAAGTTTTCTGCAAGCCGAAGAGCAAGGAAGTCAGTTCTAGTCCCCAAACCTCCAAAGTAGGGAAATGGACAGTACAGCCTTCAGTCTGTGGCTGAAGACTGGAAAGCCCCTGGCAAACCACTGGTGTTAGTTCAAGAGTGCAAAAGTTGAAGAACTTGGAGTTTCATGTTGAAGGGCAGGAAGCTCCTGCATGGGAGAAAGATGAAGGCCAGAAGACTCAGCCAATCTAGCCCTTCTGCGTTCCTCTGCCATCTTTTATCCTAGCTGCCCTGGCAGCTGATTAGAAGGTGCCCACCCACATTGAGGGTGGGTCTGCCTTTTCTAGCCCACTGACTCAAATGTTAATCTCCTTTGGCAACACCCTCACAGACACACCCAGGAACAATACTTTGCCTCCTTCAATCCAATCAAGTTGACACTCAATATTAACCATCACAGCAACCAACGAAGAGTTGGCAGAAGAATATGTGAAAATATTGCTTACTGTAATACATCTTCCCTACAGTCAATAACTCAAAGCTTTCACTTGTCTTTTCCCTACAAAATGAAGTGATTGACCTAAATGCTTGGTAATGCCTGATTTAATTTAACCACAGCTTTTGGTGATATTTACAATTCTAAGCAATCAAAGATCTATACTTGTAATACTATAATTTTGTCTTGATTTTTTTGCTATAACAGATTTTTCACTAAGCACTCATTCTTTGTGTTGATGTGGCAATCTACAAGTGAAAAGGAGTGATTTTGGGATGGATAAAGTTACATTAACATAGTTCTGTATAATACAATATTCATTTGTACCCACATAAATTTCATTCTTTCTCCTATAATCAGATGTTTCCAACCAACATTTAGAAGAAACTGTTTCTATCATCTACTTTACACTGAAAACAGAATTTGTGTTGGTTTGTGTACTCTTTTCATTCCTTTTAGACAGCAGTGAAATCTAGTGACTGATTTTCAGAAAATAATGCAAGTTACTTATCTCTCTTTCCTAGTTCTCCAAGTGCAGGCTCACATATAAATCAAATTGTCAGAAGTTTTTCTTTTTATTGGTATATCCTTCAATGTCAATTCTATCTGAGGCACATTCTTATAACTACATTATAGGAAATAGGAACTTAAGCATTTTCTAGTGAAAGTGAAAATGCTTTTAGCAACCAATCAATCACTTTGGTCTGGTGATTTGTAGAATTGACTTTCCTGATACTCTCATAGATAAATGAAATAAATGTCCTTTTAAGGCCTGTTCAAAACAAGCTCCTAAGATTCTATTTGTATATACCAAAAGGCAAAATTGGAAAGGAATTTGTTGTCCTGCTTATTTTTTTTTTTAATTTGAAGAAAAATTCAAATTATCCATGCCAGTTCTTAGGTCCAGAAAGTCACCAATATGCTGCTATTTATGGTTAAAAGTTCAAGTAAGTGGATCTGGGACTGTATTCCAAATGAAATGTGTTTTCTTAGCAACATAAGTGATCTGTGCTGTACAGAGGCATTAAAAAAGAAATACATAAATCATACTCTATGGCAGTTCTAAAAGCAAAACTGAAAAGAGGAATAATACAATTAATTATTTATGGAATCTAAAATCCTAAAATAACAGCTCTGAGGATAAAAACTGAAGAGTTTTATGTTACTTTGTATCAGGTATGGCAGAACAGAAATTAATGATCAATTAAGCATATTAGTGTGGTACTAAAATAATAGCATAGAAATAAAGTTGATGCATAGTAAATGATGCAGTCACAAAACCCTTCCGAAACAGAGGTAAATAGTACAAATAATCACCACCATCTCTTTTAATCTTAATGATATCTGAAAGAAACATGTAATTTAAGAAAAAAGTCACCTAACAGTTTGCCTATTTGTCTAATACAGTTCTAGCATGTTGCATAATTATTTATCTCATTTTTCCCCTCTAATTTATGTTAATTATTTATGCTTGGCACTTAGTAATAAACAAATATGTATCAACTGAAACTTAATAAGTGAAAGATCCAGGAAAATTTAAAAATACACAACCTCATTGACAGTTTTTTTTTTTTTTTCTCAATCTTCAGTGGGATCCAAAGAGACCTGATTTTTTTGCTCACTAGAAAGTCTATGAGAGTTTAACTCAGAGTGATTGGGTGTTGGAAAACAAGGTTATTGCCTGGGAGGTATGTAGCCACTGAAGAACATTCTGGCAGAACAGCCAAAGGACACATCAGTTAAAGAGTCTCCCTGTTATCTACATATTATTTTCAGATGCCTTAGAGAGAAGCATTTGTCTGAATTCCCTCCCTGGAATGGAGATAGAGCAGGGGAAGAGTCAGCTTTATGAGGATCTTTTGTAGTACGTGTGCTTGGAGATATTTTAGGAAGAGCATCTTATAGATTGCTGGGTCAGAACCAAAATCAACATTCCAAAAAGCATTCTGAATCCAAATAAAGCAATATAAACAAAGAGAGAGAAAAAAAAGAAGGCAAAGGTGAAGTCTTGGATCTTGGGAACCAATGAAGAGAGTTCTTGCGAAGAGAGAAGGGAGACACAAATATAGAGAAATTTCCCCAAAAAATTATCTTAGAGGACGTTTATTTCCATTTGCTGCCTTCAGTCTCTGAAATTGTCCTAGGAGTAAAGGTCCATTGATGAGTAGGCACTTCTGGGCTTGGCATTGATTTTCACTGCAGTATTAAAAGTGTTAAAAACGTGTATTGCTATGCTCCTCCCTAGACGCACTAAATCGAAATCTCTTGAGAATCGGGTTCAGGGGTTTATGTTTGTGTTTCAAAAGATCCACATGTGAAACTTGTTGTCTCTAAAGAAATGGAACTAGTGATTTCAATGACTGAAATTATCTGTTTCACCATTACACTCTTAGGAGTATCCATTTAATTTCAACCTTCAAAGTCAAACATGACACAAAAATCAACACTTCGGAGTTTAATAAATAAGCAGTAGCAGTTTTCAAAGGGCTCACAGCTGTGTATTTTAATCTTATAAATGAACAGATCTGGGGGTTTGACCCTCACAAGTCATAAACCTACTTTTATTTCATTGATCTTTTGTATTTCATTTATTTCTGCTCTGATCTATATTATTTCTTTTCTTCTACTAATTTGGGGTTGAGTTTATTTTTGCTTTTCTAGTTTTTTTAATTAATTAATTAATTAATTAATTAATTATTTTAAAAATTTGAGACGGAATTTCACTCCTGTTGCCCGAGCTGGAGTGCAATGGTTAGTTCTTGGCTCACGACAACCTCTGCCTCGTGGGTTCAAGTGATTCTCCTGCCTCAGCCTCCCTGAGTAGCTGCGATTACAGGCATGCACCACCATGCCCAGCTAATTTTGTATTTTTAGTAGAGATGGGGTTTCTCCATGTTGGTCAGGCTGGTCTCAAACTCCCGACCTCTCAGGTGATCCACACACCTCGGTCTCCCAAAGTGCTGGGATTACAGGCATGAGACATCATGCCCGGACTTTTTCTAGTTTTTTTAAAGATGCATCTTAGGGTATTTATTTGAAGTTTTTCTACTTTTTTGACTTAGGTACTTACAAACTTTCTATTTAGTACTACTTTTGCTGTATGCTACAGGTTGTGGTAGGTCATGTTTCCATTTTCATTTGTTTAAAACATTTTTAAATTTCCATCTTAATTTCTTCACCAGTTCACTGGTCATTTGGGAGCACACTGTTTAATTTCCATATGTTCATATTGTTTCCAAAGTTCCTCTTGTGATTGATTTCCAGTTTCATTTAATTGTGGTAATGGAAGATATGTACTATTATTTTAGATTTTTTGAATTTTTTAAGACTTGTCTTATGGCTTAACATATGGTCTATTCTTGAGAATGATCCGTGTGCTGAAGAGAAGAATGTGTATTCTGCAGCTCTTGGATTCAATGCTCTTTAAGTGTCTATTAAGTCCATCTGGACTACAGTGCAGATTAAGTTTGATGTTTCTTTTTTGATTTTCTACCAGGTTGATCTGTCCAATGCTGAGAGCAGGTTGTCAGGGTCTCCAGCTACTACTGTACTGGCAGATCTTTCTCTTTAGATCCAATAATATTTGCTTTATATATTTGGGTGCTCCAGTGTAGGGTACATGCATGTTTACAATTGTTATTTCCTCTAGCTGAAATGACCACTTTATCATTACATAATGACATTTTTGTCTCTTGTTACAGTTTTTGTTTTGAAGTCTATTTTATCTAATATTACTATATCTGCTCTTTTTTGCTTTCCATTTTCATTAAAATAACTTTTGTCATCTCTTTATTTTCAGTCTATGAGTATCTTTATAGGTAAAGTGAGATTCTTGTTGGTGACATGTAGTTGGGTCTTGTTATTTATCCATTCAGTCAGTCTTTCGATTGAAAAGTTTAGTCAATTTATATTCAATGTTATTATCGATAGGTAAGGACTGACTACTGCCATTTCATTCTTTTCTTACAATTTTATAGCCCTTCCTTCCTTCCTTCATCCATCCCCCTTTCCTTTCTTCTCTCCCTCCCTCCCTTCCTCCCTTTCTTCCCTCCCTCCCTTCCTTCCTTCTTTCCTCCCTCCTTCCCTCCCTCCCTCCCTCCCTTCTTTTCTTCCCTCCATTCATTCCCTCCCTTCCTCCCTCCTTCCCTCCCTCCCTCCCTTCCTTCCTCCCTCCCTCCCTCCCTTCCTCCCTTCCTGTTTTCCTTTGTGTAAAGGTGATTTTCTCTGGTAGCATGTTTTAGTTTCTTGATTTTTATTAAAATATTTAAATCTCGTTGTTAAATCTCTTTGGTAGTATTCTGAATTACCTCTCTGTGTGTTATCTTGAAGTTCACAGAACTTCCTAAAAACAGCTGTGTTGAACTCTCTGTCTGAAAGGTCACGCATCTCTCTTACTCCAGGATTGGTCGTGGATTCCTTATTTAGTTCATTTGGTGAGGTCATATTTTCCTGGATGTTCTTGATGCTTGTAGATATTCATCAGTGTCTGGACATTAAAGAGTTAGGTGTTCTAATAATCTCAGTCTGGACTTGTTTGTACCTGTCCTTCTTGAGAAGGCTTTCCAGGTATTCAAAGAATTGAGTGTTGTGATGTAAGTCGTTCGTCATTGCAGCCACATTAGCACTAGGGGGCACTCCAAGCCCAGTAAAGCTGTGATTTTTGTAGCCACGTAGTCCATGCTTGGGTGGACTTGTGTAAGATCCTAGATCACTAGGCAAAGTTTCTCATTCTCTTCCCTCACTTTCCCCCAACAGAAGGAGTCGCTTTCTCTGTGCTGGGCTGCCTACAGTTGGGGGATGGGTGACGCCAGCACTCCCATGGCCACTCCCGCTGACATCTCACCGGGTCACGTTCTCCCCAAGTCCACTGGCTGTGATCCCAGTGGAGCACCAGCACTTGCCCCCAGTTTTCTTGTGACTTGACTATCTTTCAAATTTATTCCAGACCCCAGGTCACGTTACTTAACTGGTGGTGGAGCTAGCTGGAAATCTGGTTCCTACTCCAGGGGTGGAGGATTTTTTTCTGGCCCAGAAATGGTCTAAATACTTGCTCTGTGGGCATCAGCAGAATTCTTTCTTGTGTTGTTCTCCACTGTGACAAAGTGACACTGAGCTCCAATGCAGAGTCCCACAATTACTTGCCGTCCCCCAGGTACACAGATGCTCTCTCTGTGCTGTGCTGCCAAGGGATGGAAGAAGGGTGATGAAGGCAGTGTAAGACTGTCCTTCTTACCCTCTGTGGTGCCTCTTTCCTTAATATGACATTCAAACTAGATGCTGTCATTCCTCTCCTGTATTTTGGTTCTTTTAAGGGTGCTTTCTTGCATAGCTGTTCAATTTGGTGTTCCTGCTGTGGGGAGGATCACTGGAGGATTTTATTTCATCATGCTCCACTTCCTTCTGAATGTGAATCTTTTGAGATACATTTTCACTCATTCCAACACAATATCTATGTAAGCTAATCTTAGAAACTGACTTGTGCATCTCTGCATCATAAATAATTAAATAAATATTCAAAACATAAGGAAGCATATTTAATCACATTACTGTCATTAAACAGAGTAATAACGAATGTTAGTGAAAGTAAATGCAATATAGCAACAATTAAAATTACAAGGTATTTATTCATCTTTTGTTGGAGTCTTCTAAAATGTACATTTAATATAACATTTATAATGTGTATAATATTATAGGTGGTATATAATGTATACTATTTACTTATAAATAAATATCATGATTAACTGCTATAATTTTTTGAACTTATGGGGTATAAAGTATATCTTCTAATATAAAAAAGATAAAAAAGGGAGGGAGTTGGTAAAGAATATTTTCTTTAGGTTTTACACACACTAACATGATCTTTAGATCCTGGTCATCCTTCAGTTTTAAAACTATGAATTAGGAAAATCCTGACTATATAACCTGGCAGGTTAAATTCTGTGGCTGCCCCAGAAACAGGCATTGTGAGGTTATTCCTGAATCTTGACATGACCTAACACTGACAACTGTCAGTGAGAGAGCATAGCAGAAGAATGGCTCTTAGAATTGAATTCTTTGATTTACCTGGAGAGGACTCCTAATGAGCCAAAAAAAAAAAAAAAAAAAAAAAAGTCTTACATTACATAAGCTTTTATATAAATTGAAGTTATATATGTGTATGTATGTATGTGTGTGTGTGTGTGCGTGTGTGTGTGTGTGGTGTGTGTATAACTTTGTGGAAAGAAAGAAGTTAATAAGAGTTATCTTATTTAAATAACACGGCATATTATACTGCACACTTGTGTTATGGAGGATGGATTAAATGTCTAAAATTTCTTGTCCACTTAGTGTGGATCTACTTTTAACAATTACTCAGTTACTCATGGGAGCTCAGCAAAAATCCATACCACCATAAAAGAACATATTTTAGATTTTCTAAGTGGCAAATATATTTTTTAAAAATCAAGAAATAATATGGAAAATCATATGCTAAGAATTGCAGATGGAGAAGCAGCCTCATCACTTATCTCTCCATTTCCCACGTGTCCGTTTTCCTTTGAACCACAACCATTTTTAGATAATTCAGCATGTCCTTGGTGCTGTTCACAAACCCAAAGGCTAAGGATCCTCAGTGGACTAGTGAGTCAAACACTTCACGGCAGCCTCGAGAATCTGAGGCTCTTTCCGACAATCTTAGTGTTACTTTCGTTGATTCTCCTTGATCTCATGTTTATTGATTCCATTAAAGCACATACTGTTTGCCATTCTTGACTATGGGATAGAGTACAGTGAATGCTACCTACTATGTTCTGACATTCAGGTCATTCCAATTTGTTGAGAAAGCAACAAATTTACGCTAACGGTATTCCTCTACATGTTACATTTAACAGTTTTTATTTTATAAGAAAATAGTATTAGGTTACATAATTCTCAGTCTGAATTTTCTCTCTCGAAGTATATTTATGATCTATTTCCATGGTTAAAAATACATTTCACAGTATCGTATTGCATCTGTTAATTTAAAAGACGAATATTTTTTCTCTCTCCAATAAATGACTTTAAAAATGGGAAAAATCACACCAAACCAGAAAAAAAGTCAGTTTAATACTACACAAAATAAAGATTGCTGTAGAATATCATAACAGATAGCTTTAAATCCATTTGTTATTAAGGAAAACAAATTTGATCAGTTGAAATGTATTATATCCTTTGTACATGGCAGGTATAGATAAATGATTTATTAATTTGAGTGAGATTCAATAATACAGCTTCATGAAGCATCTGGTCCTCCTCCTGACTAAACCTATTTATTAGAGGTACAGACAGTATGACATGGTTACCAAAACAGTGGTTCCAGCATCAGACTGTCTGGCTTTGGATTTCAGGGGTGATATGAGGCAATTTACCAAGTATCATTATGAAATTTAATGAAATTATATACAGAATATGATTGGTACATAGTAGCATGCATTAAAAGACAGTTCTTATCATTAATTTGGATTTGGTGTTACTAGAAAGTTCTTTCTTGCGACAAGTTGAAAACCTTCTACCTGTGTTCCCCAGCTTTCGTTCCTTGTTCAGTCTTCTGTGTGAACCTATATAATGGGATTTCTGGAATATTTGAAGAAATTATCTCCATCCACTCATTCACATCAATCTCCCTTTCAGTCCTGCAGTAGTAGCTCTAATAACTATTAACTAGAGTTTATTTTCCCAGGATGTGATATCATGGGAAATGTATCTCAGAGACTTAATGTATTACTTGATCGCAAGTCATTCATATGTCAGGGTTATTTGTTTGCATGACTCTTTACAGTAGGCCCCATGACAGGATAGGAAGGTAGAAGGGCTACATCCGTAGTTTGGACATTAGTCCTGAAGGGTGGTCCTCCTTTTAACTACATGGAATTTCTCCGTGCTTTATGTTTAGCCCAAGCCCCACCGTTCTGTGCTACTGCATTTTGGATCTTGGCTTCATTTTGAAAGTTGGGCTGCACTGTCAAATATTATGATTAATTCTTTCTGAATTTTGACAGGCTATCAAATCCAATCATAATAAGAATGTGCAGGATTATGCTACCTGCCCCCTTTTCATTGCCATATAGATGACAAAATTGAAAGGAAGAGTTAGAATTTGAAATTGTCAGGTCAAACAATTTGATCTTGCATTTGGGGGTCCTGTAGATATAGTTTGTTTCTCCAGCTCACACTGGCATCTGAGGCAAGGTTGCTTCCCTCATTCCCGGAAGTGTCCACCTATGATAGCTCTGCCTATTCTGCTTGTACTCTAAGGACGCAGCACTTTAGAGGCATGGGTACTGCTGTGGCTCTCTACTCATCTCTGGAAAATCTTAATTATTTCTAGAATGTTATTCTTTAAGTGGTGTGTGTGTGTGTGTGTTGCTTTTCATTAGCTCCATAGAAAAGTTTGTTTCTTATTTTGTCCAAGTTTATCTTACTGTCTTTTTGCATCCTAACTGGAAACAGAAGAATTTCTTTTTCTTTTTCTTTGCTTTTCTTTTTTTCTTTTCTCTTCTTTTCTTCCCTCTCCCTTTCCCTTTCCTTTCCTTTCTCTCCTCTCTCTTCTTCTCTTTTTTGAGACAAAGTCTTACTCTGTTGCCCAGGATGAAGTGCAGTGGTGCAATCATGGCTCTCTGCAGCCTCAACACCCTGGATAAAAGTGATCCTCCCACCTCAGCCTCCTGAGTTCCTGAGACATGGTGGTTCACCAGGAGTGGTGGTGCATGCAGACCACCACACCTGGCGAATTTTTGCATTTTTTGTAAAGACGGGATTCCACCACGTTTCCCAGGCTGGTCTAGAACTCCTGTGCTCAAGGAATCTGCCTGCTTTGGCCTCCCAAAGTGCTTGGATTACAGTTCTGAGCCTTTGCTCCTGGCCAGAAGATATTCTTTCATATAAAGGAAAAGAAGTTTTTTCAGAGAAGTGGTGTTCTATCTCTACTGTGGGTACATTTTATGTTTATGGGAAATAAATAATAATTCAGAGTGGAATCTTCATTTAAAGAATATTAAGGCACCAATCAATTGTGTAATTCCTCATTTAAACCGAGTTGCAAAAGTGACTTTGCAAACCTATTGCTCTTTTCCAAAACATGAAAAGAATCATTACTAACTAAAAATAGTTTTAAAATGATCTCATGATTTTTAGGTCACCATGTGAGGTTTTGCTGATGCTTTCAGTGAGATAACTAACTAGGTGAATATACATCACGACTGGGTAAACCAAAACCTGGAATTCCTCTCTGAATTTGTATAGATAACCTTTGATACTGCTTGGTTATTTTAACAGTGTAAATGTTTACTGATATGATATAGTTTCTTATAACCAAAATTTGGGTTCACATTCTTGAAGAAAACTCTTCTTGGACCTTACCTTAGGAGAAGTTAGTTAATATTTGGATTATCTAAAGTGTCCTAATCAGAGACAATCTAAGGGTGGTTTGATAACCTTTGAACACTAATCAGAAGTTCTCACTCCAGAGGCTTTAATGTAACTACTTGTAATTAACCCTCATTGATTGTTAATTAGCACAGTAAATGCTTAAGAAAATTGTCTTGGTCCATTTGGGGATGCCATAAAAAATACCATGGACTGGGTGGCTTATAAACAACTGAAATTTATTTCTCACAGTTCTAGAAGTTGGGAAGTTTAAGATCGAAGCACCAATAGATTTGATGTCTGATGAGGACCAACTCCTGATATATAGATGGTTGTTTTCTTGCCTTGTCTTCGCTTGGCAGAAGCAGGGAACTCTGGTGTCTTCAGACTCTTATGAGGGCACTGATTGACAGAGCAGGAGTATCACCATCTTGAACAAGCCCTGTCATTTTAAAATTCACCTCAATCAAACACCATCTAAATCCAAATGGTATCAGCCTAATGGCTAAGGTCAACATGACCGTAAACCACAAATAGCATCTCCAGTCAGAAACATTCAAAATTCCTCCCTGACCAGAGACATGCTAACCCTGAGATAACTCCCCTCCGGCCGGAAAGATGTCAGCCCTAAGATAACCACCCCTCTGCCCAGAGACATTCAAACCTTGCCATACAACTTCTCTCACACATAGAAACATTCCAAGCTTGTAATAAGCCCCCTCACCCTAAAACCAACATATACTCTTAGTCTGTAAAAGCAAGCCCTCCTGACTAAAATCAACCAGAAGCCCCTCTTTTTTTTTTCTCTAAAATCAACCTGTATTTGACTGTTAAGCCACATTTCATGTTTCTTTCCTCTTTAACTCTTACACTGATCCCAAACTAATCACTGCCAGATCTTACTACCTGATACCATCACACTGGGGGATTAGGTTCAACATATGTCAATGATTTTCACTGATGAAATGAAAAGTGTTCAATTTATGTGAAACGACTAGAATTATTGTACCACCCTTTCCAACCGTTCATGAATGAGGAATAAGAATCTAGTAAGTCAAGTAGCCTATATCTTTCCAAATAGCCTGGTAAAATTGTGGATGACATGTGGTCTTCTGAAGGTTTCTTTCACTTGGCTCCATCTAGAAGATCAGTGGAATTTTGTCCCTACAATATTATAGTATCTGCTTGGCTGTATTCCTTGTTGCTGAATTGATAAATAATAATCTTATGTATTGATGCCAACCCTGTGCTTATTTTTAGTTAATAAAATAGTAATAGAAAATGCTGAAAATAATCCTTTGAATAATAATTTTAGTTAATAAAAGGAGCGGTTGTAAGTATATAAAGTGTTGTAGTTGACATGGCAAATGAATGTTCAGGATAAATGAAGTAAAACGAAGAGTGGGCACTTCTAAATGACTATGAAAGCATTGATGAGGAAATTCATAGAGAACCTGTGGTTTGGATTAAGCTTTAAAGATGCGTAAGTAGTCAGTGAAGGAACAGTAGTACAGGACTGGCTATGGTAACAGAACAGGAGAGAGACTGTTATTTTCATGGAACTGAAAGTAATGCAGTGTGACTGAAGAGTTGTCTTCACATGACATGCTTTGTCATCTTGTGAAGAACTTCGGTTTTATTTTCAATCATTGCAAAGTAATGAAAAGGTTTTATGCAAGGCAATAGATTGAATTTATGACTTAGATAGATTATTCTGATAATGGTGGCCTTTCCTGGTAGCAAAAAAGATCAGCTAAAAGATTGAAACAGAGACTGTTAGGTGTTCACTAAACCCATTTTCTCTTCCTCTCAAACACACACTAGATTATATTACAGCCTCTTTTTAAGGTGGACAAAGCCACAGAAATGAGTTCTAGACAGAGGGAAGTAGACAGAAGTGAAATGTGTTATGTCCAAGCCTTCTGCATAAAACCCATCAACATGTAATTCTATATATTCTTTACTTGTAGGAAGCAATATGTAATATGATAAAACCACTAGATGGATGTTGTCTGGGTTGTTCAGTTATTTGAGGGAGAACATCTGTGACATTACAAAACTTATTTGGACACTTTGTGGGTGAAACACAAATTTGTCTTGTGTCAAGCCACTGAGATTTTGAGCTCAATTTCATGTAGCAGATTCCTTTAAATACAACATATTATTATCATTGTAGTTTTGTGAGGGATGACAAGATCCCAAAATATGACAGTGGTTGTGAGGCCAGAAAGAAATGACCATTTACATGATAGGAGACAGAAGTATGGAGGGATGATGACTGATTTAATATGAAGTAAACAGAAGAACAGAGGATTACTTCTAACTTTTCATCTTGGGCAACTGGGAATATGGTAAAATAGTGACAGGAATCACTGGGTGATATAAAGTATTTTTGAAAGCTAGTAACCTACTGCTGTTAGGTGCACCTGTTTGGAAGATTGTTTAACTTGTCTACAACTTTTTATTAGTTCCTATTTTTTGCCCTGTGTTAATGGTAGTGGAGTTTACTTCTTTGCTCCATTGATCTGGGACTTGACCATGTGATTTTCTTGGAGCAGTGAAATCAGGGTAGGAAGTTCCATGTTCCAGTTTCCAGCAGAGGTGTTAATAGAAACCACTCCCCGTGAGTGCTCTTCTTCTCTAACATAAGGACATGATAACCTAGGAATTACTTCCTCCGTCATCCCATAGTTATTATATCTCAAAATAATCAGGAGAAGAGCTGCCACAGCTGACCCTCAGATCACACGAACAAGAAATAAAGATTTGTTCTTGTAAGTTACGTGAGTTACATAGTGTTGTCACAGACAAATAATTGACCTGTTTGGAATAAGATAGTTTAAGCATCTAATAGAGAGCTGGGAATAATATTCTGGCGAAGAAGCTGGAGATACAGATTTTGGTGTTGTAGTAGTTAAAACTTGTTAACATGCGCCAGTTCAGACATTTGGTGTATGTGCTTGGCTGAGGAGCCAATGGGGCGAAGCTACGATCTGTGGGATTATGACTGAACGCCTGTAAGTCAGAATCCCGCCCAGGCGGAACGATACGGCAGCCCCACGGAGCCTCGGATGGCCTCGGATGGCCTCGGATGGCCTCGGATGGCCTCGGATGGCCTCGGATGGCCTCGGATGGCCTCGGATGGCCTCGGATGGCCTCGGATGGCCTCGGATAGCGGGTCCCCAGCCGTCCCCGCCAGCGGGCCGCTCTGCCCTGCGCGGGGCGTGTCCCGCTGCGCGCCGGGACCCGGGTCCGGTGCCGAGTGCCCCTCGTCCTGGGAAACGGTGCGGCGGAAAAGGCGGCCGCCCCCTCGCCCATCACGCAACAGCCTGGCGCTAAACCATTGGTAGACGACCTGCTTCTGGGTTGGGGTTTCCTACATAGCAGAGCAGCTCCCTCGCTGCGATCTATTGAAAGTCAGCCCTCAACACAAGGGTTTGTAAAAAAAAAACAAATAAATAAAAAAAAAATTAAAAAATAAAGAAAAACAAAAAAAATTTAAAATAAAATAAAATAAAATAAAATAAAACTTGTTAACATGAATGAGATAACTAAGGTACCAGAGAAGAGAACTCCCGGGGCGCAAGGAACCTAAGAGCAGCAACAATTGAAGTGTGAGCTGGGAGAATGATTCAGATTGGAGAATGAGAATGAGTAATCATTGTTTACGAAAAGAATCATGACAATGCAATGTAATGAAAATAAAGGAATGGTAGCATCTCACTGAGGGTTTTGTGAGCAGTATTAAACATCACAAAAAGTTAAGGTAGAAAATGCTGAAAATAATCCCTTGAATAATAAAAATTAGAAGATATTGGCCGGGCGCGGTGGTTCACGCCTGTAATCCCAGCACTTTGGGAGGCCGAGGCAGATGGATCATGAGGTCAACAGATAGAGGCCATCCTGCTCCACATGGTGAAACCCCGTCTCTACTAAAAATACAGAAATTAGCTGGCATTGGTGGTGCGTGCGTGTAATCCCAGCTACTCGGGAGGCTGAGGCAGCAGAATTGCTTGAACCCAGGAGGCGGAGGTTTCAATGAGCTGAGATCGGGCCACTGCACTCCAGCCTGGGTAACAAGAGCGAAACTCCGTCTCAAAAAAAAAAATAATAAAAAAGAAGAAGATATTGCTGAAAGTCGCACATTGTGATACCATTTCCAATAGACTTAATACAGTCCGTACATTTGTTAATGCTTATTTTACTAGTGCTTGTTGAATGAATTTTTAAAAATATCATTTTATTTTAGGTTCCAGGATACATGTGAAGAATGTTTAGTTTTGTTACATAGGTAAATGTGTACCATGGTGGTTTGCTGCACCTATCAACCCATCACCTAGTTATTAAGCCCCACGTGCTTCAGCTATTAAATGAATACATTTGTTCACTGCATTTACATGCAAAAACAATCCTGGCATTTATTCAGCATTTATTACAGTTAAACTTCTATATTATGTGAACCCAAAATACTATTGTGTGCCTCAAAAAATTACTGCTTTACTTTTAATTGCATAAAATAATGACTTATTAAAATTACATGTTAGATAATGAATTCAATGATTTTTAAGGAAATTTAATGCTTAAAGAGAAAAAATATCTTTTGGCTTTTATTTCAATTAAAAATGGCTCTAATTTGGAAGATTTCACTCACTTAGAAAAATCTTTTAAAAGGCCTTTTAAAAATGTCAGTAAATCTTGTTGACAGCATTAAAATGGTAGGTATGTGCTCTTTGAGCTTATTGAAATATAAAAACAAGCTCTTTCAGAGCTCTAAGGAAAAACTGCAACACTTGATACATAATGGGCTTGATTGATTACCTTCTAGGAACCAGAGATTCACAAGCTTTTATGAATCATATCATGGATCAAGTATACCGTCATCAGGAAACTTTTATGACTGCTAGTTTCTTTAGGGAATTTCTACACGTTTTTTTCAGATGGAGTCCTGCTATGTTACCCAGGCTGCTATCAAACTCCTGGGCTCAAGCCAACCTTCCACCTCAGCCTTGTGAGTAGTTGGGCTTACAGGCACACATCATCATGCTTGGGTTTTAGAGAATTTACTTGATTATAAATACTGGATATTTTGTTTAACAATTTGCTGCCTAAAAGCTTCTGCAATTTCAAATTTTGTCATGTTGAAAAGCTTTCAGGAAGCATGGCAGAAAAGATTATTGGTATTTAATTTACTGAACTGGAAAACACAACAATGGTTTTTATGCTCTAGAAAGATATTATGAACAATATTTCTGCAAATATTTTATATTTATATTGCTGTTCTGGTGTTCCCAAACACTAAATATTTCTAAATACAGGGTCAATAGTGTTATCTCTTATGGACTCAATCTGAATATAATAATTATGAAATGACCGTGTGTTTTGAAGACAAACACTTAGTGATAAATTACAAAAGCTTGCTAAGCATATTTCTGAGGCACCCAGGAGATTATCTTGTCACGCTGAAGATTTTGGCCTAACTAAAGATAGTATTTTTCTTTCAGGGAAATCAGAGCTCCTGTAAACAAACTCTAACTCATAAAACCCAGGAAAGCTGAGCTAGCTCTGAATTGACCTTGACAGAAGACTGCAGAGTACTCAGTTTCTCCGTTGAAGTAATTACCTTGTGGTATCTTGCATTGGACATCAAGAGTAGAGTCCTCCATTTGGACTAATTGATGCTTTCTTTTCCCATTGTTTGATACTGATACCCACAAATTATAGAATGCGTGCCACTAGTATACAATTTCTGCATACCCACGCACTTCTGCTCCTACCAGTCTTACCACAAGTCAACCCTGTTAGCAATTAAACCTATTATGCTGGTTGAATTGCTCTTGTAATTATGTAATGTAAATCTTTCCAGAAGTGGTAAAATATGAATTGGGAAAAAATTCTGACAACCATGAAAATTAAGTTCAATATTTTGGGAGACAATAAATACTTTCAATATAGGTGTGCATTAGATGACTCTGAAATAACAGAAGGAAAGTCATGAAAACTTTGAAATCCAATGGGAGATCCTGTGGGATCAAGTTGCCTTTAAAGGTCTCTACGTCTTTATTCTACTTTCAGAAGCCATAAACTAGAAATCTTAGATAATACATTAGGAGTGTGGTTGATGCAAGTAAGACAGAGTCTGCTCTTGGATGTTTACCCAAAGAAAGGTCATGGACCTGACAACCAAATGATTGTAAATAAATGTAATAAAAACGCAGGCATATCTCTCTTTTGTGAATAGTTATTTTAAGTAATTTTCCATTTACCAGTCTACTTCATACTTCTCTCTCACTGGGTCAGAAGGCTTTGTGGTATTGCCCAGATTTGCTGAATCTTCCCTTGCCAGCATGCTAAGACCCTTATCTTAGATTTTTGACTCAGTAATTGTTTGTCCCATTAGGACTTGATGCTTGTGATAATTTATGTGAATGTGACAAGCCTAGGAGTATCCCCACCCATCACAGCAGATAAAACAGACCTAAGCCTAAACGAGGATTTCATCTTCTAAGACAAAGCAGATAGGGCTTGAGGACCACTTGAAGCAAGGAATCTCCCAGAACCTGGCATCTAACAGTGCTAAACGTTTGTTGAAATGAATATCCCTAAATATCCCAGCTGGGCACTGGTTAGGCTCATAATTCATTTTTCTTTGGAAATCGGATTGTTTCTATAATTTTCCATCCAATCTTAAGCTGTTGTATGAATTTATTTTTTCCTTATTTCCCCTTCCTGTTACAGATTAAACAAACATTGGCAAATTCCAAGCATTATCTCTACATATGAATTGACTTAATTATCTATGTGTAATTTATAAATGTTACTATTGATCTTATGATAACTGTATAGCAAGTGAATGAGTGTTCTACTCAATAACAATACCACATTTAAAATCAAAAGAGCATTTTCAGGTCACAAGTATGTCATTCTCCATCTGCATGATGCTAATGAATTAATTTGATCTTTTTTTCAGGCTTTTTTTCCCCCTCATTTGTAAAATATCAGTGATCTCATGCTAATAAGTTATACATTTTGTATGTTTTAACACACTAAGGTGACTTATCATCATTGCAGCTACTATCCATTGTTGCTTTGACTTAGATTGCTATTTTGACATAAAAATAACTATTGTGTCCCGTTGAAGCTACTGTTTAAAGAATTTTATAATATCCTTCTATAGAAGATGTACATCTCTTTACTTTTTAATAATATAACTTGAATGCTAATCAAAATATTTTCCAAGTGTAGATTAACACAAAGGCAATTTTCCTATTTCAACTGCATAGCCCCATAAGGGTACTTCTTCCCTATAACTGTTTTTAACAATTCAGGCTTTCAGTGTGAACTGGAGTACTGGATAGAGTGTCAGGTTCTTGGTTTCTATTTCTGCCACTGTAGCCAGTTTGCTATTCTTTGGGGACAAGTCATTTAACTTCTTTTTATTTTAGTTTTATCAACTGTAAATTCGTATAAAAATGACTTGTAGGATAGAATATCTGCAAAGCTATATTTATTGAGGCAAATGTGACTTTTAAAAATTATAAATAGAAAAGAAGGAAAACTTTATTGTAAGTGAATGGTTGAGTGATATAAATTGCATACTTTATAATCTAATGCAAAAATACCTGATATAGATAGAATCAGTATCAATCATTAATTTTCATTTTTTGTCAAAGAAAATAAATGGGATAACTTTATTTTTCTCTTAAGGATATTTTAAAAACAACAAAAAGGCAAAGAGGCATAGTACTTTCCCCCCCTTTTTAAAAATAGAACAATTGTAAAGACCCTCGGGAAGTAGTGAGAATCACTGTGTGACACCCAGTGTTCCGGCAGTGCTTGGCTGATGGCCTTCAGTCCTGTCTTGTTAAAACTGAGAAGAGCAGAAATTAGGATAGGAGATATCTAATTCCATTTCTTCCCTAAGGTTCCTCAAATCTTTGAAAACTTAGCATGTCCTTACCATTCTTCCTGAGGATGTTTTTTCTTGCTTATTCTTAGAATTAAAGTAAGCCTAAGGATACAACTCCTGTAGAATGGAAACAAAGTAGACATCTCTGGAAAACAAGATTTAATGAATCAGATGTGCTGGTACTTTCTATCAATATTGATCACATTTTGATTTTTATAATTTCTAACTCACTTTAAGGACAGACACACAGTTTATAGCCCCCACAACTTAAATTGCCAACTTGGCCTAAATTCTTAATATATTTTATTTCCTATTTCTTAATATATTTTATTAATATAAAATGTATTAATTATTAATATATTTTATTTCCTATTTCTAACTGCTGAGAAAATAGTGCTTTTGTCAAATCTTAGCTTGTTAGAAATAAACCCTGTGAGAATTTAAAAGTGCATTTTCAGTGCAGAGCAGTGGCGTACTGCTTATTTCTTTTCCAAACCATTTTTGGTTCCCAAATTCTCTGGGAAACTGGAGTAGCCAAGATTTATGTCAGAGATGAAAAGATTCCCAAATTAGTTCTGGGTCTCTAGAGGGCAAAGGACCTATTATTATGTCTTATCAGGCAAACATCTAAAGGTTAGTGCTTTACATTTTAAAAACTAATAAAAAGAAATCCCTCTTTTTAAGAAGTGAAAATTCTGACACTAACCTGACTGTCTATCAAAAAGAGAAGAAAAGAACGGAAAAGGAAGATATCTAGGAGAGAGAATGAAAGACAGAGTTTGTTGATTAAAGTGAAATATAAGCTCAGAGTTTAGTTGAAACAAGAAAGGATTTATTCCTCTTAAGCTTTCCTCAAACTACATTGTCTAACCTAAGTGTCCATCCCACCTGTATGAATGAAGAGTATTGACAATTATTTACTCTCTGATTGAATCACTGATGCTTTTATTCAATAGATATCAAAATTCATTAGGAACATCTTTCTAAAAGCAGCAGGAGTTCTGTTCTAGGGAGTTTCTGAACCCAGAAATGACATCAAGACTTTCTTTTTCCAAATTGGTGAAGAGAATCACACATTTTTCTCTAGTAAGTCGAATTGCAGACACGTCTATTCAAATCTCATTTACACAGCCTTTCAGATACAAGCATATGTTCTCCTACAAGTAGGTTAGGTGAGCCAATTAATTTGGTTATTTAATTTGAGAAACACTTAATGGTGATCAGGAATGCGTGACTAGAATAGCACAGCATTTTTGACATATTAAATTAACATTCAGTGTGTTACCAGATGGGTTGACAATCTCAGGATATTTTCTCTTCCCTAGGAAATCTGGGACACTAATTCATACTTAATTCATACACAAACACACCACACAGACATTTATAAAACATTATTCATCTTCTAAATAAATAGTGGCAAATGATCAAAACAATTATCATGAGACAGAAGATTTGGTGCTTCAGATAATTATTTTCTGGAAAAGGAGACTTGGACAAATGTAAGAGAGGTAAAAGATAAAGCATTTTTAGGTAAGTGTGGATTCGTGCATTCTAAGCCTCAGATACATGTGTAGTAAGTTTTAAGGTGTAGCAACTTATTAAAAATGGGAAATAAGTTTTAATTTTCCCAAATGACCAGTCAGAACTCCCTTTGTAGAGAAAATACAGAAGAGAACATTAGGAAGATTTTGCTTGCTTCTGTAAAATATAATTTATTGGAACCATTTCAAACAAATTTTTTAAATAAAGGTAATAGAATCATATTCTTCTATCTGAAGGTTCAGTTGTGTTTTTTTAGTTGTAAATTAACTAATTTGCTGTTTCACTCTTGATCCACTAGAATTCTCGTAATGAATTCTTCATAGAGTAGTGGTGTAAGAAGTATATTTGGGTTTAATATAACTTAAAGGAATTTCATCTCATTTTGCAGCTATCTTTGAAGGCTGGACAGTTTGGTATCAGACCTATCTCTGCGTCTCTTCAGACGTCTATCTGTTCTAGGGAATTATCTTAGGGAAAAAAAATCTTAGACGTTGGCCAAAGAGCAGGGAGGAGTGTGTGTTTTGGTTATTTAACCCCCTGCGTATGTTTTCATACTTGTGTAATCAGAGTAATAATAAAATTTACCTACGATAGCTTTGAGACTGAAACAAGATAATGATATTAAAACACCTCTGTATATCATGAATTTAGCATATCATGAATTTAGGTATGTTAATTAACATCACAATTAAAAGAGTTTATTAATATTTAAATACTTGGGTGCCTGCTTTGTAGACACTGGTGTTGTAAAGCTTACCTAGTGTATTCTCCGTAGTCTCATCTCACTACGTATAAGTGATATATAACCTCATCTTCATGCCAAAGAATAATAAAAAATTTTGTATGCTAGAATTTGAAATGCAAGCAAATCTTTCTGGGGGAATTCATGTAGTATTACAGAAGCAAAGTCAATAGTTTGTCTTAGGTAGAGCAACGTCTTGGCTTGACTAAGTAACTCTTAAGAGAAAATCATTACTATTCAAGAGTGATTAATGGGTCTGTAATTGTTATTTATTTTGTTATCTGTTAAAAATAGCTGCATACCATTTGTCCGTAAAATGCTGGTGTTGGTTAGTTCTTGTATTAGTGTTCTATAGAGCGACAGAAGTAATAGGACAGTTATATATATATACGTATATTATAAATAATATATAAAAGGGGAGTTAAATACTAACTCACATGATCACGATGTACCACAATAAGCCATCTCCAAGCTGAGGAACAAGCAAAGCCTGTCTGACTTCCAAAACTGAAGAACTTGGAGTTCTAGGGTAGAAAGCACCCAGCACAGGGGAAAGATGTAGGCTGGGAGGCTAAGCCAGTCTATTCTTTTCATGTTTTTTTTCTTCCAGCTTTATATTCTAGCCACACTGGCAGCTGATTAGATGGTGCCTGCCCAGATTAAGGGTGGGTCTGGTTTCCCAGCCCACTGACTCAAATGTTAATCTCCTCTGGCAACACCCTCACAACATACCCAGTATCAATACTTTGCATCCTTCAATACAATCAAGTTGACACTCGGTATTAACCATCACATTTCTCTTGTTCTATTTTCCTTCAATAGAAGTGTAAGACCTGGTATTTTTTCCTAAAACAAAATTTAAAAATCAAACAATTGCCTTTATTTACATGGAAACTCATATTTCCTTCTGATTACAGATAAGCATTCCTCACTTTTTGTTACAATCTAACTAACAGATGGAGAAATAAAAATAAATTTCTATGTCTGCTTAAAAGACCCTATATCTACTTTCTTTTTCATTGAGATAGGGCCACTGTTCCTATCTTGTTCAGAGCATGTTTGTAATAAGACACATTCCAAAATGGAAGAACTCTGGGCAAGAAGTGAATGTCGTAGTAAATACCTGAGCGTTTTTTCACCGTAGCTGCCTTTTACTGTGTGTCACACCACTGTCAAAGAAAACGAAAGCAGTGTTTCTTTCTGTGTTGTAATTTTTTTCTCCTTCTCTCTCACCATTCCCATTCTGGTCTTTTTTTACTTTAACCCGTATCCTTCTGTTCTCTCTTTACTCCTTCCTTGTCCCTTCTCTTCCTGTTTTCAGATGATGGCTCTTATTGTTTAAGTACTGAATGCCACTTTATTTCACTAGTATGCTTCAGAATTGGAATCTGTGAACATGACTTATTTTCTTACACCAATATCTGGGGAAAACCTAAATATGCCTTGATCTCTCATAAAGAGGTGGTATTAAAAAGTGCCTTGCCATGGACTGATTTAAATTTTTGTTCTTTCTTTTTTAACAAAGTGTATACATTATTCAGCCTAATACATCCAAAAGGTTATCATTTCAACATGAAATCAATATAAACATTGTTATTTAGATATTTTACTTCCTTTTTTCCTATTATAAGTTATTTTGTTCTTTTAGTATTTGCGTTTTATCTATACAGAGTTTACTTTCTAATTTAATTTAAGAACTCTGCGATACATTCACTGAAAATTTTGTAGAAATACCTGGTTTTACTCCATAGGACAGTGAATGCCACGTTAGACACACTTGACAGCAGGAAAATACTGAATGATTCTATTGTTAGTTTGAGATCTAACTATTTTATTATATATCAAAAATCTTAATTACTAACATAAAAGCAGCATCTCCAAATGATTATAAAAACAGTGAGTTAAAACTTATGTGGGCCAGAGTTTTAATTCTTGGAGCCAAAGAATGAGGTAAGTAGAGTAATATCTTGTGTATATCAGTTTCCTGTATACAAGACTAAATACTTTTTTTCTGGTATGGAAAAACAATAAATTACCACTAGATTGTGAGGTAGTATATTTAGAAATTCAATGACTCTGACAACAAGATAGTCATTGCACTGACCAAATTACTAACAAATTGAGTCAGTTGGTTAGTTTCCTTAGTAAAGCAGAGACCACGGAAGATATTTTGGCCAGGAAGAAATTAATGTAAAAAAATGGTTATCTATAGAATCTTTGGAGGGATGAAGGGAGTAAAGTTTAGAGAACACTGCCGCTAAATATTCAAGAGATCAAGAAACTACCTAATGCACAGGAAACCACTGCCTATAATCTCAACTGTCTGCAGAACTGAAGAGGGAGAGCACTCAGCACCTGCCATTTATCCTTGCCACTGATGGTCATTGCTGAAAAAGATTAATAATGTCATCCTCTTGTTTGTTTTTCAAATCTCCTGCCAGTGCTTCTCACTGATAGTTTGTAAACTGAGACTCAACTATAGTTTGTAAATTAAGATTCAGCTAGCAAGAGATTCTGATAGTGGCAGCCTCTCCCCTGTGACACAGGTGAGAGTTTAAAGAAGGCAGAGGACATTGCTGATTTGACATTGGAAAATCTTTTTTTGGGGGGGGCGGGCGGGGACGGAGTCTTGTGCTGTTGCCAGGCTGGAGTGCAGTGGCACAATCTCGGCTCACTGCAACCTCCACCTCCTGTGTTCAAGGGATTCTTCCGCCTCAGCCTCCCGAGTAGCTGGGACCACAAGCACATGACACCATGCCCAGCTAATTGTTTTATATTTTTAGTAGAAACGGGGTTTCACCATGTTGGCTAGGATGGTCTTGATCTTTTGACCTCATGATCCACCTGCCTTGGCCTCCCAAAGTGTTGGGATTACAGGCGTCAGCCACCGCACCCAGACAACATTGGATGATCTCATGAGAGTAGTCTTAAAGTATTGGGGTAGAGTAACTAAATCTGGCAGCATTGGACTTTTCTCATG
This sequence comes from Saimiri boliviensis, assembly GCF_048565385.1. Taxonomy (NCBI): domain Eukaryota; kingdom Metazoa; phylum Chordata; class Mammalia; order Primates; family Cebidae; genus Saimiri; species Saimiri boliviensis. The sequence goes on from NC_133451.1 coordinate 126,757,065, forward strand.
ATTTTTCTAAGTATCCTTATCTACTAGACCTATAAGATTTACTGGTTCACAAGGACATTAGTTCCCCTTCCTTTATTTTCTATTTAATAATGGTGAAATACAAAGATTTATGATGACTTAAAAGTGACTGTATTCATGTTAATAACATTTAGGTGTAATTGAAGATAGAATGAGCCAGCAATATTTATGAAATTCTACATAAGCAGGCCAGGGCTTTTAAAAAAATAACTTATTTTAAAATAGCTTAACATTTACAGAAATGAGTATGAAGATAGTACAGAGAGTTTCCATATACCTGCACCCAGTCCCGTTTCCTCTATTGTGAATATCTATTACATGTATGGTATATTTATTGTAATTTATTAATCAATATTGATACACTATTGTTAACTAAGTCTATACTTTATATATTCCTAATTTTTACCGTGTGTGTGTGTGTGTGTGTGTGTGTGTGTGTGTGTGTGTGTGTTTTTCTTCCAGGATCCCATCCAGGCTTCCATATTACATTTAGCTGTCATGTCCGCTTGGCTGTGACAGTTTCTCAGACTGTTCTTGATGATCTTGATATCATCAGGAGTCCTGTTTTGAAGAGTACTGATCAGGTATTTTGTAGACTGTCCCTCAATTGAGATTTCTCTGATGTTTTATTCATACTTAGATTGGGATTATGATCTTTTAGGATGAAGATGGCAGACGTAGAGTTCCATTTTTATCACATCATATAAAGGGTGTTTACTATCGAAAAGACTTAATCACTGTTGATGTAGACTATTATCATTTGGCATACACAGGTTTCTTTACTTAAAGTTACCTTTTTTCCCTTTTTGTTCTGTACTTTTTGGAACGAACTCACTTATGTGTAATCCACATTTGATGAGTGAAAAGTTATGCTCTTCTTCCTTAAGAGTAGATTTTACGTAAATTATTTGAAGTTCTTCTGCATGGGAATTTTGTCTCTTCTTTCTGCTTTATTTAATTAATAAGTAATTTATTTATATCAGTATTCACTCATACTTATTTAACACTGGGTTACAGCCCAATGCTACTTTGTATGTTGTGCTGCTCAAAGTGTACCAGCTTTGGCCCCTGGGAGCTCTTTCAGTTGACTCCTGTGTCACTTTGTCATATTATTATAACTGTGCACTTATTTTATGAGCACTTTATTTTTTTCTAGCACTATGAGAGTTTTAAGATTCCTCTTGTATATTTTCTCCCCAAGTTCTGTGATTAGCCATGTCTCTAATAAGCCCTGGTTTCTTTCAGTAGAGAATGGTATTAAAAACCAAGATGTAGGTGTTAAGTGTGCTCATTGCCACTGGGGTGTCATTGCTTCTAGGCTGTCTCAGTTGACAGATCAAAGAAGTATATATGTATATACTAACCTATGTATATACACATATCTGTAAATATTTTATATGTAACCATCTGTATCAATGTTAAACTAAACATGAATTTATACTGTTATCTATAACTCAAATTCATTACCACATGAATTATTTATCTTCCTCTCCTTGCTTGTTGATCAACTGCCACTCCAAAAGTGAGAAACCTGGTTTTACCATTCACCATCCATTGCTTAATTGCTCAATTCCAGTATACATGTGTAGTGGTATCAGAATTGTTCAGCCACTCATTTCCAAAATGACTTAGGTCAGCATCTTTTCCCCCCACATGCCAGGTTTACTTGGAACATTTATTATATGATAAATACTTATCTATCATATGTGCATAGCTGTGCATCTGTGAAATAAGGAATTGAAAGAATTGTCAGTAGTTAAACATGGTAGAGCAAGGAGGGCTTGTTCATCTTATTCTCATCAGATAATTAAATTTAAAAAAACAAAAAAAATTAGCAAACAAAAACAAGCTCCTTTATTTTCTATATCCTCATTTGTCATGTGATTAATTGCATGCTTGTAGCTTATAATATCTCTTTTATAGAGTAGAGGAAGTATGCTCTCAAAGGCCAAAAATGAGAAAGGAAAGGTTTGATTATATCATTACTGTCATCCATACTGAATAAAAAGAAAAAAGAAAGGCTAACCCAAAGGAGGATAGCTGTGACTATATTTTTTTCTATGATGCTTCATGATGGACAAAACTCTTTTTGCCTGCCCCTGTGGAACATTTCCTAAATCTCTACTCAGACCTTTAAAATGCTTGACCACGAAGTGAAATAATTCATTTCAAAAGTCTGGGATAATAAAGGAGAGGACAGCTGATTATCCCTTATTGTCATCATGAGTAGAAAGTAAAAATATATTGTTGAAAGAGCTCTTCTTACTGAAGTTTTTTCTCAGACTTCCCAACCTTTTATAAAGGGTTGATAAAAACAAATTTGTCTGCCAATTTTTCAGTTTCTTTGTTGAGGGAAGAAGAAAGGTGTCTCCTTGCTTTCTGATTAAAAATCCTCCTAAAATACTTCTCCATTTTTTTCTCTTAAAAATTGTGCTGTACCTGGCATGGTGGCTCACACCTGTAATCCCAGCACTTTGGGAGGCTGACATGGGTGGATCATGATGTAGGAAGTTCAAGACCAGCCTGGCCAAGATGGTGAAATCCCTTCTCTACTAAAAATACAAAAAAATTAGGAGGGCACAGTGCCAGGTGCCTGTAATCCCAGCTACTTGGGAGGCTGAGGTAGGAGAATTGCTGAAACCTGGGTGGCAGTGAGCTGAGATTGTGCCACTGCACTGCAACCTGGGTGATAGATTGAAATTCTGTTTTTTAAAAAAAAATTGTGCTAAATGGTTGTTGGATACTAAGACAAAGAAATCTCAACATGCTGTTTAAGTAAAGTTAAATATGATGTTGGAGATGACATACAGGCATATTTCATAGTCATTGTAAGCATGGTTCTAGACTGCTGTAATAAAGCAAATGTCACAATAAAGTGAGTCACTTCTATTTTTGTTTCCCAAAGCATATAAAATTTGTTTACACTATACTGTAGTCTATTAAGTGTGCAATAGCATTATGTCTAAAAAATTTACACACACCTTACTTAAAAATATTCTGTTGCTAAAAAATACTAATGCTTATCTGAACGTATAGTGAGTAATAATCTCACTGCTGGTGGAAGGTCTTGCTTCCACATTAATGGTTGCTGATTGATTGATCAGGATGATGGTTGCCAAAAGTTGAGATGGCTGTGGCAATTTCTTAAGATCAAACAATAAAGTTAGCTGCATCCTTTAAATTTTTTTCATAAAATATCTTTTTCTGTAGCATGCAATGCTGCTTGATAGCATTTAACCCACAGTAGAACTTTCAAAAATTGGAGTCAATTCTTTCAAACCTTGCCACTGCTTTATCAACTACATTTATGTAATATTCTAAATATTTTCTTGTAATTTCATAGCATCTTCCTCAAGAGTAGATTACATCTCAGTAAACCACTTTCTTTGTTCATCCATAAGAAACAACTCCTCATCTGTTCAAGTTTGATTATGAGACTGCAGCAATTCAATCACACTGTCAGGTTCCAATTCTAACTCTAGTTTTCTTGGTATTTCCTCCATATCAGCAATTACTTTCTTCACGGAAGTCTTGAACCTCTCAATGACATCCATGAAGGTTGACTCAACTTTTTTTAAACTTCTGTTAATGTTATTTTGACTCCTCTACTGAACCACAGATGTTCTTAATGGCATCTAGAATAGTGAATTACTTCCAGCAGTTTTTCAATTTACTATCTATGGCAGATATATAGTCTTATACAAAGTTATTTCTTAAATAATAAAACTCAAAATCAACCTTGTTCATTGGCCTATGAGCTGCAGAATGGATGTTGTGTTAACAGGTATGAGAATAAGATTAATTTCTTTGTATATCTCCATCAGAGCTCTTGGGTGACCAGGAGCATGGTCAATGAGCCCTAATATTTTGAAAGAAATCTTTTTCTTTTAACAGTAGGCTTAAAATATTCAATAAATCATGCTGTAAACAGATGTGCTGTCTTCCAAGCTTTGTTGTTCCATTTATAGAGCACAGGCAGAGTAGATGTTGCATAATTCTTAAGGGCCAAAGATTTTTGAAATGGTAAATGAGCTTCAGCTCAAAGTCGTGAGCTGCATTAGCGCCTAAGGTTGGGGCCCAGAATTCTCTACAGGTAATTCTGACGAACACTGAAGCTTAGAACCACAGAATGAAAGCTGTGGCAGCCCACTAGTGATTCACCATGCTGAGCAAATGGGAAAATAGAAGCAGCAGTCCTGAGAACACCAGTGTTTATAACGTAGACTCCTGGTAAGCACAGGTAGCTCCCTTCCTTCCCTATGACAGAGTACTTGCATGAAATAGGAATAGGTATTGTCAGTGGCCGTTTAGTGAAGCTGATCTGGCATCTGCTTCCACCCACCCTGATCCTTAGTTAAACCTGAGAGCAGGGAGAAAGAAGAGAACCGACTCTCATTGTCTTTCTCTATGTCTTTATTTTTCTAGTGTGTTATGGGTTGAATTATATCCCCCTGAAAAGGCTGTTGAATCCCTAATCCCAAGTATCTCAGAATGTGACCTTATTTGAAAATAAGTTCTCTACAAAGGTATCGAGTTAAAGTGAAGTCATTAGGATGGGTCCTAATCCAATATAACTGGTTCCTTTATGGAAAAAAGGAGTTATTTGGACATAGAGACACACACACATAAATGAAAGACTTGAAATCCCACAGGCAGAAGATGACCTTGTGACTGGAGTGATGCTTCTATAAGCCAGAAATGTGCCAACAAGAATTGCTAATAAGAAGCAGAAACTAGAAGCCAGGAAAGACACTCTTCCAGAGCCTTCACAGATGACATGGTTCTGCCGACATCGTGATTTCAGATTGCTAGCTTCCAGAACTATGAGACAATAAATTTCTGTCAAATTAAGCAACCCAGTTTTTGGTATTTTGTTATTAGTCCTAGGACATGAATACACTGCTCTACATCTTCTAAGTCAGTGTATACAGGAATACCCTGACACTGACTTCCCCCAGTCATTTGAAATACTACATGATTAGAAGAGAAAAAAAGATAACTCACAAAAACCTACAGCCTAACACTGCTGGGGCAGTGGGTGAAGAAGCCTTTTTGGAGGGGAGGCAGTTGACCTTCAAGGAGAGGTCAACTTCTTGATGCAAGCTCTGGGACACAGAGCTTGATGAAGTGTGCACATATAAAATATTCAACTGTTCTAAATATATGTTTTGTTATTACACATTTTGTATTGCTTGAAAAATAACATGTAGACCTTCCCAAGAGAACATAGTCTGGGACTGTGCAGCGTTCAGGAATCAGGAGTGCATTATAAATCACATCTCTTATTGCCACAAGCTGCAGAGGAGGGTGGGGAGGCAGATAACATAACGATGTGGAGCCAGACTGTTAGAAAAGAGCCAAAGAAAGTGAATTAATTCATATTAAGTTTAGTTTTTCAAATCAAACTGCAGGAAAAAAGCAACCATAGGAAAATTGGGCTCGGTTGCTGCAACATTTATTCCCTTGATTTCAAACTATAGCTTAACATTGCAGTAAGGACTTTGAATGAAATCCTGTTTTATCTGCTGTAATAACATAAACATTCATTAATTAAAACGATAGAGATTAAATGTGACCAATAAAACATTACAGCTGTAAAATGCCTAAGTCCAAGACACACTCTAGTGGCAGGTTTTAGGGCTGATTTAGAAAGACTGGCTTCAGCTGGGGACTGCAAGAAAGCTGTGCTGCAGTCTTCACTAAGTCATCAGAGAGAGAGAGACAGAGATTGAGCTGTTCTTGTAAGCAGAAAGAAAGCTGTCTCTCTAATGGGGCTAACTCTTTGGAATTCAGAGTGGTATTCAAAATGGAGGGTCCCTTCTTAGCCTGCTGCAAGATGCAACAAACTGCAAAAGGAGATAGAAGAGAAGTGAAACTTCCAAATGCCACTGATAAAGGAAAAATTGAAGCTCATCTACCCACAGCTCTCCTTCATCTCTTTTAGCTAATTCACTAATTAATTAGATAACTCATTCAACAAATATTTCCAGTGTCTATTCTTCATTAGCATGTGGGAGCTCATAAATATAGTGATGAAAAAGATTGAACAAAATTTCATCAGTTGAACTTGTATTCCAGCAAATCATAAACAAAATCAGTTTACCCTTCATCCCTTCTCTTGTCCCTCAAATATGCTCATGTTTTGCTGAAGAAAACTGCCAACTGAGGATTGAAAAGACATTACATGTTTTTGTTTTTGGAGACACAAAACATCACAGTGAGGCAATTAGGAGTCACAGCTATAAAAAAGAAATTCTGCCTTATAGAAGAGCCATTTCTAAATCCTGTCCCCATCTATCTCTCTTTTTTATGGCATTTGCCTCATTTTATGACATTTGATTGCCTTTTTTATGGCACTGAAAACTGCAGATGCTTTTCCAGGATATTACAATATTCAAAAGACAGCCCTCAAAGATGATTGAATTTTCAATTGGTTAGAATTCAAAATATATTCAGTTTAACCTTCAAATAACCTCTTTTTCACAGAAAAAGAAGCTATTAAATACCTAGGTCATTTTGCTTGTAAAAGACTGTAACAGACTCTAAAAACCAGTAGTTATTAAAGATGTAGATGGCTTCTGCATGTCTAATTGATATGTATGTACTGTAGTCACATGCCTGAGAAGCCATTTTTTTTTCAGATGACATTACTCTCTGATGTGGTTTGACTGTGTCCCCATTTAAATGTCATCTAAAATTGTAGCCATAATCCCCATGTGTCATAGGAGAGACCTGGTGGGAGGTAATTGAATCATGGGGGTGGGTTTTCCTGTGATCCTCTCATGATAGTAAATAAGCCTCACAAGATCTGATGGTTTTATAAATGGCAGTTCCCCCACTCACCCTCTCTCACCTGCTGCCATGTAAGATGTGCCTTTGCTCCTCCTTGACCTTTTACCATGATTATGAGGCCTCCTGAGCCATGTGGAACTGCGAGTTAATTATACCTCCTTTCCTTTATAAATTGCCCAGTCTTGGGTATATCTTTATTAGCAGCATGAGAACAGACTAATATAGTACATTGGTAGTGGCCGAGTGGTGTGCTGCTGTAAAGATACCTGAAAAAGTGGAAGTGACTTTGAAACTGGGTAACAGGCAGAGGTTGGAACAGTTTGGAAGGCTCAGAAGAATACCGAAAAATGTGGGAAAGTTTGGAGCTTCCTAGAGACTTGGAGGGCTCAGAAGACAGGGAGATGTGGGAAAGTTTGGAACTTTCTAGAGACTTGTTGAATGTCTTTGACTGAAATACTGACAGTGATATGAATAGTAGAGTGCAGGTGGAGGTGGTTCAGACAGAGATGAGGATCTTGTTGGGAAATGGAGTGAAGGTCACATTTGCTATACTTTCACAAAGAGACTGGTGGCATTTTACCTCTATGCTAGAGATCTGCAGAAATTTGGACCTAAGAGAGATGATTTAAGGTATGTGGCAGAATAAATTTCTAAGTAGCAAAGCATTCAAGAGGTGACTTGGGCACTCTTAAAAGCATTCAGTTTTATTCATTCACAATGATTTCACAATGATATGGATTTGAATTGGAACTTATGTTTGCATAAAAGTTCAGAAAATTTGCAACCTGATGATGCAATAGAAAGGAAAAACCCATTTTTGAAGGAGACATTTAAGCCAGCTGCATACATTTTCATGATTAACAAGGAGCCAAGTTTTCACTGCCAAGACAATGAGGAAAATGTCTTTAGAGCATGTCAGAGGTTTTCATAGCAGCCCCTTTCATTACAAGGCAGGAGGCCTAGGAGGAAAAAATGGTTTAATGGGCTGAGCCTGGGGTGCAGCCTCAAGACTTCGTGTCCCGTGTCCCAGATGTGGATAAAAGGGGCCAAAAAACAACTCAGGTCATTCATTCAGAGGTTGCAAGCCCCAAGTCTTGGTGGCTTCCACATGGTGTTGAGCCTGTGCCTGCACAGAAGTCAAGAATTGAGGTTTGGGAACCTCCTCCTAGATGCCAGAGTATGTATGGAAATGTCTGCATGTTTAGGCAGAGGTGTGCTGCAGGGGCTGAGCTCCCATGAAGAATCTCTGCTAAGGTCATGAAGAAGGAAAATGTGGCATTGGAACTCCCACACAGATGCCTAGTGGAGCTGTGAGAAGAGGGCCACGGTCCTCCAGACCCCAGAATAGCAGATTCACCTACAGCTTTCACCGTGCACCTGGAAAAGGCATAGACACTCAATGCCACCCCATGAAAGCAGCCAGGAGGGGGTCTGTACCCTGGAAATCCATGAGGGTGGAGTTGCCCAAGGCTGAGGGAGCCCACATCTTGCATCAGTGTGACCTGGATGTAAAACACGAAGTCACAGGGGATCATTTTGGAACTTAAGGTTTAATGACTGCCGTATTGGATTTCAGACGTGTATGAGGCCTGTAGCCTCTGTGTTTTTACCAGTTTCTCCCATTTGTAAAAGGTGTATTTACCCAATGCCTGTTCCCCCATTGTATCTAGGAAGTGACTAACTTGCTTTTGATTTTACAGGCACATAGGCAGAAGTGACTTGCCTTATCTCATATGAGACTTTGGACTGTGGACTTTTGAGCTAAGGCTGAAATGAGTTAATACTCTGGGGCACTGTCAGGAAGGCATGATTGGTTTTGAAATGTGAAGACCTGAGATTTGGGAGGGGCCGGGGTGGAATGATATGGTTTGGCTGTGTTCCCACAAAAATTTCATCTTGGATTGTAGCTCCCATAATCTCCATGTGTTTTGGGAGGGAACCAGTGAAAGATAATTGAATCATGGGGGCAGATATTTTCATGCTGTCCTCATAATAATGAATAAGTGTCATGAGACCTGATGGTTTTATAAAGAGCAGTTTCCCTGTACACACTCTCTTGCCTGCCACCATGTAAGACATTCCTTTCTTCCTCCTTTGCCTTCCACCATGATTGAGGTCTCTCCAGCTATGTGGAACTATGAGTCCATTAATCCTCCTTTCTTTTATAAATTGCCCAATTTCAGGTATATCTGAGAATATAGCATGAAAACAGACTAATACACTCCTTATTTTGAATCTTAGCTTTATAAGTGGCCAAGAGGCTATAGTATTATGAATCATTTGAAGAGTACTAACAGGACACTTCATGTTCCAAGGTGAAGTTGTACCGGGGAGGCTTATGGAATCTTCCTGGGAGAAGCAGTAACATAGTTATTTGGAAGTCTTGGCATGTGGAGTGAGTCAGACCTCAGAAAACCAGCACCCACATCTCTTTATAAAGTCAGGCCTATGTGATCCACTCAGTTTTGAAGATGACATTCTATTCTACTACACTCTTTTTAAATTCAGCTACTTATAAAGCCAGGCCTATGTGATCCACTCAGTTTTGAAGATGACATTCTATTCTACTGCACTCTTTTTAAATTCAGCTACTTACAGGTTTCAGATACTTAGAACATTGTCTTCTTTCAATAGAGTGAACATTTGGACATGAGTAGCATTTTTCCAAAAGTTCTGACATTGTTCAAGGTGACTTGTGTATCAAAGTGAATTGGTTCATTTATAATCTGTGTAGCTTTTCAGGGGCCTGTGGTAATTCAGGTGTTGCGGTCCAGAATTCTGGTCCGTTTAGAATCCTCCCTTCCACCCACAGAGTTTGCAGAGCCCTGGAGGCTGACTCCCAGGTGTGGCCAATCCTCCTTGCAACACACATATACCCCTTGTGCTCAAGTGTGATGGGGAAGCATTAGAGCCTCCCACTCTCAGGAGGCCATGGGGTTTCACCAGCATAGACTAATGAGTCAGAATGGACTTTATTTCATAAGACACTGGAAAAAGAGTATGATCCCAATAAATACCGAGCACAAATTTTTTAGCAATTTGGCAGGAAAGGGTGTGAGAACTCATTAAATTGATTAGAAAGAATCAATAAAATGTGACATTTCTTGTTTCTGAACATGTGGTTAGTTGTAAATTTATAGCTAACATGTATTAATTATGATGAAATTACAGAATTGATGACAGAAATATCAAGATAGGGAATGTTTGGCAGAAGAATTAAATGAGACTTTTTTATTTTACATGATGCGACATATGATTAAACAGATTGCTTTATTTTCCTTTATAATTCATCTTGAAATCACAGTGATAGAAGCCAAGGTTTAATTAAACATAATTATTGATATAATAAAGACTTTTCTTCTCTTTATGACTTGTATTTAGATTCTGACACTTCATTTAAAAACAGACTGTCTATAAAATGATTAGTAAAATAATTAAGTAGAAACTATGGTTTTCATATTCTTTTTTAATATTAATGATCATATTTGCTTTTCCATAACTCCATGTCACATACATTTTTACAAAGAGAAAAGGCATCAAGTTGAAAAACAGTGAGAATAAAAGTGAAAGGAAACAAGAAATAGTAAAAATGAAAAAGATTAAAGAATACAAATTACTAATACTATGATACACTTATGTAATTTTTAAAAAATCCAGTTACTTGTAGTTCCTCCAATCACAATCTTGAAGCTAATCTCTACATTTACTCAAATAGATGTCAGTGGGAAATTTTTAGTGACCTGTTGCATCCAGTATATATTTAGGGTTCTCAAATCTTTGCCTTTCCTCTCCAGCATATACGTGTGTGTGCTTATGTGTGCTTGTATGTGTAAAAGCAGAGAATGTTTCAATGTCAATATTCGTTTTTATACCTGCATTAAGTCCTGCTGATGTTTTAAACAATCTTTTGCCTGTCCTACTAATGAAGAGAATTGACTGTAACCTGTAGGCTTAGAGGCCTCTCAAAATCTAAAACTAATTTTGAGTTCAGACAAGAAGAAAATCTCTTGCTCAACCTTCTGAAACTCAGTCAAACCACTCTGATTGCTAAATTGTGAGTTTATTTCATTCTCTAGAGCTTGTCTCCAGCTCTTGCTTTCTCTCTTCCTTGTCTGTTGCTTTGTCTTGGTTTAGTAGACTTCTGAGGACATTTGGAGATACCCATCTAAGCGCTGCACAACTGCACAGGACACACGTCCATGAACCTGGGGGTGGTAGTGTGCTTGACTCGAGCCACCTCTTATTATTTCTCTTTCAGTTCTTCCTCTCTCAAGGTGGTTACTTTATCTATCCAGTGGTTCAAGATTTAAAAATTTTATGTCATTCTTACATTATTTCTTTTTCTCATACTTAGGTGACCCATAAATCTGGTCTTCCCTGAACATTCCCAGTTTATGTCTGTTTCCCCAGCGGAAATGTTGATAGAGTTCTCATTCATTCTTAAATTGTTCTGGTTTTGGTAATAAATAATATGGTCATGTTTGTCTAATTCTTATTCCACGGAGTCCTCTATACAATGCATCTAAAATTCTATTGGCACCACCTTCAAAATATATCCAGTACCCACTCACTTCTTCCCATTTCCAACAAACTGTCATGGTGCAAATTATTACTCCCTCTCACTTGGAGCATGGCAGAAGCCTTCAAGCTGGTTTTCCTGCTTCTATAATCACTTCACTATAGTCTATTCTCCATCCAGGAGCAAGCTTTTGTCACTTCCTCCTCCAACATTTCAATAATTTATCATGTGAGAAATCTGAACATCTCGTAATGCCTTATAAGGCCAGAAGTGACCCTACCTTTTTAATCGCTCCATAATTATATGCTAACCTATTCTTCTTCAGCTGCATTAGAGTTCTTGCTGTTTCGCAGACACATTGAGCACACTCCCATCTTTGTAGCCTTTATTATCCCTACCTAGAGCTCTCTGCCCCTGGCCTTTGTATGTAAAGCTCTGACTTTATTCAGGTATCTCTCCACTTAAAGGTCAATTCATATAAGATACTTTTTTTTTCTTTTTTTGAGAGAGAGAATCTATTGCCCAGGCTGCAGTGCACTGTGGACATATCTCAGTGAACTGTTGACCTCCTGGGCTCCAGCAGCCCTCCCACCTAGGCATCTTGTGTAGCTTGGACTATGGGTGTATGTACCACCTCATGCAGCTACTTAAAAAAATATTTTTATTAGGGTTTTTTTTGCAGAGATGGGGTCACCCTGTTGCCTAAGCTTGAGAGACCTTTGTAACCATGACTTTTTGGGCATCTTCTCTGATTCAGTGCAGGAAATAGATACAATTGTAGGTATATCAAACAGAAAAGAGAATTCAATTTAAAAAGTAGAACCTTATAAAATTATTAGGAGGAAAGAAAATCAGGGGATCACCACTGAATCCCTGGTTTTGCATTATACCACTGTAGAGTTCAGAAAATTGCTGATGGCACCATGACCTTCATGGCAGCTACCATGACTACCTTACCCTCATGAAGCAGGCATTAGACAATAGACACATACTTGTGTCTGCTGAAGTCTGCCAGTTGGTTGCCACCAGTGCAGGAAAATGGTCTCCAGTTCCCTGAATCTTCCACACTTTATGACTGATAGAAACTAAAGCTTGACTAGTAAGCTAGCTGGAAAAGAGCCTGGGAAATATACTCTTTCTTCTTCCAATCCTAACCCGACTAGAGAACATAGCAGGAGATGGGCCAGGTGCAGAGTGCCAGCAGAGAACACATGATCCCCTGGGTCCTGAAGAGTTAATTTTCCAATCTGCTTTATTTTTCTCTAAAGCACTTACCACTATCTAAAATATTTTTTATTTGCTTATTTTCTGTCTTTTCTAATAGAATCTAAAGTTTAAGACAAGAACTAGAAAAATGTCTGTTTGCTCAGAACATGGCACTTGAGAAATAGGTGCTGCATGTCTGAATAAAGAAACCTTTACTCTCTCAGATGGAGAGTCATATTTAAAATTAAGACTAAATATCATTTCTATGTCGTGTAGGAATTAACATCAAAGGATGATTTCATTGGACAGAAAAATAGGAAGTCATTAAGAGTTAAGTTAGTAAATTTAGATCAACAAGATTTTGTGAGAACAAAAGCAAGCAACTAACTGTGTTTTCACAATTATAAATCCAAATTATATTTACCTTTCTTGGAGAAAAAAAAACCAACCGAATTCCTGATACTTGGAAATAGCAGTAACTTTCCATTATTTTTTCCACCTCTCTTTATTCTCCACAGGAGATTGATCTGATTGATGAGTTTGTGAAGGCCCTGGGTATGCTGGCTTAGTTTTTTCTTCTCCTCCTCACATACCTGACTGCTGCCAGGCCAAAGTGAGAAGCCAATTGGGCAAAGCTTTGTCCCTGCAAGGAGTAGCCTGTAATTGTCCAGCTGCTCTGACCATGACAGAAGAGTTAAGTTCAATTCATGTGCAAAGAAATAGATTATTTTGACCTCATGAGTGAAACTAGGTTCTTCAGTAATGACACAGATTATGTTTTATCCTTAGTTGATGTCTGTGTTTACTATAGAGGTTCTCAAACTAAAATACACATTGGAAACAGAGCTTTAAGATACATTAATTCTGAGTCTGTCTCTAGAGATTTTGATTTAATTATTCTGTGGGGCAAATTTGAGAACTGGAATGTTTAAAAGCTCCCCAGGTGCATCTAGTAATCAGCCATAGTTGCCTATGTGAAAGAGTGTTAATTATTATTTTCCAAACCCATGCAACAGATTGAAATTGGTATGAATTTATTGCTTACAGATGTTATAGGTTGAATTGTGTCCCCCCAAATGACATGTTGAAGTCCTAATCCCTGGTACCTATGAATGTGATCTTATTTGGAAATAGATTTTTTTTACAGATGAGGCCATTAAGGTAGGTAATTCAGTATGACTGGTATCTTTTAAGAGAACACACACACATTCAGATAGGGAGAGGAAGAGAGAGAGAGAAAGGGAGAGAAAGAAGAGGATCATGTGAAATCAAGGGAAATATTAGAGTTACATTCTCACAAACTGAGGAATGAATGTCTGAGTCTCCTGGAAGTTGAAAGAGGCAAGACTGGATCCTTCTTGAGAGGCTTTGGAAGGAGCATGGCCCTGCCAGCACCTTGACTTCAGATTTCTAGCATCCAAAACTGTGAGAAGATAAATTTCTGTTGTTTTAAGTCATATAGTTTGTGGTACTTTGCTACAGCAGCCCCAAGAAACTAATACAAGTAACTTGAAAGCAGTTCTTCAAAGTGCGTTTCAGGAAACTCCTGGGCAAGATGGCCTAATAGGAACAGCTCCGGTCTGCAGCTCCTAGCAAGATCAATGCAGAAGGTGGGTGATTTCTGCATTTCCAACTGAGGTAACCAGTTCATCTCATTGGGAGTGGTTAGACAGTGGGTACACCTAACAGAGGGTGAGCAGAAGCAGGGTGGGGTGTTGCCTCATTCCAGAAGTGTAAGGGGTTGGGGAACTCCCTCCCCTAGCCAAGGGAAGCATTGAGGGACCATTCCATGATAGTGCTATCCCACCCAGATACTACACTTTTCCTGAGGTTGTTGCAACCCGCAGACTGGGAGATTCCCTTGGGTGCCTCCAACAACAAGGCCATGCATTTCAAGCACGAAACTGGGCAGCTGTTTGGGCAGACACTGAGTTAGCTGCAGGAGGTTCCCTCCTCCCCCAGTGGTACGTGAAATGCCAGCAAGACAGAACTGTGTACTCTCCTGGAAAGGGATGAAGCCAGGGAGCCAAGTGGTCTTGCTCAGCAGATCCTACCTCCACGGAGCCCAGCAAGCTAAGAGTCACTGGCTTGAAATTTTCACTGCCAGGGCAGCAGTCTGAAGTTGACCTGGGATTCTCCAGCTTAGTGGGGTAAGGGGCGTCCACCATTACTGAGGCTTGAATAGGTGATTTTCCCCTCACAGTGTAAGCAAAGCCAGCGAGAAGTTCCAACTGGGCAGAGCCCACCACAGCACCACAAAGCTGCTGTAGCCAGACTGCCTTTCGAAATTCCTCCTCTTTGGGCAAGGCATCCCTGAAATAAAGGCAGCAGCCCCAGTGAGGGACTTATAGATAAAATTCCCATCTCCCTGGGAAAGACTACCTGGAGGAATGGGCAGCTGTGACTTAAACCTTCCTGCCTGCTGGCTCTGAAGAGAGCAGTGAATCTACGAGCACAGAACTCGAGCTATGATAAGAGAGAGACTGCCTCCTCTAGTGGGTCCCTGACTCCCATGTATCCTGACGGGGAGACATCTCCCAGCAGGGGTCAGCAGACACCTCATACAAGAGAGCTCCAGCTGGCATCTGACAGGTGCCTATCTGGGATGAAGCTTCCAAAGGAAGGAGCAGGTAGCAATCTTTGCAGCTCTACAGCCTCTGCTGGTGATACCCAGGCAAACAGGGTCTGGAGTGGACCCCCAGCAAACTCAAGCAGACCTTCAGAAGAGGGGTCTGACTGCCATCTATCCATCTGACAAAGGGGTAATATCTAGAATCTACAAGGAACTTTAACAAATTTACAAGAAAAAAAACCCATCAAAAAATGGGTGAAGGATATGAACAAACACTTTTCAAAAGAAGACATTTTTGCAGCCAACAAACACATCAAAAAAGCTCATCATCACTAGTCATTAGAGAAATGCAAATCAAACCCATAATGAGATACCAGTTAGAGTGGTGATTATTAAAAAGTTATAAAACAGCAGATGCAGGAGAGGATGTGGAGAAACAGAAACACTTTTACACTGTTGGTGGAAGTGTAAATTAGTTCAACCATTGTGGAAGATAGTGTGGCGATTCCTCAAGGATCTAGAACCAGAAATACCATTTGACCCAACAATCCGATTAATGGATATACACCCAAAGGATTATACATTTATCTATTGTAAAGACACATGGACACATATGTTTATTGCAGCACTGTTCACAATAGCAAAGAATTGGAACTAACCCAAATGTCCATTGATGTTAGACTGGATATAGAAAATGTGACATGTATACACCATGGAATACTATGCAGCCATAAAGAAGGATGAGTTCATGCCCTTTGAAGGGACATGGATGAAGCTTGAAACCATCACTGTCAGCAAACTGACACAGGAAGAGACAACCAAACACTGCATGTTCTCACTTGTAAGTGGGAGTTGAACAATGGGAACATGTGGCACAGGGAGGAGAACATCACACATGGGGACCTGTTGGGGGGTGAGGGCCTGGGGGAGGAATAGCATTAGGAGAAACACCTAATGTAGATGACGGGTTGATGGGTGTAGCCAATCACCATGGCACATGCATAACTACGTAACAAACCTGCATATTCTGCTCAGGTATCCCAGAACTTAAAGTATAATAACAAAAAATGAGTAAGTCCAAAAAAGTGCGTTTTGATTACTAAAACAGGCTTAGAGATCTCATATTCCAAGCATAGACATTGCTGTTCGATATTGCTAAACTCTTCATTAGCTAAAACCCTTTTGTAGCCTTAGATTCAACTATAGTCATTGTTCAGAGTTTGTAGTTTAAGAATCTCCTGGGCTCTCACTTAAGGGATTATCATACACTTCACATCCTGTTAGAAATAATTCTTTCAAGACCATTCAATATGATACATGCCTTAGGTGAGAGCTCAGGGGATTCTGTAACTACAGTATCTAAAGAAAAAGACTTCATAAATAATGCATGCTCTAGTAAGTGCCAATTCATTTTTCCAGGACATTCATTAAGAGTCTAACAAAACTTCTAAATTCTTAAAAACAGTGACCCCTATAAATCTAGGCAGGTTTTATTTTTTGTATTAACACATGTGCCCAAATGTTGCTTTAAAAGATTTTCCTACTATAATTTTTGTATCCAGGCACATGCTTTATGTGTGCTATGTGCTCTTTCTTTACCTATAAGGTGATTGGACCAAGAACAGTCATATGACGACTTGATACAATGACAACCTGCTCATAGATTAGCCTATAAAATATGTGGTATGATCAGTCATCGAAAGATGACCTGAATGTATCAGGTTACCTCTTGAGACAATTTGCACAAAGAATTACAAAATATTGGATCGGTTAGGAACAGGGACAGAAGTTGATCATATTGTAGGAAGAAATCTATGAAGTTTGTGTAAAGCCCAAGTTATGAGGAAGATTACTATGAGTAAGTATTGGAAGAAAGTGTACAGAAAGAAATGAAACAGACCCAATGGTTAAGCAATATCTTCAGAGAAATAATACTGTGTGAGAGAGAAAGAGAGACCACATCATTAAAATACCTCATGAAGTTGGCCTCTGTGACTCTAGTTCTAATTTATATGCAACTTTTGATAGACACTTTTAATGTAATGTAAGTCTCCACTTTAAACCAAAGATCCGAACTAGAACAGTGGTTTATATAAGGCAAGTCATATACTTTAAATGTAATCTACTACTCAAGTTTATATATGAAATGTTAACAAACTTGGGGATTTCTAAAATGTAATTTATTAGCTATGGTAAACTTTGGAGAATCTCTCTCTATTTCCAAGTTATATTGGAATAGTCTCATGCCCAGATCAAAAGGAGAAATGGCGGGTTATGAGGAGGATTCAGTCCACAATGGTATCTGATTGGCTTATTCTATTTTTCAATTAATTAATTAATTAATTTATAGACACATTCTCGCTTTCACCCAGGCTGGAGTGCAATGGCACAGGTTGGCTCACTGCAACCTCCACCTCCCAGGTTCAAGTGATTCTTGTGTCTTTGCCTCCTGAGTAGCTGGGACTACAGGCATGTGCCACCACATCTGGGTAATTTTTCTATTTTTAGTAGAGAAGAGGTTTTTCCATATCAGCCAGACTGGTCTTGAACTCTTGACCTCAATTGATCCACCCACCTCCACCTTCCAAAGTACTGCAATTAGAGTTGTAAGCCACCGCACCCAACCCATTCCATATTTTAAATGAGAAGATTGTACATAAAAATCTGAATTTTTGGCCGGGTGCGGTGGCTCAAGCCTATAATTCCAGCACTTTGGGAGGCCGAGGCGGGTGGATCACGAGGTCAAGAGATCGAGACCATCCTGGTCAACATGGTGAAACCCCGTCTCTACTAAAAATACTAAAAATTAGCTGGGCATGGTGGCGTGTGCCTGTAATCCCAGTTACTCAGGAGGCTGAAGCAGGAGAATTGCCTGAACCCAGGAGGTGGAGGTTGCGGTGAGCCGAGATCGTGCCATTGCACTCCAGCCTGGGCAACAAGAGCGAAACTCCGTCTCAAAAAAAAAAAAAAAATCTGAATTTTTACCTTCTCTTGAAAAGTTAAGCCTGAAGACAATATACTAATATTCTATGGTACAATAATTTACTGGATTTGAATAGAGGCTACATACTTTGAATGATAATTGTGTTTCCCACTTTGCTATGGCATATGGGATGGTTAAGTATCAGTTGCTACTTGCAATTTTTTTGTTATAGTACAGAAGTGTGTGTTGGTGTGTGTGTTTATTGGAGGCGGGGTATTAGAAATGTGACTGGCCCTGAAACAAAAGGGTGACAGAAATGTTTTACTGTTGTTGTTGGATTTAAGACTATTTTTATATACTTAATCAAAAAACAGAGTATGCTTTACCAGAAAAAAAAGAAAAAAAGCAATTGAAGAAAGAAATTATGTTACCTACCTGGCAAAGAAATGTGTTTGATATGGCAATGTGTTTGATATTTCAAGCCCAGGCTGAAATGAAAGCTGATCTTTTTGCCTGCAAATAAAAGATCACAAGGGAATTAGTAAGAAGGCACTGGCAAACTTGCTTTCCTTATCAAATTTTCTAGGGCGTTTAGACTAAAGATCAAAATATCTTTTCTCTTCTTTAAAAGAAATTTAGTTCTTAAAATCCAATTTTTAGGCCGGGTGCGGTGGCTCACGCCTGTAATCCCAGCACTTTGGGAGGCTGAGGTGGGCGGATCATGAGGTCAAGAGGTCGAGACCATCCTGGACAACATGGTGAAACCCTGCCTCTACTAAAAATACAAAAAAATTAGCTGGGCGTGGTGGTGCGCACCTGTAGTCCCAATTACTCGGGAGGCTGAGGCAGGAGAATTGCTTGAACCCAGGAGACAGAGGTTGCAGTGAGCCGAGTTTGCGCCACTGCACTCCAGCCTGGTGCCTGGTGACACAGTAAGACTCTGTCAAAAAAAAAAAAAAAAAAAAAAATTACATAAATGTAAGTTTATTATATACAAACGATACTTTTTTTGAAGACTTTTTTCTTTTCATGTTTTGGTTAGTTCTCTCCTCCTTCTTTACTTGACCCCTTCACATTCATCAGTTGCCGATTCAAACCACTCCAGGCATGTAACTCACCTTAACCATTTATGATGCTTCCTCAATATATTTCGCCATACTCTTCTGATCATCTACTGAGATACACACATAAACACATGACTTTACTAAAAGGTCTTTTAGTTTTTTACAGTTTTGTATCTTGGAGTTAGATTCCAGGATTAGGAATTATGCCCAAATCCTGGAATTAGGTTCAATAATATAGGCATATTTAATTTGAAGTGACAATACCAGATTGCATTCCAAAAAGTCAGCAACAGGTTTTATTTCCAGAGCAATACATGAGAATACCTTTCTATTAACATTCCCAAATAGCCCTAGATGTTAGAGAGCTTTTTTTTTTTTCTTTAAACTTTTATTTTAAGTTCAGGGGTGCAAGTGCTAGTTTGCTACATAAGCATAATTGTGTCATGGGGGTTTGTTGAACAGATTATTTCATTACCCAAGTATTAAGCCTGGTACCCATTAGTTATTTTTCTTGATCCCCTCCCTCCTGCTACTCTCCATCCTCTGAAAAGCCCCAGTATGTCTTTCACCTCCAAGAGTTCATGTGTTCTCTTCATTTAGCTCCCACTTATAAGTGAGAACATGTCGTTTTTGGTTTCATCTTCCTGAGTTAGTTTTCTAAGGATAATGGACTCCAGCTCCATCCATGTCCCTGCAAAGAACATAAATTTGTTCTTTTTTATGGCTGCATAGTATTCCATGGTGTACATATACCACATTTCTTTATCCAATCTATCATTGATAGGAATTTAAGTTGATTGATTTCATGTCTTTGTTATGTAAACAGTGTTACAATGAGCATATGTGTGCATGTGTCATTATAAGAGAATTATTTTATATTTGACACAGAGTCTTGTTCTGTCACCCAGGCTGGATTGCAATGGCAGGTTCTTGGCTCACTGCAACCTCCACCTCTTGGGTTTCAGCAATTCTTCTGCCTCAGTCTCCTGAATAGCTGGGATCACAGGCATGTACCACTACACATGGTTAATTTTTGTATTTTTAGTAGAGACAGGGTTTCACCATGCTGACCAGACTGGTCTTAATCTCCTGACCTCAGGTGATCCACCCACCTTGGCCTCCAAAGCTGCTGGGATTACAGGTATGAGCCACCACGCCCAGCCAATAGAATGATTTATATACCTTTAGGTAAATATCTAGTAATGAGATTGATGGGTCCAATGGTATTTCTGACTCTAGGTCTTTAAAGGATTGCCACATTGCCTTCTACAATGGCTGAACTAATTTACACTCCCACCAACAGTGCATAAGTGTTCCTCGTTTTTTTCCACAACACCCCCAGCATCTGTCATTTTTTGACTTTTTAATGATAGCCATTCTGACTGGAATTAGATGGTATCTCATTGTGGTTTTGCTTTGCATTTCTCCAATGATCAATAATGTTGAACGCTTTTTCATATGATTGTTGGCCATATGTACGCGTTCTTTTGAAAAAAGCCTGTTCATGTACTTTTCCACTTTTATATGAGATTGTTTTTTCTTGTAAATGTATTTAAGTTCCTTATAGAGGCTGAAATATTAGACCTTTGTCAAATGCATGGTTTGCAAAATTTTTCTCCCATTCTGTGGGTTATCTGTTTACTCTGTTGAGTTTCTTTTACTCTACAGAAGCTCTTTAGATTTTATTTCTCCTTTGCTTATGAAGCTTAATTTAGCTGTACATAAAATTCTTTGTGGAATTTATTTTCTTTAAGAATGTTGAAAATTTGTCCTCAATCTCTTCTGGTCTGTAGGGTTTCAGCTTGGAGGTTTGCTGTTAGTCTGACAGGCCTTCCTCTGTTGGTGACCTGACCTTTCAGAGAGCTTTTAATTTTTGTCAGTTCAATTTATGCAAAGTAATTTTGTTGGTATATTGTTATTTAATTTCTATATCTACTAGTGAATTGAGTATCATAACATCTATTAGACATTATAATGCTAAATTAGGAACTTCTTATTTAATACACTTCTATTTTTCTATTGTCTCTTCTTTTTCTTGTCAATATTTAAGCAGGTCTTTTGATGTAATATAAATATTAGATTTATGTTATATTTTTCAGTCTAATTTTATTTAGCAGTTATATGCTATATATATATATATATGTACATTTATCTTAATATTATTCAATGCTTTTAATTTTATATAAATTTTAAAAATCTTTTACCTCTAGGCCAGAACATTTTTTAAATCTATAAAAATTTATTGTGGTGAGCTGAGATCGCGCCATTGCACTCCAGCCTGGGTAAAAAGAGCAAAACTCCGTCTCAAAAAAAAAAAAAAAAAAAAAAAAAGAAAAAGAAAAATTAAAGCATTTTCTGATAAAACTTTATTGAAACACAGCCACCCCATTTACCTACATATTATATGACTCTTTTTCCATTACAATGTCAGAAATATGCAGTTGCAATAGAGACTGGAAGCTTGAAATAAATTTACTATCTGATACTTTCCAGAAAAAGTTTTCTGAACCTTGCTCTAGGTTAATATATCCTTCTGAAGAATTTTTCCAGGCCTTTTATTTTCCTAGCATTGCAACTTACTTAATATGAGTCTCATTGCATTGGGATTTTGTTCTCTGCCTTCCAAGGTGAGAGCTAGCTACCTTAGATCTAATTTATTGAAGATGGATGCTAGTTTTTATGTTTTTCTCTCAGGTGGCAACTGCTGACTAATAGAAAACTTCTGAAGAAAAATACTGTAGAACAAAGAAATCAATATCTCATTGTATAATGTCAGAGTCCACAGAAAATTAGAAAAGATCTTTCTAGCACCTTTAATTACGTTAGTGACTCCACTTCTGATCTCATTTACCATGCATGTGCTTCATTTGCTTTGTCTGATATTTCTGTCTCTAGCAGTGATACATTTAAATCAGTGATTATCTTCTTTACTGGCTCATTGATTCAAATCTGGTTGTCGCAAGTCATTAAGTGGTCACCATTACAAAATGATGGAAAAGGAGAAGATCTGTCCCTCTCTGGCTGACAGTATAAAAGTCACTGGACTGCCAGTCTGTTCATTCCCAAAAAAAGAGTTTATGGAAGAGTTTTAATACCCAACTTAACAAGAGAGAGAGAGAAGAGGACTGAAGGATAAAAATTACTTGGCAGAAAGCATTAGAAAAAGCTACTGTAGTGATCCTAGCCGACCTGTAATTATGAATATTTCTACACGTTTTTGAGGTTTACAAAGCAGTTTCCAAAGCTGATTTAATCTTTTCTACATCTTTGTGAATGACTTTATTTTTTTTAATCCCATTTCACAAATCAGATAACATTCAGATCAAACAGCTCGTAAATGACAGAGATAAAACAAATCTATGCCCTTAGGTACTAAATATCATGGTTTTTCCAAGTGTCTATATTATTTTTATTGGAAATAATGTAGAGAAGCATGATGGAGAGGAATTAAAAGACTGCAAGGATAAGGCTAAGACAAAGAAAAGTAATTTTCTCCTCTACAGAGAAAGGCAATTTTCTTCAGTGCAAGGAAGAAAAATTAAATACATTTTTCAGAAGTTTAATGTTCATGTATACAATCATTCATTTACCAAATATTTACTGAGAGCCTATTATGTGTTGGGCATTGTTCTAGGGGCTGGAGACACAGCAATCAACAAAAGATTCCTCTCCTCCTGGAGTGTAATAATAATAGGTAAAATATATAGTGTATGAACCAGTGGTGTATATATACATATACGTATATATATATTATATATATATATAATATATATATATACATATATATATATATATACATAATATATATATAAAGCAAAGGAGAGGATATAAAATGTCAGAGTATCAAGTTGAAATTTTACAAAGGATGACCAGGAAAGGCCTCACTGAGATGGCAGCTGAGAAGTTACCTGATTCACCAGAAACGTTATTTGGATTAACTTATTTAACATTATAGTTTATTTCCCTATTTTCTCTTGGAAGGTACCTCATACCCATTCTGTTCTTACCAAAATTACACCAATTCATTATCAAGTGTTTCTAATTAATTACATCTACTAATTAATTAATCTAATCATTTTCCAATGCACCAAGTAGAAGGTGACAAACTTGGTGAAGCTTGTCACACTGTATCACATTAGCTCAGCACTCTCCTGAGTAGATGACATTTTAAAAATGACTATCTGCTTAAAGAGAGTGTGTGAAAAAGCGGTAGCTTTCAGCACCGTCAGAATGTTCACTTGGATAAAAGCAGTCACCCCGATGTTTTGTGCAATGGTCCTAGTAATGCCAGAAATGCAGAAATGCTAGAAATACAAGAGTTAAAGTTACTGCCTCTTGCTCTAGGAGGAAATGAGATGGAAGATAGTTGACTGCTCCATTTCTCTTCCCACAGTCATGGGCAGCCGCAGTTACTTTCTGATACATTCTGACAGTTTGTAGGTAAGAAATATCTACTCTCCTTTTAAGAGGTTATTAAAGCAATTTATAAAAAGTGGCACCATTGTTGACATTTAAGGAGGGTTACCAAATAAATAACAGCCCCCTTTTCTTAGTACCTACATTTGTAACCAAATGACACGAAGTTAAAAAAACAAAAACAAATTATCAGCTTCATTACTGAGAAAGCGGTTTGGAGAATGTAGCCTAGATTTGCATGCAAGTAAATTGTTTTGCTAATGTTGCTCTCTACAATTAAATTTATCCTATAAACATTTATGCAGACAATTGGATTCACCAAAATGAGAAAGAAGAGCCACCAAATAGACTTTGGTTTATATGGTACAGGCCTGGCTTGTGTCAAACATTTCCCTATCTTTCTCTGGGGAAATGTGAGTTTTGAGGAGAAAATACCACGATGTCGAAGTCAGAGTGTTACCCTAAAGGCACTCCCTCCATATGGAAACATCAGTAGAGGAACAATTAGAGTTCCTCTCTTATAATTTCATTTGACCTAGAAATACTATCTTACATTGGCATTAATGGAAGACAGGAAAAAAAACTCCTTATGATTTATTCTTGAAATTAATTTGATCTTAGTTTTAACATCAGTCACTCAATTAAAAAAATTAAAAAGACTTGCAAAAGTACTTGAAAAAAAGTGGATATAATAAAATTGTCCCAGCAAATGTTAACTTCCAAAAAAATGTGCTCAGTACTATAAATATACTAGCTTCCAGAGATATTTTAGAATCAAATGTAATCTTTACTTTCAAGATATTTATAATTAAGCAGTTTAGAAATAATAATCATAAATGATAATAAGCAATACAGCATAGAAGGTTATTGTTACTTAGTAACAATTATCACACGATATTGCTCCACAGGAAAACCAATGCTCCGCAGGAAGAGAGGGCTGCGTGGCATGATAGGAAAACCCTTGCCTGGGAAGCCAGAAACCTGGGCTCCTGTTTTGCCAAAATCTAACTGAGACTTTCTATATAATATTAAGTCTTGTTTAATCTCTTTAAGTTTTAATTTCCTATTCTGTGAAATGAAGGGTTCAACTAGAACCTACGCAAAATTTTAAAAATTAAACATTTCCAATATAATAGTAACCAAAATAATCTTTGAGCTTTTAAAGTTAGAATGGATTATGTCCCATATATTTTGTTCTTCATATTAACAACTGCAAGAGAACAATGAAAATAAATTGTAGGCCAGGCAAGGTGGCTCACGCCTGTAATTCCAGCACTTTGGGAGGCTGAGGCAGGCAGATCAGGAGGTGAAGAGATCGAGATCATCCTGATGAAACCCCGTCTCTACTAAAAAACACAAAAGTTAGCTGGGCGTGGTGGCATGCGCCTGTAGTCCCAGCTACTCGGGAGGCAGAGGCAGGACAATTGCTTGAATCCCGGAGGTGGAGATTGTGGTGAGCCGAGATCAGGACACTGCACTCCAGCCTGGTGCCTGGCAACAGAGTGAGACTCTGTCTCAAAAAAAAAAAAAGGAAAAGAAAAGAAATTGTAAATTGATAGAAATTTGCAAATAAGTATGCAAATAAAGACGAATAATCAAAGCACTAACGTGGAAACCCAGTCCTAGCTATTTCAAAGGCCTAACATTTGTTAAAAGAATGGTGAGGTGCAATCATCAACTCATGTTACCAGAAAGCAGTCTGGATCCAGACTCCAAGAGAGGGTTCTTGGATGTTACATAAGAAAGGATTCAGGCCGAGTCCACAGTGCAAAGTGAAAGTACGTGCGTTAAGAAAGTAAACGGGTGAAAGAATAGCAGTCCATAGACAGAGCAGGGCATTCCTGAAACTAAGAGGAGGAATGCATCCACCCTAGGTACCACGCTTGCCGATAAATAGGATCACAAAGTCAACAAAACCATGGGAGATGGGCTCTGCTACAAGTGCTTGTGATCAAGGATTAATTTTCTTAATTGCTATATTTTTAAGAATCAATATTATCTTTAAACAAAAATTAAGAATGCTTCTGTTCTTAAGACTCAAGATATTGGGATATCAGGACATTACTGATTCTGGGTCTGTTTAGTAAACATTCAGCCTGTTCCCTTAATTGTAAACATCACGAGGCTAGAAATACCTGGCTTTCTGGGAATGCAGTCCCGCAAATGCCAGCCTTATTTTTCCTAGCCCTCATTCTAGATGGTGTCGTTCTGATTCAAATGCCTCTTAAACACTTGTCTCTGTCTTTTTACTTAATTAAAAACAGACTTCAACCACTCCACAAAAACCCTGTGCAGAACCCTTTCCTAGGGTGTAATTTCACATAACCTGGGACTAAGAAGTAGGATCTAATACATAGATATAAGTCTTTTGTTCTAGCCCTGAACAAAAAAAATCTTGTTTGAATGGATTGGAGTGTCATTCTTACCATGTGTACCCTATCAAGAAGTGGTAGAAAGAACAGAAAGAGACGCTGTTTTCATTCACTCCGGTGTCTCTATCACGGCTATGTATTTTGTAGAATGAAAATATTTTCCTTTGAGAAATTTTTTTCCTTCTGCTAAAGAAAAATAAGGCAATTTCTTTAAAAAAAAAGAAAAAAGAAAAAAGGTTATGTTTGGGTGAACCTGAGAATAATTCAGAAAGGGCTGGCTGCCCCTAAAGTTGCCAATACAGGCTGAAGGGACTGAGGAGACTCTTACTGATTTTAGGAGGATCCTTTGTTTAATGACCGTTTTGAAAGGAAAGACAAGGAAATTGAGAGAATTAATTGATTCTACTTAATAGTTAAAGAAAATAACAGAAATTCTGATTTTTTAGCTTTTTGCTGGATCACGTGAAGGAAAGGAAGGGAGGCCACCATGTGAGGAGGATGTGATGGGGAGAAAGTTCTGGTCAGGAAAAATGAAAACACAAAAAGTAAAGAAACAATCAAACAGAGGCATAGAGAAAGGGCAGCTGGCCGGAAGTTTTCTGTGGTGGTGATGTCTAATGTCGTTAGTGACACTAATACGCCACAGTGATAAATTTAAAATTGTGTTGTTTCATGTACTCTACTAACGCTTCTCTTCCTTATGTCAAAACCTCCAGGAAAAGTTGGTTACCCAGAAAGAATCCTAATGAAGATGTAAGAGAAGGGATGAAGTATGGGTTTACTCTGGGATAGAAAGAAAAAAAAAAAAAAAGGAGCTGCAAGGGGTGAGATCACAGCTAAAGACCAAACCATTCAGTAATAATTGAAATTTAAAACTGAACATAAAGGTGGCAAAAGGAACTTAGGCACCTCCTTCCAAGAATTTCAGAAATAACGGAGACAATGATAAACTTCCCTGAGTAGGTGGGATGAAAAAGGATTAGACCACTTTATTTTCTAAAAAAGAAAGAATCTTAGAGATTAAAGTCCTCGAAGTCTTATGGGTAGCACTTTCTCTCCAGTACCCGCAGTACACAGAAACTCTCAAGTTCAGGTCTAATTTCTGATAGAGTGATTTGTTAAGCTTAGATAAGCAAACACAATGCAACTCATCATCAGGAGAATATACTTAGGTGAATGCAATATATTCAGAATGACATCTTGACTTTGGGTACCTTCCTGTGAAGCTACATAAATCTTCTCTTATATACAGTGACTCATCAGACATTACAGCTAATAGCTCACAAAATGAGATTTGAAGTTTATAGCTTGAAATCATTGTGTTTGTTGATCCTGTGCGTGTAGGCAAGGGTACACGCCTGTGTATCAGTGAGGGTGTCTGCTCTTTGCTTGAGGAAGGAAGAAGTTAAATTGGGTCATGGAAATAGAAAATAAAGTTTCCTCTCTCCCCATATAACAGATGAAATGTCAACCTGCAGCCAGGGATTGTTAAAGTCCCTAAATGAATCTCTGTGTGCTTATGCATTATTCATGATGGATTCTGGGATTTCAGTGCTTGGCACTGCTGTCAGAAGGAAATGAAAGACATAGATCAAAGTGGGCACTAACATTTTTGTGTGTATAAATTGATCTCTTTTCAATATAAGAAATTTTATTACTGAACTATGGGTCTACCGGGAATTTTTCTCCAAAGTAACACTTTTGGGGGACATTCTTCACTTCATGGAAGTATTTCATAACAGCATTCAGGCATCATGGTTTATACTTGTGGCTGCTGAGCCATTTTGAATGGCTTTGTTTTCAGAAATGCCAGTAAGTGGGTTGCTGTCAGAACAGTTCAAAGTCTGTCAAGTTGAACTTATTTTAATGTGTTCATGTCTAATAACACTTATTTAACTTGTATCAGCATTGCAGTATACTAACTCTAAATATGATACTTACTCTACTTTTAATTTGTCCTTTAAAAAGCAATTAACATCTCTTTTGATTTCTTGCTGCTTTCAGGCCTAAAAATGTGGCTATCTTCTTTAATTTTATTGATAAACAACATTGATTACTTCAATTCTGATACCCTAATTTAGATGGAACATATATTGCTCTTATGCTATTGGATGAGTTACAGAAATGTCGCCTGTATTCAAAGCCATGGAGTCAGTTGTGGAGAGAAATTACCAAAAACAGAAAAGTAGAAGTCACGGAATTACATACCATTGGCATGAATGAAGGAGAAAGTTGTCACATATTTTGTATTTTTTAAAGAAAATTAGACATACATGTCATTTCCTCATTTTCCTAGATTTTGATCTGGAAGCGAAATGGTATAACAAAACAAGAGTGAAGATTGATGTTTTGGCATTTAAATTTTAGCTTTTGATTTTATTACCTAGATTACCTTAGGTAATTTGTTAATCTTTTAGAACATTAGTTTCCTTATCTGGAAGATGAACCCAATACTATTTAAATTATATATTTGTTGTGAAACGATGTCAAGACTATGAATATAAACAGGCCACCTACAATAAAGGCACTTTTAGCAGTCGTTATTTCTGGAGTGATTTGATATTGGGGCCCCAGCTGTTCCTAAAGCTCAGTTGCATTTTTGCCCTTTTCCAGCATGATTATTTAACTGCTCCTTTAGTTGCGTAGTTACCCTGGTGTCTTCATATCCCTACTAGATTTTAGCGGAGAGTGCAGGGAACCAGAGACTTATTGTTTACTTCTGAATATATGACGCTTAGCAGAGTGTCTATGATATTTAATTACTAAAAAACAATAAATATTTGTTTGTTGAGTGAATCCATTCAATATATTTTCCATTTTTGCCCAAGCTATTTGTTGCTCTATCTTTCAAATGAAGAACTGAAAAAT
The DNA here is from genome assembly GCF_048565385.1 of Saimiri boliviensis. Classification (NCBI taxonomy): domain Eukaryota; kingdom Metazoa; phylum Chordata; class Mammalia; order Primates; family Cebidae; genus Saimiri; species Saimiri boliviensis. The sequence continues at coordinate 126,785,815 of NC_133451.1, forward strand.
TCAAATATTAAATACTTAGAAGTGGGATAATTCGAAGTTTGATTACAAAATGTGGAATTGGTTGAGCTAAAGGAAGGTGAGAGACTGCGAGTTTCATCACTCCAGTCTGGTAAATTAGCAATTATTGATCTTGGTTGGTGACGCTGCTGTTTAAACTATTAGGAACTTTTTAAGAGACATCCTAGGAAAATGTCAGGATATGTTGGCTCCTCTTGCCCCTTGAAGTGCTTTGAGAAAGACAAACTTTATTAAAGTGGATTGGAAAACACAGATTTAGTTGAGCTAATCCTGTTTTAGCTTGTACTTAGCAGTCTTGTAACTGATTACCCTCATTTTACTAAGAGGTAGTTTAATTTATTCCCCTCTCTCTCCTTTTCTTCTTTCCCCAGTTCCCCACTTCCTTTTTAGCCCATTAGAAATGAAAATACAACCTTTCATCTCCCCATCACCAAACATTTCCAACGGGGCAAGACAAATCTCTCCTAGAAAGTAGACAGTCGATTTGCAGACCAAAGCATACCCACAAGAGACTCTCACCTCCAGGGTGTTGCCTCAGGAGAGCACGTGATAAATGTGCCCACTTGGCCATTTTTACAACTTACTTCTGTCCAGGAAGGCACCAACTCGACTACTCATAGATAAGGCAACAACCTAGCAGGGGTCCCCTCTCTTGTTCGTTGACTCCCTTAAAAGTGCCTGCTTTCTGCTCCAAAAGTGAAGCAGCGTGGCAAGAAAACTATGCCTCTTTCCCAAGCTGCTTTTGGAATAAATTCACTTGCTCTGTATCAGACTTTCCTCTTGTTAATTGGACTGGAATGCAGCAAATAACTAACCCACATTTTGGTCACAATCTGCGAAAACACAGCTTCAGGTGATCGTTTGTCTCTTCTCATTTTACACTCCATCCCTAGGCAATTTAATCCATTGACTCCGCTTCAGTTAACAACTACCTGCTAATGGATTTATAGTTTTAGCCTTGATTTATTCTCTGGACTCCAGATCTCTATAGGCAATAAACCATTAACTTTTATTTTTTTACTTAAATTTCCAAAAGTACCCAAAACTGAAATGTGCAACATTGATACTGCCTCTCCATTGCTACACCTCAGTCCATTTCTCCTCTGCAGTTTCTATCTCAAAACACGGAACCAGTTTTCATTAGACAGCTTGCCACAGGCAAGATTGCATCCTTGCTTTCCGCCTCTCCTTCACCATCCCTATCAGTTTTCTATTGCAGCCATAACACTGCTATTACAAACTTGGTGGCTTAAAGTAACACTACTACCTCACAGTTCTGTAGATCAGAAGTCTGTTACTATGTGGCTGGATTTTTGTTTGTTTGTTTTTGAAACGCAATTCTTTATTGGAACTTGAAGTTTGTATTTGCAAACACTTAGCAGAAAGGGAAAACAAAAACAATCCACAGCATACACATCCTAGAAGAATCTGGCTCTTCCGAGGGTCTCCACTTTCACCCCTGACTGGCTCTGCTCCGGGGCCTGAGACCCCTTCACAAGCTGGTAACCAGGTCCCTGGCGGCCTCGCCACCAGCCGGGCGAAACCACTGGCTCCTTGCCTTGCTGGCAGGGTCGGGAGCAAGTTGGGTCTCCAAGTCACCGGCAGCCTCGGGAGACTGCTGGGTCCCAGCCTCCTGATGAGCCCTGGGAAACTGCTGAGCCTCAGCCTCTTCCGAGCCCTGCACCCGGAGCCGGCGGTGATGATCGAGTTCGTGATCATCTTGAATGTGTCCTTCTGGTAATAAGGCCTCCCAAATATCAAGATCTAAGCCTCGCTGTCGGGGTCCCCCCAGTTTACGTGAAGCAGGCTGTGGGAGGTGCACGCGGCTTCCGAAGATCGCTTTCACCAGCGAAGCATCCAGGTGCACTGGCTGCGGATTCTTGAGGAACTCGGAGTGGAGGCAGCAGGGCCGCTTGGTGAGGTTACCCACACCTCGAACGGCGCCCCTTCTCGCCGCTGCGGTTGCAGGAGCATGGGAGCCCGCTTGGGGGTGGCCGTGCTGTGGCTGGCCCTGCCCAGGACAACAGCGCCACCTCAAACCTGAAGGCTGGAGGGAGCTGGGCGGAGGTCTGGGTTTTTTTACTTGAGGTCTCGTCGAACTAAAATCAAGGTATCAACCAGGCTTACTACTTCAGCAGTTACGTGACAAAGCCATCTTAATTATATCTGCAAATCTCTTTTGCCAGATAAGTGCCGTAACCACCAGAGTAGCACCAAGGGGTGAGGTCATGGGGACCAAAATTCTGCACACTAGCTAATGTTCAACAGAAGACATTATTATTTTTTATTCTAAATATTTTCCAAATGTTTCCACTTCTGTTGCATACTACCACCAGCATCCTAGACGGAGACACTATCATTTCTTACCTGAACAGGAATACATGCAAAGTTGTCTTTTTCCTACCACTGTTTCCCTACTACTTGTTTCTATTCTTTTCCTTTTGATGCAAACTGCTTTGTGCCTAAATGAATAGTCTTTAAAATATACGCAACAATTGTTCTCTTTAATAATTCATCTGAAGCTAAGTCTTTTAATACTTACATATAGGTATGATATCAGTAAAAATGGCAGAGAAGAATCTCCAAAAAATCATCCCATTATTAAACAGCGAGAAAACTGGCTAATTTATCAGAATTAACTTTCTGTGAACCCTGCAATTAACCAAAGGTTTGCAGCATTCTGGGAGTATTTATTCAATAAAAATGGCTGAATCTCAGTAAAAGCAGGGAGATTCATGGTATTTTAATTTGCCCTATGTCCATGTTCTCTTCATCTCATCTTTGAAAACAGCCCACAGTCACAGTAAAAACTAGCTGCTTGGCAGCTACCAGAGGGGACAGAACAGAATCGGAGCTCCTTCACAACCTCATTCTCAGAGATTGTCAGTATTGGTGGTTCTCTGGAAGACTCCACTGACAGAGCTGTGAGTAGTTTTTTTGTTTTTGCTTTTATTTTATTTATTTATTTATTTTTTTTCTCCTGACATGGAGCTTGCCCAGTGTGAAAAGCTTTCTTCTTGGAGACATTTGTTAAATTGTTTGGAGGCAATTGTGTAACTTCAGATTCACTGAAAAGGAGAATAACCAAAAGCTTACAAATCGTGGAAGAAGATGTCCATAGGACAGGAAAATCTCTAAAGAATCTAGAAGGCCATATGCAGGGTAGGGTTATTTGTATGCCAGCGTGGTGGGAATTCCCAGCAAAGACCTGCGAAGGTCCCAGCACCTTAAATTTGCTAATTCTGAGGCTCTGTGCAAGCAGAAAATGAAGGTTAAGGGTGTTGTCAACTGTTTGGCCTAGTAGTTAAGGTAAGTCCCAACATGCACACAGAGTCCTTCAGCAAAGGTTGGGAAACACTGGTTTCAGGCATTTGAGAAACATTTCTATCCAATGATTAGATGACTGCTAAGCTATACATGCAGGGACTGTAGCAGCCACACACAACATCTGTAGACTTAACAGAATGAACTTCAGAAAAGTCACTCTAATTAAGCAATAACAAGAACACAACAACAACAACACCACAACAGAGGCCAGGGACTCTGATCTCCAGCGTTGTAACATTATGTTATCTATAATTTTCCATCTTCAAGAAAAATGAAAAGACCTACAAAGAAACAAGAAAGTATGGCCCATACATAGAAAAAAAAAAATCAGTAAAAGTAGTCTCTAAGGAAGTCCAGGTGTTGGGCTTACTAAGAAAAAAAAATATCAGCAATTTTTAATCTGTTTAAAGAATTAAAGGAAACTTTGTCTAAAGAACTGATTTTTATATAATTTCTTCATTGATGTAATTTACATTCATTCACTTATTTAAATTCCTTCTTATATTCCTGTTCTCTGAATCAGAGACTCTGTATTCAAAGGCAAGATTATTTGTGATCCTCCTCATCTTCGTCACATCCTTTTGCATACCACTCCTGTGGGGTTTTCTCAGGTACAGACAAAGTTGAAACTCCTAGCTGCTCTTGGTGCTTGCCATGGACTGAATGTTGGTTTTCTTCCCCAGTTCCTACATTGAAATCCTGTTCCTCATTGTGACGATAGTAGGAATTGGGCCTTTGGGAGGTGATTAGGTCATAAGGGTGGAGCCCTCATGAATGGAATTAGTGACCTTATAAAAGAGACCCCATTTTTCTCTCTCTTTCTGCCATGTATAAATAGAAGATAGCAGTCTGCAGTCTGGAAGAGGGACCTCACCAGAACCCAACCACCTTGGTACCCCGACCTCAGAATTCTGGCCTCCAGAACTGTAACAAATTCCTGTTGTTTGTAAGCCGCCTGGTCTATGGTACTTTGTTATAGTTATAAGAACCGAGGAAGACAGTGCTCTTACAGCTCCATTTGGTTCACTCTTCTTGGTGCAAGCTACTTATACCAATATTTCTGTGTATTTCACAATGTGGAGAAGAGTGTACCACAAATGCTTTCAAAGTTAGTCATGAGCCTCTTACTTTAGAGTTTTGGCTTTCTATTCTTTTATCAGTTTCAGAGTAGAAGCCCATATGGGCAGAAGGACATAGAAGAGATATTATTTATAGGGAGAATCTTTTCCTCCTTCTCTATGGCTCTGATGATACCCCCAAATTGGCATTCAAATCCTCCTGAGAAAATTGAGGAGAGAACTCCTGCTCTAATTTACCCCCTATATTCTCTTTTTAGTTAATGAACAAGTACGTGTATGGCCCAATGTCATTCCTTCCCCCGGGACCAGACTGCCTATAGTCATACTTAACTCTTTGCTGTTCCTGCTCCTGACACACAGTCAGTCTATCAGAGCAAGTGCTGCTTCTACTTTACTGGTGATTTCCACTTGCTCAGCAGCTCTACCTGTGAATATTTGGAAAAAGCCAACTTGAGAAACCAGTAGTAAGTATAACTTTTCTCTGTCTTCCATAGATTTAATGTTACTATAATTTATATTTTTACCTTTATTGAATCTTGAAGAAAAGGGGGCAAAACTAAATAGTACATTCAACCGACAACATTTTCGAGTAAAAATGATCATAAAAAATTTGGAAAGCGATGAACAACGAAGAGTATACTATGAAAGCATGTAGAAGTATAATAAATTACTTAATCACTTTTTTCCACTTCTATCAAACTAAAATAAATACACTTCATCATCATGCATATTACTCCCACTCTTAAACACTAGGGTTTATTATAACATTTTGCTTTAATTACAAAGAGCTCTCATATCATTTCAGTAGGCAGAATAATGGTCTACCAGTGATGTTCTAATCTTCAGACTGTGTGAATATACTATTTCCATGACACAAGGGACTTTGGAGATATGATTAAGGTAAGACTATTGAGATGGGGAGATTATCCTGGGTTATCCAGGTGGGCCTAGTGTAATCACAAGAGTTCCTATTAGAACGAAGGAGACAGGAGAGTCAGAATTGTTGAAAGAGATGTGAGGAGGAAAGAAAGGTCAGAGTGATTCAAAGCTGCAAGCCAACGTGGGTGGCCTCTAAATATATATATAGTCCTCTGCTGATATCTTGATGTTAGCTCAGAAAGACTCATTTTTAAACTTCTGACCTTCAGGAATGTAAGAGAGTATTTATTATTATTATTATTCTTTTGAGACACAAAGATTGTGGTTATTTGTTACAGTAGCAATTAGACATTAATATGCTCATTGTTGAGAAAAAATGAGGCATTTGGTATCTATGGCATATTTTGCATCTGTATGTGCTTATAATGTTACATTATTTGCTAGAAAATCAGAATAATAGACAACTTAGGAAGCTGAAGAACAGGGCATATATGAATATGTAAATCACCAACTGGTTGGCAACAATCCAGTGATATGCATTGTTGCACTGGACACGGTATAGGCTTTCGTGTGACCCAGATCTATGTTTGAAGATCATTTTCTTCACTTACTGGTTATGCGATCTCAGGGAAGTTACTTGAGCCTCAATTACCAGCTTAAATTAAGGAGATTTTGAATTACGTGATATTGGCATTGGGAAGAACAGATGTCATGTCCATAAAGTGTATAAGGCAATGGGCCATAGTAGGTGTAACAAACTTTTCATTTGTTAGCCCTGCAAATTCTATTTTTATAACTTTTTCTTCATTTATCTCCTACCTTTCTTTCTTCTAGCTTCAGCAGAGGCTTCTCTCCTTGAGGAATTTTATAAACAAGAGTAGCTTCCTGCTTTTGGCTGTTTTTCTTGGATTAAAAAAACAATAGATTTAATAAACCAAATATTTATCAAATAATTATCTTGCTCTGTCTTCATTCCTGACATAGAATTTCTAAAATCCTTGTACCTGACTTAATGCTAATAAGATGACTTTTAGTGGGCCCTTAAATAGCTATAGGATGGGGGTTGCCAGAGGAACCAAATCTGTGATTAGAGGGTTGGAACTTTCAGCTCTATCATCCGTCCCTCCCCTTGCCTACCTGTGAGGACAAAAGAGGGGCTAGAGACTGAGTTAATCATCAATGGCCAATGATTTAATCAATTATGATTATAGACTGGAATATCCATGAAAATCCCTAAAGGGTGGGGTTGGAGAGCTTCTGAGTGAAAACATCAGGGTATTACGGGGAGTGGGGGGTGGGGTAGCTGGTCAGAGAGCTGTGGAAGCTTTGGGTATGTCCCCCCAGCCACATAACTACAAATGTATTTGTATGATGTACATCTGCACCTTTGACCCTAGTTGTTTATTTCCAGGATGGACACTTGACCTAACATGGACAAATCAGTTTCCATATTTGTGAATGAGGATTGTGAAAGGTCAGTTAGTTATGGGTACGTCAATGAGATAAGCAAAAAAACAAAAACAAAAACAAATCTGTGTTAGAAGGAGAAGGAGAGCCAGAGGAGGAAGAAAGGGAGAGAAAGAATCAGGGACAAAGAAAAATGAAGCATATTGGAAGAAATAAGCAGAGATTAAGCAAACAGACGACTTCCTGAGCAGTCTCAGTTCCAGTTCTAGCCTAAGGCTTTGTTTCATTCCTTTCCTTAGGTTCTATGAAATACTTGGTACCCCTCCAGTAAATTTTAGTTTTTCCATTAGTTACTTGCAACGATGAGTTCTGGCATTCATTTTGTTCATTCACTTGTTCTACCAGCATTTACAGAACTCTCATGTGTGTCAAATTCTTTGCTATTGCAGGAGACATAGATATTTGCCTTCAGAGGTATAAGCACTGTAAAAAGGAAATGAAGGTCTCTTTGGGAATGACATGTGAGAGACATTAATGCACAGAATTTAGAGTGCCTAGTCTATCACTGTAGCTAATCAAAAATTGAAGGAGAAGCCATATTTCTGCTTTCTTATGTTTTGTCTAATTAGAGGATGATTAATCTGATGTTATGGTCTGGGATACCAGAGAAAAGGATATATCTAATTTGTATTCCAGAGGAAATAATGAAAAGGGTGACCTGGAACAATAAATCATTAACAACATGCTCTACTTTTCAAGTAATATTGAGAATCACTGAACAGCAGGTGCAAATTGCGAAAGGGAGGGAGGGTTTCAACAGTTTACAAGGATCAAAGGCTCATGTAAGAAAATGGAAGAAAGAGCTGGTAAAAAGAGAGCCTCTGTACTAGGCTTAAAGAGTTTGAGTTTTATTTTTTATGAAATGAAAAACTATATAAATAACTAAACAGTAAAACATGTCTAAGGCCACTGAGGTCAGGATTTCTCCTGTCAGTTTTGGGACTGAAAACGTCCCAAAGGATTTTCACATTTTCTATGGGTTCCAATAATGAGACCAATAACTTGTACTTACTGTGTCTGTGTTTTCCAGTTGTATTCTCTAGGGACTAATTTCAGAAAAGGAAAGATAGCAGAGAATGAATGGATCCAGCTCTTAGTCAATAGAGCAGTGGCCAGCAAGGCATTGTCTTCGTCAAACCTCAGGGAAGCTAATACAGTCCCTGTAACAGCTCTAATTAGATTCTAGACCTCAAAGTGAGCAGTGTTATTTCACTTCATTAATTTTCAGCAGTTATTCCTTACTATCTAAAAATAGGAAAAAGGTTATAAGCTTGTTAAAATAAAACCTAAACAGGAGAAATTTATACAAAATTGGGAAGGAGTATGAAGGACTAGACTAATGAATCAAAAGACAGAAATAAGGCAAATAATATAAATGTCAACACCACTGAATGATAAGAAAACCACAGATATTTCTTCAAATGTGTAAATTCTAGATTTTGCTGAACCCAATCTTCTAAGCTATGAATATAAAGTGTTCCTTTTCTGTCTTAAAAAAATCATGTTCAATTATTCAACACTTTCAGAAAGAGTTGGGTTGCTAGTTTTCTACCTTGGCATTTTAATGGGTGTTTCAGTTATTTTTTTGAAATTTTGCTTGCAATTACCTGCAAACTTTGACAGTTGAATTCATGCTCAAATCCTCCCAATTTGGCTATATTTTCTGAGGAAATTATATTTGTACACATTTGAAAATGGAGTCAGAATTCATTTTGACTGGATGCCACGTGGGTACAGCTCAGTCAGTTCAACCATGAGTAGAACACATCCTATATTGCTACAGCTGATTCATGATACAGTGAAGATATTATTGTGTCATTCATAATATATTAAAAATTAAATACAGATATTTCAAAAAGAGAAACTCAAATGCCTTCTAATTTTAATTGTTTTACTAAATGAGACAGACAATTAAACCAGATGATGAGATATTCATTATATTTTATTAACAATGTGTTCAGTTGATTTTTTAAAAATTCATTGTTTGATAAGAATTGACAACCTAATTGACTGCATTTATCATTATACAGACACAGCTTTGAGCTCCCAGAGATTTAACACTTGAGGATATAAAGTTCATGACAGCCAAGCAATTAATGTTTCACGTTAAAGATTGGTTTATTAGTCTCATAAGCAAAGATGAATTAAAGTATAATATAATATGTGATGATGAATTTTTACTTTACTTTCCCCATTTGAGCACAAAATGTTCAAGTAATAGAACATAAACATGTCTTAAAAATACAAAAAATAATCTCATAATAAAATGTTATTTAATTCTGAAAATACAAATTTCTATTTTTCATATATGAACAAAATACATGACCATATTTCAGATTTCTAGTATAAATATCATTAATCTGATTTGTTTTTTTTTCTTAAAAATAGGTCAAATATGATTAAAACTTTAAGCATTCAGAAAAAACAAACAAGCAAACAAAATATTACAAAAACATCAAAAAGATACTCTTACAGGACCACAAAGATAATGGTTTTTAAGAGAGCAGTTACAAAGAGAGGTAGAGGTGTATGTTTTAGATAAAGATGACATGAGTTGCTGATGAACTGGATGTGAAAAGACAATTTATTGAGAATGACTTCTACATATTGGTATGTATTAATTGGGTAGATGAATTGGATAGCTGTAACAATTATTAAGACTGAGAAAACTGAGAGGGACAATAAATTGATGATTCTTTACACCCATTTAGGCTTGAGAAGCCTATTAGATATTAGATAATAATATCAAAGAAAATTACATCTGGGAGCACATGTTGTGAAAGAAAAATAAATCAGAAATAGATAAATTATGTATTTTAAAAATTAAAGTGTTAAATAAATAAATAAAGGAAAATAAATCTTCGGGCCCCCAAGTCTCTAAGCTAAAGGGATAAGTCAAGCTGGGAACTGCATCGGGTAAACCTGCCTTCCATTCTATTCAAAGTCATCCCTCTGCTCACTGAGATAATGCATATCTGATTGCCTCCTTTGGGAAGGCTAATCAGAAACTCAAAATAATGCAACTATTGGTCTCTTATCTACCTATGACCTGGAAGCTCCCTCCCCACTTCAAATCTACCCACCTTTACCTTGCCAATGAATAAATGTTCATCTTGCATATGTTGATTGATGTTTCATGTCACCCTAGAATACATAAAACCAACTGTGCTCTGACCACCATGGGCACATGCTGTCAGGACCACTTGAGGTTGTGTCATGAACACACATTCTCACTTTGGCAAAATAAACTTTCTAAATTAACTGAGGCATTTTTCAGATTTTCAGGGTTCACAATGTCTAAAATCTACAAATCTTAAAATTCGAAATCTTTAGTCTCAGAAAAACAAACACACTTGCTTACATGACCATGATGAGGAAAGAGAAAATTAGGAAAGAGAAAAAGAAAGTGTAATTTGTGATAAAAATTTGGGTACCGCCACGACTTAATGGAGGCAGTGACAAATCATTAATTTTCTGAAAACTTAGTTCTCATGCTAGATTCTTTTTTTTAGGACACCCTGCTTGACTAGATGAATAGAATCACAGAACAGGCATTCCGTGGCAGAGTATGTAGCATGGTTCTCTCAACTGAGGGTTAGGAGAGTAGAATCAGGGATGCCTTTGATGACCTTCCACTTATGGTCATTGACAATATTTTTATAAATTAAGCATTAGAATGATCTTGAATATCATCTTTCATTCTTTGAAGCCTGTGGTGGCAAAATGGTAGTCAAGATATCTGAAAGCTCTTAGCAGTAGCAGGAAACGGGGTCACGTTGTTGAAGAAGTTTTCTTAACCTCTGATATCCAAATAGAGATGCCGATTTGGAATTTGTATATGTGAGTCTGGAGCTCTCAGAAGATATCTTGATCAAAAGTACAAATTTGAAATCAATGGGATACAGAAAGCATTTAAAACCTTGAGAATGGATGAGGTCACAGAAGGAGCAATTAGACTTTGAAAAAGGGCCTAGAAAAATTCCTAAAGATTGTAGTATTTGGAAATTGTGTAGAAAAGAAAGAGTTAACAGTGAAAATGAAAAAGAACTTCCAGTGAGGTGCTGGAGAAATATATGAAAGTGTGATAAACTGCAAGGTGAGATAAACAGTATTTCAAAATAAAAGGAGTGGTCACCTGTGTCCAATCCTGCTGAGAGTTACAGAAAGATGAGGAAATGAAAATATCCATTAGAAATGGTGACATGGAGGTCAGTACTTATTTCAGGAGAAGAACAAGGACACATTCTATATCATAGAGTGTCCAAAATTGAGTATGAGTTGATGTAGGTACTGTGCATGATCAGGGAAGAAGAGAAATATGGATGTAGCCAGAGAGATGAGGAGTTTGTTTGTTTGCCTTGACTTATTTTCAGATTGGATATATGTGGACATAACTGTGAGTTTACAGAAATAATCTAGTAGGAAGGGAGATCTTTATGAAGAAGGAGAGAAAAGAGAATCAAAGGACTCTTTAGTAGATAGAAAGAGAATGGAGGTAAGAGCACAAGCCAATGAGTTAAAGACATTTCTATACTAATAGAAGCATATATAACTGACAGTGTTGAACTTTCCCAGAGTCCTACGCTACTAGAAAACAATGATGGTTAAAAAATTCCTTCATGCTTTTGCATTTTGGCAATGGCTCACTGCAAGAAACAACCCATCCCGGTATAACTTAGATAAGACTTATCATGTCACTCTTGTTTACCTATGATAAGGCCAGACACAGACCATCTGAATTCCTATTTGCCTCATAAAAGATTAGTTGAACTATTTGTCTCTCTTAATCAGTTAAAATAAATAGCTTATTAGTTGATTTGACTAAATTTCATTTTCTCCTGATTTTGACCTATCCTCAGCCTGAGCCTGCCAACAAACAACGCTTCTGTGTTGGCCCCTCCTAAGAATTAGCTGTCTCAAAGGGAAGACATTCCTTGATCAACTGTCCCATGGCAATCATACCCACTCCCTCACACCTAGTTATTTCCAAGCTTTTTTCTAACCCTTATTAATGAAAATTCTATTCTGCCTGACTTTTTAGATGCTTGCAGATCTCATGGTCTGAGCAGTCCCCCTATTCTAATAGTCTCCCTTCACTTATTATAATAATCCCTTTTGAATAAAACCTATCTTTACCTAAGTCAGATTTTTTTTACTTGACAATACAAAAGATGAATAAAAATACAGATAAATTATAGATCTGCTGCATGCAGATAATTGGGTTTTTGTCTGGTGGCTTATTTTCTTAAGGAAATGGAACAATCAATCGAGTTTGAAAATGCCTGAGTAAATATTGATAGTATGAGAGAATACCATATGAAATAAAATCTTTAAACACGAAAAACTGATCTCACTAAAGAAGTGTGGTAGGATTATAGGGTAAGTGTGAGCAGCATTTGTAATTTGTGAAAGTGAAAGCAAGTTTATTAGGAAAGTAAAGGAATAAAAGAATGTCTACTCCATAGACAGAGCAGCCCTGAGGGCTGCTGGTTGCCTATTTTTATGGTTATTTCTGAATTATATGCTGTACAAGGAGTAGATTATTTATAAGTTTTCCAGAAAAGCATGCACAATTCCCAGAACTGAGGGTTCCTCTCCTTTTTAGACTATATATGGTAACTTCCCAATGTTTCCATGGCATTTGCAATCTGTCAAGGCCCTGGTGGGAGTGCCTTTTATCATGCTAATGCATCATAATTAGCATATAATGAGCACAGGGGACCAGAGTTCACTCTTGTTGCCATCTGAGTTTTTGGTGGGTTTTGGCTGGCTTTCCAGCAAACTGTTTTGTCTACAAGGTCTTTGTGACCTGTGTCTTGTGCTGACCTCCTATCTCATCTTGTGAATAAAAATCCCTTGACTTCCTGGGAATGCAGCCCAGTAGGTCTCAGCCTTCTTTTACTCAGCCCCTATTTAAAATGGAGTCACTCTGGTTCAAATACGTCTGACATAATTAAGTCCAAGATTTAAAGCAGAAAAAAAGCAAAGCTGTGAACCAGAAATACAGAAGATAGTTTTAGAATAGGATTTTCAAAAGGATTTTATAAGTAATAATATTGTTTCTGACAACATGGTCTAGCATGCAATCTGGAGAGTAGGTAGCTGTATTGGAGTCGAGGAGATGATAAAGGCCAGAAACCAAGAGGGCAAGGTGTGGAATGAGTTATTAGCATGGATACAGTAATCACCAAAAGCAATGGCTTCATGACTGGAGTAATTGTAGAGAGGAAGATATGAATCAATGTAGTCGAATGGCATAAACTTCAAAGAAGTAGGATTTACTTTCTTTTTTTTTTTTTATCTTTCCTCTTCCTTTTCTTCTTTTGCTTGGCTTTTTTTCTATTAAAGTAGAGAATTTGTTTATTTGGCTTTGAGAAGTGATATAGTAACTACCAGGATAAATTAATCAAATAGAAACCATATATATATATGTATAACATTGAAGCAACTGATGTAAAAATGTAGGCAACAGGAAAAAATGCTTAAGTGAAATTATTGAAATGGTTGATTCATTACTAGGAAGCATGTTTGTGGAAATAGGGACATTAACTAATTCCTGTTTTGGAGATGGAGATATATGGGGTTACTTCACATAGTCAGTGTTCTCCAAAAGATGAGGTTTCCTCTTTTTTATTCTAAAATAAACAACCTGCAAGCAATATTGTAAGTGGTATTTTCAATCATATAAGTTCCTTTTGTGTAAAGATGATTGAAATAGATTAAATACGTAATTTTCTTCTAATGACCCTCAGATTATTTACATAGAAACATCTAGAACAATTTAAACCTCTTTTTAAGGCCAGGCACAGTAGCTCACACGTGTAATTCCAGCAGTTTGGGAGGCTGAAGCAGGCAGATTATGAAATCAGGTGTTTGAAACCAGCCTGACCAACTTTTTAAGTAGATACCCCATCTCTACTAAAAATACAAAAATTAGCTGGGCATGGTGGTGCATGCCTGTAATCCCAGCTACTCAGGAGGCTGAGGGAGGAAAAGTATTTGAACCCAGGAGGCAGAGGTTGCAGTGAGCTGAAGCCACTGCACTCCAGCTTGGGTGACAGAGCAAGACTGCATCTCAAAAAATGAAAAAAAAAAAAAAAAAAAAAAAAACCAACGAAAACAACTTCCCTTTTAAAAAATACATTTGTTTAATTGAGCCTTAGTTAAACCAATAAAACTTAAGGATATAAACACCACTTGGAAAACATTTGTTAAAATGAACTAGTTTTATAATTTCTCCTATTGAAAATTATTCTTATTTCATACTTTTCCTTTTATTTGTGTTTTTATATTATTGCTTAGAAAATGTAGAGAATTTTAAAATGTGTGGTTATTCTCAATGTATGATATTAGTTATTCTTCAGATATTTTAATTATACTGCTTTCATAATGACTCTAAAATGACATACAAGCTCAAGATAAATAAACAAAGTTCATTGTAGTTCTGTTTCCTAAAATTAATGAGTGATAACTCATGCTTATCTATCAACCTCTCTAAAATTAGAATTTAAATTAGGTTTCAAATACATATTATGGTAGCATTCACATGAATGGGTTTACGTTCCTATTCTTGTGAAGATCAGGTATTCTTTTCACCTGTCCCTATTCAGATTGTTATATATGTATACATGTATGTATCTCCAGCTAGCTCTCATCTTGTCTACTGATGATAGATAAGAGAGTAATACTCATGTAAATTCATGAACTATTATCTTACTCTTTCTAAATGAATCTGGATTAATCAAATGCTTCAAAAACCTTCCTTATTCCAAGATTTACTATTTGTCTCCTGCTCTTTTGGTAATTCCCAGATAATAGCTTATTTTGCTTTAAAACATACTTCATTGAGAAGAGAGGGTGCTTTATTTTGATTGTCCTTAAAAACATAATTTTTTCTTTTTACATTCTGTCAGTCCTGCATTTATAAATGAACATAATTAAAAGAGGAAAAAAATGAATCTCGTGGAAGCTTTTATACTTCTGAAAAATTCAGGCTAAAAGTTTCATTAGCATAGTTACTTCAAGCCTTACAATCACAGTTGACTGTTGGAATCTTATTCATTTAAGAATAATTATATTCTAAGCATAATGGCTTCCTGACAATTCTCTATGATGAGATAAAAAGTCAGTTTGGAGGTGAAAGCTATGCAGCTTTCATTGTGATTATAATTAAAAGGTGGAGAAGCCCAATAGAACCTATTGTTACCAACTTAAACAATTAGCTACATCAGACTGGTATTAAGATGATAAAATATATAAACTCAATAATGCAAATGAAAATGTGAGTTAGGGCTCTCCATTATTTTAAAATTGTGCATTTTTAATAAAATTTTAAGAATCTAAAGAATGCATGGAAAATTGTTTGCAAGAAATAAAACAGGGTGTGACATTTACAAATAAGCCCCAGATAAGATGTAATTTACTTTACTTTAAACTTCTTATGATAAAAAAAAAAATAAGAAGAAGAAAAAATAAGTTTTTCACAGGGCAAATTATAATTTGATCTCAATTACAGTAAGAATAACTTTAATGTATTAGAAATAATGTAAATTTTAAAGTATTATGAAAGTATCATTGCTGGCAAGATGGTCAAATAGAAACAGCTCCAGTCTGCAGCTCCCAGAGATCAATGCAGAAGGTGGATGATTACTGCATTTCCAGCTGAGGTACTTGGCTCATCTCAGTGGGACTGATTAGACAGTGGGTACAGCCCAGGGAGGGTGCTTAGAAGCAGGGTGAGGTGTTGCCTCACCTGGGAAGTGCAAGGGGTTGAGGAATTTCCTCCTCTACCAAAAGGAAGCCATGAGAAACCGTGCCATGAGGGAAGGTGCATTCTGGCCCAGATACTATGCTTTTCCCATGCAGCCTGCAGACCAGGAGATTCCCTCGAGTGCCTACACCACCAGGGCACTGGGTTTCAGGCACAAAACTGGGTGGCCATTTTGGCAGACACAGGGCTAGCTGTAGAGTTTTTTTCATACCCTAGTGGTGCCTGGAATGCCAGCAAGACAGAACATCCCCTCTGGAAAGGGGATGCTGAAGCCAGGGAGGAAAGTGGTCTTGCTCAGCGGATCCCACCCCCCAGAGAACTGAGCAAGCTAAGATCCCCTGGCTTGAAATTCTCCTTGCCAGCACAGCAGTCTGAAGTTGACCTGGGATGCTCGAGCTTGGTGTGGAGATGGGCATCCATCATTACTGAGGCTTGAGTAGGTGCTTTTCACCTCACAGTGTAAACATAGCCACCAGGAGGTTTGAACTGGGCAGAACCCACTGCAGCTCAGCAAAGCCACTGTAGCAAGATTGACTCTCTAGATTCCTCCTCTCTGGGCAGGGCATCTCTAAAAGAAAGGCAGCAGCCCCAGTCAGGGGATTATAAATAAAACTCCCATCTCCTGGGAAAGAGCACCTGGGGGAAGGGGCTGCCGTGGGCTCAGCTTCATCAGACTAAATGTTCCTGCCTCCCAGAGGGTCCCTGACCCCCATGCCTCCTTACAAGGAGACGTCTCCCAGTAGGGGTCGACAGACACTTCCTACAGGAGAGCTCCAGCTGGCATCTGGTGGGTGCCTGTCTGGGACAACTCTTTTAGAGGAAGGAACAGGCAGCAGTCTTTGCTGTTCTGCAGTCTCTGCTGGTGATACTCTGGCTAACAGGGTCTGAAGTGGACTTCCAGCAAACTCTAGCAGACCTGCAGCACAGGGACCTGACTGTCAGAAGAAAAACTAACAAACAAAAAGTAAAAACATTAACATCAACAAAGGTCAGGTGCAGTGGCTCAAGCCTGTAATCCCAGCACTTTGGGAGGCCAAGGTGGGTGGATCACAAGGTCAAGAGATCAAGACCAACCTGGTCAACATGGTGAAACCCCGTCTCTACTTAAAATACAAAAAATTAGCTGGGCATGGTGGCACGTGCCTGTAATCCCAACTACTCACGAGGCTGAGGCAGGAGAATTGCCTGAACCCAGGAGGCAGAGGTTGTGGTGAGCCGAGATCGCGCCATCGCACTCCAGCCTGGGTAACAAGAGCGAAACTCCGTCTCAAAAAAAAAAAAAAAAAAAAAAAAATTAACAAAAAGGACATCCACACAAAAACCTCATCTGAAGGTCACCAACATCAAAGACCAAAGGTAGATAAATCCATGAAGATGGGGAAAAACCAGTGTTAAAAGACTGCAAATTTCAAAAACCAGAATGCTTCTTCTCCTCCAAAGGATCACAACTCCTGGCCAGCAAGGATACAAAACTGGATGGAGAATGCATTTGACAAATATTCAGAAGTAGGTTTCAGAACTGGATAAAAAATAATTCCCCCAGCTAAAAGAGTATGTTCTAATGCAATGCAAAAAAGTTATAAACCTTGAAAAAAGGTTAGAAGAATTGCTAACTAGAATAACCAGTTCAGAGAACATAAATGATCCAATGGTGCTAAAAAACACAGCATGAGAACTTCGTGAAGCATACAGAAATATTAACAGCTCAATAGTGGAAGAAAGTATATCAGAAATTGAAGATCAACTTAATGAAATAAAGCATGCAGACAAGATTAGAGAAAAAAGAATAAGAAGGAACAAACAAAGCCTCCAAGAAATAGGGGAATATATGAAAAGACAAAACCTGTGATTGGTGTACCTGAAAGTGACAAGGAGAATGAAATCAAATTGGAAAACACTCTTCAGGATATTATCTAGGAGAACTTCCCCAGTCTAGCAAGACAGGTCAACATTCAAATTCTGGAAATACCAAGAACACCACAAAGATAGTCTACGAGAAAAGCAGTCCCAAGACACATAATTGTCAGATACACCAAGACTGAAATGAAGAAAAAAATGTTAAGGTCAGTCGGAGAGAATGGTTAGGTTACCCACAAAGGGAAGCCCATCAGAATAACAATAGATCTCTCTGTAAAACCCTACAAACAAGAAAAGAGTGGGGGTCAATATTCAACATTCTTAAATAAAATAATTTTCAACCCAGAATTTCGTATCTAGCCAAACTAAGCTTCATAATCAAAAAAGAAAAAAATATCCTTTACAAACAAGCAAATGCTGAGAGATTTTGTCACCATCAAGCCTGCCTTACAAGAGCTCCTGAAGGAAGCACTAAATATGGAAAGGAAAAACCAGTACCAGCCACTGTAAAAACATACCAAATTGTAAAGACTATTGACACTATGAAGAAACTGCATCCACAAATGGGCAAAATAACCAGATAGAATTATAATGACAGAATCAAATTCACACATAACAATATCAACCTTAATTGTAAATAGGTTAAATGACCCAACTAAAAGGCACAGAGTGGCAAATTGGATAAAGAATCAAGACCCATCTGTGTGCTGTATTCTGGACACCCGTCTCATGCAAAGACACACATAGGCTTGAAATAAAGGGATGGAGGATGAATTACCAAGCAAAAGGAAAGCAAAATAAGCAGGGGTTGCAATCCTAGTCTCTGATAAAATGGACTTTAAATCAACAAAGATTGAAAAAGACAAAGATGTGCATTACATAATGGTAAAAGGATCAATGTAACAAGAAGAGCTAAGTATATTAAATATATATGCACCCAATACAGGAGCATGTAGGTTTATAAAGCAAGTTCTTAGAAACCTTACAAACAGACTTAGAATCCCACACAATAAATGTGGGAGACTTTAACACTCCACTATCAATATTAGATTAACAAGACAGAAAATTAACAAAGGATATTCAGAACTTGAACTCAGGTCTGGACCAAGTGGACCTAATAGACATCTACAGAACTCTTGACCCCAAATCAACAGAATATACATTCTTCTTAGCACCACATCACACTTATTCTAAAATTGACTGCATAATTGGAAGAAAACACTCTTCATCAAATGCAAAAGAATGGAAATCTTAACAAACAGTCTCTCAGACCACAATGCAATCAAATTAGAACTGAGGATTAAGAAACTCACTCAAACTGACACAACTACATGGAAACTGAACAACCTAATTCTGAATGACTACTGGGTAAAAAATAAAATTAAGGCAGAAATAAGTAAGTTCTTTGAAACCAATGAGAACAAAGACACAATATATCAGAATCTCTGGAGCACAGGTAAAGCAGTGTTTAGAGGGAAATTTATAGTACCAAAATGCCCACAGAAGAAAGCAGAAAAGATCTGAAATTGACACCTTAACATCACAATTAAAAGAACTAGAGAAGCAAGAGCAAACAAATTCAAAAGCTAGCAGAAAACAAGAAATAACTAAGATAAGAGCAGAACCGAAGGAGATAGCGACACAAAAATCCCTTCAAAAAATTAATGAATCCAGAAGCTGGTTATTTGAAAAGAGTAACAAAATAGATAGACTGCTTGCCAGTCTAATAAAGAAGAAAAAAGTGAAGAATCAAGTAGACACAAAAAATTATAAAGGGGAGATCAAAACTGACCCCACATAAATATGAACTACCATCAGAGACTACTATAAACACGTCTACACAAATAAACTATAAAATCTAGAAGAAATGGATAAATTCCTGGACATTTAAACCCTCTCAAGACTAAACCAGGAATAAGTTGAATCCCTGAATGGACCAATAACAAGTTCTGAAATTATGGCAGTAATTAATAGCCTACTAGCAGAAAAAAAAAAAAAGCCCAGGGCCAGATGGATTCACAGCTGAATTCTACCAGAGGTACAAAGAGGAGCTGGTACCATTCCTTCTGAAATTATTCCAATAGAACAAAGAGGATTCCTTCCTAACTCTAACTCAATTTATGAGGCCAGCATCATCCTGATACGAAAACCTGGCAGAGACACAACAAAAAAAGAAAACTTCAGGCCAATATCCCTGATGAACACTGATGTGAAAATTCTCAATAAAATACTGTCAAACCAAATCTAGCAGCACAAGAAATAGCTTATCCACCATGATCAAGTCAGCTTCATCCCTGGTATACAAGCCTTGTTCAACATATGTAAATCAATAAACATAGTTTATCACATAAATAGAACCAATGACAATGCTACATGATTATTTCAATAGATGCAGAAAAGACTTTTGATAAAATTCAACACCTCTTCATGCTAAAAACTCTCAATAAACTAGGTATTGATGGAAAGTATCTCAAAATAATAAGAGCTATTTTTTTTTATAAACCCACAGCCAATATCATACTGAATGGGCAAAAGCTGAAAGCATTCTTTTTGAAAACTAGCACAAGAAAAAGAGGCCCTCTCTCACTATACCAATTCAACATAGTATTGGAAGTTCTGGTCAGGGCAGTCAGGCAAGAAAAAGAAATAAAGAGTATTCAAACAGGAAGAGAGAAAGTCAAATTTTCTCTGTTTGCAGAGGACATGATCATATATTTAGGAAACACATCGTCTCAGCCCAAAATCTCCCTAAGCTGATAAGCAACTTCAGCAAAGTCTCAGGATACAAAATCTATGTGTAAAAATCACAAACATTCCTATACACCAGTAATAGACACATAGAGAGCCAAATCATGAGTGCACTCCCATTCACAATTGCTACAAAGAGAATAAAATACATAGGAATACAACTTACAATAGATGTGAAGAACCTCTTCAAGGAGAACTACAAACTGCTGCCCAAGAAAGTAAGAGAGGACATAAATGGAAAAACATTTCATGATCATGGATAGGAAGATCAACATCATGAAAATGGTTATACTACCCAAAGTAATTTATAGATTCAATGTTATCTCCATCCACTACCATTGATTTTCTTCATGAAAGTATAAAAAACTACTTTAAATTTCATATAGAAGCAAAAAGAGCTCATATAACCATGACGATCCTAAGCAAAAAGAACAAAACTGGAGGCATTGCACTACCTGACTTCAAACTATACTACAAATCTAAGGTAACCAAAACAGCATGGAACTTGTACCAAAGCAGATATATAGAACAATGGCACAGAACAGAGGCCTCAGAAATAATGCCACATATCTACAACCATCTTTTTTTTGAGAAACTCAACAAAAGCAAGCAATGGGGAAAGGATTCCCTATTTAATAAATGATGTTGGGAAAACTCACTAGCCATACGCAGAAAACTGAAACTGGACCCCTTCCTTACACCTTATAATCTTTGGATATATACCCAGTAATGGGATTGCTGGATCAAATGGTATTTCTGGTTCTAGATCCTTGAGGAATAGCCACACTGTCTTCCACAATGGTTGAACTAATTTACATTCCCACCAACAGTGTAAAAACTTTCCATTTTCTCCACATCCTCTCCTGCATCTGTTGTTTCCTGACTTTTGCATGATCGCCATTCTAACTCCTGTGAGATGGTATCTCATTGTGGTTTTGATTGGCATTTCTCTAATGACCAGTGGGGATGATCTAGCTCTTTTTCATATCTTTGCTGGCCACATAAATGTCTTCTTTTGACACTTTGTTTTATGGTTTTAGGTCTTATATTTAAATATTTAATCCGTCTGGAGTTAATTAAAAATAAAAATTTTAAAATTTAAAAATTAAAAAAATTTAATTAAAAAAATAAAAATTTTTAATTTTTAATTTTTAATTAACTCCAGATGGATTAATATTTAAATATAAGACCTAAAAACATAAAAACCCTAGAAGAAAACCTAGGTAACACCATTCAGGACACAGGCATGGGCAAAGACTTCATGAATAAAACAGCAAAGCAATGGCAACAAAAGCCAAAATAGACAAATGGGACCTAATTAAACTAAAGAGATTCTTCCCAGCAGAAGAAACTTTCATTCTCATGAACAGGAAGCCTAGAGAATGAGAGAACATTTTTGCAACCTATCCATCTGACAAAGGGCTAATATTCAGAATCTATAAGAAACTTAAACAAATTTACAAGGAAAAAAAAAAAAACCTCCATCAAAAAGTGGGTGAAGTATATGAACAGACACTTGTCAAAAGAAGACAGTTATAATCCAAGAAAAGTTTGCTGAAATAAGCAAAATAAAGTCTATATTTTACCACCATGCACTTGTGAAAAATTGATCTAAAAAATCAGTTTTCAAATGTAGACTACAGAAACTTTTTGACTTCAGGTATAAATAAAATATTTTCAGGGTATCCAAGAAAAAATACAAAATTTCTTCCAGAGAAAAGAAAAATCAGTTTGACTCAAACTTCTCATTAGGAACAAACGAAGGAAGACAAATGGAAAGAACATTTTCTAGAAATCCAAAGAAGTGTGAATCATGGATTTTAAATCTATCTAACCACTCCTTGATGTTTCAAGACTATACAAGGATAATAGTAGGCAGGCAAACATCTAAATAAAACTAAGGATTACTGTACTTATAAGCCCTTTGTAAACACTCTGTTAAAGGACAAACTTTATCAACCCAAGAAATGATTTGGAAAATTGCCCATGGAAAGCTGAATATTCTTAATAGAAGATCTAAGATTAAAACAAAGGTAGAAGGGTACATAGAAAAATACGATGTAAGTGTTGTGGACTAAGAGTGGCAAAAAACATCAAAAAGAATTGTTCTTTTTACAAAGAGAAATGAGAGAAAGAGGAGAGTAAAATATACTCATTAATGGCAGTGCAGAGAGAATAGCTGAGAATCAAAGGATAGCAGAAGGCTGAAACAAGCAAAAGAAGAGGATTATGAACATTATACAAATTTATTTGCATGAATGTTACCCCTAGAACAAAAAATGTAAATTTTTCTCAATAACAAAATAAATTAAAAATAAAAAGACCTGAGGAAACGTATTGTGGGAATAAGACACATTGTAATATAAATGAAAAAGTTGAGAATAAAATGTCATTTATATCAATTGTTTTATATGTATGCTTAACTCACATATTAAATGAAAATTATTTTTGGATTGGCTCACATTGCAAATCCTACTGTATGCAGTATATGAAAGACTTAAAGTGAATCAGAAAAACTGAACACAAAGGAAAAGGTAAAGATTTATCAGGCAAATACAAACAATAGGAAACCAGCTGTTGCAATGTTAACATGGACTTAATTGAATTTAGAGTTAAAAACAAAATGAGAGCAAGAAGGGCACTCATCATGTTAAAGGCCACAATTAATAATCAATATATAAAATGAATATCTATACACTAAACAACACTGAAGATTGCCTTCTTAAAACAGAAATATTAGAAATGCAAGAGAAACACTCAGACACATATTAATATTACATTTCAAATGCATTCTTAATCCAAGTCAGGTTAAGTGGATAATAAGTAAAGTTATAATTAGTTATATCTATATAATTTTTTAGTGAGGCAAATAATCACTAAGATAAATGTTATAAGCTAATTTTTATATTTTAATAATGGAAAATACATCTCCCATTCAAATACCCATGGGGCATTTGTGAAAACTTAATTCAACATGAGCTTACAAATAAAACTGCATTATTAAATTCCAAGTAGAGGTAATAGATAACACTCAATAATTAAAATTCAATAAAACTGTAACTTTACCACAAAATATGAAATAATTCCCAAAATGTTATTTTACCTGGAAATTGAAAACAAAACAAAAGAATTACTTAACAGCTTTTGAAAAAAAAATAGATGCTAATTGAAATTGCAGAATTTATATATTTAAAATGTCAATGGATATAACTAATGCAGTAATCTGGGAAAACTTGATAATCTTAAATATTTATATCATTGTAATTAAGATGAAAAGGTGAACAAAAGTTTAGAAAAAAAGTAGAGTAAATTAAAATGGAGCAGAACAAAGGAGCTATCAAAGATTAACATGAAAATTACCAAAAAAGAAACACAAAATGGTAAAAACAAAAAGAGTAAAAATCCCGATTGGCTCTTTGAAAAAAATTTAACATAGTGGACAAACCACAAGTTTACTCAATCAAGAGAAGTGGGGTAAACACAGACACCCATATATAACATGAAGTAGTGACACAGAGGGACATTATCACTGAAACAGAGGGAACTCATAAAATTATAATAGACTATTTCACAAAGTAGTCCTAAATCAGCATTTGCAATCTTGATATTAGAAATAGTTTAATTAATATGAATTCAAATGCATTAAATGAGATACATAGGAGCACTTTTTAATGGAAAAACCCACAATCACAATAGGTATGAATATCCTTGCACCAAAAGATATACAAGATTATCTTTATAAAGCAGAAATTAAGATGCAAATATTTTTGAAAACTTAAATGACATGGATAATTATCTAAGAAAACTAAAACCGACCCCAGTAAAGATAGGAAATTTATTCTTATCTATTGCCATAGGTTAAATAGAAAAATTTACTAGGGAACTGTACCCCGACAGGACCAAATTTCAGACATTTTTCAGGGAAAATTTATGTATAATACCTACAAAGATTAGATAATTTTTATGTAATTTAAACTGTTAAGAGCTTGGAAACACAAATAACTTTTCAATTATATATCAACCAAGGTTTACATTGATACTTAAAGCTGAGAAAGATTGCACAAATAATTATAGGACAATTTCACTTAGGAATATCAACTCAAAAATTCTGTAATATTACCTTGGTTAGGATGAACTATATTTATCAGTTTTCAAATGAAGCATTAATCTAGGTGTTACTGAAAAAGAATTTACATACGTGACTTAAGCCCCTTATTGGTTATAGTAAACAGGGAGATACTACTAGATGGGACTGACCTAAGCAGGCAAGTTCTTTAAAAGAGGGATTAGACCTTCTCAGAGCTCAGAGAATCTAAAGAGCCATGCGTATGAGGTTTCACCTTACTTATGATTTTCCCTTCCTGACTGCCTGCCCTACACATTTTGACTTGCCTTGCCAACTCCCAAAATTGCACACATCAATTCCTTGTTATCTACCTATTTATCTATCATCTATCTATCTGTGTATATGCGTGTGTGTATGTGTATTTATGTATGTATATATACACTCAAACATATACCTTCTTTTTTGGTTGAATCTTAACAATTAGCAAAGAGAATACAACAGCACATTAGAAATCACAACTGAGTGATGTTTATTGCAGGATTATAAGAAAAGTTCAATATTAATAATTACATCAGTGTAACTCCTTCTGCTAAGATATCTAGGGAGAAAAATTATTATATCATTATTGTAGAGGCTGAAAATCTGTTCAACAAAATCTGACCACTCTTCCTGATAGTAACTCTTGTTTATAGAAAATGATGGACAATTTTTTAACATGATACATCTCAATCTTCAAGCTAAGCTGATGGGAAAAAAAAATTAAAAAAAAAAACAGAATGCAATTTTTCTAAATAAAAACATGAAATAATCACTTTCTCGGTTACTTTTTGCTATTATATTGGAGGTATTGATCAATGCAACATGGCAAGAGACAATATTTAGAGTCTTAGGAATTGGAACAGAAGAAGTGAAAGTATCTACATTTATACATAACATGATGTTATATCTGAAAAGATCAACAAGATTAATGTTAAAGCTTATATAAACAATAAAAGAATATAAGTGGGGGGAGATCCCATAAGTGCTGAGGCAGGAGCCAAAAGCCTCAGCCTATTTCCATATAAATAATAAAGAAGAAAGTAACTAGAAATATATCTGTGGTAGTTATTAGTTATATACATAGGTGATCTCAGTTATTCATAGGTGATCTTAACTCTTTTACTAATGCCTCTCAGGTCAAGTGTGAACCTGGGGCAAAACTGTGTAATGAATGACCCTAAGGCAAGATGCTTTAAGCCCTCTGTCACACCCGTGTAAGGGCTGCTGGAGGGCATCTCAGCTGGACGGCAGCGCCAGCACTGGGAAAATGCTCGCTGATTAGCCAGCTAGGGAAAGAGTCAACCAAAATGGCTGAGAGGTCTCCTTCCTCAGGGGGAGCGAAGAGAAAACTCCACCTCCTCCAAGCTCTTGTGTTAAGGCCTGACAGCCGTCAGGGAGGCCCGCAGACATAGGGAGCTTAAGTGTCTCTATGTGGTGCTGTGCTTCAGTGGTCCCATTCCACGTGTACTTTCATGTTCCGCTTCTGTACCCGGTTCCTTTTTTTCTTAGAAGAGATAATCAGTAAGAGTAATATAAATCTTAATGTCTTTGTTCTTGTATGGAAAAAGTGCTGACACATTATGCTCCTTACCTCATCTTGGCTACCTGAAAGCCTTGGCCATGCCCTACCTGCCCTGCCCCCAGATTTGCAGCTCAGTCAAAGTGAGAGCATCCAGGCATTCCAGGCCAGTGCTGGACTGTGCTGTGGTTGGCAGTGGACCCCTGGGCCCAAACTCTCTTTTCTCTGTCTCTGTGTCTTGTGTCTTTTATTTCTACAATTTCTTGTCTCCACACCAGCAGAGAGGGGCTCACAGAACCCTGTAGGGCTGGGCCCTACAAATATAGTAAAGGACGAAGATATGAAATTAACATCCAACATCTATAATAACTTTTATATTTATTAATGGTAACCAGTTAAAATATACAATGGAACAGTATGTTGTATTTACAATAACAACAGGACAATATAATTAGAAATAAACTAAATGGTGGCAAAATCTGCTTAAGGAGTAATTGAAAACACACATGAAAGACACAAAAGTAAGTTTGAAAGATGTAAAAATGTACGTATATAAATATATATGCATGCATATACATATAGATATAATATATGTGTAATATAGACAGGTATGGATATATAGCTATGTGTGTGTGTGTGTGTGTGTGTGTGTGTGTGTGTGTATATCTCAACAAGTTATTTTTTTCCCTAAAGTTAGTAAGCTTTATTCTAAAGTTCACTTGGAAAATGAAACATGCAACAATACCTAAGGCCAGTTATGAAAATACAAATGAAAGCTTTTACAAATAAAACACTATGTAATGAAAATAAATGGATAGAAAAATCATTAGAAAAGCAGAAGACAATATAGGTCCTCATGTATATTAAGTTTATGATAAAGGAATTACTTCAAATCCCTCAGAAAAATAGACTTTTAAATAAATAGTGTTAATATAATTGGTAGCCATTTGGAGAAAAGGTGAAAATTGAAACTGTAACTCATACCACGTACAGATTAAACTCTGTAATGACCTAGATATATGGAGTACCTTTCAAACAGCAACTCAAAAGCTAGATGCAATATTTAAAAAGGTGCTAAACGCAACTATAAAAAACAACTGAACAAGTTGTTTAATAGCAACAACTAAAGTAAAACAAAACCATATGCAAAATACAAGCAAGTGACAAAGCAAGAATTTTTTGTTGTTGTTGTTGCAATTTAAAACTTATATCACAGATAGAGGATTAACCTCTGTAATATATTATTTTTTTAAACTAAGAAAGAAAAGACACTAAACCAATTAATAAACGGCAAGAAAACATAACCAGCTGGATGATAGAAAAAAAATACACAAATGGTCCTTAAACATGAAAAAAAATTCAGCTTCACTCTGAATAAAAAAGATACATAAATTAAAACTACATGAGTATTATTTTTCACATATAAGATTGACAAACAAACAAACAAAAAATCATAAGATCGTGCTGGACAGGGCTCCCACTAGAGAAGTTTGATAATTTGAATGCCAAAAAAGAATAATGACAGTAATTATTTTGTATTAAATAACAAAGAAAAATCCACTACTCTTTGTGAGCAAAAGTACAAACGATAAAGGCTAGGATTAATAAATGAGCTCATTAAACCCAAGAACTTTTGTGTATCAAAAAGACACCACAAAAGGAGTGAAATGACAGGCTTCAAAGTAGAAGATATTTGCTTTATATACAATTGACAATGATTGCTGTCCCAAATATTACAAAGTAGCTTTTCAGGGTGTGGAGCAATGATATCCCTTATCCACTGCTCAAGGGAGTTTAAATTTGTGCAATCCCTTTTTGGAAACTGTTTCATATTAACCACTAAAGGGATATGGTTTTTTTCGTTGCCTCTTTCATTCAATAGTTTAATTACAAAATTCAAATAAATAATAGAGATCTAGTTCTTTCATTTTCCTGTTGTCCCGTACTACATTGTATGAATGTAACAAAATTTGTTTATTCTGGCATTGATAGACTATTGGCCTTTTCCATTTTTTGTTCCGATGATCAACATTGCCATGAGCACTCTTGTGCAACAAGAACACCTGAATCAGCTTACTTTCCCACATAGTGTTGGGAATCGGCAGAAACAGGCTCCAAATTAGATCTCTGGTTCAATATCTCCTTGTTCCCCTTTACAGTCTACCCCAACTGCCCCAGGAACAGGCCCAAGATTCTCTCCTGGCTGGTTGGAATGCGAAGAAGTTTCTTCCTAATGGGAAACTAGGAGACAATTAGTCTGGAGGTGCAAAGAAATGGACATTGTGAGTGGGCACCTTTGTCATATCTTAATTGCATTTCTCTTAAAGTGAGGAACAGTCTAATTTTTATTGGGAGTTTTGTCACTAACCAAAACATATTATGATCTAGGACTTCTAGTTGTTATCTGATTTAATTCTCACAACAACCTGAGCGATAAATACCCTTCTCATTTTCATGATCAAGGAAGACAGAGACTCAAATGGTTAGACAATTTGCCCAAGTTTACCTAATCTGGAATTAACAGGGCTGTCCCACTCTGAAGTTTGAGCTATTCCTCTGCACTCTGCCAAGTTCATGAAAGGCTGCACGTGGACTGTTCTCTCCCATTAGCATAATTTAGGATAAAAAGGATTTCTTTCGATTGTTTGCTTTGCTTTTGTTGCCTGTTTTGTCATTGCTGTTTTGCATGAGGTGCATTTTTGAGATAAAGACAGAGGCTAGAGTTCAAAGGACTGGTTCAAATACATTACAGTTAAGACTCCTGCTGTCAGAGAGGCTTAGGATTTTATCTGTAACCATTGTAATTGAATGGTTTTGTTATTCCACATAGTGATTAGCGAAGTTCTCTTAAGACACAATTGAACAGTGGGTTTGCCTTTAGCAGGAACAAGAATGGAGGGCTTTGGGGAGACCAAGTCCCTACTAAAGCTGAAGAAGAATGGGAGAGCTCTTGAGATGCGAGGTAAAGGAAATAATAATACAAATTTATGAGATGCCTATTTGACAAGGATTTACAGTTCTATATGGAATTTCTTTGACATGTTAGATGCTGATTTTTTAAAAAGATTTTTGTACATAGAAATGACTGTAAACTCAATATATTCAGTTTTCTTCATCATTCACGTCTTCAAAGTTGTCTACGAAGTTCAATTTTCACTTACAAATTATTATACTTATAAGTAGAACTAAGTTTTATATTAGAATAGCATACAATTAAGCCTTAACTTGTTTTATAATAGGATGTGAAATGAGAGTTTTCATTTTGTCTTAGAATTTTAGCTAAAACCTACAGGTGGAAAACAATGGTAGTAGGGAGGGCTAAGGAAATCCACAGTTTGAAGGTAAGTGCTGGATGTATCTATGCAGATCTTGCCCAAAAGCCCCTATACTAATGGCTACTGGGGAGGCCAAGGCAAAATAATCACTTGAGTTCAAGAGCTGGAGGCTGCAGTGAGCTACAATCATACCACTGCACTCCAGCCTGATCAACAGAGCAAGACTCCATCCATTAAAAAAAAAAAAAAAAAGGAAAAATAAAATTCATTTGAGTAGAAACACTATGACGGTGATTCTCTCTTTCCTATGGAGAGAAAGTGGGAAGTGGGACTTGAAGTCGTGCAAGGAAGGGGTGGGGACACTTAAGTTCTTGTGTTCTGGGTAATAAAGGGCTGGCTTGCATCTCACTTCTTGGGTGAGGCTTGGTAGGCAGCAGAGTCAGGGAGGTCTGCCTAGGACTGCAACTGGCATTAAAAGGGGTTCCTGATAGAAAGATCTTGACATGTTTTCCCAGAGGTTGGAGGCACGTATGAGCAGACAGCCTCATGCCTTCTTCTCTCCTGGTGATCTCTGCAGAAGGTAGTTGCTGCCTGGAGATGCCCATGAGAGGCAGATGGACAGCAGAGGGAGCTGAGGGATCCACATGCTTATACACATCAGTGGGTTCAGGATGTTTGTGCTTGAGTGTAGTGACGCTGTAGAGAATGGCAGAAACCAGATCATCTTGGAAAACCTCCATCCAAGAGGAATGCCTGCTTGGGGAGGAAAGTGAAGAGGAAAACGACAGACAGAAAGTGTGCTGTCAGTGTCAGTGACAGGGAAGTGGGAGGTTCTTGGAGGAAGGGGGTCTCTCAGTTTCTCTAAGAACCCAGCAACGCTACCCATCATAGCACCAGCAGAAAGTGCATCAACCACAGGGATGACATAGAAAGAGACCGTGACATTTTGTCCTTGTTTCACTCCTCTTTCTTCTGCCCCCCAGTCCACAATAAGTAGGAAGAATAAGAGCAAGTGGAGGAGGAAAGTGGAAGAATAAATGAAGGAACATGTTGGCTTTTCTCCCTACTGCTGCTCTGTAACCTGCACTGGAGAGAAGTGATGGAGATGAATATACACTGAGAGTATTATTGGGGCTAGGAATTGTCTTTAAAAACAGAATGTTCTTAGAAGTAAAATAATCCCAAATCATTTTGATTTACCAGAGAAAATTCTTGGTCAATTAGCAAAGAAGGTTTCTCTGACAAACTGGATTTACAGACTATGATGGCAGAGAAATAAAGCCCACTTAAGAAACAATTTCACTTCATTTGTTGGGAAATAATTTAAAAAAGGAAATTACCATATCTTATTTAAGTTTGCTACTTAACAACTAGTTAAGAGTCTGATACCTAAGTAAACATTCAGCATGTTCTGTTAAAACAGAATAAATACATCAATCAATTCTCCTGGAGACTAAAACTAATTATGAAAGAAAATATACATGGGCTTTATCATGCTCGCAGAAAGAGAAAAACAACAAATATATGTGAAGATTTATGTGCAGCCCTTTGAGAAATGCTATTGTTGTTAGATTTGTGATTTCTCAGGAGGGTAATCACACTCTAGCTACCTTTGAATGATATCTTGAATTTACTAGAAGTGAAATGTATTTCTCTGGAAAATTAAAATATCTACCAGAAACATATTGATCTTAAAAATAAGAAACTGATTTCAAGAAGAAAATAAACTAGATTTTCCATCAATCGCTTGATCAATTTTTTTTCAGTAGAGGGTGCTCAATTTATTTTATTTTTTGTTTTTTTTTTTTAGTTAAGCCACATATTATATCATATCATCAGCCTTGGACTAAGAAAGAGAGATTCAAATTTTGATATTCGGCATTTGCTCAATGACAATTTCAGGCTTTTGCATATAAAACGATTATATAAAGAGAAAGTGCTAAAGAATATAATTAGAAATGTGGAAAATGGACATTGGAAATGGAAACACTACATAAGGGCCTCCACAGTTATGGTAGACATAGAGGAAACAATATTGGCTAGAGAGAGAAGTGAAACAGGTGCAGGTACAAAACCTCAGCTACTCCCTCAGCAGGGAGGTTGTGAACTGTGCACTGCTTGTGGCCGGTTGGTATCTCACAGGAAGGGGAAATGGCCAGGCCTGTAAGATAGTGTTATCATTAGTTACTGCATGTAAGCCAGCCAGAAAGATCATGCCCTTGGGCTATACAGCTGTCTGCAGCTGAGGAAAATTCTGAAAAGACTGATGATATACCCAGATGCTGGGACAACTTCAGTTCTTTCCTTGAAGTAGAATCTGGGCAGTGGTATATCTCCATCTTCGCAACACTCCATCTCTTGAGCTGATTCTTAACTGTACTTTCCAGTGCTCTTTCAGATCAACAGCTTCTATGGTGCATATGTGACACAACCAGTGCGTTGCATTATCATGGACCCACTTCTGCCTCCTTTTTTGCTGTCTAGAAAGACCTCTCATCTGACCAGTGCCACGTGGGATCCTGTCTTGTGGAATTAAACACTCATTTATCGTTGGATATTTGTTCTAGCAATGTTTTGTAGGAAGAAACAGTAAAATCTCTCCCACATATCTATCTATTCCTGTTAAAGATTTTTCATCATGCTTTCCAGCTCGAAAGAGGACCAATGGAGTTAACTGAACACCAGATATCTGGTTGGTGTCTTTGATGAAAAATTCCATTTAAGATCCCAGAACTGATCTCTCTTGCTGGCAGGTTGAGCATTCAGTTGCATCAGTAGCCAAGTACTCTTTGGTAAGTGGAAGCCCACGTTGTTGGGTCCCTGCTTAGTCTTCATTGTTTTCACTCTGGCCACTGCATTAATTAGATTTATGAGCCAGTATGCTCATGCTGGCAGGGCCAATTTATGTCATTGGCCAATGACTCACTTGTGAATGATAATATATAATATAAATATATAATATTTATAGATAATATAAATATATTGATAGGTACTCACTTGTGAATGATAATTGATAATATAAAGATATTCCCACTTTGTGCTTATCTCCATGTGTTCCTGTGTCTGTACACCCAGGGATCAATTTTGGGATCCTAAATTGAATTTGTAATCAAGGAGATCAACCAGCTATTTGATTTTGAGTTGACTACATTAGGCCTCTTTTAAGCTGGAAATGGTGAAAATTTGCTTTAACAGAAATAAATACATATTGTGGGAGTCTAATCTGCAGTTTTCTAACCTTTCATTCAGCACTGCCTAGAGCTCTGTATGCATCCTGTAATAGGGTTCTCTAGAGGGACAGAACTAATAGAACATATATATAAAGGGGAGTTTATTAAGTATTAATTTACATGATCATAAGGTCCCACAAGAATCTGTCTACAAGCTGAGGGGCAAGGACAGCCAGTCTGAGTCCCAAAACTAAAGAACGTGGAGTCTGACATTCCAGGGTGGGAAGCAACCAGCACAGGAGAAAGATTTATGCTGGGAGGCTAAGCCAGTCTCTCTCCTTTTCACGTTTTTCTGCCTGCTTTATATTCACTGGCAGCTGATTAGATTTTGTCCACCAGATTTAGGGTGGATCTGCCTTCCCCAGCCCACTGACTCAAATGTTAATCTCTTTTGGCAACACCCTCACAGACACACCTAGGATCAATACTTTGTATCCTTCAATTGAATCAAGTTGACATTCAGTATTAACCATCAGACATCCCAACCTCTACATACACAGAGTGCATGGCCAGGTTTATCATCTGAAGCTCTGCCTATTCTGTGGATATTTTTCTGAGTCCCCACTGTCTTTTGAGGACTATCCTGAGTGAGGCTGCTGTGTGGTTGCTGCGATTTTCAATGTATACCCACCTATCAAGTAGAACCATCTGTAAACCAAAGGCAATATTTTTTATACTCTGCCTGCTGGTCTTACTAGATCTCTCATGTGGCAATAGATATGAGCCAAAGGGGACTGACACAACATTGGGAGATGTGGGTCTGGTTTACATGCTCATGTGACCGGCTCGTGCATTCTTACCTGGGTCCTGCTTGGTTTTGGATATACCATTTCATTTTCATAATGGGTGACTTCTGGACTTACCTGATTTGATGACTTAGTGTGTGTGGCAAAACCAGATAGAAGGTGTTAGATTCATGACATCCATTGTCAGACACTCTATCTCTACCAAGAGCCAGTATCATGCCAATGATTGTTTTCCAAGGACATATGATTCTTCACCGTAGATGCCAGAGTCTTGCTCCAGAATTCCATATGGTTGTGTTGTGATTCTCTTTTGTAGAGTGCCATATGATAAAGTTGGTCACTACTGGCAGCTCCAAAACCACAGGGTCTCTGGATTCTATGGCTTACGAGGCAGAATTGCTTTAACTGAAGCATGGATCTGCTGCAGAGCTTTTCCTTTCTCTGCAGAAGCCTTTCCTTCTTTGTATGGGACCTGCTCAAAATTGCCAAGTTTCCTTGTCACCCAGTTATGGGCTATGCTCTTTCTAAGACACACAGAAGCCTACCAGCCACTCTGCTTCCTTCCTTGTAGTAGGAGATGCAAAGTGTGATAATTTATCCTTTAGCTTAGAGGCAATACATTTGCAGTACCTGAACATTGGACTGCTAGTAATTACACTGCTCTGTTGAGTTGACCCCTTACCCTTTGTAGGGGTGTTTTTCTCTCTCTCTGGGGTGTATGTCTTACCAAACTTCTGGTTTGTGGGCCAATTCTTGCTCAGCAACTTAATTTCCATAATTCACATAATCTTATAAATGTGGTGAATCAATGTGATATTCTGTGGGATGTCAAGACAGTCCAGATATCTTAAAAACATATTCTTTTAGACGAAGTGTAAGTTAACAGAGCTGCAAGGGAAAAGTAGATATAACTAACTTTTCCCATTTCATGGGAGTACAAACTGTTTTTTATCTGTTTGATCTGACTAGAAAATAACATATTTGTCAAATCAATGTGCCGGTACCTGAAGACAGATTAATCTACTCTAGAACAAAACCACATCAGGGAAAACAGCTGCAATTAAGCTGCTATTCAGTTGAGTTTGTCATACTCTGCAGCCCTTTTTCAGGATTCTTTTCTTTGGGGGGAGGAGGGGACAGACTGGTGACTTAATGGAAGACACGATGGGGACCACCATTCTGGCATCCTTTAGCTCTTAAAGTCCTTAAGATCAGTAATAACTGAAAATTGATATGAATTTTCCAAGGAGGCAGTGGGAGGGACTATTTCAGTAGCTGGAACTCAGTCTTCCTCACTAAAATGTACCTTCACATAGAGGTCAAATGCCCTACGTGGGGGTGGCACAGTAATACATTCAGGGACCTGGGTAATGACCGCCACTGTAAGCCAAACTGATACAGGAGTTAGGAAGAAATTATTTAAGGCAGATAGTAAGGGTAAAGGTTCTTGGTGGAAATTTTTCTTTAATAAGAAACAACCCCAAGAACCATCTTGTTTCTAACAGAAAAGACAGCTTGAAAGTCCAAGCTTTGATATGCAAGTGCCAGCCATTAGAAACTGCATTCACTCAATATAGTGATTCCTGCTATCATCTCTTCCTTGTCACCAGGTGTACCAAGTGTCATGGCCACCTGCATTTTATATTAAAGGAATAAAGTGGGAGAGTGGGGTATTCACAGGCTACATAAATGACACATTTTTCAAACCATTCCCCTGGGCCCTATGGAAACCAGACACCACCTCCTCTGACATCCCAGTATAAGCAGCTACCTTTCCGCTGTAAGTGAGGTTTCCTCTTTGTTTGAATCTCCCCTCCCTCTGTCTCTGACTGGGGGAGCTGTTTCCTTCTTCCTTCCTTTTTTCTTGTCTCTTAAACTTTTTGCTTCTTTAAATGACACCACGTGTGTCTGGGTCATTTTATCTAAACCAGTGTGAGACCAAGGACCCTGGTGTTTCTCCAGTCATTGGAGCCATATCAAAACCTTGGCTCAGAATCTATCTGGCTCTGTGTCCCAATCCATTGGATAATGAGGATAGTGGAGCATTGAAAGTGGGATGCTCTGGTCTCTGGGTGTTAATTACCACTTAGAACCTATTTCCAACTGGTGCTATAGTTCTTGTGAAATACAGATTACATTAGTTTAGTTTTGTCATTGCCAATTATTTTGCTATGGTTAGGAGGGTTGATCCTGCAATGGAGTTTGGTCTGGAAATTTTTTCTTAAATTTATTTATTTATTTTTATTTTTAAATTTTATATATATATATATATATATATATATATATATAAAATTGCATTTTAGGTTTTGGGGTACATGTGAAGAACATGTAAGACTGTTGCCTAGGTACACACATGGCAGTGTGGTTTGCTGCCTTCCTCCCCATCACCTATTTCTGACATTTCTCCCCATGTTATCCCTCTCCAACTCCCCACTCCCTACTCTCCCACCCCTAGTTCCCCCCAAAAACCCCAGTGGGTGATGCTCCCTCTCTGTGTCCCTGTGTTCTCATTGTTCAGCACCCACGTATGAGCGAGAACATGTGGTGTTTGATTTTCTGTTCTTGTGTCAGTTTGCTGACAATGATGGTTTCCAGGTACATCCATGTCCCTACAAAGGACACAAATTCATCGTTTTTTTTATGGCTGCATAGTATTCCATGGTGTGTATGTGCCACATTTTCCCTGTCCAGTCTATCATCGATGGGCATTTGGGTTGGTTCTAAGGCTTTGCTATTACAAGCAGTGCTGCAATGAACATTCGTGTGCATGTGTCCTTATCATAGAATGATTTATAATCCTTTGGATATATACCCACTAATGAGATTGCTGGGTCAAATGATATTTCTATTCCTAGATCCTTGAGGAATTGCCACACTGTCTTCCACAATAGTTGAGCTAATTTACACTCCCACCAACAGTGTAAAAGTGTTCCTATTTCTCCACATCCTCTCCAGCATCTGTTGTATCTAGATTTTAAAATATGCATATGTTACGGTTTAAGCAATATTCATCCATACTTTTTGGTTAAACAGAAGCATTCAAAATTCATCCTCACCATTACGATGTGATTTTTTTGGTGACTTTGCATTGGTGATGTAATTTATGAGTGATGTCTGAGGAGCTGTGCTATTTGGATATCCTGAAACACACAGTCAGGGTAAGTTTATTAACTATGAAAGGAAAATCTTGGGGCTGCAGCATTACCAAACTAAAGGAAAAGGTCAAGTGGGAAACTGCTCAGGGCGAACCTGCCTCCCATTCTATTCACAGTCATCCCTCTGCTCACTGAGATACATACATATTGGATTGTGTGGGTCAAGATGGACAGGGAGAGACCTATGTTAATTCTAGCTAAATAATTATGAGCTTTCTTGGCTCAGAGGACACGGAAGTATATACATGGAATTAAACTATATTATTGGTGCAGTTAATTAGAAATCAAGTAGCCACAGGAAGCTTGATCAAGCAGGGTCTCGTCAAGAGGCCTTGTGCCAAGATTTCTGATCACAAGATCCAGGAGGGTCTTTGCAGACGGGAGCTGGCAAGGAGGAGAAAAGCCTTGCAGGGCAGAGATCGGGAACACCTCAGGCTCTGCCTAGGTTCTCAGAATATGGATTGATTTTCATTGTTCTATGTCCTCAATGCTTGGGAGATAAAAGCCCCTTGATGCACTGGGTGTGGTCGGACCAGAGGCTCCTCATTCTGATGCAGCCTCACCCTGATTTAACAGTCCATGATAAACTCAGAGCACTGGTTTAGCCTGTCATAGAAGGATCTCAAGTGCTCTATCCCCAGCTATCTTCCCTACCCCTTCACCCTCCCCTTCCATGCCCATAAAATCAATGAGATTATGCACATAATAAAAG
Organism: Saimiri boliviensis; assembly: GCF_048565385.1. Classification (NCBI taxonomy): domain Eukaryota; kingdom Metazoa; phylum Chordata; class Mammalia; order Primates; family Cebidae; genus Saimiri; species Saimiri boliviensis. Next base: position 126,822,702 of record NC_133451.1, read on the forward strand.
TGTTTGGAGCCCAGAGCTCTGGGCCAACACAGTTCCGAGGCTTGCTTTGGTCCCCTGGACCCATGCTGTAAATTCTACTCTTGTGTCTTTGTCTTTATTCCATTTTCTCAATCGCTGGTCACCTCCAGGACTAAGGGTACCCGCCTACGGGGTTGGGGTTGGTACACAACAGATTGCCTCCTTTGGAAGAGCTAACCAGAAATTCAAAATAATGTGGCCATTTGTCTCTCACCTACATGTGACATGGAAGCATCTTCTCTGCTTCAAGTTGTTGCTGTCTTTCTAGATGAAGCCAAGGTATTTCTTATATATATTGATTGATGTCTCTTGTCTCCCTAAAATGTGTAAAAAAAAACAAAAAAAACAAGCTGTCCCCCAACCACCTTGGGCACATGTTACCAGAACTTCCTGAGGCTGAGTCATGGGCATGTGTCCTCAACCTTGGAAAATTAACTTTCTAAATTGACTGAGACCTGCCTCAGATTTTTAGGGTTCATATAACATTACTGTATTACTTAAAATTTTATTGAGTTTTATTCTAATAGAAAATCAACAGCAAACATATTTTCTCCTATAATATATGATGGCCATGTGTGTGTGGTATAGTGTGATGTACATGGATAACTCACAAATGATTCATCCTAAGCTCTTAAATGTGTACTCTTTCAAACATTTTTCACCATGGAATCATTTTCTCCCTCAAATTTGAAAGTGGGAATAGAGAATTTAGGTGGCTGCTGGTTAAAATACATTCGGTACAGATTTTACATGAGGAAGTGTGTGTGTTCGTTCACATCTGTGCAGGTGTGCGCTTATGTTCCAGCACGTGTGTGTATGTATTTGGTTGAAAAGATAAATTGAAGGAAAAACAAGAGAATTTAATAGGCATTCCTTCTGCCTTATGGTGCCATTGGTATTACCAAAATATACTTAGACACGACAATCATGTTTACAGAACCTAAATCTCAACAAATGATCTTCAATAATAAAGGCCAGCACAGCTAACTGATCGCGTAAGATCAGATGAAGTGATATGTTTCATCTTCCCCTGGCTGGTCACAGAAAGGACCGAGATGGCAATGGTGCACAGCAAAGCTGCTGTGAGCTGGAGTAGAGCCATCAGCTACACAGGAAACAAGCAGAATAGAACAAGCAGAAATAATACTTCAAAAACAGCATAAAATAAAGCAGAGTACCAGCCAACTAAGGCTTGTGATAGCCCTAAGCATCATAAATAGGATGGCAGCTCTCTGGGAGATTCCGACTCACTGAGCTGACTCAGGCACAGGCATAGCATCACAAACAGCAGGTGTGTGACCACATGCTCCATGCTCCTGCTAATGGCCAAAGGATTGGAAAGAAACATTGTCCTGCATACTCTAGCTTTGCAGAAAAATTCAAATATACATAATCACAGGGTTGGTAGAGTAAAACAATTCTAGGCTGGAAATCTAAAGGATCAAAACATTTCATCTGTGACAGTGTCATCTTTCACTGACATTGGGTCCTTCAGTCCTATAGGTTTCAGTTCCCTCATTTATAAAATGCAAGGAGTGGGCCAGGTGTGGTGACTCATGCCTGTAATCCCAACACTTTGGGAGGTCAAGGTGGGTAGATCACCTGAGGTCAGGAGTTTGACAGCCTGGCCAACATGGTGAAACCCTGTCTCTACTAAAATTACAAAAAATTAGCCAGGCTTAGTGGCATATGCCTTTAGTCCCAGCTACTGAGGAGGCTGAGGCAGGAGAATTGCTTGAACCCAGGAGGTAGAGGTTGCAGTGAGCTGAGATTGCTCCATTGCACTCCAGCCTAGGCGATAAGAGTGAAACTCTGTCTCAAACATAAATAAATAAATTAATTAAATTAAATAAAACAAAATGAAAGGAGTGATGTAAGTGAAAGAAAGCTCCTGTCCAGTGCTGGCATTCTTTTGTTCTAATCAATAAATATAAAAGACAACAGTATGATGTTTAGGTGCTGAGAACCTCAGCTTGATACTGGTGGTTGAATTATTAAAAGGTAAAAACAGAAAGACCAATTTCTAGGACATAGATTATTTAGTTCTAATAAACAGGGCATTCAAAAAGTTTCCAGAAAGAAGAGTGCTGATAATCGGGATACAGGGGTGTCTCATGTAGCCCACCGTTGGAAATGCAACTATGTGTTACTGCAGCTGCAAAAAGTCTGTGTGCAAATGTTTTTGTTTCTCTGTCTCTCTCTCTGTCTCTGTCTATTTCTATTTTTCTCTTGGCCATAATGTATTTTCTAATTCCATTTACAAATATAAAAATACAGATTTTATATTTGTAGGCTAGCATTTTCTTTTCCTTGATTACCCTTCTGATTTTCTGCAAATTTGACATCCATGATTCTGGCTTGCCCCAGTGCCAATTTTGACCTCAGATCCACATGAATTTATGGCTTCAGAGTCTCAAATCACCAGACTCATTCAAGCTTTGGGACATGCAGTTCACAGTTATGTGGAAAATTATGAAAATATCTGAATGGCTAAACAAATAATATGAATAAATTCCTGTTATTTTATGTATCCACCCTTGGCAAAATAAGCTTTCTAAATTAACTGAGATCTGTCTCAGATTTTCAGGGTTCATATAATATTACTGCATTACTTAAAGTTTTATTGAGTTTTATTCTAATATAAAATCCGTAGCAAAACAATAGCCACCAGGAGCCATGCACTTAAAAGGATACCTGTGAGAAGGACAACTTCACAGAAGAACGTGTTCTGAGAAGAATGAAATTATGACTATGTATGTTTCAGACTTGATGTATTTAAGATGCATGAGAAATAAACACTAAAAATCAGGAAGACAAACTGACTTGTTACAATAGGCAATGGAACAAGCTAAATTTTGCTGTGGTGTGTAAACCTGATTGGTAAAGACAACCATAGCAATTCCATGTGACATTATTCTGACCAACAAGGTAAATCAGGAAATATGTTTGAAGTTTTCTACCGAAGGCTGTTCTTGATGCTAAATAGTCATGCATGAGCGGGAATAGTATTTTTTTTTGCCCCGAAAAGTGTTATCTGCATGTGATTCCTAAAACCGTGGCAACCATCTTAAGAGTATGAGAAGAGCCAACCCAAAGAACAAGCTGATGCAAAGAAGGTGGGAAAATAGACAAGAAGATGCTGAATTCCTAAATTAAGTATTCTGGAATTGCCTCACTTTGTTATTCTTGTTATGAAATAATATATTTTCTTATTTATTGAAACTTGGGGGATGTTTTCTACAACTTACAACATAAAGCATAGAAAGTTAGACAGATTACAAATGGTTTACAGTGTTTCAAAAAATTAGACTACTAAAAGAATACTGAATAGATTTTTTTTAATCCCATAGTAATTCAAGGTCATCAAAGGGAATTTAATCCTTTTTCTGCAATATTATAGAAAGTAGTTATCCTGTTATTTTTATTTATGATAAACTAAAGCTTACAAAAATAATTCCTTTCGGTACTATAAGCAAATATTTTCTTCACTTTTTTTTTTTTTTAGTTTTCTATCTAAATTTCAATCTTTAATCAAGAACTTTAATGTTCTTTTGGTTGGTATTGCTTTAATTCTGCTATTAGCTTTCTTCTTTAAATACTATTCTACCTATCATAGAATTTCAGAGATGAAAACTCTGAGTTGGAAACCAGTGGATGCTACTGGCTTGAACCATTAAAAGCTCTGGATATATAGCTGGAGATTCTAATAGCAGTATAGCCACAACACATTAACATTATTAATATATTTTTAATTGATACATTTTAAAATTCATTTTACACACATTCAAGAAATATGCCAATTTCTTTTTATGTTGATAGGAAATGTAACAATGTAATCAAATATTGGGTTTATAAGAAGTACAATTCTGTATAAACATGAAACCATTTTACACAGTAAAAATGATACATTTTTATTTAATAAATATATTTATTTACATAAGTGAAAGAGAGAAAAAGAGGGAGGGAGAATATTATGTGCCAGGTACTCATTTAGGGGCGGCAGATTCGGTGCTGAATATACAAAGTCCTTGCCTTCATGTAGCTTACACACTAAGGGAACTGACAAACGGCAAACCTATAATACACAAGGAAAATGGCTATTAATTGTGATTATGCTACGCTTTTATAAAAAGAACTCAAACGTGTGATGACATAGAGTACAACTAGCGGGGGTCACTTGAGATAGGCGGGCAGAAACAAGAATCTGCTGCAGTAAATATTTTATCTAAGCTTTGAAGTAAAAGATAAACTGGTCTTATTAATAGGGGGAAAAGAACAACCAGCCAAAGGAGGAAAAAGATTTGAGAAGTCAAGAAACAAGCAGATCAGGCCTTGTGAGCACAGTCAAATTAGTCCATGGTATGAAAAGGCACATTCAGATCGCTCACCCATCCATCCTTTCCTCCAACCCTCCCCGTTTCTCTTCCTACTCCCAATACAAATCTGTTATGCCAGGCAGTATATTTGCATTATGCATTTGCTTTAGACTGAGATAGATGCACTGATGTCTATTACAGCATTTATAGTCCAGCACGGAATAAAGACACTTTAACATGCAAAAAGAATAAAGTAATGGACACCACTATAGGTAAAATACAGCGTAATATGAGGGTGCGTAAGAAGAATATATATCCCATGTAAGAGATGGAGGTGTCATGAAAATTCTCTAGGGAAGGAGGGTTTAAATTTGAAACATAAAAAATGAGTGAAAGCCACATAAAAAAGAAAGGAGAGGTTATCATAGACAAAAAGAAGAAGATGAACATATTGTCATGTGTCACTTAATGACTGGGAATTAAAATGTCTCATTGGGCAATTTCATCATTGTGTGAACATGATAGAGTGTATTTACATAAATCTAGGCGGTACGACTTACCATACACCTGGGCTATATGGTATAGCCTATTGCTCCTGAGTTATAAATCTGGATAGCATGTTACTGTACTGAATACTATAGGTATTTATAACACAGCTGTAAGTATGTGTGTATCTAAGCATACCTAAATATAGAAAAAATAAAGTAAAAATATGGTATAAAAGATAAATATAGTAACCTCCATATAGCATTTCCCATGAATGGAGCTTGCAAGATTGGAAGTTGCTCGGGGCGAGTCCGTGAGTGAGTGGTGAGTGAACGTGAAAGTGTACAACCTTACTGTATACTATTATAAACTTTATAAACACTCTACACTAAATGTTTAGGCAACACTAAATGTTTAGAGATATTTTTCTTTTATTAATAATAAATTAGCTTACTGCAAATTTTTACTTAAAACTTCTAAACTTTTTAATTATTTGACTCATGTAATAATACTTACATTAAAATATAAACTTATCATACAACTGTACAAAGTATTTTCTTTCTTTATATTCTTATTCTGTGAACTTTTTCCTACTTAAATTTTTTTTCTTTTTAAACTCTTTCGTTGAAACCTCAGACACAAACACATGCATTAGCTTAGCCCTACACAGAGTCAGGATCATCAATATCACTGTCTTCTACCTCCACGCCTTGTCCTGCTGGAAGCTTTACAGACACAACAACACGCATGAAGCTTACTCTCTTCTGATAACGACGCCGTCTTGTGGAATCACCCCTAAAAGACCTGTTTAAGCTTCCTTGAGGAAGTGCCACTCTTTTCAGAAATATGTCCATGGTGGTTTGCTTTATTAATTTCTTTTTTGTTTCTTCATGGATTTGCTTGTAAGAAGATAATGCACCATGAATATTCCCCTCTGTTGATAAAAGCCTTTGAGTGTTGGGGTCCGTGTTTTCAGTTTTTCAAGAGATTGTTGAGATTTGTAAAAGCTTCTGCTAGAACTTTTAATGTCAATGCTCTTGGGAGATTTCTTTTTCTTCTCCTGCTGTTTCCTTTTCTCTTGCCTCTTCTTCAGCTATGCATTTCTGTTCTAATTCGAACAACTCCTCATTACTCAGTTCCTCAGGATTCACCTCTGGAAGCTCCTCAATGTTATCCTCATTCACATTTAGGTTAAAGTTGTTTAATATGTCAACTTCAGCCTTGTTGAATTTTTCAACCTCCGCATACTTGGCAAAGCCTTTATAGTCACGAATAAACTCATCGGTGTTTTCTTCCAGATGGTATACATATACTCTGTGGTGACGTCACCACAATGCCAAGCAAGATTTTTTTTTTGGTTGTTTTTTTTCTTTCTTTTAAATTGCAGAGGTTGGAATCTTTCCAGAATTCCATCTGTGTCTTCTCAGGGTCTTTCTCAGTTGCAGAAATAGCCTAGGCATTTGTCCTTCTTAGGTAATAGGCTTTAAAAGCTGCTATAACTCCTTGATCCGTTGTTGGATCAAAGAGGTGGTGTTTGCAGGGAGAAGCACCACTTTAATATTGGAATGAAGGTCATTAATGAAAGAAAAACATGAGGGAACACTATCAACAATAGCAAATATTGAAAGATATATTATTCTCCAACAGCACTTCTCCATTTTATTGGCATGGCTATTCAGGAGGGCATCTTCAAAGAAGGGCTGGCTCATGATGACTTCTAATTAGCCCTATAGTGCACTGACAGTGTGTGCTTATAATATACTTGAAGGCCTTGGGGTTCAATTTGTAGCCTGCAATACTGCCCCCAAGCAGGACTGTTATCTTTCCCTTAAAAGTCTTAAAACCTGGCATTGAATTGGCCTCCTTATGGTTGAATGTTTTTTCAAGCATTCATCTTCAGAATAAGGAGGTTTTATTCATATTGAAGATTTGCTTTGGCAAGTAATTTTTCTTCATATTCAGTCTATCTTGTCCAAAGTTTCCAAAAATTCTTCAGTTGCCTTCACATCACCACTCACAGATTCATTACTAACTTTCACATTATGTAATGAATAATCATTCTTTATTCGTTAAACCACCCAGAACTAGCAACAAATTCAACATGTAGTTGGGTTTAGACTGTTTTTCAACATTGCAAACAAACTTTTGCTTTGGCTGTGATTGTCATTGTGCTGAGATAGATACACTTCTGTGTCTGGTCTTAAGTCCGGGTTATAAGAAGATTTTCCTTATCCAATACAGACCATTCTTGAATATTTGTTAGCCTTATTGCCTCTAAGAAGCATATTCTCTAACATCTGTTACTTTTTTCTTGTTGTTGACCATAGTAATGGTGGAGTAGGATATCCCTGCCTGGCAAGCAATAACCATCACTGATTTTCCACCTTTGTAGTCGTAATCACTTCTAATTTAGTTTCCAGGTCAATCACTGGAAGGAACCACTTACTGGCAACATTAGCAGTGAATTTTGTACGTTTAGATACAGCAATGGACAAAACAACATGAGATTAAATCAATCACAAGAGAACATGATGCAATAATGAGACACAGTCAATGCAAGATGTATGAGGCCACTGCTGGCTTAACATGGCTTACTGTTTTACAGTACGCTTTTTTTTTTTTTTTTTTTAAGCAGAAGGAATACACTATAACATTAAAAAGTATAGGGCAGTAAATTAATAAATCAGTAACCTAGTCATTCACTCTCATTGTTGAGTATTATGCACTGTACATAACTTTATGTGTTATACTTTCATAGGACTGGCAGTGCAGTAGATTTGTTTGCATCAGCATCACCACAAAGACGTGACTAATGCATTGCACTGTGACTTTTTTATGGCTATGATGTCACTAAGTGATGAAAATCTTTCAATTATGAGACCGCCATCATATATGCAGTTGTCTGTTGACCAAAATGTCCTTATGTGGCACATGACTATGTGAAAGCTCTAAAGCTAGGGGAGAGTCGGCCATATGGAAAACAGAAGGCGACTTTGTGGCTTCGATGCAGAGGTGAAGGTGTAATGGGGACAGGTAATATTGGAAATGCGGGTAGTGGCCTGTTTGTGAAGGTGGAAATGTTCTTATTCTTGTTTTTTGTTGTTGTGGTTTGTTTGTTTGTTTTTTGAGACGGAGTTTCATTCTTGTCTCCCAGGCTAGAGTGTAATGGGGCGATCTTGGCTCACTGTAGCCTCTCCCTCCCAGGTTCAAGCAGTTCTCCTGCCTCAGCCTCCCAAGTAGCTGGGATTACAGGTGCCTGCCACCACGCCCAGCTAATTTTTGTATTTTTTTTTAGTAGAGATGTGGTTTTGCCATGTTGGCCAGGCTGATCACAAACTCTTGACCTCAGGTGATCTGCCCGTCCTGGCCTCCCAAAGTGCTGGGATTCACCGTGCCCAGCCAGAAATACTCTTTAGTGAGCCCAGCAATAATTAAAAGAATTCACTTGAAACTGTATGCTTGGCTCACTGAAGATTTCAAGGAAATTTTGGAGTAAGCTAGTAGATTTAGGCAAATTGCGAGAAAGGCTTTTTTATTTCTTTTTTATTTTATTCTGGATTAATTTTTTTTTTTAATTCTGGAAATTGAGTTTTTTTGGTCAAAAATCCAAGTGACTCAAAGTATCATCACCTCTCTGGATTTGCAGTTCTCAAACTGAGCAAAGCAAGGCTGAATTGTGAGGAAATAAAGAGTGTTAAACCTTGTTTATGATAGAAAATATCCATTGCCCCACTCCCTAAGAGAATTAAGCTATTTAGTCTACAATTACCAGAAAATTTGCAATGAGTTTTAATGAGAAATAAATTGTCCAGAGAATAACTTAGTGGGATTACATAGTAGTCACATGTACTGGGATGACACAGATATCTAGCAACCGAGCCTACTAAATATAATGAATGGCAGCTCAAGCAAAGAGACATTTTGTATAAGCAAGTACCAAGCAGGCTATAGGGACCCTAACAATTAAGATGCTCACCAAAAGGTGGAGGGAAGATATCTGAGCAGGGGTATAAACCGAGGAGTTTAGCAATCTGAAAGCTGTGAAGACTCACTAAATTATTTATAAAACCGTTATTTTGGTTTTGGCATACTTATATGCCAGTGATTGTGGTAGGTTCTTGGAAGTCAAGTCCAGAAGATATTTTCCTAGTGTGTATTTCAAATGGGATTACTCAGTTTTTACCAACAAGCACCAGAATGCAGTTACAACCAGGGGTCTGGGATTTTATGATTATTATACTCATGAGAATGTGTAAGAGAAATTTTGGGATTACTTAATTTGAAGATTACTAGAGAACCTGAAAGTAATGAAGTCATTGGTGTGAAGGCTGGCCAATGGAACTGGGATGAAAACAGCAACTAAGAGTCTGAATATAAGGTTAATAGTTTAGGATTACTAATCAAATATTAGGTTATAGTTTAGGATTACTAATCAAATATTACATTATAGTTTAGGATTACTAGCCATCGCAGTTTTCCTGGAACAAAAGGATTTCCTGAAACAGGACTTTTAGTGATAAAGTCAAGAAATTCCCAGGGGAAGCAGGAAAAGTCAATCACTCTAGAACTTGATGTTAAATCCTAAAATCTGGATTTTGAACTGTTCAATATTCTATAACTAAATACCTAATTTCACCAAAGTCTGGGGCAGTTGAAATTTCATGTAAAATTTCCTGGATATATTTTACCTTGGAAATAGAATTTTTTTGGTCAAAAATCTAAGTGACTTACAGTAGCATGAACTCTCTGGATTAGGAAATTGCAGAAAGCTACTCAAAGTAGTTCAGGCAAAAAATTGGGGTCACTTGCAGAATTCAAGAAAGAATTGAAGAAACGTGTCCTGTCAGGTTGAAACTGATAAATATTGCAAATATTTATTCTACTTTTTTTCTTTAGAATAACTCCATTTTAAACTATATACACAGACATATCCAGATGGAGGCTGTATTTCTCAGCCATCAACCCGCCTGTCCTCCTTGCCTAAGTGCAGATATTTGGCTAAATCATATTATGGAGACAATAAGTTATGCACCAGACTGTACTCCTCATAGAAGGATATTTTTCCAGGGGATGAAGAGCAAATGATAGAGGAAATGTTATTTTATTTAATTTTTATTTATATCTAAACTTAGAAGAGCAGAATCTTCTTTCTGCTCCTCATTCCTTACCTAAAGCTAGATTATTTCATTAGAAAGAAATAAACTACTCTCTGGTTTGAGCAGTGACGTTTTTGTTCCTCTTTAGTATAGCAATTTAGCCAGTATGCTAACTAAAACACTGAGGTCATACATAAGCAATTCTAGGAACCTACTGGAACCAGAGACTTGAATGGCATTGGTAACTTCAAGTTTGCATATTATAACTTTTACTCTCTTTATTCTATTTATTTTGTACTCTAAAAATTTCAGTGAAGGGTTCCTGAATGGTCAAACATGTTTCACATGCACACCCATATACCAGTCATTGTGACCAAGAAGGTAAGATTCTGGAATTGTTCCATTGTCAGTCAGAATCTCATTATTTGACCCATTACTTTCGCTAGGGTTATATACAATGTCACGTTTAAATTGGAATTTTCGTGGTGAAGGAGTTTCAAGGGGGTCTATTCCTCATTAGAACTCAAGGGGCAGCCACTTTTTGGAAACTGGGATTTTCAAAGACACAAATATGATCATTTTCCAGGGTACTCAAAATACGTGTAAACTGCCTACTTTCACCCTTTGGTATGATCAGCCTGGGATTATGAAGGAAATGTCATCTGCATATTTTCAGGAAGAAATAGACTAAATTATGTCCCAGATGATCTGGAGATCACTAAATCTGTATCTATTTATTAGTCAAATTATTTTACATAAAGAGAAATTCTTGAGACTAATTTGGTTCATTTATTATTTGCATGTCTTGATACTTCATGGTTGGACATGACAAACTATCACCACCCAGGAAATCTTTCACCTCTAATACAAAAAAAAAAAAAATCATGAACTTTAAAATGATGATGCAGGGTGTTGAACAATGAGAACTCATGGACACAGGGAGGGGAGCATTACACACTGAGGTCTGTTGGGGGGAAATAAGGGAGGGACAGTGGTGGGTGGGGAGTTGGAGAGAGATAGCATGGGGAGAAATGCCAGATATAGGTGAAGGGGAGGAAAGCAGCAAATCACACTGCCACATGTGTACCTATGCAAATATCTTGCATGTTCTTCACATGTACCCCCAAACCTAAAATGCAATAAGAATAAATAAATAAATAAAAAGAAAACACAACTGAGAGTATCAGGGTTAATACTTAAGTTTTGCTGCCCAGTGGTTGGTACTGGAACAAACTCACTTTCCTGTTAAATTTCTTGTGTTTTTAACAGAAGGATCGGCCTGGGAACTAAACTACCAATTGAAATTTCCGACTTATTTACATAATTTCCTGATTTTTGCTGTAGTGCCAGCAATCATTGGTTCTAAACTATGCTTAATCAAAACATACACTTATCTTATTTGAAGAAATATATAATAAATATTTAAAAATGCACTGTATATTCCTGAAAATTGGTCCAATCATGCACATCCTCCTTGGAATGGGCCCCAAAACTGTAACCAAAAAATTTATTTTGGTGTGACATAGTGATTGATAGGTGACCTGGATTTTTTAAAAAAAATCCAAATCTCTGTTTTTCCATGAAATAATACCTAAAAATTATCCTGGAAAAAGTGTCCGTCTTATGTGCACTAGTTTAGGAAGAATGGAATCTGACACAAACAAGGACAAAAATATCCTCTCCAATTTCAGACTGAGAACATTAGTTAATGTGAATTCAAAAATCCCTCATCAGAAATCATGCTGTGATACAATATAAAAGGCCAAAATGAAGAAACTAGTTTTAGCATCCACTCTGGTACTTAGAAGATTAATGAAAGTAGATCACCTATCTCTTTGAAAGGCTTTGCAAATTATGAGTCACAGATACTGGTGCTGAGGCAATTTTCCAACCTAAGGACATTGGAAAGGCTTCGGTAAAACCACTTGACATACGAGGAGAAGGAATGGAAATTTGAGGCTTTCAGATTCATTATGAATAGACATATGCAGTTGATATTCGTGATATTCATGGGATCATTCCAATAAACCCATTCTATGGGTCATTTTAGTTTGTCTGAAAGTGACAGAAAAAACAATGTGCAATTTGTTTTTTGATCATCTAGATAAAGGCCAAGTAGGCTACTCTATTTTTACTTGGATCAATAGAAACCCATTTATTTGGGTTTTCTTTAATTTTTCTTACCAGAGTACGTACATACACACACACACACACACACACACACACACACACACACACACGCACACACACAGTTTTTGCATGATGCTGGTTTATTTTTACCACAAATAGTATTATATAATATACATATTATTATGCAATTATTTTAACACAATAATATATCTTGGAGATTTTAAAAATACTTTCTTACATTTTCTAGTAGAAATTTACTATACATTTCACCATTTTCTTAGTGATGCACATTTATGTTTCCAGTTTTTTGCTATTAAAAACATAGCTGAAATCTATTTGGATGATAGATGCTTAGAAGTAAGCTAATTGGAGTAAAAAGCATATTTTAAATTTACTTGTGTGATGTCTGTTCTGTTTTTTATATATTTCAGCATTTTAAAATATATAATTTCTTCCTGTAGAGTTTTTGGAATTGATTTTATTAATAGTTTTGTTGAAATTGTGAATAGAAAATTTTTTCTATTATATTTAAAAGTTAATTATTGCTAGTGATTAGAAAGTTATTGGGTTTGTGTAAATGTTGTATTTGGTTACATTACTGAATTGAATTATTGCTTGAATAACTTCCAAAATGAGAGTGAAGTATACTCAAGAAACAAATTTTATCTTATCTAGTGGTTGTGAAATTTGCTTCATAGCACTCAAACAGCAGAATTATTACATTCCAGTTAGTCTGTGTTCTGCTCCGAGCTCACACCTGTAGCTGGTGAAATATTAAGTATTTGTCATCACTGAGACCTCCTTTCCTCACTTACTTGATTAATAAGCAATCCAAGTTTTTCTTTGGTGCCGGAAGTTGGAGTAAGAGGAGCTAAGGTGGTAGAGCCTTACATCATGGTGGTTGCCATAATTTTTATTACACAAAAGCTTGGCTTTCTTTTTTTGATATTCATTGGCAAAACAAACAAACAAAAACCCTGCTCACAATAGTGCAAATAACATATGTTTTTATATCTTAACAAGTTGTCTTGCCTCACTTACTTGAAGGGCCGGCCTTTATAGTCTGGTCTACTTTACTTAATCTATTGTACGTGATAATAATCTCCAGCAGAACCTTTATCTACCATCTTCTCTTGTTACTTTCTACTGCACACAGTCTTTTCACATTCATCATTTTGTGGTAATATTTTCTTCACTGGAAATACATTTTTTCTTTTGCCCAGTTTTCAAAAACTCTGGTCATGTTTCACACATTTTTATTCTTCTTAGTGTCTCAGGACAGCTAGACCTCATAGATTTTTCAGACGATACTTTCTGAAGGGAATGAAAATTGGTGAATAAAAATCAGGGTATTCAATGTTTGGAGCTAAGTATTCTTCTGTGCACACATTCAGTACCAAATAACTTACAGAATAGCTATCAGTGCATCTGTGTGAAGCTGTCCTGAGAAAACTGTTTCTTGTTTTTTCATATGTGATGTTGAACTGGTCTTAAAAGCAGAAGAGTGCTGAAACCCTTTGCATTCTGTTATGACACTGCTTGTGTTTTTAACAGAAGTAAATGGCAAGGGTTAAAATAGCCACGATATCTATTGGATTAGGGCTTCAGATTTAAAATAAGGCATAAAAAAAGGATGATATTAACAAAGTACGTTTATCAAAGATAAGCCTCTCTAGATAATCTAGAACATAGAAATCTAGCTACAACGACTATTGAAATGAAGAGAATTAAAAATGTTAACATTGCTAACTTCAATTCCTTAGACTGAATTTTACATAGCAAAGAGACAATTTTCTCTTCTTTATATTTAGGTCATGAAATAACTGTATGAAGCCAGATAGCAGATTGATTACAGTAAACCAGATGGCAGAATAGGAGGTTATCTGAGAAGACTTTTCATAAATAAATTCTTTAATTCTCTGCTGGGATTAACGCTGTAGTGTGGAAACAGTATTTTTTTTTTTTCCTGTAGACTCTTGGGTTTATGTATTATGCACAAATCCAGAAACAGCACAGCTGTTGACCACATTCTAACCAGAGACCTCTTAGAATAAGGAGACACTTCCAAGCCAAAAGCTGTATTACTAGAATGAGAAGTAGTATGAAAATTGAGTTCCTTTGGCTGGATTAGAGATAATTTAGACTGTATGACAAAGAAGCTCTACTGGGAACATAAAACCATGGAAATATGTGAGAAATTAATTCTCAACAGATACAGTAAATTAATGTCAAGCATAATTTTGAAGAAAAATGATTCAGATCAATGGAATCAGGTGTTAGGAGGCAAAGCAGAAAAACTTTCTAAGTCAAGGAAAAAATAGGGAAGGTAGTTAGGTAAAAATTTATTTCCGTAAAGGATTTTTTCATAGTTTTAAAATAATAGCCCATCAGTTTAGCCTTGTTTTGATGTTTTAGTCACTAGACAATTTTAAATATTAATAGTGATTTAGATGTAAGCTGTACTTAGTTACAAGCATATAATGATGCAAAACTTGTGAAATACTAGCAATTTAGGTTGTGTGATAGTAATTAGTAACATATCACTGTGAGGTACAATATCGTGATGAATTTCAATGAGACACATGAGAGAAAATTTAAAATTTTACATTAAATGAAACACAAAATTAAGCAACCTCTATCAGATTTCTCACAATGTGGTTGTGAGATACTTTCTTCTCAGGGATTTGCAACTCACATTTTTATATCTTGCAGTTGAAGGTATTCTTTCTCCTCTAAAAATATAGGGAAAGTATTATTAAGAGTGTTCCTCAGGCCAGGCATGTTGACATGCATCTGTAGTCCCAGTCTTGGAGCAGCTGAGGTGGGACGATAGCTTGAGATCAGGAGTTCTTTGCTAGCCACAGCAACATAGCAAGACTGAGTCTCAAAAAGAAAAAAAAGAAAATTTTTGGGGATTCAGGTTTTTAAAATTTAATATGGAACTAGGAGTAATTATTTGAAGCATAGTGCTTAGAATAGAGAAGATACTTAATGTGCACACACATACATATATATAATATCTAATATTGAAACAAGACAATAAAGAAAACATGTTTGTCAGTGAAAATGCATTGAGGTAGGGCTTTTAATGTGCTTTTTTTAAACCACTGTGGAATTCTTAAAATAACTGTACATCTCATGAAGATAATTCTAGCATATTATTATCACAAAATCTCTGTCTTTTGATCTTTGTGAACAATTATTCAGATATGATTTGTACTGTCTTTAGAATAAAAGCAAATTAAGGAAGATAAGAATACATTTTAAACTTCAATGGCTTTCAAGAAAAAGAAATTTTATACCAAATAGAAAAGGTAATAAAAATAATGAACCTGGTGTAGTATACAGCATGGGCTGGGTATATGTTCCATCAGAATCATCTCATATAACCCTCACAACTTTTTGAGGTAGGCACTATCATCAACCTTGCTTCCAAGTGAGAAAACTGAGTCTTAGGGAGGCAAAATACCCAAAGTCATTGAGCGAAAATTTAAAACTAGGCCTGTTCATCTCCAGGGATTACAAAAAATTATTCACATTCTACTACAGAAATGAAAGATATAACTGAATCTAGGCTGTTATTTTTTTTTTTTTATTTGTAACAACCAAAACAAACTTCTCTGATTTACAGTTTTCCTGAGTTTCAATTCTGCAACTTTTTACCTCTTTATTTGATTTGGGGTATAATTTCAATCTCTTTAGCTGTACGTTGCAAAATAAGGATATGTAACATACTGAGAAGAAACAGAAAAGCAAATGTATTTATTTTAATTTTGCCATGAGTTTTCACCATTTTTCTCTCTTTCTAATTTCATCTCTGTCAATGGTAAGTGATTTAACCTTTCCTTGCCTTGCTCTGCACAGTCGTAAAATGGAACCCTGAAAAACAAATACCTAAATTTCTCTCTAGCTCTATGGTATATATTTTTTTTCTGAGTAATTTACTGTATTTTTTTTTCTGAAAAACTGAACATAAGATTAATATATAAACAATATATTTACCTTGATAGAAATACACGCACATATATATATATATATATATGTGCGTGTATTTTATGTTTCTCTACCATGGAAAATTATGTAGCTGAGATATGTAAAAATCATTATTTGACATTGTCTTAGTGCTGAAGAAAATTCTTGGATACTTTGAAGGCTGCACAAAGAATCTTATGGGCCTGGGTTCAGATAAGATTGGTGGTATACTTTAGTGGCCTGACAAAATGTATTACCTACAGCTAACGATTAGGTCAAGTTCATAGAGAGTTGAAGCAGTCTTGGGTTTAACTTTTGGCTCTGTATCTTACTAGCTGTGTGACTTTAGTCAAGTAACCTAAATTTCTCTAAGTGATTTTGCAATTTGTAAAACCACATAACAATCTTTACCTCAGAGATTGTTTTAATCATTAAATAAGATGCAAGTAAATCACTTGATGCTGTACCTAAAACATTGTGAGCATTCACTAAAAATGTGCTCCTGCAATTACTCTGTCTTCTTCATCTTTCTTTGCTCCATTTCTCTTGTATTATTCAAGCTTTCTGTAAACTTCCCTGCCCTTAAAAATAAGCTCAGGCTAGTACCTACATCCCTTTTACCCCTTGTCCTGCAATCTCTTAGAACAAAGCTCTTTATAAGCACTGCTCAAAACACCATTTCCTCTCTTTCTCTTACAGACCTGTAATCAAACATTCCTGCCCGTTTCTCTTCTGAAACTCTCTTGACAAGGTCGCCAATGACTTCAATCTTGACCAGAACAATGACAACTTTTAGTCTTCATTTAACTTGATTTATAAGTGATATTTAGCAAATATTATTACTTTCTCCTGATGAAAACATTTTCTTTTCTTTTCTTTTTGAGACAGAGTTTCACTCTTGTTGCCCAGGCTGGCGTGCAATGGCGCAATCTTGGCTCACAGCAGCCTCCGCCTCCCAGGTTCAAGTGATTCTCTCCTGCCTCAGCCTCCCAAGTATCTCAGATTACAGGTGGCCCCTTTCACCATGCCCAGCTAATTTTTGTATTTTTAGTACAGACGGGGTTTCACCATGTTGGCCAGGTTGGTCTTGAACTCCTGACCTTAGGTGATGCACCCACCTTGACCTCCTAAAGTGCTGGGATTACAGGCATGAGCCACTGTGCCCAGCCGAAAATGTTTTCTTTACTTGGTTTTACTTTTGCCTTACTGAAAGCTCATTTTCAGTCACCTCTGTGAATGTTCTGACTTTTGAGTCTTGGTCACTGGATGTTTCTCTTCTCTATCTAGTCTCGTGGACTTGTGACTTCGGTAGAGTTAATACGTTAATTACTTCCTTATTTCATTTCCTGATCTCTCTCTTTCTCTCTGTGTCTATGTTCTCCCTCCAACTCTGTTAGTCTGTATTTCTCTATACATCTGTCTCTCCTGTTTCTCTGTCTCTCCCTGTCTGCCTGTATACTTTTCTGTTTTCTCTCATGCCACACGTCTAGTTTGTCATACATCTTGTCGTTTGCACAATCAATATATATTCAGAATTTGCCCTCTTCTCACTTCAAGGGCTACCACTTAACATGAAAACTATTGTTAGTTCTTACAGGACTCCTGAGATGGCCCTCTGCTTTTTTTTTTTTTTTTTCTACTAATGGTCAAGGTAATGAAAGAATAAATGATAGGTAGGAGCTATCATATTATGTTTTAATATAACAAACATTTAACTATAAACGTGAAGATAATTGGCACTATATTTTGAAAGCCCATCCTCTGTACCTCTAATAGAATTATTTCTTCCTGGTTGGAAGTGTCATTCACTTAGTCACTTAATCAACACGTTTCTTAGCAGGTGCTTACTATTCCATAGGAGTTGAGCTTACAAGATGAAAAAAAAAAGACTAATTCATATACACTATTTTTCTCTAGTAGACAGTATGACATCATTCGAGTATACACAAAACATGAGACAAGAATGCTTGTGATTTTCTTGAGGGTCTATAACTAAAACCAGTAACTGGTGTAAAGGAAATCCATGATTGTGAATTTGACTTTTGGAGATCCCTAACTCCTGCTTTAAGTATTCAACAAGGTGGCTCCTGTGAGGAATATTGAAGCAGTTGGGAGTAGTACAAACATTATCAGCCTGGAAGTAGTACAAACATTATCAGCCAAGGAATAAGAGCACAATGTTAGATGCTTGCTCATTTAGTGACTGCGCCATTTGCTGCTAACAGAATGCAGCCCCCGGACTGTGGAACAAGGCCTGGACCCCAACTCAGCAAAGATTTGGTTATAAACAGACACTGATGGTTCTCAGCTGGAGAGGGGCTGCTAGTTAAATGTCTTGCCCCTCGGGAAAATTGGTATCAACAGGAAGTAATGCTGTCAGAGGCAGCAATTTCAAACTCTGCAGGCAATGCTGCATTTCTTTTTAAGTGTTATTTTTTAGAACATAATTCTGGAAAAATTATTGTGCCATTTTAGATATCACCCTTTGGTCTTCTTAATTTACAAGCATTTCATTATTTACTGTATGAGAACCTTTCATTTTGTTAGTCTGTTCTTTGAGATATTCTGATGTGCTTTTTGGTCACGGTGGTTTTGTGTTGTGCTCTGGTAATTAGAATCATGAACAGTAGGTGCTGTGGAGCTTTGTGAACTGTTAAATTGGGTGTCTTGAGAAAATGGCAATTATTTTATTGAATACAAACAAGTCAGCATTTAGAAGTCTCTCTAATGGCACAGTTTCAGTTGGTTTCTACATCCTAGTTATAATTTATTCCCATTCTGGAAATATTATGTACTTAGTTGTGTTTAAAATAAATTTCATATTGGAAAACTAATTGACAGCTTCAGATGCTCTATCTAAAAGGTAATAACATGTTCTGTCATATGGCAACCTAATTATTTTAACTTCTGCGGAGAGTGTAGTGGAAACCTATTGATTTTCTCTTCAAACTTCTTCTCCTTCATTTTTGGATATGGTAGAGGCTTACATAGCTACAGTTGGCCCCATTATGGCGCCCCATGCCCCTGACTACTATTATTTGTCCAAAGATGGACAGTGTATTCAATTTGGACCAATTACAATACTTCCTAGAATTTAACATTGGGCAAAGAGCATTTCAGTTCTTTGGAAGTGAACATTAGCAATATTAATAAGACCATTAGTATGAATGCTTATAAGCCAGTGGGAAAAATCAGATTGATTAGATAAAGATGATGCACACAGAAAACCAAGGGCTAGAAGTGAAGGGAGTATATCCTGGCAAGACCTTTGATTCAGTCGTCTTGTGGCCCAGCTGTATTCTGACCTTGACCAAGTTAGGTTACATGTGCCAATTAATCCTTTGCAGAAAACTGAGTTGACTAAGATGGATTTCTATGTTTGCAAATAAAATGTATCCAAAAATATGGCAAATATGATTTTTTTTCTTATATCTGTATTCTTCCACATTCTTGGCTACCCATACCCCACATGTTAATTCACACAATAGTGGCATGTATTTGGTCCTCTCTTTATATGTGAAAATAAACAAATAGCATAATTCTGGGTTGATATTTTAGATTAAATTTATTTGCTAGAAATAGATTTGCTGGAACCATATTGACATAATCCTTCTTTCCTCATAGGTTTCCCAAATACTCTTTATGTCTTTTTCCTCAACACTTGGCACAAGTGTTTTCTATTTAAAAATATACTTTAAATAATATGCTCTTTATCTAGGGTAAAACGGTGCCAAATAAAGTATACATTTGTGACGTGGGTAAATGAAGTTAGATGTTCTAGATAATTCAAGCAAAAAGATTTACTTTTTTTAAATCATTGGTGTGTTTAGGAAAATAAGTTTGGGTTGGTTATTGAAGTGTTCAAGGTTTCAGAGAACTTTTTCCATTAAAAACCATAAATAAAATTTTATTTTATTTATTTATTTAAAAAAAGAGCTGACTATATAAGAGTAACTGTAGATAGTATATATGTGCCACATAAGGTAGTTCTGGTCAATAACAAACCGCCTATACAATGCTGATCCCACAAGATTATAATGGAACTGAAAAATTCCTGACACTTTGTCATCTCATAGCAGTCATAAAGTCATAGCACAAAGCATTACCTTTTCTATGTTTAGACATGTTTAGATACACAAATACCATCATGTTACAACTGCCAAAAGAATTCAGTACAGTGACATGCTGCACGAGTTTGTGGCCTAGGAGCAATAGACTGTATCATATGACCCACATGTATAGTTGGCTATACTACCATCCAGGTTTGTGTAAGTAGACTCTATGATGTTTACACAACGGCAAAATCACCTACAGATCCATTTCTCTGAATGTGTCTCCATCATTAAGCAATGCATGACTGTGTATGGTATTACTTGTTTTGTTAATATGTACATAAATTAAAGAGGGAGAATCTTTGGTAAACCTAAACAAACATTGCTTAAGCATTACTTCCGTCAAAGGTGTAAATATCAATTAATTCCTGTGAAAGAATGCTTTAATTGCCCCCTACTAATGGGTGATGGTCCCCACATGAAATGACAAAGTGAAACTAATTTTTTTTTTTTTAAACATATAACCACTCCCAACTGGCTTGTTTTATTGGAGAAGGGGACTTGAAATAAACAACATGAGACAGCTAGGACCTGAGGCTGGGAAGAACCCCATCCCCTCCCCATACATGCCCACTGCCCCAAATAAAAAATAACCAGCTATGGGAGAGAAACCGAGACAGCGACTAGGGGCGGGGGAAGGAGACACAGAACTCGAGGGCAGCAGTGAGGAGACCATGCGTGTGCTGGGAAGGCCCCGAGGCAGCGGTGGCCGGAACAGCGCCAAGTACAAGTTTCTGTGTCTTGCCGGGGTAACGTATAAATATAGAGATGAGGCCATCTTTCCCCTGCTCTCCCTTCTGCTCCGTGCTGCTCACCGCGGTCCTGGCTCCTCTTTCCACATGAGGGCGAAGGCAACGGGGGATGAACAAGTCATCACTGAATTGCAATCAGACCCACATCCATCAGCTTCTGGATCTTCTGTGCTATTACAGGATTCTTTAAGGGTTCTCTGAGTGCCTGGGGGTCCTTCTGCATCTGCTCCAGGATAAGGCGCGTGGCTGGGTCACTCATGATCTGCTGCGCCTCGGGGGCGGCCATGGCTCCTCGCTTCACATCTCCCGGGCTGCCATGCCGGCTGTACCGCGCCGTCACACACGCTGGCTGCCGCCTCCTTACAGCTGGAGTCCAGGTGGAGCGCCTTCTGGTACACATGCACGGCTTTGGTGTGGTCCTTCATCGCTTCCAGGGCAGCTGCTTTCCGGGTTTAACCCTTGATGAACGTCGGCTCCAGCTGGATGCATTCCTCGCAGTCCTTGAGTGCCAGCTGGAACTCCAGAAGTTTGGTGTCCCAGGCAGCTCGATTACTGTATAATTTGGCATCTTTCGGGTTCCTTCTGATGGCTTCTGTGTAATGCTTCACGGCCTGGGGATAGTCCCCTTTCCGAAAACACTCGTTGCCTTTGTTCTCCTCCAAAGCCAGGTCGGGGTTTATGTAGGCCAGCCGCTCTTGCTCCTGCAGTGTTTTCTCTGCCTGCTGGCATTTCCTGAGCACATCTGGGGTTCGGTGCTCTGCCAGAGACTTGTTATAGAAATGGACGGCATCCTTGTACCTTCCTTCTTTGAAGCAGGAGTTGCCAATTCGAGCCTAAGCTTTGGCAATCTGTCGATAGTCTTCTCGGTTTTCTCTCCCCAGTTCAGTGGCCTTCTCACAAAGCTCCTGACACTTACCCTAGTCGCCCTTTTCAAAGTACCCCCCTGCTTGATTGATAATGTAAGTCATGCTGCTGGGGTCCAGCTCCTTGGCTTTGTCGTAATGCTTCAAGGCTGTGTCAACGTCTTTCTTCTTCTAGGCATCGTTCCCCAGCTCTTTTTCTTTCAGTGCCTGCTTCTTATTCTCTGGAACAGGCATCCTCAAACTTTTTACACAGGGGGTCAGTTCACTGTCCCTCAGACCGTTGGAGGGCCGCCACATACTGTGCTCCTCTCACTGACCACCAATGAAAGAGGTGCCCCTTCCTGAAGTGCGGCGGGGGGGGGGGGGGGGGCGGATAAATGGCCTCAGGGGGCCGCACGTGGCCCGCGGGCAGTAGTTTGGAGACGCCTGCGAGTCTGGAAGATCTTCTTCCATTGGCTTTGGCTTGGTCTTCTTTTGGGGAGGGGGTGGTGGTGGAGGTGTTGCAACCTCTTCCTCCTCATTCATACTGCCCAGATCGACCCCAAAGAGGACACTGAGACTGGTCATGATCCGGGGATCTTGTAGTTTCGTGCCCAGATCGGAAGGCTTGTTTCGCAGCTGCTCTACCAGCTCCTGGTAGGTGGTATCACTGAGCAGTGTCCGTGTCCTGGGATCACTCTCCAACTTCTGACACAGATTGGGCATGTTGAAAGGGTTCATGAATTCGCTCTCTGCTAACCTGGCCTCCGTATTCTGTAAAACCTCTTTCAGCTGAGGGTTATTTGCCTCATGGTTTAAGCCCTCCTCGTAGCTTTGTTTGGCTTCTTCAAACCGGTTGAAGGACTCAAGAGCTGCTGCTTTTCGTGATTAGCCCTTGCCCAAGTCAGGCTTTAGGTTGACGGTCTTGCAGCCATCCTCCTAAGTCTTCTGGTAGTCTCCTCTCTTGGCATAGGTGGCAGAACGGTTGCTGTAGAGCAAGCGTTGTGGGGATCCAGCTTAATGGCTTCGGAGTAGCACTGTAAGGCATCATCAATGTTGCCTGCACTCAGGGCCTTGTTGCCCTTCTCTTTCAGCTCATTGACCTGCTCCACAGCGCAGTGCAGCCCGGAACCCCGTTCAACAAAGTGAAACTAATTTTTATTCTTCCTTTCCTCGCATCCCTTCTGTAACGGTTTTATTTTTGTACTTTATACTATAGGCATTTTTGGACATAATACAATTTTCTTACTTGGTTATAGGGACTTTAGGAAGGAATGCATGGAAACATTTCTACACACTCCGAAGTAAACTGTGGTGGACACATATGATGTCCAGTAAATGAAAAATGTTGTTATATTTACACTATAAATTTAGCAAGTAAAGCACATTCAGATTTAACCAGATAGTACAGATGGTGAACAATGGGTAGACCAGACCTGCTTGGAACTGCACCTACCACAGAGTAGGGTTCAATAAATATTTGTTAATATAATCAAGTGTGTGTGGGAGGAGGTTTAGAGAAGCATGGGTATTGGGCTATGTCAACAAAAAAATGGAAGAGGAATAAAAATAGCAGTAACAATTTAAAAATTCTTCTCTATTTATTTTCCTAGTAGGTTTTTCTTCAGTATGGCTAGTTTTCTAAAGAAAAAATAACTACATTGGCTTTTATGTTCCCATGTGAATTCTCCCTTTTAGAGTAAATACTTAGGGAAACTTGCTGCACAAAGTATTTTTGCAACTTCTTTTAGAATTAATATCTTTAGAATTCATAGTACTCTTTAAAACAAAAATCTTAATCTTCATCTTTTGAGGGTGGAACTGATCTTTTCGGAAAATGTGAAAAGTTGTTTTTAGATGAAGGCTGGTACAACTTTCAAGTTAGGTAATACCATGTGGGGTTAAAAATAAGGCGTGGCTAAACACAGTTTAACTTTATAATATGGCTCAAAGATTGCTCAAAGAAAGTATAAATGGGAGTTAAAATGTGATTAACAGTAGTTACAAGATGAAGTGCTTATAATGTGTACACTTTGAATATTTATTGGATGTTCACCGTGTGGTTTCCTTATTTAGATATTTACCACACCAATTTTCAAATGAGACTGGAAACAGTGAATTTATGGTATATTCATTTTAAAAAATCAGAAATGTCAGAGAAAATTATTTATGCTCTGCTGATATTTAATTTTCTTCTCTTGTGTTCTAACTAAAAGATCTCCTGTCACAAGAACATATTTTACAATTAGTGGAGTCAGAATTAGTATCCTAAAATGCCTCCTCTGATGATAGTTTATTCCCTCATTGACAGTGTCAGTTTGCTGATTGAGTCAAGTCAAGATTGCCATCGAAGAAACGTTCTTGGAACTCCCTGAGGGAGGTTCATACTTTCCTATGGCAATTCGCGATGTAAAGGCAACTGCAAACAGCTGGCTGTCCACTGGGAGATGTTGGCTCGTTTTCTCAGGCTGATAGGATTAATGATATTTCTTGATTTTACTGTAAAGTACAGAAATACTGCTGCTGTGTCTACAAAATACCTCCTTTTCTTTCTTTCTTTCTTCCTTTTTCTTTTTTTTTTTTGAAAACTTCTTTGTCTTTTTTGCTGGAAAAATAAAAGGCTAAACTATTTCAAGTGTTAACAAGAATGTATGGAAGGTGGAAAGACCACATGTCCTTTAGAAATGGAGATCGAGGCCGGGCGCCATGGCTCAAGCCTGTAATCCCAGCACTTTGGGAGGCTGAGGCGGGTGGATCACGAGGTCGAGAGATCGAGACCATCCTGGTCAGCATGGTCCCGTCTCTACTAAAAATACAAAAAAATTAGCTGGGCATGGTGGTGTGTGCCTGTAATCCTAGCTACTCAGGAGGCTGAGGCAGGAGAATTGTCTGAACCCAGGAGGCGGAGGTTGTGGTGAGCCGAGATCGTGCCATTGCACTCCAGCCTGGGTAACAAGAGTGAAACTCTGTCTCAAAAAAAAAAAAAATGATAAAAAATTAAAAAGAAATGGAGATCGAGATTCTCAACTAACTTTATGTTGCAAGGATAGGAGGAGACACACGTATTATCTATAAATTAAGAATACGTATTTCAAAAGTCAGACTTAGTTATCTTGTTTCCTTCTATTACAGTGTGTCTGCTCATGCCCTGACATGCCTCTGAGAATGGGGTTTAGACATATTTTAGTTTCCATAAACGAAGAATTTGAAGAGATTTGTAGAAAGCTTGAAATAAAGTAGTTTGATAAGAAACCAAACACACATATAGTTTACTTCTAAAAAGGGAGGATTTCAAAGACAGAAATGAGTTGGAAAGATGTCAGTCTCGATGAAAGGTCTTATTCTCATGTGTCACAAGGCCATTCTCTTTCCAAGCTATTTCCTCTCTGTTGTCAGCACCATTTTTCTCCCTTTGATGACTACCTTTCTGGGGGTTACATATAATTTTGATTTGGGACTTACCTTTCCAGTCCCTTCCAGCTCCAGTTTTCTTTAGTAACCAAGTTGATTATCTTGGAATCACTTAGTTCACATACCAGTGGAAGAAGTATGACTCAGTTAAGGTTTTTAAGTCAGGCTGTAGATAGTGATTAGCCATGGCAGAAGGAAGTGGGCACTAGTGAGTCACGTGAGAGAAAACATGTCTGCCTACAGTCTCTACAGCTTTATCTGTCTCTGTAGTGAGAATCATGTGATGGACAGCTTCTCAGAGAAGGAATAATAGGTCACTACATAATATAAACAAATGCAATACAATGTGCTAGTAATTTTTCTGCTATTGAGTCATATGAGATGCTACCATTTAAAAATTGGGGTCACCTCTGATAAAATAGACTTGAAAGCAACAAAGATCAAAAGAGGCAAAGAAGGACATTACATAACGGTAAAAGGATCCATGCAACGAGAAGAGCTAATCATCCTAAATATATACGCACCCAATACAAGAACACCCAGATACATAAAACTTTATAAAGAGACTTAGACTCCCACACAATAACAGTGGGACACTTCGACAGCAATATTAGACAGATCAACCTGACAGAAAATTAACAAGGATATCCAGGACTTGAACTCAGATCCGGAACCTGTAAACTTAATAAACATTTATAGAACTCTCCACTTTAAATACACAAAATATACACTCTTATCAGCACCACATCACACCTACTCACAGGTTTAAATGAAATATTGGTTGGCTGCTTGTTTGTTATTTTCTTCCCTCATTTTTTCCTGTCTCCATTATTAAGCACAATTATTGGTATAAAAGAGGTTTTCAATACCCATTTTTAGACTGCATTCTTGCCTGGGCAATAAAGCAACACGTCCATTCTCTCTCCCTCTTCCTCTTCTTCTTCCTCTCC
The DNA here is from genome assembly GCF_048565385.1 of Saimiri boliviensis. Lineage (NCBI taxonomy): Eukaryota > Metazoa > Chordata > Mammalia > Primates > Cebidae > Saimiri > Saimiri boliviensis. Next base: position 126,848,787 of record NC_133451.1, read on the forward strand.
TTCATTCTTTTTATTAAAATTACTTATTTATTTATTTCTCTTTCTTTCTCTCCTTCTTTTTTATTTTTTTCTTTTAAAAAAAGAATATATATCTATTTTGGAAATGATGGGAGCAATTCTTGAGTAAAAAAGGCTGCACAATATAAGGATCTAAGAGGAAATAAACTTTATTATATATATATTTTTTATTTTTGAAAAAAAAAAAAAGAAGAAAGAAACCACGCAGTTGAGAGCTAGTAAGAACAGAGAGTATCTCACACTATCTTGCTTTTCCTGAGACTCCAGCCTTAGAATGAAATGTATATTTTGGCAAGACAGACATGAACATATACAAATGTCTTCTAAATATCCTGAACAGAGACATCAACAGGTGAATCTCTATGGACTTGTCTCTACGTGGTCAGTAAGAGACTGAAAATATAAAAGGTCTAGTATTAAGCTGTGTTGTTTCTAGGCTTTGTCATTCTGTGTGTCTGGGCAAGTTTTATATCCTCTCTGGGCCAGAGTTGTTCCTTTGCAAAGCAATAGAACCATGTGCTCTTTAAACTCCTTTCTGACCTAAAGAGTCTCAAAATCTCTAATTTTTCCAACAAGAGACATGAAGCCCACTATCCCTGTGACAGGGGAGTGAGTTGACTGCTTACTTTGGGACCTGAGGTTCATTTTTTCCCAGAAGGAACCTTTGAGCTTATGAAGAGCCATATCAATGTGCCCTGCAAGGGGGCTAGAAGGCTAGCCCATTCTCTAAACCCCAGCCAGATGGTCCAGGAGATAAGAACTACAGCTAGGGGCCTGCTTTCTTACCTCCCACTGGAGGCCCCACTGACAGAAGACACTGGTTAAAGCAGAAAAAAATAAAATAAAATAAAATAAAAATTGAGGTTACAAAAATGTTCTAACTACAATACACCTAAATAATTTTTTAAGTAATGCTGAAAAGAAATTTGAAATGGATAGTCAAGTTACATGGCAATACATCTAAAAGAAAATTTGGAAATGAAACAAAGTAATAAAATCTATTATATAGCCAGGAACTAATCAAATAGGAATTTATTTTAATAAATAAATCAGTAAATTTACCTCAACAGGTAGAGAGATAGAATGTATAATCTGAAAGTCGTAAACATGTCTAAAAGAAAACAAAACACATTTAACAGATGGTTACAGCATAAAAATTAGCCTTAAAGTTTAAACTAGAGCTTTTAAGTCAGACTTTAGGGTCATATTGAGGGACTGTGTTAAGCAAAAAAACCTGTCTTCCGGGGTCCACAAGAGGCATGGTTTCAAAGGCAAGAACTTTCCACCACCTCCATCCATGCCCCTATTGGGGAACGTAGAGTTCTTTATCTGACTTTCCAGGGTGCAGTAGGTAAAATTTCAGGTGTGGTCCTTTGTTTAAAAAGAGTGTGCCAAAAGCTCTGGGAGGAAGGGCCTCTATTGTGGGCCGGACAGCCAATCCGATATCAAAGTCAAAGATCAATCACTCCAGCGAACATAACTCCTCTCATTGGACAAAGACATGAATGGGATGGGAATAACTTCAAAGTTAAAACCCCATTGCCCCTTACCTGTGCGGATTTCTCTCTCTGGGATCCCCTCCCACAACAACGTGGGAGCTGTCTTTCCCTCTCTACTTGTGTGGATATACCCTTCCGATACCTCTCCCATGGAAGCCTCTCACTCTTTCTGCCTAATAAATCACTTTCTGCTAAACTCTTTGGGTCTGTGATATTTATATGAACAGTAAGCTCACCAAACCGCCTGGGTCTTTTCCTCATCCCCGGGGCAAGGGAGCCCAAGAAACTGGGATACCCAGTTACAATATGAGTCTTCTTTAATTTATTTAATTCATCACTAATTTAATCCTGATTTCATTTGCCCATTATTTGTGGTTTTCTACTTCCCTTCTTTCCCTTCTTCTTCCTTTATTCTTTCCTTTCTTCCTCTCCCTCCCTTTCTTTTTTGCTCACCACTACTATCCAAATTCAGGAATCTATTAATACATTTTTCTTCTAATGGTCTCCTAGCCTCAAGTTTTCCCTCTTTGAAAAGTGCCTCCAGAGAAATATAACCAAGGCACATATACCACCTGTGAAAGTTGTCAGAATTAAAATGGAGTCACTTGTATCAAATCCTAACAAAAATAAATAAAACCCCAGGAGGTTAGAAGTGGAGGGCCCTAATACACATATCAATGATAAGACCTAAAGTCTTTGTAATAGGCCTTATCATTGGTATGTGTATCAGGGATTATACAGCGTTAAAGGGCTCTTACACACATATGCCTCCTAACAAGAACTTTGGCAGTGATTTTTAAAACTGCAGTTTTAATGTACAAGAGCAATTACCTGACACTCTGTCTCCACTAATGAATGGCGTCAATTCCTGCAAGAAGCCTCTATAACCAATGTTTGCTTTGTTTCAAAATAAAATATGTATACTTTTCTCTTTTGCCTTTAAAAGCTTCTCTTTGTCTCAACTTCTTTAGCCATGCCTATGGTCCCCAAAGCCCACATATCTTGGATTTGCAAATCACCTGCATATTCCCAAATAAACTCAACATGTTTTGCAGAATTTCTTTCTGTAATTTAGATTGTCACACCATATCAAGTTTGCATTTAAAACTATTTTATGGCTTCAGATTTTCTGGAGCCTCATTATAACTCCAAAACCTATTTTTAGTGCTTATTCAGAATCTGAGCTTGACTGATATGGGTAGTCTGATCTTCTGCTTCCATGTCACTTGTATATCACATATCCCTTGAAACACAGGACACAATTTCAAGACTCCATGCATTTGCTCCTGTTATTTTCTCTGTTCTTCATATTTTTCAGCTGATTGAAATCCCAGTCTTCAAAGTCCAAGTCAAACTTAGTTTTCTTTGTGTAATCTTCTACAAAGCTTTCCAACCCTTCTCTCCATAACTTGTCCCAGACATAATTATTTTAATTCCCCTATTCCCATCATCTTTATGCCTCCATTAAAACACTGTATTCAGTCTTCTATGTGGTTTGATGTATGCATGTAGGTTAGATTCTGAAATACATAAGAATAGCATCTTTGTGCATAGCCAACATCTTGCACATAGTAGGTATTCAATAAAATGTTGGGTAAGTATACTAACTTGATACAAACTACAGTCAAAATAATCAACTTAGTAGCCAATGTCTCAATTATACAAACTATGAGATTTTTGTTTAAAAAATGAATGCTTGGAGGAAAAATTAATTACTGCTCCAAAAAGAAATACTTCAAAGTACGATAAAGAATTATTAATGTTGTATTAGGCATTCATGTCATATAATATTCTAATAGAGTCTACTGAAATTTTATGTCATTGTTCATGACATAAAGTTACCTAATACACATTTCCTTTTGTGTATCTTCATTGACAGTATGATCATCAAAAAATATAGTAAATATTTTATTCACATACGCTATACAAAAAAACACCTAAAGATAGAACTAATGAAGCTACTAAAAGAACATACATGCCATTTCAAATGATTTTAATCCTTAGAGACAAGATGTTAATTTAATAAAACCTTCTTTGAAAAAATCTTTAATCTAGAGCCAGTAATGTAATTATTTTCAAAGTGATAAAAATCTTATGATGACCAATGTGTTTAAATTACTTTTATCTCCACATTTGTGTACATTGTGGATATTCATATAGTTGGGCAACTATATCATGATTAATATTTTGAAATGATTTTTAAACTGCACATTATGTATCTTATTCCAAGTCTCTTAAAATGATTGCATTTAAATTTAAATGACTTTAATAAATTCAGTTAGACTAATAAATCAAAATTTAAATGGAAACTTTTAAAACCTCAGAAGAGCTTTACTTAGATTGTATTGGAACCCTTTCTTAAAGTGTGTAACTTCTCTCACATTTATCATAATCACTTTAGATACTGTTAAAATGTAGATTCCTGGGCTTCCATCTCAAGATACATATAATTAGACTCTGTTAAAGGTGACATGCCTTTGAAACTGTTTTACGGAAGATCCACATGGGCTTCTACACATTACAGTTTAAGAATCACTGATGGTGACAAGATTATAACCCCAAACTTTAACACAGTTTAATAATCCAAAGCATTTTTAAAATATCTCAATGTAGTTCTGCACTCATGGGTTATCCTTTCTTGGTAAAAATTACATTGATTGATAATCACCATTCAGGTAATTACTTGAATACATTTACCTCTGTGCCAAGAAAAAGAATTACTTCCCAAATAAAAAGGCAGTGAAACCTCCTCCTAACTCTTCCAAGACAATCAGGATTCCCAGAATGGGACTGATTATAAAGGCTGTATACAAATTCAGCATTGTCTTTTATTTTTAAATCTGTTGGAGTAAATGTAGCTGTCTGACTTTTTGTTGTTGTTTATAAACAAAAAAATTCACATTTTAGAGCTGAGTAAAAATTATTCTCATACGGTCTCTGTCATTATTTAGGTTTTAATTTCCTTAGTTAGCCAAGAAGATACTTCATATATATTATGATTTTTGACAATTTATGAGCAGATGTAATTTTATTTTCTGTGATCTTTCAAAAATTTTTTCTATGCTGGATAACCTGCAAATAAACACAAACTTTCTTAAAAGGAAAGTGAGATGTGTAAATATTAATTTTGAAAAGGTTTTCTTTTTAATATTGCTGGTTCTTACTCTTTATCCAAAGTACTTATTATAATATTTTCAGAGATATACAAGTTAGAAAAGTGAAGTGTTTTTTGAGTGAGTGTTTTAGATTTTAGTCTCATTTTCATTAATACAGTTCTTATCTTTTGTTGCAGATTACTTGGTTTTGTTCTATTTCATAATTTGAGATTATGTCACATTTCTCTCTTTCATATTTGTTAAAAGATTCAAGTAATTCAGTTATACCAATAATCACAATATCTTTTCATTCATTTTTTTTTTAGCTAGCTAATCTAGTGCTGTGGCTCTTAATACTTTTGGTTTCATGATCCTTTTTACAGTTAAGAAATTTTATCTGTATTAATAATTTTATAAATTAGAACTGAAAAAAAACATAAAATACTAAATAATGAGCCCATTGTATTATATATAGCTATGAAAAATATAATTTCTTTACCAAAAATGTGTGAGAAGAGTGATATTATTTGCAAATCCATTAAATAGCTGACTTAGAAGACATTTGGTTCCTCACGTCTGCTTCTGCATTCACATTGTCAGGATAGCCCAACAGATAGCCTTGGAAAAAGTCCACATTACTCTTTTAGAGGGTATGAGAGCAAACAGCTACAAAATTCAATATTCTTACAAAAATAATTTTCATCATAGACATCCTACAAGGATTTGGGGACTACTGAGACCATACTTTAATAACTGTTGTTCTAGAAAAGCATACATTGGAGTTTAACATGTTTCATCTCCCTAGAATATTAATGTCTAAGTAAAACTCACTCCCATCTGTTCTGAACTCTTTATACATTTCACTGGCACCACAAAATATAACTTTTTCTATAGAACACATCTCTTGGGACCCTTTCAGATGTTTAGTTTCTAATATTCCCAAAGAACTTCATGATTAAGACAAGCTAAGATGGACAACTTGATCTTTTAATATGTCTTTCGGTAAACATTTAAATGTGGAGGTCTTCATACTTGTTTAATTGTAAAATAAAGTCTTTGAGCTAAACATTCTTGTTTTTCCTGCAAATGAATAACTTTTTGATAATGTTACTTTGATGCTCCAGGAGAAGTAAAAGCTATTTAAGCAAATGCTACCATAAAGAACATTCATAAAGTGATTACATCTTGAGTAATGAAAACTCATCACATTATTCTTGGTGTGTTAGTCCGTTTCTCTTTTCTCTTTTATTTTTCTTGAATTGTGAAAGCCATGTTTGTATAGAAACACTAACAAAAAAGAATTTGTACAGAGAACAATCATGAGAGTAAAAGGCCTAGAAATATTTTTCAAGAATAATTTAATCCTACTCCTCCAATTATCAATCTGTCTATATTGATATAATTTATGTTTCTCTAAAAGTTAAAGCAATAGAAAAACAAAAATTTAAAGCAAATGTATGTTCCTCCACTAGCTTGCTATTTTCCAGATGTAATTGCTACTTAGTTTCTTGTATATTCTTATATAAATTATACTGGGGATGTCTGTATGTATACTGACATGTTCTTTCTTCCTTCCTTCCTTTCTTCCTTCCTTTCTTTCTCTTTTTTCTCTTTTTTCTTTCTTTCTGTCTCTCTGTTTCTCTCTCTTTCTCTTTCTTCCTTCCTTCCTTCTTTCCTTCATCTTTCTCTCTTTCTTTCTTTTCTTCTCTCTCCCTCCCTCTACCAATCTATACATTTACCTACCTTCCTACCTAAATCTCTGTTTGAGATTTTGTTTCCTTTACATAGAAGGAAAGAGACCATGCTAGTTGCTGATGATACAATTGTGACCAAGCCAATTAAACTTTCATTCTTATGGTGCTAAATTTTATAGGCAACTAGAGGTACTTAGCTCAGAGAAGATATAAATGCTTAATAAAGGAAGGACTTCTGATATGATGCTGTAAGGAATTTGATGAGCTTGTTCTCCCATAAAAACAATGGGAAAAAATGATAAAGCAACTAAAATTCACCACCTCACAACTTTGAAAATTAACGAAAGTCATTAAACAAACAACACCATTTATCTGTGAGAAGCTATCGAACTTTCATAAAAAGGCAGGGCCTATGGTATTTTAAAATGTGGTTCTAGTTCTATCAATCCTTCATCTCTAGTTTAGAGGTGTGTTAGCTTATGAAAGCTCAATAGCCTTGCAGCTTAGAGTGAGGAATGATCTCTTTCTCTCACTGTTATTTAAAAATTTCCATCTCCTAAGTGCTGTCAATATGTTGTCTGTACCAGTAACTTCTTGGAAAATCTCCATCCCCAGAGTATTGTGGCTATTTGGCTTGACCTAAAGCTTATAGCACAGTGCAAAAGCCCTATCCCTTGAGAATAGCAATCTGAAAATAATATCAGTTTGCTGGAAATATCCAAGCCACCTAAGACTGTGATTTCAGTTGGAGAAACAAGAGCCTGATAAAAAATTTAAAACAAAGTCTTAAAGAACTGAATGACCATAGGGGAACTTGGAAACAATTCAATATAAGAGTCCTGGGATCAGGATGGCTACACTCATAGCTTTCTGCATCATCAAGAAAGACCTGAGAAAGGAAGAGGTCTCATTACTCACCCCTGTCTAAACTTGAGGCCCTGTGCAAATAACAAGTAAGAAAAATAACTCTTTTGTAGGCTGCCTAAAATTTGAAGAGATGCCTTCTCATACAGTTTCTCTTGGAAAGGGTTAGTAGACATTCAGACAAACTTAAGTTTTTTGCATGACCACTGGCTGACTACTAAATTATAACGACCTAGATATGAACCTGAGGAAGCCAGGCTTAGCAATAAAGTGAGAACTTAAACAAATGCTAGCAGGGAACTCAGTGGCCACACATGCTCCAGGGAATACAGAATTTACAAAATAAGTTCAGGAAAAATCATTAAAAAAAATAAGCAGCAACCAGTTAAGTTCTACTATAACTATAGTTACAGTAGAAACTATAACAGCAACAGCAACAAACTCTCAGATTAGGGAAAGAATATGACACCAAAATTGTTGCAATATAATATACAAAATATCCAGTTATCAACCAAAAATTATGAGACAGGAAAATCTGTCATATATATATATATATAGAAAAGAAGGCAGCTGACAGAAAATATCTCTGAGAATGCTCAGATGTTGTACTTAGTAAACAAGGACTTTAAAGAGGTTATTATAAATGTATTCAAAGAACTAAAGGATGCCATGACTAAAGAATTAAAGGAGAGTATAACAATTATGTCTCGCCAAACATAGCATATCAGTAGAACAGAAATAATAGAAAAGCCGACTTTATTTGAAAATAAATTTTAGATTTTATTTAAAACCGTGGAGTTGAAAACATAGTAATTTAAATGGAAAATTCACCAGAAAGGATTAGCAACAGATTTGAGGTGGTGGCAGAAAAAATTATTTAACCTTAATATATGTCAGTAAAGATTTTCTAGTCTGAGGAACAGAACAAAATTAAGAAAGATTGTGAACCCAAAAGTATTGGATACAGGTTTCAATACACTTAGAATGTTTATTTTGCCAGGGTTAAGCACATGCCCATGACACAGTCTCAGGAAGTCCTGATGACATGTGACCAAGGTGGTGGGGTACAGCTTGTTTTCATATTTTTTAGGAAGACTTAATACATCAACCAATATCTATTAGATGAACATTGGTTCAATCTGAAAAGGCAGGGCAACTTGGAGGGAGGCCTTCCAGGTTATAGGTAGAGTTTAAAATTTTCTGATTGGCAGTTGATTGAGAGTTAAGTAATTACCCAAAGACCTGAAATCAATAGATGGGAATGTTTGGGTTATGATATAAGGGGTTGTGGATACCAAAGTTTTATTATGTAAATGAGGCCTCCAAGTAGCAGACTTCAGAGAGAGTATATGTAAATGTCTTGTATCAGACTTACAGTCTGTGTTAATATTAATGCTGGTCTGCTTTTCCTAAATTCCAAAAGGGAAGGCGGTAAAATGAGTCAGATCTGCTTTCCTGCTCAGTCATGGCCTGAGCTAATTTTTCAGGTTAATTTTGGAATGCCCTTGGCCAAGAGGAGGGATCCATTTAAATGGTTTGTGGAGGGCGGGGGAGTGTGGGAGGTAGGGCTTGGATTTTTATTTTTGGTTTACAAGAAAAACAGAGAAAACTGTGAGATATTATCAAGCACACCAACATAGACATAATGAGGGTCCTCAATGGAAAGAAGAAATGGAGATGGGCAAAATATTATATAAAGTAACAATGACCAAAAACTTCCCAGATTTAATGAAAAAAAAAAAAGAATCCACACATCCAAGAAGCTCAATGAACTCCAAGTAGAATAAACTAAAAAAGATCTATAACCAGAGTCATCATAGTCAAATTGACAGAAGTCAAAGACAATAAGAAAATCTTGATAGCAGCAAAAGTAAAATGACTTATCACATAGGGCTCAACAGATAACTTCTCATAAGAGTCAGAAGACAGAATGATGACATCTCAAGTGTTGAAGTGCCTGCAACTAAGAATTATATATTCAGCAAAACTTTCCTATGAGAAGAAATAAAGGTATTTTTCAGATAAAACAAGATCTGACAGAACTCACTGCTAGCAGACCAGCCCTGCAACAAATGCTAAAAAGGATTCTTCAGGCTGAAATAAAAGGGCGTTAAATGGAACTTGAATCCAAATGAAGAAATAAAGGGTACTACTAAAGGAAACTACATAGGTAAATAGAAAAAGTAATATAAACTTTTCTTTGTAACTCTTGTATTCCTTCATATGATTTAAAATACAATTTATAAAGCAATAATTATAAAACTGTGTTTATACATTTATAATGTATAAACATAATAGCACAAAGGATGGAGGAGGAAATCAAGATATATTGGAGAAAGGTTTTTATATAGTATCAACATTAAGTTATTGATTCAAATACTTTATTTTCTATTAAGATGATAATTGTGATCCTCAGGCATCCACTAAAAAAGCTAAGATAGGCAGTGACGTATTTGAAGTCAGCCATGTTTTGATTGCTAAGAGACACTATGCTTTATCTAGATCAGCAGGTTCCAACATTTTTGGCACTAGGGACCAGTTTCAAGGAAGAAAATTTTTCCACAGATTTGGGTGGAGGGGCATGGTTTCAGGGTGAAACTGTTCCACCTCAGATCCTCTTAAGAAGTACACAACCTCACATGCACAGTTCACAATAGGGTTTGAACTCCGATGAGAATCTAATGCTTCAGCTGACCTGACGGAAGTGTAGCTAGGGCAGTAATACTCTCTTGGCTGCAGCGCACTTCCTGCTGTGCAGCCACTTCTTTTTTTTTTTTTTTTTTTTGAGACGGAGTTTCGCTCTCATTGCCCAGGCTGGAGTGCAATGGCGCGATCTCGGCTCACTGCAACCTCCGCCTCCTGGGTTCAGGCAATTCTCCTGCCTCAGCCTCCTGAGTAGCTGGGATTACAGGCACGCACCACCATGCCCAGCTAATTTTTGTATTTTTAGTAGAGACGGGGTTTCACCATGTTGACCAGGATGGTCTCGATCTCTCGACCTCGTGATCCACCCGCCTCCGCCTCCCAAAGTGCTGGGATCACAGGCTTGAGCCACCGCGCCCGGCACAACTTCTTAACAATCTATGGACCAGTACTGGTCCACGGCCAAGCAGTTGGAGATCCCTGCTGTAGATCACAGAAAAAAAGACTAGACACATGAAGTAAGAGATATGGCGGCCATAGGCTCTTGACCTTCTAAAGGTTGATTAAAAGTCACTGAAATGAGGCATATTGATTAATAAGAGAAAAGGCATACTAATTTATTTAACATGTATGCATGTGAGCTTTCAGAATGATGAACCTACTTCCTGATACGTATAGAAACTTACATACCATCTTGAGGCCACAGTGAAGAATGCAGACTCAGAGCATGACCAAAACAAGTTAAGTCAGATTAAAGGCAAGGAAGGAAGAAGCTTGATCAGCAATGATGGCCTTATGATGTAGACAACGTCTCCCTCAGAGAGAATAGATAGAAAATGTTACTTTTCAGACTTCAAAAGGTGTCAGACTCAATCTCTTCTGGATCCAGGTGAAAGGTATAGAAAGGGGAGGAAGGCATGGTAACATTAATGTGGATTCTCTACAGATGGCAGCTTTTCCCCAGTTAAGACAGCTTTGCAAGACCACTTCCGTCAGTGTGGCCAAGTGACAGCCATTTCAAAATATGTCAAATAAACACATTTTGGGATAAAATATTTTAATTTTCTTCACAGGAAAGCAGTTTTAACTCCATTACAAAAAGAGATTTTTAATTATTAGAATTGTTTGCCAATGAAATGTGCTGATGAGAAAAAGATTGATAGGGTGAATAATTTAGTACTGTTTAGATTTGAAAATGGAACTTCTAATGCCATTTTTGGTTCTTAAGTTTCAAGAAAAATTAAAAAATAATAAATGTCAGTAGAACCTCATTAAGACAGTTCTGACATTTTAAATAAAATAGAAGAAAAATCCATGAATACTAAATCCCTGTTTGCTTAACTTTCTGCAATATTTGCGATATAAATTTCTTCCAGGCATCTTGTCTTTTACATATCATTTAACAGTTGAATTACCTTACTTCCTCTAACCATGTTAACCTCAACAGTTGATCTAAGTCACATGTACTATTTTAGGATTCCCTCTAGTACTGTGCTAGGGTATGTCTAGCTTTATCTTATCCTGATTGCTTTGTTTCCTGGATTTAAGGCATTTTTCTTTCTTGTTTTACTCCATTTTAATGGAACGTTTTCTCCTAGAGCTTCCTGAAAAAGGCTGCATGCAAGGCATTTTTTTGCTGAGATTTTTCATGTCTGACATGCTTTTATTCTAGTTTTACCTTAAATTGATAATGTGAATTAGTGCAGAATTCTAATCTGAAAAAAAATTTCTTAGGGTTTGAGTGCACTACACTATTATCTCCTCGCTTTTATTGCTGTTCTTAACAAATTTAAACCTATTATTAATTTTAGTCTTGTTTTGAAAATGAAATTTTCCTGTGGAGATTTTCAAGATCTTCTTTCACCCTAATAGTCTAAACATTTGCAAAAAGCACTTATTAGTTTGGTTTTATATTTGTCTGTTTGCAGGGTCATAAGTGGGCCCTGAAAATGTTTCTTGCATTATTTTATCATGAATTTTCTTCCTTTGTTGCTGTTATCTTATTTTAGAAGTTCTGTGTTGGTTCTCTCTGGAATGTTCTTCAATTTTTACAAGAAATTGCCTTAATATTTTTTTGTCTCTGTCTATTTTATTATAGTTCTGGGAGATGTCCTCAGCTTCATTTTTCTGAACATTTAAAAAAAAATTATTTTCCTTTTTGGCTATTACATTTTTGATACCTCACACTATTCTCTTGTACTTTCAATGCTCATTTTTTTTTGTTTTGAATTATATCATTTTCCTATTTAGTAGCCACAATAACTTTTTTTAATTTCCTGAAAGATATTAACTACATATGGTTTTCTAAATTTTTTCTCTTCCTTTTTAGTTTATGCTTCTCCAATTATTTCTTTCATTTTTAATGTACTTTCTATATTTTATGTGTTTTTTTTATTTTTTAAAAATATCTGGTAATTTTTTATTTTTTGCTTATATTTAAGAGCAGAACATTAAAATACTTGTTTGGAAGAACTGCCTGCATGTTGACTGGGTTTCCTTGAAACGTAATCACGCTGGATGGTTCTTTGCTATCCGTCATCATTTCCCTATCTTTAGATTTCTCTATCTTTGTTGTAGGAAAATCCCAGTTCCTGTCACATGGCCGGGAAAGATTAGGCATGCGGACACTTTGAAAGGTAAAAAGATATGGAATTTAGTGGATGAAAAGGAAAAAGGAAAAAGGAAAACGCAGCAAAGTGACAGGGGTTCCTGTTAGCAGGCCCCCATCCACAGATTGAATCCTAGGTTACCACCCCAGAACAGGAAAGGCCACACCCTCCCCCGCTGCAAATGGGGCAAACTTCCTGTGGCTCCACCCTGTACTCCCAGGGCAGGCCACTTGGGGATTCTCCAGGGAGCCCTTTTTTCACTGGCTGTCTCACCTTGATGTGGTCAAATGTTCATTTCTAACTCACTGTGGAGGGTGGTACGAGCTTGGTGGTCAGAGTTCTTCGTGTCTAGTGTGATAATATGGGGATCAGCTCAGAATCCCAGACTTGGCTGGAAAATTACTTTTTTCTTGAAGGTATTTGAGATTTGATAGATGCATAATAAAGTCTGCTTGGAACTTCCCTTATATGGCGAAAAACAGCAACTTCTGAGAAATGAAGCTGTTATAAATGCCCTCTCCAGGAGAATGTTATGACCATCATGAAGATAGAGAAACCACTGCAGCCATGTGAACAAATAGAATAAAAAACTTCTTGTCTTCCTTTGCTCTCCTAGAAACCTATTTATCTTTTCTAAAGAAATCTATTTGTTCTTTTTGGAAAAGCCTCTAAGTTTCTAACTTTAACCATTTCCTGAGCTTTTTTGTAGGCATCCTTATGCATATGAATGGACCTTTCCCCCTCTTATTAATTTGTCTTTTGTGAGTTTAATTCACTTGCCACCACATGCAGAATTTAACAAAAAAGATAAATTTTTTTTTCCCTCCTCAACAATAATAAAGTTGGAGCTGTCTACATTTCCTTGGAAATCTTTCATTTAATCCTTTTCTCTTCAGTACTGTTTTCCTGCTCAGCTATGTCTAATAATTGCCAGTGTTGACATCTTCTGTTAAAATCGTTTTAGAAAATAACTTTTCATGCTTCTTCCTCCATATGGAATGGAGGAATTTCTTCAGATACATAAAGTCAGAAGACTACCTAGGGGTCTAAAAGCTTCTGAAGTCTCTATCAGTTCTCTTATTTTTAGTTATTCTATTTCAGACGTGCTAATCTTCTTAGAGTTCCATGGTACCAATGGGTTGCTTTTCAGTTTTCCACACTGCTGTCTTACAAGTTAGTCACTGTCCCTATCTGTTTTCCAACCATCAAAGTTGCATAAAAATCTGTCTTATTTTCTATTCAATCTGTTATTATACATTTTAATTTCTTTTAAAAATCCACTGTTAGTAGTTTTTGTAGATGTTGAGAGGGAGTGAAATGTACTAAGCATTCAGTCCACCACTTTTTATATATTAAAAAACCCCAGGGATTGTTTGGTTTTGTTTTTGTTTAGAAACATTATTCACGTGAACAAGCTAAACCTCATGTAATTACATTAAAGAAAGAGACCATAAAATGAATAAGTGGCTTGATTAAATTGATGCTTTTTAAAAAGCTAGTTATCATTATAAGTAATCTTTTAATCATGTGACTAAACTTATTTTTTGCTTTCTATAGGGCAGGTATTTTTCCATGAGATTTATAATATTGACTTATAAATATTTTTTATAAGTCAATTTTTTATAAGTCATTTTAAAAATAGTTTTTAAAAAATGTATTTTAGTTTAAGGAGTATATGTGTTTTTTATGTAGGTATTAGATGTGTAATGGCGGGGCTTGTAGTGTACCTGTCACTGAACTATTGAACATAATACGCAACTAATAATTTTCCAACCCTTACCTCCCTCCACCTTCCCCCAGAAATGGGAGTGGAGTCCCCAGAGTCTATTATCTCCATCTTTATGTCCATATTTACCCATTATTTAGCTTCTACTTATAAGCAAGAACATGTGGTATTGGATTTTCTGCTTCAAGTTAGTTCACTTAGGATAATGTCCTCAGCTACATCCATATTGCTGCAAAGAACAAGACTTCATTCTTTTTTTTTATGGTGGCATAGTATTCCATGGTTTACATATATGTTACATTTTCTTTATCCAGTCAACCATTGGTAGACTAGTCTGGCAATAAACACATAAGTGCAGGTATTTTTTTAATGTAATGAATCATTTTTTCATGGGGTAGAGATCCAGTAGTGGGTTTACTGGGTGGAATGACAGGTTTTTTTGTTGTTGTTCTTTGAGATATATTCACACTTCTTTTCCAAAGAGGCTAAACTAAGTAACATTCCCACCAACAGTATGTAACTGTTCCCTTTTCTCCACATCCATGCCAACATCTGTTTTTTTTTTTTTTTTTTGACTTTTTAATAGTAGCCATAAGCTTATATCCAGTGTAGTTTTAATTTTTATCTCTCTGATATTAAGTCATATTGAGCATATTTTTATGTGTTTGTTGGCCATTTTTATTTCTTCTTTTGAGAAATGTCTGTTCATCCCCAATGCCCAGTTTTTAATAGTTGCTTGTGTTTTTTTGTTCAGTTGTTTGAGTTCCTTATAGATTCTTGATATTAGTCCTTGGTTGGAGGCCTGATTTCCAAATACCTTCTCTCATTCTGTAGGTTATCCGTTTATTCCCTTGATCATTTCTTTTGCTTTCCAGAAGCTTTTGAGTTTAATTAAGTGCCATTTGTCTATTTTTGTTTGGTTGCATCTTTTGGGGTCTTTGTAGTGTACCTATCACTAAACTATTGAACATAATAAATTATTTGCCTAAGAAAATCAGAATATTTCCAGGTTTTCTTCTAGTATTTTTATAGTTTCAGGTCTTAAGTGTAGGTATTTAATTATCTTGAGTTCATTTTTGTATATGGTGAGCGACAGAGGTCTAGTTTCATTCCTCTGCATATAGCTAGACAGTTTTCCCTGCACTATTTATTGAATTGGATATTCTTACCCCATTGTTTATTTTTGTTGACTTTATTGAAGATCAGTTGTTTGTGGGGATTTGGCTTCATTTCTAGGTTTTTAGTTTTGTTCCATTGATACATGTGTCTATTTTTGTATCAGTAACGTACTGTTTCAGTTAGTATAGCCTTATACTTTACTTGAAGTCAGGTAATGAGATGCCTCTGGATTTATTCTTTTTGCTAAGCAGCGTTTTGGCTATTTGGGCTTTTTATTTTTGGTTCCATATGAACTTAAGAATTGTCTTTCTAATTCTGTGAAAAATGACATTGGTAATTTGATAGGAAATGCATTGAATCTATAGATCGCTTTTGATAATATAGCCATTTTAACTATATTGATTCTTCCAATTCATAAGCATGGAATGTTTTTTATTTTTTTGGGGTTGTCTACTATTTCTTCCGTCAATGCTTCATCGTTTTTCTTGAAGATATCTTTCACTTCCTTGGTTAAATATATTCCTAAGTATTTGTGTGTGTGTGTGTGTATTGTAAATGAGATGGAGTTATTAATTTGGTTCTCAGCTTGAATGTTATTGGTGTATAGAAATGCTACTGATTTCTGTAGGCTAATTTTGTATCCTGAGATTGTAGTGAAGTCACTTACCAAGTCTAGGTTTCTTCTGGAGAAATCTTGAAGGTTTTCTAGGTATACAATCATGTCATCAGCAAACACATAATTTAACACCCTTTTTTCCAATTTGGATGTCTTTTGTTCCTTTCTCCCGCCTGATTGCTTTGGCTAAAATTTCCAGCAATGTGTTTAATTGAAGTGATGAGAATAGACTTTCTTTTTTTTTTCCTTGTTTCAGTTCTTGGGGTAAATGCTTTCAACTTTCTCCCATTCAATCTGAGGTTGACCGTGGGTTAATCATATACAGATATTGATCGACTTATGACCTATGCAACTTATGACCATTCGAGTTTACGACCACAATCACTAGCCATGACTGCTTGGTGTCTGGCAGTGCAAACGTTGCCCAGCTGGGCGTACAACAGTGCGGACCAGCTTCTGGCAGCACTACCATCTCCTCATTCACCATTTCAACTGTATATATAGCCTACTCAACTTACGACCAAATCGTGTTATGACTGTTCCACAGTCCCGACCATGGTAGTAAGTCAAGCACTAGCTGTATGGTTCTTTCTATTTTGAGACATGTTCCATCTGTATTAGATTATTGAGGTGTTTTATTTTTAATTAATTTTTTTTTTATCAAAATGCTGGGTTTCATTGAATGCTTTTTCTGCATCAGGTTTGATGTTGATATGTGAGGTTTTGTACCTGTTGTGGTATTGCTAGCCAGTCATTTTGGAGTTTTGATTTTGCTATTGCTTTATAGGATCTGTGAGTTTTATACTCATCCTTCATTTATACTGATGAGTTTCACTCTTTCATTTCCATGTTTAGAATTCCTTTGAGCATTTCTTACAGGTTCAGTCTAGTGATGACAAATTTTCTTAGCATTTGGTTGTCTTGGACAGGCTTTATTTCTCCCGATTTATGAAGCTTAGTTTGGCAGGACATAAAATTTTTGACTAGAATTCTTTTTTTTCTTTAAACATGGTAAATATATGCTCCCAATTGATTCTGGCTTATAGTGTTTCTGTTGAGAAGTGTGCTGATCGTCTGAACAATTTTTAAATGGATAATATAACACTTTTCTCTAGCTGCCTTTAATATATTTTTTTTAGTGTTGACTTGGATGATCTAATGACTATATGCATTGGTGATGCTTATTTAATAAATTAAATACTATTTTCTTAAACTTTCTAAACTTTACCCTTGTATGTAGTCACATTTTTTAAAATATATGTTGGTTTATGTATAAGGATTCAGTGCCACTGAGAGGCAAAACTGAGTGCTCTGGAGTTATACCCTGTGGGTTTGAATCTTGGCTTCATTACTTACAATCTGTGTGGGAAGGGCAAAGGTCTAGCCTCTAGTGCATCTGCGAAATAGGAATCACAGTGCCTACCTCCCAGTGTTGTGAGTAAAAATGAGAACATAGTCAAATGTACACTGCCTGGGATAGAAAAAGCTCTCAATAAATGTTATGGCTACTACCCGCTTTTAATAATTATTAATAGTTCACTTGGTATTTTAATATCAAGGTGTTTTTTTCTTTGCCATAAGCAAAAGAATATAGACTTGCTTGTAATTCATTTTTCCTATCCAAACTGGTATTTTAATATCAAGAGTTTTGCCCTAAACAAAAGAACAATTTATACACTTGCTTGTAATTCATTCTTTGTATCTGAAGGCAGGATTGCATGGTTCATCAGGATCACACTCGTCACCTTCCAGTGATTGTTGTCCTTATTTTGAAAGAAAAGGAAAAATAAGGAAATAATTTTTTTTTTTTGAGTTGGGGTCTTTCTCTGTTCCCCCAGGCTGGAGTGAATGGTGAAATTTCTGCTTGCTGCAACCTCTGTCTCCTGGGTTCAAGTGATTCTCCTGCCTCAGCCTCCTGGGTAGCTGGGACCACAGGTACACCCACCATGCCCGACTAATTTTTGTATTTTTAGTAGAGATAAGGTTTTACCATGTTGGCTAGACTGGTCTCATAGTCCTGACCTCAATTGATCTACCTGCCTTGATCTCCTAAATTGCTGGGATTACAGGAGTGAGCCACTGTACTCGGCTGAAGGAAATGAAATATTAAATAGCAAAGTTCTTGGGTACTAGAACTTTGAAAATTCTATATCTTTTGTAAAATCAGCATGTATTAACATTTTTTACATTCATATTGACAAAACACAAAATTTATTTAAAATTATTATATTTTGTCTATTCAAAGTCCCCAATGGCTATTGAAATGTGACAGTTTTTATTTTGGATTCTACAGATTTTAGATATATTTATGAGCTTTTAGGAAAAGACTATGATGCCAATAATGTGGGCGTGAATGAACGTCTCTTTTTCTCTGTGCACGTGTGTGTGTGTGTGTGTGTGTGTGTGTGTGTGTAGTGTCTATGTGTAAAAATAGGGATGGGGATTGTTAGAGTTCTGTCATGATGTTTTCTTTCTTCTATTATTTTATTTTCTTATGTAAAATACAGTGTTATCTAGCTTAGGAGAAATAAAGAATTGTATAAGAGGGCTTAATGATGCAATATTTGTTACAGATTTCTTATATACAATTATGTACTTCTATTTGCTTTTAATCTCTTATGTTCCAGGAGAAAAACAATTGCTTGCAACTTTCTACTTAACCTTTTATTCCATGAACTCTTTTTTTTTTAATTATTGCATTTTAGGTTTTGGGGTACATATGAAGAACATGCAAGATTGTTGCATAGGTACACACATGGCAATATGATTTGCTGTCTTCCTCCCCTTTCCATGAACTCTTTTGACTGGGATTGGATAGGCTATGAAACTTTAGATAATAAGCTCTGTACCAGGAGAGATTCCTTTTTTTTTTGAGAGATTCTTAGTGAAGGTCCCAAGGTTACATTCTTCCTATGTACAGTTGATCCTTGAACAATGTGGTGGGTTTCAGGCACTGACCTTCTGAGCAGACAAAAATTTGCATGTAAGTTTGATTCCTTTGAAACTTAACTACTACTAGTAGGCTACTGTTGACCAGAAGCCTTACTCATAACATAAGCAACATAAATTTTACATGTTACATGCATTATATACTGTATTTCTACAATAAAGTAAGCTAAAGAAAAGAAAGTTATTAAAAAATCATAAGAAGAGAACATATGTTTGCTATTCATTAAGTGGAAGTGGATATCATAAAGGTTTTTCATCCTCATCTTTATGGGTTGAGTAGGCTGAGGAGGAGGAAAAGAAAGACGCGTAGGGTTTGCTGTTGCTGTCTTAGTGGTGGCAATGGCTCAAGAGGTTGAGGAGTTAGAATGAGAAACACACTTAGGGTAACTTTATGAAATACACTGCAATTTTTTTCTGGCTCTTCTGCTTCTTCATTTCTTCAAAAATGTCTCCATATGGTAGCAATCCTTCCACCATTTGCTTTAGCTTCAGTACCTGTATAATAGAAGGGTCCAAGTCATAAAAGAAGTCAAAAACAATTTTGAATAATAAAACACTTTAGCCAGATTGTCTAATGTCAGTTTTTTTTTCTGGCACTGCTTCTTTTACGTTTTCTTCCTCATTGTCTGGTGCTAGTTCAAACACATCATTTCCCTCAAGTGCTTTTATGTTAATTTCCCTGGTGTAGTGTTCGTTAGCAATTGAATTACTCTAAGATCCATATGTTTAAAACTTCACCTCCAACCTATTGCCGTATTCACTATCTCTTTCATGATTTCCTTGATTGACTCTGTCATAACTCCTGTGAAGTCATGCATAACATCTGGACGCACTTTTATCCAGCAGAAATTTACTCTTTGGGGCTTGATGGCTTTGAGAACCTTTTCCACAAGAAGGATGGTATTGTCAGTGGTGTAATCCTTCTTGACTCATAATGTTTCTTCTGCCGGAGGTCTCTTTCACAGTGTTCGCAATCCTTTCCATAGAGTACCAGTCATAACAAGCCTTAAAAGTCCTTATGACCCACTGATCTACAGGATGGATTAGAGATGTTCTGTTTGGAGTTAAGGAGACCACCAAATTTGGGGGATTGCAATTCGAGATAAGATTTCAGTGTTAAACACATAAAGTTCTGTGGCCAGGAGCGTTGTACAATATCAGAAAAACTTTAAAAGGTAGTCTCTTACTGGAAAGATACTTCCTGATTCCAGGGACAAAACACTGATGGAACCCACCTATAAGAAAGGCGTTCTCACTATCCAGGCCTTCTAATTGTACAGTCAGAAGGCTGGCAAAAGGCGGGTGTTTATCTTTTTCCTTCAAGGCTAGAGGATTAGCATCTTTATGGATTTAAGGTCTTTATCATAAGCTCAACTGCATTTTCATAAAACAGTTCAATTAACCTAGACTTTTCCTGCTCTCAATCCTGGTGTTCTTTTCTCTTCCTTACTAATAAATATCTTATGTGGATTTTTTTTTTTTTTTTTTTTTTTTTTAGAATAGGAAGTAAATTAAGTTACTGGCATTACATTCTTCATTTTTAGAGTCTTCCTTTTCTTTTTTGTTTATTTTGTCTATTTTGTCATATAATGATTGTGTTTTCTTGAATCATATTAGAGACTATAAGTATGCCACTCTTATGGCAATCCTTCACTCACATAAAAGCTACATTGTTAATACAAGATAAAAAGTTATTTCATAAAAACTGCAAGGGTTTTGCACTTGTTGTCATAACTGCAGCAACAGCTTCATGAATTTTCTTTTTTTAAAAAAATGCTTATAAAGGCCCTTATGCTGGATTTATTTACTTTAAATGGAAGGCAACCACAGAGGCAGACCTCAATTTACAGTACATATCAAACAACTTGACTTAGTCTTGTAAAGTCATGACTTTCTTTCCTGCTTTTAGAGAGCACTTCTAACATCTCTAGGGGCACTTTGTATGGGTCCCACGGTGATATTTTTTAATTTAAATTTTATTTTTATTTTTTGAGATGGAGTTTCGCTCTTATTACCCAGGCTGAAGTGCAATGGCGCAATCTCGGTTCACTGCAACCTCCGCCTCCTGGGTTCAAGAAATTCTCCTGCCTCAGCCTCCTGGTAGCTGGGACTACAGGCATGCACCACCATGTCCAGCTAATTTTTTTGTATTTTTAATAGAGACGGGGTTTCACCATGTTGACCAGGATGGTTTTGATCTCTTGACCTCATGATCCACCTGCCTCGGCCTCCCAAAATGCTGGGATTATAGGCTTGAGCCACTGTGCCTGGTCCCCATGGTGTTATTATAGATATTTGGTATTTCACTAAACACAGTGAAAAATACACAAGAACTGCAACAGACCACTTTTTATTTATTTTCTATGTATTTTAATTTTATTGTATTTCAAGACAAATTTGTAGAGATAGGGTCTTGCTGTGTTATCCAGGCAGGTCTTGAACTCCTGGCCTCAAATAATTCTCGCACCTTGGCCTCCCAAAATGTTGGGATTACAGGAGTGAGCCACTATCCTTGGCCAGAGACAATTTTTTTTTTTTTTTTTTTTCTGAGATACTCAATGTACTGGTGAGAATTTCTCAAACATAAATGATTAGCATTACATGGCATTTTAAGTGGACATTTGCAATACTTGAGCTCACCACAATAGCAACAGAAGTGGCTACAAAATTATTACAGTAGTATAATATGTACTACAGCTAATTTTATGCAGTTATAATTTAATACTTTCATTTTATATTTGTTTACATTTCTCTTGACTACAAATGGCACCATATACAGTCCGTGTTTGTGTAAGTTTTGATAAGTTTTTACTTTTTATAATAGATTTTTGTATATTTTATGATAGGGAATGATAATCTAGTATTCACATTTATTTTATACATTCATGACATATCTAGCTTAAGAAACATGGGTTTTTTTTTTTTTTATATTTCTAGGCTATATCATGTTTTTTTTTTTTTTTTCTGCAAGTTTTTCTAAATTGTCAGAATTCTCCAAAAATTTTTTCCAATATATTTATTTAAAAAATATTTGTGTGGGCTGACCCATGCAGTTCGAACCTGTGTAGTTTGAGCATCGGTAGTAGTTTCATTCCCTAAAGTTTAGAGGAGTTGAGAACTTCTGCCTTTATCATAGATTTACTATTCAGGGAACTAATGAAAATATTTAATAAAAGACAACCCATTGTGAGCTGATCTTATAGTTTATATGGATGTCAATAAGAAGAGTATGCTGATTAAGCTGAGCACAGATTCTCTGGAAAAATTTTTACTTGTTCATAGAAAATCAGAGTAAAAATCAGAGTTGTATACTACTTAATGATAACTTCTCATTGTTTATTTAAATCATTAATTCTGTACTTGAAAGGTTTTGAGTTAAGTAGCAAGCTGCCTTCTAATTTTTGATGTACCTTTCCCTTACTCATCCACTCACCACTAATAATTATTTTCTAGATAATTCCTTCAGAAATGTTTTGCATATCTTTCCCCTCCTTTTCATTCTCATTGTCACTACTTTTGGTAGTATGATAAAGTATTAAAGAAACCAAGTCTTCAGTTAGATATGCATTCAAATCCTGGCTCAGACAAATATCAACTGTTTATCTCAAGGGAATTATTCAATATTTCTGAATTTCAGTTCCCTTTTCTATATAGAATTGTTAGGATAACATAGTCTAAAGTGTGCAAAATAATAACCAGTGTCAAACTTTGAGCTTTTCTGTTCCTCTACTAAATTTAAAGCAGAAAGCAAAAGCTGCTCTTCTTACTTGCTCATTTTGTAAATCATTTCTATGTCTAATCAAGGCACTCTCATGAATGAGAGCTTCACAGCTTATGGAATAAGATGAAAACTTATTATCTCTGAATAAAAATTATATTTTATCTTAGTTTCCAAGCTGTACCTTATGTTAGGTAAAATTAAATATTTCTCTTTTGCCTTTGCTTTTGCAGTGCTCTCCTATTGAATACTTGACTCCCACTCCACTTGAAGACGTGCTATACACCATCAGTACCAGCTTGGGCTCCATGTTATTCAAAAATGTGTTTTCTCCTAATTGAACCTATGATCTTCTTTGTATCTTATGAACTTGACTATGGCTTGTGTTTAGCTATTTAAGTGCTTTCCTTTCTTTTCTATGTAATTAATTTTAGCATTTCAATGCAGGGTGTACTAGGCTGTTCTTGCATTGGTATAAAGAAATACCTGAGACAGTAATTTATAAGAAGAGAGGTTTAATTGTCTTACAGTTTTGCAAGCTTTACAGGGAACTTGCTACTGGCATCTTCTCAGCTTCTGGTGAAGCCTTAGAGAGCTTTTTATCATGGTGAAAGGCAAAGAGTGAATAGGCATGTCACATGGTGAAAGCAGGAGCAAATGAGAGAGGTAAGAGATGTCACACATTTTAAAATGGCCAGATCTCATAAAACTCACTTAGTATCATGAGGACAGCATTAAGCCATTCAAGAGGGATCTGCACCCATGACCTAATCACCTCCCACCAGGAATCACCTTCAACATTGGAGATTATATTTCAACATGAGATTTGGGCAGGAGAAATACCCAACTATAACATTTCATCTCTGCCCATCCCTTCAAATCTCATGTCCTTCTCACATTGCAAAATACAATCATGCCTTCTCTGTAGTCCCCGAAAGTCTTAACTTATTCCAGAATTAAATCAAAAGTCCCAAGTCTAACTCCCAAGTCTTATTTGAGAGTCATCTTCTTCTATCTATAAGCCTGTAAAATCAAAATGAATTATTCATTTTCAAGATACAATGGGAGTACAGGCATTGGGTAAACATTCCTGTTCCAGAAGAAAGAAATCAGCCAAAAGAAAGGAGTTGTGGGTTCCACACAAGTCTAAAACCCAACAGGGCAATAATTAAATCTTAAAGCTTGAAAACAATCTTCTTTGGCTATGTGTCTCACATCCAGGGCACACTGGTGCAAGGGGTGGACTCCCAAGGCCTTGGGCAGCTCCACACCTGTGGCCTTATAGGGTTCACCTGCATGGCTCTTCTCAGAAGTTGTTGAGTGCCTGCCCCTTTTCCAGGTGCAGGGAGCAAGCAGCTGGTGGATCTACCATTCTAGGGTCTGAAAGACTTGGAGAATGTAAGCCATCAGCTCTGATGGCTTTCATGTGATATTAAGCCTGCAGGTGCACAGAATGTAGGTGTGGTAGATATTGGCAACCTCCACTTAGATTTCAGAGGACATAGGGAAAGGGCTAGGTGTCCAGACAGAAGCCTGCTACAGGGATGGAGCCCTCACAGGGAACCTCTGTTAAGGTAGCTTAGAGGGGAAATGTGGGATTGGAGGCCCCATGCAGAGTCCCTATTGGAACTGGCTCCCTTTTAATTATGGAAATATCTCTAGCAAGTGGTTGCTTTACAGCCTGCTTAGATTTTTCCCCTGAAAATAAGCCTGAACCTGCAGGCTTAATAAATGTTATTTCTTAATCCGGGCAGTAAATATATGAGTGCTTATTCTTCTTTTGTTTTCAAACTGTCTAATATTAATATAGAAATCTTTATAGATATATACGCATACTGCTACTGATGTTGTAATGGATACATCTTTCTCTGAAAAAGAATTTGGCAAATACAGAGATTTTAGTTAAATATTCATAACCTTCAAAAATAAGTTATCACCAGAGATGTAAGTGAGATCACTTAAAGACAATGCATGGAAGAGGGAGAGGAGAGACTCTGAGACATTGCCTGGGTTCAGCAAAGGGAAGGATGACCAGGAAGGAAGAACACCACAGCACTGTAAAAGAGGAAGGAGAATAGAAGAGAGAGTCGTGGTACAGAAGTGAGACAAAAGGGCTTTTCAAGAAGAGGAAATGGTAAGTAGAACTGCATGCCTATTAAAAAACAAAACAAAAACTAAAAATAAACTGAAAAATCTGCTTTAGCTTCAGGGACATGGAATTCATTAGTGACCATAGCCAGAATGATGGGGATGGAAGCAAAATTGTTAATTGGTGCAGTGATAAGCATGTGGGGTGGACTCCAGGATGCAGCTCCCAGATCCCTGTTCAAGGATAAAGAACTTAACAAGGCTGCTAGCACACAGTCCACATCTACCAGCCCTCCTTTGGGATCTGCCTCAGCTGTGGAAAGCCATTTCACTCAAGTTCGCTTCCCCAGTCCTGTGACCATCTACATTCCATGACTGACTGATATGGGTATAAAGTCCCAGTTCTCCTATCTCCACCACAGACAGCTCTGAAGTTTCATGCCATCTTCAAAACTTTCACTGGGGTCAGCTGAGGCTTCCATTGAGAAGGCACTGAAGCTCAGCTGGTCCTCTGCTCCATGCTGTTTCTATCATCTCTCTTCTGACGTTGTTCATTCCAAGAGCACTTTGGAATAAACGAACATGCAGATTTCTATCTGAGCATCTACTACTTGACGCTACTTCAGCTCACTCTGAATAAAAATAAACGATGTCCTTACTACAGGCAAGATCTCTTAGTAGACGGCAAGAAAACTGAAATAATGATTAAAGACAACATTTTCAAGATGTTTGAAAATTTAGAGAAAGTAAAAGAACTTCAAAGTGTGGTGAGAAAATTTCCTGCTTTTACATTTTTATTTAAGAGAGACATTTCATGAAGCAGACACACTTAACAACATTTAAAAAAAATATGCTAAGGTGCTTAGAAACAAACTTTTTTTTCATAGTTGCACGAACTTTAATAACAAGGTCATTTTAGTAATAAATCAACAAAGAAACAGACTTAACACATGATACTTCCACAAGTTTGGGTCAAAAAAGATTTACGTGAAAGTTTTAAACATATCTGTGTTAATAGAGGCTACAATACCAATTTTGATTATGCACATTATCTAAAACATTATTATCAAAGAGTACAAAGTTAGACCAAACAGCAATGTTAAGAAAATTCTATACTAAAATTTTGACAGTCTTTTAAGAAAGTCTAAAAACCTCCTTTTTTCCCACTGACTGTCAGAATTTTGAGTTTTATATCAGAATATCAATTTCTCATTTTAATTTTTATCATACATGAAAAATTATCAAAAATATACTGATGGGTCTATAGTAATTGTGACTGTTTATATTTACATAAGCAGATTATCTTGCCAAGTACTTTATATACAAATTACTACTTGTTCTCTATGAAATTCATTAAAAAGTTTAAAACCACAGAAGTATCATTTGAAACAACATATTTCAGTATGTAACTGCTTTCCATCAATGAAGAATATTTTTAAATAACTTAATTGAAAAGTACTGAACTCCTCACCAATTTCAGCTGCAACAGTATACCTCCTGAATGTTTTCTAATTAGTGCTGTCTCTGTGTGTCCTCTTCCTGACTAGGATGCTTCCCACCACTAAGACCAGTGCTCATGGAGCTTCTTCCTTGCTTCAATAGGTGAGTTTGCTGAATGTCGCCATGGGCACAGTGTAAAATACCACTCCCTTGAGAGAAACTTCCATTGCTGCTACAGCCTGGGATATTTTCTGCAGAATATCCCATGAAGCTTCCATTCCTATTAGGATTAGAAGGTACTGAAGCTAGAAGACCTGGTCCTCTATATTGTGAAAGCTGCTGATAGATCTGTTTCATTCTTTTAATATTCAAATGACTTGCCTCAGCATGCTTCACCACTAGTTTAGGATAATTAACTCCTATCAAACATTTGGCTACCTTTTGGATACCTTCTGGTGCATTCCAGGGATCATAGATATATTTTGCAGGGAAGCCTCTTAGGACAGGCAAATAACACCTGATATAGTCTCCACTGGGATCTGTTCTCCTACCAAAACCAACAGGGCAATAGCAGTGAAAAAACTGTTGAAAAAAGGAACTGCGAGATAGCCACATCCAAATTCCAGCATTTATGCTCCAATTTGCATCAAGAAATAATTCTTCAAATACCTTCATTCCTTCTTCCCAACTAATCCACAAGTCCCCAGTGTCAGGAAGCAAGCAACTGCATGCCTGGCTAGATGATGAATCCAGCCCTCCTGAGGAAGCTGAGTCATGATGGCATCAATCCACGGAAAGCCTGTTCCGCCTTCTGTCCATTTGGCTAAAGCCTGAGAACTTTTATCCCAAGGACTCTGAACACAGAGAGGGTTTCCTTTCATTTTATCAAAGCGTGGATTATTTGTTGCTGCTGTATAGAAAAACTCACGCCATAGCAGTTGCTCATAAAGGGAAAGGGGAAGGGAACTGCTCTTCTTTACCTTTTGGTAGAGATCTGTTAGTTGGAAGTAAAACGGTCGACATGAGAAACAGCCGAATCAGAGATAAGGACCAAGTCCAGTAGGGCTTGCAAGCAGAAAGTTTGCATTTATTCAAGGTCTTTCAAAGTTTGCCACCCAGGCTTTTCTTTCCAAATGCCTTTCCAAATGAGTAAGTGCTTCAGTTTCTCCGCCTGGCCACACTGCAGAGGATAAGCCATCTGTATCAAAACCTAGCTCCTCCAGTGAAGAGACTCCATATTTGTGATTATGATCATCAGACAGAGGAGTTGTGCACTTCTCTATCCCTTCTGAAGTAATTGTTTTTGTAACCAAGCCAGCCTGAAATTACCACTGAGGCAAAGTCTAGGCCAAATTACAGGGTTTTTATTGCCGGAGGCCACGGAGGACTCCCGTCTCTTTAACCCGCGGCCCTGAAAGGTGTTAAGACCTTTAATGTCTGTAAACCACCTCCTGGGCGGAAGTGAGGTCGATGGGCTTCGGACACTCCAATTGTTACTTAAGAGGTTCACAGAAGTTAAGATAAGTGTTAGTTTACACATTGTTTGGGTAGGTGGAAATTACAGACCTTAGTTACTTATTATAAATTGCAGGGGCCAAGATGGCGTGGGTTTGGACTGCCTGCGTGTCACATCAGGCTTACAGAGAGCAGTTTCAACGGAAAGCCGAGGTATGGTCGAGGTACGCAGTTTATGGGGTTTTTACCATGTCACATTGTCTCTACCGGTATCTCTAGTGGTTCCACTTTGCTGATGAGAGTCTGGATTCTTTTATAAGTTAGAGGCGGTTGTCCACCATTGAGTTCCATGATCTTGTCTAGGTCATATAACGTACGTGACATTCTTGCAATGACTTCTGCTCCAGCTGCAGTTGCCAGTTTCTTAATAGCGGCATCTCCTTCCTTGCCAAAGGGCTCAGAATGGCACTCAACTGGAAGTTTAGTCATGTTCCATTCCTTGAAAAGCCTGGGAAACACATCTGCTGGTTGTCCACGAATCACGAACAGACAAGAGTTTAATGTCCTAGATTGGCATCAAGATCCTCAAGACATGGAAGCAAAAATCGCCACCTGTTGATGCCCACATGGAGGAGCCGGGGAACCAGGGGTCCAGGACGTCGCCGCGGCGCATCATGTCGGCGCCCAACGCACTCCTTCAGGGAGGGGCTGTGTGGGAGCCAGGGTACCGCGTTCACTCCCAGGCGGGAGGCCGGGCGGGGGCGCGCGGCGGGTCCTTCACAGAGAAATCCCGGGAAGGAGGCTCCAGCTCATAACCTTCGCCGCGAGAACTGCCTCACCCTGGGAGGGAGGAAAGGGCGGCAGAGGGGATCAGGAAAAAATGGCTCCGAGCAGGGGACCGGAGAACGCGGAGTGGGGGCTGGAGGCGCCGTCGGAAGATGAACCGAGGTTGCCCTGTCCGCAGAGTCTGGGTGTGACGCCTTTAAGAGCCTGCGCCCACGGCCGCTGTCTGGAGGCGACGCGTAACTTCCAGGGCCTCGACTTCCGGAGCCTGAGCGAGTTCCACCAGCTCGAGCCGCCCGGAAGTTCGTCACGGAAACCTCGCCCCACCAAGGCGGCCCCTGAGGACAAAACGGCCGGCCTGAGGTGAGTCACCGAGGAGACCGGGAGGGGAGTGACCCCTGTCGGCAGCGCTGCCGTCTCTCGGCCTCACAGAGAGGACCGGGGATGGAGGACGGAGCGGGTGGTCGGGGCCGCTGGACCGCTGCCGGCTGGTGACCGGTCCCCAGGCTGCCCGGGTGACTGTGCCGCCGTCGCGCCAGCGGCCCCAAACGTTTTTTAAAATATGCAACATACAAACAAAAAAGGGTACAGAACTCTCAGAGGACAGAAACAATGAAAAATCTAGACTTGAGAGAAGTGGCGAAGTCTTAAAGCCAACAGCTGTCCTGGGGTATCTGTCAACCCTGACGGCTCCCAGGCCTTTGTTTTAATGTGCTTGATCTAGGGAAAGAAAGCAAAGCACAGGACCTACTCCAGGTGGGAGATCCGGCCAAGAGCCCCACGCAGAGCTGCGGAGATCCAGCCAAGACCCCCACGCAGAGCTGCGGAGATCCAGCCAAGACCCCCACGCAGAGCTAGGGACCCTGAAGAGCTCTCACCATCAAATGGAGACCGAAAAAGGAGCATCGAAGCCAACTCGCCCCACAGAGAGAAAGAAAGGCAACCACCTCAGCCTTGGGTTTCAGGTCTGGAGGGAATAGATGTGATGCTTGCTCTTCAATTTTCTAACCAAAATCCGTTATTATATGGGTTTGAGGCCAGAATATATATACCATCTAGGCCAGGTGTGGTGGCTCACGCCTATAATCCAAGCACTTTGGAGGCCAAGGCGGGCGGATCACCTGAGGTCGGGAGTTCAAGAATATATATACCATCTCCGTAGCCTTCACAAAACTAAAAAAAATGAACGTAAAACATGTCTTTTGTATAGCATTTGGCTGGTGCATACCCCAAATCTCTTAAAACATTTAAACTTGGGCATTAAAGAGTTCTTCCAAATAAACTTTAGATGATTGAAATAAATTTTTAAAAGAGATAAAATCATGAAAAAAAAAGCTATGAAAAAGATGAGCAGAAACAACAAAAAAACTATTTAAGAAATGCTTGAGATCCTTTAATGATACTGAACATAGAATAAGTAGCTTAATGCATTTTAAGAATTAAGTAATTTTAAAATGTGGTCAAGTATTGAAAGTTTTATCAAAAAGGGTAAGATCGGTCTGAAAGTCTGGAAATAAAATATGAATTTTAGAAATGATAAATATAGCTGGAAAGTAGCAATGCAATGGATTGTTTAAAGAACAAAAGTATGAGTGCTTATTCTATCATTGTTTTGCTTTCCTTTGTTTGCTGAAGTATTTCATAATAAAATAAAATAAAATTATAGTGGACATTTTTTCCTGTTCTTCCATGGCATGTGATAAAACAGAACAGCAAACAAACAATTTTATGGTATACAAGTGCTTAGTTGTCATGTTTACTAAAAGATGATGTACCTGGAGTGTTTCTAAGTGTCATGTTCACAGAATTTGATCAGCCTAAGGCTTGGCTTAAAGTAGTGTGTTCAAGTTGCTCTTTCTGTGGAGTGTTTGACTGAAGAGTACCAGAATATGCCACCCCAGAGCATGCCGACTTGGCATTTGGATTATTTTAAACTAAAGTTCATTAAGAATGAGCAGATGCAGGCAAAGCTCTAAAAACAGGGTATAGTTTTTCTTTTGTAAAGAAAAATTACATTTATAAAGGGAATTTTCATTTGTGAAAGAAATCTTTCTCACTTTTACCAGGAAGAGGACTCTTTATTTTTCAATGGCAATGGCACTGACTTAAATCTGCATAACAAAGCCTACTCAACAACTTTGTTTACCACATTTTTTCCTCACCTACCCATAACTTGCCTCTACCACCTAAAAGCTAAAAAACTCCTTTTCCTTGGTTAACTTAAGATGGTATTTAAGCCTGAGTTTTAATCATCCTTTGGGTTTAGTCTTTGCTGGGCGCTTCCATTTGTACATGCTCAATGCAAATGATAATAGACTTCTGTTTGCTTTTCTCTTCTTAGTTTGTGTGAACCTTAGATTTTAAAAGTATCATTAGGTATAGAGTTTATTTGACTACAAACCTGAAAAACGCTGATTGAACCAATGGGGTCAATATTTCCAAAGTGGAGGAGTTAAGGTTTCATTTACATAGGCGCAGACAGAAATATTTCGGTAAGATTACAACATTTTGTTGCAGTAGGTAGTCAGACAAACATGATGATCACGAGCTGATGATCACCAGCTTCCCAGTAAGATCTCAGAGTTGGTGAGTGGTCTCAAGCATGTGCATTAAGAAGCAAAATGACAGAGTTTAACTGGTATACAACCTTCTGGGGGTATTTCACTGGCAAAGGGAAGAATGCTTTGGGTGAGCATGTGTGCAGCTCTAGTAAACACACTGTTGCATGCTCACCTTCCAAGTGCCAGCAGACCACCAGATATGCAGGCAGCCCACCCCCAAGGGAAGAATCAAGGGAAAGGGGTTGCAACATGCTGGAAGTGTGCCAGCATATAAAACCCTAAGTCCAAGGACTAATGGGACACTTGTCCTCCAAGTTGCTTGTTGGTCCCTCTTCCAAGTATCCTTTACTTTCTTTTCATTCCCGCTCTGAAGCTTTTTAATACACTTTTACTCTTGCTCTAAAACCTGCCTGAGTCTCTTCTTCTGCCTTAGGTCCCTTAGTCAAATTCTTTGAGGTTGCTGAAGATCCATATGGATTCACCACCCGTAACTTGGATATCCACCACTGCTAGCAATTTCCCATACAAATCCAGGCATATACACTACAGTGACTTGGTTGGTTATAGATTTCACATTCCAAGGAAGATTATTTATACTTTATACATCCATGAAAAGGGATAGTGATCTAGAGGGGAGTCTTTTCTCTAGTTCCTTTTGGTCTTAATTATGTACAGGAAAAAAAGGCAGAAGTTGTGTGACTCACATTGCAAAGCTTCAAGGCTCAGGATAATTTCAAGTTTCAGAAGTTTTAAGTTGTAATTATTTTTAGTTGAAATTATTTAATTTTACATTTCCATCAAGATGTTTGGGAGAAATTGTTATAGATACACTCAAATGATTTAGCTCTTTTTATGTTATGGAGCTTAGTCCTACATCACTAGCAAGGTTCATTCAGAGAGTGCCATGTTCTACAGCAGGAGGAACTTTTCAGGCTACAAAGCTGGTGGAATATAAGCCAAATTTAAAGCAACATGAGAGAAGTGAATTTGTGACCTGAGTCAGGCTATATGGTTACATCTTTAATTAATGTAATTTTTTGAATGGCTATTAGTTTTTTCAGCTGTATGTTGACTTCATGGAAAACAAATCCAATAGCAGCAGTGAGGACAAAAACATAACAAAACACAACAAATGATTATAATTCCTGGAATAAGTCATAAGCCACCAGGCTTCCCAAGATCCAAACCAGCTGTTTAGCCAATCATTCAGAAAAGGTGTTGGATCTGAAAGGTTAGTTAGTTAGCTTTTCCTATCAGCAATTAATTTAGTAATTTTATCTAATTTATTTGGGATATAGACACGACACTCAGTTTTTATGGTAGTGCAGGTTCTTCCTTGGGCTGCAGTGAGTATGTCTAAAGCCATGCAGTTTTGTAACACAGCCTTTCTCATAAAATAAACTTCGTCGTATAATAATGAAATACTTACGTAGCTGTCATTTCGGGTCTTTTTTTGTACAGTTGATTAGGGCATCTCTGTGATATTATACACTCAATACCCAGTTGTGGAAAAAAGATGGAAGCTAAATTATTATCTTAAATACCTAAGTTATTGATACCTAAATGATTAATGCCAGTGGAATATAGAATGAACCCAATGAGCTGGTAAGACAGAAAGATATGTGGGCTTTCAAAGGGCATTTGACCTTGTGCTGAAGCATAACCTAAAGAACATCAGCCTAAGTGTTGTAGTGGTAACTGTGGTCATGCACTGCACGCCAAGGCATTTTACTTGGAGCTGGCGAGTAATTGCCTGGTCACTGTGCCCGTTCAGTGGCAGTCAATTAGTAATTTGTAACTGAATGATGTGGACACACTGTTTTTTAAGACTTTATTTCACATTTTTAGTGTTATTGGGCCATGTATTTTTGGTGTGATTCTTTTGTAAGAATGTAAAAGGGCAAGCTGACCAAGCTGACCAAAAGAGTGGGTAAAGCAGATCAAACTGTTCCAAATGTGTGTTGCACTACTTTGAAATCCAGTTGTATTATCTTTCAGTTGGGGCAGCATGAGAGTGAAAGCTAACAAACTGGTCTCTTATACAGGAAAGCTCTTCCCATGTCCTTTGTTTTGTAAAGTGTTTAAGAGGCCAGTGATGTACCTAATTCTTAGTCCTACTGGTGTTAAGCACTGATGATTGTTTTGAGAAACATGGATCTATTTCTGATGTTCTATACAACCTTGTTCTTGGAAAGGGGATACCCGCTATGGTAGGCTAGAATAACCAGAGAGGTCCATGAGATTACAAACCCAACAAATATTCCTGTAATATATTGGCATAGTCCTCAGAAGTTTGTATCGTGGGCAGCAGTTGGTGATAATAGCAAGAAAACATAAGAACTAGCAACAAAAAGAAAGAAATTTGGTAGGAACTTTCCTATCTACTAACAATGATCAATATTGTGTTTATTTAGATACAGGCCTGGGCTGAGGTGTTGGCAAAGCTGACTACCTCAAATGTTATCTTTTCCTCCTTCTTGGTTCTAAAGAATTTTAATTTTATATCACTTGTTTGAGATAAAGTCCAAACTGGCAAAATTGCTTTCCTTAAATGGGTGGCATATATCCAGGATCCAATTTCTTCAGCTTAGTGGCACAAGGGTTGGCTAGGAGCACCTAAGAAGATTCCTTTCTGTATTTTTTAGTAGAGACGGGGTTTCACCATGTTGGCCTTAGAGAGTCCATTGAAAGATACTGCTTCTAACAGACAAAATTTCATGGTTGAAATCTGTGGTCTTTGAGTGTTTTGTCTCCTAGGAGTCTACTACAGAAAGAGTCTTTTCCTAAATTACAGTTTTTAGTTAGCTGCCTTGTAAGAACACTGCAATAATACGGAATATCCCCTTTTAATATCATGCATTTACAATTTCCTTGAGACAATTTCATAGGTCTGCTTGTTATGCCTTCAAATGGAGACCTCTGGTGTTTGCCAAAAGGGGCTGGTACTAGGTTAAGCAAAACCAATGGAAGAGCTTTTGGCCAAGGAACTTTAAAAAAAACTCAGTTAATTTTGTAAATTGAGTTTTAATTATTCCATTTGTGTGTTTCACTAACCTAAATGACAAAGGTGAGAGGGAAAATGAAAATGTTGGAGACTGGGACAGACTTTTCATATTGACTGGATTATATATCAGTAAAATGAATAACTTTGTCATAGTTATAAAGTTCTAGAGGAACTTGTAAGTTGAAATCATTTTCTTTAAGAGAATTCTACTTACTGCTAAGGCTGCTGCTCTTGTGTATGGAAATGTTTCTATCCAAAGAGAAAACACGAATGTACTTATATTCTTGTGATGGTGGTAGCTGAATAAAATCTAGTTGTCATGCCTCAAAAGGGCCTTTTGGTAAAGGAATACGAACTTGATGAGAACTATGTAAAGGTTTCCCCGGATTGTATTTTGGGCAGCTATTACAGTCATTGTATACTTTATAAGCAACAGTTGAAGAACATTTTCAATATACTGTTTTCCCCAAGGAGTCTTTTTATTGAGGCTCTCAGGAGTTAAGTCCCACACAAAAGAAAGATGACTGTATTTTGGTTGGAAGTAAGCGTAGACGATTTGAACCATATCATAGCTTAGTCTTGGAGAAGTACATTTTCTCTTTTGTTTCCCAAATCTCTTGTTCTGTTTTTGGAGCTTTGTACTGAGATAATTCTATATCAAAATTAGGTGCTTCCTTAAAAATAAAATGGGTCAATTTTCTTATTCAGATATCTTTACGGTAGCCCTTTTTGCTGTATTATCTGCTAACTGATTTTATATGCTTGCTGGAGTGTCTGACTTTAACAGCCTAGAATCTTGATAACAGTTAACGATTTTGGCAATAGTATAGCTTCCAATAATTTCAAAACAAAGCATCTGCTTTTTGTGGACTGACTGGAAGAGGTTAACAATGTTCTTTCTTTCCATAGCATTTTTAAAGTCTTGAGCTACTCTGAAAGCATATCTACTATCTGCATAAATATTAGCATTCATTCCTTTTACCAGTTCCTAGGCTCTAATTAACGTTATTCACTCTTCTTGTTGGGCTGAAATTGCTCCTGGAAGGCCTGCACTTTTGAATTTCTAAGCCAAAGATGCTATAGAATTACTTGCATGATAAATTACAGATTAATCCTTTAAGGGAGATACATTTGTAAACCAAGTAACATTAGTGTTAGTAAGGGGTTTATTTGCAGGTCCGTTCCAGGAGAGAGAAGCTGGTCAGTTAATATGCAATCATGCAGCGTGCCATCTGAAGGCAAGGCAGAAGAGTGACAACATTTAGATTATTACGTCTGGAAACTGTAATATGGGGAGCAGAGAGAGAAAGAACTTTATACAAAGTTATTCTACTGACCAAACACTGTTGAGTGTGATGAGGTTAGCAGCACTCCCACAGAATGTGACAAAGACAGTGAGGAGAGATCTCATCATTATTTCTCAGTCGCTCTTATTAACAGTAATAGAGAGAGAACTGTAGCAGGTACTCTTCTCATGCAGATGGGAATCTTTCAGCCATAGAATCCAACTTTTGACTATAGTATCCTACAGTTATATTTTGATCTCATGGATTTGCATCAGAACACCTAAGGTGTTTCCCAGATTTTCATAAACAAACAATGAAAAGGGAATATTGTAATTTGATGTACTAATCCTGGGGCATCTATAACACTCTTTTACATTTCTTCCGTTGGTAACTAATTTTCCTCTGTCTATTCCAGGGGCTGTGGCTTATCTTGTTTTAAAAAAAGATATAAAGGTTGAGTTTTAAAGGAAAAGTTGGAATCCAATTTCTGCCAGTATCCTGCAAAACCTCTCCATTGTTTCTTAGTTTTGGGGGTAGGGAAAACTAATATTCCTTTCATTTTATCCAGATTGATAAAAAGGCCTTCCTTTGATATTAGGTGACCTGAATATCTTATTGTTTCTGACAGAACTGAAGTTTTTCTTTTGAGACCTTGCATTCCTTTGAAGTTAGTTGTTATGAAAAAGACATTCCATCCTCTATGGAGGCTTGCTTACACTCTGAGCAGAGAAGTAAATTATCTACATATGATATCAAGGTAGTTTTCTTAGGGAAATTAACATCTGAAAGGTCCACTTTGATTATTTTTAAAAAAGAAGTTGGTTTTACAGTATATCCCTAAGAAATAATTGTCCATGTACATTGTCTGTCTTACCAGGTGAAGATGAAGAGAAATTAACTATCTTTATTCACAGGAATGCTAAAGAATGCACGATGTAGGTCTGTTACAGTAAAGAACTAACCTTCAGTTGGGAATGTAAGTCGGGGATAGAGAGGGGATGTCCCGAAGATGCTCCCAGTTCCCGGCTTGGATGTGCCCCGGTCCTTGGACTCTCTTACCCCAGGAATGGGGAAAAGGGCACTGGAGGCACGTTAAGCTTACCTTTGGAATAAATATTGTGGACCCAAAGAGTTCAACAGAGAGTGATTTATTAGGGGGAGAGAGAGAGAGAGAGAGAGAGAGAGAGAGAGAGAGAGAGAGAGAGAGATATCGATCCCACTCTGCTGTGGGAGGGGAACCAAGGGAGGAATCCCTATAGGTAAAGAGCAGCAGAATTTTAATCTCGAAGTTATTCCCGATTCATGTTTTTGTCCAATTAGAGGAGTTTTTCAAACTTCCACTGGAGAGATTGACTTTTGACTTTGATACCGCATTGCCTACTTGGATAGCCGCCACCACAGTCCCCGCAGCTCTACCATTTCTTAAAGGGCTCGCAGCCTGAGTTCCCAGAGCCAGGCGCGAGTTGGCCTCACCAGTGCGCATGCGCGAGGCACTTGTGACGTTCACCGTTGCCAGGCAGCGGGCTCCTGAGACCTGACAAAGGATGAACACCCTGCGGCAGTGAGTCAGAAGCAAGACTCAGGCCACTCCTCGCCAGGATGTCCACAGGATACTCTCTGGAGGCCAGGATTCACGAAGGGTCGACCAAGAGAAAGAAACTTCAGGTGGAGGGATCGCAGGGGAAGCAGCCCGGAATCTCAGCCTCAGGTCTGTGCCAAGGGAGTACAGGTGGGTCTCCCCAGTTTGTCTTGGCCTGGTCATCTCGAAGTACACGTCTTTCTGTGTGCCCATGGGCTGCTCTCTCACCCAATGGTCGTAGTCATGAAGAGCAGAACCCTGCAGCTGCCTGGGGCTGGGTGTTACTGTGCCACTGCTGTATGCCTGTGTGTGCGGTGTGTGTGTGTGTGTGTTGTGTGTGTGCTCGTGTATGTCTCTCTGTCTCAGATTATTCTCTCTCTCCCACTCTCTTTCTCTGTCTGTACATCTGTGTGTGCATGTGCGCGTGTGTGTGTTGGGACGCATGGCCCTGTCCGACAGAGAGCAGTTTCTTGCACGACGGCCTTTCTTTTGGTGACCTCTTGCTGTGTTGCTGCCTGGGTCGTATGGCCGGTTGACAGTCGTTTACCCGGCAATTCCAGCTGACATTTCTGAAGGAAGGTCTAGGCAAACTGCGGAGGGCGCTGTGGCGGCCCAGCATATATTTCAATCACCTGCCCATCCTGAACTACCTCTTTCATAGGACCAAGACAATCACACCCCAGCCAAGCACAAAAGCCTCAGCACAGCTCACAACTCACCTGCAGGAGAGGTAAACATAAACCTCAAAGAAGATAGTTCTCACTTCTCTAGCTTATGCCCTTATTGAGGAATCTAGCCACAGCTCCATACAAGAACCACAGGATGCCAAGAATGGGATGTGGCCAGCATTTCTGTCCCTCCAATGCTGGCCTTCTTGGCCAAGCCAACCACTTGGCACTCCTCCCCGGATGACCGTGGCAGTGGCGTTGTGCTGTATTTGGCGGGGATTCTGGCCTATGCTCTGTCCTCACCCTTTCCCTGTCTGCCCTCTTTCTGAGAAGCCTAAAGGCTTCCTGGTCTGGCTCAGTGTCTTCAACATAGAACACTTCCCAGTCGAGCAAGGAGGAAGTTCGTGGGGATTCGTTTCCCATCTGTTTCTTCTCCAAATCTGTTTCTCAATGATTGGGCAGGTGCGATGAAGGTGGATCTGTGGGCTTCCATACCTGCCCGGGACAGGGAAGCTTTCTTAGTCTCTATGAGAAAGCTTGGAAGGCTGCGTGGAAGTCTCCATGGAAGGCTGAGTGGCTGCCCGTTGGCTTCTCCAAAAGATGCTGTTGCAATTCACCTGCACTTCTCTTGTTCTTGGGGGCCATCCGTCACTATGCCCCTGGGGAAAGTGCCTTCAAGCACTGAATCTTTTGGCTGCCAGGGATGCCAGGGAGCAAGCCAAAGAAACTGGGTTTTGCTGGGTGCAAGGGTTTTTGCATCAGGGGTACCTACTGGGAGGCAGGGTGGGAACATCATGCCTTGAGGTCCCTGAGATCTTTCTGTGTACAGTGAGGCCCTTCCCACCATTCTGCATTGTAACCTCATCCCTTGCTTACCTGGTGGGATCCAAAATCCTAAGGAAAAGGGAATAGAGAGAGTCCATCACACCCTGAAGCTTAGCCTCCACCAGGAGCCGAAGCAAAAGAGCGCTGGAGGCGGTCCTGAGGACAAGAGTCTTATGGATTTGACCCCAGCTTTGTCACATGTACGCACATTTCCCAAGACTCCCCAAGCTGGCTGCTTTGCCACACCCGTGGCAGGGTGGGGACACCATGCCTTGAAGTCCCTGAGATCTTTCTGTGTCCCAGTGAGGCCCTTCCCACTCCTCTCCATTGTAACCCCATCACTACTTACTCGGTGGGATCCAAAATAGGATGTAAATGGGGAGAGCCCATTGGACACAATGAAGCTTCTCCTCCACCAGGAGCTGAGGCAAAAAAGCACTGGACGCAGTCCTGAGGGCAAGAGTCTAGTGAATTTGACCCTATCTTTGTCACATGTACGCCTGCTTCCCACGGCTCTCCAAACCTGCTGCTGTCGCCACCCCGGGGGCAGGATGGCAACACCATGCCTTGAGGTCCCTGAGATCTTTCAGTGCCCAGTGAGGACTTTTCCGCCCCTCTCCATTGTCACCCCATCCCTGCTTACCCAGTGGGATCCAAAATCGGATCCGAAGAGGAGTGGGAAGAGCCCACTGGGCACCCTGAAGCTTCTCCTCCTCAGGGGCTGAAGCAGAAGAGACCTGGAGGCACTCCTACAGCAAAGAGGCTTATGGATTTGACACCATCTTTGTCACATGTACGCACGTTTCCCAGGGCTCTGCAAACCTGCTGCTTTTGCCTTCGGGGTGGCAGGGTGGGGACACCATGCCTTGAGGTCCCTGAGGTCTTTCTGTGCCCCAGTGAGGCCCTTCCCGACCCTCTCCATTGTAACCCCATCCCTGCTTACCGGTTGAGATCCAAAATCTGATTCGAAGGGGAATGCGGAGAACCCATCCGGCACACTGAAGCTTTGTCTCCTCCAGGAGCTGAAGCAGAAGAGTGCTTAAGGCGATCGTGAGGCCAAGAGTCTAATGGATTTGACCTCATCTTTCTCACATGTACGCAGGTTTCCCACGGCTCTCCAAACCTGCTGCTTTTGCCACCCAGGTGGCTGGGGGGCGGGGGACATCATGCCTTCAGATCCCCGTGATCTTTCTGTGTCCAGTGAGTACCTTCCCGCCCCTCTTCAGTGTAACCCCATCCCTGCTTACCCGGTGGGATCAAAAATCAGATCCAAAGAGCTGGGGAGACAGCCCATCGGGCACACTGAAACTTCTCCTCCGACAGGAGCTGAAGCAGAAGAGTGCTGGCGGTGGACCTGAGGCCAAAAGTCTTATGGATTTGACCCCATCTTTGTACCACATGTGCCCGTTTCCCACAACTCCACAAACATGCTGCTTTTGCCACCCCGGAGGCGGAGCGGAGCCACCATGCCTTGAGGTCCCTGAGATTTTTCATTTCCCAGTGAGGACTTTCCCACCCCTCTCCAGTGTAAACCCATCCCTGCTTACCTGGTGGGATCCAAAATCGGATCCGAAGAGGAGTGGGGAGAGCCCATGGGCATCGTGAAGCTTCTCCTCCACCAGGAGCTGAAGCAGAAAAGCACTGGAAGCGGTCCTGAGTACAAGAGTCATATGGATTTGACCCCATCTTTTTACCACATATGCCCGTTTCTCACTGCTCCCCAAACCTGCTGCTTTGTCACCCGGGTGGCGGGGTAGGGACACCATGCCTTGAGGTCCCTGAGATCTTTCTGTGCCCAGTGAGGACTTTCCCACCCCTCTTCAGTGTAACCTTATCCCTGCTTACCCGGTGGTATCCAAAAGAGGATCCGAAGAGGAGTGGGGAGAGCACACCGGGCACCCTGAAGCTTCTACTCTGCCAGAAGCTGAAGCAGAAGAGCGCTGGAGGCAGTTCTGAGGACAACAGTCTTATGGATTTCACCTCAGCTTTATCACATTTACGACTGTTTCCTACGTATCCCCAAGCCTGCTGCTTTCGCAACCTGGCTGGAAGGGTCGGGACACCATGTTTTGATGTTCCTGAGATCTTTCTGTGCCCCAGTGAGGCCCTTTCCACCCCTCTGCATTGTAACCCCATCACTGCTTACCCGATGGGATCCAAAATAGGATCCGAAGAGGAGTGGCCTGAGCCCATGGGGCACCCTGAAGCTTCTTCTCCACCAGGAGCTGAAGCAGAAGAGCACTGGAGGCGGTCCTAGCCAAGAGTCTTATGGATTTTATCCCATCTTTGTACCACATATGCCCGTTTTCCACTGCTCCCCAAACCGGCTGCTTTTGCCATCTGGGTGGCGGGGTGGCAACACCATGCCTTGAGGTCTCTAAGATCTTTCTGTGCCCCAGTGATGCCCTTTCCGCCCATCTACATTGTAAGCCCATCCCTGCTTACCCAGTGGGATCCAAAATCGGATGCGAAGGGGTATGCGGAGAGCCCATTGGGCACACTGAAGCTTTGTCTCCACCAGGAGCCGAAGCAGAAGAGCGCTGGAGGCAGTCCTAAGGCCAAGAGTCTAATGAATTTGACCCCATCTTTGTCACATGTAGGCACATTTGCCATGACTCTCCAAGCCTGCTGCTTTTGCCACCCGGGTGGTAGGGTGCAGACACCATGTCTTGAGGCCCCTGAGATGTTTCTGTGCCCAGTGAGGACTTTTTCGCCCCTCTCCAGTGTAACCCCATTCCTGCTAGCTTCTCCTCTCCCAGGAGCTGAAACAGAAGAGCACTGGAGGCGGTCCTGAGGACAAGAGTCTTATGGATTGTATCTCATCTTTGTATCACATATGCCCATTTCCCACTGCTCCCCAAACCTGCTGCTTTTGCCACCAGGGTGGCAGGATGGTGACAGCATGCCTTGAGGTGCCTGGGATCTTTCTGTGCCCCAGTGAGGCCCTTCCCGCCCCTCTCCATTTTAACCCTATCCCTGTTTACCCGGAGGGATCCAAATCTGATGCGAAGGGGAATATGGAGAGCCCATCGGGCACACTGAA
Source organism: Saimiri boliviensis (assembly GCF_048565385.1). Classification (NCBI taxonomy): domain Eukaryota; kingdom Metazoa; phylum Chordata; class Mammalia; order Primates; family Cebidae; genus Saimiri; species Saimiri boliviensis. The sequence continues at coordinate 126,890,069 of NC_133451.1, forward strand.
GCTTTGTCTCCACTAGGAGCCGAAGCAGATTAGCACTGGAGGCAGTCTTAAGGCCAAGAGTCTTATGGATTTGACCTGACAATTGACACATATAGCCACGTTTCCCAAGGCTCCCCAAACCTGCTACTTTTGTGACCCGTTTGGCTGGGTGGGGACACAATGCCTTGAGGTCCCTGAGATCTTTCTGTGCCCAGTGAGGTCCTTCCTGACCCTCTCGATTGTAACCCCATCCCTGCTTGCCCGGTGAGAACCAAAATCGCATGCGAAGGGGAATGGGGAGACCCCATCAGGCACTTGGAGGGTTTGCCTCTGCCAGGAGCCTAAGCAGATGAGCACTCAAGGCGGTCCTCAGGACAAGAGTCTTACGGGTTTGACCTCAGCTTTGTCACATGTACGGCAGTTTTCCACGGCTCCCCAAACCTGCTGCTTCTGCCACCTGGGTGGTGGGGTCGGGATACGATGCCTTGAGGTCCCTGAGATATTTTTGTGCCCCAGTGAGGCCCTTCCCTCATCTTTCCATTGTAACCCCGTTCCTGCTTATCTGGTGGGATCCAAAATCGGATCCTAAGAGGAGGTTGGAAAGCCCATTGGGCACCCTGAAGCTTCTCCACCATAAACCGAAGCAGAAGATTGCTGGAGGCCGTCCTGAGGACAAGAGTCTTATGGATTTGACTCCAACTGGTACCACATACGCCGGTTTCCCACTGCTCTCCAAATCTGCTGCTTTAGCCACCTGGGTGTCGGGTTGGGGACATCATGCCTTGAGATCCTTGAGATCCTTGATGTCGGGTTGGGGACATCATGCCTTGAGAGCTTTCTGTGCCCAGTGAGCACCTTCCCACTCCTCTCCTTTATAACCCTATTCCTGCTTACTTGGTGGTATCCAAAATCAGATGTGAAGGGGAATGGGGAGAGCCCATCGGGCACCCGGAAGCTCTGCCTCCGCGAGAAGCTGAAGCTGAAGCAAAAGAGTGCTGGAGGCAGTCCTGAGGACAAGCATCTTATGGATTTGACCTCAACTTTGTCACATGTACGGCTGTTTTCCACTGCTCCCCAAGCATGCTGCTTTTGCCACCTGGGTGGCAGGGTCAGGACACCATGCCTTGAGTTCCCTGAGAATTTTCTGTGCCCCAGTCAGGCCCTTCCCACCCATCTCCATTGTAACCCCATTCCTGCTTACCAGCTGACATCCAAAGTCAGATAGGAAAGAGAATATGGAGAGCCCATCGGGCACCCGGAAGCTTCCAATCCGCCAGGAGCTGAAGCAGAGGAGCACTGGAGGCAATCCTAAGGCCAAGAGTCTTACGGATTTGACCCCAATTTTGTCACATGTATGCACATTTTGCAGGGCTCTCTAAACCTGTTGCTTTTGCCACCCGGGTAACAGGTGGACCTCATGCCTTGAGGTCCCTGTGATCTTTCTGCGCCCCAGTGAGGCCCTTCCCCACACTCTCCATTGTAATCCCACGCCTGCTTACCTGGTGGGATCCAAAATCTGATGTGAAGGGTAATGGGGAGAGCCCATCGGGCACCCAGGAGCTTTGCCTTCTCCAGGAGCCGAAGCAGAAGAGCGCTGAAGGCGGTCCTGAGGACAAGAGTCTTATGGATTTGACCCTATCTTTGTCACACGTATGGCTATTTCCCACTGCTCCCCAAGCCTGCTGCTTTTGCCACCCGGGTGGCGGGGTCAGGACATCATGCCTTGAGGTCCCTGAGATCTTTCTGTGCCCCAGTTAGGCCCAATCCACACCTATCCATTGTAACCCCATTCCTGCTTACCAGATGTTATCAAAAATCGGATGTGAAGGGGAATGGGGAGAGCCCATCTGGCACATTGAAGCTTTGCCTCCACCAGGAGCTGAAGCAGACAAGCACTGGAGGCGATCCTGAGGACAAGAGTCTCATGCATTTGACCCAGGAATTGACATATGTAGCCACGTTTCTGACAGTTCCCCAAACCTGCTGCTTTTGCCACCCATTTGGCTGGGTGGGGACACCATGCCTTGAGGTCCCTGAGAGCTTTCTGTGCCCAGTAAGGGCCTTCCTGCCCCTCTCCGTTGTAACTCCATCCCTGCTTACCCGTTGGGATCCAAAATTGGATGCAAAGGGGATTAGGGAGAGCCCTTCGGTCACCTTGAAGCTTCTCCCCAGGAGCTGAAGCAGAAGAGGGCTGGAGGCGGTCCTGAGGACAAGAGTCTAATGGATTTTACCCCATCATTGTCACATGTGTGCATGTTTTCCATGGCTCTCCAAACCTGCTGCTTTTGCCACCCAGGTGGCTGTGTGGGGACACAATGGCTTCAGGTCCCTGAGATCTTTCTGTGCCCAGTGAGGCCCTTCTCATGTGTCTCCATTGTAACCCCATCCCTGAGTACCTGGTGGGATCCAAAATCAGATGTCAAGGGGAATGGGGAGAGCCCATCAGGCACCCAGAAACTGCCTCCGCCAGGAGGCGAAGAAGAAGAGCACTGGAGGTGGTCCTGAGGACAAGAGTCTTATGGATATGACCCTAGAATTGACACATGTACACACTTTTCCAGGGCTCCCCAAACCAGTTGCTTTTGCCACCCATTTGGTGGGGTGGGGACACCATGCCTTGGAGTCCCTGAGATCTTTCTGTGCCCAGTGAGGTCCTTCCTGACCCTCTTGATTTTAACCCCATCCCTGCTTGCCTGGTGGGATTCAAAATCGCACGCGAAGAGGAATTGGGAGACCCCATAGGACACCCAGAAGGTTTGCCTCAGCCAGGAGCCAAAGCAGAAGAGCGCTCAAGGCTGTCCTCAGGACAAGAGTCCACGGCTCCCCAAGCCTGCTGCTTTTGCCACCTGGGTGGCAGGGTCGGGACATGATGCCTTGAGGTCCCTGAGATCTTTTTGTGCCCCAGTGAGGCCCTTCCTGCCCCTTTCCATTTGTAACCCCGTTCCTGCTTACCTGATGGGATCCAATATCGGATCCGAAGAAGAGGTTGGAAAGCCCATGGGGCACCCTGAAGCTTCTCTTCCACCATGAGCCGAAGCAGAAGATTGCTGGAGGTGGCCCTGAGGACAAGAGTCTCATGGATTTCACTCCATTTTGTACCACATATGCCCGTTTCCCACTGCTTTCCAAACCTGCTGCTTTTACCACCTGAGTGTTGGGTTGGGGGCATCATGCCTTGAGGTCCCTGAGATCTGTCTGTGTCCAGTAAGGACCTTCCCACCCCTCTTCATTATAACCCTATTCCTGCTTACCTGGTGGTATCCAAAATCAGAAGCGAAAGGGAATGGGGAGAGCCCATAGGGCACCCGGAAGCTCTGCCTCCGCGAGAAGCTGAAGCTGAAGCAGAAGAGTGCTGGAGGCAGTCCTGAGGACAAACATCTTATGGATTTGACCTCAGCTTTGTCACATGTATAGCTTTTTTCCACCGTTTCCCAAGCCTGCTGCTCTTGCCATCGGGGTCAGGACATCATGCCTTGCGGTCCATGAGATCTTTCTGTGCCCCAGTTAGGCCCATCCCACCTCTCTCTATTGTAACCACATTCCTGCTTACCAGGTGGGATGAAAAATCAGATGCGAAGGGGAATGTGGAGAGCCCCTCCGGCACACTGAAGCTATGCCTCCGCCAGGAGCAGAAGCAGAAAAGCACTGGAGGCAATCCTAAGGCCAAGAGTCTTATGGATTTGACCCCAATTTTGTCACATGTATGCACATTTCCCAGGGATCTCCAAACCTGTTGCTTTTGCCACCTGGGTGACAGGGTAGGGACACCACACCTTGAGGTCCCTGAGATCTTTCTGTGCCCCAGTGAGGCCATTCCAGACCCTCTCCATTGTAACCCCATCCCTGCTTACCCAGTGGGATCCAAAATCGGATGTGAAGGGGAATGGGGAAAGCCCATCGGGCACCCAGAAGGTTTGCCTTCGCCAGGAGCCGAAGCAGAGGAGTGCTGAAGGCAGTCCTGAGGACAAGAGTCTTACGGATTTGACCCCATCTTTGTCACATGTACGGCTGTTTCCCACTGCTCCCCAAGCCTGCTGCTTTTGCTACCCGGGTGGCGGGGTTGCGACATCATGCCTTGAGGTCCATGAGATCTTTCTTGCCCCAGTTAGGCCCATCCCACCCCTCTCCATTGAAACCCCATTCCTGCTTACCAGGTGGGATCAAAAATCGGATGCAAATGGCAATGGGGAGAGCCCATCCGGCACACTGAAGCTTTGCCTCCGCCAGGAGCTGAAGCAGAAGAGCACTGGAGGTGGTCCTGAGGATAAGAGTCTTATGGATATGACCCCAGAATTGACACATGTATCCACTTTTCCAGGGCTCCCCAAACCAGTTGCTTTTGCCACCCATTTGGCTGGGTGGGAACACCATGCCTTGAGGTCCCTGAGATCTTTCTGTGCCCCAGTGAGGTCCTTCCCGCACCTTTCCATTGTAACCCCATCCCTGCTTACCTGGTGGGATCCAAAATCGGATCCGAAGAGGAGGTCAGAAAGCCCATCGGGCACCCTGAAGCTTCTCCTCCGCCATGAGCCAAAGCAGAAGATTGCTGGAGGTGGTCCTGAGGACAAGAGTCTTACGGATTTGACTTTATTTTGTACCACATACGCCCATTTCCCACTACTCTCCAAACCTGCTGCTTTTGCCACCTGGGTGTTGGGTTGGGGACATCATGCCTTTAGGTCCCTGAGAGCTTTCTGTGCCCAGTGAGGCCCTTCCCACACCTCTCCATTGTAACCCCATCCCTAAATACATGGTGGAATTCAAAATCGGATGCGAAGGGGAATGGGGAAAGCCCATCGGGTACCCAGAAGCTTTGCCTCCGCCAAGAGCTGAAGCAGAAGAGTGCTGAAGGTGGTCCTGAGGACAAGAGTCTTATGGATTTGACCCCATCTTTGTCACATGCACCGCTGTTTCCCACTGCTCCCCAAGCCTGCTGCTTTTGCCACCCGGGTCGTGGGATGGCGACACCATTCCTTGAGGTCCCTGAGATCTTTCAGTGCCCAGTGAGGACTTTCCCACCCCTCTCCATTGTAACCCCATTCCTGCTTACCCAGTGGGATCCAAAATCGGATCCAAAGAGGAGGGAGGTGAGCCCATCTAGCACCCTGAATCTCCTCCTCCACCAGGAGCTGAAGAGTGCTGGGGGCGCCCTAAGGCCAAGAGTCTTATGGATTTGACCCCATCTTTATCACATATATGCACGTTACCCTGAAGCCAAAAGTCTTACGGATTTGACCCCATCTTTGTACCACATGTGCCCGTTTCCCACAGCTCCTCAAACCTGCTGCTTTTGCCACTCTGGAGGCGGGGTGGAGATACCTTGCCTTGAGGTCCCTGAGATCTTTCTGTGCCCAGTAATGACTTTCCCGCCCCTCTCCAGTGTAAACTCATCCCTGCTTACCCAGTGGAATTCAAAATCGGATCTGAAGAGGAGTGGAAAGAGCCCACGGGCATCGTGAAGCTTCTCCTCCACTAGGAGCTAAAGCAGAAGAGCGCTGGAGGGAGTCCTGACGACAAGAGTCTCATGGATTTGACCCCATCTTTGTCCCACATGCGCCCGCTTCCCACGGCTCTCTAAACCTGCTGCTTTTGCCACCCAAGTAGGTGGGTAAGGACACCATGCCTTGAGGTCCCTGAGATCTTTCATTGCCCAGTAAGGACTTTCCTGCCTCTCTCCATTGTAACCCCATCCCTTCCCTAGCCAGTGTGATCCAAAATAGGATCCGAAGAGGAGTGAGGAGAGCCCATCGGGCACCCTGAAGCTTCTTCGCTAGGAGCTGAAGCAGAAGAGCATTCAAGGTGGTCCTAAGGCCAAGAGTCTTATGGATTTGATCCCATCTTTGTACCACATATGCCCATTTTCCACTGCTCCCCAACCCTGCTGCTTTTGCCACCTGGGTGGCAGGATGGGGACACCATGCCTTGAGGTCCCTGAGATCTTTCTGTGCCCTAGTGAGGCCCTTTCCACCCCTCTCCATTGTAATCCCATTTCTGCTTACATGGTGGGATCCAAAATCTGATGCGAAGGGGAATATGGAGAGCCCATCGGTCACACTGAAGCTTTGTCCCTGCCAGGAGCCAAAGCAGATGAGCGCTAGAGGCCATCCTAAGGCCAAAGTTCTAATAGATTTGACCCCATCTTTGTCACACGTACGCTTATTTCCCACGGCTTTCCAAATCTGCTGCTTTTTCCACCCAGGTGGTGGGGTGGGGACATCATGCCTTGAGGTCCCTGAGATCTTTCTGGGCCACAGTGAGGCCCTTCCCACACCTCTCCATTGTAACCCCATCCCTGAGTACCCTGTGGGATCCAAAATCGGATGTGAAGGGGAATGGGGAGAGCCCATCAGACACCTGGAAGCTTTGCCTCTGCCAGGAGCCGAAGCAGAAGAGCACTGAAGGTGGTCTTGAGGACAAGAGTCTTAAGGATTTGACCCCATCTTTGTCACATGTACGGTTGTTTCCCACTGCTCCCCAAGACTGCTGTTTTTGCCACCCAGGTGGCGGGGTCAGGACACCATGCCTTGAAGTCCCTGAAATGTTTCTGTGCTCAGTGAGGACTTTCCCACCCCTCTACAGTGTAACCCCCTCCCTGCTTACCTGGTGGGATCCAAAACCGGGTGTGAAAGGGAATGTGGAGAGCCCATCAGGCACACTGAAGCTTCGCCTCCGCCTGGAGCTACAGCAGAAAAGCGCTGGATGTGGTCCTGAGGACAAAAGTCTAATGGATTTCACCCCAGCTTTGTCATATGTACACCTGCTTTCCACTGCTCCCCAAACCTACTGCTTTTGCCACCCATTTGGCCAGGTGGAAACACCATGCCTGGAGGTCCCTGAGATCTTTCTATGCCCAGTTAGTCCTTCCTGCCCCTCTCCATTGTAACCCCATCCCTGATTACTCAGTAGGATCCAAAATCTGATCCGAAGAGGAGTGTGGAGAGCCCATGTGGCACACTGAAGCTTCTCTGCCAGGAGCTGAAGCAGAAGAGAGCTAGAGGCGGTCCTGAGGATGAGTCTTATGAATTTGACCCCATCTTTGTACCACATATACCCATTTCCTACTGCTCCCCAAACCTGCAGCTTTTGCCACCTGGGTGGCGGGGTCAGGAACCCATGCCTTGAGGTCCTTGAGATCTTTCTGTGCCCAGTGAGGCCCTTCTTGCCCCTCTCCACTGTAACCCCATTTCTGCTTACCTGGTGGAATCCAAAATGGGAATCAAAGAAGAGGTGGGAGAGCCTATAGGGCACCCTGAAGCTTCTCCTCTGCTAGATGCCGAAGCAGAAGACTGCTGGAGGCGGTCCTGAGGATAAGAGTCTTACCGATTTGATTCCATTTTGTACCACATATGCCCGTTTCCCACTGCTCTCCAAACCTGCCCCTTTTGCCACCCAGGTGTTGGGGTTGGGACATCATGCCTTGAGGTCCCTGAGATATATCTGTGCCCAGTGAGGACCTTCTTGCCCCTCTCCATTGTAACCCCAACCCTGCTTACCCGATGGGATCCAAAATCCAATGTGAAGGGGAATGTGGAGAGCCCATCTGGCACCCGGAAGCTTTGCCTCTGCCAGGAGCTGAAGCAGAAAAGCCCTGAAGGTGGTCCAGAGGACAAGAGTTTTAATGGATTTAACCTCAGCTTTGTCCCATGTACAGCTGTTTCTCATGGCTCCCCACACCTGCTGCTTTTGCTACCCGGGTGGCAGGGTTGAGACACCAGCACTTTAGGTCCCTGAGACCTTTCTGTGCCCCAGTGAGGCCCTTCCCACCCTCTGCATTGTAACCCCATCCCTGCTTACCCGGTGGGATCCAAAATTAGATGCAAAGGGGAATCCGGAGAGCCTGTTGGGCACACTGAAGGTTTGCCTCAGCCAGGAGCCGAAGCAGAAGAGGACTGGAGGCAGTCCTGAGGAGAAGAGTCTTATGGATTTGGCCCCAGCATTAACACATGTACGCACGTTTCACACGGCTCCCCAAATCTGCTGCCTTTGCCACCCATTTGGTGGGGTGGGGACACCATATCTTGTGATCCCTGAGATCTTTCAGTGCCCAGTGAGGACTTTCCCACCCCTCTCCATTGTAACCCCATTTCTGCTTACCCGGTGGTATCCAAAATCTGATGCTAAGGGGAATGTGGAATGCCAATCGGTCACCCTGAAGCTTTGTCTCTGCCAGGAGCCAAAGCAGATGAGTGCTGGAGGCATTCCTAATGTCAAGGGTCTAATAGATTTGACTCCAGCTTTGTCACATGTATGCTTGTTTCCCATGGCTCTCCAGACCTGATACTTTTCCCACCCAGGTGGTGGGGTGGGGACACCATGCCTTGAGGTCCCTGAGATCTTTCTGTGCTGCAGTGAGGCCCTTCCCACGCTTCTCCATTGTAACCCCATCCCTTAGTACCTGGTGGGATCCAAAATCGGATGCGAAGGGGAATGGGGAGAGCCCATCAGGCACCAAGGAAGCTTTGCCTCTGACAGGAGCTGAAGCAGAAGAGCGCTGAAGGCGGTCTTGAGGACAAGAGTCTTATGGATTTGACCCCAGCTTTATCATATGTACTGCTGTTTTCCACTTTCCCCAAGCCTGCTGCTTTTGCCACCTGGGTAGTGGGGTTGGGACCGTATGCCTTGAGGTCCCTGAGATCTTTCTGTGCCCCAGTGAGGCCCTTTCTGCCCCTCTCTATTGTAACCCCATCCCTGCTTAGCCGGTGGGATCCAAAATTGGATGCAAAGTGGAGTGGGGAGAGCCTGTAGGGCACCCTGAATCTTCTCCTCTGCCAGAAGCTGAAGCAGAAGAGCACTGGAGGTGGTCCTCAGGACAAGAGTCTTATGGATTTGACCCCAGCTTTGTACCACATATGCCCATTTCCCCTGCTCCTCAAACCTGCTGCTTTTGCCACCCAGGTGGCGGGGTGGCGACACCATACCTTGAGGTCCCTGAGATATTTCTGTGACTCGGTGAGGCCCTTCTCACCACTCTCCATTGTAACCCCACCCCTGCTTACCCGGTGGGATCCAAAATCTGATCCGAAGAGGAGTGGGGAGAGCTCTTCAGGCTCCCTGAAGCTGCTTCTCTTCCAGGAGCTGAAGCAGAAGAGCCCTGGAGGCAGTCCTAAGGCCAAGAGTCTTATGAATTTGACCCCATCTTTGTCACATGTTTGCACATTTCTCAGGGATCACCAAATGTGCTGCTTTTGCCACCTGCATGGCTGGGTGGGGACACCATGCCTTGAGGTCCCTGAGATTTTTCTGTGCCCAGTGAGGCCCTTCTGGCCCCTTTCCATTGTATCCCCAACACTTCTTACCTGGTAGGATTCAAAATCTGATGCGAACTGGAATGCGGAGAGTTCATCCGGCACACTGAAGCTTTGTCTCCTCCAGGAGCCGATGCAGAAGAGCATTGGAGGCAGCCCTAAGGCCAAGAGTCTTATGGATTTGACCCCATCTTTGTCTTATGTTGGCATGTTTCCCATGGCTCTCCAAACCTGCTGCTTTTGCCACCCGGTTGGCGGGGTGGGGACATCATAGCTTGAGGTCTCTGAGATCTTCCTGTGCCCAGTGACAACCTTCCCGCCCTTCTCTATTGTAACCCCATCCCTGCATACCTGGTAGGATCAAAAATCGGATCCGAAGAGGACATGGGAGAGCTCATCTGGCACCCTGAAGCTTCTCCTCAGCCAGGAGCTGAAGCGGAAGAGCACTGGAGGTGGTCCTGAGGACAAGAGTCTTATGGATTTGACTCCATTTTGTACCACATATGCCCGTTTCCCACTGCTCTTCAAACTTACTGTTTTTGCCACCCTGGTGACTAGGTCGGGACATCATGCCTTGAGGTCCCTGAGATCTTCCTGTGCCCAGTGACGACCTTCTCGCCCCTCTGCATTGTAACTCCGTTCCTGCTTATTCAATGGGATCCAAAATCGGATATGAAGGACAATGGGGAGAGCCCACTGGGCACCCAGAAGCTCTGCCTCAGCCAGGAGCTGAAGCAGAAGAGCCCTGAAGGTGGTCCTGAGGAGAAGGGTCTTATGGATTTGACCCCAGCAATAACACATATATGCATGTTTCCCTCGGCTCCGCAAACCTGATGCTTTTGCCACCCATTTGTCAGTGTGGGAACACCATGCCTTGAGGTCCCTGAGATCTTTCTGTGCCCAGTGAGGCCCTTCCCGCCCCTCTCCATTGTAATTCCATTCCTGCTTAACCAGTGGGATTCAAAATCAGATGGGAAACGGAATGCGGAGAGCCCATCAGGCACACTGAAGCTTTGCCTACGCCAGGAGCTGAAGCAGAAGAGTGCTGGAGGTGGTTCTGAGAACAAGAGTTTCATGGATTTGATCCCATCTTTGTCACATGTATGCATATTTCCCACAGCTCCCGAAACCTGCTGTTTTTGCCATCAGTTTGGTGGTATGGGCACACGATGCCTTTAGGTCCCTGAGATCTTTCTGTTCCCAGTGTGGCCCTTCCCACACCTCTCCATTGTAACCCATCCCTGCTTACCTGGTGGTATCCAAAATGGGATGCAAACAGGAATGGGGCTAGTCCATCAAGCACCCTGAAGCTTCACCTCCACCAGGAGCTGGGGCAGAAGAGCCCTGGAGGCAGTCTTGAGGACAAGAATCTTATGGATTTGACCCCATCTTTGTCCCACATATGCCCATTTCCCACTGCTCTTCAAACCTGCTGCTTTTGCCACCCCAGTGACCTGGTGGGGACACCATGCTTTGAGGTTCCTGAGATCTTTCTGTGCCCAGTGAGAACCTTCCTGCCCCTCTCTATTGTAACCCCATCACTGCTTATCCGGTGGGATCTAAAATCGGATCCCAAGAGGAGTGGGGAGAGCCCATCGGGCACCCTGAAGCTTCTCCTCCGCCAGGAGCTGAAGCAGAAGTGTGCTGGAGGCGGTCCCAAGGCCAAGAGTCTTATAGATTTGACCCCAACTTTGTACCACATATGCCCATTTCCCCTGCTCCTGAACCTTGCGGCTTTTGCCACCCCGGTGGCCTGGTGGGGACACCATGCTTTGAGGTCCCTGAGATCTTTCTGTGCCCAGTGAGAACCTTCCTGCCCCTCTCCATTGTAACCCAATCCTTGCTTACCCAGTCGGATGAAAATAGGATTCGAAGAGGAGTGGGGAGAGCCCATTGAGCACCCTGAAGCTTCTCCTTTGCCAGGAGCTGAAGCAGAAGAACGTTGGAGGTGGTCCTGAGGACAAGAGTCTTATGAATTTGATCCCAGGGTTGTCACATATACACCCGTTTCCCACGGTTCCCCAAACCTGCTGCTTTTGCCACCTGTTTGGCTGGGTAGGGACACCATGCTTTGAGGTCCCTGAGATCTTTCTGTGCCCAGTGAGGCCCTTCCTGCCCCTCCCCATTGTAATCCGATCCCTGCTTACCCAGTGGGATGCAAAATAGGACGCGAAGGGGAATAGGGGGAGCCCATCGGGCACCCTGAAGCTTCTACTCTGCCATAAGCCAAAGCAGAAGATTGCTGGAGGTGGTCCTGAGGACAGCAGTCTTATGGATTTGACTCCACTTGTACCATATATGCCCATTTCCCACTGCTCCCCAAATCTGCTGCTTTTGTCACCTGGGTGACGGGGTGGAGATATGCCTTGAAGTCCCTGAGATCTTTCTCTGCCCAATGAGGTCCTTCCCCCACCTCTCCATTGTAACCCCATCCCTGCTTACCCGGTGGGATCCAAAATCTGATGCGAAGGAGAATGCGGAGAGCCCATCTGGCACACTGAAGCATTGCCTCCACCAGGAGTGGAAGCAGAAGAGTGCTAGAGGCGGTCTTGAGGACAAATGTCTTATGGATTTGACCCCATCTTGGTCCCACATAAGCCTTTAAACCTGCTGCTTTTGCCACCCGGGTGGCAGGGTGGGGACACCATGCCTCGAGGTACCTGTGCTCGGTGAGGACCTTCCTGCCTCTCTCTATTGTAACCCCATTTCTGCTTCTCTGGTGGGATCCAAAATCGGATCTGAAGTGGAGTGGGGAGAGCGCATTGGGTACCCTGAAGCTTCTCCTCTGTGAGGAGCTGAAGCAGAAGAGGGCTGGAGGTGGTCCTGAGGACAAGAGTCTTATGGATTTGATTCCATCTTTGTACCACATACGCCCATTTCCCACGGCTCTCCAAACCTGCTGCTTTTGTCACCTGGGTGGTGGAGTGGGGACATCATGCCTTGAGGTCCCTGAGATCTTTCTGTGCCCCAGTGAGGACCTTCCCACCCCTCTCCATTGTAACTCCATCCCTGCTTACCCAGTGGGATCCAAAATCGGATGCGTAGGGGTATGCGGAGAGCCCATCGGGCACACTGAAGCTTTGTCTCCGCCAGGAGCCTAAGCCGAAGAGTGCTGAAGGTGGTCCTGAGGACAAGAGTCTTATGGATTTGACCCCATCTTTGTACCACATATACCCGTTTCCCACTGCTCCCCAAACCTGCGGCGTGGGGACACCACGACTTGAGGTCCCTGAGATCTTTCTGTGCCCCAGTGGGGCCCCTTCTGTCCCTCTCCATTGTAACCCCATCCCTGCTTACCCGGTGGGATCCAAAATCTGATGCGAAGGGGAATGGGGAGAGCCCATCAGGCACACTGAAGCTTTGTCTCTGCAAGGAGCCGAAGCAGAAGAGCGCTGGAGGTGGTTCTCAGGACAAGAGTCTTATGGATTTGACCCCAGCTTTGACACTTGTACGCTGGTTTCCCACGGCTCCCCAAACCTGCTGCTTTTGCCACCTGGGTGGTGGGGTGGCGACACCATGCCTTGAGGTCCCTGAGATCTTTCTGTGGCCAGTGAGGTCCTTCCCGCCCCTCTCCATTGTAACCTCTTCCCTGCTCACCAGGTGGGATCCAAAATCTGAGGTCAAGGAGAATGAGGAGAGCCCATCGGGCACCCTGAAGCATTGCCTCTGCCAGGAGCCGAAGCAGAAAAGCTCTGGAGGCGGTCCTGAGAACGAGAGTCTTATGGATTTGACCCCCGCTTTGTCACATGTATGACCATTTCCCACAGCTTTCCAAGTCTGCTGCTTTTGCCACCCGGGGGGCGAGGTGGGGACACCATGCCTTGAGGTCCCTGAAATCTTTCCATGCCCCAGTCAGGCCCTTCCTGCCCCTCTCCATTGTAACCTCATCTCTGCTTACCCTGTGGGATCCAAGATTGGAATGAAAGAGGAAAAGGGAGAGCACATCAGGCACCCTGAAGCCAGGAGCCGAAACAGAAGAGCACTGAAGGAGGTTCTGAGGACAGGAGTCTTATGGGTTTGACCCTGGCTATGTTGCACATACACCCGTTTCCCATGGCTCCCCAAACCTGCTGCTTTCGCCACCACCACCACAGTACTAGCAGCCTTGGTTATTTTTTCAAGGGGCTGCATCCTGTGTTCCCGGAGCCCGGTGTGAGTTGGCCTCATCGGTGGGCATGCACGAGGCATAAGCCACTCCTTAGGGGATTGTGAGGTTCACTGTTGAATTGCAATGGGTTCCTGAGACTTGGTAAAGGAGTCCCCTTCCTGTGACTGTGCATCAGAAACAAGGCTTAGGGTGCTCCTCACCAGGATCTCCACAGGATAGTCCTTGTAGCCAAGATTCGCAGAAGGTGGACCAGGAGGAATAAACCTCAGGTGAAGGGATCGCTGGGGATGCAGCGTGGAATTCCAGCCTCAGGCCTGTGCCGAGGGAGTACAGGTGAGTCTCCCCAAATGTCTTGCTTGCGATATCTCGAGTACATGTCTTCCTGTGTGCCTACGGTCTGCTCTCTCACTCTCACCGGAGGGTTTTAGGCCTCAACAGCAGAACCCTGCAGCCTCAGGGACTGCCTGGGTCTGGGTGTTACTGTGCCACTTCTGTATGTCTGTGTGTGGTGGTGGTGTGTGTGTGTGTGTTGCCTGTGTGTGTGGGTGTGACAGTGGAGTGCTGGGCTTCCATGCCTGTCTGGGACAGGGAAGGTTTCTTGGTCTCCATGTCCCACTTGCTGTCCCTTCTTACCTCTCTCCATTGTAATCACCTTTCTGCTTATCCAGTGGGATCCAAAATTGGATTGAAAGAGGAGTGCAGAGAGCCCATAGGTCACCAATAATTTCTCCTCCACTGGGATCTCTTGGAGGCCCCTCATTGCAGAGCCTTTGGCAGGCTCTTTTGGAGGCCAGGATTCACAGTGGGTCGACCATTAGGAAGAAAACTCAGGTGGAGGGATCACCGGGGAAACAGGGTGGAATCCCAGCCTCAGACCTGCCCCCATGGAGTACAGGTGAGTCTCTGCAAATGTTTGAACAAAGAAGCTCGCCTGGATTTTCCATCTAGCCCACGTGGGGGAAAGTCAGACAAAGTACTTTGCATTCTGGAATGTGGGCGTGGATGGAGGCATGGTGCTGGAAAACTCTTGTCTTTGTAACCATACCCCTTGTGGACTCAGGAAGATTGGTTTTTTCCTTAACACAGTCCCCCTCTGAACAGGAAAGTCCAACTGCTGTTGGCACATGGGTGTCGATTGCTTTTTAGCTACTTCCTGCTGAATTGGGGTTTAGAAGGGGCCCTGCAGTTGAGGTTTCCTGCAGAGCGGAGTCTTCCAGGGTTGCAGGTTGATCCGGAGGTAGAAAATAGAACTCATGAGCCAAGGACATCTGCGTTTCATTTGCAGGGCCATTTGTGGCCTTATGGCCTTAATTCTAGAAAAAGTCAATTTGTCAAGAAGGTTAAAGATGAAAGGCCCAAAAACCAGCAATAATAGAATAATTATAAATGGGCCTAGAGGAGGGGAGAGCCAGGACAGCCAGTTGTTAAACAAACTCCACGATTCTGTTTCTTGAAAGCCTTTAGCCCTGTGTTTGATTGATCCCTGAGTTATTTAACAATAACTGATTGATTTACAAGATAACAGCATTCTTTTCCTAGAAAGGGACAGGTTTCTTCTCTCTCTGCTATTAGCAGATACAGGGACCTTTTATTTTGAAGAGCTAACAGCAGATAAAGAGTTAAGCTGCTTCTGCAGAGAGAACTAGCAACCTTTTCCATGTTATTATTTAGCTCCTGAGATAGCTCATAGTAAAATTAAGTAGAGGTAGTAACTCTTCCAATACCAGTATCATGGCCTATTATTCTGCCCCATCCCCATGAAAGGAATAATTGGGGTTTGTGTATGGGCATGGCCTTAGCAAGATAAGACTCTGCACCTGAGAGTTAGTGTAAATTGTCATGGGGGGGCACTAGGGAGGAGGGGAGGAGAACTATTAGGCCAATGAGTAGGGGCAACCACTTAGAGTCTGGTTGCAAATAATAAAGTTGAGTGATAGTCTTGTTAATGCCAAGATGTAAGTTAGACTCATGAGTAGTTACTTTCCTGGGGATCTTGTTGAAAGAGCAGATGTACATCCTCTAACAGCTCACAGGTGTATGAAGGGTCATCTCCTGGAACTTCAGGCTGTGGACTGGAGGGCCAAGGATTTTCTTCAGTAGGTGTTCAGGTTTCAGCTGAGTGTGATGACTCCATGAGTCAATTCCCACCGCCTTAACTGCCATTGGGGTAGACAGAATAATGGAAAACTGTCCTTCCCAAGATGGGCCTAGAGAGAGAGAGAGTCTGAGGGAAGAGACTTAAGAAGCACCAAGCCTCCAGGGCAGAACAACTCCCTTTTTTCCTAGGATGTCCTTCAGGTAAGGTCCTAATAGCCTGTTGGTACTCAGCCAAGGAGGATATATCTTTTATTAGTTCTGCTGTTTCCTTGTCTAATACAAGATCATTAGTAAGAAAGGGCCATCCATAAAGCATCTCATAGGGGCTGAGTCCTATTTTCTGTGGAGTTTTTCAAGCCCTTAAGAGTGCCATAGGTAATAGAGAAGGCCACAAGAGGTGAGTTTCCTGTGCCAGTTTCTTTAAGTGTCTCTTAAGAATTTCATTCATCTTTTCCACTTTCCCTGAGGACTGAGGCCTCCAAGAACGGTGGAGATGATATTGTATTTCTAATGCCTTGGAAATTTCTTGGGTCACTGTGGCATTGAAGGAAGGGCTGTTATTGCTTTGAAAACAGCCAGGGAGTTATTTCATTAATCAGGACTTTTATTACTTCTTGGGCTTTTTCTATTCTACAGGGGAAAGCCTCAACCCAATTTGTGTAGGTATCTAGTATGTACTAGACTTAGGATATGGATAGAGTCCATTTGCCAATCCTCACCAGTTCACTGTTCCCCAAGAGGAGTTTGTGATGTGCCAAAGTATTATTTTTCTGGCATAATTCACATCCTTTGACTATTTGTTGAACAGCCTCTAAGAGGCCTTTTTCCGTAAATGCAGATCTGGCTATTTGATGTGAATTCTCTATACTCATATGAAAGATTTGATGTAGGCTTTTAAGTACTTCCCACCGGCTGGCAGCAGGTTGAGTACTTTTCCCTCCTCAGTAGCTAGCCATCCTGAAGGAAGAAGATTGGGAAATTGCCGACTCTACCTCTTCTGATGAGTATTGAGGTCTAGTTCCCTGGAGGGGGTTTTTCTGTATTAAAGGTCCTTCTATAAATTCTTATCTAGCTGCCCTTTTTGCCTCTAGGTCAGCTCAGCGATTGCCCTCTGCTTCCTTCTCATCTCATTTTGGAGACCTTGGACAGCTTGTAATGTCTAAAATTTCCTTGTAATATTTAACGGGAGTTTCTGCTGAGGTTAGGAACTCTCTTTCCTTCCATATTGCAGCATGAGCATGCAGAATCAGGTAAGCGTATTTGGAATCTGTGTGTATGTTTATTATCTTTTCTTTCCTAATTTTAGAGCCTAAGTGAGGGCTACTAGTACTGCCAGCTGGGCGCTAGTTCCAGGAGGAAGGGAATTACTTCCAAGCACTGTACTTTTTTGATCACTGACTACTGCACATCCTGCCTTTCAAACTCCATTTTACATAAATGAACTTCTGTCAGTGTATAGGTCAAGGTCAGCATTGACTAGAGGAGTTTCTAAGAGATCTTCTCAAGCCGCATAGTTCTGGGCTATAACCTGCTGACAGTCATGTAATTTTTCTGCCCCTTCCTCAGGAAGAAAAGTAGCTGGATTGAGGGCTGCACATGTGCACAGCTGAAGTACAGGCCCTTCGAGCATTAAGGCCTGATATTTGAGTAAGCAGTTGTCAGACAGCCACAAGCCTTTTTTAGAGGGCGCAATTCCAGCTACATCATGTGAAGTCCACACAGATCTTTCCCTTGCACATTTTATCAGCTTCTGAGGCTAGTATAGCCACCACAGCTATGACCCACAAGCAGTTTGGCCGGCCTTTTGCCATTGCATCAATTTATTTACTTAGGTATGCCACTGGCTGTGGTGTGGTCCCCCTAGTCTGAGTGAGAACCCCCAGCGTCACTCCTGCCTTTTCGGTAACATATAGGGACAAGTTATTGCCTGTAGGAAGGCTTGGAGCTGGAACCTGCAGTAGTGCCTGCTTCAGGTCTGAAAGTCTGCCTCAGCAATAGGGTCCCATTGTATTAGATGGGTGTTAGCCTTTTGGGTTTCCTTAATCAGAGTGTGTAGGAATTTGGTTATTTCACCATATCTGGGAATCCACAATCAACAGAAACCAGTTATTCCTAAGATCCCCCACAACTGTTTTAACTTCATTGGATGGGGTTAGGCCAATACAGTTTTGAGATGGTCTTCATCAAGGGCCTGAGTGCCCCTAGACAAGGCAAGTCCTAGGTATTTTACCTCTTGCCTACAAAGTTGGGTTTTTCATTTGGAAACCTTATATCCACAGGTGACTAGAAAGTTTAGGAGTTCCTGGATGACCTGCTGATACTGGGTTTCTGAGTTAGCAGTTAAAAGTAAGTCATCTATTTACTGAAGAAGCAGGGATGTACCTGAATGTGAAAAATGACTAAGGTCCTGAGATAGAGCCTGGCTAAACAGGTGGGGACTATCTCAAATGCCCTGGGGTAACACTGTCCAGATGAGCTGAGAATTTTGGTCTGCAGGGTCTTCAAAGGTGAATAGAAACTGGGAGTCTGTATGTAATGGAACACAGAAAAAGGCATCCTTAAGGTCCAGGTCTGTAAACCATTGATCCTCTCCTGGTAGTTGAGACAGCAAGATGTACGGGTTGGGAGATATACTCTTCTCCCATGACTTCCTCATCATGCCAGAAAGTCCCACTCCCTTACCAGGGTGGGACCTGTTAGCCAGAAACTATGAACATCATCAGAGAGGAAATCCCTCTCTGCTGCCCATTTTTTAAAAGGGAATTAATCCTGAGGTTTGGGTAATGGAGGAACAATTTGGGCAAGCAAAGAATACATGCCCAATTCAAATAAGGCTAAAGGATCCCACCTCTTTTCTTTATCAAAGAAAGTACCCCCGAAGACTGGAAGCCAAAAAGGGGCTACAGGATAAAAGCTCAGGCTCTATTAAAGTCCTGTAACAGCCCTTGTAATACTCCAATTTTAGGAGTACAAAAACCTGATGGGCAATGGAGACTGGTGCAGGATCTCAGGCTTATTAATGAAGATATGATCCCTTTATACCCATCTGTACCCAACCTTTGTCTCCTGGGACACTGTGCCTTCCAGTGATCCCCTTTGCAAAGCTGGCAAGGATGAGGAAGTGGTCTGTTCCTCTGGGGTCAATTTCTTGTAAAGTGTCCCAGTAGGCTGTGGTGGTAGCAAGCTCTGCCAGACTGGCAGCTAACACAAATCTTTCTCTCTTCTGAGCCCCTCGGGTCTACTTGCCTGAAGGCCATGACTAGGGCTGTGACTTTTCTCTGGTCTCTCCTGTTCCTTTCAGCCTGTTCTTCCTGGACTCTATTACAGAACACTGAGGTTTCTAGATTTAGTAATAATTCTAGACTCTGTTCTAGCCCCAAAGCCAGCTTCTAGAGCTGTCTCCTAATGTCTGCTGCTGATTGCATAAAATATTTGTCTTTTAGTATTACCTGCTCCTTGATGGAGTCTGGTGAGTGGGGAGTATACTTTCTTAAAGCCTCCCATAACTGCTGAAGGAAGGATGTTGGGTTTTCTTCCTTTCCCTGAGATATGGTGGATAACACTGCATAGTTTATGGACTTTTTCCTAGATCACCTTAATCCCTCAAGTATGTAGGTCAATAGCTGCCTATGATTCCAATACTCCTGTTCTGAGTCACCATCTCAGCGAGGGTCTGTGCTAGGAACTGCTTGTCTAGCTGTAGGGAATCTATCCTTTTCCTCTGGTGTAATTTGGTCATGTACTTGACTAAGGTATCAGGTGTCCCCAAACTCTTGAGCTGCTTCTAGAGTGAGTAGCCTCTCTCTCATTGCTGGTTAGGGTTTGACTAAGCAATAACATTATCATCTAATTCCAATCTAATTTGAAGGACTGACTCAGGCCCTGCAGAACATCTATATACTTGTCCAGGTAATCTGAAAATTTTCCTAAGTCTGCTGTGATTTGCTTTAAGTCAGAAAGTGAAAAGGGAGAATGTACCTTGGTTGGACCAAATTCTCCTCCTATTGCCTGAAGGGGGCAGAGTTGGGGCATACTAGTAGCCTGAGATGCCTGGGCTGCTTTGGCCTTCCCTGATTTCTCTTGGGTTATAGAAGCTGAGGAGACCTGGTCAGTGTTGGTGGAGGGAAGAGCCACAGGGAGTTCTAAATATAGGGGCAGTCCTGAAGAGGAGCCAGTAGGGTATAGGTCTTACAAAGCTGGGGATTATCCCTTAGAGAAAAGAAAACTTGCACATAGGGGACCTCAATCCATTTACCTTCCCTCTTACAGAACAGGTCTAACTGTAGAAGGATGTTATAATTTATTCTTCCCTTAGGAGGCCAGGTTTCTCTACTTGGCAGAGGGTATCATGGCCATGCTGTTTGGTAGAGAAAAATGAGTTCCTTCTTCAAAGATTGTGGGTCAAATTGGTTCCAGTTATCCAGGATACACTTTAAGGGTGACTTTGCCTTGGGAAGAGTAGCAATCATCTGAAATTGAACACAGGGATGCCTGCATCCCCAGTTATTTCTTGCAAATGCTAGCTCTGAGGCATCCCCCAGTTATAGCACCCTGTAGCTTCCTTGCGCCCTAGATGTGTGATCATCTTCTGGGTCCCCCCACCATACCAGGTTTAATCACACTTACTGGCATCATGCACATACCCTCACTGTTTAAATGTTCTTATGGCCACCTTAAGGACATGGTGACTGTCAGGATTAGTGGTTCTGTACTGGTGCATCCTTGAATAACTAGGCCAGTGAGGCTTGGGCGATGGGTGCCAATATTCCCTAGCAAGAGTTCAATTAACCTAGGCCTGACCATAAAACTGCCATAGGAGTATAAACTTCTTGAGAGGGACATTTAAGCACAACAATCTTAAAGAAGGTAATGGATGGCCACATGGCCAAGGCCAGAACAATGCTCTCAGAACCCAGGCCTCCTCCCCCACCTCATTTTCAATCATAGGAATATGCCTTAGGTTTGTGGGCCCTGTAATTAACTATTTATGCCTCAACCAGGTCTGACTACGGTATTCCAGATGGAGAAGTTCTGCCGTATGGAGAGCCAATCCTAGGCAAGACAAATTGTACATCGTTAAATCCTGGCACCATTCAGTTGGATTGGGAAATTGTGGGTGACAAAAAACACAATATCCTATGGCCTCCAGTACCCATTAATAGACTCTGGCTCTGTTAGTACATAACCTAACACTGCGGACTAAGGGAAGTAGCCCTGTGCATTTATACAGCAGGAGGTTCTCATAGGCATAAGCCTGAGGGCACCATGGGCATGGGTCCCTGGACTGACACCCCAAGAGCCTCATGTGTGAGAAATGTCTTAGAGGAAAGAGCTGGGAAAAAGTTTCCCTCATGAATATCTGGATCCAGGAGGTTGTGGTCTGAAAGGCTGTGCATGGCTTGCACAGGTGGCTTTTGTTCCCACGGCCAAGCCCAGCCACTATAGTGGCCCTGGTGCAGCCACTGCTGCCAGTGTGTGTCTAAAAGGCTGGGTGTGTCTTGCACAGGCAGCAGCTGTTCCAGCTGCCCTGGCCAGCTGCTGCTATGCTACCGCTGTGCGTCTGAAAGGTTGGTCATGGCCCACATAGGCCACTTTTTCTTTGGAGTTTTTAAGTCCAGCCCAACCTTGATCAGACAAAACTGGGAGTTTGGGAACTCCCTTCCTCCTGCTGACCCTTGGTTTGGCCCAGAAAAAGAATAAAACAGCATGAAAGAAAAGCCTGATGCCTGTGTCTTTAAGTCCTGGCAGCTGTGCTATTGAAAGGCTAGGCATGACTTGCAGAGGTGGCTGTGCCCACCCGGCTTTGCCTCCACCAGCTGCGTGCAGCCCCATGCAGGCCCAGCTGCCCGGTGTTCCTCCTTAACAAAATTGAAAGAAGCAAAAGGACAGAGTAGCAAGCCAAAGGGGTCTGATACCACTCACCACTCTGAAGTCTGAGGACATACTGCTGGCTGGCTCACCAAAGATGTAAACAGGGATGGACTGGGGGTGTCCTGAAGATGCTTCCAGTTCCCCACTTTAATGTACCCAGGTCCTTGACCTCTCTTACCCCAGGAATGGGGAAAAGGACCCTGGAGGAATGGTGAGCTTACCATTCAAATAAATATCGTGGACCCGAAGAGTTTAGCAGAGGGTGATTTATTAGACAAAGAGTGAGAAAAAAAGAGATGAAAAATGAGAGAGCGCTCCCATCCTGCTGTGGGAGGGGATCCAAGGGAGGAATACATATAGGTAAGGAGCAGTGGGATTTTAACCTTGAACTTATTACTGCCTCATTCATGTTTTTGTCCAATGAGAGGAATTCTTTGGAATTCTTTCAAACTTCCACTGGAGTGATTCATCTTTGACTTTGATATTGGATTGGCTGCTTGACCCCCAACAGAGGCCCCTCCTCCCAGAGCTTTCGGTGAGCTTTTTGTTGAAACAATGCCCCTTGTGGACTTGAGAAGAGAAGTTTTTCTCCTTAACACAGTCCTTCAGGAAGGCAGTCAACAACATATGAGGATTTGGTACAGCTGGTATTTCTAATGATGGATCTCTCCTTAAGGAGGAAGACTTGAGTTTTAGAGATGATTGTCTATAATTTACATTTTTCTTTTTGAATGATTGAAAACCTAGTGGAAAGTGTTTGGGTTCAGGTGTATTGCTTATGGGAATAGCTTCTCAAGGTGTCACCTTGAGTCATTTCTTTCCTCTGTGTGTCTCAGTGATGCCAAGAAACTTGGGTCCTTAAGGCATCAGGTGATAAAGCTTTATGTGTGCCAACCTGATTAAGGAAGATTCCTTGTATGTTCATAAGGAATTCCTGTTTCACATCATGAGCAATAAGCTCCAACACTCCTAAGAGAACTTAGTTGCCTAACATACCTTTGGCTGGGCGGAAGAAATACCTCCTTTTTCAGAACTTTCATTCATAGAGCACTTTACAATTCTGGTTATTCATGGAGAAAGTTTAGATTTATTAATTGACCTCTGTTTCAGAACCTGGCTAGTTTTAAAGGTATCTTTTTTGTTTTTATTTTTACATAAGCCATAAGAATTTACTTTTTTTTTCCAGAAACTGTTTTCCCCCTGACCAAAATTTTGAACAAGAGAAAAGGTTCTGATAACTATAATTAGTAATCTCAAACAAAACCTTGACCTCAGAGAAAAGTGAAAATCACAAAGCTGCAATTAGCACAATCTCTAGAGAATAGCAAATAAAACTACCTTACTGCAGAGCTTAAATTCCAACTTTGTTGAATTAGAAATGTGTACAGCTCAAACAAACCTATGAGGATTCAGACCAAGAGGGACCTTACCAAGGATCCCACTGACTGTGGTGAAGTCAGATGAATGAAAGCTGTTCATGTTGGCACTGTGGCTCTGGCTGTCAGCAAAGTGACAGAGATTATTAGAAGTCTGTTTTTATCCCTTTGTGGATGCCACAATGACAGCCTTAAATAATGAGATTCAGAAAACATGATTATATATAGAGTTTATTCGAGTGCAAAGCTTGAGGATGGCCATCTGCGAAAGTGCTGGCTACAAACAAATGGAGTCAGTGTTTCCAAAGTGGAAGAGTTAGGGTTTTACTTGCATAAGCAGAGATAGAAAAGTTCTAGTAGAATTATAACCTTTTCCACACAAGACCAGGAACATATGACACAGTGATTTGTTTGGTTACTGGTTGCTACATTCCAAGCAAGGTTATTTTCTTACTCCTTGAGGAGGGGTAGTGATCCAAGGGTGGGGGAGGGGATCTTATCTCTGGCACCATTTGGTCTTAATTATTTGGAGTAAAAAAGGCAGAGGTTCCAGCTGTATGCCATGTAACTCAGGTTGTGTAGCCACATTCCTTGAAGGCCCAGGAAAACTTAAAATTCCAACGGCTTTAAGTATGAATTACTTAATTTCACATCTATTTTTGAGGAGTCTAATTTACAGTGCCCTATTTGGAAAACCAAAAATATGTAGAGAAAAAGATTTTTGTCTTCCCAACAGTATCTATACCCAAATCAATTTGTTTCTTATGTTAACCCATCATATCTTCAATATTATGGTATTTGAGAGTCTTATTTTAACATCTTATCCTGAAGTTAACTTTAAAAACTAGCTGTTAAAAGACTAAAACCTAGTCTATCTGTTAAAGTATTATACCTTTATGATTTTCAATTTAGGGCTTATATCTAAAGCCATTTTTTCCTCCCCATTCATCATATTTTGATACTTATGCATATTACCCCAGATTGGAGTATGATATTGCTCTTGTCCTAATTCAGTTTTAAACTATTTTATTTGAGGAATCCTCCAAAATGACCTTCTTTTATAATTTTGAGTGTGGTATATAGACCATCTCAACTGTACCCTTCAAATTTGGTAAAAATGTGCTGGCCATTTTCCCATAGTGCAAAAATAAACACAGATAATTTGGTTTAATTATATAGTCATTGCTCTCATGTTCAAAAATCTTTAGTGTAAACAAAACTCTCTTTTGTTTACAGAGAAAAATTCTGACTCTGGCATGAGACACCAGGACATCTATTATTTGAATAGAATCAATCTTCTTAGCTTACCCGGCTGTCATTTCTTCCAAGTTAGCCTTTAAACTAGCCATTCTGGATTACTTGGTTTTTCATACAGTCCTCAAACGTTCATTCTGCTGTAGTTTTGAACATTTAATTTCCTCCTTTTTTGCCTTCATGATGATGGGGTTTAGGACACACCTAAACCTTGGCATTTGAGTGAACAGCAGATGCAAGAAGGCCATTCTCACCTTCCCTTGACTCTTATCCCCCAAAAGCTGGACCTACGAAGATCACTCTCTGACCATTCCCAACTTTCTCCTGTGAAGCAGGTGGGAGAATGCCCCTCTGTATACCCAGAGGAAAGGAACATCTTTATATTAGAAGCACAGGGGCACAGTGAAGAATCTGAGCAAATAGGCCTTGCCAAGTCCTGAACCTCTGTTTATTACCATTAGGTTATATCCTCTTTGTCCAATCATACTCCTCCATGACTGACCACTTTCTATTAAACCTAATTATAAAAATACCCAAGTTTATCTCTTTATTTGAGTCTTCAATACTGAAGGCTTTTGAGTGATACAAATAGGTATGCTTTTCTCTTGTTAACCTATTTTTTTGTTATAAGAGTCTCCATTGCGAATCTAGTGATGGGTGATGTATTAGGCTGTTCTCACACTGCTATAAAGACATACCTGAGACTGTGTAATTTATAAAGAAAAGAGATTTTATCAGCTGATGATTCTGCAGGCTGTACATGGAGCATGGCAGAATATGGTCAGCTTCTGGGGAGGCCTCAGGAAACTTACAATTATGGCAGAAGGCAAAGGGGAAGCCAGCACTTCACATGGCAGGAGCAGGAGGAAGACAGAGGGAGGAGGTGCCTCACACTTTTAAACAACCAGATCTCATAAGAGCTCTCTGTAGCAAAGATAGTAGCAAGGGAGAAATCCAACCCCATGATCCAGTCATCTCCTACTAGGCTCCACCTTCAACACTGGGGACTGCAATTCTACATGAGACTTGGGTGAGGACCCATATGCAAACCATATCAATGAGAGAAGAAGTCTTCTTCCCTTAAAAAAATAATTCTTTTGTAGAACTCTTCAGCAGCACAAAGATCAGAATTCAGTTAATTCAATACGTATTTAGTGAGTATTGTTATGTACTAGTTACTGTACTAGGCACTAACCAAAGTGTTCAAATATACAGATCTCCCTTTTAAAAGTGAGTATAATATGTATGGAGAGACAGGCATGTAAAAATATTCTAGTGCCATAAAAGGGAACTACGTGGGCAATAAGAGAGAACCATGTGGGCAATAATGAGAAAATAATAAATTATACTGCACAACACTTTAATTACTAGTATGTGTCTGATATTCCCTTTAGGCAATGATTTCTGTGTCATAATTATTTTTGGGTTCTTGATGTCAGAATTATTCTAGGGGCTCAGAAAATATTATTGAATAAATAATAAATTACTGTTATTCATGTCTTCCTGAAAAAATGAGTCAAAAGGGTCCACATATTTGAGTGACAAGAAACAGGACCCAAAACAAAAACCAAACAAAGAAAATATTAATTAGCAATGAAAATATGAGCAAAAAACAATGTTTATCTGTCTGGCATTTTTGATATTTTGTTAAGATACTAATTTACATTAAACCTTTTATTTCAGTTTTATTTTTTTTGTTGTTTGCTCATGCAGTAGAAATATCTTTTTATGTTGAGTAGAGTTAATTATAACCTGTTTTTCCTGAAAAAGTTTTATGTAATCTATCTGATCTTACCCTTAAGAAAGCACCACTGACTTTTTCATGCAATAATTAATTTTGCCAGACTTCCCCTCAACTTTAGTTTAATAAACATAAAGCTTTACACATAGCATATTATACTTCCTAGGTGTGTCCATCAATGGAAAGGCTGAGCTCTAATTTATGTAGAAAATTAAGCCCTGTATTACAAATCTAGATGCTGTAAATCTGAGAGAAAATGAATTGACTAGTACCCAGCAGCAAATAGTTATTTAGCATCAGTAGCAGAAATTAACAAAAGCATTCTGTTTAGAAGGGCATGTGATATTTTCATAACATCTCCAGTTAACAATGATGACCTGGCTAACGATTTTTGTTTTTACAAATGTTTTAGTAAAGATATGAGAGTTTTTATGTATATGTGTGTGTTGGGCAACGTAAGGGCACAGCAAAATATATTACTGAACATTCCTGGGTCCTGTTTCTACATTCAGATTCCTTCACTGGGCTCTAAACACCTGAATGATGGCATTTCTTTGGCTTGAGATATTCCAGGAAACTTTGTACATCTTAAGTACAAAGCATGAATATATTTATTTTAACAGACTCACATCTTTTAGATAACAAACTTAGCTGATGAACTTAGAGACAAGGACAAAGTTATAGAAGGTAATTTTCTCTCCTACCTGATGATAAGGAGTAGGAGGAGAAGACCTGGAGATCTTTGCTTATAATAACAATCAATCTTGTTTATGAATTATAGGTGGGACTGACTCTTGCCCTCATAGTAATTACCCTATTGTAAATTTTTTCTCCTGAGAAAAGTTCAAAGTTGACATTGGTATTTGATATGATTTGATTTCCCATGTGTGAAAACTGAGTGGAATACCCTATAATGACTTATGATCATGTTGAAGTAAGTTCTGATACCAACCTTGAATCATATCTATGCATTGAAAGTACTTCTGCTGGAAGACTAGGCTCTCTCCTGTATGGACTCTTCATGTTACTTTTCCTTTTTTTCTCCTCTACCCTATTAGGAAAATATCTTGCCATCAATATCAGAGAATGAGTTGTACTGAAGGCCAATGTCTACATGTATCCTCAGATTTCATTTTCTCCTGCTTTCATTGAGATATTGCTCTATCCATCACAAGTATTTTCTCAGAAACATTCATGATTACTTATGTGATTTTATCCTATGCAGTTTATATATGCCCAAGTCTCTCCATTTTTTATACAAAAAGTAATTATTAACTCCCTTGTAGTTATTGTTTAAATTTTCTCATTTTCTGGAGAGATGTTGCTATAATCACTGGCTTTAAATTCTCACCTCTTATACATTCTCAAATCAACTACAAAGTACCTTCTACACTTACATATCTACAAGAAATTCCTTAACTAAGGTATAGAGTGATTGTATAACTGCTAAATTCAAGAGATAACACCCAGCCTTTAGTAGAGCCATATGGTATATTTGACATTGTTGATATTTAATATCTGTTTTTCCTTGGCTTCCAAAAATGAAATGATCTGGTTCTCTATATACTTTTTAAAAATAACATTTTAAAGTAATTCCTTACTTTGATTTGTTCTTAAACCTTGGTATTTCGTTAAGTCCCATACAAGAGTCTTTGCTAGTATCAATTGTTGGTAGGATCAGAGACAGTAGAATGTTGCTGATAAATAGATGAATAGATAGATAATAGAGAGATAGAGAGATTTATTTTGAGGAATTGGCTTATGCCATTGTGGTAGGCTGGTTAAACAGTTTCTACAACAAGACTATTTCAGCTTGTGATTGATGTTGGAGCCTGAAGTTCATGGATCAGGCAGTCAGAAAGGGACGATCAGGAGCTGGCTAGCACCTCATAAGAACACACTTCAACCCACAGGATAGGCAGAAACTCATGTGCTTTATCTTTTCGAGATATTGTAGAGTCTTTCTCTGTCTCCCAGCCTGGAGTGCAGTGGCATGATCTCAGCTCACTTCAATCTCCACCTCCCAGGTTCAAGCATTTCTCCTGCAGCAGTCTCCCAAGTAGCTGGGATTACAGGCGTGTGCCACCATGCCCAGCTGATTTTTTATATTTTTGGTAGAGACAGGGTTATACCATGTTGGTCAGGCTGGTCTGAAACTCCTGACCTCAAGTGACCTGCCCGCCTTGGCCTCCCAAAGTGGTGGGATTATAGGTATGAGCCACCGTGCCCAGCCTCATATGCATTTTTGTTGTCTCTGGCCTGGATGCCAAGATTATGCTGCAGAAGCTGAAGCCCTTTGTCACAAATCTACACAAACATGTTTGGTTTAGCTGCTCCTTTATGTTAGTCAAGGAGGTAAGCCTGCTGGCTTACTAGTGTATTCTAGTAACTACACTGGTGTATGCTACAAAATGGCTGCTGCCAAGCTTCCACCCTCTAAAATCCCAAGAGAGTTTCCCGTAGCCCACACTAACCAGAATCGTAGTGTTGAGAAATGCCTTCTGGCTACATGGCCAAGAAGTGAGTTGCAGGATGAACTACCTTGAGGACCAAAATAACTACTGCTGCCCAGAACATCTTTTTCCTTGGGAATGTTGATCAGATTGGAGGAAACCCAAAGAATTCCTTTAAAAAGAAAGTAAATAGATTTAGAAAGCAACCAGGTGGTTTAACACACAACTAGTGACTTTTTCTTTTTTTTTCACTTTCTTTTTTCTTTACATGGCATAAGAGACAGGTCAGACATGCATTACAGGCCCGAAGATCTACTTTGTCTTGCTGCCCTTGAAACTGACTTCAAGTGCCTGGTGTGTCAATTTCTCCTGAGTAAGTCTTTGACTACCTACTGATCTGTTTCTTTGGTGTGAGCTTGCCCTCTGCTTATGCAGGGCAGTTCTTAAATGGAGGTTTATGAAAGATGTTGGTCTATAGTTTCCTTTTCTTGTGTGGGAGACCAGAATGCTGTCTCAAGATGTGGATTGTTCTGCAGAGAACAAGCAGATGGAGGACAGCTCTCTGCCCTCCCTCTATTTGTCTAATAGCAGGACATAGATTTACCAATGACAAAATCTCTCCTGCTCCCTTCTACCAAGAAGAACAAAGTTTAATGATTGGACACAACTTTAGACCCCTTTAACCTGGAGATAGTACCAGAGGAATCTGCACTAACAAGAGATACATTATGGTTTGATATGGTTTGTTCGTCTCCTCCAAATCTCATGCTGAAATTTAATCTTCAATGTGGTGGTGCTTGCAAGTGGGGCCTAGTGGGAGGTGTTTGAGTCATGATGATGTGTCCTTCATGAAGGGCTTGGTGGTGTTCTCATGGTAGTAAGTTTTTGCTCTGTTTTGAGACTGAATTGGTTCTTCAGGGAAGGACTTAGTTCCCATGAGAATGGATTATTACAAATCCAGGACACTCTTCAGGTCTGGCTCCTCTTTGCACATACTTCTCCACCACGGTGTTTTTATTTTTTGTTGTTGTTGTTGTTGCTGTTGTTGTTGTTGTTGTTGTTTTTGACAGTGTCTTGCTCTGTTGCCTGGGCTAGAGTGCAGTGGCACAATCTTGGCTACTAACCTCCACCTGCTATGTTCAAGGATTCTCCTGCCTCAACCTCCCAAGTAGCTGTGACTACAGACACCAGCCACCACAGTTGGCTAATTTTTGTATTTTTATTAGAAACAGGGTTTTGCCATGTTGGCCAGGCTGATCTCGACCTCCTGATGTCAAGTGATCTGCCTGCCTTAGTCTCTCAAAGTACTGGGATAACAGGTGTGAGCCACTGTGCCTGGCCTCTACCATGTTTTGACGCAGCACAAAAGTCCTCACAGAAACAATCAAATGATGATTAACTGCTTCTTGTGCAGCCTGCAGATCTATGAGCCAAATAAACCTCTTTTCTTCATAAATTACTTGGTCTAGATTTTTTTCAGCACAAAATGGACTGAAATAACTAGACTTTACATGCCATTTATTTGCCTTCCCATAAGATTTTGCCCCAAGAAACTCAAAGCCTTTTTTCTTTGTATCATCCCTTCTTTAAACAATTACTGTTTTATATTGAAGATGGTTTATAAGCTAGAATTCAAAGCCACCTCTTGGAGAACTACTCACTGCCTGGGTGTCTTCCATGTGTATGTGAAATATACATGTTAATAAAATTATGTTCTTTTTTGCCTCTTGTTAATCTATCTTTTGTTACAGGGTTCTGTTCCAAATAAGAACCTATGAATATTGAAAAAAATATATTTTCTTTCTCCTATACTTAGAATTTATTTATCTGATTTTGACATTAGTTTAATGCAGTCCACACACCAAGTTAAAAAGTCTTCCTTGTTTCTATTTTCTAAAAGGAAATTGTGGAGAAAGTGTACCATTTCTTTCTGAACTGTTTGGTAGAATTTATCAGTAAAAATATCTGAGATAATTACATTTTTTGGAAGATTTAAAAATTATTGGTCAAATTTCTTTAATAGGTAAGGAGCTATTACTTCTATGTAAGTTTGTGAACTTTGTGTCTTTAAAGGAATTTGCCTTTTTCATCTAAGTTATCAAACTTATGGACATACAGGTTTTCATTGTATTTTGTTATTTTTAATGTCCGTGGGATCAGTGAGAATGCTCTTCCTTTCACTTCTGACACTGGTAATTTGTACCTTCTCTCTTTTCTTTCATGTTAGCTTTGGTAGAGGTTTGCCAATTTTATTGATCCTTTAAGAGAATCAGCTTTTGATTTTGTTATTTAATCTATTTCTTTCCTGTTTTCAACTTAATTCTACTCAACTTTTTTTCCCCTTCTTCCAGTTGAGGCTCAAATTACTCTTCTTTCTCTAATATCCTGGGTGGGAACTCAGGTTTTTTTATTTTAGATCTTTCTTATATTTTAATATGTGCATTTATATACTGTAAATTTTCAAGTACAGCTTTCACTGCATCTCACAAATTTTGCCAAGTTGTATTTCCATTTAGTTAAAAATATTTTTAAAATTTCTTTTGGAAACTGATTTATTTTTATTTTGTCAAGCTTTTTCTTTTTTTGCATAAGGAAGTGAGTACAGACCACTAAGCTGTTCATATATCAGAACTGAAAACAGAACTTTCTTTTACTAGAAGTACTATTCTCCTCCTTAATTCCTGTATTAGCCAATCCCATTTAATGCTTGGCTAATATCTTTAGGTGGAATATTGTAATCTATAGTTCCGTTTAAAGAATACCTTAGCAAATTTCTGTTGACAAAAAAGAATTCAAAGGTATTAACATGTCCTAAGAAGCCCTTGTGATTTTATTCATGGCTGGCTTTGGTAGACTCATTGCTTATTCTTCTGTGCCTTACAATTTTGATTTAGTAAAACTAAACTATTTGTAGTTTAATCCACAAATTATACCTTTTTTCCCCTCAATACTTTGCTTCATGTTTCCCTTTCTCTTGAATGTCTTCCTCTTTGTCTGCATTTCATTTTTTTTTTTTTCTAATTTCTTTTTTTCACTCTGTATATGGCTGCTCAGATGTCTTTTTCTCCATGAAATCTATGTGTCAGGTCTCCAAGCTTGGTTCAGTGGCTCTTACCCATGTCCCCCTGTTATGATGCTCATGATAAACACATAAATTATGCGTGTTTGTAGAGTTTTGTCCTCCCTACTCACTAAGTTGAAACTGCCTGTCTTTTTGCTTTCCCTAAGAATAATTCTTTCTGTTCTAACTTGGTTTTGGGGCTTTTTTGACACAGAATAGAGGAAACACAGTAAAGAGAGGCAGTACTAAAGAAGTTTCTTTTAAAAAATTATATTTCCATCTGGAAATGTTGGTATTTTTAAGAAGGCAGATAAACAGAATAGTGACAGAAAAAATGGGATTTAGAAAAAGAAAGATAAAGTTGCTGTCTGTTAAGAGAGTTGTAATTGGAAATTCAGAATATGGAGGTGGGTGATGTGGTATAAGAGATTGAGTAATGGGAACAGGCTTCAATAAGTGTTGTTTGTGGGCCCTTGTGTTGGATCGTCTTTGATGCCATTAGAGAGATTCAATTAAAGTGCTGAATTGTTTTTATATATTTTGTGAAACCAGACTGTTTTTTTTGGAAGATACATTTAAAGGGTATAATTACCATGACTAAGCCTCATGGAACTAATTTTTTTTTTGAGTTACAAATGTACTGTTCTACCATGAATTTTTGATAATAGTATTATAATTATTGACATACATGAATTCTTATCTGCTTTTATACCCACTACATTTAGCACCATGTGTGGTACATGGTAAATTCTCAATAAGTATTTATTAAATGACTGAATGACACATAACTATTTTTCACTCTCCATTTACTACCACTTTTCCTTTTTTATTTTCTTTAACTTTTGTTTAAATGATATGGCACACAAGTAAAAAGAAGATCACTGAACTATGCAGTGAACTAACCTCAAATATCAAGCTATTTCTAAAAAAATTGGGCTTATATTTTTCTTTTCTTTCTTTCTTTCTTTTTTTTTTTGAGATGGATTCTTGCTCTGTTTTCCAAGCAGGAGTATAGTGGCGTGATCTCAGCTCACTGTAACCTATGCCTCCCAGGTTCAAGTGATTCTCCTGCATCAGCCTCCCAAGAAGCTGGGATTACAGGAGTACGTGACCTCGCCCAGCTAATTTTTGTATTTTTAGTAGAGACAGGGTCCTACCATGTTGGCCAGGCTAGTCTTGAACTCCTGACCTTAGGTGATCCACCTGCCTAAGCCTCCCAAAGTGCTGGGATTATAGGCATGAGCCACTGTGCCCTGCCAGGCTTATGTTTTTCTAAAATTAATGTACCACAAACAGCAAGTCCACAGGGTCATACTAAACTTGATTAAAATAAAGATAAGTGCTTAATTTCTGATATATGTTTTCATACAACATTTTGAAAGCCTTAATTTAACTACATTACAGATGAAAACTATTAAGTAATTAAATTATAATTTTTGAAAGCAATAATATTTGCTTAACATTGAAAACAGTATTCAAACATTTAGGAGTATTAGTAAACAATTTAGGACTATTCTCTAATGGGGGTTATGAAATATTAATAAATAACATCATTGTGATCATGAAATGCAACATGGTATAGCAGAAAAAAAATGCTATAGCAAATTTCTTAGAGATATAGGATCTTCTTCCAGGTGCTTTATTATAAGAGTGAAGATGAACACTTTCTCTTCACCCTTTTAAGGTTTGCTAAAAATGAAATGACAATAGGCAGATTACCAGGAAAAAATGACAACTGATATTATTAGGTTGGTGCAAATTTATTTAAAGTGCATAAGCCCAAGTGAATCACAGGAGAGTGATTAGTCAATAACCCAATGAGGTCCAGATATTTGTATACCCTTCTTCATAGGGGAAGAGGAGATGGCGAAAATATGGTCATTTTGAAAGATAGTAAACGATTTTTGGGGAAATGAATGAGACCAATGCTTAGACAATTGTAAGTAAATGATTCTCTTTGGAAATTGAATGGGATCGGAAAATAGACAATAATTGGAGAAAAGTTAGTCTGAGCTCTCGGTGTGGTGTTTAATTTTCAGTTTTTCCTTTGGATATTCAATTTAATTTCTAGTAAATAAAATTGTAGGAAGAGGATCAAAAGCAATTGTATTCCTCTTTGGCTCTCTGGTTTTTAGATAGATAAGGGAACTTCAGAGAACAACCTTATCCTGTGTTTTAGGAGAGACAGAGATTGAGAGACAGGACTGGAGAGGTCAGAGACATTTTGAGTTCGCTTCTTTAGTTCAGCATGACAAAGTACTATATTTAAGATACTGTTTTCTGAGCCCCAATACTATCATCTAGCTTTGTAAGTTTAGTAGGTTTACTTCATTCTTTTCAATTTCAGTTTTTTTAGATTCTAAATCTTTTTATATATAATGGCTTATTTGTCAAAAACTGTAGTAAGTAATTTAGCATATTTCTTATTACTATGTGAAATAAATTTGGAAAATGTAATGCATATGGTCTTTGAAAGATCTAAAATCTCATGGCCATATTTAGTAGTAGTACTCAATTTATAAAGCAATTTTGATGATTTGAATTTTATATTACAGATACTTTTCTACTGACTAAAATCAGTGGGGTGTTGTCATTATTTTTATCACCATATGACTTGTAAAGGTAATAAGACTAGTTCAAGTCATATTACTAGTTTGGTGCAAAAGAAAAATGCTGTACCATAGTTACTTTTGCACCAACCCAATATTTGATTAGAACAGTAATGGAGATCATCCCAAACAAATAATATCATCTTCCAACTTTATCATGGTGTCTAAAGCTTTTGTTTGGAGTAAGTCATCAAATTCTTTAAAACAAATTGAAAATGGGGATATTAACCCATTAGGTTATAAAGGCCAATTAATCCTATATTAAATCTAGATTTTTGGTTGGTTAGTAAAGGTAAATGCCTTGGAAAGAGGACTGCCAACATGTAAATTTTGGTAGGCTGGAATGTAAAAGTGGGAATGTTAAATCTCACAACAGCTTGTAGAGAATAGGTTTGTGTAAGATTTCACATTGCAAGATCCTGGAAAACTGGAGAGTAAATCTGTCCCCCCCCCCCCCCCCCGCCCCGCACTGTTTTCTTTTCCTTTGAAATTTAAGTACAGTCTATGTTGCTACCTATTCTGAGGATAAAACCAATTGCCCGAGGTAAACGGAACTTGTCTCTGTTTCCAGAATCATGAAACAAATAAACCCAGACATATTAAATGAAAAGGTAGATTTAGAAAATGTCAATATGGCACATAACTTTTTAGAAACAGTTTATGTCTTATACCTCTTTACTTTTTGTTTTGAAATTCTAAAAGTAGGCCATTTGCTCAATCCTTTGGAAGTGAATGGGCAGAAGGGTGGCTTTCATAACTGAGACTAAATTCCCTTCCAGTATGGGGGAGATAGGCCCAGAGCCTTATTCTATTTGATTAAAAGATGACTATGAAATTACATGGACACAGAGTTTGAGATGATAAGATTAACACTTGTACACTAATTTCTTGGTTGAGTGACATACATACCCATTTAAA
The DNA here is from genome assembly GCF_048565385.1 of Saimiri boliviensis. Taxonomy (NCBI): domain Eukaryota; kingdom Metazoa; phylum Chordata; class Mammalia; order Primates; family Cebidae; genus Saimiri; species Saimiri boliviensis. Next base: position 126,924,781 of record NC_133451.1, read on the forward strand.
ACAGGGTGGTTAAAAAATGGAACACTGCTTAAAAAATTAAATATATGATAAAATATTGAATAAATTTGAGAGTAATATTAATGGCCATATTTAAGCATATAAACATGAGGAAAATGTTATGTAAAAAAATCTAAGAGTGGCAAACTATTAAAGTAGGTTTTAGATAATGATCTTAAGAAAGAGAGATTGTCTTTAAAAACGTTGAAAGGTGTTTACTAGTAATTACAGGAGTAGGATCAAGATTTGAATATATTCTGCCTCTGAAATCTATATATCTTTTTCTTCTGGATCATGCATAGCCATAAAAATCTATTAGAAATAACTAAGTTGTTATGATTTAACCTGCCTGTATTTGCATACTAGAAATACATTCATTTTTATTATGAAGTACATGTGTAAACTGAATGAATAAGTCCATTATTAGCAGAAAGATTCTAATAAAAAAGACTAACATTTTGTAGCATGTTCTTTGGAAAATATCTATATATCATTTGGTTTTATTCTTCTGAGATATTTTGAGAGGCATTAATGTTGAAGGGTTTTTTTTTGGTTTGTTTTTATGAAATCTTTCTTCTGCATTTTGTGCCTTTTAAAACTCTGGTAAACTAGAGAAGATATTCAGGAAAGGATGAAGAGTTTGATTGCAGACTTACCTCTTTAGCAGCAATGAACTTGTGCTAAAGTATCTCTGAAAATCCACTTTTGACTTCCTGAAGTGATTCAAAGCTTTGCAGAATGGCCCTAATGTTTCCGAAATAAGGATTTGAGACAGACATTTCCCTAAATTCCGCCATAAACAAATGACCTAATTCCATGAGACTCTTCAATAGAAGTTTTAGTAGACTTTAATGTCCTAGTAAATAATGTAGACAACATCTAATAAAGGGCTCACAGTAGGAAATCTTATTCTTTCTAGGATAAGTTGCTTAGCCTCAAAGCAGCTCACATTTTTTTCGTCTGTAAGAAAATAATACCAGCTTCTTCTGTTTCATGGTATTTTTTATAAGAATATAATCAGAGAAAACTTGTAGAAAGCCTTTCGTTACAAATCTGTACTTGAATGTAAATTTGTAAATATTACACCCTGGTTTTGTTCTAGTCTCTGGCTCTGCTTTAGACTGATTATGTATTGTCACAGATGATCGCTGAATGTCACTGATTATGTATTGTCACAGATGATCGCTGAATGTTGTTCTTAACATTAGTATTATATTTGCCATGGGATTTCTTTGAAGCCTACTATAACTCTTTGAATAAAATATTTTTCTGCCATGTGCTTAACATTTTCTTATGTTTAATCCATTTCCAGAAAATGCTCATGTACTCCACATTTTCCCTTGAACAATCCTTCAAAGAAACCTTTAACCTACTACAACAGGAATAGTCCTTCTTATCCATGAGAGGATAATTAGTTCTCAAGGAAAGGAGTTAAGAGACGTATCCTTTAAAAAAGTATCTTCAGTAAATAACAAGTAGGTAAGCTTCCTTCTTGATTCTTCAATAGCAATATAGAAAAGCCTTTGTTATTTTCCCATGGTAATTGTTTTCCAAAGTTTAGCTGATGTTTCTATAGGCATAAGAAATGGAAAAAGGTTTTTAAAAGTCTCTTTTCTCCTTCTGGGGGTGGTGGCTCATGCATGTAATCCCAGCACTTTGTAAGGTCAAGGTGGGAGGATCATGAGGTCAGGAAATTGAGACCATCCTGGCTAACATGGTGAAACCTTGTCTTTACTAAAAATACAAAAAATTAGCTGGATGTGGTGGCCCATACCTGTAGTCTCAGATACTCAGGGGCTGAGGCAGGAGAATCACTTGAACCCGGGAGGCAGAGGTTGCAGTGAGCTGAGATTGCACCTCTGCATTCCAGCCTAGGCAGCAGAGCGAGAATCCATCCAAAAAAAAAAAAAAAAAAAAGTCTTTTCTCACCCAGGTCAAATCTGAAAATGTGATGAGGACATCCCAGATTCTTGGAAATGTGATAAAGAACAGTGGTGATTTCCCCTTTCTCTCTTCTTAATTGCATTTCTTTTTGTTTTTGAAATGGAGTCTCACTCTGTTTCCCAGGCTGGAGTACAGTGGCACGATCTTAACTCACTGCAACCTCCACCTCCCAGTTCAAGCGATTCCCCTGCCTCAGCTTTCTGAGTAGCTGGGATTACAGATGTGTGCCACTACAGTCAGGGGATTTTTGTATTTTAAGTAGAGATGGGGTTTTGCCATGTTGGCCAGGCTGGCTTCGAACTCCTGACCTTGGGTGATTCACCTGCCATGGCCTGCCATAGTGCTAGGATTACAGGTGTGAGCCACTGCACCCATTTCCCTCTTCTTAATGTCAAACTTGATTCTATCCTCTGCCATTCATAAGCCACGTTAAAATTGGACGGTATGTAGAACATGCCCTATTTTCTACATTTCTTTATGTCTTGCATTTGATTGGATTATCTCTCCAAAAACTATTTTGACTAAGGGGATCCAATTTACTGAAAGCGGAATTGATGCTGTCAACAAAATTTCAAGCATTTCGATGGGAAAAGTTAGAAAATTATATTCATTCATGAGCTCAACTAAATTAGTGAACAAAATAAACTTACATTTTACATTATTATTTGTTTAATTCATGTCTCCCTCCATGAGAGCAGCTACCAGTCACCGACCATAGATGTGTTAGTCTTAAGTTGGGTTAGGTAAGGGGAATGAAGATCTTAAGAAGGCAATCTCTTTAAGGCCTGCATTAGTTATTTGTTATTGCATAGCTAATTACTCCCAAACTTAGTAGATGCAAACATTTTATTATCTCAGCAGTGAGCAATATTGGAAGAAAAAAGATAAGAAAGTCTTGGAACAGGCTTATGAATGGGTGTTTGGGAGAAAGCATGAAGTGTGCAGGTTTCACATTAATGCCCACCAGAAAGCACCCACTGCAAATGAGAAAAAAATCAGCAATCAAAATGTCACCAGCCTGCCTTTTGGACTCTCTGGTGCTTACACAATGGAATTATGAATGTAGTGATCACAGTGATCACTGAAAGAATATGTTCCTCTCAAAAGGCTGATGTAACTTTTGCCTCAGCTGAATGCCTGATCTACTAATAGCAGAGACCAATCCACAGAACTTTAATGTGGTACCTTTTCTCAAGGACACCAACTAACCTTCGATAGCAAGTTCATGATCTCAGACCACTTCACACCTGGAGGGGACAGAATTTTACCCTTGTCAGAATTGATATATAAGGCTTCCTTCACAGGTCTGCCATTTGTGAAGCTGCACAGACCCCAGACGTAGATGGGTCACATGCTTAGTTTAATGCTTTGATGTGAAATTCTTAATCGTTTTGGAACAAAGGACCCTGCATTCTCAATTTGTACTGGATCCCACAAATTATAAAGCCAGTTCTGTTGAGACGTATTCTAGCTATGGACTTACCTTCCCTTTTCCTTGTTCCAGAGGCACAGACAACATCAGTGTCCAAGAACTTAAGAACACCTGACTTACTGATACAGATCTCACCAATGTCACCCCTGATCAAATGACCCACTGGCAACAGGAGATGAAATAATGTATGCATCCAATAAAATTAGGACCACAAGACCTAATAATTCCACCATATCCCACACCACTTGGAAGCAGTTGACCTGAAGAATTGTAGGAGGTGATTTAATATGTGAAGCTATCTACCAGAGCAGGGTGATAAAACTGATACATGTATTTGTATAATTTGCATTGGAGACCAATGCCTTCTGGAACTTTACTTTCTTATGTTTCTCAATTGTATTTAATATTTATAATTTGTAATCCTCTAAAACCATATTTTCTGTAAGATTTTTTTCTTGCCATTGGAAATTTTTCTTACCATTTACAGATGTTTTAAAAAATACAATCTCTTAAAGATTTCTTTGTAAAATGTTTGTCTTTTCTCTATCATTTTTCTAGCCAGTTAGTAGTAGTAAATTAAAATGCAGTCTCTGAGGGTAGCAAGAATAGAAAAGACTTGAGGCAGCTTGAATAATAAATCAATGTATCTTACTAAAATATGTAAATTAAAGATGACTTTCAGTTTGCAACCTATGCAATAAAACTGACCAAACCCCAAATAGGTGTAAAAGCACATTTAAGTTTTAGAAACTGAAAGAGTACGTTATGAATTATTTCAAGTTGACTTTGAGGATTTCATTTTGGATTATTACTCTAACTGAAGAATTAGATGCAAACAAATTCCTGATTTAAAAATTGTTTTCACTAGTATTTGTGAGAATATTATTCAATAATGCTATACGAAATAATTATTATGCACATTCCAACCAAATAAGATAGTTTGGCAATCTCTGAAGTCCTTTCCCATCCTCCTTGGCAAGGAAGATGGGGTCCTGGGTAACTACTATCAGATTATAATTTGCTTGTCCCACCATGCCAAACACTGGATCCTGATGATCCTGAACCAGGTAGAGGTGCCGGTATTGACAGTTTCACTGTGAAAGTAAAACATATCCAGAAAAAAGAGAACAGAAGCCATCCATGGAGGACCTGCAGGCAGTTCTAATGCCAAGCATACTAACGTATGCAAAGTTCATTACAGACACTCCAGGCATCTGTGGTACTTCCAGAATAACATAGAAACTTGCCAATAAACAAAGCTCTTGGAGGATGAAAATAGACTTCTGATTATTCTAAAATGCTGCCTCTACCCATCAACAAAGATGAGAACATTGTTCCCCAAATCAAACATATTTCTCTCTCGTGCTTCCTCTCCTTCAGGAGAAAAATGATTGATAGAGTTCTCTATTTTCTTTCCATGTTTTCTTGGAAGGAGAAGCAAGTTTTGATTACATACGCTACTACAGCAATGGATGACACAGGTTGAACACTCATCTATTTTGCATGTGAAAAGAGCATTTGATTGGAAAGGCAAAAAACTTGAGTTCATATTCCGGTTCCAATATTTACCAGAACAGTGACCTTGGCCAAATGCAATTTCTTTTCTCAAATATGGTTATATTCATTTGTAAAACAGAGTTTTATTGTGTGCGGCATCTCTCTTACGACTTTGGTGTTTAGAGGATCAAATAAAATTACATATGCAAAAGAGTTCTGCATATTACAACGGCTACAGCTGTGTTAAATATTTGTTTATTTTTCCTGGTAAAATCTAGAGTGGCAGATGTGACAAGTTAAGAAGGGACCAGGAGGTCAGATATCAAATTAAATGCAGCTGTATTAACTACATTTTTACTGGTTATTGCAAAGTTGCGAATAGAACAGAGAAAAATAGAAAGCAGAATATACTTTAGTCTTATTCTATTATGCTTTTGACAAAACTATGGTCATGGTTTGCCCCTAGCATGGGATATCATTTAGGAAGCAGAAACAGCCTGGTAAGCATAATGCAATTCAAGTCAGGTAGAGTGGCAGAGTGTTGTTCTCAAGTGTGTGTGGGAAGCAGAAACTGGTGAAACTAAACAAAGCGTGAAAGGCGGACAAACTGAAAATGCTGTTTTTCTTAGGTGATTCAAGGAACTGGTGAAGCAAGTTTGGTCAGGTAGCCGACAAGCTGTCATAGAGGATTACCATCTAAAGTGAGCTGGTTTGTTGTACCTGTTTTAGTCCTACTAAGAATTAAAATGCCTGGCTTTTTCTAAAAGCAGGGTCTGAATTAAAGGCTGTGTTCAGGTCGCTTATTTAAAAATATGCTCCCAGGGAGTAGGTTTGAGGAACAGGTGGAGTAAGGGAAAAAGGAAAAGTCACATAAAGATGTAAAACTAAATTGTCCATCCTAAAGGCAACTAGTATTTGCTACTGTAGGGCCTTAGAAGGAGCCTTGTGAAATACTTTTGTGAACTGACTGCCTCTAGGTAAAAAGGATAAAATTTCTATTCATTGTCTCCTGTCCTCCATTGGTCAAGGGTTCTGCATGAGGTAACTCCCCCAGACAGCTGGCATATGCTGAGTGCAGAGAGGATTTCCACAGTCAGACGAGTCCCCACAGCCAGGAAACAACTGCTATTGAAATAGGAGCCAAGCCCAAACCTGTTAAGTTGTACCTACTTGAAGCCAGTTAAATGCTTGTGTGGAAGGTCAGCACAGGTGTGGCAGAAATCCGAGGTGGGACTAAGAGGGGAAATGCCACGCTAAAGGTTGCATTCTGGCCTGGTGTGGTGGCTCACCACCTGTAGTCCCAGCACTCTGGGAGGCCAAGGCAGGCGGATCACCTGAGGTCGGGAATCCAAGACCAGCTTGATCAACTTGGAGAAACACTGTCTCTCCTAAAAATATTAAATTAGCTGGGTGTGGTGGAGCATGTCTGTAATCCCAGCTACTCACGAGGCTGAGACAGGAGATCTTGAACCCGGGAGGCAGAGGTTGCGGTGAGCCAAGATTGCGCCATTGCACCCCAGCCTGGACCACAAGAGTGAAACTCCATCTCAAAAAAAAAAGTTGCCTTCTAACATGTTAGTACAAATGGAAGATTGTCAGGGTAAAGAGATCATAACAATTTTAAAAAATCATTAAAAATAAGCCAAGATGGGGCTGGTTATTACTTATTCCAATTAAAATATGTAATGTAACATATATGCCCTTGCATTTTCTTTTGATGAGTAGGGATGTTTCATTTTTCTGTTTTTATGAAGGGTACAGAAATCCTGGATATTTGTTGGCCTACTGAATGAAATTAAACTAGAGGGAATAGAATCCTCTTCAATTTAATTTTATTTGATATTTTAAAAGAAGAGAAGGAGAGTTGTCCCTTAATTTCAGAAATAAATCAAATTCATCATTTCATAAAGTATGAAGTATTTCTTTTATCTGTTGGAGTGTACAAGCAGTTTTCTGAGAATGAAGCTTATTACTTTCATTGGATAAGGCTTCTTATTTCCCACATCTTGTAATCAGTCAGAATTGTAGAGATAAAATAACTCGTATGAATAAAGTAATCATTAACTAATTATGAGGTTTAAACAACTGTAGGAGAAACTGTAAGATTCTAATATGCTGGACGCTCATAGGATAAATATATCTAGCACTTTCTAAATTTTGTGTTTTACATACACGCTCATGAAAGGCCTCAGGATTTTATCTGCAAACTCTTTGTGTGTCAGACTGCTCCTTCTGCTACTTGCCTTTCACACCTTGAAGCATTAATTTTATTTTTATATTAATACTAATCTTGGGCTTCATATCATAAAGTTGCCACACAGCAATAATGTCTCTTGCTGTTGATTTCTGTGTTCACACTGTTTACTCTGGCTTCTTCTAAATGTGTGTGTGTGTGTGTGTGTGTGTGTGCGTGTGTGTGTGTGTATTCTGCAAATTTACTTATCAAAGGTCTCAGCTCCGTAACTATTCAATTCACTCTTACTACAGATGCCTCTTCTAGTCTTCCTTATTCAGTTTCACCAATCACCAAGACATTTCCCTGTTTCAATATGTCATGGAATTTTTAGAAATTTATGGGAGTATTTAATGTGGAAATGTTTTTTTCTTAGACATTTCACAGTTTTGTTCAACTTGTTTTTACTCCAAGAAATTACTTCTTCAAGAGCACAAAATAAAGTCTATTTTTATGAAAGTGTTAGTTTACTTTGTTTGTGGGGAAGGTGAAAAGAAGTAATGTAAAATGTCAGGCACTATTAGTGATGCTAACAATATGTATACATAATGCTGAAATATGTAAAAGATTAAGTATTCATATTAATTGTAACTTCAGAAGAAATTTTTATTTCAAATAAGCATGATATTTGCCAGTTGCCATCTATACCTAAGACAGGGAAAATGAATAATAACTACACAGTACCAGTAAGTACTGTGATCATCTCATTCATAAATCCAACACAGCCTAGTAAGGCAGGTAAGTACTTCAACAGTAAAAATGAAAACTCAGAGAGATTCTTGAACTTGTTCAAGGCTATACTACCATATTATATCACATTTAGAATAAAATTCAAACTCCTTTCATTTCCCTGCCGGTTTCTTTCCAGCATACACAAGAAATCTGCTCTTTTATTTATGTGCATTATACTTTAATAGAAAAAATGCAAGAAGCATGACAAACTAAATGCATAATTTAAAAGCTTTTCATGAAAAGAATTTATAGGACAAGATGGCTTCATCCATGACTTCTATAAAACATTTAAGGAAAAATAATACCAGTAGTACTCAAGAACCTTCAGGTAACAGATGGAAAGTGAAAGAGGAGCAGGATTTTCCAACTCATTTTATGAAACCCAGTGGTTTTGGTTCTTACTGGCAATGTATTTATATATATTGCAAGAGGCATGCAGAATGATGGTTCCTAAGAGACTAAAACTGGGGAAACATTCAAAATTCCATTAAAAATAGAATAAATAGTGGTATATTCAGAGAGTAAAATATATAGCAATGAGAATCAACAAACTGCAGCTATATGCATCAATGTCTATTTCTGTGTCATAAATAAGCAGGTAAAGTCAGCCAAACCTACTGTCTCCAATTCCATCCAGGTTGCTGCAAATGCCATAATTTTGTTCCTTTTCATGGCTGAGTAGTATTCCATGGTGTGTACAGTTTGTTTGTTGATTTTTTTTTTGGAGATTACAAGGTTTACTTTATATATATATAAAATTGCACTTTAGTTTGTGGGGTACATGTGAAGAACATGCAGTATTGTTGCATAGGTACATACACGGCAATGTGGTTTGCTGCCTCCAACACCATCACCTATATCTGCCATTACTCCCTATGTTACCCCTCCCCAACTCCCTATCCCTCACTGTCCCTTGCCTAGTCCAACCCCACAGACCTCAGTGTGGGATGCTCCCCTTCCTGTGTCCATGTGTTCTCATTGTTCAACACCCACTTATGAGTGAGAACATGTAGTGTTTGATTTTCTGTTCTTGTGTGTTTGCTAAGAATGATGGTTTACAGGTTCATCCATGTTCCTACAAAGGACATGAACTCATTTTTTTATGGCTGCATAGTATTCCATGCTGTATATGTGCCATATTTTCCCTGCCCAGTCTATCATCGATGGGCATTTGGGTTGGTTCCAGGTCTTTGCTATTGTAAACAGTACTGCAATGAACATTCGTGTTCATGTGCCCTTATAGTAGAACGATTTATAATCCTTTGGATATATACCCAGTAATGGGATTACTGTCTTCCACAATGCTTGAACAAATATACACTCCCACCAACAGTGTAAGAGTGTTCCTATTTCTCCACATCCTCTCCAGCGTCTGCTGTCTCCAGATTTTTTAATGATCACCATTCAAACTGGTGTGAGATGGTATCTCAATGTAGTTTTGATTTGCATTTCTCTGATGACCAGTGATGATGAGCATTTTTTCATATGTTTGTTGGCCTCATGTATGTCTTCTTTTGTAGAGTGTCTGTTCATATCCTTCACCCACCTTTGAATGGGCTTGTTTGTTCTTTTCTTGTAGATCTGTTTCAGTTCTTTGTAAATTCTACATATCAGCCCTTTGTCAGATGGGTAGACTGCAAAATTTTTTTCCGATTCTGTTGGTTGCTGATTCACACTAATGACTGTTTCTTTTGCCGTGCAGAAGCTGTGGAGTTTAATTAGGTCCCATTTGTTTATTTTGGCTTTTTTTGCCAACGCTTTTGGTGTTTTGGTCATGAAGTTCTTGCCTACACCTATGTCCTGAATGGTTTTGCATAGGTTTTCATCTAGGGTTTTTATGGTGTTAGGTCTTATGTTTAAGTCTTTAACCCATCTGGAGTTAATTTGAGTGTAAGGTGTCAGGAAGGGGTCCAGTTACTGCTTTCTACAACTGCTACCCAGTTTGCCAATACCATTTATTAAACAGGGCATCCTTTCCCCATTGCTTGTTTTTGTCAGGTTTGTCAAAGATTAGATGGTTGTAGATGTGTGGTGTTGCCTCCAAGCCCTCTGTTCTGTTCCATTGGTCTATATCTCTGTTTTGGTACAAGTACCATGCTGTTTTGATTACTGTAGTCTTGTAGTATAGTTTGAAGTCAGGTAGCATGATGCCTCCAGCCTTGTTCTTTTTGCTTAGAATTGACTTGGCTATACAGGATCTCTTTTGGTTCCATATGAAGTTTAAGGTGGTTTCTTCCAGTTCTGTGAAGAAGGTCATTCGTAGCTTGAAGAGGATAGTGTTGAATCTATAAATTACTTTGGGCAGTATGGTCATTTTCACAATATTGATTCTTCCTAACCATGAGCATGAAATGTTTCTCCGTCTGTTTTTGTCCTCTCTTATTTACTTGAGCAGTGGTTTGTATTTCTCCTTGAAGAGGTCCTTTACATCCTTTGTTAGTTGTATTCCTAGGTATTTTATACTCTTTGTAGAAATTGTGAATGGCAGTTCATTCTTGATTTGGCTATCTTTAAGTCTGTTATTGGTGTAAAGGAATACTTGTATTTTTTGCACATTGATTTTGTATCCTGAGACTTTGAAGTTGCTTATCAGTTTTAGGAGATTTTGGGCTAAGATGATGGGGTCTTCTAGATATACAATCATGTCTCTGCAAATAGAGACAATTTGACTTCCTCCTTTCCTAATTGAATACCTTTTATTTCTTTTTCTTGCCTAATTGCTCTGGCTAGAACTTCTAATACTATATTGAATAGGAGTGGTGAGAGAAGGTATCCTTGTCTAGCACCAGTTTTCAAAGGGAATGCTTCCTGCTTTTGCCCATTCAGTATGATATTGGCTGTGAATTTGTCGTGAATAGCTTTTATTATTTTGAGATACGTTCCGTTAATACTTAGTTTATTTAGAGTTTTTAGTATAAATTGCTGTTGAATTTTGTTGAAGGCTTTCTCTGCATTTATTGAGATAATCATGCAGTTTTTGTCTTTGGTTCTGTTTATGTGTCGAATTACATTTATAGACTTGCGTTTGTTGAACCAGCCTTGCACCCCCAGATGAAACCTATTAGATCATGATGGATAAGCTTTTTAATGTCCTGTTGCAATCAGTTTGCCAGTATTTTACTGAATATTTCTGCATCTATGTTTATCATGGATAAGTTTGCTTTTCTTGTTGAGTCTCTGCTGGGTTTTGGTATCAGGATAATGTTGGTCTTACAAAATGATTTGGGCTGGATTCCCTCTTTTTGGATTGTTTGGAATAGTTTCAGAAGGAGTGGTACCAGCTCCTCTTTGTATGTCTGGTAGAATTTGGCTGTGAATCCTTCTGGACCTGGGCTTTTTATGGTTGGTAGGCTATTAATTGCTGCATCAACTTCAGCCCTTGTTATAGGTCTATTCAGGGTTTCTATTTCTTCCTGGTTTAGGCTTGGGAAGGTGTAAGTTTCCAGGAATTTATCCATTTCTTCCAGGCTAACTGGTTTATGTGCATAGAGTTTTTGTAGTAATCCCTGATGGTGATTTGTATTTCTTTGGGATCAGTGGTGATATCCCCTTTATCATTTTTTATTGCAGCCATTTGATTATTCTCTTTTATTTTTTATTAATCTGGCTAGTGGTCTATTTTGTTGATCTTTTCAAAAAACCATCACCTGGATTTATTAATTTTTTGAAGGATTTTTTTTGTGTCTCTATCTCCTTCAGTTCTGCTCTGATCTTAGTAATTTCTTGTCTTCTGACAGCTGTTGAGTTTTTTTCATCTTGCTCCTCTAGATCTTTCAATTTTGATGATAGGGTGTCAGTTTTCGATCTTTCCTTGCTTCTCATTTGGGCATTTATTGCTATTCATTTTCCTCTTGATACTGCTTTAAATGTGTCCCAGAGACTCTGGCATGTTGTGTCTTTGTTCTCATTGGTTTTGAAGAACATCTTTATTTATGCCTTCATTTCATTGCTTATCCAGTCAACATTCAAGAGCTACTTGTTCAGTTTCCATGAAGTTGTGCAGTTCTGTGTTAGTTTCTGGATTCTGAGTTCTAATTTGATTGCACTGTTGTCTGAGAGACTGTTTATTATGATTTCCATTCTTTTGCATTTGCTGAGGAGTGATTTACTACCAATTATGTGGTCAATTTTAGAGTAGGTGTGATATGGTGCTGAGAAGAATGTATATTATGTGGATTTGGGGTGGAGGGTTCTGTAAATGTTTGGTAAAGGTTTGCTTTGTCCAGGTCTGAATTCCAGTCCTGGATATCCTTGTTAATTTTCTGTCTCAGTGATCTGCCTAATATTGATAGTGGAGTGTTAAAATCTCCCACTATTATTGTATGGGAAGCTAAGTCTCTTTGTAGGTTATTAAAAACTTGGTTTGCATATCTGGGTGCTCCTGTATTGGGTATGTATATATTTAGGATGGTTAGCTCTTCTTGTTGCATTGATCCTTTTACCATTATGTAATACCTTTCTTTGTCTCTTTTTATCTTTGTTGGTTTAAAGTCTATTTTATCAGAGACTAGGATTGCAACTCCTGCTTTTTTTTCCTCTCCATTTGCTTGGTCAATCTTCCTCCATCTCTTTATTTTGAGCCTATGTGTATCCTTGCGTGTGAAATGGATTTCCTGAATACAGCACACTGATGGGTTTTGCCTTCTTATCCAATTTGCCAGTCTGTGTCTTTTGATTGGGGGCATTTAGCCCATTTACATTTAAGGTTAATATGGTTATATGTGAATTTGATCCTGCCATTTTGATGCTAGCTGGCTGTTTTTCCTATGAGTTGATGCAGTTTCTTCATTGTGTCAATGCTCTTTACCATTTGGTATGTTTTTGGAGTGGCTGGTACTGATTGTTTCTTTATGTTTAGTACTTCTTTTAGGAGCTCTTCTAAAGCAGGCCTAGTGGTGATGAAATTTCTGAGCAATTGCTTTTTTATAAAGGATTTTATTTCTCCTTTGCTTATGAAGCTTAGTTTGGCTGTATGTGAAATTCTAGGTTGAAAGTTCTTTTCTTTAAGGATGTTGAATATCGGCCCCCACTCTCTTCTGGCTTGTATGGTTTCTACGGAGAGATCTGCTGTGAGTTTGATGGGCTTCTCTTTGTGGGTAAACTAATCTTTTTCTCTGGCTGCCCTTAGCATTTTTGCCTTCATTTCAACCCTGATGAATCTGATGATTATGTGCCTTGGGGTTGCTCTTTTTGAGGAACATCTTTGTGGTGTTCTCTGTATTTCCCAGACTTGAATATTGGCCTGGCTTGCTAGGTTGGGGAAGTTTTCCTGGATAATATCCTGAAGAGTGTTTTCCAGCTTGGATTCATTCTCTACATCACATCCAGGTACACCTATCAAATGTAGATTTGGTCTTTTCACATAATCTTATGTTTCTTGGAGGCTTTGTTCATTTACTGTTACTCTTTTTTTCTCTAATCTTGCCTGCTCATTTTATTTCATTGAGTTGATCTTCAATCTCTGATCTCCTTTCTCCCACTTGGTTGATTCGGCTATTGAAACTTGTGTATGATTCACGAAGTTCTCGTGTTGTGTTTTTCGGCTCCTTCAATTCATATTATTCTCTAAGATGTTTATTCTCATTAGCATTTTGTCAAACCTTTTTTCAAGGTTCTTAATTTCTTTACATTATGTTAGAACATATTCTTTTAGCTCAGAGAATTTTGTTATTACCCACCTTCTGAAGCTTATTTCTGTCAATTCATCAGACTCATTCTCCATCCAGCCTTGTTCCCTTGCTGTTGAGGAGTTGAGATCCCTTGGAGGAGGAGAAGCATTCTGGTTTTGGGTGTTTTCATCCTTTTTGCACTGATTTCTTCCCATCTTTGTGGACTTATCTACCTGTGGTCTTTGTGGTTGGTGACTTTCAGATTGGGTCTCTGAGTAGACGTCCTTTTTGTTGATGATGAAGTTATTTCTTTCTGTTTCTTAGTTTTCCTTCTAACAGTCAGGCCCCTCTGCTGTAGGATTGGTGGAGGTCCACTTCAACCTTGCTTTACTGGAAATCACCTGTAGCTACGGAAGAATAGTAAGAGTTGCTGCCAGTTTCTTCTTCTGCTACCTTTTCCCCATAAGGGTACCTGCCAGATGTCAGTCTGAGCTCTCCTTTATGAGATGACTCTTTGGATATACAGGGGTTGGGGAGCTGTTTGAGGAGACAGTCTGTCCTTTATAAAAGCTCAAGTGCTGAGTTGTGTGCTCTGTTGTTCCATTCAGAGCTGCTGGGCAGGTACGTTTAAGTCTGCTGCAGCAGAACTCATAACCGCCTTTTTTCCGCAGGTGCTCTGTCCGGGGAAGGTGGGGTTTTGTTTACATGTTCCTGTCATACTTCTGCCTTTTTTTCAGAGATGCCCTGCCCAGCAAGGAGATTGTTCATAGGGATATAGTTAGAACTGCCTCAGTAATGGTGGTCTGCCTCAATAATGGTGGACTATCTCTGTAATGGTGAACAGCCTCAATAATGGTGGATTGCCTTGGTAATGGCAGACTGCCTCAGTAGTGTTGGACTGCCTCGGTAATGGTTGATGCCCTTGCCTCCACAGACCATCCTGGGTCCAGCTGTGCTTGCTGTGAAACTCTCAATCCAGAGTGTTTCAGATTGTTGGTCTTTGTGGGGGTGGGACCAGTTGAGTCAGATTACCTGGCTCCCTGTTTCAGCTCCCTTTTTTTCAGTTAAATGAGCGACTCTGTCTCCCAGGTGTTCCAGTCACCAGTTGAAATGGTGCCCAGATTTATGTGAGTTTTTGTGCAGAGACCTGCTGCACCAGCTGAAAGAGCAGCATTGGAGATGCGAGATGTTTTTTTTTTGCCCCAGAATCTCCTGGTTTGTGGGCAGTAAAAATTTGTTTGGAAATGTGGTGATCATTCACCCTCTGTGTTTTTGCTGGGAACTGCAATCCAGAGCTATTCCTATTTGACCATCTGGATCATCCTCCATTTCTTTATTCACTCTTTGTTGGACATTTGGTCTCGTTCCATATTTTTGCAATTGCAAATTGTGCTGCTATAAACATTTGTGTGCAAGCATCTTTTTCATATAATGAATTCGTTTCCTTTGGTTAGATATGCAATTGTGAGATTACTAGATCAAATTTAGTTCTTTAAGAAATTGCCACACTGTATTCCATCATGGTTGTGCTAGTTTACATTTCCAGCAACAGTCTAAAAGTGTTCCATTTCACTGCATTTCCATCAACATTTATTATTTATTTATTTATATTTTTTATTACAGCCATTCTTGTAAGAGTAAGGTGATACTTAATTGTGGTTTTCATTTGAATTTCCTCCATTAGCGATGTTCAGCATTTTTTTTCCATTTGTTTGTTGGTCATTTGTATATCTTCTTTTGAAGAAGATGTCCCGAGCCTGTTTTTTTTGGTTTGTTTGTTTTGTTTTGTTTTGATAGGATTGCTTGTTTTTTTTCTTTTGAATTTTTTGAATTTGGGTAATGCGATGCCTCCAGATTTGTTCTTTTTGCTTGGTCTTGCTTTCACTATGTGAGCTCCTTTTTGATTCCATAGTCTTGCTTTCACTATGTGAGCTCCTTTTTGATTACATATGAATTTCAGGATTGTCTTTCCTATTTCTGTGAAGAATCATGATGCTATTTTGATGGGAATTGCATTGAAATTACAGATTGCTTCTGGCAATTTTATCATTTTCACAATATTGATGCTATTCTTCCATGAACATGGTATGTGTTTTCATTTGTTTGTGTCTTCTATGATTTCTTTAAGCAGTGTCTTGTAGTTTTCCTTGTATAGGTCTTCAACCTCCTTGGTTAGGTATATTACTAAATGTTTTATTTAATTTTGCAGCTGTCATAAAAGGGATAGAGTTCATGATTTGATTCTCAGCTTGGTCACTGTTGGTGTTTAGCAGAGCTATGCTAATTTGTATACATGAATGTTGTAATCTGAAACTTTGATGAATTCACTTATCAGTTCTAGTAGCTTTTTGGAGGAGTCTTTTGGGTTTTCTGCATATACGATCATATCATCAGCAAATGGCAACAGCTTGACTTCCTCTTTATTGATTCGAATGCTCTTTATTTCTTTCTCTTGTCTGATTACCCTCACTGGGATTTCCAGTACTATGTTGACTAGAAATGTTAAGAGTAAACATCCTTATATTGTTTCAGTTCTCACAGGGAATGCCTTCAATTCCTGCCTGTTTAGTATTATGCTGACTGTAGGTTTGTCATAGATGGCTTTTTATTACATTAAGGCATGTCTCTTGTAGGCCGACTTGAGGGTTTTAATCATAAAGGGATGATGAATTTTGTCAAGTGCTTTTTCTGCATCTATTGAAATGCACATGTGATTTTTGTTTTTAATTCTGTTTATGTGGTGCATCACATTTATTGACTTGCATATGTTATGTTCTTTCTTGGTTTTGGTATTAGGGTGATACTGGCTTCATAGAATGAATTAGGGAGAATTGCCACTTCCTCTGTCTTGTAAAATAGTGTCAACAGTATTGGTACTGATTCTTCTTTGAATGTCTGATAGAATTCAGCTATGAATCATCTGGCTTTGGACTTTTTTTGTTGGCAATTTTTTATTGCCATTTCAAATTAGCTGCTTGTTATTTGTATCTTCATGACTTCTAATTCTTTCTGGTTTAAGTTAGGAAGATGGTATATTTCTAGGAATTTATCATCTCTAGGTTTTCCAATTTATGTGCATAAAGGGGTTCATAGTAGACTTGAATCAACTTTTATATTCCTGTGGTGTCAGTTGTAATATCTCCCATTTCATTTCTAATTGAGTATATTTGGTTCTTCCCTCTTTTTTCTTAGTTAATCTTTCTAAGGGCCTATCAATTTTATTTATCTTTTCAACGGAAAAACTTTTTGTTTCAATTATATTTTGAAATATATATTTTTGTTTCAATTTCATTTAGTTCTGCTCTCATCTTGGTTATTTCTTTTCTTCTGGGTCTGGGTTTGATTTGTTCTTGTTTTTCTAGTTCTTTGAGCTGTTATACTACATTGTCTGTGCTCTTTCAGACTTTTTGATGTGGGTACTTAAGGCTATGAACTTTCCTTTTAGCACTGCCTTTGCTGTGTCTCAGAAGTTTTGTGTCACTATTATCATTCATTTCACAGTATTTCTAAATTTCTATCTTGATTTCATTGTTGACCCAATGATTATTTATGAGCAAGTTATTTATTTTCCATGTATTTGCATGGCTTTGAGAGTTGTTTTTGAGGTTGATTTCCAATTTCATTCCACTGTGGTAAGAGAGAGTAATTGATATAATTTCAACTTTCCTAAATTTATTGAGATTTCTTTTGTGGCCTATCATATGGGCTATCTTGGAGAATGTTCCATGCCCTAATGAATAGAATGTACATTTTGTTGCTGTTGAGTAGAATATTCTGTAAATATCTGTTAATTCCTTTTGTTGTAGGGTATGGTTTAAATCGTTTCTTTATTGACTTTCTGTCTTGATGACCTATCTGGTGCTAGCAGTGGAATACTGAAGTCCCATACTATTACTGTTTCACCAGCTATCTCATCTCTTAGATCTAGTAGTAATTGTTTTTATAAATTTGGGGCTCCAGTGTTAGATGTACATATATTTAGGATTGTAATACTTTCCTGTTGGTTAAGACATTTATTATTATATAATGTGCCTCTATACTTTTTTTTTCTTTTAACTGCTGTTGCTTTACAGTTTGTTTGCCTGGAATGAAAATAGCTACTCCTGCTCACTTTTGGTGGCCATTTGCAGGGAATGTCTTTTTCCACCCCTTTACTTTAAGTTTATGTGAGTCCTTATGTGATAGGTGAGTCTCTTGACAGCAAATACATGGTTGGTAAATTCTTACCCATTTTGCAATTCTGTATTTCTTAAGTGGAGCATTTAGGCCAGTTACCTTCAACATTAGCATTGAGATGTGAAGTAGTAGTCCACTCCTCATGCCATTTGTTGCTGAATATGTTATTTATTTATTTATTTATTTATTTTATTTTTTTTATGGGTCCTCTGACATTCATGCTTTAAAGACGTTTTAGTTTTGTTGTGTTTCCAGGATTTGTTTCAAGATTTAGAACTCCGTTAAGCAGTTCTTGTAGTGCTGGCTTGGTAGTGGTGAATTCTCACAGCATTTGTTTGTCTGAAAAAGACTATCTTTCCTTAATTTATGAAGCTTAGTTTCACTGGATGTAAAATTCTTGGTTGATCATTGTTTTGTGTAAGGAGGTTGAAGATAAAGCCCCAAACCCTTCTAGCTTGTAGGGTTTCTGCTGAGAATTCTGCTGTTAATCTGATAGATTTTTCTTTATAGGTAAACTTATGCTTTTGCTCCATGGATCTTAATATTCTTACCTTTGTCTTTATTTTAGATAACCAATTGACTATGTGCCAAGGTGATTATCTGTTTGCAGTAAGTTTCCCAGGTGTTCTTTGAGCTTCTTATAGTTAGATGTCTACATCTCTAGCAAGACTAGAGAAGTTTTTCTCAATTATTCCCTCAAATATACTTTTCAAACTTGTAGATTTCTCTTCTTCCTCAAGAGCGCCAATTATTCTTAGGTTTGGTCTTTTAAGATAATCCCAAACTTCTTGGAGCCGTTATTCATTTTTTAAATTTTTTTTCTTTTTTTGTTTTTGTTAGAATGGGTTATTTTGAAAACCTTATTGTTGAGCTCTGAAGTTCTTTCTTCTGCTTGCTCGATTCTATTGCTGAGACTTTCCAGTGCATTTTGCATTTCTGTAAGTGTATCCTTGATTTCCAGAAGTTGTGGTTGTTTTTTATTCATGCAATCTATTTCACTGAGTATTTCTCCCCTAATATCTTCTGTCATTTTTTTTATTTAATTCAATTGAACTTCACCTTTCTCTAGTGCCTCCTTGATTAACTTAATAATCAACCTCATTTTTTAAATTTTTTTCTGTGAAATCATAGATTTTTTTTTTTTTTTAATTTTGACCCATTGCTGGTAAGCCAGTGTGATTTTTTTGAGGGTAAGAATCTTGTTTTGGCATATTACAAGAACTTTTCCTGGGTTACTTCTCATTTTGATTTCTTCTCATTGGGTAAGCTGTCAGGAGAAATGATTTCATGCTGCCTGTTTACCAATACTTGAAACCATACTTCTGTATTATTGTTTATTTCATGTTGTTTAACATAGATTGATAATCTTGTCATTGTTATGCCATTTTAGCTCATATCCAAAGAAACTTTTATTTTTTCTTCTGAAATCTCCTGATACCTTATTTTTATGATTCAGTTTTCCTCTAAACCAATTTTTAAATTTGTACCATTGTATATTAATTTTCTTCTTTACCTTAATAAGATCTTTTAAATGTAATCCCAATGTTTCTTTATAATTTTCTCATCGTTTACCTTAGATTTTATATCTTGTACTTATTTTCTAAAAATGTCTTGTGTCTCTTCTATTAATCTTTTTACAGCTTTATGCTTTTCTTCTGCATCTTTATGATAATTTCCCCATCTTTTTTTCTCCATAACTAAAAAAAATATTATTTTTTAAATTAGCAGACTTTATGTTTTAGGGAGATTTTAGCTATACAGAAAAATTTACAGAAAGTACAGAGAATTTATATATACCCCCCTTCCTAGTTTTCCCCATTATTAACATTTTACATTTGTATAATGCCTTTGTTACCACTGGTAAGCCAATATGGATACATTATTATTAGCTAAAGCCTATAGTTTACAATTGAGTTTACTCCATGAATGAGGCAGGAATATATGACACTTACATGAAAGAGTGAATCTATGGGATAGATAAATTATGCTTTTTCTTCTAAAAAAAAGAGTGTGATAGTGAATTATTTATATATTAAAAGATAAATGGGAGTTAAATAATTGGATCTAGTAGCTTAGATTACACTATGAAGTGGCAGCATGTCATTTGCTGGGAAACACATGCACATCAAAAAAATGAAAGCATATTTTGAAGCAAAATTATATATTAAGAAAAGCATTTTCCATGTCCCAAAGTATTTTTAAATAAATGAAAGTTTTATATTACTGATCACATAAATAAAAATGCATTAAAGAAACTCTGCCTACATACACAACTGAGGCAGAAAATTCAAATACTACATTGAGGTGCACTGCTAGCATCTTAACTCTTTGGGAATGCTTCTAACTGTGAGTAATCCTGGATCTAATTCTCAAGTACCTAAGGGAGCCTTCAGAGGTTAGGTAAGTTCCAAATTTCATTCTCAGTCAGCAAGAGGGAGATATGTCTTCTTGAAAAAATGGTTTGGCTGTTTACAAGTCTCTGCAGGGTCCAATTCTGCAATATTGTTAGTTTGTTCTGCAACATATTGGAAAACCAGTTTATGACCTATTCAATCTGAGTTTCTAGGGAAAACATGACTAGGCTACATTTCATTTTTTTTTTTATTTTTTTATTTTTCAAATACATGTGAGAGTCAAGCCGTTAGTTCAACAATTGGTGAAAATATCACAACACATTTTGATGATATTTTGCAATCAAATTATGTTACTGGTAATAGTATAGAGTTTTTGCTTTATATTATTACTAAATTAATCATGAGTTCTATGTTGGGTGTTTTTAAATTGGCATTTTCAATTTTATGGTTAATGATACTTTTGTTAATTACTCTTAGCACAACGTTATTGACTTGAGAAGTTATAGTGTTTCCCTAGGTATTCAAGCTATTGCCATATTAGCACTGGAAAAAAAATCTGCCTAATTAGGTTTCTCAGCAACTTTTCCATTGAGGAAGCACATGAACAAAATTGAATCTTTTCAAAATAATTAGAATTGTATACATTTAAAGTACTGCTTTTTTGATTTAAAAAAAAAAAAAAAAAAAAAAAAAAAAAAAAAAAAAAAAAGGCCGGGCGCGGTGGCTCAAGCCTGTAATCCCAGCACTTTGGGAGGCCGAGGTGGGTGGATCACAAGGTCTAGAGATCGAGACCATCCTGGTCAACATGGTGAAACCCCGTCTCTACTAAAAATACAAAAAATTAGCTGGGCATGGTGGCGCGTGCCTGTAATCCCAGCTACTCAGGAGGCTGAGGCAGGAGAATTGCCTGAACCCAGGAGGCGGAGGTTGCGGTGAGCCGAGATCGCGCCATTGCACTCCAGCCTGGGTAACAAGAGCGAAACTCTGTCTCAAAAAAAAAAAAAAAAAAAAAAAAAAAAAAAAAAAAAAAACTACCAGTATTTCTTCACTTGTATCTGCTGCACTTATGACTCTTTGTAAAATGCCCTGGTCAGCGTGTTTCAATCTTGCTCAGAATTTCCATGGCCAATATGTGGTTTTGTAATAACTACCTTTTCTAGCTTATTATTTTAAAAAATCTCTTTCATAGAAAGCTCCATCAGAACATTACTAGACATATTGCCAAAGGAAAAATCAGGAAAAAGAAATACAGCAGCCAAAGTTTGAAAAGAGCGTTTACAGGGCATGTCCATATAAATATGTGTATTTTAAACTCCTATATTAATAAGAAAAGGTCAGTTTTCATAAAATCCACAAATATATTTAATGGCTCCATCAGATAGATAAGAAATGGGATGGGGATATGACTAGATAAGAAAAAAGGGCAAGGGATCTTTGTAAAGGGTTGGATTCCTCAGTTCTGTTTCATCAGCCAGTCATCAGCAACAGACCTAGATCTGCTGTTCTTTTTCGTAAAAATCAGTTAGTCCCTTTCCTCTAAGAGAGTAGTTCTTAACCAGGAGAAATTTGGCAATATTTAGACAATTTGGTTTGTCACAAATGAAAGTGGGGGAGTGTTAGTTACTAGCATCTGGTGGGTAGAGGTGGGGAATGCTACCAAACACCCTGCAGCAAACAGGACAAGCCACCACAACAAATCACTATCTGGACCAAATACTGCCAAAGTTGAGAAAGACTGCTCCAAGGCAAAATGGGAAGGATTTTTCGCTTATACTTCTTTTCAAAAATCTTTCTCAGAAACTCTTTCCCTAGATGCCAGTGAGGCTACCCTTCATGTTCATTTAAGCTTGATTTTGACTGTAAAAATAGATATTTCTGGGCAATATGGCATGGGAGTTGAGAAAAGTGACATCTATCTATATAATTTGCCATGGCAACACATTCCTTTGGATACCATTAAAGAAAATTTTTAATGTCTATCTGAAACATAAGACGTACATTTTAAATGTGGTATCGATTGCTTCTGAAACATTTCTGCCTCATATTGTTATATTTTCTCTGCTTGATGACAAGTTTCAATGCAGTTTTTTTTGGCTTGTGGTATGTTTTTTGCTTTTAGGACTTGGTTCAGTACAGATCATTTATTATGTCATCAGTTTGCTTCCTAAATTTCTGGAAAAGCATTTTTGTCCCAGAATTTCTGGCATACATATCCTAGAAGACATAATAGCAACTCTTCCCTGTTTAAAAAGTGCTATAAGATATGAATTAGTGTTGGCAGTGGATACAGTTGTTGAAGGACCCTGGGTGCGGAATTTGTGGCTTTAGCTGATTGAGATCATGGCAGGTCCAGAAGTTGATAAACAATTTCAGTTCACTGGTATTAAAAAATATTTCAACTCTTATACTCTCACAAGTAGAAGGAATTGTGAACTGGCCACATACGAAGGCATTGCTTTGATTATCTTATATTTTAAGTTAAGGTCCAAAAAATCTCCAGCTGTGAAAGCAACATAAATGGATTTTAAACTGTCTCTGGTTCTTAACCTCATCTGTTAAGTTCCATGCCTGGAGAAGCTAATTCCAACTCATCATGTGATAACACAATTTGTACAATAAATTATGAACCTGAAAAAAAGTATCTCAAAATAATAAAAGCTATTTATGACAAATCAACAGCCAATATCATAATGAATGGGCAAAAACTGGAAGCATTCCCTTTGAAAACTGGAACTACACAAGGATGCCCTCTCTCACCACTCCTATTCAATATAGTACTGGAAGTTCTAGCCAGAGCAATCAGGCAAGAAAAAGAAATAAAGGGTATTCAAATAGAAAGGAAGAAATAAAATTGTCTCTATTTGCAGACAACATGATTGTATATCTACAAGACCCCATCGTCTCAGCCCAAAATCTCCTGAAACTGATAAGCAACTTCAGCAAAGTCTCAGGATACAAAATCAACGTGCAAAAATCACAAGCACTCCTACACACCAATAACAGACTTAAAGGGAGCCAAATCAAGAATGAACTGCCATTCACAATTGCTACAAAGAGAATAAAATACCTAGGAATACAACTAACAAAGAATGCAAAGGACCTCTTCAAGGAGAACTACAAGCCACTGCTCAATGAAATAAGAGAGGACACAAACAGATGGAGAACCATTCCATGTTCATGGCTAGGAAGAATCAATATCTTGAAAAACTGCCCAAAGTAATTTACAGATTCAACACTATTCCCATCAAGCTACCAATGACCTTCTTCACAGAACTGTAAAAATAATACCTTAAATTTCATATGGAACCAAAAGAGAGCCCTCATAGCCAAGTCAATTCTAGGCAAAAAGAACAAAGCAGGAGGCATCACACTACTGGACTTCAAACTATACTACAAGGCTACAGTAATCAAAACAGCACGATACTGGTACCAAAACAGAGATATAGACCAATGGAACGGAACAGAGGCCTCGGAGAAAACACAACACATCTACAACATCTGATCTTTGACAAACCTGACAAAAACAAGCAATGGGGAAAGGATGCCCTGTTTAATAAATGGTGTTGGGAAAACTGGCTAGCCATGTGCAGAAAGCAGTAACTGGACCCCTTCCTGACACCTTACACTCAAATTAACTCCAGATGGATTAAAGACTTAAACATCAGACCTAACACCATAAAAACCCTAGAAGAAAATCTAGGCAAAACCATTCAGGACATAGGCGTAGGCAAAGACTTCATGAACAAAACACCAAAAGCATTGGCAACAAAAGCCAAAATAGACAAATGGGACTTAATCAAACTCCACAGCTTCTGCACGGCAAAAGAAACAGTCAGTAGAGTGAATCGGCAACCAACAGAATGGGAAAAAATTTTTGCAGTCTACCCATCTGACAAGGGGCTGATATCCAGAATTTACAAAGAACTAAAACAGATCTACAAGAAAAAAACAAACAAGCCCATTCAAAAGTGGGCGAAGGATATGAAAAGACACTTTACAAAAGAAGACATATGGGAGGCCAACAAACATATGAAAAAATGCTCATCATCACTGGTCATTAGAGAAATGCAAACCAAAACTACATTGAGATACCATCTCACGCCAGTTTGAATGGCGATCATTAAAAAATCTGGAGACAACAGATGCTGGAGAGGATATGGAGAAATAAGAACACTTTTACACTGTTGGTGGGAGTGTAAATTAATTCAACCATTGTGGAAGACAGTGTGGCGATTCCTTAAGGACCTAAAACTAGAAATTCCATTTGACCCTGCAATTCCATTACTGGGTATATATCCAAAGGATTATAAATCATTCTACTATAAGGACACATGCACATGAATGTTCATTGCAGCACTTTTTACAATAGCAAAGACCTGGAACCAACCCAAATGCCCATCGATAATAGACTGGACAGGGAAAATGTAGTTGATATACACCCTGGAATATTATGCAGCCATCAAAAACGATGAGTTCGTGTCCTTTGTAGGGACATGGATGAACCTGGAAACCATCATTCTCAGCAAACTGACACAAGAGCAGAAAATCAAACACCACATGTTCTCACTCATAGGCGGCTGTTGAACAATTAGAACACATGGACAAAGGGAGGGGAGCATCGCACACTGGGGTCTGTTGGCAGAAGAATGGGGGAGGGACGGGAGTGGGGAGTTGGGGAGAGATAGTATGGGGAGAAATGCCAGATGGAGGTGAAGGGGAGGAAGGCAGCAAATCCCACTGCCATGTGTGTACCTATGCAACAATCTTGCATATTCTTCACATGTACCCCAAAACCTAAAATGCAAAAAAAAAAAAAAAAGATATGAATTAGTGTCATAATGACATCAGAATCTCTTAAGAGAATTCTCGAAGCAAGAACAGAGCAGTGAGTCAGGGAAATATGTTGATTTCACAGTCATTAGAATAAAATAGGATAAGTTTAAGTTCAAAGTAGAGCTAGCGTAAGTAATCACAAAGCCCATGAAATAAATAAATCACATACAGGAGACATTTGGTATTTCTGGGATTACTTTGGATTATGACACCAGCTTAAACACTCTAACTGTTGGACTCATTTCTTTCCTGAAATAGGAATTTAACCTACACTTGTATACTCATAGTAGTGGCTTGAAACTAAATTAAACTTTACAGACATGTCATAGTCCATTATTGTTTTAAGTAGATTTTTAAAGGTTTTCTTTATAAGAATGATCCGCAGCCACAAATGTATACATTCTGTATTTACAATCTTAAAATAATAAATAATAAAATAAAAGGCAGTGCTATGTGTCAATTATGTGACTTGCTTTTTGTGGCAGACATATCCTCATTTGATTTTATGTTTGATAACTTCATAGTTGGGAACATTGGGAAAATTTGCTGACTTCTTAGTTTCAGTACATTGTAAGAGTCAACAATATTTATAATTGGTAATTTTCCCTCTCCTTTCCCAGAACTAATGAATTTATATAATAATAAAATAAACATGGTCCAAATTATTTACATTTTCAGTCTTTCTCTCTTTTTCCACCACACATGCCAAAATACAAACACAAGCTCATACATTTGAAGAATTTTATACATGTATGAATATTATATTTGTACTTAGGAATGCTGTGAAGATTAAGATAATGCATATTCAGTGCTAAGTTTTTTGTCTTGACATATTGATAGCCCAGTCATTTCCAGTTATGACTATTTCCAAATGTCAGACATATAATATTAAAATGCCTTTTATTAAATAATCACAAACAACACCCAAAGAATAGCAAATATATTTCTTTTTGTTGATAATCATCATTCCTTTAAGGCTTATATATGATTATTAAAAATTATATCACAAAATCATACATTCTAAGGAAATTTTGTATTATTTAGTCTCATCTATCTATCAAAAGACAGACTTTTCAGAACATGCCAGAGTTTCTTCTGAAGATATCCCTGCTCATATTTATCAAAATGGTACATGTAGTAAATACATCTTTCACTGCGAAGTCAAGAGGGATTGTTTCTTTTGAGATGCTTTTGAAGAAAAAGTAAGAACATCGTGTTGGGCATTTCCAAGTTCAAATGAAATAACACAAGTACAATGAAGAGCATGTTCTTTTCCACATGTGCCTAAACTTTTGAATGAATGATAAAATGCTTAATGGTTTTTAAAAATCATTTTGAAGAAACAAGCTTTGATGTGTTCTCTTTCATTTGTTGTGTATTTTTCTCTCAATTTAAAATAGATTTAAATAAGTTGACTAACTAGTAAAAGCAATGCTGACTGAGGAATAGGCTGCCCACTCTCTATACCTAGGAAATATAATTTGAGTTTTGGCAGATAATAAAATTTGAAATCTGGGCTGGTTTTAGGACAAACGAAATTAAAGCATGATTCAGCTGACAGTTCCTAATTTGCAACCTGAATGTTTCTTCATGATTTATGTCCTTATAAATGTAAATATCCTCATCTATTTTTATGTTTAATGCAGTTATAATTATTTACATGATGATTTGCTTATTGCTACAGCGAATCATTTGCATATACTGTTACAAAAATGATAGCTTAAAACTGGCATTTTATTATTTTATGTACACTTGCATTTTGTAAAGTTTGTAGATAAAATATATCTACAAATATGCCATTTTATATTCTGTCTTAGAAGTCCTTATGATAATTTATAAATTAGTATGTGAATGTTTTATGTTAAGCAATTGTGGACTAAGTACTAGACCAACATTTCTGAAGAAGCAGGAAACACACACACACACTTCTTTTTTTTCTTTTAAGAACTTTGGTCTCCACAATCTTATTTATTTATTTATTTAACTTTATTTTTTTATTTATTTTTTATTTTTATTTTTTTAAGAGACAGAGTTTCACCATGTTGGCCAGGATGGTCTCGTTATCTTGACCTCGTGATCCACCCACCTCGGCCTCCCAAAGTGCTGGGATTACAGGTGTGAGCCACCGCGCCCGGCCACACACACACTTCTAAAAGCATCAGAGACACACCAAGGCAGTGAGAAACTGCTGGGCTAAGATCCAGAAGAGTCAGAGAAAAGAAGCCCGGAGGGATGAACTGAGTGTTGTGTGCTCCTTCTCTTTCAGAGGTGTCTGTCAATTAAAAAGCAGTCCCAAGAGGCTGAAAAGCTGAGCAAATTTTTCAAGAGACTCACGAAACTGGCAACGGAAAATTAGGTATCCAAGTTTGTCCAGGTGGAAATGCCCTGGTGAATCCTTTGAACTGCATTTGAAGGTTATGTAAGCAAGGATCATGAAGTTTGTACTTCAGGAGGTATGATGAACTGGTCTTTGCAGATGTATTTCAGGTAAAAATTTTGAGGTGAGAAAAGCATCCTAGATTATCTGGGTTAGGCTGAATCCAATGATATGTGTCCTTATAAGAGACACATAGAGAAGAGCCACGCAGGAGAGAAGGGAGAAGCAATGTGACCACAGAGGTGGAGATTAAAATGATGTGGCTGGAAGCTAAAGAATGCCTGGAGCCAGCAGAAGGTGGAAGAAGCAAGGAAATGACTGTTCACAGAGCCTTTGGAAGGAGCACTGACCTGCTGCCACCTTGATTTCAGACTTCTGGCTTCCAGAACTGTGGGATAATAAATTTCTGTTGTAAGCCATCAAGTTTGTGGTAATTTGCTTTGGTTGCCCTAGGCAGTTACTAAAATTTGGATCATTAATCTCGAGAGTTGACCAGAAATGCTGCAGATGAAAGCCTGTGCCGTGAGCCAGCAAGGCTTGCTGATTCTGTGTTGAAACATTCTTTTCATGCAAATATTTCATTTATACCATCCTTCTGCTTACGGCAATGTAGTGATCTAAAATTCACTTGGCCACAAAAATGCGTGAACTGTGGACTTACTTGAAAACTTACTGATGCTCTTAAAATGGGCTAGAAAATTGTTAGAGCTGGTGGCATGTGAGCAACAGAGAATGACAGTCGACTGAAGAAGAGAGTGTTGCAGGCATGCTAATTAAGTTGCTTTTCCCTAGTCGGCTCAGAGAACATGTTGAATATTCAGATGACTACAGGAAAGATAGAAGATTCTATTTCCATTAAGAAGTGCTTATTATACAGAAAACTTTAAAACAAAAAGTACTAGAGCACAGTAAAATACATACATATATGATGGAAAAACCTCTTTCTTTCTTTTTACATGACTGTAAGATATCTGTCAGGGGAGAGGTCAGTTGTAATAGCTGTTAGTTTGCTGTTAAAGTATGATATATTCCATCATCTGAATATATATTAAATATACATTAAATATATGTCACATGCCATTAAATTTCTGGATTCTGGGGCTATAGCAGTGACTAAGGGTAAAACATGTTACCTGTCCTTGTGGCATTTTCATCTTAAATTATTTAAATTTAAAGAGGCATCTCTAAGGCAGGTGTGGTAGCACAAACCTGTAGTCCCAGCTACTCTGAAGACTGAGGTAGGTGGATTGCTTGAGCCGGGAGATGGAGGCTGCACTGAGCTATGCTCATGTCACTATAATCTAGCCTGGGAGACAGAGCAAGACCCCATCTCTATTTTTGAAAAAGAGTCATTTCTTCATCTTCTTTGCTCTTAAGCTTATTATAAAGCTAAGTTTTTAAAAAAGCGCTTGACTAGTAGCATACACTCAAATTTCCACATATGTATTTTGTTTTGTGAAAAATAACCAAAAGGTGCAGCAGAGATTCCCCTCTCTGAACACATAATGCATTTCTAATCATAGAAATAAAGCGGAAAGATATTTGACCCTTGGATGAAAAATCAACATCCTGAAGATGGTCATTTCTTAAGCTTTTCTGCAGTTGGATGTAACAAAGGAGATTAGGCAATGGATTTGAAAATACAAGCTATAGAGAATTGGCTTACTCACCATAAGAAAACAGGATTAGTTTGAGGGCTTCTGTTCCTGTAAGAAAGACCAAAAGCAGAAGAAAAGAAGAGAGAATAAGTAAATGAACAACATGGCTGAGCAGCTGAAAGGCCTTTAAGAAATTAGATGTTGAATATTAAATTTTTGACATTTTTGTAATACAAATCAACTGTGAATACCAAGATTTACTAATGGTTTCTATACATACAGTACCTTTGAGTGAAAAAAAGCATTTTTGTGTGTATATGTATATTTGTGTGCATATCTTCACACATATACATACATGTATATGTATTGCTTTTTCCTGTACTAGAGTTGATATACATTTGATGTTAGAGGCATGATATACAGAGGAAAAAAATAATTCAACAAAGGCAATAAGCTCAAACCAAAGACGACCACAGGAATATGAGAACTCTCAGAAATCATAAAAATATAGAATATGAAAATAAACTCTATGTGGTGTATGGGATAAGAGTTCAAATCAAATTTACCTAGATTTTTTTTTTAGGCAGTGTGAGCCCAGCTGATGCCTGACTTATACAGAGAACAATTACTATAATCTCGTCACTCTTTGCCACTTTTTAAAAGTTCAATAATTATTAGTAGCAAGGACTTTTTTAAGAGAGTGAGACAGAGAGAGAGAGAGAACTAATCTGCTAGAAAAATGATCTGACAACTATATCTGATAACTCAGAATTATTAGCCCACCTTCTATCCATTCAATTTATGAACTCAAGACACATTGTAAACTTACACTTTTCCTTCTATATAAAATTATTTATAATTTTGATCACTTTTATTTTCTAACTATTTAATTTTTAAGACAATTTTTATATCAAGGACCTAGATTTAGTCTTTATCACTTTCAATGTATTTGAGTAGCTGGTATTCTTGTTTTCCCTTTGACACTTCTGAAACCACATGATCACTGCCCAAGACTGATATTTAAAAAGCACAAAACTAGTTAGTTTACCCCGCTGATCATGTTACTTTTCTGTCCAATATTTCCCATTGTCTTCAGGATAATGTTCAAAGTGCTAAGCAGGACAATTCCAAACCTTCGAAATTTGTCCTGTGTTTGCCTTTCTAATGTGATCTGCTGTGTCCCAGCAGGTAGCATATAGTCACACATGATGAGCTTCTGAGAACCCAAGCACACCACACTCTATAATAGCACCATAGATTTACGTATGATTTTCCCACTTTTTTCTGTCTGGCTAATGCTAAACCATTTTTAAAAGTAATTCTCATGTTATATCTGAGCCTTAGCTAAATTTCACAGTACTACATGTCAAAATAACAGATCTTAAATCTGTAAAGGCCAGTAGTGTGATATTTAATTTTAGGAGCTTCATAGAACAATTTGTTAAAGATAAAAGTCATAAGAATAACACAATAAATAAGTAAAGTTTTTGGTATTATTAAGAGAATTCTGTAAACAAACATAACTAGTATAAACATGAGCATAATTTAGCTATATGTTTATTAAGGAACACTTGCACAAGAGTTCCTTAATAAATATATAAAAGTTTGTGTTTATTCTTACAGCAAAACATATAAGAGTTTGGTAAAATTTTTATCAAAAACTCCAATAGCTTTGTGAAGTATGTGCCAAATTCTAGACAAACAGGTTTCTAGTTGAGAACAACCAACAACTATATTTAATGAATGTGGTATGAAGGATTCCTTTTTCCTCACCTAAGCATCAAGGAATACTCTTATTTGAAAAAATACTTTCAACTCTATTAGAAGACTGAGAGCGATGGCTCACGCCTGTAATTCCAGCACTTTGGGAGGCTGAGGCAGGTGGATCACTTGAGGTCAGGAGTTTGACCATCCTGGCCAACGTGGTGAAACCCCTTCTCTACTAAAAATACAAAAAGTTAGCCAAGTGTGGTGGTGGGTGCTTATAATCCCAGCTACTTGAAAGGCTGAGGCAGGAGAGTTGCTTGAACTCTGGAGGCAGAGTTTGCGATGAGCTGAGGGTACACCATTGCATTCCAGTCTGGGCGAGAAGAGCAAAACACCATCTCAAAACAACAACAAAAAAAGTCTATTAGAAGTGTTTTGGTATGTTTCTTTTTTTCTTTCTTTCTTTTTTTTTCTTTTTTTTTTTTTGAGACGGAGTTTCGCTCTTGTTACCCAGGCTGGAGTGCAATGGCGCGATCTCGGCTCACTGCAACCTCCGCCTCCTGGGCTCAGGCAATTCTCCTGCCTCAGCCTCCTGAGTAGCTGGGATTACAGGCACGCGCCACCACACCCAGCTAGTTTTTTGTATTTTTAGTAGAGACGGGGTTTCACCATGTTGACCAGGATGGTCTTGATCTCTCGACCTCATGATCCACCCGCCTCGGCCTCCCAAAGTGCTGGGATTACAGGCTTGAGCCACCGCGCCCGGCCCGGTATGTTTCTTTAAAGTTGGTTAAGGAGTACAAACTTTCTTTTACCAGATGAGT
Source organism: Saimiri boliviensis (assembly GCF_048565385.1). Lineage (NCBI taxonomy): Eukaryota > Metazoa > Chordata > Mammalia > Primates > Cebidae > Saimiri > Saimiri boliviensis. Next base: position 126,956,094 of record NC_133451.1, read on the forward strand.
AAGTTCTGGGGATCTAATGTACAGCATCATGACGGTAGTTAATAATACTGTATTGCAAACTGAAAATTGGAGTAGGTACACGTGAACAAAGTGTAACTACGGGTGGTGATAAACGTGTTAATTAATTTGACTGTGATAAGCAGTACACAATGTACACATATCAAGTGATCACATTGTACACCCTGAATATCATGAATACTTACAATTTTTGTTTGTTAATTATTTTAAAGTTCGAAAAAGAATGGGAAAGATCAAACTTCAGAATTAGTTTTCAAGAACTAACTTTAAGAACTTGTCAACTTTAATGGTAGAATTAGCTAATCAACTGTCTAAACTGTCTATCCATGGACATTATAAAATAATTTAGTTATATATATATATATATATATATATATATATATATATATATATATATAATGTATCATACATTTTTAAAATTATTTCCAGCAAGTTTTTTTTAATTGATCACAGAAGTTGATTATTCAGTTGTCAGTGAGGTTCTTCGGTGAGATCTATGTACTTTTATAATCTAAAGAAAGCATTTTTAATCTATGACACCTTTGTATTTCAGACAAACTATTTTAGATAAAATCAGCATGTCGTTGTGATTTGCCATTTATTAACTCACCAGGCACACAAGTCTCTTGTATTTGTAAAAGTAATCATTATTTAAAGCAGATATTTTGAATCACTTTGCTTAAAATGTATTCTCACCAACTTTCAGCCAGAAATCAGAAAGGCAAATAATACATTTTCCAGATTTCCTTGCTGCTTAGCTTTTTGATGAGGGGCGGTGCACCAATCAAAGACATTCTCCTAAGAATTGCATAGGAACTGAATCAGGTGAAGAGAGAGGCAGGATAAAGGGCATTCATTTTGCTGGTGCTGATTATGGACCTGTCAGCTGTTGGAATCGTTTCCAGATTCACTATGTGACTTCCGGATTGTGGATGTTCTTTCTGGAAGTTCAGTCTAGAGTTTATTTCTAAATTTCTCCCTACAATTTTGTGAGACACTTAATCTGCCTTAGTACATTCTCATACCCAACGGCTAAGACAGTTTCTGTTCTTTGAAACTACTGTTCAATTATTTTTAGATGTAATGATAAAAAAAAAATAGCAATATATGGTATGTTAATTTTTAAATGGAACCCAGATAAAGCGAGCCATTAATTATTAAGCCTAAGTGTATGTGAATATAAATTACGCCCAGTCTGTGTGTCATTTATAGCTTAAGAAAGAGAATAGTTTAATTCTGGAAGTATAAAATCTTGTTCAGTTACTAAACTGAAGATCTGCAGTGGTTACAGTTGTCTTATTTTTGTTGTTGTTGTTCTTGTTTTTTTGTTTATTTTGTTCGGTATTACTTTACCCACTGCTGAGTCACACTAATGAGGTTAACTAGTTGTCTTGGATTGCAGAATATTTTCCCATCAAAATGCATTATAACTTTAGGTCTCTGGGGCTAACACAAATGACACACATCCTTAATTTTTACATGGGCTTTGTTGTATTAACTCAGTTAGTTGTGCCCATTAGCAGGTTCTCATCTAGACCTCCACAGCCTGCTGATAGTCAAAGTCCCAGGTTATCCTCTGGTGATCTGTAGCTAGGCAGCAAAGGAGTGGTTTGCCATTGCTCTGCTTCCACCCATTACAGAATCAAGGGTTCAGTGAGAAGAGAGATTCCCAAGGAACCCCTCAGCTGCTGCTATCCATCATGTTCCACACATTTTCTTAGTTTCCCATTGGCCCTCACCCATTCCCAATCAGGCTGGGATTCAACTACCTGGTGCTGCTCCGGGCTTCCGTCTGTTTCTACTATTGTGAACTCTTCCTACTGTTTACTTCAAATGAAGCCATACTCCTGAGAAGTCAGTCTGGCCTTTCAGACTGTGATATATCCTTATAATGTTTATCATTATAGACCTAGAAAAGCCACTTGTTTCCCTTTAATTTTGTCATTTTAGAAATGGTTACCAGGGGGTTAAAATGCCTTAATGGGGTGTCACGCTGAATAGGAGGGGTCAGATTGTCAATTCTTTCCTTTGGCTCCTAGCACCACATAGTGGCAGGAAATGGATTCAACTCTCCCTTTTCCTCTCTCAGCAAGCAGCAGCATTCTCATTCATCTTCCTCCTACTGGAAACTCACACCCTCATTACCAGCTTTACCAGTCACTATGGCAGAATTTGACTAGATTCAACTCAAATGTTGTGTTTTTATTTCTCACAACATTTTCTATATACCTGCTTATCTTCTTCCCATTTCAGAAAGGGACATAATATATTTATATTTTGCATTTAAAAAATTAACATTATAGAACTATCAAAGCTATGCTGATAGTTTAATAGCATCATAAAACACATTTAGAATAGCATGCTACTTTTGAAATATTTTCTTATTTTGCCTGTCATCTTGTAGAAGTGTTTATGATGCAGACAAGATTGAAAGAAAATTACTTTTTTGCTACTTGGCATCATGTGCTTATTTCTACCATTACTGAGTGATTAGAGAACTAAATTAATTATATTTCCTAATATGCACTTCCGATTTCCCACCGTCAGCCACATTGCAAATGGCTGGGCACCATAGCATGTACCACATCTCCACTGATGCAGATTGTGAATCTGTAGTCTTTCAACAGATGCTTTGCCAGATGACTGAAACTGGCAAAGGCTCTGTTGACTGATTGCTAATTTTCTTCGGGGCAAGGATTCTAAAGTAACAAAACTACCAGGAGAAAGAACCCTGATATAAATTCATTAGGCAAGCTGACAAAACGGCAGTAGAACTCTGTGTTCTGTTTATACACATGGCTAAAATCAGTGCTTCATTTTCTACCCCCATGGAAATAAATTCATCCAAGGTGGCTAACTGTACAATAAGTGTAAGGCGAAGAAGTTTAGAACAGTTATCTGATCAAATTTAAGAAATAATTTAGTACATACAGTTTGCACAATGTAAGTTTTATGTCATAAAAATTCGGGGTTAAGTCCTGAATATGCCACCTTGTAGCTTCATGTTCTTAAAGCAAGTTATTTAAATTTTTAAGTTATTTTTCTTAACTGTAAAGTGGAAGATAATTCCACCAATGTTACAGTATTATGTTCGTGTATAATATAGGAGTTAAACTCTTCACATCCTGTAATTATAGGGCTTTGTACAGTCCCTTGACAAGTGCTAATTAGTGGTAGGTGGTAGTATGTAGTTTGATAGTCCAGGCTGCAGGTTTCCATATAACAGGAGAGCTCAGTTTGTGAGTACATATACATCATAAAATAGAAACTGGTGGTATTAAAATGATTTAACTGATAGCTGAGGAAACTGAGATTCAGAGTGATTAAATGACATGTTGAAGGTCACACAGATGATTACAGATACTATTGACATTAGATCACCTTTTTCATCTCCTTGAAAAATGTATTCTAAAAACTTTACTGGTTTATTCCAAATGCCTTCTCTCCACCTAAGGTTTCTAGGCTCAGCAAATAAAAATATGGTATATCACATTAAATTTGAACTTCGTATCATCATTTTTTTTAGTTTAAATATGTTCTGTGCAATATTTGGGACACACTGGAAATAATTAAATATGCAATAATAAAAATACTAAATACTATTAAAACATGCAACACTGAAAGACTAAAAATTGCAATATTTACAACATACTTACACTTAAAATTATTGTATATTTGAAATTCAAATTGACCTGAGCATGCTGGCATCTTTTATCTGGCAATTTTATTTTTTGTCACTAGTATTTTATAAACAGTTTAATGGTTTATACTAATTTCTTCCATTTTTCAACCTAGCTCAATTTTTAACCGTCTATATTGTCTACAAAACATTTACAGGGCATAGCTATAAATTGATGTGATAGATCCTTATAAACTCAATATGAAAACCAGTCTTGTTACTTATCTGCCACTACCTTATTCTCATGATACAAAAAAAAAAAAAAATTGTTCTTTTTCTTTCTTTGTGTGTTTTCCATGGCTATCTAAGTGATTCCTGCACAAGGTTGTCTTACAATTAAAGACATATTTGCATCTTACAATCTAAGTGATTTTATATGGAAAACTCCAGGTTAGTGGAGCTCTACTGGTTAGCTTGCAGGATATCAGTCCAAATTAATCTCCCTCTCCCTTCTTCTGGTCCTGGCTGCTTTCCTGGAACTGGCTTCAATGTATCACTTTTCCTGCCAAACTCAAGTATAGAAAACCTGAAGTGGGTTCAGCCAATTCATCATGAACTGGACCAGGTGGATGCTATTTGCTGCCAAGTAGGTTGCACCCCGTCCTTCCGGGTTGCTGGTAACTCTGGTGTGCCATCACCCTCCAACTCAGAATGCCTGCAATCAGAGTTCATAATAGGAAAGAGCTCTCAGGAATATATTGCCTCATCAATTGACTTACACCTGAAAGTGAGGCTTGCATTACTTCTTAGTCTCATCAGACAGTGCCTGTACTTCCTTTTACTCTGAAGGTTTAATTCAAGAAGTCTTAGGTCAAATTGCTTTCTTGTATTAAGTGAGAATTTCACCCTCTTAGAGGGAAGGAGCTGGGTAGGGAGCCATTAGCAGGAAAGTTCACACAGCTGTGTTAATAGAATTGTTTGTCTCAGCTTTTCCCAAGAAGTTTTCATTTGTTTCACATGGTCTTGAAACGTAAAATGTGAGGAGAAAAATGAACCTACTCAGAATTGTTCTTTTTATTCAACAAAGAATTAGTTTCTTCACATTTTAACATAACTCATTCCTCAGTCTTAGTGTTCAAGCAAATGCATTATAAGTTGTAAAATGGCACCTTATCAGATCTTTGGATAATCTTGGATAATCTTTCGCTATCTCGTGGAAGAAACAGTAAATAGCTGAAGAAATTGTTACTCAGCTGAATTCCAGATATTCTGACTTTGTATAATTGCGTGGAGCAAATTGCTTACAATTTAAATAGCATAAACATTATATTGAGAAGCAGTGTAGGTATAGAGTAAGGAAATGTATTTTCAGCCCACAGACTAACACCACGTTGGCCAGTCTCTATTTAGCTTTTCATATTTTTATTTATAAAGTAAGGATTATAAGTTAACAATAATAATTATACCTGGCGTCTTTGAGAATATAGATGAATTATTATTCATTTGCCCTTTCTTGCTTTCTACCACAATTCACATAAAATATATCCACAGATACCGGTTCATAATTGCTGACTGGAGATGTCAGACACATACCTCTTGGTATGAGAAGTACCCGAATGCTGAATAAATAATCAGATTTTGAATAGAATATCTGGGAGAGAACAGAGAAGTCACAGGAAATACCTGAGGCACTGGGGAACAAGGAAATGAATGGCAGATCATCTGAGATTAGCCAGAAGCCCAGGGGACTCAGTATGGTAGGGAAAGGGTCAGTGGGAGAAGGCCAGTGGTCTACCTCCCCAGTGAAGACTGCTGTAATCCTGTAATCCAAATCATGATATCCAAACCCCTACCTACCTAAACCTTGACCCTAGCATGGGTGACGATTTAAAGACTCCACAAGGGCATTGTACCAGATAGGGAATTCACACTGAATCACTCCAAGACCTAAGTTGCTGCAACTGGGCGCCCTTGTGACAGTTGTCATAGAACTGCATCCTGCACTGGGAATTATGGCTTTCATGTCTTCACATTCCACAAGTCCCCTCTGACATTCCCCAGGGTCTACCTTAGGGCTACAATGGCACAGCACTGGCTGGACAGAAGGGTGCTGTGGGGTCCCCAGTACTCTAGCCTTGGAATACTACTTCCAGGGAAAGAACAGTGAGGAACACAAAAAAAGGCAGCCCATGGGACAAAGGAAACCAAAATGTGTGCTTTCCGGAGCCCAAGAAGTCCCTGTCTGGGGCTATGAGAAATGACTCCAACCTCAGCAGTGACACAAACACTGTGCTCGGTTTTGCAAGCAGAGCATGACGTCCTTTCCCACTGGCAGAGCGGGCTCTGTGCTAGAGCTCACGCATAGAGAGCAGGACGCATTCCTCCCCTCTGCACACTGCTGCAGGCACAGTCATTGTTGCTATTGCTGAAAGCTGGGGAAGGTGAGCTGGAGGGCTGCCTGTCTGCGGTTGGAAGGGTGATGTGTACCCACTGATGGTGTAGCTCTGTGCTGGGGTGAAAGCTGAGTTCCTTACAATATCCTGTCAGCAAAGCTGTATGGCGCTGATCTTCTGTTGATTTTTCTGCTTTTATTTGCTGTAACTCTCTCTCTCTCACATCTTCTTTAGGCATAGCAGGTGTTCTCTGTCCTTGGGTCTTTGCACTTGCTCTCCTCTTCCTGAAATTACCTTCTTACAGAATGCATGTGGCTTACTTTCTCAACTTTTTGAAGTCTTGACTCCATTCTGATCTCCTTGTGAAGCCATTTCAGTTCACCTTATTAACCATTGCAACCCTCTGAACCCTATGCTCCTTACTCTCTTGCCTGATTTATTTTCTGGAGAGCACTTACTCCTTCTGTATTACAAATTTGATTATTTATTAGTCCTCTTCCCACACAAGAATTCAGTCTTCACAGGACAGTAATTATTTATTTTTGTGTTCTTGCCAAAGACTAAGACAGTGCCTGGTACATTGTAGGTGCTGAGTAATTAACTGCTGAATAAAATCATTAATGGTATGAATGAACAAATAAATAATGAGTAGAATGCACATAGCACTTTATATATTATCATGTTCAAAGCTCCCAGCAACACTAGGAAAGAGGTACTATTATTATCTCAATTTTAGAGCTAATGAGGAAAGAAACTAACAAATTTAAATAACTTCAAAATTACACTTAGCATGTAGCTGTCTTGCTTCAAAGTCCATGCACTTTCTTCTATTATATGTCTTCACTGCAATAACACATGATAAAGTAGTTTTAAAATAATAAAGCACTGTCCTAAATATGTACTAATATATAGTTAAATAGAACAGCTCTATTTTTCTGATTTGAGAAATTAAAAAATTATAACAAGATAATTTATTTTGCCTTTTAACTTTGGTTCCTGTTCAAAATTGGATAAGTTGCTGTACAAGTACCTTATATACATATATCTACACCAATATGTAATTTTCTACTCTCTTTACTGTGAAACTCTTAAAACTTACATTTCTGGCTTCTTTGTGACATTTCTCAACTTCAGATGCATGGTAAGAGCAAGCAAGAATAGTTGGTTAAAGTTTATACACTGAATCATCTTCCTTAGAATATATTCCATATCATCTACACTGCATATATATTTTTCATAAAAATTATATACATCTTTTCCTACATATTTTACAGAAAATCTCTAACTTTGAAACAGGCATAGGTCAGAGCAAGATGACTTTTTAAAAGTCATTATGTTATAATTCAATAGTTTTCAAACTTGACTTATTCGGTTACTGCCTTGGTGATTTTTGCTTAATTGCATTTGAACTGTAATATTGTTTATTTAATATTTTTATTTAAATAGATTCAATATTTCTACTTAAATACATGCAGACTTCCCCTAAGAAATGCCATTATAGATTTCAGGTACCAGTCTTTTTTTCCTAATATACATTGAATTAGTAAAAAATTTTATAAGGTCTATCCATATTGTTAATGGCCTGCCCTTTTATACATGAGGTATATGTTTCATATACGTTTGTCTTATTTTGGAAAGTACTGACAGAATAGAATACAATTAGCCTTTGAGGAATTATTGAGACTATCTATATGATAAAGATACCTGCATAATGCTGTGTCTACTATATAGCCCTAAGGTGAAGATGAATAAATATATATTTTGGTTCAGGGTCAAAATGGCTGAATACTGCAAAGCAATATTCTGCCAAAACAATTTTTTTTCAAAAATTGAGCATATAGTACATAATAAAACATCTGAAATTTGATCAAAATGTTAATCTTTTATAATTGTTTAGAAAACAATGCTATCATTAAAAAATAAATTGTCTTCATAGAACTTTAGCCTTCCTACTCCAATCATCTTCATCTATTCCTTTATTTAGTTACAACACCTTTTTGTTTCCTGTTAAATATAAATCTACTTTCTCTACAGGATTGCGAACTTTAAAAATCTTTCTTTTTCTTCAATATTTTTTCAAATACTTGTTACTATTAAATTTTCTCTTTGATGTTTGACTTTTGAATCTCTCCTATTCATAGTCTGTCAGTGTCTTTTTAATTTCACTTTCCTTACTTACTAACATAGGCCTATGCATGAATGATATTTTCATTTCTTAATCTTAGGTTTTTCTAATGCAACTGACTTGTCGGTCATCTGCTTGGGGGAAAATATGCCTTTGAATTTCAAGCATCAATTTAAGAGTTACCAGTATTGCTGGGGGAAAACCTACTTACTCTTGGTTCTAAAACAAATTGAGAATCCTTATTTCATTTTTTTCCCCACACAACTTAGCAATCTCTTCACTAAATCAATATCACATTTTTTGTAGTGATTGTCAATATTTTCTACTCTCATTAGAATTATAGATAGCCCTACCCTTCTATGGAGACCCTAACTAAAAACTATGACAGAATGTAAGTGTGTGCAGTAGATGTCATCAAAAGTCAGTGATAGATAGATAAATAATGGTTTGCTCTTCTTGAAATACAGTTGGCTAGGTTAATTGCCACAAAAAGGCAGTAAAAAGTCTGGGTAAGACCCTGGAGGAAAAAAGATCGAAGGGCTTCTTAGTTATTCATGGAAAGAGAAAAAACCCTGGAGTGCTAAGGTGAGCCCTGAAGTCAAAAATCACTGAGATATAACCACGAGACCGTTCTCTCCTTGATTTCCAGCTGAAATTATCACGTGTCATTCAAAGATTCTCAATCCATGAATGCAGCTTGAAATGGTTCAAGAATGTTAGTTTAGTTTCTTCGGTGTTAGGGATAGTGGCTGCCTGTAGGTGTGAATCAGGAGAGACGAATGGGGAGTTTCTGTCAATGTTCGATTTTTTGAGCTGGGGAGGATGGAACTGTTTTTATTAAAATAATTATTTACTCTCAAATTTTGTTCAAGTAAAATTTTAGGTAAATCTCTGTACAGTGACACTGAGATATGAATACCTTAACAAGTTATACTTCACAGTTTGTTGAATCGTGCCACTTTTTAGAGGTGAAAATATTAAAGTGTACATGTACAATTCTTGTATTTCACAACGGAAAATGTGATCTAGAATTATTTTGTTTTTTGTTTTGAAACATGTAGAACAAAGATAAATGGGCTGACTCTGGGCAATCTGCCTGTGGGTTAGCCCTGTTCCACAAGCGTTGTACTGGAACGAGTATAGAAAGTTAACACCAAGACAAAAGTATGCCCAATTGCAGGGTCTTTATCGCGGGCGGCCATGGAGGACTCACGTCTCTCCAACCCGTGGTCCTGAAAGGAGGGTGTAAAGACCTTTATGCCTGTAAACCACCTTGGGGGTGAGGGTGAGGGGCAGGGGTGGGGTTGAGGGGCTTCAGACACTAGTGAGTGCCAGTGAACTTTGGACATTCCATAAATCACCTTCTGGACATTCCCATTGATACTTAAGTGGTTCACAGAAGTCAAGATAAGCGTTAGTTTACACCTTGTTTGCGTAGGGTGGAAATCACAGACCTTAGTTACTTATTACAAGTTGCAGGGGCCAAGATGGCCTGGGTTTGGACTGCTTGCCTGTCACATTAGGGTTACAGAGAGCAGTTTCAACAGAAAGCCGAGGTATGGTCGAGGTATGCAGTTTTATGGAGCTTTTTACCATGTCACAAAAGGAGCAGCAAAAATAAATAAGTAGAGAAATAAAAAATTAAAAATGTAAATATTTTCCTTTGGAGAGTTCTGAAAGGAAGTGATGCCAATGGGAAAAAGTTTCAGTAAAGCTGAAGAGTAAATAAAGTAGATATGTAAACACTGATTGTTTTACTTTTATAAGAAAGGGTGCCTTGTCATATAGTGTAAAGGATTAAAAGAAAGGCACGGTAGGGTCAAGTAGCCAAGGGCTAGGGCTAAACTATGTAGAATTGGAACTATAATAAAAATTGAAATTGGGAGAGAGACTTTCCATGAAGAGCAGCAATTGTTGCAGCATAATGACAGATTAGAGGATTCAAGTGTGGAATTGCTCAAGTCCCCTACACCCAAAGTCTTCATCAATCTTCTCTCCAAGCATTCTATAATAGATCTAAATTCTAAATAAAACATTTTCTTGGCCATTCCTACCACTAGTTTCATAAAGCCTGCCAACCTGATGACTGTCTTATATAGAAATTGTGGAGCTGTCCCAGAAGTTGGGAGTTATTCCAGAAGATTTAGTATCAAGCAAGGACCAGAGCGGGAAAGGGAGAAACAGGAAAGACAGGTCCCAACATTGTGATTAGTTTTACTACTGAATATATCTTTTAACTCAATGAAGTTTATTACTATGTAAAGTAAGTTTTTTATAGCAGCAAGCAGGACAAAATCAAGAAGAGATACTTATTCTTAGTGGGCAATATTTGTTAACCATATTTATAAATAAATGAACATCCATATAATATATGCATAGAGAATGGAAATTTAATTAAGAATGTAAAATTAAATAAAAAATAAAAAGGACTGAGATAGAAATACAAAAATTGGGCCTGCGAGCCCTATGCTGACATTAATTGCTTGTGGCTTTAGCCTTATGTTCTCTGGATTTAATGTCTTCATTTGTGAAACCACAATACCATTGGGAGGCTGGCCCAGCTCAATGGGTTTTCAAACAGAGTTTTACTAAATCTAGAGGGTTTTGTTTGTCTTTGTTTTGCTTTTTGGATCTTCAGAAGATCTGTCTTACTGGTGACTGATGTCGAAAGGGTGATACAGGGTGTGTTTGACAGTATTCCAGACCCCCATATCATTTCAGATAGAACAGATTTGTGTTTGTTTATCATTCTGGGTAAGATTTCAATTGAGAAGAGATGTCAGCACTGATGCAGGCTATATGATAACTGATCTCAAATTTTCCAAATGTTAATAATTTCTTAGAAAATAGTCTAAGAAAGATTTTTAACTCTTAAAGTAGAGGAATATCAGTGAATTCCAAATGATATTCCTAAGGATACAACTCAAAGAACTGTATTAATTTACAATGCCTGTGTGTACTTTTGTTTTCTATGTGAAATGCTGTTACTTCAATTACGCGTGTTTGTGTTTATTATTTATTCTATGCTTGCGATAAAATGCAACAAATTTTTTTTTTTTTCTTTTTTACTCCTCCTTCTTCATGGAAGCAACAAGCAATTAATGAGTACTGACCCTCCTGTAAACACTGTTTGGGAATCCTGAGAAACATTCTGATGGTTCGTTCAAGTAAAATTTTAGGTAAATCTCTGTACAGTGACACAGATCTAAGCACATTATTTAACAAGTTATACTTCGTGGTTTGTTCAATCGTGCCAGTTTTTAGAGGGGAGGCTGTTTCTGTGCTATGAATTGTTCTCGTGCTTGTTTTCTCAATTTTATAACAGGAATAATTTGCATATTCTGGAGTATATAAAAGTATTTAATTTTCTGAGGAAAATGGAGAGCTGCAGGGGGTATTTTGTAACTAGAAAGAAGTGAAGTAGAAGCCAGGAGGTAGAAAAATAATTAGACATTAACAAGAAAATAAAAATGAAGAATTATATTTGGAAACACTATACAACTTAATTAAAAAGTACTTGTATATAAATGAGAGCTAAAGTATGCTGTATTTTAGTTCTGAAAACCTGTTAAAATGTATTCATGTACTTCCTATTTTTCTAAAGGTTTTCCTATTCATATGTGTGTACACATATTTTATAGAGAGAGAGACATGTATGTATCTGTAGATCTCACAGATATAAACCTCTGTATACATATGTACCTACAGTCGGGTATTCTTACAGTCACATATTCTCTGAATTTTCTTACACAAAGGCACACAAATAACACAGCAACCATCGTAACCTCCTTGCAGTTGAAGGAAAGGGAAAGGAGCTGTCAAAACTCATTTAATGGTACTTTTTAAAGCACAGTGAAACAGACTCTATTTGGGACATAGCCGTAGGTGATAGGTATACAGACCATTGCAGTGAGATTTTGCAGTAGGGGACACTGGATTCAACTCTAAATACTGTGGCTTGAGCAGTGGGAATTAATAACTGAAAAACAGGTTCAGGGTCAGTAGATGGAAAATTACTAAGAGAAAGCATAAGGGGTGAGGGGTTTTCTGGCTAAACCCACCTAAATGGATTCTTGCTGAAGGCAGGTTCGGGTGAGCAGGAATCACTTAGGGTATGGTAGAGGATGAGGAACCCAATTCAATATTGAGGATAATTAGACATCAGAGAGGAGACAGGTTCTTGCAATACTGACTTAGTAGGGTTCTCGCTAAAATTGGATTTTACAAGGAAGTCCACAGATGGGCTAGGAAAAAGTTTAGTCAAGCACAGAATCTGTGTCAGATCATATTGTGTTATAATAAGAGAGCAGTGATGATGATTATTGCTTAGGAAGGTGATTTGGAGGTACAGTCTGCAGGTACTTGTTTGGAAGGAGCAGCCCAACCTTTACTGCTGTTATGAGCATTAAAAGCTAGAAAAGAGGAAGCTCACTTGTCCTTTTGAAATGAATGCTTTTTGCTTTCTGTCACATTGACCTGATAGCCTCTCCATCTGGCTCAGTCTCACTGTGAAGCAGAGCTCCTTGAAATCAGGATAACGTGAGCCAGGCAGGATACGTTGAGCTACAAGATAGAACTCGGTATGACTTACTGCCATCTCGGAGATTGTGCTTAAAGAGTTAGCTCATTTCTCTGTTTTGGGTTTTCCTGCTCCCAGCACAGATACTTTATACTGCTTGAATGCTACTTGGAGTGACCTTTTCATGCTCCCTTTACCATGCCTTAGACTATCATTGCTGCAAATGCTTTATCACTGTTATTCTTGAACATTTTGCTTCACAAAGCTTTCACTAGATCTGGTAGAAAATTCAGAATAACTTGTTACTAAGCCTTAAATTTATATTTTTTCCTAGACGTCTAAGTCCCTCTTATCTATAGAGAACTGACTGATCACAGCTGCTATTCAAATCATTTTAGCCAGGTAAATATTTCATAGGAATTTTATGTATTGAAATGCATATATATATATATATATATGTAACTGGTTCTGCAAACATAGAGGGGGTTGTCTTTTCTGCCAAGTATATTAGAAAACATGATTTTCATGCTGTGTATGCAAAGGAGCAAAAAAAGGGGACAAAATGAAATATTATAAAATGAACACTTGGTTAACTAAATGCTAAAAAAATCATTCTAAGTAATCAGCAGAGAGGAATACACTGAATATTACTGAGAAACTCAGAAGAAAATCATTATAATTTTACACTTTTTAATAAGATATCTGTGGTATCTTGCAAGCCTGTCAGCAGGGATATTTACTTCACTCAGTAATTGTGCAGAGAAGAATGATCTAGTCTGTGTTCCCAAACAACTAATGAGGTCAAGAATTCATTCTTCTGAAACTGACTTTCATGGTTTGTTTCTGAATTGTCCAAGAATTCCTTGACAGGTTCCAATAAAAGCAAACTTAAAATTGTTCTTGAGAATGTCTTTTATTGATATGCTGGCATTTGTTACTTTAAATTTCAACACTTTTCTTTACGTTTTTCTTGGCAAAATGGTAGACAGAATTATGAGTAACAGCTTTTTGTTTTTAATACTTGTTAATTAAGTGACAATGTTTTACTGTATCCTGCCTTTAAAGGAGTCTACTTCACCCAGACTGAGAAATAAATGCTGTACTAGAAAAGCTAAAACAATAATTGAATAACACATCGATTACAAAAAGCATGATCTTTGTTTACCTATTTCTTTTTAGAACAAATTGCGTAGACACTTCATATAAAACTTTCATTGTTATTTAGCTTTTAAATATGAAGAGGCTTCCATAAGCAATAGAACCATGTTTGAAAAATATTTTAAAATGTGAAACCATGGCAAATCCATTAGTGAAACTGGTCAACTGAACTATAAACCCTGTTTGAGGGGAAATCTGACATGACATGAAAACACAGGCTCATCGTGTCAGTTGGAAACAACTCACTTTTGGGAGTATCCTGGATCTTCTCCTTGGTGGTTGAGTGATCACTTAATAGGCCAATCACTTAATTTCTCTACACTTCAGCTTCCTCCCTGGAAAACTGGGATGAGAAATGATATATTTTTAGTGTTTGGAGGTATTAAGCAGGTTACTAGAAAGAAACAGATGACACACTGAAAAGTTAACACAAGCTGTTCAGTGAAGGACCTATTTTCAGAGGTGTCAACTGGGCAATCATTAAGGGCTGTGAAGCACCCAGAGTCTAGCAGCAGTAGGAAGCTGTTAGCGCCTAGGCCTTAAAAGGCAAGAAGCTATGTAAGAGGGCCACTTGCAGTATTTGGGGCTTTGGTAGGAACCGTAGCTCCTGCTAGATCTTAAACGGGGTGGACAGGGAGCTGGGAAATAATCTTTCTTCTTTCTGCTATGCTCTAATCTCTGGCTGGTGCCTCCTAGTGGCTGAGTGCAACCAGGAAGCAAGTAGACTAGAACCTCAGTGACAAAGCTCATAGTGTCCTGGGGCTCAGAGCACACCAGAGAAAGGTGGAGAGTGGACCTAAGTGGGACACAAATTGAAGACAGGCACCACACCGGCATACATTAAATATTCGCTCTGTAACAGGAAGAACAAAACATCTCCTAACTTCCAAGTCTTGCCGTGTTATAAACTTTCTCCAATCTTCAGTAAATCTCATACATGTGCATTGTTCTTATATGAAATTTTTTCCCTTAGTGAAAATCGAGGTAAGGGGCTCAGTGCCATGTTTGGGCTAATTCTAGGGCAGAGAGAAAGAAACAACTTCAAGATTCAAAACAGAAAGGAAGACGCCAGCAGAGTCAGGGAAGTGAGAGCCAGAGAAGGACTTGAGGACACAAAAGCCATAGGTATTCAGAAAAAGTTTTGGAAGAATATATGTTAGATTTTCTGTAAAAAATTCTTGTTTTGTATTTTCTGCAAAAAAAAAAAAAAAATGAAATTTTGTTGAGGCAAAGGAGTAGGGGTACCAAAGTCTAGCTTGCAAAACAAGACCAGAATCCTATGTCAGACACGTGGAAAAAGCAAACTTAACAACAAAACGCAATAACTGAGAGAATGAAAAAAGTCTGAGATCAAAACCAATAGGGTGGTTTAAGCAAGGCAGAAAATACACAAGCACATCTAGGATGTGCTTGGCATGTAACTGGCCAGCATTTTGCTATAAACATGACGCTGTCAAGAACTATGAAGTTCCTGAGCTATTACTACTTGAGAGCTAAGAAGGTAGAAGACAACGGTTTCATGGTTGCTGGCAAAGACAGAGAGACTTCTGGATCAAGCCCAAGGATTTTATTTCTTATGGCTCAGCCAACGGCGTGAGCACCAGCATATTTGTGCCAAATTTTTTTTTTTTTTTTTTTTTTTTGGTCTCAAGTCTCATAGGCCAACGTGAATGGGTCCGATAGATGTCTAGGTGCCTAGTGTGTTACATTACTAAATTTAGGGAACAGAAATCTTTCATAATGGTCAGTAAGTACGTTAGGCATTTGTTCAGCAGGAGATACTATCTCTATCTTCCAAGGTTATTCACTAGACAAATATCCATGAAAAGATTATCTATCACAAAGGACAGTCACCAAGAAGACATGCAGAAATGCAAGAGATCCATGTAGAAGTGTGTCTCAACAGACAGTTTGCAGGGCTTGTGGTTGATCATGAATTTATGAGACTAGCAACGGCATGGCATTCTGATATGATTGTGTTCCATAAATCATAATTCCTATCAGAAATCTGGTATATAGAGATATTATTAACATAATTTGTTTTATGTGGACATTATTATTAACTCAGAATAACAGAAAGGCAATATTTTGTAATAATATGATGTTGATTTTATAGGATTTTTTTTTTTTTTTTTTTTTGGAGTCTTACTCTGTTATCCAGGCTGGAGTGCAGTGGTGTGATCTTGGCTCACTGCAACCTCCACCTCTCAGGTTCAAGGGATTCTCCTGCCTCAGCCTCCCAAGTAGCTGGGACTACAGGCATGCACCACCATGCCCAGCTAATTTTTGTATTTTTAGTAGAGATAGGGTTTTACCATGTTGACCAGGCTGCTCTTGAACTCTTGACCTCAGGAGAACCTCTCACTTCAGCCTCCCAAAGTGCTGGGATTACAGTTGTGAGTCACCATGCCTGGCTGATTTTATAGGATTTAGATGTTTATGTTTCATAGGTGCAAGATAAAGGCTAAAAAAGGACTGACAGGTAGGAAGGAATCATTTAGTCATTATAAACTGTCTACTTCTGCCTTAGTTAAAGAATGAAATAAATGCTCAAGAGGCATTCTGAGGGTTAATTACAATGTCATAACTGCAGCCATTCGGGCTCAAATACTAATACGGTTTTCTGAAGAGCTCAATTGGACTCAGATGATGCCTTTTTTCCTCCACTCCTGCTTATTCGTCTAAAGGCTGATGGTCCACCCTAAATTGGCAGCAACTCAAGTCATGTTTTATGACACCAGACATCAAAAAGAAGCACTCAGAAGTTAAAGGAACCGAAGATGAAACACACAGTAAACTCTGCATGAATAGAATCCTAAGTTGATGACCTAGGAACACAACTGTCATTGTTCCAAGAATGATCAGCTGTCAGGCTGCTGTTGGGATTTAACATCCCCTTTGACTTTCACACTGATTCACAAAATTGCACTACTTGTCAACTCTTAATAAGAAGAATTCACATAAAGAAGCAAATTATTGACTTTTGTAGGAAAACATGTCTAGTGCACCGGGCCGAGATTTTTAGATGGCAAAATCTGAGGTTGCTCATTCAGGTAAATCTTGTGATTGTAAAAGTTGTGTCACAGTTGCTATTACTCTATATTGTTTCTTAAAAACAGAAGCATAATGCAAGTTATCATTTTTCTTACATTTGCGCTTTTTCTTTATAGCTAAACTATAAAGTAGAAATTGCTTCTTTGATTCGACTAACCACCTTGCTTTCCCCAGGCATTGAAGTTTACAAACCCTGCTTAACCTCTTCGCCCTTGACTTTGAAAGGCAATCACTGGTACTACAGCCAGGAGTGACTTTTACCCTGATCCACCTAATTGGGATTCCGCCAAGACTCGACCTCCTGCTGGAGGATGAAAGGAACCCTACTGTATTCCAATTCCTAGAGACAGAATTCAGGCTCCAAACTGGTTATAGAGAGGGAAAATTGGACCTGCAGTTCCGGTGAAGAAGCCAACGTTTATAATGACAGTATTCTTAGTTTTTTTTATTATTTTGCAAGAGATCCATACTTTGCTCACAAAAAAGAAAATATTCCCCCTGGCTCAGGTTCACTGTTTAAGTCTTGAATGAAAATCTTAAGAATCCTTCTGACTTTATTGATGCTTTTCTGTCTTATCTTTTCATGTTTTTCCACACCTCTGATGTAATAACAGCCATGATTCTGTCAGTAACATTCTGCTGCATCCCTAGAGTGAGTGGGAAGCTTGGATGTCGCCCAGACTTGCTTCACTAGCCATCCACCCACGTCACATCTGTCACTGGCCTTGAGCCTGTGAACCGAGTCGAGGCGCATTAGACTAATTTTGTTATCCTTAGTTCGTAAATGCTTGTCCGTATCACAGTGCTTTGTTATAACCTCCCACTGATATGTAGGTGGTATTCAACTGATTCTATGTTTTTGGGACAGACTTTAAATTTGAACTGGGACAGTAGGTACAATAATTTAGAAATAAAGACAGCGGTATTTTTTTTTTTTTTTTCAGAGTAGTGGCCTATAAGGAAGAGGCAATAAAAGAGCTCTGTTGAAACCCCACTGTGCCAGCATATTGAAGCTTAAAATAGTCTCTAGGTATGATAAGATCCCAAGAAAATCAAGGACATGAGACACTGTTAATAGTCAAGTTTTAAGTTCACAATCAACAAATATCTCTTTTTTTAAAAAAATCCAAGTTGTACAAGCCACAAGTTTTAAGGGCTATTTATCATTGTAGCCCATGTGGGATGTGGTAGGGAATCAGAACTAACTCCCAAGAAGAGACAGTGGCAGCAAAGAGCTGGGATTAGACAGCCCATTGGGGCTGGGCATGGTGGCTCATGCCTATAATCTCAGCACTTTGGGAGAACGAGGCAGGTGTATCACAAGGTCAAGAGATTGAGACCAGATTGTCAACATGGTGAACTCCCATCTCTACTAAAAATACAACAATCAGCTGGACATGGTGGCACAGGACTGTAGTCTCAGCTATCTGGGAGGCTGAGGCAGGAGAATCATTTGAACCTGGGAGGTGGAGGTTGCAGTGAGTTAAGATTGCACCACTGCAGTCCAGCCTGGTGACGGAGGGAGACTCCATCTCAAAAAAACAAAACCAAACCAAAAAAGAAAAAGAAAAAGAAAAAGAAAAAGAAAAAGAAAAAGAAAGCTCGTTGGCCTCTCTATTCCAGAAAGGGCAGCTGCAGCTGCTTAGGCAGGGCTGAAGTAATTTGAACACTCAAATAGGAAAGTCTAGGCCTCTAATTCTGGTTGGCAACCCACAGAAGCCTTGATAATTAGAGAGTTTTGTGTACTAAACTAAATATATGAAGACTCATTCAGGGGTCATGAAATAGACAATGGATAGTGAGTCACAGAGCCAGAGGTGAGATGGAGATGACACACTAAATAATTCTGTGAACGTGGTATATGGTTGACAGCTGAATTTTTAAGCTCCCTGTCAGCGTTCTTGTCTTTTAAGTGCCCGGAAACCATTTTTGTTGAATCTTTAGAGGATGGGGCTATGATTGATAGGTACACAATTTAAAATAATTTTTTCTTAAAATTCATGGCTCCCAGCTAACATTTCGAAAATCAAATTATTTAAGATTATGCAAGGCAAAAATGTGTTAATATCTTATTGATTCATACACAAACCATGCTATCCATACAATATGCAGCATTTAGGCAAAGAAAGCGAACTACTGGCAATATTTTTTTTAACAGTACAAAAATAGAAAATAAAGCTTATATAACATTTTAGAAAAAAACTCAGGTTACTGTGATGCAACATGACAAACAATATCTTTTCCTAAAAAATAACTATATATAAAAGATATATGTATCTTTTTTTTTTTTTTTTTTTTTTTTTTGAGACGGAGTTTCACTCTTATTACCCAGGCTGGAGTGCAATGGCGTGATCTCAGCTCACCGCAACCTCCACTTCCTGGGTTCAGGCAATTCTCCTGCCTCAGCCTCCTGAGTAGCTGGGATTACAGGCACACGCCACCACGCCCAGCTAATTTTTTGTATTTTTAGTAGAGACGGGGTTTCACCATGTTGACCAGGATGGTCTCAATCTCTTGACCTGGTGATTCACCCACCTCGGCCTCCCAAAGTGCTGGGATTACAGGCTTGAGCCACCGCGCCCGGCAATATATGTATCTTGTTTCTTGAAGAGTGTTTCTGACATTGACATTCCAAACAGAAGTAATTTCTACATCATTGGGCCTGCACTAGAATCATGAGAAGAGCTGAATTGAAATAATTCAAGAGCTTTCTCAAAATGTCAGTTGTTTGAAGAAAGATATTTGAACCAGAATGCAAACATCTGAAAGCAGAAAATGTTTTCCTGTGGAATTAAATTGTATATCAAATAACACAGTTTTTTGTCTTTCTGTTTTTTCTTTTGTATTACTTTTATCAATTCTATGTCCACTGCAGGTGACAAATGTATGCTTGACTGTGGAGCCTTGAGTTGTTAAAACTAACTCTCCTGTGTTTATTGTTACCATTATCACAATATTTGCCCAGGCTATCTGCCTATAATGCAGAAGTAAATGTGTTGGGTTCAATTAACTTTAAGTGTGTGAGCTTCTATAGTAACGACTTCACCAGGTCCTTTCACATAATATATGTGATTTAATATTTCTTCTGAAGTAAATGTTACTGTTTTGATTTTGTGAATGAAGATACCAAGGTATACTGAAGCTCAACATTTTACTTTAATTACATAGTAAGTAACAGAGATAAAATTCAAACATATTTTTAAATTTCAAATCCCACACTAATCCGATCTAATCAAGAAGAGCAAAATGCCTACCTTATGGACATTTTTATTTCTGTGACTCTGGTAGATACTTTAATTAATCTTGACACATTTTCCATTAACCCAAACTTGTCTTAACAACTACTCAACAAAATACTTTAGGCCAACGCTTCCAGTTAATTAAAGATGTCATTCCAGTTGAAAACTCTCGGGTCCTATTCTGTATGGCTACATTCTAATTCATTTTCTTTAATCCACTGTAAATAGTAACTCTTCTCACTGTCATTACAATCAAATCACAGTTAAGGAGTGAAAATTATGATATATACCTCCTAGAATTCTCAGAGGAAAAGAAAGAAAATAAAGAAGTATGAAAAAAAAAAGAAAGATGAAAACCAGTTTTGTCTTAAGAATTCTATGTATATAATATAAATGTTAAAATCATCGTAACTGGAAACAAAATTCCTCTCGGGGGAAAATTGTCTTTGTTTAAGAAAACATGTATAAGCACCTGGGCTAGAAGGAGAGACTTTGATTATATGGATTTACAGAAGTTAAGCAAAAAAAACAAAGAGAATTAGATTACTCAGAAAGAGCGAGAGAGGGAGAGAGAGAATTAAAACTACAGAGGGAAGGAGACACTCAAGAAAAGGAGATACACAAGAACACATTGAGCATTTTAGGCATTTGTGATATCCTTCCAATCCCATGAGAACCTGCTGAATTTTTTGAAAGGTAGTTCTGTATCCTGCATTCTTAGATTTCTCTAATTCCTGAAATGTGCATGGCCTTAGACATGGCTAAGTGTTTTTGAAAGATGATTCTACAAAGAGAAAGTAAAGGAACAGGGAGAGTGATAAAAGGTACGGAAAAAAAAGAGCATGGTAAGCTGGTTATCACACTGGACAAATAGCATTTACGGCCTCTGGGGACCTGATAGGGAACCATATAATGCATACTTCAGAGATTTTTCACCAAAGACTAGGAAGCTAGGGTAATCATCTACCAAGCCCGGTTTCTCATGCTTGAGTGGTATCCCTGGGGCCACTGATTCTCTGTATGTGTGGCTTATGCCTATATTGGCTAGGTAGGTGGTTTGTCCTGACTGTGGAGAAAGTTTCAAGGTAGTAGAGACACCACTTGACCCAGAGGTGGGAAGCTGACAACGTGCATGCAACAGACCATGACAGCTGTGCCAAAATCTAGTGAACCAAGAGGGTGATGTAGGAGGCGTCACAATCGTTTGCTATGGGTTATCATTTCCCATTTTTCTCTGGACTAATTTGCATGAGATTTTGTTTATTGCAACCAGCAAGCCTGAAATAGGAGTATCACCTAAATAAAATATTGGTCTTTCTATAATTACTTGTAATTTTAAATTGATATCTCTGTGGTCACATGCCTTTTGTTTTGTTTTGTTAAAATAGCTAAACAGGTAAAGTCATATCCTTGTGGGAAAAAAAAGTGAGCTAACAAATTTAATATGCTTTTCTGCTCATTTTAAGAATAAATCATCTTGATATTTTATATTTAAAAAACTATCTTAGAAAGTCCATGAGTAGAATTTTACATGGAAAATATTTTGCTATTAGAGAAATATCTATAGAAAAATAATATGAATTAATTAGAAGACAACAATTACTTATATAGCATTTCTTAACTCTTAAAATGTTGACAGGTAAAGCCCTTTGATGATTTTTATTTTAATAATAAATTTTTAATTACCATACCAAGTAATATGCAAAGTAACTTTAAAACAGTTGGTAATCGTTTATCTTAATCAGGTTAACAAAATCTATGATTCAATTGAGATACTAGCATTTACTAATTTTTTGATATATTTAATTATTTAAGAAGAAGTGTACATGCAAATTATTAATTTGAAGAGCAAAGTATTGTCTTCCTTTGCATTCTGACTTGGCAACAGGAACCAGCAATGATGGAAGTCATATAATATCGAAGCTAAATGGATTATTTTTAGGACTCTGTAAATAAACAAATAACATTACCTTTTAACAATTCATTTCACAATATCACCACCATATCGTTTCAAATTGAGTGTAAGGGCTTCTCTGCAGCATATATATTATGGAAATTTCTTCAAATCAGTTTTGCACTTTAGTTTTAGCTTCTAATTTTAAATCTGGAAAAGTTTATGTCTCTGTTTTCTAAAAAAATCAGCATTCAATAATGGTAGAGTTCAAGTAAGTAGCAAATAACATTTTTTACATTCCTGTCATGAAGATGTCTACTTCTGTTTCTGAAATGTTTCATTTTTCAGACTGAACTAATGGTAACAATATATTTTAGATAGTTACGATTTTTTGGTAAATCAACTACATGCATCTATGTATCTGACATATTCCATGTTTATAACATAGTTTTTATTGCTATAAAATTTATTTGTTTATTTTTGTGACAGAGTCTTCACTGCAACCTCTGCTTCTGGAGTTTAAGCGATTGTTGTTCCTCAGCCTCTCAAGTAGCTGGGATTACAGACACGCACCACTACACCTGGCTGATTTTTGTATTTTTATTAGAGACAGAGTTTTCCTATGTTGATCAAGCTGGTCTTGAATTCCTGGCCTCAAGTGATGCACCAGAGTTCGCCCCCCAATGTTCTGAGATTATAGATGTAAGCCACCATGCCTGGTCTTATTACTATAAAATTTTAAATGAATTTGAAATTATAATTTGTAAGGAATATAAAGGATAAATAGACAAAGCCAAATATGTAGATTTTTAAAAGTCTGGATAAAAGTCCAAGAGGGTGATTATTGAGTAAAATTAAAAATAAGATTAAACAACAGTAAGGATTAAACAAAAGAGAAACTGAAGAAAAATCTAGGTGAATTATTAGAAAAGCATATAGAAAAATGATAAAACTGCGAAAGAGACCACATATTTGTCCTGTAGTTATATTTTAGTAATGAGAAATAGTAAAAGTGAAAGCAACTATATTTTTATTCAATTATATTTAATTTACCCATAACTCAATAATAATGGAGCACTGTTTCCTAATTTTTACATTGTGCTAAAACAGCTGTATGAATATTCACTCAATTTGGAGGCAGGTATGGGACAGACTAAACACAATATAGATTATACAATATATATGAAAGGTACTCTGGGGAAGTTCAGGTAACCTCTCAAATATAAAGATATCAGGCTGATGTGCGGAGATGACAATTATCCAGGGTAGAATAAATAAAATAATACTGGTAGCTAAGATGGGACTCAAACATTGAAACTCTAAAGCTGTTACAGCTGAGATTGCTGTCCCATTTGAAATATTTGTTTTGAAGGGAAAAACACAATATAGTATACAAAAAGCTTACTAAGAGCTTAAAAGTAAGGAGCAAAACCAGCCTCATATAACTGCTAATAGAAACATACCATATGTATTAGATTCTCAGGAAGAGAATACAAACAGCAATTTTAAGTATTACCTTTTACTTACAAGTTACATAGGCAGATGCTTTAAACTGTAGTTATTGAATGACCTTTGACTTATTAGTAGATGTGAGTAACTCAACTGAGCACAACTCAGAGTTGGGTGGTAGCAGGTATTTGTTTATTGAATAATGATTATTTTTTGTATTAGTTCATTTTCACATTGCTGACAAAGACATATCCAAGGGTGGGCAATTTACAAAAGAAAATGGTTTATTGGCCTTACAGTTCCACAAGACTGGGAAGGCCTCACAATCATGGTGGATGTTGAAAGGCATGCCTCACATGGCAGCAGAGAAGAAAAAAGAGCTTCTGCAGGGAAATTCCTGTTTTTAAAACCATCAGATCTTGTGAGATACATTCTCTGTAATGAGAACAGCACAGAAAAGACTCACTCTATGATTCAATTACCTCCCACCAGGTTCCTCCCGCTACACATGGAAATTGTGGGAGTTAAAATTCAAGATGAGTTTTGGGTGGGTATGCAGCCAAATCATATCATTTTTTTTAAGTACGAGATAGCGTAATATTGGGGTTCAGGGTGCCCTCAGCTCCCCTGAGAGGATGTTTCTCCATGTTCTTGGTCTCCTGCCCTCTCAAGAATGAGAGAGGGGACCACAGCGCAGTGCACAGTAAATGCTGGATTCAAAGGTCTTTGTAGAAAGTGATTTATTTAGGTAGAGAGAGAAAAAGGAGAGGGAGAGGGAAAGAAACAGCTAAGTCTCACACTGAATGAGAGGAAGAAAAGCCACTCTCACACTGAGTGAGAAGGGTTTCCAGAGGGGGAAAACCAGAGAAGGAAAGCTCCTCTCATACTGAGTGAGAGAATCCAGAAAGATGGAATCCAGGAGAGGAAATGTTATATTGGGGTTTAGGAGTGGAAGACAGGCTTCCAAGAGACAGTGTGGAAGCGGACTCCAGAGGGAAAATCCAGGACAGAGAAAAACAGCTTCCACGAGCATGAGAGTGTTTGTGGAAGGGGATCCAAACATGGAGTCAGAAGGGGTGTGGAAGAAGGGGACTTTTAACCTGGGAGGAACCCCCACCTTTCCTAAGACCGCAGGCCAATGAAAGGAGTTCTTTAGAACTTCTGCTGGAGTGATTGGCTCTTACTTTCTTCCTGCAAATGCAAACATAAACTGTTAAATTTCCTGGATGGAGAGAGATGGGAGCGGGGCATGGCGCTGGGAAGTTCTTGCCCCTGAAACTACGCCCCCTTGTGGACCCTGGAAAGAGAACACATTCCCTCAATAGTTCAGCTGTTTTATTTTAGGTATAAGTTGATGAAATGAAAGATCACATTAAGGTATAGAAAGAAAAGGACTAGGTACAGTAGTGGTTACTGGACAGTAAGCATGTCATACTGGAGGCCATCAGGGAAGAAGCGTATTATGGCGGAAAGTACAAAAGTGTGGTGTGTTTCTGAAGAAGGAGAAATTACATTTGCAATGCTTCAGACATTTAGGAAGGTTAGGTATGAAATCATGACTCTCTCACAAACTGGAAAAATAGAATTATTTAAGAAAGAGGCTGAAAACATGTATTAAAAGCTCATGATATGTCACTTAAATATCACATAGGACTTTGTTTACCTAAGATTTTGAATGCTAAAATGGTCATATTTGTGGCTGAAAAATATGACTCTTATTGTATGTGGACAAATTTAGTTACATAAGAGGGTTTATTAAGAAATGTATGCATATATGATTTTGTTTTTTAACAGAGCTATGAAAAGGATTTTATTTTCCCCTAACAAATATTTTCTTTTTTTCTTTCTTTCTTTTTTTTTCTTTTTTTTGAGACGGAGTTTTGCTCTTGTTACTCAGGCTGGAGTGCAATGGCTCAATCTTGGCTCACCGCAACCTCCACCTCCTGGGTTCAGGCAATTCTCCTGCCTCAGCCTCCTGAGTAGCTGGGATTACAGGCACGCGCCACCATGTCCAGCTAATTTTTTGCATTTTTAGTAGAGACGGGGTTTCACCATGTTGAGCAGGATGGTGATCCACCCGCCTTGGCCTCCCAAAGTGCTGGGATTACAGGCGTGAGCCACCGCACCTGTCCCCGTCCCCTAACAAATATTTTCAAAGGAACTGGCTTACTTTTTGCCATGTGCACAAGGGCTGAGGGGATTATTACCTAAAGATTATAAATGTGCAGAAGGCAAGGGATGCTGAAAGAAAGATTTGGAGGAATGAGTAAAATTTATATTTTAGATAATGTTTGATATTAGAGGCTTTGGAGGATTCAAGTGTATATACATCTAAAATCATGACATTTCTAATATAGATCTTATTTGTCTTCCATCCTTTGAGAATATTGCTTGTTCAGGCACAAAAGTATGTGTCAATTTAAGAATATATGCAATCGTACTTTTCATATTAAATCTGCTTTTCTTTCTTGGTAATATTTCTCATGCATTATCAGTGCCCTTAAAACCATGCCAAATAAATGGTAACACCAATAATAACAGTAACTATAATTTGTTTAGTGTTTATTCAGATAGGTCCTGTTTTATTTAGGTTTTTCTTTTTTCTTTTCTTTTTTTCTTTTTCTTTTTTTTTTTTTTTTTAGATGGAGTCTCACTCTGTTGCCAGATTGGAGTGCAGTGGTGCAATCTCAGCTCACTGCAACCTCTGCCTCCTAGGTTCAAGCAATTCTCCTGTCTCAGCCTCCTGAGTAGCTGGGGTTACAGGCACCTGCCACCAGGACCGGCTAATTTTGTAATTTTAGTAGAGTCAGAATTTCACTGTTTTGGCCAGGATGGTCTCGATCCCCTGGCTTTGTAATGTTTCTGCCTCGGCCTCCCAAAGTGCTGGGATTACAGGTGTGAGCCACCATGCCCAGCCCTTTCTTTTCTTTATATCACTTAGTCCATAGAGAAAACATACAAAAATATTTTTTCTGAGGTTTAAAGGGGTTAAACGATTGCTTTAAAATGCTCAGCTAGGAATTCCTGGTTCCAGAGTGCAAGCCTAGGTTGGACTCCAACCCTTAAGTTCTGTATTACAATGTTCTGAGTTTTAACATATTGTCAGAACTTCTCTTACTGTCTCTCAATGTGATTAAGAAAAAAAATATATTAAATTACAACGATTATCTGTGGAAAACCATAATGTTACTTAAGGATCATGATGCAATAAAAGACACAAATAAAAATACAAACCATTGTATATTAGCCGTCAAAATGTCACAGTCAATATTCTAAATATTCTCAACTTCCACATACTTTTAAAATGTATAACATGAATAATCACACTTCTGAACTAAAACATTTACAGAAATTTTTGAGGAACAAGTTCATATGCTTTTTATTTGGGCAATTTAGAAGGAATAAATTTTTTTTAAAAAATGTGTAAATCTAAATAGCTACATTCTCTCAAACTGTAGATTTTTCCAAAAAAAATGGTGAGTATCTGTTAATTCGGTCAGTGGCTGAGAAGAGGTTAGGTTAGAGAGTTTTGAATGCTATTTTCCATAATATTAGATGAGATCTGTGGGTATAGGTGATTTAGAAATGCCTACAGTTTAGATGCCTACGTGATTGACGTAGCTAGGGACTGGCCTTCCTGCTTTGCAGCTTGAGCCTTCAAATAGCGGCCAGCATAAGTCTGTTAAGGGAAAGTCAGATCGTGCCACTGTTCAAAACGCTCTGGGGATTTCCATCTTACTTAGAGAAAAAGCTAAGGTTTGTGCACTAATCTATGACATTTGATGTGTTTTTGGTTTCCTTTCTTTCCTTTTTATTTATTTTATTTTATTTTATTTTAACTTCTCCAGTACAATCTCCCTTGTGCTCAATCTGCTGTAGCCACATTTACTTGTTATCAGCCACCTGTGCCATTGTGAGGAGGCACGTGGAGGTTCCTGATTCCAGGTCTTTGCTTGACTATACTTTATCAGGATCTCTCTTCCTTGCAGCATTTCCACATAGCTCTCTCTCTTTCTTCCTTCCTCTCTTTTCCTTTCTTCCCTTCCTTCCTTCTCTCCCCTCCCCTCCCTTTCCCACCCTCCCTTTCTCTCTTTCTCTCGTTCTCTCCCTCTCTTTCTTTCCCTCCCTCCCTCTCTCTTTCTCTTTCTTTCTTTCTTTCTTTTTTTCTTTCTTTCTTTCTTCCTTCCTTTCTTTCTTTCTTTCTTTCTTTCTTTCTTTCTTTCTTTCTTTCTTTCTTTCTTTCTTTCTTTCTGTCTTTCTTTCTTTCTTTCTTTCTTTCCTTTTTCTCTCTTCGTTCTCTCCCTCCCTTCCTCCTCTCTCTTTTTCTCTCTCTCTTTCTCTTCTTCTTTCCTTCTTTCTGACAGAGTCTCACTCTGTCACACAGGCTGGAGTGCAGTGGTATGATCTCGGCTCACTGCAACCTCCACTTCCCACATTCAAGTGATCCTTCTGCCTCAACCTCCCGAGTAGCTGGGACTACAGGCATGCACCATCATTCCCAGCTAATTTTTGTATTTTTAGCAGAGACGGGGTTTTGCCATGTTGGCCAGGCTGCTTTCAAATCCCTGACCTCAGGTGATCTGCCCATCTCAGTCTCCCAGAGTGCTGGGATTACAGGCATGCACCAATGCTCCAGGCCTCCTTTCTAGTTTTTGATAAAAGGTCTTGCTCTGTTGCTTAGGTTAGAGGACAGTGGTATGATAATAGCTCACTGCAGCCTCAACTTCCTAAGCTCAAGCAATTCTCCCACTCTGCCTCCCAAGCTGGGAGGTCAGGCATGTGCCACCATGCCCAGATAATTTTAAAAATATATTGTAGGGATGGGCTTTAGCCATGTTGCCCAGGCTGGTCCTGAACTCCTGGCCTCAAGCAATCCTCCCATCTCAGCCTCTCAAAGTGCTGGGATTACTGCATCCTGCCATTCCTTTACGTCTTTCAGATCTTAGTGGAGTGACAGATCATCACTGAAAATTGCCCTGTATCCTTTGTCTGAAATTATATCCTTCTGCCAATTACTCCTAGTGCTACCCTATTTGATTTTATTTTTCAGCCCTTCCTACCATTGAATATTATACATACGTTACTGAAAGTTTTGTTCATCCTCTGTCTTCCCCACTAGAATGTGAACTTCACGAGGAAAAGGATTTTTGTGTATTTTGTTCACGTTACTTTACTAAGATCTAGAATAATGCCTAAGGTATAATAGATATACAGTAATATTTGAAGAGTAAATAAATAAATAAATTTACCATTGATTTATTAATTATGCCCATAATTTCCATAGAAACATATTAATTGATCTGTGCAGAAAAGCAAGCACATAGTGGATACTCATGATTTTTTCAGAAAGATTCTGGAATTCACAGTAAAACATATGATTAATCATAGATTTCCTCTACTTCCACTAGGATAATACATTATTGATCTCTACTTTAAGGTAACTAAACCTAGCGATTTCTAACGTATTTAGAAATGGATTAATTTTCATTTCTTATTGATGTTATTTTCTTGCTGATGCTTGTTCCATTCTTAAGACAGTGATTTTCAACTCACATGTTGGCCTTGCCTCTTAACGAGCTCTAACATCCCTGGGTTGAACAGTTTCCAAAATTAACCTAAGTTTGAGGGTGAAAGAAAGTTATTGGCATGAACTTTTCAGTTCTCATGTGAGCCCATCTGCCTTGCTTTGAGAAAAAGTATCATATCCCAAATCTCAGCCATTTATGTTATTTGTGGTTGTCACTGATCGAGGCCCAAATGACAGTGTTGTTTTGGTGCAAAGGAAAAGCTTACAGTTATATAACTTACTGTAACAATACTTTATACTCCTGACAACAGCAACAGAAAAAGCATGAAATCTGTTCAGTAGCATGTATTAATATTCCTCTTCATCACGGGCACTAAAATAGCATTGCAGATATAACTAGAAAGTCAATGCAAGATGTTTCAGCAATTGTCTCAATGCCTTATTTTCCTCTTTGGAGACTGGCTCTCTTTTTCTGGAAGAATTAATTATGCTCTCCTTAGGTAACTCTGTACTCCTTGTATATTTTTGTGATTAAACGTTAGATGATGGAGAACACGTCTTGCTCATCTTGGTAAACTCCACATTAAAGAATTTGAAGAATAACTGACTTGCTTAATGTGAATGATATTTAGAACAGAAAATTTAATCATCGAATTTGATTTTATAATTAAATCTTTCAGAATATATTATAATTGATAATGTAATAGGGCTTGAATATTGAAAATATTTAGATAAAAATTTATGGCATGTCTAGAGAACCAAAAATAATTAAAAATTTACATCTTTAGAGATGCAGACTCATTGCATCATGGTTATCAATAACTATCATTGGAAGAAAAATATTAGAAATAGGAAGTTGAATTTACTGCGCAATGAGGTGAATGATTAAAATTATGCATTGAAATTCCTTCTGTTAAATTCCTTCATTGTGGTAATTGGTTTATCAGCTACCTTTGTAATGATCTGATGATACAAAATTGGCACCATCAGAGAACGTGCGGTAACAACACCTGAGCTATCTGTGACTCTTGTCTGGCGTCTGCATTGCTGTCCTTTCATAGAAAAAATAGCTGGAACGTGGAGGCTTGCTTTACATGTCCTCTCTATTAATCTCTGATTTTCAAAAGATTGCTTTTCATTTATCCTGATGAAAAGGAGAACGTGTACTCTAGTAAGTTGTTAGAATAAAACAGAGCAGTGGAGTCAGGCCTAGTCACAGTTCTGTGGTTCATCTGTGACATGCCACTCAGGAAGCCTCTTGCCTGCTCCAAGACTTTGTTTCTCATTTTTGAAATAAACAAACAAACCACCTCAGTTTGGAAGTTCTCTGATTCTTTAAAAAAAATATATATATATATATACATATATATATACATATATATGTATATATATATATATATATTTGTTATACTGGGGGACCTGTGCAGGTCATGCGGGTTTATTACATAGATATACGCGTGCCATGGTGGTGGTTTGCTGCATCCGTCACCCCATCATCTACATTAGGTATTTCTCCTAATGCTATCCCTCCCCTATTCCCCTACTGCTTGCTACTCCTCCCCTAGCTCTCTACCTCCCGGGGCTCTGTGTGTGACGTTCCCCTCCCTGTGTCCATGTGTTCTCATTGTTCAACATTCACTTATGAGTGAGAATATGCCGTGTTAGGATTTCTGTTCTCGTGCTAGTTTGCTGAGAATGATGGTTTCCAACTTCATCCATGTCCCTGCAAAGGACATGAACTCATCCTCCTTTATGGCTGCAGAGTATTCCATGGTGTATATGTGCCACGTGTTCTTTATCCAGTCTATCATTGATGGGCATTTGGGTTGATTCCGAGTTTTTGCTATTGCAAACAGTGCCGCAGTAAACATATGTGTGTATGCGTCTTTATAATAGAATAATTTATAATCCTTTGGGTATATACCCACTAATGGGATTGCTGGGTCAAATGGTATGTCTAGTTCTAGACCCTTGAGAAATCACCACACTGTCTTCCACAATGGTTGAATTAATTTGCACTGCCACCAATTCTTTACTGAGACAAGTACAGTGATTTGCAGCAGGATAGCAGCCACTGCTAGTTAAGCAGGCAAGTGATAAGACAGAACATTTATTTTTAATTAATTAATTATTTATTTGTTTTTGAGACAGAGTCTTACTCTGTTGCCCAGGCTGGGGTGCAATGGCATGATCTAGGCTCACTAAAACTTCTGCTTATCGGGTTAAAGGAATTCTCCTGCCTCAGCCTCCCAGATAGCTGAGATTACAGGTATGTGCTACCATGCCTGGCTAATTTCTGTATTTTTAGTAGAGATGGGGTTTCACCGTGTTGGCCAGGTGGGTCTCGAACTTCTGACCTCAGGTGATCCACCAACCTCAGCCTCCCAAAGTGCTGGGATTACAGGCGCGAGCCACTGTGCCGGACCGGAACTCAGTTTTTAAAAAGATCACTCTGGCTGCTGTGAGAAGCCCACATGGAAGCAGACAAGTGGTTAGGAAGCCCTTGCCATTGTCCAAGCAAATGGCTATGGTGGCTGTCATTCAACAGATGGGGGTGGATTTTAAAGGACATGGTCATGCTTAAGCGATATGTGGTGTGAGACGAAAGAGAAAGAGATGTTTATGGCCTGAGCAGTTGCTTTGTACTCAGAGTATAAAAACAAATGGTGCTAATGAGGATGTTTACAATCACTCCCAGTTATAGAGTACTTACTATGTGTCCAAACACCACTTAACATGTATTTATCAAGACCAACCTTGAGATAAGTGTTATTTTTATCCCACTTAACAGATGAGGCAACTGAGGGAGAGAGTGGTTATGTGACTTGTCCAAAGTTAAACACAGTGGAGCTGAAAAGGGAAACTAAGTTATCTGGTTCCAGCTTCTATGGTCTTCTCCACTGGGCAATATGACCTCACTGGGTAATGTAACCTCACCAAGCAGGGTGGAGGACATGTTTTCCGAGCAGGAAACAGAAATATTTAAGACATATGAAGATATTCCTTCTTGTATGTAAATGTTGGCTTTAAATTAGAATAAATTAGGGGGACAGAGGACAGTTACTTACTTCCCTGTTATATACGATATATGATGTTTACTGTATTCTATTATTTTAACCTGGGAGACTAATAAAAACTCATTTATTCAGATTTATGTTGTTTATGTTCATTACTAGGAAAGTGCCTTCTAAGCAATGTGTCTTTTGTTAAGAATGTGTCTTTTGCTTTTTAGCAAGGTTCATATATATATATATATATATATATATATATATATATATATAAATAATTGGGTCTTGTTTTTATTTCATTACCAAGAGAGTAGATATTAGATATCTGTGTGGTTATAATCATTTACTAAATGAGTTGCTCTATTTCTATATTAGATATTGATGGTACTGAATTCCAGTTAGAGGAGTCTCTTCTCGTGTGTCATAGCACTGTAGCTAAGCAGTCTTCTATCACAGCCCAGAAATACCAGCTGCATCCTTTTCCTTCCTAGTCTTCCCTTCTAGACTGTGACTTATTTTAGAGAAGTGTTTTTGTCAGTTATATCTGTGTTAGGTATATAGTAGGTTGTTAATAAATATTTGTGGGAGAAAATGGGACTTAGTGTGAGAAAACACAGATTTGCAAGTCAAATATAAATAGGCTGGCAATTAACAGAGCAAACAAATAAAAAATGGATTACTAGGAGACAAGAGTCTTCCAGGGGAAATAAAATAAACTGCTTGCTAGGATAATTCATCGCTGCTGGACATGTTTATTTAGCTCAGTGGTGCATCAGCACTGTTCAAAAAAGCTAAATAGTACTATTATTTATATGTTTGATGCTAGTGTATTAGTCACTGATCAGTTAAACTGAAGAACACCTCAACTAATTCAATTTAATTCAATACATCATGTTAATGTTAGCAGTTAAGCAATTTATAAAGCTCATTGATAAAACAAATAGCTAGAATTTTATAGTATTTGCCGTATCATTTGCATGTATGAATTTGTTTAATCCTCATTACATTCCTATGAGAATGATATTATTATTATTATATCCATTCTGTGGATGAGTGAACTAAGGCACAGTGCTTAAGTGGCTTGTCCAAGTTTACCCAGCCTCTGAGTATCTATGCGGAAGAGACAGGATTCGAACCCACACATAAGGCTCTGGAGATTTGATGTTCAGCATACGCTATACTGTTCTGTTAATACCTCACTCTCTACTCTCAATACAGTTTTACTAAGAGCAAAATAATAAACAGTAACAACAGAAACACCAGCAAGCACATTCAGGTTTCTGCTAAGAATGTGAATAAATTTTGTTATTTAATGTCCCCAATAAGTAAGTCACAGTGGTATTATCTCTATCTTTATAGGAGGAAATTGAGGCAGAGAAGGATAAGTTACTTGCTCTATGCTGTATAGTCTTGAGAGATACAGCTAAAATACGAAGAGAAGCAACTGTCCTTAAAGAGTCAGTAACACATTTACTACATAAGAAACTGTAAGCCCAATAACTTTGCCCATGCTTTTGTGGCTGGGTCAGAAAATCACTAGATTTAGCTCTTCTGGCAACAGTCTTATTAAGTAAGAATCCTGAGAAAGCTTTTCTAAATTTTAGTATATTTTATTTTATGGGGTTTTAAAAAATATTTTTTACATTTGAGAGAGAGTCTTGCTCTGTTGCCCAGGCTGGAGTGCCGTGGCACAATCTTGGCTCACTGCAACCTTTGTCTCCTAGGTTCCTGCTAATTTTTATATTTTAAGTAGGTTTGGGGTTTTGCCATGTTGGCCAGGCTGGTCTCAAACTCCTGACCTCAGGTGATCCAACCACCTCAGCCTTCCAAAGTGCTGGGATTACAGGTGTGAGCCACTGCGCCTGGCCACTTTTCTAAACTTCAGTTTATTTTAATGGCTATGTAGCTAACTT
The DNA here is from genome assembly GCF_048565385.1 of Saimiri boliviensis. Classification (NCBI taxonomy): domain Eukaryota; kingdom Metazoa; phylum Chordata; class Mammalia; order Primates; family Cebidae; genus Saimiri; species Saimiri boliviensis. The sequence continues at coordinate 126,990,010 of NC_133451.1, forward strand.
ACTTATATTAGTATTCATGGATTAAATATCTCAAGGAAGTTACATTTGCTCTTATTCTTTGGTAGACATATTAAAGAATTGCCTCGTTCATAAATTAAAACTGTCAAATGACTCTTACATAAAATAATGTATTGAAGATATTTTAATCACAATAATAAATTATTAAATAAAATTGTACTGATACAATTATTAGTAAACATTTTCCTCAGTTGTTTATAAAATGACAAGAATTTTAATGAGTTTCGTGAACATGTAATCCAAGAGTTAGGGACTACTTTTTCCATTTCTTTTGTTGGGATGATAATCCTGCATTTGAGGCAAGTCAATATTCTCTGAGTTCTCATTCTAAACACTAAAAAAAAAAAAAAAAGTACAGAGTATAAAAGGAAAGAAATGAATTATGACTTTTCTGAAACTAGATTCAAATACTTAAAAGTATGACTTAATAGTGTGTAACTGGCCCAGTGTGGTGGCTCACGCCTGTTAATCCCAGCACCTTTTGAAGCTAGATAGGTGGATCACTTGCAGCCAGAAATCCAAGACCAGCCTGGCCAACATGTCGAAAACGCATCTCTACTGAAAATACAAAAATTAGCTGGGTGTGGTGGTGTGTGCCTGTAATCCCATCTACTCTGGAGGCTGAGGCAGGAGAATCACTTGAACCTAGGAGGCAGAGGCTGCAGTGAGCTGAGATCACAACACTGCACACCAGCCTGGGTGACAAAGTGAGGTTCTGTACTGAAAAAAAAAAAAGTGTTAAACCACTAGAATTTCCTATCACTTTATTTTTATCTGTAAAATAATAATAGACCTCTCACATTTATGATGATCAAATGGGATATTATTTTTAAAGTGTTCATTGTATAAAAGTTGTATAAATAAATATTTTCGTAATTATGAGATTCAATCTTGGTCATTTATAGGATGAATTTATACTTGAATGTTTCAAAATTTCCAGGTTCTGCAAAGATGTTTGTACTTTTATTAACCTCTTCCATATTATATATTTTTACACCTAGTGTAAAAAATTAGTCATTTTTTAGTAACCTCATCCTTGGATTAAGTTTCTTTCCCCTACTATGCTTTGGAATTTTTTTCTTGCTGTCTTTTACATTTGCATTTCTTATTTCACCAGGCAGATGACAGCTTTCAGTCCTTGATGGATGGGAGAAGAGGGGATACCTTCTTCCTGTGAGTACTGCAGGCATCTCTGAGAACAGCAGCTGAAAGGGGTTTTCTAGAGAATCCAAATGGCATATGATAGTTAGATGATCCCTTCTCATTCTACTTAGCAATTGTTAAATTCAGGAACCATAACATTTTTTCGTGTTCTAACCTCTTTGACACTGAATAGGTGCAAAAATGTATGAAACTTATAGAAGATACATTGAATTTCCAGAATAGGTTTTGGTGGGTCTTGTTAAGGTTTTCACGTGTTCGGCATGTTACTAGTTCATACTGGAATTTAAAAAGCCTTCAGAGTTCAGGCTTTATACATTTACTGTTTAAGTCACACGAATTTACACATGTTGGGAGCAAGCCCGTACCTTGTTCTGGAACATAGTTAGAGAATATTGAACATGCTTATGGGACAAAGAAGCATTGCATATTGATTAGCTCAAATGTTATCCACACCATCCATGCAGTGGAAACTAGTTTTGTTCAGATCCTTTTCCACTTAGTAAGGTGGAGTTTTCGAACTTACTGACCTCTTCTGGCAATAAAAACCAGTGTTGTGATTTGCAAAGGTGTTTTATCTTTCAGACCACTGACTCCTCTCTGCCAACAGACTGTCAGTGATAATTAAGCTTTTAATTAGAAATGATGACAAACTATCTTGGCTCTACTGCTGTCTATATTTCTTACTCTTAGATACAGCTGATATTTTTGCTTTAAAAATGTTAATGTATTTCATGATGTCATGGAATCTATACTGTTGTTCAAGAGTTATAACATGGTAACATTAATTACTTTAAAAACTTTTATTGGGATTATTAGATTTTATGGGGATGAGTGGGCCACTTAAATATCTTTGAAGATAGTATCTAAATTACACTGTTAAGTGGGACTTGCTATGTTTCTGGGCTCTTCTAATGAGACCACAACTTTGATTGAATATAAACACTTTGTGATAATCAAAGCTTGGGAGGTAGGTGGTCAGTACTGGTGGGAAGATTCAGATTTGGGATTAAATTTCAAAGACTAAAAATGTGTAAAACAATAGAGCCAAGTTGATGGCTTTTCTGGGTGCTATGAAAATGACCCCATTCATTTTATGTTAAAAGGTGGCTTTCTTTTGAAAGAAATTTTATTTTGACTTTATCTTTTTTTTTTTTTTGACAGTTTTCCTAGAAATAAAGTGAAACATTCTTTATATCTACTTTCTAGGCACAAAGACTCACACCTTATCAAAGACTTAAGTCTCTCATTCTTGTCCCTTAATATGGAGGGCAATAGCTTTCAACACAGGCAAGTTTGTCTCTTACTAAATATATCCTTTTATTCTCTTCAAAGGTGAAAGTCCCTCCCTTAGAAATTTTTCATCTCATACCTTGTACAATCATTAGAGAATATAGATATGTTTCTTGAAACACTATGCATTTAAGTTTCTAGAAAAATGAGACTGCAGCCACAGAATTTTAAGAGAAAACAATGTAACAACTTACTTTTCCCCCCTGAAAATCTATTTAGTAGATTTACGAGGTGAGACATGTGTAGTTCAGAAGTAACTATGAAGGACACTTGATAATGAAGTACTTCAAGGATTTAGAGAACTTGTGTGCTCCTGCAGGACAATAAAATTGCTAATGGTCAATTACACTAATTTAATATGATTTTCTCCCTCTGCACAGATTATTGCTACAGTAGAACTGAGACTACCCATATTGCCAAACTCCCTCACCCTTTTTTGGTCAAATTTCATTTACTGACAAAGTAGTCCATACGTCTCCTTTCTTCTTCACCCTGCCCTACCCTCTCATCTCACTTTACTTTTTGGAAAGAGGTTTTTCTCTGTGGCCTGATGGGCTCCCAACATAACCAGTGTCCTTTTTCTTCTTGCCATAGTTGCCACTTTTGAACCAATGTCTCTTAATTTTATTTTCTGAGGTTCTGGATTCTTGAAAGCTCAATGTCTCCTTACAGCTCACCATTTACATGAGAATGTGACTTGCTTGTTAGAAAAATTTGGATCAGGTGCAGTGGCTCACCCCTGTAATCACAGTACTTTGGGAGACTGAGGCAGGTGCATCATTTGAGGCCAGGAGTTCAAGACCAGTCGGGCCAATATGGTGAAACCCTGTCCCTACAAAAAACATAAAAATTAGTTGGATATGATAGCGGGCCTGTAGTCTCATCTACCTGGGAGGCTGAGGCAGAAGAATCACTTGAACTTGGGAGGCGGAGGTTGCAGTGAGCTGAGATCGCACCACTGCACTCCAGCCTGGGTGACTACAGCAAGACTGTTAAAAAAAAAAATTGTTGATGTGCAAACTGTGTGCAGTTTTCTTTTTGTTTCAGTGTGGAACACTTCTAAACTTTGTTTAGAATCTTCTAAACATGCAGATGGTTTATTGATGCAACTAGTATATAACAAACACTTGTGTTGACACCTCCCAAAATCAAATATTTTAAACATGGCCAATATGTTGTCCAAATTGTTTTGTCTGTTTTAAAAAATAAAATCTACAAATATATTAAAAGTTAACATAAAAATGAAAAAATAATGTTACTTCCCTTTGACAGCATCCCCAGTCAGGTTTACCTGACAACTGACAATACATTCTGTGTATTTAATACATATCTCTAAAGGACATACATACATAAAAGACAACCAAAACACTTTGCATATGTATAAACCCACTGGGAGCATATACGTGTTTGTATGTCTGTGTGTATATCATGTATTTATAAATATTATATAATTTTTCATTGCTTAGACTAAAAACTTTGCAGAATTGGTATCATACGGTAATTAATATACTATAATTTGCTTTTATTTTACAATAAACACAGTATTTTTTAGATATTTGCATGATAGCAGCTTCTTTTTGCCGCATCATTTTTCTGTTGGCTTCATTGGCTTTTGTTTAGTTTCTTTTTATTTTCCTGTTAATTTTAAGTTGTATGGTCTTGTTAACAAAGTTAATCAGTTATAATGTTAACAAAGTATAATGATAAGTAGAATCTATGTTCTTTTTCTAAGCAAGGTAAATAATTGAATGTGTATTAAACTCCCTACAATTTCTCTAAATATAATTCCTTCCTATGGTTTCTCAAATATGATATTCAATTTAAGTTTAAAATATTAAAATTATTATTGTTAATACGATTACTATCAAAGGGCATGTGGAGGGGGTTGGGGAGGGATAACATTAGGAGAAATACCTAATGTAGGTGACGGGGGGATGGATGCAGCAAACCACCATGGCACGTGTATTCCTATGTAACAATCCTGCACGATCTTTACATGCACCCCAGAACTTAAAGTATAATTTAAAAAAAAAGAGAGAAAAGCATAGGAAGTAGAGTAAAATCTATGTATGTACTATATTTAATACTGATACATCAGAGGAGATACGATGTTTTAAAACTTAAATCAAAAATATTAAACTGGTTTTATTTGACAAAAAAAAGAGGCATGTGTTTAGATTTAGCTGTATGTGCATTTACCATCTTTTTTCATAGACCTTAATTTTTCTAAGTTATTTTTCTTCTTCTTAAGTTTATATTTCAATGTTTCTTCTATTGAGGTGTGTGGATCGTAACATGTTCTAGTCATTGCATTTATAGCTATTCTAGACCTCTATAATATTTATTTTCTTATTACTCCAATAATATTAGGCACTGTTTATTCTGTCACCTTAACTTATAAATATGATTTCTATTCTTCATGTACTTTATCTTTGTTCTCTTGATGAACTAATTTTTTTCGCGAACTTAAATTACAAACTCTCATTGATGATTTCTTTAGCTCACTATCTCTAAAAAACCTTTCTTAATTGCATCATAGCCCTATTGCCTCTCTAATCTAAATATCACCCACCTGAATTTTTTTTATTCTAATGGCAGCTCAGACTCAATATATTTAAAACTGAACCAATTATTTTATCATTCTAAACAGCTTCCCCTGCACACACATTCTAAGTACATCATTTCACTTTGTATCACTGTTGTTTCAAAATCAATCCTGTGACTTACTTCCCTGTCTTCAATCTGTATCTAATTCCTTTGAATTATCTTTCATTTTCTCCTCGTTTTTATATTTTTTTTTGTTATTACCATAACACTGGCCCTTATCAGCCTTCATCTAGACCTCTATAAGATTTGTTAACCGATCTCTATGCTTTTGGTCTTCTTCAAGCACACACTCTATACAGTACAAAGCTATCAAAGTAATCTTTTTAAAACACAAATAAACATACCAGTTTTCTTTGCTCAAAAATCTTCAATAGTTTCTCTTTTTAAATAAAAGCACATCTATTACACTCATCCTTGAGGCTCTGCATAATCTTATTCAAGCTTAGCAGACAGCATGCTCTCTTATGTGTTAAGACTTTCCTGTGTTTATTTTTCTATTTTATGAACTCTTCTGACTATTCTTTGAATATCAATTTTCCATTAATCAGTGAATTTTTGGGTTGCTTTTATATATGTCTCTACTTCTGGAATTGTTGCCCTTCACCCTCCCTTTTATTTATTCTAAGACTACTCTTCTGGCCAGGCGCAGTGGCTCAGACCTGTAATCCTAGCACTTTGGGAGGCCGAGGTGGGCGGATCATGAGGTCAAGAGATTGAGACCATCCTGGCCAACGTGGTGAAACCCCATCTCTACTAAAAATACAAAAATTAGCCAGGTGTGGTGGCATGTGCCTGTGGTCCCAACTACTCGGGAGATTGAGGCAGAAGAATTGCTTGAACCCAGGAGGTGGAGGTTGCAGTGAGCCGAGATTGCGCCACTGCACTCCAGCCTGGCAACAGAGCAAGACTCCATCTCAAAAAGAAAGAAAGAAAGAAAAAAGACTACTCTTTTTCAAATTCTGTTTCAAGTCCCATATCTGACTGGAGGTGGTGGCTCACACTTGTAATGCCAGCAATTTGGGAGGGTAAGGCAGGAGGGTCCCTTGAACCTAGGAGTTAAAAATTAGGGAGACCTCATCTCTACAAAATTAAAAAAAAAAAAATAGATAGTTGTGATAGCATGTACCTTCGATCTCAACTACTGAAGAGGCTGAGGTGGGAGGATCGCGTGAATCTGGAAGGTTGAAGCTATAGTGAGCCATGACTGTGTTATTGTACTTCAGCCTGGGCAGTAGAGTAGGATTTTGTCTCAAAAAATAAAATAAAATAAAATAAAATTTAAAAATCCCCTTTCCTCTATTACATCTTTCTCAATTCAACTTAATTCAATTAACATTTATTAAATGACTATGAGGTGTTAGGAATTGTAAGTAATACTGAGATACATACGGATCTTAAAAGGTGATAAGCAATTTTGCAGCTGTATTCTGTGCCAAGCTGTAATCCATAAGGCACAAATGGTGAAAACATACTACTAATTTTACCTGCTAGTGGGATCACTTTCAACTCAAAGATCAGGGAAGACATTTATAGAAGAAAGGTCATCTAAGACAGTTTTTAAAGATACAAAAGATATATATTGTGAAGTTTTACACAGATAAGGACAGGAAGGGTAGTAATCTAAGTAGATATAAAAATGTCTGCAAAATTTTGGAATCGAAAGCTTTTTATAAATATATGTTAGTCTTCTCAGGGTTCCATAACAAAATACTATAGACTGCATAGCTTAAAGAACAGACATTTATTTCTCACTGTTCTGGAGGCTGAGAAGGCCAAGATCAAGGCCCTGGCAAGATACATTTCATCCTGAGGCCTCTTCTCTTAGCTGGTAGGCAGTCACTGTGTGCTCACACGATTTCTCTTCATGCAGGCAGGAAGAGATCTCTTCTTTTATAAAAACAATTCTATTGGATGCAGGGTCATCCTATGACCTCATTTAGCCTTAATCACCTCCCTAAAGGCCCCATCTTCAACATAGTTACATGAGGGTCAGGGCTTCAGCATGAGTTTCAGGGAGCTTAATTTGATTTATAGAAGTTCCCATCACACTTTGTGGAACACATAGTGTTCTGTAGGACTTCAGCTTAAGGTGTATTTAAGGGAAGAAAGCAACAAAATTATTATGTAGGACAGATAAGGGAAGTAATGCCTCTTGAGTTTCAACCATAGCTTAGAACTTGAACATTTCTGGACATTTCTCATTTATTATGCTTTATAAGATAGAGTTCAGCGGTCCAGAACCACCACTTTTCACAATTTCAGAAGATATTATTTGCATGACAAATTAAGATTATAAGTCAATACCTCAAAGAGTTACAGAAACCATCAACTAACAGATATTCTTAAGTTTGCAGGGTGACAAGTAGGAAAAGAAACAACTTTCTGAAACCCTGAAAGGCTCTCACTTGTAAGGTAACAAAACCAACTGAAATCAATTAGAACCAATATGGTCAACGCGAATCTGCACAGAACCAGCTTGCAGATAGCACAGCTTAAATTTTCACCGTTTGTTTTATACCAACTCACTGCAAATTTGCATGTGGGACCCATGAGGGGGCATGAAGAGAGAATTGCATGTCTGAGGACTTCCCTGACCTCCGTTTTCCTTCCATCAGTCACCGGCTAATTCCAGAATCTACCTTCTAACACTTTTCTAATATAATTAATGCCTTAGAACTTGCATGGGTAGATGGATTTGAGCTGAACTCCTTTCTCCTTGTTAGTGAATTAGCAATAAGGAGTTTTTCTTGTCTTAAACCCCCAGCATCATAGCACTGGCTCCTAATGCCCCAGGCAGTGAGCCCCTCTTGCTTGTAATAAATTTATTACATCTATTACAGCACCACTAGAACTTTGGATTGTACACATTGCAAGGGTCTTTGCAGTAGTCTTGGTGGAGAGGGCAAGGGCAACTCCACAATAGCTAGAATACTTCTGACAATAACTGGAATATTTCTAATAAGCTTTGGAAATATTTTATTGATGCAATCAGTTCATCCTAATCAACGGAAATAGATTCGTGTGATCTAGGGCTTCTTTTATCACAGAATATTATAAGTATACCTCCCACCATAGAGATTTCATAGTATAGCCTAAAACACACACACACACACACACACACACTGCGCTTTTCTGGGTTTAGTCTCTAAACTCTGCATGTTAGAAGATGAACTCTTAAGGTCCTGATGCTTTTGATTCTTTGTTTCTCCCAAGGTTGTCTTGTAAAAATACATTTAATCTGTCAACCCCCTTACATCACTGTTAGGCACCCAATCTTGGGTTATCTTCTATTTCAGTATCGATGAACCCTCACATTTTGTTGTACGTTACAGGTCTCTCTCTGTAGCTAGATGCTTTCTACATAAAGCCATGCTAAATTACACCATACCAGTCATTCAGCTAACATACTCAGGTTATTTGGCACTTATTTCCTGTAATAAACAGGAATGAAAAAATGAGAAGAAAACCAAAACAGACAAGAACATAAAATGTCCAGCTAGTGTATCAGAAGCCTGGGAAGCTCAGCAATTGTGCATTGATTCTTTCTGACCTTTGGAATAATCATCCTGGTATTGGCTCCAGGCTGGTTATATAAACTAGTGTTCCCCACTGGCAACATCAAGCAGATATACAAGACAGCTGAAAAAGAGAGCGCTGACTTTTCTCAAAGTACCAAAGCAATTTATAATATAATACGTAGCTTATACCAACCAATAACAACAGCAAACAATAATAACGACATCAAAATGGCAAAGATTTTACAGAAATTATGTTAAAGTTCATCTTTTCTCTGTAAGAGAAAATGAATGTTTTTTAAAGCTAACCTTTTAAAATCTTTTTCTTTCATTTCTCTTTCTTCCTCCCTCCCCCCTCCCTCCCTCCCTTCCTTCCTTCCTTCCTTCCTTCCTTCCTTCCTTCCTTCCTTCCTTCCTTTCTTCCTTCCTTCCTTCCTTCCTTCCTTTCTTCCTTCCTTCCTTCCTTCCTTCCTTCCTTCCTTCCTTTCTTCCTTCCTTCCTTCTGCATTAGTTTTATTGCTCATTGCAATAAACAGAATGTTTGGTCCCCCAAATATCATGTGTTGAAATCTTAAACCCCTAGTTGATGGTATTAGGAGGTGGGATCTTTGGGAGGTGATTATCTCATGAGAATGGAGCCCTTATGAATGAGATTAATGAATGACTTTATAAAGAGGACTGAGGGAGCCTCCTTTCCCCTTCCACCACGTGAATACACAGTAAGAAGGTGTCATCTAGGAATAAGAAAGTGGGTTTTCAACAGACACCGAATCTTCCAGTACCTCAATCTTGGACTTCCCAGCCTCCTAAACTGTGAGGAAAAAATTCTGTTTTTTTTTGGGGGGGTATCATAAAATGCTACCCAATTTATGATATTATGTTGTAGCAGCCTGAATGAACAGTCATCGTTTATATCACATTTCAGTTTTACTTTCTAAATTTTTACCTCTTTTGAAAGTTCAAAATATGGTCTATAATGAAACGACGTATGGATGCACACATATGCAGTCATGCATCACTTAATGATGAGGATATGTTCTCAGAAATGTATCAGTAGGTGATCATGTCACTGTGCAAACATCACAGAGTGTACTTACACAAACACTGATAGTATGGGCCAGGGGTTCCCAACTCCCAGCATCAGATCCATATAGTTAGAGGCCTGTTAGGAACCAAGTTGCACAACAGTGGGTGATTGGCACGCCAGTGAGCATTACCACCTGAGCTCCACTTTCTGTTGGATCAGCAGTGGTATTAGATTTTCAGAGGATCATGAACCCTACAGTGAACTGTGCATGCGAGGGATGGCTCTAGGTTGCACACAACTTATGAGAATCTAATGCCTGATCTGAGGTGGAACAGTTTCACCCCCACTCAACGTTAGAAAAATTGTCCTCCACAAAACTTGTCCCTGGTGCCAAAAATTTGGGGGACAACTAGTATAGGCCAAATACCACATCTGGTCATTTAAAAGTGTGTGGCACCTTCCCCACCCATTCTTTCTCTCTTGCTCCTGCTTTTGCCACGTAATACACACTATGTCAGTGTTATGCTTCCTGTAGAGCCTGCAGAACCATGATCCAATTAAACATCTTTTCTTGTAAATTATTTCTTTATAGCAATGCAAGAACAGCCTAACACAACTTCCTTCATGTATGTGATTTGTCATTGACCAAAATGTCATTATGTAGTACATGATTGTAGTTTAAAAATCAGTAATGAAAAAGACTTCCAAGCTACCGAGGTAGAAAACAGGCATATCATTTGCATTTCAGAAACTCCTTGGGTGCTTCTTTCTGAGCACATTTCTTTTTCTCTGAAGTATCCCAACTCTGAATTGTGAATTGTGATTTAGTTGTTCCTTTTTACTCTTCTCATATTTTAATTTTTTAAAATTTATGTTGAACAATACATGGTTTAGTTTGATGAAGTATATGTTTGTTTAAATATTACACATTTAGTTTTTCCAATGTTTAGTTTAGGGAATGTGTATAAAAGAAAATGTACTCTCTACACTTCTGAGCCTTCTTTTGCTCAATATTATGACATAATGGCTCAAGATTATAATATTTTGAGAGCCATTTATACATAGCTCTCAATCAGTTTCACTATTGTGTGATGATAGTGAATATATTCTACATTTTTTTTTTCAAATCACCTTAGCAAGGGGGAACTTCAGGTAAGACTGAACTTGAAGTTTTGAGGATAAGGGATCAGAAAGGAACTGTCTGAGCTTGGTATATTACCACTCAACCTTGGCTGTTGATATATCACAGGGGATTTATGACTGAATGACACATAGTTTGAGAGATGTATTGAAGCCATTTAATTCTATTCTTGTGGGCCTGTATAATCTACAATCTTATGCCAAAAGTTAATATTTCAGCAGATAATAAGGATCTGTTGCATACCTAAGTGTCCTAAAGTGGTATTTTATCCCCTGACATACAATGGCAATAGCAGTGGTCATCACAGAGAGAGGGCAACCATGTCCAATGTAGAAGGAGTCTCACTGACAGAGAAAGCCATTGTTTGGTGCTGTAAAAAGAAGAAAAGTGAAAAAATTAGGTTTGCCTCCTGAGTTCATGTTACCAGAAGCCAGGAAAATTCAGAGAAATGACTGTTATCAATGCTGCTGGGGAGCTGTACTGTAATTTAGGATACACAACAGGCTTTCACTTGCCAGTTACTAGCCTGTTTTGAAACTGCAAATAAACAACAAAAAGCAATTAAACAGCACTAGGTATTCTGTGCTTAATCTTCCTCCCATATCAGGACTTTACATTGCCCACACATAGAGAAAGGCTAAAATGCTGACCCTGAAAAGAGGAGAGGCCCAACTGAGGGTATAAAGTCCTCTCCCAAAGGTTTGTTTATAGGACTTCTAGGTGGAAAAGAAAATATTTTAGAGCTTTTAATTATACAAACCAGGCTTCATGCAAATAATTCTGTTAGATATCATCCAATGACTTCTATTGAACTTAAAGCAATATAAAAACAATTTTTATCAAGAAAGACAGAATTCTAGTTCTTAGCCCCATGGCTTTCTGAAGGACATTCTAAATTCAGTTGAATATTTACATTAGTTTTAACCTAAAACATTAGTATTAACTATTAACATTAAAAATAATTATCTACCAAGACATAATTCAAGAATCTTTTTCTATACCTTTCTGCAAATTTACAATGTATAATAAATGAAAAGACTGATTTTTTCCCACCCTGTGTTTCTGGCACCTTTGTTGAACATCAATTGTCCATAAATGCATAGATTAATTTCTGAGCTCTTTATTCTGTTTTGTTGGCCAGTGTGTCTGCTTTATGCAGTACCATGCCCTTTTGAATACTGTATCTTTAAAGTGTATTTAAAAATATATAGTGTGATTCTTTGAACTTGGTAGTGTTTGCTCAAGATTGCTTCGGTTATTCAACATCTTTTGTGGTTTCACATATATTTTAGACATTTTTTCCTATTTTTGTAAAAAATGACAATGCAATTTTCATAGGGATCGCACTGAATCTGTAAATCACTTTGGGTAGTATGGATATTTTTAACAATATTAATTCTTCCAATCCGTTAACTGGAGATACTTTTCCACTTAATTGTGTCTACTTCAGTTTCCTTCATCAATAATTTATAGTTTTCATATAATATATAACTTTCACTTCCTTAGTTCATTTCTAAATATTTATTTTTTTCATTATTGTAAATGGGCTTGTTTTCTTGATTTCTTTTTCAAATAGCAATAGTTTCAAATGCTACTGATTTTTGTATGTTAATTTTGTATCTTGCAACTATTCTGAATTTGTTTTTTAGTTCTTTGTATTTTTTTGATGAGGTCTTTGAGGGTTTTCTATATATAAGATCATGTTGTCCGCAGACAGTCATAATTTAACTTCTTTGTGTCTGATTTGGATGCATTTAATTTTTTTCTGTGGTCTAATTGCTCTGGTTAGAAATTTTAGTACTATGTCAAATAGAAGTCTTCAAAGTGGACGTCATTGTCTTCTTCTGATCTTGGTGGAAAATCTTTAAACTTTTAACCTTTGAGTATGATGTTAACTTTAAGCTTGTTGTGTGCCATTTATTGTATTGTGGTACATTTCTTCTGTTCCAAGTTTGTTGAAAGGTTTTATTATGAAAGAGTGTTAAATTTTCTCAAATGCCTTTTCTGTATCTATCAAGATGATTGTACATTTTTGGTCTTTATTTTGTTAACATGGTGTACTGGCACAGCTTATTGTACTGTGCTCCATTTTATTGTGCTTCAGATACTGTACTGTTTTGAACATTTATGGCAACCTTGTGTTGAGCAAGTTTATCAGTGTCATTTTTCCAACAGCATGTGCTTATTTTGTGTTTGCGTGTCACATTTTAATAATCCTCACCATATTTCAACATTTTTTATTATTGTTATTACATCTGTTATGGTGATCCGTAATCAATGATCTTTGCTACTACTGTTTTTGGAGTGTCACAAATTACATCCATGTAAGTCAGCAAACTCAATTCATAAACGTGTGTGTTCTTACTGCTCCACCAACCGGCCATTTCCTGTCTCTCTACCTCTCCTCAGGTCCCCCCTGTTCCCTGAGACATGAAAATATTAAAATTAGGCCAAGTAATAATCCTACAGTGTGTTATTCAAATGTGTTCAAGTGAAAGGAAGAGTAATGCATCTCTCACTTTATATCAAAAGCTAGCAATAACTGAGATTAGTGAGGAAGGCATGTTAAAAGCCAAAACAAGACAAAAGCTAGGCCTCTTGCCTTGTTCATTAAGTTGTGAAAGAAAAAAAAAAATTCTTGAAGGAAATTGAGTACTATTCTAATGAATACAAGATAATAAGAAAGTGGAACAGCCTTAATTCAGGGATAGAGAAAGTTTTAGTTGTCTAGACAGGATATCAAACCAACCACAGTATTTTCTTAAGCCAAAGTCTAATCCAGAGAAATCCTATGTTGGAAGGCTGAGAGAGTAAGGAATCTGCAGAAGAAAAGTCTGAAGCTAGCAGAGTTTGGTTCATGACATTTAGGAAAAGAAGCCATCTCCATAACAAAAATGCAAGGTGAAGCAACAAGTGTTTAGGCAGAAACTGCAGCAAATTATTCAGATCTAGCTAAGAGCATTGATGGAGGTAGTTACACTACACAACAGATTTTCAAAGCAGATGAAGCAGCCTTTTATTGAAAGAGGTGCCATCTAGGACTTTCATGTCTATACAGGAAAGGCAAATGGTTGGCTTCAAAGCTTCAAAGGACAGGCTGACCTCTTGCTCGAGGCAACACAGTTGATGACCTTAGGTCAAAGCCAATGCTCACTTGCCATTCTAAAAATCTTAGACAGTTAAGAATTATGATAAATTGACTCTGCCTGTGCTCTATAAATGGAATAACAAAACCTGGATGACAACACATTTGTTTACAGTGTGGTTCACTAAATACTTTAAGTCCATTGTTGAGATCTACTGCACAGAAAAAAATGATGTATTTGAAAGTATTGTTGGCACTGACATTGCCCTGGGTCACCAAAGAGCTCTGATGGAAATGTATAAGGCGATTAATGTTGTACAAGGAGATTAGTGTATACTAACACCACATTCATTCTGCAGCCCATTGATCAGGGAGTCATTTTCACTTTCAAGTCTTTTTAATTAAGAAGTACGTTTTGTAAGCTATAGCTGCTATAGAGAGTGATTTCTCTGATGGATATGGGCAAAGTGCATTGAAAATCTTGCAGAAAATGTTGATCATTTCAGATGCTATTAAGAACATTGTAATTCATGGAAGGATATCAAATATCAGTATTAATAGGAGTGTGAAAGAAGCTGATTCCACCTCTCATGAATGACTTTGAAGGGTTCAAGACTTTAGTGGAGAAAATAACTTCAGATGTGGTGGAAACATCAGAGAATTAAAATTAGAAGTGGAGCCTGACAATGTAACTGAATTGCTGAAATCTCATAATTAAACTTGAATGAAACTTACTTCTTATATATAAACAAAGAAAGGGGTTTCTTGAAATGGAATTCACTCCTCATTAAGATGCTTTGAGCATTGTTGGAATGACAATAAAAGATTGAGAATATTATATAAGGTTAGTTGATAAAGCACTGGCATGGTTTGAGAGGATTGACTCTAATTTTGAAAAAGTTTTATTGTGGGTAAAATGCTATCAAACAGCATCCCATGCTACAGGGAAATCTTTTGTAAAAGGTCAAATCAATCAATGTGAGACAAATTTATTGTTGTATTATTTTAAGAAATTGTCATAGTCACTCCCACCCTCAATGGTCACCACCCTGATCAGTCAGCAACCATAGACCACTGAGGCAGGACCATTCACCAGCAAAAAGATTACAATCACGCCTATAATCCCAGCACTTTGGGAGGCCTAGACAGGTGGATCATAAGGTCAGGAGATTGAGACCATCCTGGCTAACACGGAGAAACCCTGTCTGTACTAAAAATACAAAAGTTAGCTGGGTGTGGTGGCACATGCCTGTAGTCCCAGCTACTCAGGAGACTGAGGCAGAAGAATTGCTTGAACCCAGAAGGTAGAGGTTGAAGTGAACCGAGATTGTGCCACTGCACTCCAGCTTGTGTGACAGAACTTTACTCTGTCCCAAAAAAGAAAAAAAAAATTACAATTTGCTGAAAACTCAGATTATTGTTAGCATTTTAAAACTGTAATATATTTTTAGATTAAGGTATGTATATTGATTTTTTAGACAATATTATCACTCATTTAATAGAGAACAGTATAGTGTAAACGTGACTTTTGTATATACTGAGAAACTGAAAAAAAGTGTGAGTTGCTTTGTTCCCTTATTTAGCTTATTGTGGTGGCCTGAAACTGAATCCGCAATATCTGGGAGGCATGCCTATATCACACGTATTGATTTTTATGTGTAGAACCAATTTTGCATCCCAAAGATGAATCCCACTTGATCATGGTGAATGACTGACCCTTTAAATGTGCTGTGGAATTTGGTTTTCTAATATTTAGTTGAGGATTTTTACACGTACGCTTGGCCTGTAATTTTTTTTTTTCTGGCAATGTTCCTGCCTGGCCTTGGAAAACTGGTTGTCCATACACAGACGGATAAAATTAGATCCTTATCTTACATTTTATACAAAAATCAAGTTGCAGTAGATTAAAGATCTACAGATAAGGCCAGAAACTATAAAGCAACTAGAAAAATACATAGGGGAAAAGCTCCAAGACATTGGTCTGGGCAGTGATTTTTCTGGATATGACCTTGGAAAGCACGGGCAGCACAAGCAAAAGTAGACATGTGAGATCACGTTAAAAGCTTCAGGCAACAATCGACCGCGTGAAGGGACAACCTATGGAATCAAAGAAGTTATTTGCAAACCATACATCTGACAAAGGGTTAAAATCTAAAATCTACATGCAGTAGAGGAACTAGGGCGATGCTGGTCAAAGGATACAAAATATTAATTAGACAGGAGAATAAGGTTTAGTAGTCATTACACAGCAGAGTGACTATAGTTAATAAAAAAACATACATTATATATTCAAAAATTTCTAAGAGTTCTAACCACATGCACAAAAATAAATATATGAGGTAATGCCTGTGCTACTTAGCTTGATTTAGCCATTTTACTATATATATATATATATATATATATATATATATATATATATATATATAATTCTGTCCAACATAAATATATGCATTTTGTGTATTTAAAAATAAATGAAAACACAAGAAATGACATAATGGCAATTCTGAAGCATTTCTAAGTACATTCTATTGCAAACAGGTTTCAAGGCTTCTAAATAGCTTGCAGAGATGAAACATCTCATGTTTACCCTCACTGCATGATATTGTGTTGCATAAATCTTCAAAACAGGGTAATAAGGAATATTTGCTTACCTCTAAAAATAAATACTGCCAAATAATTATCTAATTTACTAATAAAATGTATCTGCAATTAAACTGAGTTTAAAAAGTAAATGCATCCTTAAAATGATGAGTATATATCTAATTAACATGACTACATTACTAACTAAATGAGAATGGTTTCTAACATTTACAACCCCTTACTCTTTTTGTCAAAAATACTGTCTATTAAAAACTCTGTAAAAATTAGTTCTTAGTTTCCTAGGAACTGCCAAGTTCAATATCCGTTTCTAATCAAAATTAAAATAAACATCTCTACCTTGTTTTATGTGTGTGTGGTGGGGCAGGGGTGTTCTGATGAGGGCACTTTAGCAGATTTTTTAATTAAAAGGAAAAAAATAACAGTATAGGAGAGCTTTCTAAAACTCTGTATCAGTCCAATTCCATTCAGAGATAAAATTCATTTTTTAATGATTTCACCGTTATAGGCAAAGTTTTAAGCATAATCTAAAAAAATTCTTTTTGCAGAACTTTTCTTCCAGCATTTCCTATTAAAAATTTAGCACCTTTCTTTTTATTTGCCAGAGCCTCGACAATACAATGTTTTCACTGAGTCATAAAAATGTATGGCAACATGTATTCTACCTGGATGTCTGACCAAAGATAGGACAGGTATTGAAAAGAATGTGCCTAATAAGCACATGTATCCCTGACTTAGGTAAGAAGTTTTGTTTCTGCTGTTGTTTCTGTCTAAGGCATTGAGTACTGGTGTCTTATTCAACAGTATATTGCCCTTTGTATCCATCCTTGGTCCATCGGAGTACTTCTAGAGTCTCCCCAGGTTAGTGGCTGAGTGATGGGCTGTGCTGTGACTGTTACCCTGATTCACCCTCCAGGGCAGGCTTTAATCTACAAAATCTTCTCTGGGATCTTTTTCTGGCTCCACTATTTGACACACTGACACTGTGAAAAGCTCTAGTGCAGTGGAAACTAGAATCCCCATGTCTCACTCCCTTTTAAAACCTCTATCCACAGTATTTTACTTGTGGTGTCCTCTCCTCTCAGGATATAGTGATCCCCTGCTGATTCATTTCCTGCGTCAATTTCTACCCAGTAGCTTTCATGAAATTGTAATTTTTAATTGGATTTAGAAAGGCAAAAGGTAATAACAAACTTGCAGGAAAAGCATTTTAATTGCTTTAAAAATCAGCACTCTTGCTTTATAAGTAACATTAAATTTTGTGTTTTTTAGACAAGGTGAATTGTCAGAGAATGGGTCAGAAAAGAGAAAAAATATTTTAAAATCTCCTTTAAGGAAGATGCATTCACATATTGCTGGCTGAATATTGCTTATGATAAGGGGCAACTGTCATTAACCTTGTTATTTCTAAGTTCTAGAAACGTTTATCTATCAATCTAGATTTGTTGTGTTCTGAGTTGAAAAATTATTTTATTGCTTTTCTGGGCTGTACGTAGAAAGAGCAGATGAAGAGCCTCAGGAACTGCTGCTCACAAGTTTCTGCTTTTTTCCTCTTGTTTCATCTCTGTGTGATGATACTCGGACCTGACTAGTGGATAAGGATAGGCTGTGTGAAGAGTCCTGTCCAGCCAGCAGCCAGTACCAAGGTCCCAATATGTGAGCGAGAGTGCCAGCCCCACAAGTTAGCCCAGTAATGACTAACAGAACTGTCCAGTTCACCCACGACAAAATCAGGACCAAAAAACTGTTGTTATAAGCCCCTTAGTTCTGGAATGGCTTGTTATGTAGCAATTGATAGCTGAAGTATAACATTAAACACTAGCTGAATTTATAATTTTATTTATGTGTATTTCTCTCCCACATGTAAATGCCAGGAGAGCAGAAATCTTATACGGATTGCTTACCTATTTCTCCATATCCTCTCCAGCATCTGCTGTTTCCTGACTTTTTAGTGATCATCATTCTAAGTGGCATGAGATAGTATCTCATTGTGGTTTTTATTTGCATTTCTCTAATGATCATTGATGATGAGCTTTTTTCCATATGGTTTTTGGCCGCATAAATAGCAGTGACTAGATCGTAGTCTGGAACGTGGCACAAACCCTAATAATATTTGGTAAATAAATGTAAATCTAAACATTTTGGTTCCTCAATGAAACATGTTAACAAAGAAGTGGTTCTTGTGGTCAAAAAGGTATAATTTAACCTGCTTTGATAACCATTAGACAGAACACATGGCTTTGTGACCAACACATGAGCTTTCTAAACTTTAGTTTCAAGTCTATAAAATCGAGATAATGCTTATTGTGAGTAGTAAATGAGGGAAGGTCTGAACGCACCTAACAAAATGTCCATCACATCGTTCTTCTTAACAAATAATAACTGTAATAATGATGAAGCCATATACAGAGAGAAATGCGGTAATATAATGTAATAATTTATAAAATATTTGTAAATGAAGGGAAAGCTTTTTTTGAAAAGACTCCATGTTATGGGACTTAAAAAATAGAGTAGAGCTCCCTTTCATGAATAGAGATGACAATACCATCTCAAGCTTAGGTCATTACTGGGAGCTTACCCAACATAAATAATTACATGCATTTGAAAGAAATGGCTGATTGTGGAGCACAGCAAATCCCCCTGACTGACATGAAAGCAGTTCCATGAGCTTGGAATTGTTAGCACAGTTCTCTCAGTTCTCTACTGTGATAATGAGCAATGGACATTATAGGAAAACATATATTGAAGTAATATGATTTAAGGATGTGACAATCTCTTAATAGCTACCTCATAGTGCCTAATAGTGTTATGTAGGTTTAGAGATTAGGTGGCAGAGAAATGGAATGCCCTGGCATGTAGTTAGCACTCTCATGATTTTTACTGACTTTTCTAATACTAAATTATTATGGCATAAGATCAAAGTCCATCAAACAAAAATAAGGGGAAATCCAACTGTCAATAGCTAGAGTTAATTAACCACCAAGTATTTAATGGCACTGAGTGGAGTGGGGACAGCTATAATTTTTATGGGTGTTATTTTTACCATTTTAAGTTATTATAAATAATGTTGCCATTTATTTTCTTTTTTAAAATTATACTTTAAGTTCTGTGATACATGTGTAGAACGTGCAGGTTTTTTACACAGGTATACACGTGCCATGGTGGTTTGCTGCCATCATCAACCTGTCATCTACATGAGATATTTCTCCTAATGTTCCCCCTCCCCTATTTCCTCACCCACTGACAGGCTCTGGTGTGTGATGCTCCCCTCCCTGTGTCCATGTGTCCTCATTGTTCAACTCCCATTTATGAGTGAACATGTGATGCTTGATTTTCTGTTCCTGTATTAGTTTGCTGAGAATGATGGTTTCCAACTTCATCCATGTCCCTGCGAAGGACATGAACTCATCCTTTTGTATAGCTGCATAGTTTTCCATGTTATCTGTGTGCCACGTTTTTTTTTTAAATCCAGTGTTTCATTGATGGGCATTTGGGTTGGTTCTAAGTCTTTGCTACTGCGAATACGCTGCAATAAACATACGTGTGCATGCGTCTTTTTAGTAGAATGATTTACAATCCTTTGGGTATATACCCTGTAATGAGATTGCTGGGTCAAATGGTATTTCTGGTTCTAGATCCTTGAGGAATTGCAATTGTCTTCCACAATGGTTGAACTAATTTACACTCCCACCAACAGTGTAAAAGCATTCCTATTTCTCCACATCCTCTCCAGCATCTGTTATTTCCTGAGTTTTGAATGATCACCATTCCAACTGGTGTGAGATGGTATCCCATTGTGGTTTTGATTTGCATTTCTCTAATGACCAGTGATGGATGAGCTTTTTTTCATGTGTTTGTTGGCCACATAAATGTATTTTTTTGAGAAGTTTCTGTTCACATCCTTCACCCACTTTTTGATACCTTACCAAGAAATTCTGAAGGAAGCAAAAACTGGATAAACAAAGGCAAAATAACCAGCTAGCATCATAATGACAGGATCAAATTCACACATAGCAATTTTATATTCCTTGACAATAATATTATTCCTTGACACATACACCCTCTCAAGATTAAACCAGGAAGAAGTCGAATCCTTGAATAGACCAATAACAATTTCTGAAATTAAGACAGTAATTAATAGCCTACCAACCAATAAAAGCCCAGGACCAGATGGATTCACAGCCAAATTATACCAGAGGTACAAAGAGGAGTGGTACCATTCCTTCTGAAACTATTCCAAGCAATAGAAAAAGAGGCAATCTTCCCTAAGTCATTTATTAGATCAGCATCATCCTGATACCAAAACTTGGCAGAGACACAACAAAAAAACAAAATTTCAGGCCAATATCCCTGATAAACATTCATGTGAAAAATCTTTAATAAAATACTGGCAAACTGAATCTAGCAACACATCAAAAGCATATCCACCAGGATTGAGTTGGCTTCATACCTGGAATGCAAGGATGATTCAACATACGCAAATCAATAAATATAATTCATCACATAAACAGAACCAATAACAAAAACCACATGATTATCTCAATAGATGCAGAAAAGGCCTTTGAAAAAATTCAATGGCGCTTCATGCTAAAAACTCCCATTGTTTGTTTTTGTCAGGTTTGTCAAAGATCGGACGGTAAACTAGGTATTGATGGAGTGTATCTCAAAACAATAAAAGAGATGTCTGACAAACCCACAGCTAATATCATGCTGAATGGGCAAAAGCTAGAAGCATTCCCTTTGAAAATCTGCATGAGACAAGGATGCCCTCTCTCAACACTCCTATTCAACATAGTATTTGAAGTTCTCACCAGGATATTCAGGCAAGAGAAAAAAAAAAGATAATCAAAATAGAAAGAGAGGAAGTCAAATTGTCTCTGTTGGCAGAGGACATAATTGTATATTTAGGAAATTCCATCCTCTCAGTCCAAAAATCTCTGTAAGCTGATAAACAACCTGAGCAAAGGCTCAACATTGAATGTCAATGTGCAAAAATCACAAGCATTCTATACACCAATAATAGACAAACAGAGAGCCAAATCGTGAGTGGACTTTCATTCACAATTGCAACAAAGAGAATAAAATACCCAGGATTACAACTTACAAGAGATGTAAGGACATCTTCAAGGAGAACCACAAACCACTGCTCAAGGAAATAACAGTGGACACAAACAAATGGAAAAATATTCGATGCTTATGGATAGGAAGAATCAATATCGTGAATATGGCCATGCTGCCCAAAGTAACTTATAGATTCAATGTTATTCCCATCAAGCTATCATTGACTTTCTTCACAGAATTAGAGAAAACTACTTTACATTTCATATGAAATAAAAAAAAACAAAACAAAACAAAACAAAACAAAAAAAACGCCCACATAGCCAAGACAATACTAAGCAAAAAGAATTAAGCTGGAGGCATCATGCTACCTGACTTCAAATTATGCTACAAGGCAACAGTAACCAAAAAAGCATGGTACTGGTACCAAAACAGATATGTAGGCCAATGGAACAGAACAGAAGTCTCAGAAATAATATCACACATCTAAAACCATCTGATCTTTGACAAACCTGGCAAAAGCAAGCAATGGGGAAAGGATTCCCTATTTAATAAATGGTGTTGAGAAAACTGTGCTAGTCATATGTAGAAAATTGAAACTGGATCCCTTCCTTACACTTTATACAAAAATTAACTCAAGAAAGATTAAAGAATTAAATGTAAGACCTAAAACCACAAAAACACTAGAAGAAAACCTAGACAATACCATTCAGGACATAGGCATAGGTAAAGACTTCATAAGTAAAACACCAAAAGCAATGGCAACAAAAGCCAAAATAAACAAATGAGATCTAATTAAACTAAAGAACTTTTGCATAGCAAAAGAAACTATCATTATAGTGAACAGGCAACCTACAGAATGGGAGAAAATTTTTGCAATCTGTCCATCTGACAAAGGGCTAATACCCAAAATCTACAAAGAACTTAAACAGATTTACAAGGTATTCATTTTCAAGACATTTTTTCTTTTCAGAAAGTAAAGTAAAACCCTTTGCTTTTTGGTTTCCTGTTCTTACATTTCCATGTCCAAAATACCTATGCTGTAATGTCCTGTAAGATATATTAGCTTTGACATATTTTGTGAAGCATTAGCTATTAATATAATGTTAGTGTACTGTGCATTGAGAAATAAAGTAATTCATTCTTATCCATGAGGGATACATCCCAAGACCCTCAATAGATGTCTGAAACCGCAGATAGTACTGAACCCTATATACACTACATTTTGTCCTATAGACTCAGACCTATGAGAAAGTTTAATTTACAAATTAAACATAGGAAGACAAACAGCTGACAATATAGAAAAAATATAACAATGTATTATAATAAAAATTATGTGAATATGGTCTCTCTCTTTTTCTCATAATGTCTTATCATACTGTACTCACCATTGACCATGGTAGACCAGAGTGAACTGAAACCGTGGAAAGTTAAACCATGGATAAGGGTGAACTACTGTATAGTATTTTTAGGCCTTTATTTAAGAAATCCAATTTTCATATCATTTTACAAGAGCTAGTACAAATATACCTTATATATGAGGAGAAGACCTAACACTTGGTATTCATAAACAAATGGGAAAATTAAGAAGAAATTCTTCCATCATTCTTTTTCACTTTTAGCATTCTATTTCACTTAGAAAACTTGTTTGGGGTAAAGGTCAATGTTAATGTGACAACTTAAAACATTTCCTTAGAAATAGTGTAATTATTTATTAAAATAAACTTCCAGGACTTCCAGTGATTTAGTATTAAATATGTATATTAAAAATAAGCTATAGATGTAGATAAGTTCTGTTCAGATTTCTTGGGTCCTAGGAGCTTCCTTAGATAACATCAATGTATAAAGAACTGCGAAGAGTCTGACATTTCACAATCTCTGAAAGCTAACAAGTCAGCCTGCCATAGTTTCATAGATACTGTAAAAGACACATGACTCCTTTTTTAGAGACAAAAGACACTACATTATCCATGGCACAGGCAATAGCCAGAATATCAGCATTTGTCTCAGTTACCTGAGTTCCAGTACACACAGGGCAATATAAAGAGGACAAGATGGAACCTGCAAACACAGCAGGTTGTATTACAACAGAGGAATTCTGAGTTCAGGAAATTCACATCTTTTAGAATAAACAGTAAGTAAGCAGACCTGCCCTTTGCTCTTGAGGGTATACAAACATCTTTTAGAAGGTAACGCCTCGACTTGCAAGATACACAGAAATGTGATAGCATGGAGGATTTTCTCCCAACATTGTGATGGTCACTTTATGTCTTCACTTTCTTCAATTTAAATAGTAATTACAAAGCTAGCTTGACTTTTAATTTTTAAAATATTCCTCAATATTTATCCATAATAAATAATGCATACTAAGAGTTTTTTAAGGGCACACAGTTAAATTAATTGCCGATACTGCCACTTGTTAATGTAGTCAACAAAATGAATAAGCACATGCTAAGTACTGAGCATAGAGTATACAGTGCTGACTGAAGTAGTTTATATCCTCATGGAATACAGACTCTATCATGACAAATGTGTAGTAAACAATGAAACAAATATGTAATTTTTGGACATTACATTTTTTGCTTTTAAATATATTTTTATGTTGAAAATAACACACCGAGCATCTACCATGTTCTTTGGAGGCATGGTCTCGGGGAAGCTACTTGCCAGGTAAGGGATCCAACTTTCCTGAGACCACCATACTCTCAGGAAGCCCAAGGTAGCCAGTTATCCCAGATGTGTGTGAAGAAGCCTTCTTGTATGGTCTATACAGTCAAGCATTAAAATTATTTCAACTCCAGCCTTCATCTGACTGCAACCGCCTGAAAGACCCTGAGTAAGAGCCATCCAGGTAAGCCCATCATCTCGCAGTGAGGGAATGTGTTCTCTTTCGGGGTCCACAAGGGGGTGTAGTTTCTAGGGCAAGAACTTCCCATCGCCATATTTTCTCCTCCTCCCATCCATCTCCATCTGGGAGATTTAAGTTTCTCTTTTAATTTTTGTGGGCACGAGAAAAGGTCAAAAGTCAATCACTCCAGCAGAAGTTCTAAGGAATTCCTTTCATTGGCCAGGGGTCTTAGAAAAAGGTGTGGGTTCCTCCCAGGTTAAAAGGTCCCTTCTTTCACACCCCTTCGGACTCCAGGTTTGGGTCCTCAACCATGAACACTCCCTTTGTGGAAGCCATCTTTATCTCTTTCCTGGATTTCCCCTCTGGAGTCCCCTTCCACACTCTCTCGTGGAAGCCTGTCTTCCCCTTCTAAACTCCATCTCTCTCTCTCTTCCCTTCCACTCAGTGTGGACACTGCTTTCCTCTCCTGGATTCCATCTTTCTGGATTCTCTCACTCAGTGTGTGTTAGCTGTTTCTCTCTCCTTCTCCTGTTTCTCTCTTTCTGTCTAAATAAATCACTTTCTACAAACACTTTTGAATCTGGCATTTACTGCACACTGCGCCATGGTCCCATCTCTCATTCTTGAGAAGGCAGGAGACCAAGAACCTGGAGAAACATCCTCTCAGGGGACCTGATGGCACCCTGAACCCCTGAACCCCAGTATTGCAATAGAACGATGGCAAATACATGAGTCTGGTACACCCTAAGTCTTTGGCTCCTGCTAGCTCTAACAGTTTCTCAGTCTCTATAATATAGAAAGAGTGACAGAAAGATCATTTGAAATCAGATAGTTCAAGCTTCAAGCCTCAACCAGAGCTGGCATAATGAAAGACCCAAGGACAGAAGCCACAGGAGAGCACAGACATCTTGCTGGGCACTGAGAGGTATGCCCCATGCTCTTCCATTACCGGAAGAGCGCCCGCAGAAGGCAGCCCTCACTGGGATCGCAGTCCCCACAGCGCCTCTCGGAGGCCTACAGGGAGTCACACATGGACTGAAACCAAGACATGTCAGTTCTAGAAGTTCAAATGTGAATCTGGAATGTGGTGAAATTTTTTCTCAGCTTTTCTTTATTGGGAAGTTAACTACTTCCACGCATTGGAGCAGTGACTTTGTAATCACACTGTCTAATTCTTTCATTTAATAATTTTTCAAATTGACAAATGAAAATTGTATTTATGGTATACAATATGAGTTTTGATATATGTATTATATTACAAAATGATTGATTTAAATTTGTTAACATATCTATCACCTCACTTCCTTTCACACTTTTGTTGCAGAGCATTTAAAAATCTGTTCTTTACAATTTTTAAGGACACAATACATTATTATGAAGTATAGCCACCATGCTCTACAATAGATCTAACTTATTTTTCCTGTCTAAATAAAACCTTTAACTCTTTACATAACATCTCCCCATTCCCTCCCCAAACTCCAGCCCCTGCTAACTATAATTCTATTCTCCACCTCATTCATTTTTACTTTGTTTAGATTTCATATAGAAGTGAGATCATGCAATGTTTGTCATTTGAAGCCTGGGATATTTTACTTAGTGTAATGTCCTCCAGGTTCATCCATATTGTCACAAAATTTCCTTTTTCTTATCACACTAAACAGTGTTGCACTGTGTACTTAAAACTACATCGTCTTCATCTATACATCCATTGATACACTTAGGTTGATTCTATGTCTTGGCTAGCTACTATGATTAATGCTTGAGCAGCTATTGTGATTCATGCTGCAATAAACATGGGAGTGCAGATCTCTTTGACATATTTATTTTATTTTCTTTAGATATGTATGCAAAGGTGCTTATTTAATTTTTAATAAAATACATAAAAGTACAGAAAGCCTAGAAGATAGAAAAAATGTATTCCAAAATTATTTAATTCCACAAAACTTGACTACATTTAGTGTTTTCCCATATGGATACATACTTTTACATGTTTCCAATGACAATAATCAACATTCCATTTGAATATTGTTTCCATGTGGTTACATAATTATGATTATTTTAATAATAGTATAATTTTCCATAATGTTAATTACCATTCTTTGTCTACCTGCTTAGCTTTGTTGATTATTCGGTTGCTACCCATTTTGTTTTCTATTAGAAATCATACTATAATGCACATCTTCATAAATTTAAAAAATACGAAGTTAAAGAGTACAAAATGTTTGCAGCTCTATATACAGCATTAATATTTCATGAAACAATATAAAATCACACACTATATGTGAAAACATGAGTGGAGTAAATTTAGTTGATTACACACACAAAAAAACATACATATAAAAAGAACATAAAATAGCATATGCAGCCTAATAAAGTACTACAAACCACATATATATCTATATACTATTGAGGGCAAATATGTCTTTTTTAAATTATACTTTAAGTTCTGGGGTACATGTGTAGAATGTGCAGGTTTTTTGCATAGTCATACACTTGTTATTATGGTTTCCTGCACCCATCAACCTGTCATCTATATTAGGTATTTCTCCTAATGCTAATCCTTCCCTATCCCTCCATCCCCCAACAGGCCCCGGTGTGTGATGTTCCCCTCCCTGTGTCCATGTGTTCTCACTGTTCAACTACCACTAATGAGTGAGAACATGTGGTGTTTGGTTTTCTGTTCTTGTGTCAGTTTACCGAGAATGATGGTTTCCAGCTTCATCCATGTCCCTCCAAAGGACGTGAACTTATGCTTTTTTATGGCTGCATAGTATTTCAGTGTGTATGTGCCACATTTTTTTTTTATCCAGTCTATCATTGATGGGCATTTGGGTTGGTTCCAAGTCTTTGTTATTGTGAACCATTCTACAATAAACATAGGTGTGCATATGTCTTTATAGTAGAATGATTTATAGTCCTTTGGGTATATACCCAGTAATGGGATTGCTGAGTCAAATGGTATTTCTAGTTCTAGATCCTTCAGAAAATGCCACACTGTTTTCCAAAATGGTTGGACTTATGTAAACTCCCACCAACAGTATAAAAGATTTCCTGTTTCTTCACATCCTCTCCAGCATCTGTTGTCTCCTGACTTTTTAATAATCACCATTGTAACTGATGTGAGAAGGTATCTCAATGTGGTTTTGATTTGCATTTCTCTAACGATCAGTGATGATGAACTTTTTTTCAAATGTTCGTTGTCTGCATAAATGTTTTCTTTTGAGGTGTGTCTGTTCCTATCATTCACCCATTTTTGATGGGGTTGTTTGTTTTTTTCTTGTAAATTTGTTGAAGTTCTTTGTAGATTCTAGATATTAGCCCTTTGTCAGATTGGTATCTTGCAAAAATTTCCTCCCATTCTGTAGGTTGTCTGTTCACTCTGATGATAGTTTCTTTTGCTATGCAAAAGTGCTTTAGTTTAATTAGATCCCATTTGTCTGTTTTGGCTTTTGTTGCCATTGCTTTTGTTGTTTTAATCATGAAGTCTTTGCCCATACCTATGTCCTGAATGATATTGCATAGGCTTTCTTCTAATGTTTTTATGGTTTTAAGTCTTACATTTAATTCTTTAATCTATCTAGAGTTAATTTTTGTATAAAGTGTATGGAAGAGATCCAGTTAAAGTTTTCTGCATATTCCTAGTCAGTTTTCCCAACATCATTTATTAAATAGGGAATCCTTTCCCCATTGCTTGTTTTTGTCAGGTTTGTCAAAGATCACATGGTTTTAGATGTGTGGTCTTGTTTCTGAGGCCTCTATTCTGTTCCGTGGTCCACATATCTGTTTTGGTACCAGTACCATGATTTTTTGGTTACTGTAGCCTTGTAGTATAGCTTAAAGTCCGGTAGCATGATGCCTCCAGCTTTGTTCTTTTTGCTTAGTATTGTCTTGGCTATGTGGGCTCTTTTTTGGTTTCACATGAAAGTAGTTTCTTTCCAATTCTTTGAAAAAAGTTAATGGTAGCTTGATGGGAATCGCATTGAATCTATAAACTACTTTAGACAGTATGGCCATTTTCATGATATTGATTCTTCCTATTCATGAGCATGGAATGATTTTCAATTTTTTTGTGCCCTCTCTCATTTCCTTGAGCAGTGGTTTGTAGTTCTCCTTGAAGAGGTCCTTTACATCCCTTATAAGTTGTATTCCTAGGTATTTTATTCTCTTTGTAGCAATTGTTAATTGGAATGAACTCAGGATTTGGCTCTCTGTTTATTACTGGTGTATAGGAATGTTTGTGATTTTTTAGGACAAATGTGTCTGTCTATATAACCTTTTAAAATGACAACACTCTTATATTTCATTAAAATTCAACTCTGTCTTAATGTTTATAATTCATCATTTCCTCATTTTTCTTTGTTCTTTTATCATTTAGGTTTACCTACCTAAAATTTATAGTTTTGTTGTGCCAATTTTTGAAATGCACATAAAGCAGCATCATATAGCACACACTTTTTCTTTTACATTTCCAAGATTCATCCATGTTGTTGCAAGCAAGTACAGTTCCTTCATTTCATAGTTATGTGGTTTTAAAAATTATCTAACTGTGCCATATGGCATTTGTCCATTCTGCATTGGTGATTTGGGGGATTGCTTATATATTCTAGCTATTGCGGAAAATTCTGAGCTGAACGTTCTACATTCTTTTTCCTACACTGAATTCTGAGTTGCATCACTTTGTGCAGTGCCTTATCTGTGAGCTGACAGGTATTTTGCACAAAACCTAAGAGATGAAGTAATGAGATAATAGCATTTTGAAGAAAAATTGAGACATATAAACCATGGGTTACTTTCCTCACAATTAGAGAAAGTAAAAGGAATTTTAATGAAAAACTTCAAAAGGTCAGTTTACTCTGTAGGATTCTGTAAAAATTTTCCTTCTATTCTAAATTCTGGGTGCAAAAGTTTACATTTTGGAACAGAAGACCAGAAAAGCACTAGCATTTGAGAATGACAACATTCTAGAGACAAATTATTTACAAAGAGTATTCTGGCCATTAGATCACACCGATTGGTTAACAACTTCTACTCCTTGTATTCAAGTGTATATTTCTCTGTCCTTCAGTGTTATCCAATGTATCAAGTTTCTTATTATAAAGAAATTTCTTTTTAAATTTCAGAAACTCCCAAATGAGTACAGGAAATTGTAAAACTCTTTTGCTATGTCAATTATGTTAATTTATAGGCATTTCAATTATTTTAGATATGAATGATTTAGAGATGACCTAAGCCTGATAAGAATGTGTCTTAGAAGAAAAGCAGTATTTATCCCCTTGACCCTCCAAATTTCAATGAATTTGAGATAGCTTGCAAGCACAATTCATATAATAAAATACTAGAAAGAAAATAGAAATATAAGAAATATAGCCTAGAAGAATATATAAGATCCAGTTACAGGTTTTGAATAATTTATTATCTCTAGGTTTTTCCTAAGGCACAGGGGAATGTTTTGCATTATGTAGAACAAATTATATACTAGAAAATGGAGAGTTGGCAAAGGAAAATGTCAGAGGCAGCAAAGATAGAATTTTGTTCCTAGAGTCCAATGTAAGTACAGTTTGGGAGTGATAAAGAGAAGGAATAGAAAATGGAAAGCCCTCTCTAAGGCTGACACTTAACAAAGAGGCAAAGTATGGTTTAAGTTCCACATTGTTCTAAAATAAGATGAATGCTAAATCCATCGAAAATTCCACAATCCCAATGTCACCGTATTCTGAAATAAAATGAATACTATTTCAATGGTGAGATTCACAATGTCAATCCAAAAAATATTTTGATACTATTCATGTGCTCAAAGAAAAAAAGATATAAGGGAATTAGTGAAAATGGGGCCTGGGCATGGCAAAACAACGAAGCAAATGCTAAAATGTCATATATTTTAATTTCCATTTTCTCTTCTGTTTCTAGTTTGCTCTTCTCTTCTTATCAGGAAATGTACGTTCCCTCCCCCCATTAGACAGATCTATGAAGTCTCAAATACGGCTCTTCTAAAAGCTGCTAAAAGCAAAAGGACAACTACCCTTAGTCATTGGAGACAGCATTTGGAGGGTGCCAGACTCACATCACTGAGTCTCACATCTCATCTGTTAAATGGGTAGAATGGTGGAACTGGGTCAGCATCTCTATAGATGGGTTCTGGTTCAATAAATAAACTGGGAGAAAGGCTAATTTGCTCTGTAGGAGAGACTTAATTTTTTTTTCTATCATTAGGAATAATTTCTGTTAAACACACAAATCTAACTTTTTCTCATACAAAACAGGTCAGCTACCATATAAAATGATAAAGGTATTGTTTCTAGATTGGGAAATTGATGAATCTGAGTTCTGGTTATGGCTTACTCTGTAACTTGAACTTGTGCTAGACAGTCTATATCCCTTTGCTGTTTGCTTTTTTCTTTGATGAACATATAATATATCATTAAGGGGGAAAATTAATAGAAAACATGCCAGCGCTATATATTGATTTTCTGTAGTATGTGAGCCAGTATTTTTAGATTTTAGGGACAGATTTGTATTCAGCAGAAAAGAATATTAAGATTTCTTTTTAATTACTCCCATGATTGTGGAAATGAGAAGATGTTATATGATCGCCATGTGTTTTTCTGACTAGATGACTTCCAAGTTTCTTTATTCTGTGACTTCTAAGTTTTGCTTTGGCTCTTTCTCTTGAATAACATAATTGACTTTTGATGTTATTTTCCTAGTGCTTTTCACTGCTTCATTAAAAAAGAAAACTGGATGTGAGATCAGTTGCAAGAAATCTGGATCTTTTCTCATGAAAAATTAAAATTTTTACTAAATATTGGCCTGGCACAAAGCATGCCTGGAGTCTTGCTACTCATCTCCTGTGCTTGATTAGTGACCAACATAGCTTGAGGCTTAACTCTTATTCAGGTTCTTAGAGAACTTACTTAACTGTCAGTTTCTTCTACCAAACATGTGGAAACTCGAGAAATACTAAGCAATATGTATGGTTTAATCCTTTATAGTGTCATGAAAATAGTGAAAATTTATGACCCAGTTATGGGACAATAGACTACAAACGCTAACAAAATATACTACAAAGAAGTGTGGTAAATGAAACCATGAAAAGTACCCCTTATTGTGATGTAAGGATGGTTCCTGACAATTTTAATCCCAACTAATGTCCAGCAGTGGATCTCCCCACTTGTTATGCTAGACCACAAGGCTGCCATGCTTAAGAGTAGGAACCATTTGCCTCAACCCCAATCAAACAAAGTAACTCCGAAATTTGCCTCAGGTCACAGCACAAACCTGTGTTTTCAGCTTTTGTTTTCCATCAAAAGACTTCAAACACAATTTACATTGCTCTGTTTATCTTGCTGACACTTCAGTCACTTATCTTTCTTTTCACTCTGCGTGCCAGTATAACATTATTCCTCTAACTCCAACCTTCCACTTTCTTTTCTTTCATAATCTTTGTATCTCTTTCGTTTACCATGTTGCTAATTATTCAATACATATACTAACCATAAACATAACTGGATTCTCCTCCAACTTCTACAAATCCTACAGTCTAATTAAAGTTCAATAAAGAAGAGACTTTTCTTTCTCTCAACATCTAGGTTGAATCTCATTTCCATTATTTTACTAGTTAATAGCTTAGGAGAATTTGCTTAACTTCATTGGCTTACAGATCTCCTTCTGTTAAGCATGTATGAAAGTAATCTTCATAATGTTGTTATGAGAATTAAATATGTTAATATTTCTCAGGTGCTTAGAACAGTTTGTAAGACACAGTGCTATATTAATGAAATGAAAAGCAAGTAACAGTGTAGCTACCTCTTGTACTGTAGGCAGTACAAGTTGGTCTTTTTCTCAGTAAAGTCAAATCTTTTATTATTTAAGAAAGTCACTTCTGCTTCTATTTGTCTCTGCATTACAGACAATCACTGATTTACTCATCATTATTCACCAATACTTTGGTATCTGTGTTGAAGTCTTTCTTTGACTTTCAAGTACTGCCATTATTCTAGACTACAGAAATCCATAGAGGACCAATTCTTTATGCTGGCTTCCCAACTCCCCTCAGATATAATAATCTTCCCACTTCACCTCCACTAGCTATACACCAAGAACGACAGTTGTAAAAGGGTTTGCAGTTTATGAACTACGTAAAAACACAAGACAAGAGGGTGATCAAGACTGAAATCAACAAGGGCTGAATTGATGATGGAAAAATTCTCTCCTAACTGGGTCCTTGGCCCATGACTATACTCAGTATTGTACTGTCATTCCAATGTATTGGTCCTCTCAGATCAATAGCTTTGAAATCCCATTATCTTACTGCAACATACTGTGCTTCTAGATTATTCTCAACCCTTGTTCTTCTTCCTTATTTATCAAAACCTTCAATATTACTTCCTAATACAGATTTGATATGATGAATTGATATCTATACCTAAATTCTTCAAATTTCTGTTATTAACACTCATCACCCAAATCTCAACTGTTATAAAATTGACAACCTTATCCATATTTGTACCGAAATAGTTAACAAAGACTGGTGAGTCATATACATTAGGGCACACTGGTGCCAATATAAACTCGTGGATATTAATCTCAGAACTGCACTTAGTATTTCTTTATAATCAATTAAATATCTCTAAGTGGTCCTCATTTCTAGGCTCCGTATTTAAAATAACAAAATTTCTCTGTATTCTCAAACTGAAGGCCTCAGAGATATCTTTGCCTCTTATTTTAGTGAGAAAAAAGTAAATAGAAATTGCCTCACCCTTCACAATCAACTCTATTACAAATTCTTAAATGCTAACATCTTTTCTCTATTCTGTTACAACTAGAGAGTTATATTTCTTTTTTGCTAAAACCTGTAATCTCCCCACCGTACCATTAGTTCTTGAGCACAGTCTCATTTTTCGATTTCAGAAACTTTGACTACCATCTTTTCATGACCTTAATCATTTTCTCTGTCTTCAATCTCCCCATTAGAATTTTATTAGTATATTTCTCTCTCTATTACACTTATTTCCCATCCTACTGTCATTTCAGCTACCTGCCTTTTACAGATAACTTTTTGAAAGAGTTTTATATACTCTCCATTTTGTTACCTCATTTTAACCACTCAAACATGATGAATGGCTTTTTGCTCTTATTAGCTTGATTAAATGGACCAAGGTAAAAGTTATGTTCATGCTATTTTGTCTAGTGGACGTCTTTTCAGTTATCACATGGCTTGATCTTTCAGGTGTTTCCAATGTCTCCTTACTTCTTTCCTGGTTTGACTCACATCATGCTTTCTGGATTCTCTTCACATTCTTTGTTTTTTTTCTAAATCATTACTAAATGTTGACATTTCTTATTACTCTGTCCTGAACTTCTTTCCCTAGCTACTCTGTCTCCAGGATAAGATGACGAGGTTCCAACATTTCCTGAGCATTTCTTTATTGCCAGGCACTAGTCTATGTACTTAATGTGCTTTAACTAATTAAATTCTCTCAGCATCTCCGTAAGGCATTCATATAATTATTCCTATGTTTAAAATTAGGATACTCATGCACAGAGGAGTTAATAAAGTCACTCAAGATAATTCAGATGATAAGTATCAGGGTCAAGATTCAAATTTAGTCAGTCTAGTGCCAGAATTTATGTCTTATACTATCATCTTAAAATAACATGATACAGAAACTTAGCCCTCATTCATTTCCAGGTTTCTGTTTTATCTAAGTATTGATTGTTTTTGTTTCTACCTCTTGGAACTAGATACATTTATTAAGCCCTTTTGAATATTACATTACCAACTCAATGAAATATATCCAGAGCTTAATTCATGTCTCTATCCAACCTCTAAATATTCTTAATCTCTACCATTCTATTGTATATACACAGCAGCTTCATTACTAGAAGGTCAAGTTATATTTCTAAGAGTTATTCTTGTTTTACTGTTTCCTACAACTCCCACTACCCAAGAAATCAGCATATGCTGCTAATTTTACCTTCTCAGTGTTTTTTGAAAACATCTTTTAAATTCTGTTCCTACTGACACATCCTCAAGCCAGCTATCTCTGTGACTTATAGGAAGTTGCAGACTTATCGGAGTAGTCTCCTGAGGTTTTAGTTTCAAATCTTTGATTTTTTAATGACAATATTTTTTTCAAAGAAGCCAGAGTAATGCTTTTAATGTAGAAATATATTAATGATACTGCCAGTTAAAAATTTTTAATTATTCTATTTCCATCAGCAGTGGGTTAGACCACTCCTGGATTCTGATATATTATATGGCTTCACCCATTTTTCTTCTTTTTTTAAAATTGCATTTTAGGTTTTGGGGTACATTGAAGAACATGCAATATTGTTGCATAGGTACACACATGGCAGTGTGATTTGCTGCCTTCCTCCCCGTCACCTATATCTGGCATTTCTCCCCATGCTGTCCCTCCCCAACTCTCCACTCCTGATGTCCCCTCCCATTTCCCCTCAACAGACCCCAGTGTGTAGTGCTCCCCTCCCTGTGTTCATGTGTTCTCATTGTTCAACACCCACCTATGAGTGAGAACATGTGGTGTTTGATTTTCTATTCCTGTGTCAGTTGGCTGAGAATGATGGTTTCCAGGTTCATCCATGTCCCTACAAAGGGCACGAACTCATCGTTTTTGATAGCTGCATAATATTCCATGGTATATATGTGCCACATTTTCCCTGTCCAGTCTATCATCGATGGGCATTTGGGTTGGTTCCAGGTCTTTGCTATTGTAAACAGTGCTGCAATGAACATTCGTGTGCATGTGTCCTTATAGTAGAATGATTTATAATTCTTTGGATGTATACCCAGTAATGGGATTGCTGAGTCAAATGGAATTTCTATTTCTAGGTCCTTGAGAATCACCACACTGTCTTCCACAATGGTTGAACTAATTTACACTCCCACCAACAGTGTAAAATATTCCTATTTTTCCACATCCTCTCCAGCATCTGTTGTCTCCAGATTTTTTAATGATCACCATTCTAACTGGCGTGAGATGGTATCTCAATGTGGTTTTGATTTGCATTTCTCTAATGACCAGTGATGATGAGCATTTTTTCATATGTTTGTTGGCCTCACGTATGTCTTCTTTTGTAAAGTGTCTATTCATATCCTTTGACTACTTTTGAATGGGCTTGTTTATTCTTTAGGTGGCAAAATTTTTTTTAAAAGTATATAAATAGACAAAATATAACACTTCTATTTCAGTTGGAAGTAGCAACTAAGTATATATAATCAAAAAAAGACAAAGATTATCATACAGACTTTGATATATTCATTTGAAGTGTTAAAAGTCTAAAAAGTTGAATGCATAACTTAAATGCAATAAAAACTACTGTATGAAAATTGGCATAGCATGTTTCAGACACCTGAACAGTTTCATATTAAAATATTACTCCATAAATCATTTTAATGGAATCATGAGAAAAGGCCAGTCCAAGAACATGCTCACTTTAGAATTCTAACAGTTAAAATTAAACAGGAACATTGTGTTACATAAGCCGACACTGGGTAATTTGTCTCTAAGATGACGAACACTTTGAATCTGTAGAGTAACTGGCCTAGAAATTCTATATCCTCTCAAAAGCACTCTATAGATCCAATGGAGAATTGGATTGGGAAAAGGCTAACCATTTGTACTGAAATCAGCAGACTTATAAACCTGGAAGACGTCCTAGAGGTCATTGCTTCCAAGCTCTTCACATTGCAAATAAAAATAATAAAACAGAGAAAACCTTCCTTCATCAAGATGAATTTCTGGCAAACAGTGGGATTGATTAGTGTCCCGGCCTCTTGACTTATAAACTAATACCCATTTTTCACCACTAAACATTTGATGGAGCCAGATATTAGCAATGATAGAAAATACATTAATGTCTTATTTACATGAATAGAATGCTGAGCTATACATCTTATTCATTAATTTAGCAAATATATGGGGAATTTTTCAATGAGCAGTTTTACAAAGTATGATGTTTTATACAAAATGAAGTGAATGGATGAATAGCTCTTAAGGACATTCAGACAGTGTAAACAATTTAGAAACATGGAAAATGTGACGTTGAGGAACATAAAAGAACAAAATAAATGTCTATGATTAATTCTGGACAAGCCGATGGGTGATAAGCAGTAAGACTTGACCATTTAGAAAGTAAGGAGAAAGGAAATTCATTCCTTGTAATTTATTTTTAGAATTATTCTTTGAAGATGTGAGACGCCAGAATACATTTGAATCAAAGGATTTCAAATTCTTGGCAAACAGGGAAATGCATTGCAAACTGTGACAAATATATTCCATTTGCCTCTTTAGGTCACACTCTATAACCTCTCCCAAATTTTCCTTAGCTATGGAAGAGTGAACTAAATTGATTACATCAGTGAGATCCCACACACTCTGGCTTCTCACTTCTGTTTGTGTTGGGTCACCAGGAAATACTGGAAGAAATCTAAGGGCGAGAAGAGAATGAACATATTTGAGAATAAGGCATTTATTTTCCTGGTTTTCGCTAGGTAGGGTGGCTGGCTGCATCCGTCAGCAGAAGGCCACTGCCTCTCCTGAGGTTACCGGACCGGTGTAACATTTTTTCTTTCTGGGTCCAGAAAGGCTCTCCTATTGTTCCTTAGTTCCTAGGGTGTTAGTATCTCTGCAGCTACTAGTCCTTTTTTCTTAATAATCCTTTATGATTTCCCTGCTCTAATCTCTAAGTATATCCTTTCCAAATACCTTTTACTTGATATATCTCAGTTTTAATTATTCTATTATTTTCCTATTGGGCCTCTGATTGACATAGTAATTGTTACTGGAAGTGATCTCTAGAAGCTGGTCTTTAAAATGAGAGTCTACAGTTTTGTTTGCCGTATATTTCAGGAGCACATGATGACTTCCTTGCCAGAGGAAAACAAGACACATAATTCACAGAATAAAAAAAAATCATGATTATTCAAATGTAAACTAAAGGGGCATCGGATAAAGCTCATGGAAAAAAAGGGGGTATTAGAAGAAGTGGCTATGACACTTAGTTACTATGGGAGGCAGAAAAGAGAAATCAAAACAGGCTTAAGATTCTATCCTTAATAAAGCTGGCTTGTTAGATTTGTTCTTGGCTGAAATGGGGTTTTTCTGTTAGGAATGATTCTCCCCAAAATTTTGGACTACCAAAAGCATTCAAATGTACAACATAAATGCATTGTGTGTACAAAGACACTCTCAGTAGTATCTTATTATGATTATACTCTTCGTACACACAACGCATTTTGTGTTGCACACTTCGTTTCCTTTGGTAGTCTGAAATTTTGGTTTGTGCTAGGAAGCAAGTACCTAAGTAATCAGTCCCCAGTTCAAATTCTGCAAACGGAATATCTATTGAGCTCCCTGGTAGATATGATATACTTGCCGTCACAAATCATGTAGGAGGAATTAAGCAGTTCCTGTGTGACTCTGCTGGCTAAGCCCTCTTGCAAACTTGTGCCAGGTTTCCCCTGCTCTCCACTTATTTTGCCTTTCTATGTGCTTATTTTTCTTTGTATCACTTTGTTGTAGTAAATCACATCATGAATACAACTATATGCAAGTCCTAAATTCCGCCTAATAAATTAATAAAGCAGGGGATGATCTTAGAGTTCTCCAACATACATAGTAACAGAATAGCTGATAGCAATTGTGGAATCTCTCGACTACTTCTTAATGACCTAGAGAACATATGTAGAAAAACACAGAGAAATGAACAACTGTGGCTATAAAATTAAGACCATGTATGAAGAAACAAAAGTCCTTCTCCATGACAATTTTGAAATATCTTATTTCTTATAGTCTCAGGGTAGATGTAGCTGAGAATCAAGCATAGAATTGTAAAGGTCTCAAAGTCATAGCACAACTTAGACAATCTATCCCTACAAATTTCTTACATTAAAGTAATGACACTGACAGGAAAAGGGCAAACCCTAAAACACTGGCTATGAACATTATTTCCCTGAAGTGCTCATGTTATAGGTGGCAAGCTAACCCCCTACCTGAGGGATCCCAGTTCACCTTTGCATTAAAGTTTTCCTGCAACAATGGATTCCCAAGCTGATACCAATTTTCACCATCATCACTTTTCGCTTACCACAGAACAATACCTGCATTTGATCTCAACATAATCTGTATTGATCAAGGAGTTATAGACATGGACCAGGAGGTAACAATACATTAAGAGAATTACAATATTCCCTTCCCCCAAACTACATCTACAGAATCCCAAAGAGCATCTGGTAGGATGTATATATATTTGGCAAAGGGAGAAAACATATACATTTTAAATAGCTCAAATTTATTGACAACAGTGAGCCCAATTTGGGCTCAGGATATGATGCCTTGGCTCAAGTACGTAGGAGTGATAATGAAAGTGTGTCAGAACAGTAGACACAACTCAACAATAGCCGACACTTAATAAAACCAACATGTTTGATATGTTGTCATACTGTACAGGAAGAAACTGAAAGCTCAGGAAATTGGAAGGGATCTTGTATGTGAGAGCTGATCAATCATGTTATTTCTACATTTCTATAATAAACAGTTAAAATGTATGCTATTTTCTTAGTGACTGTCAGAATATTAAAATTGATTAGCTGACCACAAAATAAGAGCCATTATAGTGCAAATTAAGGCCAAATTAAAGCTCCCAAGCCTTCACCACTGGAGATAGTGTACCCAAACCAGTGATATCACGTTCCTGAAATAACGATAGAGACTAGGACTACTATCAAAGACTAAAGCTGCAAGGATGATAGTTCCTAATATATTTTCACTATACATATCTGTTTGGTCCACAAAAAGAAACAAACTCACATGAATGCAGTATGGAGAGTTTCAGCTTTCCATGAACTAAATGAAAGTTATGATGCAATTCACAGTCACAGTTATAGATATGTTATTTTTACTGTCAAATTAAATATGAACCTTGTTCCTGGTAGTTAGCTATTGACTTTTTGAGTGTATTCATCTCTATCCCAATGGGTAAACAAAATCAGAAATAATCTAGATACACATAGCTTTAATAATACTACATAATTTTTGTTTTACCTTAGAACTATGCCCCTTATTTATTTATTTATTTATTTTTATAAAATAACAGGGACCATGATCAACTTAACTTTGTGATCTACAAAACATCCCATGTATCCATTACATTGATAGCTTTGTGCTAGAAGGATCTAGTGATCAAGAAGTGTTAAGTACCTGTATGTCTTAGTAAGATATGTGAGCCATAGGGCTGAAAATAAACCCTGGAAAAATTCAGAAACCTGACCTGTCAGTGAGGTTTGTAGCTATTTGTAACATGATGCTTGTCAGATTTTCTCCTCTAAAGTATGAGATGAGAAGACATGCTTTGGATATTCCATCATGAAGGAAAGCAGCACAGTGCTTGGCAAAGCTTTTGGGTTTCAGAAGAAATATACACAGATCACTCTTGGACATGTTGTTCCAGTCTTTTATCAGATGACCCTGTAAGGGTACAGTTTTGAGCAGATCACAAAGCAAGAATGGGCCCTGCAAACAAGTTCAGATTAGAGTACAAGCTGCCCTGCTCTTCAGACTTTATGACTAAGCAGGATGTGGGATAAGAATGCATGCTGAAAAACAGAGGTGGAACAGTGGGTCAGATAGCTCTCCACTGCTCATCCAGTGTCTCTTCTTCTCCAGCCTGCCCTCTCCCCCAGGGGCCTGACAGTATCGATTACATCATCAAGTTCCTATGAAGTCTGGCTTCTGTTTGGGTTAAGAAAAATGAGAAGCACTGGCACGATGTGAGGATGAGGGAGTGGGGAGGAGGGGAAAGAATGAGGTTAGGCTGTTAATGTCTCTGTTCCTTTCCCGAGTTTTGCCCTGGCCTGGTGGCATCTCTCAACTGAAGTCTCTGGTTCTCTCAAGGTACCGCATGACTCCCTTTACTCTTCTTTTTCTTTGTTTGTAAGTTGTTCGAAACGGCGACAGCTCTGCCGCTGTTAGCCTCTGTCTTCTTCTCTATTTTTTTGTGATTTGTTTACATCTTGCTTATTTTGGGGTAGTCTCTTTGTAAACATACACGGTTCAAACGGTCTCAATTTTAGCTTGCTATCCCTTTCCTGTTGGGACCTTAACTGCATAAGAACTGAAAGCATGTAGCCCGCTCCTCACACAAGGAGGGAAATAATAGTGAGATGGCTGTTTCATTGGGGAGCTAAAAAAAAGAGCATGAAATCAGCAGAAACAGAAGGCTTTTGAGTGGAAAACAGTAAAGAAATGTAGATGATTTGTATATGTCAACAGGAAAGAAAACAAAGCAGATGATGGGTAACTTGGTGTTTTCTTTAGACAGAGTCTTGCTCTTGTTGCCCAGGCTGGAGTGCAGTGGCGCGAGCTCGGATCACCGCAACCTCTGCCTCCCAGGTTCAAGTTATTCTCCTGCCTCAGCCTCCCAGTAGCTGGGATTATAGGTGCCCACCAACACGCCTGGCTAATTTTTGTACTATTAGTAGAGGCAGGGTTTCACCATGTTGGCCAGGCTGGTCTCGAACTCCTTACCTCAGGTGATCTGCCTCCCAAAGTGCTGAGATTACAGGTGTGAGCCATCACGCCTGGCCATAACTTGGTTTTTGTTGAAGATGCACGATTCCTCTATGAAAAAAATAATAATAATAAAGAAGAATGCAAGATATATCTGGTTTAAGAAGAAAGTGATATTGTTAAATCACCTTCATATTCATCATTGTTATCATCAATAGTAGCATCCTTCATTAACATCATAGTAAAAACAAAAATAATAAAGACAATAGCTGTAATATTCTTAGTGAGAATGCTATAAATAGTAGCAACAGTACTTACATATGTTTTGGACAAAGCCACATTTATAAGATTAGTGGTAAGCTGATTCTGGAGATATAAATGAAAGATAAAGAGAATTTGAAAAAAAAATAGCAAACATAATGCAGAATTTTCAGATCATAGCAAAGAGTTTGAAAGCTAATAAAAAGAGTGCCAATTCAGCCACAAATATTTATTGAGTTCCTTTCATACGCCAGGCACTCAGATGAGTTCTGAAGCTGCACACGTGAGCAGAACATAGGAGGCCTCATTTTAAAGCTACTTCTGTTCATGGTAATGTGAAGAGCTTGTGAATAGGGCTATTATTGTTATTACTTTATTCTTGGTTATTCAGCAAAGTCAACTAAGAACTACTTTAAAATACCAGTTTTCTCAGTAATATAAGCTGATTTTGTCAATCTCTATTTAGTCAGCTCGGAAGTATTCTGTATTGATGTGGCCATGTCTATGAAGGATAGATGGAAAAAGTAAAAAAGATACTCTTACTTATAAAGGTAAAAAAATTAATCAGGAGAAGGTCAAAGCTGGGATGCAAACTGATACAGATGTAACATTCTTCAGTTTTTTAAAGCTCATATTTATCCACAGTTCTAGCCTTACCATGTAAACAGAAAGCAGGTTTATAGTAGTTGAAATTAAAATGTCTATTCCTTTGGAAATGATCAATAGAGCTTATTTCTTTTATTCTTCTTGTGGAAATTCCTAAATTCCCTCCCCTTTGCTACATATTGGCCCAATAAGTAATTTTTATTATTGCAATGAAAAGATAATGCTTAGTAAACGAAATTAACTAGTTTTAAATGTGTAGGATTTTCTATATTTTCAATCTGAGATTAAAGTAAGCCTCACAAGCCACAGTATTTGTCTTAATCTTTGGGGCTGGTTTTCACATTCGTTTTAAAAAACAGTATTCATTAGAGGAAAAAATTAAAAATAAGAGTTGATGATGTGTGTCTATCTTTTTCTCTACTAACTAAAGAAATAAAATAATTATAAATTTATAATGACGAGAATAGAGAGAAAGCTGTTAGAATATGTGTTACATCAAAATTAAGAAGAAAATTAAGAGAAAAATAGGAATAATTAGGAAATAATAGTGCATCCAGCACAACTGAGGGATGGACAGAATGTACAAGGTGTCAGCTCTGTGGTTGACAAGAGAGGAACAGTCCAGGTCAGAAGAAGAACATTGAGATCTAAAGGAAGAGTTTCTCCAGGAAAAATCATATAACTATTGTATGCTATTCTGTGTATAAAGTGAAACAGTTTCCCTTTCTTCCTTTGTTCCTCCCTCCCTCCCTTCCTCTCTCCCTGCCTCCCTCCCTCCCTCCTTTCCTTCCTTCCTTCCTTCCCTCCTTCTTGTTTTTTTGAGAGAAGGTCTCGCCCTGTCAACCAAGATGGAGTACAATAGTGTGATTATAATGATCACAGCTCACTGCAGCCTCATATTCTCAGGCTCAAGAGATTCTCCAGTCTCAGCGTTCTGAGAGGCTGGACTAGAAACATGCAAAGCTGCGCTTCACTATGTATATATATATTTCAATTTTTAGTAGAGACAAGGTTTTGTTATGTTTCTCAGGCTGGGCTTAAACTCCTGGGCTCAAATGATCCTCCTGCCTCAGCCTCCCAAAGTGCTGAGATTACAGATAGGAGCCATCATGCCCAGCCAAAATATTTTCATATTTAATTTTTGATTTTGGAGTATGAGGAATCACT
The DNA here is from genome assembly GCF_048565385.1 of Saimiri boliviensis. Classification (NCBI taxonomy): domain Eukaryota; kingdom Metazoa; phylum Chordata; class Mammalia; order Primates; family Cebidae; genus Saimiri; species Saimiri boliviensis. The sequence goes on from NC_133451.1 coordinate 127,032,921, forward strand.
TATGAAAGTACTGATGAAATTATCCAATGAACTCACTAAAGCATAATAGTTACTTCTAATATGTTTTAATTTTGGGAGTGTATGTGGAAATATTCAATGGACTTTTGGAAAACTAATTTTTTTTTTTTTTTGAGATAGAATCTCACTCCGTAGTCCAGGCTGGAAGGCAGTGGTGAAATCTCGGCTCACTGCAACCTCCGTCTCCCAGGTCCTGGTTCAAGCAATTCTCCTGCCTCAGCCTCCCAAGCAGTTGGGATTACAGGCATGAGCCACCATGCCCAGCTAAATTTTGTATTTTTTAGTAGAGACAGGGTTTCATCATGTTGGCCAGTCTGATCTTGAACTCCTGACCTCATGATCCACTCACCTCAGCCTCTCAAAGTGCTGGGATTACAGGTGTGAGTCACTGAGCCCGGCTGATTAACTTTTTTAATATGGCAGAAACCTAACATTAATAGTAGAAAGGTCTAACCACCAAATATCTTTTTAAATAAACTATGCAGAAATCTTTTAAATCAACTCTATTATTATTTCTCCATTTTTAAACTAAGCATCTGGGTGAATACACATTCAAGGAAAAGTCTGTTCTAGAAATGATCTATTCCTGACATTAAAGCAGGCATGTCTACAGACAGCTTTCTTTCTCAATTAACTTGGGGCTGGTTACAATTCCAGTAATTAGAGGGTTACAGAAAAGGGATATAAAAAGTAACAAGCAACAACAGCAGATTCCTAACTAAGGCAGATATAAGAGGTTCTCTCACCCAACGAAAGTCCCAACACTTAGAAGTTAAAGTACTTAAAAAATAACAACTGTGTAAGTTCTCCCAAACTCATGGCCTTTTACTATTCTCACCTATCCAGTGATACTGGAAAAATAGATTCCACCCTGGCTGAGCCAGCTATTAACAAGGGTATAGAATAAGTTGTACTGAATCTCCATAGATAAGAAAAGTGTGATGATATTGAAGGGCACCTGAGTCCTATGCTCCTGGAAAACAGTGCTGATTAAGAAACCCCCACTCTTTGGGTTCCAGGAAAGGGCTTACTGCAGAGAACCACACTTTTCCCATAAGACCTACATAAGACTCAGGGATGACCTTTTTGTTTCACCTTGCAGATGACCAGACACAGATGATTCAAATTCCCATTCCTTGTCTCACAAACAACTAGCTGAACTGTCTGTACCCACTGACCAATTTGAACAAGATGCTCATTAACTTGACTTTATCAAATTTGAGTCAGGCTTCTTTCTTTGGAGGATCCCCAAATTTGACCCAACCTTGTACGTTAGGCAAGCATTGGGTGCTTACGTAGACAATGGAATGTACAGTAACCATCCTCACCCTCAGTGGCCTCTCCTGAGAACTGGCTGACAGCATAAAAAAGAGGCTGCCTGCTCAACTATCTAATCACACCACCTGCTCATCCCACTCCCTACACCTGATCATTTCTATCTTTGTTAACTCTTCCCAATAAAAGAATTCTCTGTCTGACGTTTGAGACATTTATAGGTCTCATGTTTGGAACATTTTCTCTATTGCAATAGTCATTCTTCTTCTATTCCAGTAGTCTTTTCAAATAAAGTCTCTCCTTCAAGTCTGATTTTATTTCTTGTTTAACAAGGGAATCTACAAGTCTGGAGCCTTTTTATAAAATAAAGGCTTCTTCTGTCTTTTTCTTCTATTGCCTACCCTCTTCTCTTTCTTCCTCTTACATTCTTTTCTTTCATTTTAATGCATCATCAAATACACACCTTTGTTAATTTCAGGGCATTAGTTAATGCTAGTTGCCTGAAGTGGCATTTGTTAGAGAAAATCGTGAATTCAAATGTTAGCAGCATGTGGTTTTTGTTCTTTTTTGATCATTTATTAAATGCCAGTGACTTAAGTATTTTATCCTATATAATCTTCACCATAGCACTGTAGAGTAGATACTGTTACTCAAGCCCATTTACAGGTGAGGGAATTTAAAATGAATGAGGGTTAGGTAACTTAGCCAAGCCACTCAGCGCTCAGCTACTATGTAGCAGATCCAAGATCTGAACCCAGGTTTCCAAGTTAGTCCAAGACAAGATTGCATATATTTATGATTGCATTAAGTATGCCCTGAAATGAACAGAGCTGGGTCTTTAATGGCATATTAAAATAAAACAAAGAGAGTACAGTTTAAATACTTAATGCTAATTGTGACCATTGGAACTTGTTTGATAAAATTGTGGGTCAAATGTTAGCATCTTGTCTTTTTAATAACTCTGGCAAAGGATGTTATAGTGAAAGAGTAAGAGCAGATATTAGTGTGAAAAATGGTAAGGCAAGGAAATGTGAACACAGAACATACACTACTCTACTTGGAAACAGAACTCTATATGGAAGGGTAGGTAGATGTACTGGACTAGATGTAGGAAGATGCAGGTATAAGAAAACATAAGTTTTAATATTTATATTAAAATGTCAGCATTCTTTAAACAGAATTTAAGGACAAACTTAGAGGAAGATGGTGAGAATAATAATACAGGGAAAAGAAGCAATTTATGGAGTAACTTCACAGTGTAGGCAGGAGGTAAAGACATTAAAAGCACATTTAGAGTGACTGGCCCTTAAGAGATTAAAAAAACTCACAGGAAAAGAGAGAGTGTTGAAGTCAAATTAGAATGACTGTAAGAAATGGAATTTTTATATGTGATGAACAATATTTTCTCAAAGAAGTCCAAGAAATGGTCCAATACTGAAAAATGGAGATCGTAGGCAACTATAATTGGTGAAGATTTGCAAGAATTACTGAGGGGAGTTGGAGATAATGCACCAGAGATTAGGAGATGCTGGTTGGGCCCTGGGTGACAAAGAAGGCCATAAATTGGTTGGCACTTTCCTGGTATTGCTTTCAGCTCCGGGTAAGAGATTTCTTACTTCATGAGCAACTATTTTTTCCATCACATACAATGGTAGTGAATATTTCATTTTGAATACAAATTCTTAGTTGATTTTACTTTATTTTAGAAACTGGAAGTCAGATATATTTGAAATGTGAAAGTTATTTAAATGCATGGAATTTTACATCCATATTCATTTAAAATATAACATTCTGTGTCCAGAGATTTGATAGCAATGTTAGTTGAATGAACCTGTTTTTTCATTTTGATGACTGTTCTGGGCCAAAAATCTAGTTACATATTTTGATACGCTGATTTAAAATTTAGTTTGGCATGCACTAAAAAAAAAAAAATTCTGGTCAATAAAGCTTTTTGGTCTTAAATGCTTTTTTGAGCCAAAAGTAGAATGCTGGCTTTTGTCTTTAAAGCTGTCATCACAGAAAGCTTTAAAGTTGTTTTTACCCTTCCGCTGTCCAAATAAAAATCAAGTTGACAACAGCTGCATGCAATATCTTTTAATATGCTATATAAGTATTATTTGGTTGCTTTTCTCTGCAGGTATCAAGTAAATGTTAAAACTACTTCATGCCATACAGAGTAAGCTATACCAATTAAGTTTTATTTCAGATGGACTGGTAAAGTCCTAACATAGAAGTATACAAACTCTTTTTGAAATACAAATGCTTAAGCATTTGTAAGAATTAACTCCTAGAGCTCTGAAGAACTATTGCAAATGAAATCTTTAAGGATTTAAAATATAATGCACTATTTGTTAATTGTCAGGTATACATAGCTTACATTATTTAACAATTTCAAAGTATACTGTATTATTTCTATAATTCAAATTTTCAGATGAATATACCCTATGGTAACTCACTCTGGGAATTACACAGCTCACACCTGTGGATATACTGCTGGTATGTTTAAGAGATTTGTATGAAAGTTTCTAAAGTATGAATGTTCCTTTACTTAGTTTGCTATATTTAAATATAAGATACCTTGTGGCTAGCTCCTACACTAAATCTAGAGACAAATTTAAACTCATTTGTTTTGTTATTATGTAAAATACTGATCATACAGCATGGAGGCAAGCTAAGAAGAATTATTTATAATATAAACAGTTTGGGGGATTTCCTTTTAAATTATAGCTTTGCTTGTATTAAAATTTGTTAACCGGACCATAAAAGTTGTTTTGTGCACGGTGTCATTGACGATAATAGTAATATAAACGTTACTTATGCTTTACAGATTGACTTCCACCAGCTAATTGTGAGTTACATAAAAGGCCTACCAAATAGCTGATGTTAAGCAGCCTTAGTGCATGCTAAGGGGCCAAGGATTAACCATATCTATTTAGTCCTTTGTGGGGAAATATGAAAGACAAAGGAGTTCCAGAGTCAGTGCTTTCTAACAATGACTGGCAGAGGAACTGGGCCTTGGCCGTCCGCGGCTCAGAAGCTATCATTTAAGCACTGAGCCGCCTGTTTGCTCATATTGTGGAAAGGTGAACCGTGGACCCCAGAAAGTAAGCAGGGAACCGATGGCTGCATTACGTTATTTTGTCTAATCACCATAATCTAAATAAACATGTTACATTTTAAGAGCTTGTGGGTCAAATTTGAATCGTTTGAAAATCTTATCAACTGACTAACATAGATAGGATACGTTCTTTTTAGTTTTGATTTCTTCATTTTCTCTGGAGCTTGGTAGATAAAATAGCCCAGGGAAACAAAAGCCTTGGAACCTATGAACCAGCTCAAAAATAGAGGCCACAAAAAGTCCAAAATCTCTCGAGTCAATAGTTTTAGTTCTTAAGAATTCTGACACAGTATAATACTTGATCTTGGACAATAAGCACACAGGAAGACATTCAATGGTTGCACGTGGCTTACACACATTATTCCAGGATTCACCACTACACAAAATGAAATGTGTACCTTCTAATTAAAGAGTTCCTCAATTTTCAGTTTTATCCATCTAAATACAAGAATTATTATAAAACAGAGATTTTAAATCAACAGATTTATTTATGTTAAATAAAACTGTTTAATATGGCACGTTTTAAGAAGGTACAGGCGAATATATGTAAGAATAAGTCTTTGTTAATGGACATGTTGCTATGTTTGCCTGACTTCACTGAATTTTTTTATATCTTAATATACCTTCTAATAAAATTTATTTTCTTTTCCTGAGATGAAACAGTCTTTGTAAATTTCTGCGTTTACATAGACTGAATTCCATATGCTAACTGTTGATAACTTAAGGAGTTCCCAGAGGTGGCACTCCAACCACGTTAGAAATTAAAAAATAAAAGAAAAAATGCACACACAAAATCTGACACCACTAATATGTATCAATGATGTATATGATATATCTACTCTAAAAATGCATCATTTACCCAAATTAATTCATTAAAACTTTTTAAAAATGACAGATTTAGATGCCCAGCTGAAAATATTATTCTTGACCTTTGAGAACAATTTCAAATAACACAATTTCATCTTCACAGCTCTTTCAGAGAGTCATTTTGCTCAACAACCATTATGGTGTTAAATTTCACACAGAAAAACCTACAACTGAAAGATAATTTTATCTTGGACTTAGAAGTAGATCAATGTTAAACCTGAAGAACAATCAAACTAAAGTACACGAAACTATATTTTCAATTGCATTTTATGGAGAAAAGCTAAACCATGTAAATCCTAATTGAAGATTTTGTTAAATATTGGCTAAAGAAAACTTTAACTGACAGAACAGAAAGTTAAATCAAATAGGTCAACATACCCTTCAGGACAATAGCAAAGCATGTTGATGATGTGGCTTCTATTGCTATAACAAATCAATGATCTGCAGTGTAAATTAGGATGTAACTCATACGTATCTAATGCATTTAGATCTGCTTTTGACATTACATCCAGTTCCACTTTTCTGGTCAGTTTCATTACCAGCAAATCTAAATCATAGTCTGTATGTGATTCTAAGTCATTGACTATATTTGTAAACTTGCTCTCCTGGAAAACAGTTATGATTATATTTTAGACATGATAAACTTTGAAATTCTCCATAGGCCTTATGTAGAGAAGAAAAGAAAACAAATTTCAGAAGCTAGCTGTTATAGGGTGATTTTACTTAAAATAAATAAAATAAGGGTAGGCATCAAAATGTATAATTGTTGTTGCAATAAGCAGTACCAGAATAGTCATTCCCACCACACAGTGTAGGATAGATTGTATGTTTCATAAAGAGGCATATCAGAAAGCAGTTTAAAGAGCTTTCAGAGTGTCTGTTAAAGACAGAAAATATTACTTACTCTATGCGATTGAGTCCCTGTGTGTATAGACAGACATACAGTAAATATATGTGTATGGATATATCAATATATAAATAAAATATACATATACAAACACTTATAATGCATATATACATAAAGACAGAGAGAGAGAGAGAGAGTGTGATTGTGTAACTGTATTAAATAGAATAAAATTGTTTTTCTTATTGAAATTGTCTGTGGAGGTTTTATCCTAAATAACTGTAACATAAAATTGACTGGCTTTTATTAGGTTTCAACTTACTTTAAACATCTTTCCATTTTGATAAATGATGTCAATAGTTTGAGCATTTAGCTGGTAAAAATGAGATGAAAGACTTTGACAGGAAATGCTATATGACTCATTGGAGAGTTGGAGAAAATTAGTAAGGCAGCCAGTTCATCACAGTGCCATTTTAGATAATGCAAGGAGCAGTACATTTTTAAATAATGGTGACAATGCTGGTAGATTCTAAATAAAAATTAATTGAGATTCTGCAAATTTAATAAATATGATGACAGATGACGTTTATATGATATATATAGCTGACTCTAAAAAAGTAGCTTTAGAGGATATCTAGTCACAATACCAGTACATGAAGAGATTTTTATCAACAAATCGAATGAATTTTTTTTTTTGTTAACTGAATCAAGGACATCTAAATAATAGAAAACTACAGTACTAAATTGTACTGACTTTTTTTTTAATAAGCCTTTATTGATTATCTATCTGGTTGCTAATGCTATGCTTCATGCTAGAATTATAACAAACAATGCGCAAGGCAGACATGGTGCTTAACCTCAAGTTGCTTCTATCAGAGCATCAGATAAAGATGAATACCCAGGCAACTCTAACGTAACACATTTGGCACTATGGTAGAGGATGTATATAATTCTGTGGGAGGGAAATACGTGAATGACAGCTGATGTACTTCCTTGAGAACTGGACATTTGTGGGGAGATGTAAAGAGAGGTTGAAGTGAGCCAGGGTAAGAGGAGGGCAGTGTCTATGTGTGCCTTCCTCAGCATTGTGGCTGATCAGGTGTTCTGAATAAACATCCAGTTGTGGAACAATTGGACTCAGGATAGGCTATAACGTTTGCGTGGAAGTAATAGAAGTATGGATAAAATAGAAAAACTATAAAGGCAATGGAATTCAGTGGTTTTACTCTGCTCAATTGATGCTGTGATTAAAATGTAAATAAAAGCAGAGGATGATTGGCAATTAGAAACCAAGTGTAAATATGAAAGCCCCCCTTATTTGCATACAAAGAGGCACTCATGTCTTACAGCAGAAAAGTAGGGAATGCTCCAACAGAGATTAAGCTCTCAATCGAGATGAGCTTGCTCTCTAGCAGTCAGAGCTCTACCTGTGAAAGCATGAGAGACTGATGCAGGTGTTGATGCATTAAGATTCTTGAATCCACACACTTCCCTGAACCTGTGAGCCTGCGGAAGTAGCCCACTCCTCTGTGCTAATGACTGGAGCTCTGCTATTACCTGCGGATGACGCAGATGTCTGTCATCTATAATATAACATGCCCAACATCTCCCCCCACACAGCCAATAAATGGGTTAAGTCACAATGTCACTCATCTGGGGACGTGCTGGATCTGCCGAAGGAGAAAAGGGACGATAGTACTAAAATACTGAGGGACCTAGGTAATGTGTACTGGCAGGAACTGCAAAAATAAATATGGCACTGAATTCTGAGGGCACTGGACAAAGACTTAATTTGGGGTAGAAGGTAGTTCTTTGACATGAAAAGACCCTCTCCAGATGCAGGATTTAACACCCCAGAAAGGACCTTGGTAAACTATTTAAACAAACTGTTGGGATATCCCAGAGACGCATGGAAAAATTACAGTCTAGACTAAGTAAAATAAAATGTCTGATTTAGCATTAGAGACTGGAAGAAGGTAATTGAGATGTGTATGTTGTCTATGTGTTAAAGTATGTTATGGAAGCTTGGAAACCCCCACCGAAAACTGTTTCACTATGTCTCCTGAAAGATGCACTATTTTTCAAAGTGATTATGCTTTAGCTCTGACTGGCGCACCAGCGTCGTTAGGATCAGTGGTGGCTCTGCTCTCTAGGACAGGCTGGCAGAGAAAATGCCACTGAAAGCCTGGGCTACAAATAGCAAGGAAGTTGGTTGAAGCCTCACGCCCACCCCTTTCCCAGACAGAAAAGCCAGGTTTCAGCATTTAACGATGGAGCAATTATTTCAATGAGGGGCAAGTCAAAGTGGCAGCCAAGAGGATTTGACCTACAGGGACTTAACGGAGATGGTGAAGATGGTTAATAGTACATTGTGCCTCTCAAGCAACAAACAGGAATATTGCTCAATCTCTACACTCTAAATTAAGGAAAGATAATCAGGTTATTGAGGACAGTTCCTCTAATTAAAAACAACAATGAAAGATAACCCCCACAATTCTTTTGCCCTCTTTCTGGACTTGAATGTTTGGTTTTAGTTTAGTTTTGTTTTAACTTAGAGTCTATTGATTAAAATAGAGATAAGCTCGTTTCCCAATATGTTTGTTTTAGATGTTGTCTGGTGAGTGCAGTAACAAGAGGCTTACAATTTGACTATACTTTCTTTATGAAGATTATTAATTATTGCACATTTTAAACTCCGTCTCATCTTTATCTTCTTCACTTCTGGGGACTAAACCTCTGAGACTCTGTATTTCAACATCAGAGGTTCTATAACCCCAGCCTGACTCCTGCCCATGAAATAGGAGTAGGTGGGATTGGCTACCTATTAGAATGAAGTCACTGGGAGCTTGGCATAAATCTGAAAAATCACTTGTAAGATATTTATTTAAATATATTTGAATCTAATTCTCCAAATATATTTATCTTTGTAAAGTTAGAAGGACAGGATCAATGTGTAAGAAATATTTTAGAGAATTTTGTCCAATATATATGTCCTCAAGAACGTTAAGTATGGCACTGATTGTGATTAATTTCAGTTTTGTTCAGTGAGTGGGGCAAAGGGTGAATTAACCCTCTAGAGACTTTCAGCCTATACTTGCTTCCATTTTCCATACAGTGACTGGCTCCCACTCTCCGCTATACTTGCTATGTCTGAGTTCTGAATCTCTCAGGTGTCCCTCGGCGAAAGCCATCTCTCGTCTACCTCTGCATGCACTTTAGGCTGCAACTGCCTCTGTGATAGTAAGCGAGTTACCTTTCTCCATGTTTCCCCTCCTGTTCTCTTTGTTCTTGAGGATGTATATATTGGACAAAATTCTCTAAAAGATACCTTACACATTGCCCTGTCCCAGCAACTTTACAAAGATAAATATATTTGGAGAATTAGATTCAAATATATTTAAATAAGTATCTTGCAAGTGATTTTTCCAGATTTATGCCAAGCTCCTGGTGACTTCACTCTGGAACATCTGCCTGACATTGGAACTTGCATGTGTATGCAGAGTCATAACCATGTTATCCCATGGTGCTCAAGCAGGGACATGAAAGAAAGCTAGCCTTCCCTTCTAGAAATGTATATGTGAAATATAGACGGTGAATAAGAGGGTGAGTCAACGGTTGAGGGGCAGGACCTAGTGCTCTCAAACCTTCAGTAGTGACCAGATACCTTCTACTTTTACAAAGATGAGCCGCCTTCCTCAAAACTCAATTTGAGTTCTCATCATCTGACACTGAAACACAAGGTGATTTGTCTAGAAGTCAAGCATGGAAAATTGTATCAAACATGGAAAATGGTGTTGAGGGTAGAGGTAAATTTTGAATTACCAAATGAAAGAGCAAATGGCAATCCCTAAGTGAGGGCACTGGGAGATGGACCCAGTATCTCATCGACCTATAATGAGCAGGTTGTGCCCTCTAAAGGCAATCTAGATAAATCGAGGAATATCTCCAGGGCCTCCATATTCTCTAAAAAAATCAATGCTTCTTTGTGAACATCCAAAGAGTTCCACTTGGAGGCAATATATAGAGGCCATATTTTCTTTCTGCCCTTTCTCTTCCATGTGTTGGGTATGTATTCATTTATACTCCAGTACAAGGATCAATACAAGCCACAATAAGAAAAAGAGTTTTGCAACAAGACAAACAATATAGTACGCAATGTTATCTCTGTATTTTAGATAAAAAATATCATTCCAAAGTTGAACAAGGCAAACTATTTTTCTCTTTCACTCCTTTTATTTGCAGATCTAACTGGTCATACCACCAGTCTTCACCCAAGGGAAAACTGATGCAGTCTTTGTATTGAAAACCTAGACCAGTAGCTCAGTGCAGAATAATGAGATAGTCTTCATTGTTGTTGAACAGTGGGATACAAGATGTAGGCAAACAGCTCAGAGAGAGACTGGGAGGAAGAGGAGTTATAACAGAGAAAGAAGATCTACCTGACACCATTTAAGAGAGCTATAGATGTCAAGAGACAATGAACAAAAAACCATTTTGCACCATTATCTCTAGTGTGTAAGCTTATTTAATCATGCAATTAAAAATATTTTTTTCTGCTAATGGATATTCTCTAATCAACTTTGCAAAGCTTAAGGGCATGACGAAAAGGATTTGAAAACGAAGTTTAACAGTGCTTAGAGCAGGCGTCCCCAAGCTTTTTACACAGGGGGCCAGTTCACTGTCCCTCAGACTGTTGGAGGGCCGCCACATACTGTGCTCCTCTCACTGACCACCAGTGAAAGAGGTGCCCCTTCCTGAAGTGTGGCGGGGGGCTGGATAAATGGCCTCATGGGGCTGCATGCGGCCCGCAGGCTGTAGTCTGGGGACGCCTGGCTTAGAGCATTTTAAGATAGGGCTTACTGCAGAAACCTAACCAACATTATCTAAGATAGCAGGTGAGAATTGGTCTGATTTGGATTTTCCTCTTTCAAAATTCTGGTCTACTTACTCTACTGGCATATATATAATGTTAGCCCAAATTATTTCTTGGAAATGCAGGTGATATATGCGTTAATGTCTTCATCTCTTGTAATACCTCAAAGCTGTGTCTCAATATCAATGGAATTAAAATTCTTCATGTATTTTTATTATTTTATTAGTTTTGTTTCTACTGGCATGGACACTGCAAAAAGTCATTTAAATGACAGAAATGACACTTTTTTGTTATGCTTCAAGTTCTGGGGTGTATGTGCAGAACGTACAGATTTGTTACGTAGGTATACACGTGTCATGGTTTGCTGCATCCATCATCCCTTCATCTACATTAGATATTTCTTCTAATACTATCCCTTCCCTGGTCCTCTGACCTCCTACTATCCCTCCCCACTGTGCTATCCGACCCCCTGCCCCCCACCTTCTGATAGGCCCTAGTGTCTGATGCTCTCCTCCTCTGTGCATGTGTTCTCATTGTGCAACACCCACTTATGAGTGAGAACATGCGGTGTTCGGTTTTCTGCTCTTGGGACACTCTTTTGATACGAATGCTTGGCAATTATCTGTGCTTACTGCTTGTGCCTGTTAATACACTTTCCCAAATTTTATTGAAATCTTGATGAGATAACTTGAAAATCTATGTTTCTTCCAAAAGCAAAACTTGAGACAAAGTTCTTAAGGGAAAGGATCAAAGGGAGCAGAGATGAGGGGAGAGTGAGAGGAAAAATAGGAAAGGCCCCTCCATGTCTGATTGCCTTGGCCAACTCTCATGGCACGTGCTGCTCAAACCCTAGGTGAGGTGACGTTTTGAGTCTCCCCCAACGCTACCCACATCTCACTTGCCATTGGACTGTGAGGCTCCTTCTGAGTGTTTCCTTCCCTTCATTCCTCAGTGGGCTAACTCCTGTCTTCTTTAGAGTCTCAGTTTTAGTTTGAATGCCAATTACCATGGAGGATTTCTGAAACTTGATATTTTTTCTGTCCCCCACTGATACCTTCTTAGCCACTATTCTTTTCTTTGCAGCAGTTGGACGCTTGTAATTGCTTGGTCTTTTGGATAAATTATTGATTTTATATTCATCTTACTAGGTGGAAAGTGGTTGAAAGCAGGCACCATGGGTGTTGTACGTACTACAGTTAGCACAGTTATAGATACATGTTTGTCTAAGTATAGCTTTTACTGAGTGACAGAATGAATAAGAGAAAGTAACATACCTAACTGCCAATGAATGTAATTATTAAAAATGAGACTATTGAATGCAGTTCTCGATAAGAGGCAGTGTTATTAACTCATAGCCATACTAGACTGACATCTGCATAAGCAACATCTATAATGAGAGGTAGTTTTATATCATCCTCAAATTTTACATACATTGTCTATTTCTCACAATGGCTAATAAACCACATAAATCATTTTGATTGTGGTGCCCATCTCAATAAATATCACATGTTCTGTTTGTTTTAGTGGTGTCTGTTTGCATGACTTGACACATTTTTTTTCTTTTTTCTTTTTCTTTTTCTTTTATTTTCCTTTTCCCTTTCTTTCTTTCTTTCTTTCTCTCTCTCTCTTTCTTTCTTTCTTTCTTTCTTTCTTTTTTTTGAGACAGAGTCTTTCTGTTGCTCAAGCCATTCTCTCACCTCAGCATCCCAAGTACCTAGAACTACAGGTAGGCACCATGATGTCCAGCTAATCAAAAAAAATGTATATATTTTGTAGAGATGAGGTCTCTCTATGTTGTTCAGGCTAATCTTGAACTCCTTCCCTCAAGTGAGCCTCCTGCCTTGGCCTCTCAAAGTGCTAGGATCATAGACCTGAGCTACTGGGCCCAGTCAAGATTTTTAAGTTCAAATTTCTGTGATAATATTTTCTCACAAAAAGTTAGATGAACGTTTTTCCCCCATGTATGTAAGACCTAAATACTAGATATAGGCAAATACTGGGAAGGTATGAAAGGCTTGCCAATAAATCTATTAGGTGTTATCTATGTATGTAATTCTGTTATCACTTAAAATATATATTAGTTTAAACTGTCATCTCCCTAATTCTGCCTATCAGAAAAATATGTTGTGCTTAAAATTAATAAAACTGTGTGCATTTCAAGGCCTCTTGTATTTACCACGGTGGCTAATTTTGGAAGTCTTTCTTAGTGAACAGTAATAAAGCAGAAATTCGTATTTCTTATAATTGAAATATAAACATTTCTAACAGAATTCTTAAATGTATTAGCCTAGCTACGGAGTCTCCCAATCTGCTGATCATCAGAATTGTCCAAAGAGACTCCTTATATATTTAAATTTGCTGGGTCAAATGCTGGATATTTTGAGTCACTGTGGGTGTAACAGATCCTGAGATTCTGTGCTTCAAAACATTTTGAAAATTATTCTGATTTTTAGCTGGAGTTGTGGCCCCTGGAATAATACATATAGAGTTTGACCACATTATATGTTTATGTAATTGATGTTTTTGTAAGAGTAAAAATAGGGATAAAAGAGATGCAGAAACGGTTATTATGAATAATTATCATTGCATAAACCCCTTAGTTGTTTTAGTGAAGGAGCTAATACTCTCCAGACCTGATTATGTCTGTGGATAAAATCACTATAGATTTCATTTCTAGTTATGCAATATTAACTTTTCTTGTATTTATGTAAAACATACTCTTTCAGTGTTTTTATTTCTAATTGAGAAATAGTGAAGGATTATATAAGCTTCATGTCAACACATTAAAATGTAGCTTAATGCTTTTTACTCAGGTAAGTTATTTTAATATTTTTTCCTTAAAAAACCCACTGTATTGCTACCTTCTAACAGCTACTCATTCAGTCTATATTTTATTTCAGAAATAGGTATTGTGACATTTTTAGAAAACAAATATGATAGAAATCATGTCACAACACAGCATATTTATTTGCAGTAGTATTCTGCATTATTGCTCGGGGTTTTTAACTGTTGATTTTTAGAACAACCTCCCATTCTGTACCAAATACAGCCAAATAAGGAAATAATACTTTCTGAAAAAGTAGGAGTGCAATCTAGGGGGAGGTTACTGCCATCAAGTTCTGAAATAATGACTTTAATCTGTAAATTTTTTTTATAACTCATGATTTTACTTAGTTATTCTCCAGTGACATTTAAGGCACAATATAACAGGAACATTTTATTTCAGGGACATATAAAGAAATCTTGGTGCTTATTAATTCTGTTGGGTGATTACTGATAGAAGCAAGGTTTGTGAAGACAGACTTGCTCCATTTCCTAATGTGAATGTAGAAACAATCACATGCTCTCTTACAAGGCTGGACTGGTATTGGAAGTAGACAAATAATATATCGACATGGTGTTATTTCTAGAAAAGGCATGAAAACTTGTTTTCTTTTTTCCTCTTGCCTTTTCTGAACCATTGTATTGTGTTTATTGACTGTACAGATACTGAATTTCTTCCCCTTTCGGGCATTTGGGTTAAATTCTTAGTTCAATCATTAGCTAGCTCTGGAAAGACTCTTCAATAAATTTCTGAATCTCTATGGACTTTTGATTCTTCATGTGTTAATTATATCATCCTGAAAGTGTGACTGTTAATAGTATGTACCTCGTAAGATTGTTACGAGGATGGCACAATTAATGCACATCAAGTATTTAAAATAACGCTGGTTATATGAAAAGCTCAGTAAGAGTTAGCTTTGTTTTTCTCTCCTAAACCTTTGCCACTTGCTGACTAATCCTTGGTTGTAAATTTCCGGTCTGTCTAAACACAAGTAAGCCAAGGAAGGGTTTGGCATGCTAAGTCTAATCAGTCATTTACACCTTGAGGCAAATGCACATATAAAAGCTTTTCCTGAGAGTAGTTTTTGAGAAGGGGTGGAGATGAAATTTAAGTTACTGGGAAATCATTTTGAGAGATCCATTCATAAATGCCAGCAAAGAATAAGCAACATTGGGTTTCAAAGGTGTACAAGGAAATCTGAAGTCCATATAATATGTTTGCACAGGACCCCCTCGGGGAGAAACACAGGTACCCACAGATGGGTATTAAACAGTATTTTTGTAACTAAAAAAAGAAAGAAAAAACTGGAGAACAGAAAGGCGTGTCTGGAGAATATGCCTTTAATTTATAGACAAATGGATTTTTCTTGCAAATTCAACTTCCCACCCTTTGCTGGGAGATAATTCTTCGTGGATCTCTCATGTCTTTTCATAACTCCTTAAAAAGCAAGAGACATTGACAACTTCATTTATTTTGTGCTGGACATTTTTTTTTTTTAAACGAATGTTAGCATAGACAAAAGCTTTGGAAGGTAGATGCACAGTTCCTGATTTCACAGTTTCTGAAATAAGTAAAAAAAAAAAAAAGCTTTACTAGCCTGCATACATCCAAGATTCCTTTGTTGGGATGTGGATTAAAATTGCTTTCTCTACTAACCTCTGAATCTATGTTTTTGTTCTAAAGAGTGCTGGGGCAGAAAAACAGGCATTGGGGTACCTACGGTACCCAATTTTGCCACAAAATGTGGCAAGATTGTTTTTTCCTATGCATTTATTTTCCACAGATACAAGATTAGTACAGTATCAGACACATGTACTGTATTTCAGTACAATATCAGATACATGTACATCTTCTTACTTAGCTCTCTTCCAGATGGAAGAGCATTTTTCTGTTGGACACGACGTCTATACCTCGTTTCAGTTCACCTTCCACCACCTTCTTCTTTCTTTCACTTGCAATGCCAGACTTGCTTTAAATGCCAAACTGCAGGCCCTAGGATCTGGCTTCTGGAGTGGTTAGCAAGGTGAAGAATGGGAAGTTAGCTTTCCTTTGGATGCATGTTGATTAATGACAAATGTGACACATGAGGGTAAAAATGGACAAATCCCCTTTCTCTTTCCCCTTTCAAAGTGCAGATCTTTTTTGACGCTTTCATAAGAGAATCCTTAGTCACTTACTACACATCTTTGCAGCTCATTAAAAAGTAGTGCAGGACCGGGTGTGGTGGCTCAAGCCTGTAATCCCAGCACTTTGGGAGGCCGAGGTGGGTGGATCACGAGATCAAGAGATCGAGACCATCCTGGTCAACATGGTGAAACCCCGTCTCTACTAAAAATACAAAAAAATTAGCTGGGCATGGTGGCGCGTGCCTGTAATCCCAGCTACTCGGGAGGCTGAGGCAGAAGAATTGCCTGAACCCAGGAGGCAGAGGTTGCGGTGAGCCGAGATCACACCATTGCACTCCAGCCTGGCTAACAAGAGCAAAACTCCATCTCAAAAAAAAAAAAAAAAAAAAGAAAAAAGAAAAAAATAAAAGTAGTGCAGTAATATCACTCCTTTCCATTGGTTCCTTTCCTGGCCTCACTTACATTTCTCTTCACCTTCACTGCCCTGGGCTTGTAATTCTCAAGAATTAACACTGTAATCCATTCTTTAAGTATGGTATTCCTTACCACAACAAGAGACATTATATAAAATTGAAAAATAAAAAAAAAAAATGTATGCAAATAGATGTCCATGGACTACCCATGAGAATGAGAGAAGAAGGCTTACTAGGAGAAAGAAGGGTTACTGTCAGAAATGCACTTGGCTTGCTTTTCAGAGTTTTCTTTAATTTGGAGTATATATTTTCAGTACTCGTCTAGGAAAATATATTCCAAACAAACATATTGGTATGTTTTAAAGAAAACTGGCAAGATAGAGGGAGGTTTTTCCAAAAATAATAACAACTCAACATACTCTATTTTTCTTTTTAGTTGCAATACATAAAGCAAGAAAAAATGCTAATGGAAATCTCATTCTGGGTAACTTCAGGTAATTTTAACATCAGGGTTTTATTATTCTGCCTTGATGTAAATATATTCAGTGGAGACAGCAGTCAATGTAATAGATCAAATTGTACAGTTCACTCAGTCATTGTCCAGCAGACGGGAGTGTTCCCTTTGGTTTTAGACTAGTGATTAAATTCCTTAACCTGGCATAGAAGCCTTTTTTAAAATTGTCATTTAAATATTTTTTTAACTTTTTCTTGTAAAGTTCAGGAATATCAGTGTAGGTTTGTTACATAGAGAAACTTGTGTTATGGGAATTTGTTGTAAGATTATTTCATTACCCAGGTATTAACCCTAGTATCATTAGTTATATTTCCTGATCCTCTCCCTCCACCCACCCTCGACCTTCTGAAAAGCTTTAGAGCGTGTTGTTTCCCTGTGCGTGTCCATGTGTTCTCATCATTTAGCTCTCACAAGTGAGAACTCCTTAGGATCTGATGGCTTCTCATGTCTCTAGCACCCTCTCACACTTTGCTTATTACTCCTACTGTACTCATTACTCCTACCAAATGCGTTTTCTCCTTCTATGGCTTATGTAAGTTTCCTATTGTTTCTTGATTTTTCTTTCTAGAATGGATTTTTACGTCTGCATTCTTAGCTAACTCCTGCACATCCTTAACAGTTTAGCTGAAAGAAAACTACCTACAGAAAATAAAAAATTGCTGATGTCTCTGATTTCTAGTTTAGGCCCACCGGCTGAGTTCTTAGAGCACCCTGACACTGTTGGTGGGATTGTAAACTAGTTCAACCATTGTGGAAGACAGTGTGGCACTTCCTCAAGGACCTAGAAATAGAAATTTCATTTGACCCAGCAATCCCATTACTGGACACATGCACACAAATGTTCATTGCAGCACTGTTTACAATAGCAAAGACCGGGAGCCAACCCAAATGCCCATTGACAATAGACTGGACAAGAAAAATGTGGCACATATACACCATGGAATACTGTGCAGCCATAAAAATAATGAATTTGTGTCCTTTGTAGGGACATGGATGAACCTGGAAACCATCATTCTCAAGAAACTGACACAAGAACAGAAAATCAAACACCGCATGTTCTCACTCATAGGTGAGTGATGAACAATGAGAACACATGGACACAGGGAGGGGAGCATCACACACTGGGGTCTGCTGAGGGAGGCCAAGGGAGGGACAATGCAAGGGTGGGGAGGTTGGGGAGGGCTAACATGTGGAGAAATGCCAGATGTAGGTAATGGGGGATGGAGGCAGAAAAGCACATTGCCATGTGTGTACCTATGCAACAATCCTACATGATCTGCACATGTATCCCAGAATCTAAAGTACAATTTAAAAAAAAAGAAATTATATGACAGTTGACAGTTAGTGCTTGTGTCAAGTTAAAAAATATATATATTTGTTAGACATAGCTGTATATTTTAGTATTATATTTATATATATATCTAAATATAGATCTGTGTGTGTGTGTGTGTGTGTGTGTGTGTGTGTGTCCATATATATAAATGTGAAAGGGTTTAGAGATGGCCATCTCTCAAATTAACTGTTTCAGTGAGATGAGTTCCTTGTCCCTTGTGATACAGATTGAACAAAGGCACCTTCCTAAAGAAGAGTGATGGTGGCCAGGCTGTGGTGAACGGTTGCAGATTTAGCTTCCTGTTATCCATTGCCACTGCATTCCCAACCTAATATTATTGTTACTCTCACATCCTTCCTTTATAGACGTTCCAGATTCAACATTGAGCAGAAAAGAGCAGGACTTGTTAGAAAGGAAAATTAAATATTGACATCACTTGGCAATAAGAAAAGGTTATTGGTAGAGAAAAAAAAGACAGAAATTCAATTAGAGAAAAATCCCTTTAGTAAAGGAAAGATGTTTCAAACAATAGGTGTTAGAAAAGTTGTGTTGAAGATAGGTCATTGTGAGAAAAAGTTTTCAGAAACAATGGGATTATAGAGAATTAGAGTGACAAATTTATAAATGCTGCTACTGGTTATAAACTGTAATTCCTTTTGTGTCTCAAAAGTCCTAAGAGAAATTGTCTAAATTATTATTTTTAATTTTTTTCTAAAGTAATATATATTACATGTTTCTAATTAAAAAATTAAATCATAAACAGGATTTAAGATGAGAAGCAACAATCCTCTATTTTCTCTACTTATAGTCTAACTGATTGCGTTTTATTTATTCTGCTATTTATCCTCAAGCATCTAAAAAATAGGCTAACTCAACTGGTTTTAAAATTATTTTTTCTAGACTGTATTAATAAATATCACTCTTTTTCTTTTCCAATTGAGGATAATATTAAGAATTAACAGGAGATTTAGACTTTCAAATATATATTACAGAAGATGGTGTAGAGTAAGAGGCAAATCTTGCACACTGGAACCATTTTCTTAGCTGCCATTTTTGAAGTTTATTGTGTGACATTACACTTTCACTGTCCCCCCTCCCAACTTTTTAAAACAATTTTCTTGGTTGGAATATGGAGAGTCGGAAATCCATGTTCACTTTCTTACTGTAATTAAAACTGATACTTAACATCAGGGAAAATAAGGAAAGTTTAAATCAAGGTTACATAATATGTTAGCTGGCTTGCACTCTTAAACATGACAATGTCATGAAAATCAAACATGGTTGAAGAATGGTTCTGAATTAATGGGCACTAAAGAGACAGCATATATTTAGACCATGTGTGGTTCCTGTGTGAGCCTAGATTTTATTTATTTATTTACTTTTATTTATTAATTTTTAAATTATACTTTAAGTTCCGGGGGACATGTGCAGATCGTGCAGGTTTGTTACATAGGTACACACATGCCATGGTGGTGGTTTGCTGCATCCATTGCTCCGTCATCTACATTAGGTATTTCTCCTAATA
The DNA here is from genome assembly GCF_048565385.1 of Saimiri boliviensis. NCBI lineage: Eukaryota > Metazoa > Chordata > Mammalia > Primates > Cebidae > Saimiri > Saimiri boliviensis. Next base: position 127,052,651 of record NC_133451.1, read on the forward strand.
CTATCCCTCCCCAATCGCCCCACCCCCTTCTATTCCTCCCCTAGACTCCAATCCCCAGGCCTCAGTGTATGATGTTTCCCTCCCTGTGTCCATGTGTTCTCATTGTTCAACACCCACTTATGAGTAAGAACATATGGTGCTTGGTTTCCTGTTCTTGTGTCAGTTTGCTGAGAATGATGGTTTCCAGTTTCATCCATGTCCCTGCAAAGGACATGAACTCATCCTTTTTATGGCTGCGTAGTATTCCATGGTGTATATGTGCCACATTTTCTTTATCCAGTCTATCATTGATAGGCATTTGGGTCGGTTCCAAGTCTTTGTTATTGTTAACAGTGCTGCAATAAACATACATGTGCATGTGTCTTTATAACAATGATTTGTTATCCTTTTGGTATATATCCAGTAATGGGATTGCTGGGTCAAATGGTATTTCTGTTTCTAGATCCTTGAGGAATTGCCACACTGTCTTACACAATTGTTGAATTAATTTACACTCCCACCAACAGTGTAAAAGTATTCCTATTTCTCCACATCCTCTCTAGCATCTGTTGTCTCCTGATTTTTTAATGATCGCCATTCTAACTGATTTGCATTTCTCTAATGACCTGTGATAATGAGCTTTATTTTCATGTTTGTTGACTGCATAAATGTCTTCTTTTGAAAATTATCTGTTCATATCCTTTGTCCACTTTGTGATGGGGTTAGTTGTTTTTTTTATTGTAAATTCATTTAAGTTCTTTGTAGATTCTGGGTAGTAGCCCTTTGTCAGATGGGTAGATTGCAAAATTTTTTTCCCGTTCTGCTGGTTGCCAGTTCACTCTCCTGATAGCTTATTTTGCTGTGCTGAAGCTCTTAAGTTTAATTAGACCCTATTTGTCTATTTTGGCTTTTGTTGCCATTGCTTCTGGTGTTTTAGTCATGAAGTCTTTGCCCATGCCTATGTCCTGAATAGTATTTCCCTAGGTTTTCTTCTAGAGTTGTTACGGTGTTAGGCCTCATGTTTAAATCTTTAATACATCTAGAGTTAATTTTTGTATAAGGTGTAAGGAAGGGATCTGGTTTCAGCTTTCTGCATATGGCTAGCCAGTTTTCCCAACACCATTTATTAAATAGGGAATCTTTTCCCCATTGCTTGTTTTTGTCAGGTTTGTCAAAAATCAGACGGTTGTAGTTGTGTGGCATTATTTCTGAGGCAATGTTGTGTTCCATTGGTCTGTATATCTGTTTTGGTACCAGTACTATGTTGTTTTGATTACACTAACCTTGTAATATACTTTGAAGTCAGGTAACGTGATGCCTCCAGCTTGGGTTTGTGTGTGTGTGTGTGTGTGTGTGTGTGTGTGTTTGCTTAGGATTGTCTTGGCTATGGGAGTTCTTTTTTGGTTCCATGTGAAGATTAAGGTGGGATTTTTCAGTTCTGTGAAGAAAGTCATTGGTAGCTTGAAGAGGATAGTGTTGACTCTACAAATTACTTTGGGCAGTATGGACATTTTCTTGATATTCATTCTTCTCACCCATGAGCGTGGAATGTTTTTCCAGCTGTTTGTGTCCTCTCGTATTTCCTTGAGCAATGGTTTGTAGTTCTTTTTGAAGAAGTCCTTCACATCCCATGTCAGTTGTATTCCTGGGTATTTGACTCTCTTTGTAGCAATTGTGAATGGGAGTTCACTCATGATTTGGCTCTCTGTTTGTCTATTATTGGTGTATAGGAATGCTTGTGATTTTTGCACATTGATTTTGTATCCTGAGACTTTGCCGAAGTTGCTTCTTAGTTTAAAGATATTTTGGCCTGAAACAATGAGGTTTTCTAAATATACAATCATGTCATCTGCAAACAAGGACAATTTGACATCCTCTTTTCCTCTTTGAATACCCTTAATTTTGTTCTCTTGCCTAATGGCCCTGGCCAGAGCTTCCAATACTATACTGAATAGGACTGGTGAGAGAGGGCATCCTTGTCTTGTGCCAGTTTTCAAAGGGAATGCTTCCGGTTTTTGGACATTCAGTATGATACTGGCTGTGGATTTTCATAATTAGCTCTTACTATTTTGAGATACGACTCCATCAATACCTAGTTTATTGAGAGATTTTAGCATGAAGGGCTGTTGAATTTTGTTGAAGGCCTTCTCTGCGTCTATTGAGATAATCATGTGGTTTTTGCCATTGATTCTGTTTATGTGATGGATTACATTTATAGATTTGTGGATATAGATACATCAATATATATCTAGTTCAACATATATCTATAAATGTAATCCAGATCTAGATCAACATATACCTATATCAACATATATCTATATCTACAAATCTATAAATGTAATCTGGATATTGATATATGTTTATAGATATATGTTGAACCAGCCTTGCATCCCTGGGATGAAGCCGACCTGATTGTGATGGATAAGCTTTTTGATGTGCTGTTAAATTCGGTTTGCAACTATTTTACTGAAGATTTTTGCATGAATATTCATCATGGATATTGGCCTGAAATTTATTTTTCTAGTTACGTCTCTACCAGGTTTTGATATCAGGATGACGTCAGTCTCATAAAATGAGTTAGTGAGAATTACCTCTTTTTGTATTGTTTGCAATAGTTTCAGAGGGAATGATACCAGCTCATCTTTGTATCTCTGGTAGAAATAGGTTGTGAACTCATCTAGTCCTGGAGTTTTTTTAGTTGGTAGGCTATTACATGCTGCCTCAATTTCAGACCTTGTTATTGGTCTATTCAGGAATTCAACTTCCTGGTTTAGTCTTGGGAGGGTGTAAGTGACCAGGAATTTATCCATTTCTTCTAGATTTACTAGTTTATCTGCATAGAGTATTTGTAGTAACCTCTGACAGTAGTTTGTATTTCTGAGGGATCAGTGGTAATATTCCTTTATCATTTGTTATTGCATGTATTTGAATCTTCTCTCTTCTCTTTGTTATTAGTCTGGTTAGCAGTCTATCTATTTTGCTGATCTTTTCAGAAAAACAGCTCCTGGATTTATTGATTTTTTGGAGGGTTTTTGTGTTTCTATCTTCTTCATTTTGCGTTGATCTTAGTTATTTCTTGCATTCTGCTAGCTTTTGAATTTGTTTGCTCTTATTCCTCTAGTTCTTTTAATCATGACATTAGGGTGTCAATTTTGTATTTTTCCTCGCTTCTCAATGGTAGCTCTTTGCACACTTCCTTCTTTTGCTTCCTTATCATCACCATCATCACTTGCAGTTTGCTTTCATTAAGCTTAGTTAAGGCAAAGTCTGTCAAGAATCTAGGGTAGGAGAAATGGTATGAATAAATATGGGAGTGTTTGTGTGTCTTCTGAATGTGTTAGGCTGCAGAAATAATATTTAAATTTTAACACCGTATTATGTTAAATTCCATTTTCTTCACCTAATATTGATTAATAATTTTATATGTGTAGTGAGTAATAATTAAGATCACAAAGAAAAACCCGTGATGATTTTCCCTGATATTTAATGGAATTAGGAAACTCTGGCAATTTATTTCAACTGTAGAAGAGATTGTCTTTATAATGAAATAAGTCATACTCATAGAATGAAAGGCAAAATGGAGTTTTAAAAAAATCTCAAGATCACTTCTAACGCTCTTTTCAAAAGTTTTTAAGAGGTCAACATGGTCTTTATAAAAAACGGTAAATACCTACAAAAATATAGAGTCTAATCTGATGATGATCAGCATGACATTTTCAAGGAAACTGGAGGACCGTAGTTTGTTATTGGGTAGGATGGCACATGGGCTGCAGAATGAGCAATGGGTAATTCTGTGTTACAGTGTCAGCTCAGGTCAAGTGTGGCTCTGTAATATCATTTCTAAATTCAAAATGAATTATTCTTGTAACTTCACAACTGATCTGATTGACAAAGTGGGGAGTACATCAGTGAAACTCTCAGATAATGAAGACTTATGAGAGTTTATGAATCCCAGAAAGAAAACGATCAAAACAATGAATAAATGGAAGACTAGGAGCCAGTCCCCCTGTCATCTGGTCTCCTTTCTCTTCTCTGCAGCCTTCTGTGGGTGGGAGGAGCAAGACACATGCAGGCAGAGGTCCATGCTTTCAGAGAGCTAACATAGCACTACCCATCTCTTGATCATTTAAGAAGGCTTATTGTCTATCCATCCTGAAAGAACTACATATTTCCTTATGATACTCTTTATTTTAGTTCAGCAGCATAGATACTAAATAAACAGGTGAGTATAGACAGAAGTTGAAAAAAAAATTACTATTTTAGGGTAAGAAAGACAAATTTGTCAGGAATAAACGCAACATAATGGAATACATGCAATATGGTAATGGAAGGCACTTAGAAATGAAAGGTTAGAGGATTAACTGTCTTATCAGGGGGAGCCAGAGGTAAAGAAAGGAATTACAGCTTAGGAAGTATCCAAGTAAGTTTGAAAGAATAAAATAAGTTTATTCAGCAGCAGAGTTGGTGGTGATGCTGACAAGGCTTTTTAGGCAACTACACATACACACACAGGTGAAGAGTTGCCCACTGTGTGTTCACAACGGGAGCCCAGGCTGCCTCCTAGTTGTCATATTTGAAGGAAAGAGACAAGTAATGATGCTGAAGCAGCATGTTAGAGGCGAAATACAGAAGTAACAGCATGTTAGAGGTGAAATACAGAAGTAACAACCACCTCCAGGGGGCACTAAATGTGCAGGAGTTTGCTAGAGGGCCTGTGCTGTACACACGTGAGCCTTGACACACGTGACAGAACAGTGGTACAACACTACACAGGAACTAATTGTAATTTGTGTATAAATAAGTAATATCATAGTCAATATTAATAACGAAAACGACACTGATCAAGCTGAAAAAGTTGATTACAATGTTACATAATAAGTGCTTTGAGATTATCTGAATAGAAGGTAATCAAGACTTCCCTCAGATTATTAAATAGACTAATCTCATTCTATGTATTTTCTTTTTTGAACTCGTCTTCATTGTTCCATACCATCTTTGGTCCTTCTATTACTTTCAATAATCTCCGCAACTAGAACTACATTGTAAAGACTCCAGGAAGGAAAGGAGAAGTGAGTCTGTAAACATAGGCAGTCTATTGACATATTTTGTCAAATAATTTTTGTATGTAATTTATGACCAAATCATGTTTTGGGCTTCAAAAAAGAAATGAAAGATATAAATCTATCACAGAATGGTATTTACTGAATAACATGATATTCTCTAAAGGGCCAAGTTACAAGTCTGTGTAGTTGAGCACCTTTCTGAAGAAACTCGATGACTAATATACTAACAAATTCTAACTCAATAAAAGCCCACAATAATCATGCACATTTTTTTCTGGGACAATGTTGATTCTGCAGAGTATTAGAAACTATTTTCTGGGAAAAGCCATAGCATAGAATTAATAGGAGTTTCTACTTTCATCCTCTCATGGGAAAAAATTGCTTATGACAAGGAATTTTGAAATTGAATATAGCCACAGATAGTATAGTGATGTTCCTAATTTTTCCTAATTTTCCTAAGACAAAGAACTCTGCCATTCTTGTGTTGTAAGAAGGAGAGATGTCTATATTTACTACAATCAATTAAAAGCAGCCACCACTGGCTTGTCCATGAAGCTTGGATTCTCTCTCTCCCCTCAAAATTAAAAATGTAGAGTGAAATATATCTTTCTTGTTTTCCCGTGAGCTGGCCATCCCCGAGACTTTATGCTCTGGCATAAGCCCCCTACAGTTACTTCAGCTTCTGCTGCAGAAGCTGGAAGTCTGGAGCTGACACTCATTCCAAAAGTCCAGCCCATTGGCCCATGTCTATTATATTGCTGTTATTGGCCCATGTCTATTATATTCTCTGCCTCACTTGTCACTGTTGCTATTGCTATTGGCTCTGACTTCCTTATTTCCACAAGGGAGGAAGGTAATTCATAGTAAGAGACAGACACTCCACTCTGTTATGTTATGACCAGCTCCAGCCTGACTGAGCCCTAGTGGCATGGCACATCCAATGAACTCATTTATAGCCCTGCATGCATTGGTTGTTGTAGATTCCCTGTTGACCTTAATCCCAGGGTATGGTAATACTGAGAGATGCCCTAATGGATCTCTTGTATTGCATGCATATTCTTCCTTACCTCCATTGTGGAGTAGTAAACTGATTTTATCTGGATAATTTGGGTCAGTCATCCCAGCCAACAATGTTACTCCCTTCTTAGCCTGTTGACTTAATGGTAGGAAGATCCCAAAGTGTCCAGGCGGCAATCTTACCTTCCAGTTTAATAGAATCATTGTTGTGTCTCCTGGTGGCAGCATTGCTGCCTCTGAAACTTAGACCCATAGGCCAGCAGAACATAATGTCGCAGGAAAAGGGAGCAAAAATTTTGCTAGTGCATCACTAGGGGTGACAGTGAGTGGTGCCACTTCCACTTCCTCCCCTTGATTCCTGGACCCGAGACTCCTGGCTACGGGAGAAATAGTACAATTTATTGGATGCTGATGCAGAGCATGTGTGGCTTTCTGGAGAACATTACTTCAGCCCTGCAAAGTATTGTCATCTACTGATGTTGTCATTGTGACTTCAAAAGATCATTTTACCATTCTATCAATCCAGCTGCTTCAGAATGATGGGGAACATGGGGAATTCACAGACCAGTGAATTCTATGAGCATGAGCCCACTGCCACATATCTTTGGCCGTAAAGTGAGTGCCTTGGTCAGAGGTAATGCTGTGTGGAATACCATGATGGTGAATTAGGCATTCCATGAGTTCCCAGGTGGTAATCTTGACAGAAGCGTTTTGTGTGGGATAGGAAAACCCATATTTGGGGTGTCTATTCCAGTGAGGGCAAACCTCTGCCCTTTCTATGATGGAGGAGGTGCAATATAATCAACCTGCCACCAGGTAACTGGCTGATCACCCTCAGGAATGGTGCCATATTGAGGGCTCAGTGTTGATCTCTGCTGCTGGCAAACTGGGAACTCATCAGTATCCATAGCAAGGTGAGCGGAAATCCATGTTGCTGAGCCAATGAGTAATGTCGATCCCTGCCACCATGGACACTTCGTTCATGGGACCATTGGGCAATGAATGGGGTGACTGGAAAAAGAGGCTGAGTGATGTTCACAGAGTGGGTCATCCTATCCACTTGATTATTAAACTCCTTTTCTGTTGAGGTCACCCATTGGTGAGTACTCACATGGGATATAAATAGCTTTACAGGTTTTGACCACTCAGAGAGTTCCATCCACATAGCTCTTCCCCCAATTTTTTTTGTCACCAATTTTCCAATCATGCTTCTTTCAAGTGCCTGACCATCCAGCCAAACCACTGGCTGCAGCCCATGAATCAGTGTATAATCACACATCTGGCAATTTCTCCTTCCATGCAAAGTGCATGACCAGATGTATTGCTCAGAGTTCTGCCCACTAGGAAGATTTTCCTTTCCTGTTGTCCTTCAGGGATGTCCTAGAAACAGGCTGTAGTGCTCAGCTGTGCACTTTTGAATGGTGCCTGAATATCGTGCAGAACCATCTGTGAACCAGGCCCTAGTCTTCTCTTCCTCTGTCAACTGATCAAAAGGGATTCCCCACGAGGCCGTCAGTGCAGGCTGGGAAAGAGAAGGCAGGGTGGTGGGACTGGAGACCATGGGCATTTGAGCCACTTCCTCATGTAACTTACTTGTGCCTTCAGGACATGCTCAAGCCTGATTACATATAAACCACTTCCATTTGATGATGAAATGCTGCTGTGCATGACCCACTTTATGGCCAGATGGGTCAGTAAGCACTCAGTTCATGATAGTCAGTTCAGGTTGCATGGTGACTTGATGACACATAGTCAAACATTTAGCTTCCACCAAACCCCAGTAACAAGCCAAGATTTGTCTCTAAAAAGGATAGCAGTAATCTGCAGAAGATGGCAGGGACTTGCTCCAAAATCCTAGAGGCCTCCACTGTGATTCACCTATTGAATATGGGAGCCAGCCAAAGGCTCCAAACAGCATCCCTATCTGCCACTGACACCTTAAGCAGCATTGGATCTGCTGGGTCATATGGTCCAAGTGGCAGAGCAGCTTGCACAGCAGCCTGGACCTGATGCAGAGCCTTCTCTGTTCCAGACCCTACTCAAAACTGGCAGCCTTTGGGGTCATTCAAAAACTGGGCCAGAGTAACACTCAAATTTAGAATGTGTTGCTTCCAAAATCCAAATAGGTCCACTAGACATTGTGCCCATTTCTTGGTTGTAGGAAGGGCCAAATACAGCAACTTATCCTTTGACTTAGAAGGAATATCTCAACAGGCCCCACATCACTGGATCCCCAGAAATTTTCTCTAAATTTTAGTGATATTTATTCCCCATCCTCTGGAATGTGAATGTCTCATCAATAAGTCCAGTGTGTTTGGTACTTCTGGCTCACTGGATTCAATCAGCATAATGTGGTCAATGTAATGGACCAGTGTGGTATCTTGGAGAATCAAAAAGCTATCAAGGTTCTCTGGTAAGATTATGACACAAAACCAGAGAGTTGATATACTTCTGAGGTAGGACAGTAAAGGTATATTGTTCACCTTGTCAGCTGAAGGATTGCTTCTGGTGGCCTTGTGAAAAGGAATAGAGAAAAAGCATTTCCAAGTCAATGGCTGCACACCAGGTAACAGGAGATGTGTTAATTTACTCATACAATGGAACTACATCTTGTACAGCAGTTGCAATCAAGTCACCACTTGGTTAAGCTTATGATAATCCACTGTTATTATCCAAGATCCATCTGTCTTCTACACAGGCCAAATGGGAGAGTTGAGTGGGGATAGAAATTGTCTAGTGGAGTTGGAAACTCCTTCTCAAGGCAGAAGACAGGCAATGGTACCAGTAATCACAGTGTTTTCCTTGGCAATCTAAGAGCAGGGGTAAATCCAAATGATTTTATGTTCATGTTTGCTGAGAAAGATGAGAGTTTAGCTGTATTCAAAAGCAATTAAATCCCAGGCCCCTGTTCAGGTAAATGTCCCGCTATGTATATTTTGAAATCATATGAGCTTTAACAATTTTTTGTAGTATACTTTAAGTTCTGGGATACATGTGCAGAATGTGCAGGTCTGCTACATACAGACACATGCCACGCTGGTTTGCTGCACCCATTAACCCGTGATCTACATTAGGTATTTCTCCTAATGCTCTCCCTCCCCTAAACCCCCAATGCCCGGCAGGCCCCAGTGTGTGATGTTTCCCTCCCTGTGTCCATGTGTTCTCATTGTTCAACTCTGACTTATAAGTGAAAATATGGGGTGTTTGGCTTTCAGTTCTTGTGTTAGTTTGCTGAGAATGATGGTTTCCAGGTTCATCCATGTCCCTGCAAAGGACATGAACTCATTTTTTTATGAGTTCATTTTTTGTGTGTGCATGGTATTCCATGGTGTATATGTGCCACATTTTCTTTATCCAGTCTATTATTGATAGGCATTTGCTATTGTGAACAGTGCCGCAATGAACATACATGTGCATGTGTCTTTACAGTAGAATGATTTATAATCCTTTGGGTATATACTCAGCAATGGGATTGATGGGTCATATGGCATTTCTAATTCTAGATCCTTGAGGAATCACTACACTGTCTTCTGCAATGGTTGAACTAATTTATACTCCCATCAACAGTGTAAAAGCATTCCTATTTCTCCACATCCTCTCCAGCATCTGTTATTTCCTGACTTTGTAATGATTGCCATTCTAACTGGTGTGAGATGATATCTCATTGTGGTTTTGATTTGCATTTGTTCATTTGTTTAGTGTCCAGTGACGATGAGCATTTTTTTTTTTTTTTTTTTTTTTTTTTTAGAGACGGAGTTTCTCTCTTGTTACCCAGGCTGGAGTGCAATGGGGCAATCTCGGCTCACCGCAACCTCCGCCTCCTGGGTTCAGGCATTTCTCCTGCCTCAGCCTCCTGAGCAGCTGGGATTACAGGCACACGCCACCATGCCCAGCTAATTTTTTTTTGTATTTTTAGTAGAGACGGGGTTTCACCGTGTTGACCAGGATGGTCTCGATCTCCTGACCTCGTGATCCACCCGCCTCAGCCTCCCAAAGTGCTGGGATTACAGGCTTGAGCCACTGCGCCTGGCGATGATGAGCTTTTTTTATATGTTCATTGGCTCCATAAATGTCTTCTTTGAGAAGTGTCTGCTCATATCCTTCACCCATTTTTTAATGGGGTTGTGTTTTTTTTTTTTTTTTTTTTTTTCTTGTAAATCTGTTTAAGTTCTTTGTAGATTCTGGATAGGGCTTCAATAATTTTTATGGGCATTATGACCACAAGCTCAAATTTTATGAGTATGTTATTTAGTGATGAATGTTCACTGAGGCACCATTGTTAATTGGCAAAAGAAAGTAGTAATAATATATAAATAAAAAGGCAATGGGAATATTGAGATTTCATTTTGTTTTTCTTAACACAAAATTAGTTTACATATTGAAAAATCAGAAAGTATTATTACACACTAAATTTAGAATCAGAGGAAATGTTTCCCACCTTATGATGTATCAGAAAAATAGGAAAATATTGACTCTTTTAAAGAAGAAAAAACATAAAATATTTCTTTCTTTTAAAATATACTGTGTATATGTATATGTATTAAATGTATTGTGTAACTGTATATATATATATATATATATATATACATATAAAACAAAACAATGTGAACTTACAAATATTTTAAAGCAATTAGTAGAAATAACAGAAAAATAAAATATGGACATCTCTGTTGACATTTATGTACTTCTTAGGAGTACCTCTATATTATTTATAACATGTATAAAATCTACATGTATTGCCATTGTTTTGATTCTATTTTGTCTTCAATTCTTTTAGGTCTGAGGTTTTAAAAAATATACCCTTCAAGATTGAGAAAAAGTACTTTCTTTAGATTTTAGATGGAGGAAAATCAATGAATAGTGATTCAAGTTGTAAGTAATTTTCTGCTACTATGAAATATTTAATACAAAACAAAATTAACACAAATTTTAATGTAATATCAGTTTAATTAATATGAAAGTGTTTATATAAGCTATTTTAATACCTAATGCAAAATAGAATGAATACATATTTTAATATGATTTGTTTCTAATTATGAAGATAAAATAAAGAAAATGATTCACCCGGGCTCCTTTGAAATACCTACAGTCAAGTGTCATAAATTGATCAAAATATGGCAATTAATCCTCTCCACTTTGACATCTTCTGTACCTTGTTTTAATCTCTTGTAACTCATAGCATTTGTAAAGTGGCATTTGGAGACATAAATATTATTTAGAATAATATCAAATAATTCTTTGATAGAAAAACTATCAAAGAATTATTTGGTTGAGTTAACTAAATTAAGCTAAGCTCCCTTAAATAATATTTTTTAAGTTTTTAATTGACAAATAATAATTATATATACTTATGGGACACAATATGATGTTCTGATATCCATTGTGGGATGATCATATCAGGCCACTTAACATATCTATCAGTTCACATGCTTATCATTTCTTTGTGGTAAGAACATTAAAATCCACTCTTTTAGCAATTTTAAAATATACAATAAATAATTATTAACTGTAGTCATCTTCCTGTACAATAGATCACCAGAGCTTATTCCTCCTGAGACTTTGTACCCTTTGACAAACATTTTATCCTTCTACCACTGCCAGCTGCATTCTCAGCCTCTGGTAAAACTATCTACTCTCTATTTGCATGAGTTTGAGATTTTTAGATTCCACACGTTAGGTGAAATAATGGAATATTTGTGTGTCTGTGGCTGACTTATTTCACTGAAGCATGATGTATTTTAGATTGAACCATGTTGTCACAAATGACAGTATTTCATTATTTTTTTTTAAGGCTGAATAATGTGCTATTGTGTATACATACTAGGTGTTCTTTATCCATTTAACCACTGATAGGTACTAAAGTTGTTTCCGTATCTTGGCAATTATGAATAATACTCCCATGAACATGGAAATGCAGACGTCTCTAACATACTAATTTTATTTCTTTTGAATATATACCCAGAAGTGGGACTATGGGATTGTATGGTAGTGTTATTTTTAGTTTCTTTTTCTTTTTCTTTTTTTTTTTTTGAGACGGAGTTTCCCTCTTGTTACCCAGGCTGGAGTGCAATGGCGTGATCTCGGCTCACTGCAACCTCCGCCTCCTGGGCTCAGGCAATTCTCCTGCCTCAGCCTCCTGAGTAGCTGGGATTACAGGCACGCGCCACCATGCCCAGCTAATTTTTTGTATTTTTAGTAGAGACGGGGTTTCACCATGTTGACCAGGATGGTCTCGATTTCTTGACTTCGTGATCCACCCGCCTCGGCCTCCTAAAGTGCTGGCATTACAGGCGTGAGCCACCGCGCCCGACTATTTTTAGTTTCTTAAGGAACCTCCATACTATTTTCCAAAATGGCTATACTAATTTACATTTCCATCAACAGTGTGTAAGGATTCTCTTTTCTCTGCATCGTCTTCAGTGCTTATCTTTTCTCTTTTGATAATTACCATCCTAACAGCTGTGAAGTTATATCTCATTGGGGTTTAATTTGCATGTTGTGATGATTGGTGATGGTGAGTATTTTTCATATATCTATCTGTTGCCAATTTGTACATCTTCTTTTGAGAAATATCTTAAATAATTATTTTTAAATACATCCTAAACAATTTCTAACTGGTGTAATTAGAATAAATGTATCTTCTAAATCGTCTGAACTTTCTAAGGAGAGAAAAATTATGAACTCCAAGTTTCAGAAGAAAGGAGATGAATTTAATAGGATGGATGAGAATACATAAATTATTTGAGATAAATAATACTGAGTAATTCCAGGTAACTCTATAATCCTTCACACGAATACAGTTAACGTGTCTAATATTTTTTTGCAGCATTGATCAACTACTATTATAAATCATTTGGGATTAAATGAGCAGACAAGAGTGAAATGTGAAACGAAATGCAAATTTTAACAGTTCTACAACTTATCTCATTTTAAATTCTTGGTTCACTTTTGTAAAGAGATTTTTATCTGTTTTAAGACATTCATTGTCCTCTTTTGACTCCTAAAAAGTTATAGCTTAGAAAGAATTATTTTACAATTCAGAGTGTTTTTAACACTCCAGTGAAAGCACAAGGCTGTAGACAGCCTAAAGACATTTAGCCATCTGGTGGGGAAAGAGAGTCGCTATTTCTTTTTAGGTAACTGCTTTGAAAATTGAAACTCACTTAATGCTTCTCAATGTTTATGAGTAAGCAAAAAACCCTGGGATAATTTGATGAAATTGGCAGTTAGCATAGGGTACAATGGAAGGTTTGGAATGAATTACAATCATGATATCCACATACCTTTGAGAATAGAATTGAGATCTCTAACATATCATGGCCTATAGATATGTATCTATAGATATTTTCTTTTCCTTTGACTAGATAAAGCACTCATTTATCCTCTTGCAGCTAATTCCTATGTTTACTTCAAACCTCTTCTCATTTCAAAGAAAAAAGAACTCTTTTCATTTAAAACTTTTTTAATGTTCAATCAGATTTAAATGTTATTTAATATATTTCATATGCCTGTATGTACAGATGTATCATGGCATTCAACAGTAGTTTCATACTCATTATTTATTTGCTATTTCAATAAGTTCAGGAATCATGTTTTATCTGATCCTGTATCTAGCACACTTCTTAGAATATAGTAGGTGCTAATTAAATGGATCTTTTCCCCTCATGCCTAAAAAATAGATGGAATAATTGATGAATGCATAGAAAAGCCTAGGAAACTGTAAGGCCCATGGTGCTATTCACTGAAAGAGGGAAAAGAAAAATTACAATGAATTTGGTTTGAGATATATGTGAGATGCTAGAGACAGATCTAGTTACACATATATAGGCATCAGGTAGTTACTTATACAGAATATATATATAGAGATAGAGAAGAAAGGAAGATCAAGCTTGCAGACTTGGAAAAAAAAATCACACATTATCTTGAGATGTCTGAAATGGTAAGAAGTAAACCAAGAAGCCAAAGTAGACAAAGATAACTTCAGGAGAGGAAATGAGGATTCCTTAAATGACTGTGGCTTGTATAAGAACAGACATTCAAATTCCCCAAATTTCCCCCTTGATTCTTTTTGGATATTGGTTGAAATGAGCAAAAGTAAATAAATGTTTTATTTATTTTTTATTACCAAAAATATTTATTTATTATTACCAAAATAAATTAAAATATTTTACTGAAGCTGGGGCCTAGCTTTGAAATTATTTATAGGCATATTTGTGTCTCCCTACTCACCACTCTGTTTCTTGTGTATCTATTTGAATTCATAATAGACTGAAGGGAGAAGGGCTGAGAACCTGAAGCCTAAGTATGCATCCATAGGTCAGACAAATATTTATACAGGCAGCACCTTCGAGTGCCTACTCTGCTCCAGGCACTGCACTAAGACCAAGGGACTCTGTGGTTATTATGAAAGACATGATTCCTGCTCTTACGGTATTGAGAAGAAGGCTTGAGAGATTAAACATAAACAAATTCATAACATTCCTGGAGCTGTGCACATTTCCTGAAATTACAAAATGGATTCATTGTTTTCCTTCACCAGGTGGTCTTTACTAAGCTTTTTAACAGCAATGAATGAAGATGTATCTAAGAAGAAATTTACTAAGATCAAATAAATCAGATCCTGTACCATTTTCTCACATCAAAACTGGAGGAAAATGCTGACCTCAAAATCCATTCCAACTCAGAAACCCAACGCTATAGAATAGGTTTGGTGACAATGACAGATTGTTTGTGAGTTGAAACACAATACCACCAGAAAGCATAACACTTGGGGCCAGGCAGTTTTCTCCATTATGTGGTCATACGCAATAAAGAAGGGAAATCACCTCACAGAGCCATCTTTGCCTCATGGAATCATCAGATGTTAACCATGAAATCAAATTGAATACACTAATGTCTATCAAAAATCCCCCTACAGAGATGGGTTTTAGGTCTAGAATGCTGGAGTGGGCAGCCAGTATCTACGTTTTCTTTTGGCAGCTTAGTGATAGAGGTCATGGAGATTTACATGCACATCACGTGTGTTTGTGTGTATGCAACAGCAAGTATACAGCTGTGGTGATGGAAAGTCGAATATACAAAAATTGTGCAGGGACCAGGACCCACAACAGAAAAACACACAGTTCTAGCTTCTTACAACCTTCATCAGGTTACTGAGACTAAATATAAAATTATATGTTCTAACCATCATAATTGTATAATATGATGCTAAGCAGAATGTTGTCCCCAAATATGGAAAACACCCATGCAAACCATGATTTTTGGGGAAACAGAAGACCAGAGTAATTTTTGTTTAAAAATTTCAACAGGATAAAAAAATTAAAATTACTTATGAAACACCTTGCAATAAAATGAACATGTAATAACACATAAAACAAATTAAAAATAAGCATATTTAAAGAAGTCATTTTCCCAAATGATAGAAAATGCTAGACAATTACTTGGTACTCTTAAGAAAATACTTATAATATCACACACACACACACACACACACACACACACATACACACACGTAAGTATAAATATATATATACATAATTATATTTATATGTATGTACATAATTATATTTATACATATATACATAAATATATACACACACACTTTTATATATATATATATATATATAAAATAGCAACAAGTACAACAAAAGCATAAGCCTACTGAGATAAAAAGATCTTACAAGAGCTAAAAAAAAAAAAAAAAGACAATGTAATTAGTAAAAACCCAAATGGCGGAGACTTTTTCAGAGTTGAATAAAATGAAAGTGTTAGATTCTATATAGAACAGAAAAAATAAATATATACTTAAATAGGAAGTAAAAAAAATTAAAAGCTTTAGAAAAACAGATTATTTACAAAGGAAAAACAATAAAACTGAATGGAAAATTTTTCAGTAGCAATAAATGCCAGAATAGCAGAAAGTAATGTCTTCAACCCACTTCAGCCTTCATATATTTTAACCTCGTATTCTATTCCAGTAATATCTTAAAAAGTCATTCAAGATTGATGATGAAATTGTCTTTTCAGATATTAAAGACTAACACTCACATCCACTGTTTAAAAGAAAAACTTTATCCCCCCAAAAAAATGATGTAGATCTATGAATAGGGAGGGTCAGGTAAGTCATAAACTAAATTAGTGATTACATATTAACTATTAAAATAACTTTTAAAATTTTCAATTGGTAATAATGAAAAGTCTGCCTAAATTAAAAATTTGTAACATGGAAACATTATTAAAGAAAGCAAGAAAATAAATCGATAAATATAAAATGAATTCTAAAATATACAGTAGTGATGTTTTACATTTAATATGGTTATTTGAAGAACAGTAATAAAATAAATCTTAATATCTGTATTTGAGGTATAGAGAAAATACCATAGATGTATATTCTTGCTCATAATTTAAACTAAAAATAAGTTTACAGTGATTTAAAAAGGCACAGGGGTCAGCTGTTTCTTACATCAGAGCAATAAAGTATATTAACGAATTAAAGATAACCCTGTGTTTGGCAATCTGGCGGTGACTTACTGATACCTTTGAAATGATATTGTGAATGAAGGGATGGAGTAGATTGCAGTGGCATGAAATGAATGAGACGGCAGTAGGTCCCTCCAAGAACGAAAAGTTAAAATAGTGAGAGGGAAAGCTTGACTTGTTTAAAACTGATTCCCTACTGGCTTGTGTTTTATAAAAGAGTCACCTTTCTGAAAACCTTCATAAAACCTAGCTACAGCCCAGTACTTCAGAAAATTAGTTCTAGCCAAGTGCGATCTTTGGATCCAAGTCAAGCACACCATAGATGGAGTCTGGTAGGTGTTGTCACTGCTTTGCCCTGCCTTTGGGCTGCACTTGGAAGCCTCAAACCCTGGCTTGTAGGCCTAATAGTGAAGGTGTTTCAAATGAGTAGGAAGCGTGAGATGGTAGGACAGGGCTAAATCAAAGACGTTTTTCCTTTTCATATTGCTATCATGCCCTATGAGAAGAGATGGTGTTCACTTAGTTACGCCCTTTAAAAATTCAATAGTCAAGGGTTAGGTTTTCATGCCGGAGTCTAATGTCTAGCTCTGCTTGCCTGTGCAGTGCTGTAGAATGCACGGTACATCCTGTTGCTCCTGTCTCTGATTTCTTCCCAAATACTGTTGTTGCTGCAGGAATTTTATAATCAGGGCACATTTCTACGACAATGAAGTAATCAAAGCACAGGAAGAGTTTAGCTCCCTGCTAAGTCTCTTACTCTCAAAATTTGTCGGTCCACAATTCCATACCCTCCCCTCTCCTTCCCTCTGCTCCCCTTCCTGTCCGTTACCCTCTCCTTAAGTTGAGGATTCTTCTATTTCCTCTAAAGTATCAAAATATGAATTAAAATACTTTTAAATATTTAGTTAACATTCAGTTATATACTGTAAACTTTTTTGTAGAATATCATAGCCATCTTTATTTCTATAACATTTATTTCAAATTTCTGGCATAAATGTTTTACTAGAGTTTATGCCTTTCTTACAAGGAATATTTACTGTTATATTCACTTATTTGTTAGACTGTCAAGAACAAGTGCTTTTAATGTCTTTTTTTTTTTTTTTTTTTTTTTTTTTTTTTTTTTTTGAGACGGAGTTTCGCTCTTGTTACCCAGGCTGGAGTGCAATGGCGCGATCTCGGCTCACCGCAACCTCCGCTTCCCGGGTTCAGGCAATTCTCCTTCCTCAGCCTCCTGAGTAGCTGGGATTACAGGCACACGCCACCATGCCCAGCTAATTTTTTGTATTTTTAGTAGAGACGGGGTTTCACCATGTTCACCAGGATGGTCTCTATCTAATGACCTCCTGATCCACCCGCCTCGGCCTCCCAAAGTGCTGGGATTACAGGCTTGAACCAGCTTAATGTCTTATTTTATTAAAGAAGAATGAAGAGTGGACAAGCACTGTGGCTCATGCTTATAATTCCAGCACTTTGAGAGTCTGAGGTGGGAAGTTCACTTGAGGTCAGGTCAGCAGTTCAAGACCAGCTTGCGCAACACAGTGCCACATTTTTTTTTTTTTTCTCATCTCCACAGTTTTTTAACTAGCCAGGTGTGGTGGTGCATGCCTGCAGTCTCAGCTACTTGGTAGTGTATGCCTATAATCTCAAGTGGCAGAATCGCTGGAGCCCAGGAGTTGGGTGCTGCAGTAAGCTGTGATTGTGCCATAGCACTCCAACCTGACTGACAGAGATCCTGTCTCAAAAAAAAAGAGAAAGAAAAAAAAAATTAAAACAATTATTAGTACTCAAAATCATATTCAGTCAATGGCAATTTAGTCACTTGTTTTTCTATTCCTGTTTCTAAAATTAATATGAAGTAACATCTTAAGCCTTAGGTTTTTAAAACTCACTTAACTTTATAACCAGACAGAGTCTATACCACTTCTGTTTGACTTTTGGAATGCCTTTGAGAGCCTTTTCCAGGCAATAAAGATAGAGTTATGGAGAAGATGATGAAATGAGTAGTGAGATAAGATGGGAAATATTAAACTGGTATGAAACAGACTTAAGATCAGAATAAATGAGATAGTTGGAGACAAGAGGAGGAACAGCTGAGAGAACATGTGGTTGCACATCGAAAGTGATACTGGTTATGGAGAAAGCAGATAAAAATTGATCAGCAAATGACAAAATTCAACCGAGCTTCATATCAAGAATTTAGCATACGAGAGAGGCTTACAGAATCTTGTCAGAAAGGGTAGCGCACTTAAGGAAGCTGTTAACTTCATTTGTAGAGTTTGCAGAAGCAAACATGAAAATATTTTAAAAGCTGGTTTTAAAAGATAACAAAACTAGACAGAATTGGGAAAAACATACTGAAAAGTTCTAAACGTATCACAGACACAAGAGTACAGAGCTGAATGGAACATAAGAGTTAAATTATACATCATGTATTTATTTATTAGACATTCATGTGTGGTCTTCTACAGAACGCTATTTATGTACATTGGATAGTTGACTTAACCTTGTACTTTGTACTTCGGATAGTTTACTCAAAGAATTGTTGAAATCCTTTGAGAGACAATTTGTAAACAGCTAGTTTTGTACATTTGGAAAATTTAACCAACTGAAGAATATACAAGAAACACAGAGGAAGGGATGGCTTGTGAAGGGGTGATGAATACACTGACAGGGAGTTTATTAAAGAAAACAGTAGTTTAATTTTTTCTTGAAAACTATTTATTATTTGGCAAAAGCCAGTATGATACGAGAAGACAAATTGTTAAATGGTCTTACTCTGAAGATAAATTACCTGTTTCTGAATTCTAGCAATGACATTTATGAGTTCTGTGACCTTGACAAGGTACCTCCTTGCCTCAGTTTCCTCAAATGGAATAACAACAGTGCCTACTTAGAGGATTGTTTTGAGGATGAAATATAGTTGGTGACCTACAGTAACATATGATGCCTTCAACATAGCTTTGTATAATTATAAATGCTTATTATTATATTAGCTATAAAATAGATCACATGCTGTATAGAATTTCTTTTATAGCAGAATTTTTACTCATAAAACAGTGTTTTCCCTCTCTGTCTCTATTACACACACATACCACTATAATCCATGGAGGATTTCCAGATCTATCTAAATGGGAACTAGCTTTAGCTTGGAAGTTTGAAAGGAATACCATAATAATTTTATTGACATGAACCTTACAAAGATTAAAAGGTTTGTTATGGTATCTATTCTTATTGAATTATCATTTCTATCAGACAGATGAGGAACATGGTTTGCCTTAGTATAATAATATATGTTATCCCTTTATACTCTTGTGTTTAATCTAGGTGAATTGTATATCAAACCATTAACTCTATCTTCAACCTTATATTCTAAAAAACCAATGCAAATTTAAAATTTCAGGAATTGAAATTTTAATTGAATAATCCATTCATTTCCCTCATTCAATTACCTGCAATTAAGTTCATTTGTTTTCTGTTAATAGAAGGTATTCTTTCAACATAGCACTTGAAATATGTTTGGGTGATATGACTAAAAATTTGTATAGCGTCGTTTTAAAAAAATTAGAATTGTATTTTCTCTCTTTTAAGAGCAGTTCAGATATTGGTGGCTGAAGGTTATTACGGCAGTTTCAGTGGCCATCAAGATTCCAAGCTCTTTCTGTTTTACCATCCTTGCTCAGTGTGTTTCTTCCATCGCCAGCATGAACTCATTAGTGCAAACCATCGTGCAAGTCCTCACCATCATGTCTACGTTCAGAAGGAGAAAAGGAAAAGGGAAAAAGGATTTACTTATAAAACTGAGTTAGCTCCCTTAAAGGGCTTTTCTGAGAATACCACAAAACTATTCATATTCATATTAATTTAGCTACTTCTTTTTCAAGGTATGCCAGAAAATGTAGATTTGCTAGGATAATTCATGACCTTAATACAGAAGTTGTGTGTAAAAGATGTGGAGTGAAGGGTTGCTTTCTGTGCAACTAGCCACTATCAACAAAGGTTTACAATTGTATTCACTTTTAAAAGAGTGACATGAGTTTGATTTAAAGCATATGAAGAGGTGACAGATAAACTAAAATGTTGATCTAGGTATATTGAGATAAGAAAGGATTGAGAAAATGTTTACAATAGAAATCAATGAACTTTTTCTATGACAAGTCAATAAACCATGTATTGACAAGTCAGTTCTCACAACTGACAAGTCAATTTTAAACATTTAAAACTGGAAAGTCATGACATACAGGTATAAGCAAATTACTAATTATATGAAAAGTACTAAAAGAATAATTAAATGTTAAACAAAGGAAGTGTAGCTCTCTGGGGAGGAAGAGTAGGTATTGAGAAAGGTGAGACAGGATATGTTTTTTTCTTTATAAACACAATTTTATAGGTACTATTTGTAGCATAGTATTTTATGGTATTTTTTGTTTATTGATACTTTGTTTTTAGTTTTAGATTTTTTTTACTGTGTACAGATATTACTTTGCTGAAATTTATTTGGCAAATCCACAGAATTTACCAAGAGTTTTGTCTCAAAGCACATGCACTTTACATTCTTCAGATATTCATTGACGGTGTTGTATTAGGTTGGTGCAAAAGTAATTGTGGTTTTTGCGTTACTTTTCATCGTAAAAACTGCAATTACTTTTGCACCAATCTAATATTAGAAGGAGCAAGGGAATATAAAGATCATTAAGTATTTTTCTATTATGAGGAAGAATAAAATTTAAGGTTTCAGCTAAGGCATGTATACAAACGTGTATACATAAGGCAAAGCAAAAATGAAAAACATACTCCAAAAATTACAATAGAAATTAGAGGAGAGGAAGAAATTCTTTATTATTAAATATATATCACAGAAGGCAGGAAGATTTATTTTTCTAATTGAAAATTATGCGACATCTTTTGTTTTTATTGTCTTTACATGCTTGTTAGATTACAATCAGAAATGTGGACAACAATTTTACAAATGCAAATTCAATAGAAGCAAACCCACCCAGAGCCCAGTGGTTTGGCTATAAAGAAGGAGCCAGCTACAAAGAATGAGGATGAACTCTGTGTTTGGAAATGACCATATTACCATCAGAGGAATTTATACAAGTGAGAATGCCTAGGCAGGCAAGTTTTGCTGACATCAATGACCCATGGAAGCATCAGTGTATTCCAATATTAGAAAATAACTACTGTTAATTAAAAAAAAAAATCTTAACAAAGACATAAAAGACTTTTAAATTAATATTTGTTTATTAAAAACAGAAATAGGTATCTTTTTTAACATCCATTCTTACTCCCTAATGTGTTAAAATAACAGATACATACTCTTTTAAAATTTAGAAATAGACTAAATAAAACATATGATAATGAAATGTCATGCTACCTTTAGACACCAGCAAGCAAATGAGAGGAGTTAGAAACAGTTTGCACTCATCACCACGTCAATCCACTTATTTTAGCTTGTTGTATTACTTCATAGAGGGAAATGAGAGATGATGGTCTTCTCAAACTGGTCTATATCATTACATCTCAAACCACTTGGGGTACCTTCATCTGGATCTACAAATAAAAGTGAATGGAATGTTTTCCTTTTTCTTGCTTTGTTTCAGTTTGTCTTCTGGTATAGACTGGGATAAACTTTCCTCATGAACACATACCACTTTTATGTTTAACTGAAGTAGAGAATACGGCTTTAAAATAGCTGGCAGTTGCCCAAAGGAGTATTTCTTTCAATTCCACGATAATTAAATCAATAATTACTTAGTACGCTGTGAAAGGAAATAGATCAGGAAGTGCACTTTATGGAAATAATTGATAGTGAGTGCTCTTTAAGGAAACTACTAAATAAACTGCTCTATACAATGATATATAGTTTGTAAGCCCATGTGTAAAATTAGAGAATATTTTCCATTGGATTTGTAATTTCTATGTTGTGCTTCAATTTCAACAGTCCTCACTAATGGACTTAGTAATTTTCTGTGTAACAAATGGTCTTACCCCAAAGATTACGTAGAAAATAAAAGAAGAAGCTCTCTACCATACATACCTCTATGTATGTTACAGAAAACGATGACACAGATTTTTGGCCCGAAGGACAAGACCCTTTTGCATTTGATAGGGGGATGTTTGAGAGCAAACTTCTCAATCTCAGGGGGCCAGACAGAAGTCCCTCAACATAATTCTATGTGAAAGCTGTATGTAAACTGTCCCCTTCTGTTGTGGTTTGCTCAAGGTTACCTCCAAACTGGAATAAACCCGATGTATGATCTGATACCTAGACACTAGTTGATTCATTCTAGCTAGTTTATTCATTTCATCTTGGTCCCTCGCCAAGGTAAGAATCTCATTTTCATCAGTAATTTTTGGGTTACTCCAATTATTTTTTATATTCTTTGAGTCCCTGCCTAGACAGATGAAGTATTATCTGGTCACTGTTGTGGCTTCTAAGTTATGCGTAATATCTTAGCTAAATTAGTCCTTATCATTACCTTAAACAGGTTATAATGTATACTTTATAAATATATATAATGTTTCTTTATCACATTTCTCTTTTGATACAGATATGGTGTAATGACATGGAGTTTTGTGTAGAATAGGGAAGAGGGATGATAGAGGGACTGACAATTCCCCCAAACCAATCTCTATCATTGTCTTTTCAGAGAATTGTCCTGCCAGACAAATATCTCCTTTCTTGGAATTGGTCTGGACAGATTTATTTATTTGTTTGTATGAATAGAATTCCTAGTAAGTTACTTCACTAAGGACTTTAGTCCCTGGGCAAATTTTTCAGAATAGCATTGCTCTTTGGATAAAAATGTTTACTTTTATTTTTTCCTAGGTTTGAAATAAATCCTTCTGACTCTCCTCATAAAAAGAATTTTTTAGGTGAAAAATTTTGTTGCTTTCTTATAAAACACAGAAAGGTTTTTCAGAGCTTTTTGGGCAAATAGAATGGAACATTTAAGAGTCTAAGTGGCCGGGCGCGGTGGCTCAAGCCTGTAATCCCAGCACTTTGGGAGGCTGAGGCAGGTGGATCACAAGGTCAAAAGATCGAGACCATCCTGGTCAACATGGTGAAACCCCGTCTCTACTAAAAATACAAAAATCAGCTGGGCATGGTGGTGCATGCCCATAGTCCCAGCTACGCGGGAGGCTGAGGCAGGAGAATTGCTTGAACCCAGGAGACGGAGGTTGCGGTGAGCTGAGATCGTGCCATTGCACTCCAGCCTGGATAACAAGAGTGAAACTCCGTCTCAAAAAAAAAAAAAAAAAAAAAAAAAAAAAAAAAAGGGTCTAAGTAAGGTGATTTTTTAAAATGATTTTTTTCTCTACAATGTCATACACTGAGGACATAATATTAACATTCAGAAGTCTGTATTAGTTACCCGAAAGGAAAGTAAAACCAGAAAGTTGCTAAAATACACTAAGTCTAAGTCACCTTGGGAAAATGCTATTTAAGTTTTAATACGGCTATCCTAGCATGAAGCTTTATATATGATAAATATATGTGTACATACATCACGTTTCCTCTCATGATAACACACTACATTTAGTAACATTAATCTCTATAGGGGCTGAGTAGTATAAGTAGTTTCACAGATATTGCATTCATTAGCCGGTGATTGATTGTTTTTAAAGGTATTATGACAACGTGTTACTTATATTTGAAAAAGCTTCCCTGAAATAGCCTGACTCAGGAATGAGAATGAAAAAGAAAATTCACAGGACTTGTCAGTGAAAGGTCTCTGCCATGGGGCAGTTACTCCTCACCTAAAATCTTAATAAGAGCAGCTGAAATTTCCTATATATGAAGATGTGACAGACCTATAATCTATGTTATACTAAAACTAAGAATGCTAAGGCAGCATTTCATTTGATAGAAAGGCAAAATATACTGTTATCTTTGGGAAACTTTCTCTAAATTTCACTGTGTTTTTGTCCTAATTCTTAAATACCCCAGCATTTTTCATGGACAGCATTCATATCTAAAATAAAAGAAGGAGGAAATACTCATGGAAATTACAGCCCTCGTTTCTGCAGCTGATAACGTGATTGTAGCTGGTATTGACGACTACATTCTTCTAATACCCATTCTGTATTCCCTATGTCTTCAGCAAGCATTTCAGCAGGTAGTGTTTTTTTCTTTTTTCTTTTTTTTTTTTTTTTTTCCCTGGTGGAGTGACCCAAACCTTCATTTTTGAGGGTCCTGGGCCATTTGTAGTCCTGCCTGGATTGGGCTGTTGTATTTTCCCATGGAACTTAATCACAGGGCATGGTAAAGTATTACTAAGAGATGCCCTAATGTGTCTCCTGTATTCCATGCATACTCTTCCTTACCTCCGTTGTGGAGTATAAAATATACTTGTTTTATCTTGATAGTCCACATCAGTCATCCCAGCCAACACTGCCACTCCCTTCTTAGCCTGTTGACTTAAAGATAGGAGGGCCCCAAAGTGTCCAGGTGGCAATCTTAACTTCCAGTTTAATGGAATCATTGTTGTGTCTCCTGGTGGCAGCATTCTTGTCTCTGGAACTAAGACCTCTAGGCCAGCAGAACATAATGTTGTGGGAACAGGGAGCAAGAATTTTGCTACTGGATTACTAGGGGTGTTGGTGAGTGGTGCCACTTCCGCTTCCACCCCTTGATTCCTGGACCCATGAATCCTGGCTATGGGAGAAACAGTGCCATATATTGGACGATGGTTCAGAGCATACACAGCCTTCTGAAGAACTTTGTCCCAGCCCTGCAAATTATTGTCGCCTAGTTGGCATTGTAATTATGACTTCAAAAGGCCATCCCACTGTTGTATCGATCCAGCTGCTTTAGGATGATGGAGAAAATGGTAAGACCAGTGAATTCCATGAGCATGAGCCCACTGCTGCACTTTTTTTAGCCACAAAGTGAGTGCCTTGATGAGAAGCAATGCTATGTGAATGCCATAATGGTGGTTAAGGCATTCTGTGAGTCCCCACATGACAGTCTTGGCAGAAGCATTGTGTGTAAGGTAGGAAAATCTATATCTGGAGTGTGTATTCTAGTGAGGACAAACTTCTGCCCTTCTCATGATGGAAGAGGTGCAATATAATGAACCTGCCACCAGGTAGCTTGGTGATCATCCCCATGAATTATGCCATATTGAGGGCTCTATCTTGGTCTCTGCTGCTGGCAAACTGGGCACTCAGCAGTGGCCATAGCCAGGTCAGCCCTGGGGAGTAGAAGTCCATGTTGCTAAGCCCATGCGTAACCTCCATCCTTACCACTATAGCCACATTTTTCATGGGCCCTTTGGGTGATGGTTTGGGAAAGAGGCTGAGTGGTGTCCACAGAAGGGGTCATCCTTTCCATTTGATTATGAAACTCCTTCTCTGATGATGTCACTCATTCATGAGCACTCATAGGGGATACAAATAGCTTCACAGTTTTTGACCACTCAGAGAGGTCCATCTACATACCTCTTCCCCAAATGTCTTTGATGTCAGTTTTCCAATCATGCTAGCTGCAAGCCCCTGACCATCCAGCTAATCCATTAGCTACATTCCATGTATCAGTATATATTCGCACATCTGTCCATTTCTTCTTTCATGCAAAGTGCACAACGAACTGCTTTAAGTTCTGCCTACTGGAAAGATTACCCTTCACTGCTATCCTTCAGGGATGTACTAGAAAGGGGCTGCCGTGCTACAGATGTCCACTTTTGACTGGTGCCTGCATATCATGCAGAACCATCTGTGAACGAGGCCCTAGTCTCTTTCTCTGTCAACTTATCATAGGGAACTCCCCATGAGGCCATCAGTGCCAGCTGGGAAAGAGAAGGCAGGGTGGCAGGAGCGGACACCATGGGCATTTGAGCCACTTCCTCATGTAACTTACTTGTGCCTTCAGGACCTGCTTGAGCCCGATCACATATAAACCACTTCCATTTGATAATGGAATGCTACAGTGCATGACCCACTTTACAGCTAGGTGGATCAGAAAGCATCCATCTTAGTGTAACAAGCTTTATTGGCTACAAGTCCTCAGAGAAAGTGATATCCTAACTATACTATGGAAGAAACTCTATGGATTAGTAACTAGAACAGCTGTCACTAAATGAAATGAGAAAGACATTTACAGAAATTTTCTACTCCAAAAAAAAATTATGATAATTCTGAAAAGTATTGTCTTTTAGTTTAGAAGTTTAATTTTAAATTATTCCCTTTGTTTTCCAATTATCTTAGCAAACTGAATTTTCCCACTTAACCACAACCCTAAGATAAATGGATGCCTCAGGCTAGCTCATTCATGTACATGAAAATGCAGAGAAAAGTGCATTGATTAAAAAGATATTATATATTCCAAATATTCACACTTTTAATTTTTTAACCAATATTTATCAATTGCCAACAATGCTTCAGGCAATATGTGCACAATGTTTCATGTATATTAATTATTTTAATAACTTGTAACAGATGGACGTATCCTACTATTCTGTTGCATATTGTTTTGCAGTACTCCCTTGCTGGAATGGCATTTTTCTCGCATTTTCTCATTTGCAATTCATAACTCTTAGAATTAGAGTGCTTATTTTTAGCTGCAAGTATTGAAGCTCAGAGAGGTATAAGGTTATAGAACTATTACAGGGAACAAAATTTTAAAAATCTCAGATTTGTGACACATAATATAGTGTTTTTTACTTATATCTCTAGAGAAAGAGCATACAATTCTGCCTTAAAAACAGTATTATCTTAGGCATCTCATACGCTCTCTGAGCCTGAGTTTTGTAATATATACTCCAAACAAAAACTAGGGGTAGAGAACTGTCTTTCTGCTTTATGGGGACCTTAAAGAATTAAGTAACAAATTACTTGAATCTTGAATGATTTTTGTAAAAGTCAAAGTGAAATAAATTAATTGTGTGTTATATTTATAAGTGTCTGATAAATTTTTGTTTTTTTGGCAGAGAATACCATCTGACTAAACTAATGTGCATTTTTTTATCATTTTACATAATATAATTCTATATTTTAACTGTTTAAAGACTGCATTTCTTAGATCCCATTGCCACTAGAGGTATCCATTTGACTAATATCTGGCCAATGAGCCATAAGGGAAGTTGCAGAGGGTTTTCAGGAAAACTGTCTTAAAAGATGGCTGGTGTATTCAATCTCCCCACCCCCTTTTCTGCTTCTCTTCTGGTTCTACTGTTAGAAATGAAGACATGATAATTAGAAGTCTGGCAGCCTTTTAGCACAGTTAGATGACCTTGAAAATTGAAAGCATACATTAGGATTGTGGAAAAATACAGCAGAAAAAGCCCAACTCCCTCAGCTGTGGAGCATAACACCTTCACTAAACTGATTATCTCCAGCCTGCTTTAACATGAAAGAAAGAGAAACTTTCATATTGCTTAAGCCATTATAATTTTGAAATATCTTGCTGCTTGTAGCTGAGCATGAAACCAATTATTACGGTGCTATTATCTCATATATATATATATATACAGAGAGAGAGAGAGAGAGAGAGAGAGAGAGAGAGAGAGAGAGAGAGATGGAGTCTTACTCTGTTGCCCAGGTTGGAGTGCAGTGGCATGATCTCGGCTCACTGCAACCTCCACCTCCCAAGTTCAGATGATTTTTCTGCCTCAACCTCCTGAGTTGCTGAGAGCACAAGCCCATGCCACCACACCCAGCTAACTTTTCTATTTTTAGTAGTGACAGTGTTTCACCATATTGGCCAGGCTAGTCTCAATCTCCTGACCTCGTGATCCACTCGCCTCAGCCTCCCAAAGTGGTAATTTTTAACAATATAGCAAATACCTATTTTATATTATTAGGCCCTCATAATGTTCTGCGAGATAGAATAATGTTTTATTCATGCATGAATATGAAGTAAAGCTTATAGTACTGGAAGAATCTGATAAAGAGAAATAAATTTCAAAAAAATAATGCAAAGATCTAAAGTAGAACATTTTAACAAGGAAGTGATAATGTTAAAATGTTAGTTATATTCTACTAGAGAAATACGACTCTGGTTAGTCATATTCTATTAGAGAAATAGTACATGGTCTAAATATTCACACACATATATACATATATCCTTAATACTTTTATCATAATATGTTTTAATTCTCTCTGATTAAAATATTACAGCACATCATTTCATTAAGTCTGCCAGCATTTCAGAATGTATCCATCCTTAGTAATCAGACACAAGAATCAGTCTGCCTAGGGAAAAGATGCCAAAAAAAAAAAGAAAAATATTTAATTTTTATAAGTAGTGAAAAAAATATGCCGAACTTGGTGAGAGAATAACTGGATTTAATATCAATGTATTTGTTCTGTAAGTTCAGATCAATTAACCTACTTAAACTCTTGGATCCTACATTTATTTATATTGAAAATATAATTCTAAATCTCATGGAGTAGCTATAAGAAGGAAAATAATACAGCTCAAAATATTAAAATGTGAAAACTATGATCTGTATGAATTGTTAACTCATTTACTTATCTTTTTGATATCATTTTAAGGAAAATATGTATAGACAAGAAAATAAAACTGACCAAACCTAGAATGTAGAGAGCCGAAACAGAATCGTGAGTTTTAAGCAAACTTTAAATCCAGTTATCTTAGGGGCATATAATGGCTCATAGCTATATTGGAAGGTGCATCTCCCAGGATAGGTGAGGGCTCCTTGAAAGAGGTTAAATTACTCTAGGTCCATAGCACAATTTATTCCCCATCAGAAGCAAGTAGAGATACTTTCTGATTGAAGACATACATAATTTATATCTTCAGAATTCCTACAGATAATGTTTAACAAAATGTTAACTATCAATAAAAATTATGAACATGTGATGTAATAAGTCACAGTAAGAGTGTGAGCAAAACAACAAAGATGACATCTGGACCCACAAACAGAAAAACACACAATAAGGTCAATGTATTCAGTGTTTAAAACAGAAGTTATAAAAGCCAAAACAGCCATCTGCTGATGTGGAAAAGGTAAAACAAGAATTCTGCACCAACGTGAAGCAGAGATCAGCTACAGCCAAGAGAAGGGACAGGAAACTTGTTCCAACACCAGAGCGCTCCCCAAAACACTCCACTGACTCAAAGCAGAATTCAGCCACCATAAGATAGTGTCAGAAACACTGAGGAAGCCCCCCACTTGAGGCAACAGCGCAAGTGGCCTAAGACTGCGGCTGGCGCAGAGCTGTGCAACCCTATCTGGTCCTAATCATGAGCTTTGAGTTAAGTAACAAACAATAGCTGCTGATTTCCTGAGTTAGGTCATACAGGTGCGGGGCCTGAGATAAAACTTGAGGGTACAGCAAAAACACTGATGGAAACTCTCAGGTTATCTAAGACTCACACTAAACATCACATAGCAGTCTTTCATCTTGAGTATTCGAAGTCTTTAGTACATCAAGCCCAGCTCAACGCACTCAATTGCTTCAACCACACCTATTTACAATCTGACATAAAAAGAGGTGTGCATTGAAACTACTTCAGTCTCTACTATTTACCTGTAGATGGTCCTCATTATTTAATGGAAATTATGACACACCATGAGAAAACTACTAATTGCCAAGAGAAAAGCAATCCACAGAACCAGACTCAGACTTGACCTACACGCCAAGACTGTCAGAATTTAAGATAACTATGATTAATAAGTTATGGTCTAATTCTATGGAAAAGAATTATTTCAACTGACTTCAAGACACAGTAATATACTCAGCATACACAGTAGAATATATCTTGAGGTTAAAAAAAGCAAACATTAAGCTGTTTTCAATACTATTATTAGTAATAATACTGGAATCACTCTTCAATTTTATATATTACATACAAAACACAAATATGATGTATTTTTTAAAAATATACAATGTATTTTAAATATAAATATAATATTTGGATAAAACAAGCAAATATTTACATTGAAGTTATTGGAAACCACAAATGCAGGTGTAGGAGAAACAAGAACTTAGGAAAAATACCATCATCTTAAATTTGAATTAGCAATATCAATGAATGTAGTGTATTTTCTCTAAGTAGGTATAGGAATAATGATCACCCAGTAATAATGAGCATCCTGGGTTCTCATACTGTGTCCTGTAAATGTCATTTTTCACTAAAAAGGAGTAGACAGAAGAAATAACTAATTCCAAATCTGAAATAGGAAATATACATGATGAACCTGAAGTATAAAAAGACAAAAAACAAAGACTTATAGGGTCATATCAAAAGATATTTGGGCCATATTGAAGGGGATCCCATAAGCAAAATATGGGCTAATTTGAACAGTGGAAAGGATAAAAACTATAGTTGAGCAAAGGGTAGCAAATACGTTAAAATCCACGAGTTATTAATAATAGTAAATAAAACATTCTAACAAAGCTGTTCACCTTTGGATTTGCTTATAAACCACCTTGTTATTCCGAAAATTGCTAAGAAAAGGCATCAGACATTTATTTAACCTTTCCCACTAGATCTATAAATTATAGTAACCTAATAGGTGATAAAGAAATGTTACTCTTTACAGAAGAATTTCAGAAAATAAATCCAGAAAGATTAATAGAATTAGAATAATACCAGGCTGTAAACCCTAATGAAATAGTAAATCGAGGCAATGATCTTTAAGGGCTGCCTTTTTTGTGTGTGAGACAGAGTTTCGCTCTGTTGCCATTCTGGAGTGCAATGGCACCATCTTGGCTCACAGCAACCTCCGCCTCTCGGGTTCAAACGATTCTCCTGCCTCAGCCTCCGCGGTGTCTGCGATTACAGGCACGCACCACCATGCCCGGTTAATTTTTGTATTTTTAGTAAACAAGATTTCACCAAGTTGACCAGGATGGTCTCAATCTCTTGACCTTGTGGTCTGCCCACCTTAGCCTCCCAAAGTGCTGGGATTTCAGATGTGAGCCACGGTGGCCTGCCAAAGGCTGCCTTTTATGAAAAGGTTGCTGGGAAATTTTATACTGAATGGAAGAGGGTGATAACACCTGAATCAGTATTGTCATTACCATGAAAGAGACAACCAGAAGCACGTTTGATGTGATGCCTTCAAGATGTTTGTGGCATTACCTATGAATAACTAGCACTCAAAAAATTGAACCTACATTTGATCTATCTTTAAGTGTAAAGGGAATATAGAAGAGAGCAAAGGGGCACCTTTGGGGTGCAATTTACAAAATCGATAATATGGAAAATCTTACAAAACAAACTATCCAGTTTTTTAAACGAATAGTGTTTTTTTTTTCAAAAAGGATTTTTTTTTAAGCCACATGAAACATATATCAAATATATAGATTTAATTACCATATGAATCAAATACGAAGTGTGGACGTTGTTTTGATTCTGAACAACTGAAAATTGAAGGAATTTGAAAATCAATGAATATTTGATAACATTATGTGATAATTGCTAACTTTTATTTTAGCTAGATATATACTGAAGCAAAAATAGATTAGAAAGTATAACATATGTTTTTACTTTATCTTTTAGATAAATAACAATTTTAAAATATAAAACATATAAAATATAACCTATATGAATCTGTAATCTAAAATATAATCCATATGATCTATATAATAATCTATAATATAAAATATAATACGTATGAGTGTAAACCCAAATGCAAAGTGTGGGCCTTGTTTTGACTCTGAATTGAAAAAACTGAAAATCAGAGAAATTTGAAAGTAACTAAATATTTGATAACATTAGCTGATAATTGCTAAAAATAGCTAGATATATACTAAAGCCAACTATAGCTTACAAAGTATGATGTGCGCCTTTGTTTTATCTTTGAGACAAATGATAAATATTTTAAAATATATGAGTGTGGTTGTGAGGTGAGAATAATTGGATATACATAGAAGAAAATATAACATTAAATTATTAGCTGTTTCAATTCAGTACTGGATACATAGGGGTTTACTATTTCTCTCATTATATATTTGAAGTTTTTCTTAATGAAACTTAAGCTCAAAAAGGAAAGAAAAGCTAATATTATATGTCTTCAATTATTTAAATTAATTTTAACATTATTTGTTGGTTAAATAGCATTTGTAATTAAAAGAAAAGGAAAATATTAATATGAATCTTGTGGATATAATACATGAAGGAAATTTAATAGTCACAGATGTTTATAATAAGCAAATAAGATGAAAAATTATCAAAATATGGTTCTAAATTAGAAGAATAATAAAATAATAAATTCAAATAATGAGGATAATAATGAAAGTAAATAAAAATGAAATTAAGAAAACGATAAATAATGATGCAATAAATATCAAGATAATATAACTATACGCATTAATAGATTATTACAATTTTGGGCAAATTAGGAAATGCTACAATAAATATCAAGATCACATAAGTATAAGCATCAGTAGATTATTATAATTTTTGGCAAATTAGGAATAAAACCAGATTTCTTTAATCTGATAATGTGAATCTATCAAATTCGACAGCAAGCAGAAGTCTTAATATGAAACATCAGAAGTGGTCCTGTCAAAATCAGGAACCAATTACAGACAATATTGAGTTTGAAAGTCTTAGTTAGGCTGGTAATGA
Organism: Saimiri boliviensis; assembly: GCF_048565385.1. Classification (NCBI taxonomy): domain Eukaryota; kingdom Metazoa; phylum Chordata; class Mammalia; order Primates; family Cebidae; genus Saimiri; species Saimiri boliviensis. The sequence goes on from NC_133451.1 coordinate 127,085,735, forward strand.
GAAGAAATAGATGAAAAAAATAAGTGTTTGAAGGAAAGAAACTCAACTTTCATTATTAGCAGTTAAACTTATCTACAGAAAAACTAGAAATATTTAAATTAATAATAGATTTTATAATGCTATTTAGATATTCAGATCAAACTATAAAAATATGGTTAGTGAAATTAACTTTTAACTGTAGGTCTTATAGGTTAGTGCAGTGGTCCAGAAATGAAAGTGAAGTTTCTCGGTTTTTCTCATTCCACATGAGTTCAAATAGCAAAGTTGAACTGGGTTCACACTAAACGTAGTTCTCACCCTGTAGTCTTTAAAACAGGAGTTAACACTGGCTGCACATTGGAATCACGTGGAGAGCTTTCAAAATTTTTGATGCACTGGTAACACCCCCAGCTAGGCGAGGTGGCTCATCCCTGTAATCCTAGCATATTGAGAAGTCCAGGTGGGATCCTAGATACTCTAGAAGCTGAGGCAGGAGAATCGCTTGCCTGGGAGGCAAAGGTTGCAGTGAGCCAAGATTGTGCCAATGCACTTCAGCCTGGGCAACAGAGCGAGACCTTGTTTCAAAAAACAAACAAACAAACAAACAAACAACAACAACAACAAAAAAAAAAACAAAAAAAAACACCTCCAAAGATTTTGATTTAAGTAATCTCTGTTGTGGTCTGGGTGTGAGAATTTGAAAAGCTCTCAATTGATTCTATCATGCTGTTAAATTAAGCCACTGTTCTAAGAAAGCACGTGTAAAAGTAAACAATTTAAATGCCCCTTATGATGTTCTGAATATTTGGATTCTCAAAAATTCGTATGCTGAAATTCTAACCCCAAGGTGAAGGTTTGGAAGGTAAGGCCTTTAAAAGGTAATTTAGTCTTGAGGGTGGAATCCTCATGAATGGGATTAGTGCCCTTATGAAAAGGCCTAAGAGAGCTTATTGTCCTTACCACCTTGAGGGAAAACAGCTAGAAGAGACAGCTGCCTCAGCAGACTGAATCTTCTGACTCCTTCATCTTGGACCTCTCAGCCTCTAGTACCGTGAGCAGTAAGTTTCTGTTGGTGATAAACCACCAGTTTGTGTTATTTTGTTACAACAGCCCAAATGAACTGAGATTTGGGCTCAAGACAGACAGGCCTAAGACTCCTGTCTAGGGGTCTTGGCTTATAATGCTCATACCATTCTTCAAAATTTGCATACATAATGAATGATTCAATTTACCTGAGTTGTACTGGCTTCAGCTTAGTTGTTTACATGTTCACCGGATGTTGCAGTTTATGTGTTTCTTAATACAGCATTTCCATTAAACCACTGATGATTAGGATCACAGAGGGATATTTACTGAAAATACAAATTTATAGACCGTTATCCAGACACTCTAAAGATTGGAATGTTTAGGGAGGTGCATTTTAAACAAAAGTCCCAACTTACAATCAAGTAATTTAAAAAAATGCTGTGTAAATGAAGCAATTAGCTCTATTTAAATTTTATATTTTACCATCTTATATATCTGTTTTATTGATAAAAGGCCAATACAAAACTTTTCTGTGGCTAGGAAACATATTTGTATTATTTCATAATGTTTGTAAGAAGACAGGGTCCATGCTTGTTTTTGTGATGTTCTCCAAGGAGAGGACAGTCTTAGATTTATTATAAACTGCTTCACCTCGACAACAAGAAGCATGACATCATCATGACCTTGGTTAAACAACAGCTTTAAATCATGGGTTTCATAAAGATTATTATATTCAAGCAAAATGCGCAGGAAATGTTTGATTTAAATGGCCTCTTCTTTAAACAATATTCTAATACGAATTATAACCTTAGCAACAGGAAGAATCAGAAAACTGTGACCTACTTTAAACATTTTATTTTAAGAGAGCCTAAAGTTGGCTGGCTTCAACTACAAAAGAAAAAAACAACCAGCCAACTGCTGTTAGAGCAAGTGATTATCCAGACTCTGGTGATACAGATTTCAATTACATTGAACTGTTCTCAATCTGCACAGCTAGAACAATATTATAAAATTCATTAGTACATAAGCAAGTGAATGTGAGCTCCCATTTCAAAGCATTTGATTTGAGAATGCTGCATTTTAATTGAATTTTGTTATAGCTTTGATGCTAGAAAATAATATCTACATGAATGTTTTAGCCAACATGTAAATCTCATATTGTGCAAAAGTAACATAGGAGTTAAGAAGGAATTACTAAGGCAGATAGCAAGGGCATGGGAGTCCTCCTTAAGACTTTTCTTTTTTAGTGAAAAGCAGCCCCAAATCATTCTCTAACAAAGAGCATCCTGCAGGCTGGGAGCTTGCACCCCAGGAAGAACTAAGGACCAGACATTTTCCAAATGGCGGCTCGATCGTCCCTTTTCTGCCAGCCATGTGTTTCAAGGAGCAGACAAGATGGCTCAGATCAGCTAGAAAGTCCATTTGCGTAAGGTTAGGGTGGGGCAACCAGCCTTTCCCCGTGCACTATTAAAAATCATACCTGATCTACCCGATCTACGGAGCCCTATGTGTAAATCAGACACCGCCTCCTCAAACCAGGCTATAAAACTCAGCGCATAGGCCACCAGACAGTCCTTTCCACTGGGAGACCCCTTCCTCCAAAGAGGAAGGTGTTTTTCTTTCTCTTCTACCTTTTAAACCTCTGTTCCAGCCGTGGCTCTTGACTGTAATCCCAGCACTTTGGGAGACAGAGCTGGGTAGATTACGAGGTCAAGAGATAGAGATCATCCTGGCCAACATGGTGAAACCCCGTCTCTACTAAGAACACAAAAAATTAGCTGGGCGTGGCTGCACACACCTGTAGCCTCAGCTTCTCGGGAGGCTGAGGCAGAAGAATCGCTTGAACTTAGGAGGCTGAGGTTGCAGTGAGCTGAGATCTTGCCACTGCACTCCAGCCTGGTGAAAGAAGGAGGCTCCATCACAAAAAATAAAAACAAAAAAATAAAAATAAAAACATCTGCTCCTAAACTCCTCATGTCCTAAATTTTTCTGGCAGGTGACAACGAACCCAGGCTTCAAAAAACTCCAGAAAATGTGGGTGCTTCAAAAATGCCTGTTTCGGAACATCAAATACACTTGAAAGAAATGTTTCAATTATGAGTAATTGTAGCAAGTTAGGCATACACATAGGTCTTGAACAGTACATCTCTGGTCTCTTCAAAATAGCTTATATATCGCAAAAAAAATTGTTTAGGATAAAAATGTTATCCAAGATGATCAGAATTAGTACTGCTTTTTCAGAGCTAAATGTCTATTTCATTAGGTATTGCGAGAACTATCTAATCTGATAAAATAAGTCATTAGAATACAATCTGAAAGAAGTCTAATTCATTCATGAAATTCTTAACTAATCTGGATTAAATTCTAAACTATAATAGATTCATTCTTTATTAATTATAACAGATTCATTTTTATCATATCTGGATTAAATGTGTTGAGTAAGAGGAAATTTAGATGAAATGATTTTTTCCTCTAAGTAAAATATATTGTGAAGATTTGGAAAATGTTTAGACAATTCTGTTAATGCAAAAATCTCCTTCAAAAAATAGTTATAAATTAATAGTCAAAGAAATATTTTGCCAAACTTTTAAACAAGTGTTTTTAATATTGAAAAAGAACTTGACATACAAAAGCAAATGGGCTGGGTGCAGTGGCTCATGCTTGTAATCCCAGCACTTCGGGGGGCTGAGGCAGGTGGACAACCTAAGGTCAGGAGTTTGAAACCAGCATGCTCAACATGGCAAATCCCTGTCTCTACTAAAAAATACAAAAATTGCTGGGCATGGTGGTGCCTGCCTGTAATCCCAGCAACTGAAGAGATAGAGGTAGGAGAATTGCTTGAACCTGGGAGGCAGAGGGACACAATGAGACTCTGTCTGAAAAAAAGCAAATAAACCATGAAGTCAAGAGCAATAGCCTTGCTTCCAGTTTTTACACGGCATTATCTTTGTTTTGCTTTTTATCTTTGATAGCAATGCTTTTAAGTTAGAAAAGTAAGCCATTTCTATGAGTCTGAGTTTTTAAAAATTTCTTTAAGGTGGATTAGATTGTTTTCAGGAAAAAATGAGCTATCAGTATTTGCATCTTGATAAGTAATGACTGTCTATGTGAGAGGCTGAGGCCGAAGTTTTAAAAAAATTATCTGTAATTGGAGAATTCAAGAACACAAAGATTCCCAATGACAAATTGCCCCCAAATTTACATCAGTTTACTTTGTACAGAGTATTTCATTTGCTCACCTTATAAACTCATTGTCCTAATTATAAGAAAAATATATACTAATTTACTTGTATGCACATATGTCAATGCTACTTTTAGGAAAAACATATGGAAGTGCCATTTTTAAAACTATATGTTTCAACGGCCCTTTTCTTAACAAAATGTATTTTAAAATTCTGTGTTTTTAAGGTACATTAACATTTTAGAATGAGGGCCATAATTTATTACAGCACAGGAGTGCATAATCCCTTATTGGCTAATATTTAACTTTGTATCTCATGCTACTATTTAAAATGCATATAAGATAATTTTATTTCTAAAATAATGATGTAAAAGAAAAAGTAATAGCTTCATTTAATAGTTATTGGTTCTCATGAGAATGAAATAACAAATAGGCAGTCAACGGCTAATTGCATTGGTCTAATTCACAATCAAAGACTATTTAGCTAACTTCTGGTTTCCAGGTATATGTTTGTCATAAGAGGAACCCTGTGAAACTCTGGTTAGATCTATTCAAACCTTTTGCTACAAGTAAAGAGGAAAAAAAAAAAAGAATGAAAACTCTCACTGTACTACTGATATCTTAGCATTCATCATTTTTGGACTAAGAATGGCATTTATATCTAGAACGAAGAGATGACTTACTAGGAAAAACAGCAGGCATAAGGAACACTTACTGTGTTTGAGAACAGAAATCTGTACCAGGGTAAACAGACGGGGCTGGGCCTCAATGGAAGGAAAAAAAGAGAAAGTAGAGAAAAATGAGAAGTAATGACAGTGTAATTAATGTGAAGATAGATACCAGAAAGAAAGTGGGTAAGACAAAATGTATATTTATTTAAAAAGAAGATAAAGCATAATTAATAATTCTGTTTTTATGAGGAATAAATAACTTCTAATTTTAAAGGAAAAAATTCAGAACACATCTTCCCTAGATATCATGTGAAGCTATGTTACTGAGATTAATATAGATTACTAAATAAATTTGACATCATAGGCTTATTAGTTTAGTTCAATGACAAATCTTATATTTGAGAATAGATTTGCTTTGCTTATTAGACATTCTATTAATGCTATTAATATGATGCCCAATGATTATTCATCCTTAAATTTTAAGAAAGAGACAAGTTAACAGAGAAGATCGAAGTGCTTGGCACAAGAAGAGGAGGCTCTGAAGACCTTGATACTACAATTTAATCAGTAATCATCAAACAATTGCTTCTGTTCACTTTATATCAGAAACAGGATTTAGTACTGGAATTTAAACACAATTATTTATTTGCTTATATTCAGTTAAGTACATTTTTATGGGTGTCCTGACTAGTACATATTATCTTTTAATTGATAAGCAAATAAATAATCTGATTCCACTCTTCAAATTCTATTCTTTTACTTTCTTTTATCAGATAACTTTACTGATGTGCTTTTGCAATCATTTTTATTCATAAATTTTAGAATTTTTACTGTTCTAACAATAAATTAAAATCTTAACATATTGTTCTTTTAAATGAAAGTTTACGTTGTTGCATTTAAGAAGTTAGCATACTACATTAAGACCACTAAAAGAATAGTAAAAGTCTCCAGTGTTACATTTAAAGCTGAATGAACAACTGGGAACAAGTTAATCCACTGACTTAGAACGACATGTAAGATTTTTTTAAAAGGCCAACTACTGTTTTTTTTTTCCACCTTCTAAGAGAATTCATCTTAATATTTGGAAATATAGTACAAAAAATTAAAAGAAGAATGTCTCTCTGAAATGTGTTGAGTCATTAGGGGAAAGTGCAGGTGTTTTTAAAGTTAATTCACCTTCTAGACTTGTTTAATTTACGTTACATGGTACGGGAATGATGTACAAATATTAGTCACTGTTCAACATCCTTGAGAAAGTTAATGAATAGAAAAGAGGCTGTAAACATAGGAAGTTTGACTATCTTGATTTTAAAAGCCTTATAGATTGGGTTTTCAGAAGTATAGAGAAGTGAACTTGATGTAAACTCATAAAATGCAGTGACATTTGCTGTTTTTTTCCTTTTTTAATTGTCAGATTCTTATAGTTTGGATTATTCAAACTATTCTGCTTCTGCATTCTCTTCACAATATTTTTCTTTTATTCTAGGCACACCACAATATATTTTTATTTCTTTAAACAAAATATGTGTTCATTCACATTGCCATGCCCATTTTATAAAATATTTATTAAGGAATAATGGGTGTAGAACAAAATGTACAAGTTGTAAGTTGTATAACTTGATCAATTTTTAAAACTGTGCATGGTCATGTAAGCATAATAGAACAATAAACAATGTTGTCATCATCCTAGAAGCATGATCTTCCAGTTTCTATTCTCCCAAAAGACTCACCAATGGCATGACTTCTGCCACCAAAGAGTAGTTTCAGCTATTGCTAAGCTTTTTACAATATACTCTCCTTCCTATCTAGCATTTCTTATTTAACATTTTTGTTGTGAGGTTCATCAATATTGATGAGATAGGGAGTTTTAATAATTTCCTTGCTGTATCGCATTCTAATCTGTGAATATATTTGTTTAAATATCCATTTTTGGTGGACATCTAGGAAGTTTAATATTTAGTACTATTAGTAGTCGTTCTGTTGCAAACATTCTAACCTAACGTGTTTATTTGCTGAAAATGTACATGCATTTTACTTGGCTATACATCTGGAAATGGAATTACTGGGTAATAGAGTATGCATGTTATTAGATAATACTTTATGAGAGTTTCAATAGCTCAAATTTTTGCCAACACCTTGGTTTGTTTCATAATTATTTTAATTAACAATTTTTGGTCATTTACATAGTGGTATTTTACTATAACTTTGTTTTTCACATTTCTAAAGTCTAAGGAAGGTGAGCAACTTTTCAATTGTTTAGTGTCCATTTGAATATACTTTATTGCAGATATCCTATGTAAGTCTTTTGTCCATTATTCTAAAGATTTTCTGCCTTTTTCATTTTGATTCACATGAGTTGTTTATACATTTTTTACTTAACCCACAGAAAACTTTGGAGACAGTTTTCTTAATAATGATTTTTTTCCTATTCATGGGCATGGTATAATCCCTTCATGTATCTAGACTTACATTTTCTCAACAATGTTTTGCAGTTTTCATATAGATTTCTCAAATATTTTCACTCAATGTATTCCAGTATATTTGATGTCTACAATGCTATTTAAATTCTAGTTTTAAATTTTCTAATGTGTTTTTTGTAGGTACATAGAAATTTTCTTGTTTTCATGTATGTACATTATGGGAACCTTTTATTCAGATTTTGCTGAATGTACTTACTAATTGTAATGGTTTTTCCACAGATTCTTTTTGATTTTCTAGAGGCAAAATAATATGCTCTGCAAATAATGACAATCTTATTACTTCTTTACCCATACTTAAGTCTTTTATTTTCATTTGCGGGCTTGTGGCATATATTAAAACTCCAATACTATGTTGAATATAATTGATAAAGGGAATATCCTTGGCTCATTACAAAAAATTAAGGGGAAAGATTCTGTATTTCATAATTAAGCCTGATGTTTACTACAGGATTTTTTTTTTTTTTTGTAGCCATTGTTTCACTTTTTAGTTTGCTAAGAGTTTTAATTGTTTTTCTTAAATTCATGGTGGTTGCATTTTATCAAAGGCTTTTTGGGTCTTTAGATATGATCATTTAATTTTTCTCCTTTTATTTTACTTAATGGGCCTATTTAGATTGATTTTTAACAGCTTTATTGAGATATAGTTCACATACTACACATAGGAACAATTATTTGTTTTTCAATATTAATATATTCACAGTTGTGTAATCATCACCATCCATTTTAGAACACTTCTCATTTTAAAAGAAACCCTGTACTCATTAGCAGCTGCTCTCCAGCTTGTCTCTGTTCCCCAACCACAACCTCCAAGCCTTTGATCTAGATAACAATTAGAATAAATTGTCTGTATAGATCTGACTATTTTGGATATGTTATATAAATAGAATAATAGAACATACATTTTTAATGAATGGCTTCATAATGTTTTGAAGGCTGATCTATGTTGTTGCATGTATTGATACTTCATTTTTAATGCTGAATAATATTCCATTTTATGGATATAGCACACTTTTTTATCTATCAGCAGATGGGCATGTGGGTGGTTTCTACTTTTTGTCTATTATGAACATTTGGATACTAGTCTTTATGAGGATGTGTGTCTTCATTTCTTTAGGGCATGTATTTAGGAATTGCTTGGTCATATGGTGACAGTATGTTTAACATTTTGGGAGCTGTCAGGGCAATTGCATCATGTTAAATTCCCACAACAGATGGGTGAAGGTTCCTCACTCTCCACAAACTTGTTAGCACTTAATCTTATCTGACATTTTAAATATAGCCATCCTATGGGGTGAGAAATGCTATCATTGCAGCTTTGATTTATATTTTCCTAATGATTAACAGTGCTGGGTTTCTTTTCAGGTGCTTATTTTGATTTTTACATCCTTTTTTGTTTTCTTTGTTGTATTTGGGCTCTGGGGTACATGTGCACGGCCTGCATCCTGTAGAATTGTTGCATAGGTACATACATACCATGGTGGTTTGCCGTCTCCAGCCACCCCCACCCACCGTTGCCTGCATCAGGCATTTCTCCCAGTGTTATCCCTCCCCATCCTCCTCCCCGCACCTCCTCACCACTGTCCCCATCACTCATTTCCACCCCCCTACCACCTACCCCTGTGAGTGTTGTTCCCTTCCCTGTGCCCAAGTGTTCTCATTGTTCATCACCAGCCTGTGAGTGAAAACATGTGGTGTTTGGTTTTCTGCTCTTGTGTCAGTTTGCTGAGAATGATGGTTTCCAGGTTCATCCATGTCTCTACGAATGACATGAACTCATCGTTTTTCATGGCTGCATAGTATTCCATGGTGTATATGTGCCACATTTTTTTTTAACCCAGTCTAAGAAATGTCTTTTGAGGCCATTTGCCCATTTTAAAATTAGTTTATTCGCTGTTGGATCATAAGAGGTCATTACATACTCTTGGCATAATCCTTTATTAGATAAATGATTTAAGAATATTTCCTCTGATTCTGTGGAATATATTTTCACACTCTTTATAGTGTGCTTTGAGATACAAAAGTTTTTAGTTTGATAAAATCTAATTAGTCTCTGTTTGTTACTTGTGCTTTTGTGTGATATGTAAGAAGACTTTGCCTAACCCAAGCTTATGAAAATTTACACCTAGCTTATGGTATATCTTGGAAAACATTTTATTCGTACTTGTATTTCTTTGCTTAAATATATTCTTAATTCCTTTATTTTTGATATGATTTTAAATAGAATTTTATTAATTTCATTTTCATATTGTTCATTGCTAGTACATAGAAATACAACTGATATATATATATATATATATATATATATATATATATATAAACCAATATATGTATATGTGTATTCTGCAACTTTGCTTAATTCATTTATTAGCTCAAATAGTTTTGTTTCTTATGACTTTTTATGTGCTATTATGTCTTATGCAAAGAGATATATAAATCAATGTCTTTTTTTTTTGCCTAATTTTCCTGAGTAGAACAACCATACAATGCTGACAAGAAGAGACTCATCTTTTTTCTTTTCTAAGTGGAACAGTTTTTGTTCTTTTACCATTTAGTCTGATGTTAGCTATGGGTTTTCTAAAACTGTCATTTATCAGGCTGAAAAAGTTTACGTTCGTATTTCAAGTGATTTTATCATAAAATGGCATAGGATTTTATCAAACAGTTACTACATTTAATGAAATGATCACGTACATTTTATTCTTTATTCTATCAATATGGTTTACTGCATGAATTGATTTTTTTCTCACTTTGAATTAGCATTGCTTCCTTGAGATAAATCCTGCTTGGTCATGATGATATACTGCTGGACTCAAATGGCTATTATATTTTGAAGATTTTTTTCATCTATATTCATAAAGGATATTGGTCTGTAGTTTTCTTGTGCTGTCTTATTTTGGCTTTGGTGTCAGGGTAATAATGATCTTACAGAATAAGTTAGGAAGTGCTTCCCTCTCTTCTGTTGAAGTGGAATGACTAAAAAGGTTTTGTGGTAATTGTTCTTTAAAATGTGGGTAGAATTCACCAATGAAGCCATCTGTTTCTGGAATTTTCTTTATTAGAAATATTTTTATGAACTCAATCTGTACTCATATTGTCTGTTAAGATTTCTACTTTTTATTCTCTTGTCAGTGTATAAGTTTCTAAAAATATTTCTTATTCAATTTGGGTTATCCTGTTTCCTAGCATGCATTTGTTCATAGTATTTTCTAAAAATACTTGATTTCTGTAAAATTAATAGTGGCAACCTGTGTTTTCATACTGATTTCAGTCATTTGCATATTTTTTTCTTATTTATTGTATCTAAATGTTTATAAATTTCATCAATCATTTCAAAGAACAAACTTTTTTTTAAATTTTTCTCTATTGATTTTCTATTCTCTATTTCATTTTTTCAGTTTTTTAAATTAATTCCTTCTTGGCTTTCAATTTTGTTTGCTCTTCTCTTTCTAGTTTCTTAAGACGGAAGCTTAGGATAATAATTTGAGGTATTTTTTAAAAATATGTGGATTTATAGGTGTAAATCTCCCTCTAAGCACTGCTTTTGCTATATTTCATAGGTTTTGGCATGTTGTGTTTTCATTTTGTTCTTCTCAAAATATTTTATAACTATCCTTTTGATTAATTCTCTAGCCAACTGGTTCTTCAGGGATGTGTTTGCTTAATTTTTATATATGTATGAATTTCTTCTTTTGTTGATTTTTAATATCATTTTTATGATTAGAAAACATATTCTGTATAATTTCAGTTCTTATAAATTAACTGAGACACACTTTATGGCTTAACATATGTCAATCTGAAGAATATTCCATGTGTACTTGAGAAGAATGTATTCTGCTGTTCATTGGTGGAATGTTCTATAAATATGTCTAGCTGGCTTATAGTGTAGCTCAGTTCTTCTACTTCATTGTTAATCTGTCTAGTTTTTCTATCCATTATTGAATGTGGTATTGAAGTCTTCAAATATTACGATTGAATTGTCTTTTTCTACCTTATGTCAACTTTTGCTTTATATATTTTAGCGCTTTGTTGTTAAGTGCATGTATAATTACAACTGTTAGGATTAGTCCTATAAAATTACAAAATAACTTTCTTTGTCTTAATGTCTATTTTGTCTGACATTAATATAACTACTCTAGTTTTCTTTTTGTTATTTTCACAAAAATAATTCTTTTGTACAACAAAAATATCTTTTTTCACCCTTTCAGAGAGATAGCATATAATTAAATTATGGTTTTTAAAAACTCCATTCTGCCAATCTCTGTTTTTCAATTAGAGAGTTTACTTTGTGTGTGAAAACACCTCAAAGAATTATGCTTATTGTCATCTATTCACAAGATCATTATATTAAATAGGAGAACCAAATAATTAATATGTATGTTACCTAAAATTCCACAAATATATACAGAATTATATATTTATATCTATATAATAAATATGTATTTTCTATTAATTTATATATAAAATGCTTATATATATTATATATATAAGTTCAAAATGTTCTCAGTTCTGCTCTAGACATCAGGAATATAAAAATAAATAAGAGAGATCAGGGATTTAACCTTCAGGAAGTCTATACTCTAGTAGTAAGCATAATAAAAAGTTATACGTTAATAAAGTAGTTCAAATCTTAAAGTCTTAAAAAGACAATTAACAGAGTGATATGCTAGAACATTTCTAGAATATAGGGTATAGCTACTTTAGCCAAGTTTATCAGAGAAGACTTTTCTGAGGGCTTGAAACTTGAACTGAGGCTGAAAGAAATAACTAGGTGACAATTGGAATGAACATCCAATGTTGGAAAAAGAGATTAAAGATGAAGGTGAAGACGTAGAGAAAAAGAGATTTGTGCAAATTACCGAAATAAATTATGAATAACTTGACAATAATTACTCTAAGAAATCTGCTTCAGTAATTGATAATAGTTGTCATCAAAGTACTGTGTTGAGAATGTTGAAGCTGATTCAAGGCTTTCCAGAGAAGAGTACTGTGGTAATGTGGAAATATTTGTGCACATCTTGTGTGTAGAAGTGATTATCCGTAACAATTTAAATATATATACGTGTGTCATATAAATCTTACAAAAAATTGTATATGTATATGTGTGTGTATATATATATATATATATATATATATATATATATATCTTATATTCTGTTTACCTATTCATGTAAGGTACACAGTAAATTACATTAGCTATTTTGCAGTTATACTGGTCACAGTGAAGTATATATTTGGTCAGTACCTAATAAATTGCATTATATACTATCGTGGCTGCATTATGGTATGTCTAGGTTAAAGACTTTGAAATCAGACAAATCTGAGTTTGAAGCCTGGATCTATCAATTAAAATTGGAATGCTGGAGTATAAGTGTTTTTCATCAGTGAAACGATCTATAAATATGTGCTATGGACTGAAATTTTGAAAACTGAATAATTAAGCAACCTCTTTTGCTCTTCTATATGATTCATTTACTATGAAGGGTTTAAAATGCACTACAGATAAGGTACCTGATAACTTTTATATTAGGTAGTAAAAGAGCACAATTCATGAAAATTTTGTGTGACAGTTGTTTTAAAGCTAAAACCAATTTTGCCTTTATATAATTGTAATTTTAAAAATATTTTTATCTTGAGAGTGCATATTAAGAAACATGCCAAAATTTATTTACTTTTTAAAATTTATTTTTAAATTTGAGATTCATGGAGCATATGTGCAAGTTTGTTACAAAGGTATATTGAGTAACATTGAATGTATGTGCACCATCTTTTAATCATCCCATTGTCAAATAGCGAACATAGTATTCACTACAGGTATTGATCAACTTACGACCTATGCAACTTACGACCATTTGACTTTACGATCACGATCAATCACTAGCTACAACTGCTCCGCGTCTGGCAGCGCAAACGTTGCCCAGCTGGGCGTAGGACAGTGAGCACCAGCTTCCGGCAGCACTACCATCTCCGCATGCACCATTTCAACTGTTATCCCAGACTCGGTACAGCAATGTGTGTTTTGTGTCTTGGATATTTTTTCATCAAACCCCTCCCAAGATGTTTACCAAGAGGAATTGCCAATAAAATGTTTTGTACATGTTTATACAGCTAGTGCTCGACTTAAGTCCACAATTGGTTCTGACAGACCGGTTTTAACACGATTTGGTCGTAAGTTGAGTAGGCTATACGTACAGTACTGTGAAATGATGTTATAAAAATCTTTAAGTCATATTTTATCATAATTTTCTTTCATTATTGTTATATATCATAATTTTATTTGTTCATTTTATGCCATTTGTATCGTCTCTACACCGTTTTGTTTCTTACTGTATTTTTACATTTGTCAGGTTTAAGTAAAACACTGCATTACCAGTACAACTGGTTTAATATTTGCAAAACATACAAAATTACAAAATACAGGTCCATACAAAAATACAAAATACAGGTGTAAAAAATACCATAGGAAACATTTTCCCAATTGCAAAACATATCAAAATACTGTAAGTTGTTTTTCAACCATGGCTCCCCTCTGTCCTGCCCCCATTTAAAGCCTCCATTGTCTATTGTTCCTATCTTTGTGTCCATGCGTGACCAAATGTTTAGCTCCCACTTATAAGTGAGAACATATGGTATTTGGATTTCTGTTTCTGTGATTATTCACTTAGGATAATGGCTCCCAGGTGCATTCATGTTCCTGCAAAGGACATGATTTCATTCTTTTGTGTGGCTGTGTAGTATGCCATGGTGTGTGGCTCTGTGGCTGTGTACTATTCCATGGTGGATGTGTACCACATTTTCTTTATCCAATCCACCATTGATGATCACCTGGGTTAATTTCACATCTTCACTATTGTGAATAGTGCTGCAATAAACATATGACTACTGGTGACTTTTTGGTAGAACAATTCATTTTCTTTTATGTTGTAAACCAAAAGTATCTGAAACAGCTACTTTTATCTGTCAGTCAATTTAGAAAGTTTGCTTTTGCCAAGGTTAAAGATGTGCCCACAACACAGCCTCAGAATGCCCTGATGACATGTGTGCAAGGTGATTAGAGTACAGCTTGGTTTTATACATTTTAGGAAGATGTGAGACATTAATTGGTACATGTAAGATGTACATTGGTTTGGTCCAGAAAGGCAAGACAACTTGTAGTGGGGACTTCCAGATCATAAGTAGATTTAAAAATTTTCTGATTGTCAATTGATTGAAAGACTTATTATCAATAGAAAGGAATACTGGGGTTGCAGTTCGAGGTTGTGGAGACCAAGGTTTTAGCATGTAGATGAAGTCTCTAGGTAGCAGGCTTCAGAGAGAATAGATTGTAAATATTTCTTATGAGATTTAAAGAAAAAGCCTGCTCTTGATAGAGCATGTCTAGCTCTCCTTTGCATCACGGCTTGAACTAGTTTTTCAGTTAACTTTGGAATACTGTGGGTCAGAAGGAGGGGTTTATTTAGATGGTTGGGGGGCCTTAGAATTTTATTTTTGGTTTACAGGATATATACCCAGTAATGGGATTGCTGGGTCAAATAGTAGTTCTATTTTTAGTTCTTTGAGAAATCTCCAAATTTCTTTCCACAGGGGCTGAATTAATTTGTATGTCTAGCAACAGTGTATAAGCTTTCCCTTCTCTCTACAACCCTGCCCACATCTGTTATTTGTTGATTTTGTTAATAACAGATGCTCTGACTGGTGTGAGATGGTGTCTCACTGTGATTTTGATTTATACTTCTCTGGCGATTAGTGATGATGAGCATTTTTTCATGATTGTTGGCTACTTGTATGTCTCCTTTTGAGAAGTGTCTGTTCATAATCTTTGCTCACTTTTTAATGGATTTATTTGTTATTTTCTTGTTGATTTGCTTTTTATAGATTCAAGATATTAGTCCTTTATCTGATGTGCAGGTTGCCACGTCAAATTTAGAAAGAGGCTTTTACCCTTGATTTTTATAATATATAAAATTTTTATAAACTGCTTATTTTGTGATTTTAATGAAAGGGTAATCCTCTTTTTGCAAGAACTATATCATATATATATATATACCTAAATTTATTTTTAACTCTTGAAACGTACTGTAAATGGCATAATGGGTTAATGGACGATGGATTACCATTTAAAAACAAGTGAATTGAGAAAGCATAACAATTGTCCAAATTCTTTTTTTTTAATATAAATCCTTTGTCATGGCAACCAATACAATGGATAAAAAGAGAATTGAGAGATGTCAAGTCTTTCCACTGCTATACATAAATTATTTTATATTTTGCAGATGGAAATGGTAGGGTTTTTTTTTCTCCATAGTTGCTCTAATAAGCAAGGTGTCCTAATCTTTTTTCATCTAAGAAAAATTTGCAAAGTTCACTAGATGTAGAGTTTTCAGAGATTATCATGTGGGTTTATTATGACTGTATGCAATTTCAAGGTTGTACATGATTTTTGGAAAGTTTGATTTATCTCTGCCTTATCAATTATGTGCTTTTTTATAAAATAAATTTCATTTGGTTCAAATTGGTCAATGTGTCCTTAATTGCTGCTGAAATTAAGCCTGTAAAGAAGCATATACCCAAGAAACAGAAATTTGTAAGAACCTAAAGGAAGAGTTGACATATCCTAATCTAGTTAGTATCTCTGAAGAAGATAGACAATTTTAAGTTATTAAAATATCACACTATTTCTCTGCAGTATTATAGGATTCTTGATATAAAGAAATTCTAACTTACAGAATTGTAAAATCGCATCTATTACCAAATAAATTACTCCAAGGACGTTGTAAGTGTTGACAAGCTGTTACCAACTGCTCTTAGCATCCCATGAAACTCTTTTTTTCCGAAGAAAATGCATTTTCGGGGTATCAGAACATCCTTTATCTACTCCCAGTTTAAATGCCTCCTTCTTCATGGAGATCTCAACCAGGAAAATATCACTGGTCAAGTTAAATATCTTGAAAACAAAAATACCTTAGAAAAAAGAGAAAAGAGACAATTGTATCATTCTCCTCTTGTATTAGGAAAGAGAAGTGATGATTTTTATGGACACAACCATGTCTATTCTTTTAAAGGATTTCTTAAAGCTGTATGACTCAGACTACTCTTTAGACACATGAAAAAGAGAAAAAAAAGGCATCATGTTTATAAACCTCTAAGTCCTGCAATGGAAACTGAGACTAGTGACTTTGTACCATTCTGTATAAACTAGCACAAACATGTCTGAATTCTTAGGTCTAATTTTCTAAACACTGTTGTCCTAAATAAGAAAAAGCATAAATTGGCCAATGTTTTTATAAGTGGGGATTGAAAGTGGAAGAAAATTGGAGAAAATAAATCCCTGCTTCTGATTTAATCTCGAGGGAAACAGAATGAATAGAAAGTTCAGCCTTGATACGAGAAATAGTCCAAGGGTGGGCTTACTGTGGGCAACACTGTGAGTTGCATAGACATTGGGTCTCTATGCCTGGGCTTTTTTGTGAACATAAGACTTTGAGTACTAACCAGATACGTTTTATTTTCTCTGTATCAGAAAATCTATGGAAACTCTTAATGTTAAGTTTCACTGTAAGAAACAGAAAAAAACAAATAACAGTGGCTTTAAAAAAAGTGTTTTCTAATAAAATGGAATCTAAGACAAACAACTGAGGTTGGCATTATTTGACTCAATTGTCAAGAACTGAAGTTACACTATTATATTGCTCCATCATCCTTACCTTACCCATATCCTGTGCTGTGGCATTTTCAAATTAATACCAACTTAATTTTATCAGTATAACAAAACTTTGCTCCATTCTCTCTAACTTCTCTGTTATTATCTCAAATTATGTCTGTATAACTTTTGTGCCTGTCCACATAGATTTATAGTTATTGCTTTATACAGTTTTCTCTTAAATAAGAGAAGAAAAAAGTGAAATGTTGAAAATATATTTATATTTTCTTGTATCCTGTTTGTGGCTTTTAGCATTGGGGAAACTTTGAGATCTAATAAAGACAAGCCTTTTGCACAGCTTTGCCAAAAATCCATGAGGCATGTAAATTCAAAATTATTTATGAATTAGATCCATTCTGCTCCCTCCAGTAGTAGGAATGCAGGCTGTTATATTCATTACTGTCACCAAGCTCAGAAGCAGGGAATGAAAGTAAGGTAAAGTAAAACTGCCATAAAACTCACTTTTTGTTATTACTGAGATTCTGCCATTTTTCTCACATAAATGATTCCCAGGCTGCTGAAAACGTTTTGTTAATTTCCAGAGTTCCAAAAAAGTTTGTTCTGACAATATTTGCCACTTTTTTTCACTTCTTTTATTTATGTGCAAATATTGAGAAGTCTTTACTAGATCACTTTTGTAGCTGTCACCCAGCCATGACATGTTAATGTGGCAACCAAGAAAGAAGAAGAGGCAAAAAAGGGTATGGTCTCCTCTAAGAGCATTTCCAACATGTTACACACAATGCTTTTTCTTCTATATGATTAGACAGAATTTATTACATGCCACATCTAGCTGTAAGAGAGGCTAGGAAAACATTTGTTCATAGTGGCCAAATATCCTGTTAAAAACTAGGGTCCTGTTAATAGTCGACCATATGGTAGTGGTTATCACGGCAGGAAAAAAGGCAGCTGCATTTTTTTTTTAATACAACCCACTTCCTCTTCCCTAAAAAGCCATCAGAATTCTATTTTTATTACCAACCTCATAAGTCTACTCAGCTACCTTATCCAGCTCAACGCTAAAGATAACTGTGTGCTTAGTTGTCCCGTCTATCCAGCTCATGTGTGGCTTCTTATTTTATAGCAATGTAAAAAAAAAAATCAGAAAATACGAATAAAAAAGAAATTCATTTATGATCTATTATAGCCTCAATGAAACACCACTTGGCAGGAATTGCACAGATTACCTGACTTTTCAGCGGAGTGTTTCTTATTTATGGTAACTGAAATACCCTGCTTCTCCCCCTGTCTTTCTGTATTTCCTCTCATAGAATTATGCTAAAAAAATTGTTAATTTTTTAATTGTTAATTCTTTCTCTCTCCATAAAAAGAGAGAGAGAAAGAAAGAGAAATGGAAAGACAAAAAGGACAAAAACTGCAAAATGGAGGCAGAAAAAATTAAATTATGTTTTTCATTTACTTTCCCTATTACAGTAACCTTAGTTATCATATTATCTTCCCTCCTATGTACTGCATTTAATATCTGGAGTAATATTTTTTACCACTGAAAATCAGGGCTCTACTTTTTCATCCTTCAATATCTGAGTCCTAAAATCCACTTCTATTGCGATCTGGAAGGGAGAAATACATAGCACAACTCTTCTGGCTCCAGAATAAAATTATTTCTGCTGCCATTTACACCAGCATGATTCATGGCCTATATCTACCTCTTGACATAAACAACTCTAAAAATAAGACACTGAGCCCCCTGCTTCAGCTGCCATGGGGGAAAACATATCCACTGCCATACTTGTCATCAGAAATAGTAGTCTCTAATTCAAGGGGGTTTACTTTTGCCTTCCAAAATCTCCTGTGGATATGTCTGCTAAGTAGAAAAATAAGTCAACATGTAAAACTATACCTGTAAATTTATTTGGATAAGGAAGTATCTGTCCTCCAGACTTTAGCATGTAGTAAAGATTGCTATAGAGGGTTGAAATAGCATTCTATGAATGTATTTTTAATATCTGCCCCAAATCCCAAGGCAGTCAAGTCATGGTACAAAAAAGAATATTGCGTCCACTGACAGCTACAGCTATAGTACAAGTAGTGGAGGCAGGGGATGCCAGGGAAGGTCAAATGACCAGAAAGATATCCTGTTTTGGGGGGAAAAAATGGAAAACTGCAAGAATAATAATTAGTAAAATGTGTTTAATTGGTCCAAATTATCCATTGCAAAAAACAGAAAGTCATATATTTTTCTTTTAGCTTTTCTTTGTTCTTACCCTTCATCCTTTTATCTTATTTTTCTTTTTCTTTTATTCTTATCTTTTTTCTTAAATAATTTGATATGCACCAGTCCCTCTGTGTAAACTCATACATTAAAAATATTCTAAGATAATGTTTCACATAATTCATTGAACAAGTCACAAGCAAAGAGGGATAAATTTCGACCTAGTTATTGAGTAATGCTAAACCAGTAGTAAACTTCAGTTTTCACTCTTAATTATTTTGTTTATTTGCTTATTTGTTTTACCTTTTAGTGTTTTATATCACATTAAACTCTTTGCGGCTTCCTCGGATAATGGCTACCCATTGGGACCCCATGAAATACTGGTTTACTGTTTCTTTTTCCAGGTTTATTGAGATATAATTGACAACTAAAACTTGTATACATTAAAGGTATATGATGTAATGTTTTGGTATACATGTACATTGGGAAATCACCACAATCATGTTAATGAACATCTCCATAACCTCACAGTTATGTGTGTGTGGTAAGAACACATAAGATCTACTGCCTTAGCAAATTTACAGTACAGTAATGCTAACTATAATCACTATGCCATACATTAGATCTCCAGAACTTATTCATCCTATACAATTGAAATTTTGTACTCTTTGACAAAGTTTCACACTTCCCTAACCCTCCAGCCCTTCAAAACCACAATTCTAGTCTGCTTCTATGAGCTCAACCCTTTTAGATTCCATATATAAATAAGATCATGCAGTATTTGTCTTTCTGTGCCTGCCTTATTTTACTTCACATAATGTCCTCCAAGTTCATTCATGCTGTGTCAAATGACAGGATTTTTTTCTTTCTTAAAGTGGAATAATATTCCATTGTTTGTGTGTATGTATGTGTGTGTGTATACACACCAAATTTTCTTTTCTTTCATCTATTTGTTACTCCTAAGTTGGTTTCATTACTTGGCTGTTTTGATTAATGCTGCAATGAAGATGGGAGTGCAGATATTTCTTCAAGACAAGATTTTTAATTCCTTTAAATGTATCCAAAGATGGGATTGCGGGATTATAAGATAGCTCTATTTTTCTATTTTTAATTTTTCAGAAAACCTTCATACTATTTTCCATCATGGCTGCACCAACTGACATTTTCAGTAACAACGGACAAGGATTCCCTTTTCTCCACATCCTTGCCAACACTTATCTTTCATCTTTTTGATAAAGGCCATTCTCACATGCATAAGGTAATATTGTGGTATTGATTTGCATTTTCCTGATGACTAATGAGGTTAAGCATCTAAAAAACATATACCTACTGGCCATTTATATGTCTCTTGGAAAAACACTTATTCATATCCTTTGCCCATTTTGTAATAAAGTTATTTATGTTGTTGCTATTGAGTTATTTGAGTTTCTTATTTATTTTGAATATCAATCCCTTATTAGATATATGGCTTACAAATGCTTTTTTCCTATCACTTATGTTGTCTCTTCACTCTGCTAATTATTTCCTTTGCAATACAGAAGCCTGTCACTTGATGTAGCCTACTTGTCTATTTTTGCTTCTGTTGTCTGTTTTGAGTGTCTTATTCAAAAAATCATTGCCCAGACCCATCATGGAGCTGTTTCCCCACAATTTCCTCTAGTATTTTTACAATTTCATTTTTTTTTAAATTTAAGTCTTTAATCTATTTTGAATTGATTTTTGTTGTGTGAGATAAGGGTTCAAGCTCTGTCTTTTGCATGTGGATATCCAGTTTTCCCATCAACATTTGTTGAAGAGACTGTCCTTTCCCCACTATATATTCTTGGCATCTTTTTCTGAGATCAATTGAACATGAATATGTGGATTTGCTTCTCAGCTCAATATTTTGTTTCATTGATCTATATGTATGTTTTTATGCCTGTAACATATTGTTTTGACTACTATAGCTTCGAAGTATATCTTGAAATCAGGTAATTCAATGGCCCCAGCTTTGGTCTTGTTCAAGATTTCTTTGGTTATTCAACGTCTTTTGTGATTTCATACTGGCTTTTATCTTGAAAGTTTCTAACATGTAGCCTTTCTTTTATTTCTTTCTTATGTTTTGGCTTTTCTTTTCCTTTATTCATTTTAGAGAAATTTTGAAAATTAGAAAAGAGAAAGTTATTTAGTATTCCAAAACATACCAGAAAAAGGCATTCAGCTGCTGAGGATTTTCAATTAAGAAAAACATCATAGTCTTTAGTAAAGGCTCTCTGATACAAGTCATTGTGGTCTTATTCTGAATAATCAAATGCATGTCAAGCATTTCTTGGTTCCTAGAACACTTTCAAAAATTAAACTTTTTGAAATGAAGACTAATTACATAATTTAACTTTAGTAATGATTCTTAAAAGAGATTTCTTGAGTTTAATTATTTATTTTAGTTTTAAACATGTTTTTGACCCTTTTGATCTAAAGCTATTATCTTCTCAGGCACGTTTCAGAGACATGTCACTTGGCAAACAAAGTTGGCCCTGTAAAAATTTCCTACTTATAAATTTATTTTCCTTTTAAATTCTTTTTTAACTTTTTGTGCTCAGACACAAAAGACTGAGCAACGACATGAAATAATATATTGCTCCCGAGAGAATTATTCATTATCCATTAGACATTCATCAAATGCTATTAAGCATTAAAAATGTAAAAAGCATAGCTAGTTAATGACAAAAGCATTCATATAATTAGAATGAATATAATGACTTGAAAAAAAGTCTCAACAAAAAGAAAAGTGAAAGTTTTTGAGAAAATCTGAAAGACTGAAAGAAGTATAATTACCTTATTTATTCTCTCAACCATCCTGTTTTGAACAGAGTGGCGGTTAAAATAAATCCCAGTTGGATCATATTGAAACACTAATATATCAAAGTGTCATCTTTTAGATACTGACAGTCATTTTGGGACAGAAAGCCTAGGTAGGAAAAACATCAGTTTTTGAAGTGAATCTTTTTTAGCTATAAGGTTGAATTATTATAAAAAATAACAGAGTAAGTTTGTGTTTGAGGCCAGAATGAGAAAGTAAAGCAATAAATGTACCACATGATAAAGAAAGAAATAAAGGGAAGAAAAGACTGTTTTGTCAAGATATAGCTATGTTTTTAAAAAATGATGTTAAAGATTTTACTTTTCTTTTAATTTAGGGTAGTCTTTGAGATATCCCATTCTGGTATTTCTTTTAGTGTTGTGACGTTTCATAATGATGTGCCTTAGGTTTGTGCATACATTTTCCCTCAGAGGATTGAAATTACGTGGGGATATTCTATTTTCTTTATGTATTTCTTTTTACAGATAGATATAACTGATAAAAAAGAAACAAACATATAGTTTCAGATAGCTTGGGGCAATGTGACACTTGTTTCACATAATCATATTCTAGGGGTAAAACCCAGGTTTGGAAAACCCAATGTTTGATTTAAATCATGCTTTATTTCTTACTACCTGTGTAACATTTTCTAAATTCCCTATGATTTTGTCTGTTCCATTTAGTCGAAGTGAAAATTATCAGTTAAAATGGAGATTATGATATCTGAGTTTCAAAGCTGTATTAATAGTTAAAGGTGTTAGTATAGGGAAAAGTGCTTAACAAAACAGAAGAATAACATGTTCTCAAGGAAGATAGTTTTTCTTATAATTTTATTTTTGTATCTCTTAGTATTTTATTTATCAAACTAATTTTGAGCAGTGATTCACAGTTAAATAAGAAATTATTCTTTTTTTTGGAAAGGGGGCACTCAAAAGGCACAAACTTAAGAAGAAAATCTTTTTCAATAAAAAATCTTTTGATTTTGGCTGGGAGTGGTGGCTCATGCCTGTAATCCCAGCACTTTGGGAGGCTGAGGCAGTCAGATTACCTGAGGTCGGGAGTTCGAAACCAGCCTGATCAACATGGAGAAACGCCTTTTCTACTAAAAATATAAAATTAGCCAAATGTGGAGGCGGAAGCCTGTAGTCACAGCTACTCGGGAAGCTGAGGCAGAAGAATCGCTTGAACCTGGGAGGTGGAGGTTGTGGTAAGCCGAGATCGCGGCATTGCACTCTAGCCTGGGCAACAAGAGTGAAACTCTGTCTCAAAAAAATAAAATAAAATAAAAAAGTCTTTTAATTTTGAATTATAACTCAAAAAAGCATATCTATATAAATGATGTTGCAGAGACAATGAAGCTTTATAAAGAGATGTCTGTGTAGTCATTTACAGTTCTAAATATGCAAAATAAGACATCAGCACGACAGCTGACTAGAGGTGCCGAACATTCACTTCTTCCACAAAGAAAGACCAGTAACAGAAGAAGACAGTCACACGTCAAACAGAACATTTAGAAGAGAACAATGGAATTTATAAAGGAAGTGCAAAGTCCCTCCGAGGCATGGGAACTCAGGATGCCATCATAGAGCACCAAAAACCCAGACAGTATCAGCTTGGAGCCAAGAGGGCCTCCCCGTTATGAGGGAAAGATAAGCAGGAGATCCCCAGAGGTCCACGTTTTTCTTAATGGCAGGAGAGCCCCATGGTCCTCATAGGCCCTAAGCCCAGTATAGAAAGTTGTCTGGAGTCCACATGACTACATTGTTCCAGGGAGGGAACTAATATTGAGACACCCATACTCCCCAGAATCCAGGCTGCTGCAGCATAGTGCTATTTTGAGAATGAAACCATTTCCAGAGTGCATCCTCCAAGGGCCCAAAAACTCCTTCGTGACCACATGCCTGCAGCCTCACAGTCAATTTACCACATCTGCCTGCAGGGC
The DNA here is from genome assembly GCF_048565385.1 of Saimiri boliviensis. Taxonomy (NCBI): domain Eukaryota; kingdom Metazoa; phylum Chordata; class Mammalia; order Primates; family Cebidae; genus Saimiri; species Saimiri boliviensis. The sequence continues at coordinate 127,109,723 of NC_133451.1, forward strand.
CATGACCCCAGCTAGACCAGCAGTGTAGCCATGAATCCAGTATCTGAGCCTATGCAACATTTGGCACTTCAAAGAACAGGTGGTTCATCATAGAGAGGAGGCCATCCTCAAGACAGAGGAAGCCTGAGAGCCAGCAGCCAGTGGCCGACCTTCACCAGGAGCTGTGGCCTCTTTAGCAGCAGAGCTTCTGCTGCACACCCCACCCCCACAGCTTAAGAAACCAGACCACCCAGGCCTGCTGCCATCAGTGACCCCCTCCTACACCAGCACTAGAACTGCTACTCACCTGTTCACCTCCATAAGGGGCTCAAGGACCAGTGTACAAGAGCCCACCACTGTCAGTAACCCAGCCTACTCCAGTAGTAAAGCAACTAAATGCCCACATACCAATACATGGGCACAGGACCAATCTGGTTGGGACTTGCTGTGGCAGCTATGCCCACCAAGTCCAGTGGTTGAGATGCCACATGACCAATCCAGAGGTCCATGAGCAGACCATATAGTGCCCACTGCCACTGATGCCCACATTATTCCAGCACCAGACCCTCCAAGTACCCAAACACCTCCAGAAGTCTGAGGACTTGCCTCTCAAGGGTCGACCACTGCCAGTGACCTGGACCAATCCAGTAGCAGAGTTACTGTATACCTCTCACCAACACCAGGGGCCCAATACCAGCTCATCTGAGGCCCAGGCCCACTGTCATTAGTAACTTCACCAGTTTAACCAGTGGAGTTTCCATGTGGTAGCATAGGCCTCACAAAAGAGGGCCAAGAGCCACTCCTCCTGGTGGCCCCTTCACTTAGCAAAGTCAAAATATAACTGCCACAAACACCTGCAGCCTAACCCAATGAGGCACTGATAGACACCACTAATGTTGAATATAGCCAAATAAATCACATGTGAACTACACTATTGCATACACCCAGAACCAAAGCCAAAAGACCTCCCCTACTGACAGTATAGGACATATCTATAGAAAACGTCTTTTCCTTCAAAAACTGCTACATAAAATTAAAGGATGTAACTATTCTGGTACTTGTGTAGAAACACAAACATGAAAAAGCAAAGAAACATAACACCTGTATTAGTCTATTTTCACACTTCTATAAAGACATACCTGAGACTGAGTAATTTATGAAAGAAAGAGGTTAAATGACTCACAGTTCAGCAGGGCTAGGGAGGCCTCGGGAAACTTATAACTATGGCAGAAGATGAAGGGGAAGCAAGACAGCTTCTTTGAAAGGTAGCAGAATGAGAAGAACAAGCAGGGGAAATGTTGAATGCTTATGAAACCATCAGATCTCATGAGAACTCACTCACTGTCATGAGAACAGAATGGGGAAACTGCCCCATGATCCAAGTACAGCACCTGGTCTGACCCTTGACACATGGGGATTATGGAGATTACAATTCAAAGTGAGATTTTGGGTCAGGACACAGCCAAACCATATCAACACCTCTAAACTTACAAAACAATTCTCCAGTAAAAGACTTCTAAAAAAATTATAAAATGCCTTAAAAATAATTCAAAATAATGATCTTAACAAAACTCAGTGAGATACAACAGAATACAAATAGAAAATTCCATGAAACCAGAAAAAAAATTGTGAGGTAAATTGGAAATTCAACAGAGATCAATATTATAAAATATAACCAAACATAAATATTGAATTAAATAATTGGATGAATAAAATAAAAAATACCATCAAAGAAAATGAAAGATTTATGAAGAATTTTTCATGAAGAAGAAAGAATTTTTGAACTTGAAAATGTCTTTTTGATGTAACCTAGTCAGACAAAAAAAATGCAGAAAGCATATGAAACTAATGGGACAACAGTAAGTAAAGAAATATTTATATTATGGGAATTCCAGTGGGTAAAGTGATTGGAAAGAATACGGAAAAACCTGCTTAAAAACAACTGAAAACTTTCAAAGTTTTGGAAAAGATGTGAACATTCAGATTTAGAGAGTCCAATAATCTAAAAATAGATTCAGCCCCAAAAGATATTCTCAGAGGCACATTGTAGAGTCAGAAGCAAATAACTAATTTTTAAAAAAGAGAGAGAAAAAAATAAAGAAAGAAAGAAAAAAGAAAAAAAATCAAGTCACATGTAAGGGAATCCCCATCTCACTAACAGCAAATTTCACAGCTGAAACCCTAATGGCCAAGAAAAAATGAGACAATATATTCCAAGTGCTGAAAAGAAAACTCTGCCTGCCAGCCAAGAATACTACTACCAAAGCTATCATCCAGAAATGAAAGATAGTTTTTTCCAGACAAACAAATACTGAGAAAATTTATCACCACTAGTCCTACGATAAATGCTTAATTTACATCTGAAAGTGAAAAACTAAAAACTAAAAACACGTAAAAGAATAGAACTCACTAACACAGGAAATACACAATTGGAAAAAGAAAGGGATCCAACTTTATGACTACAGAAAACCACCAAACCCCAAAAGTAAACAGTAAGAGGAAGAAAGAAACAAAGAATATATAAAACAACTAGAAAACAACAAAATTACAAGAGTAAGTCAATGCCTATCAACATCAATCTTGAATGTAGAGCTTAAACTCCCTAATTAAAAGTTACAAAATGGCCGAATGGATTAAAACAAACAAGACCCAACTATGTGCTTCCTACAAGTAACTCTTCTTGTCTGTACAGACATACACAGACTGAAAGTAAAAGGATAAAAAATATTTCACACAAATAGAAAACCAAAACTAGCATTAACAGCAACACTTCTATCAGACGAAATACACTTTACATCAAAAAAACTATAATAAGATATAAAGAAGGTCATTACATAATGATAAAGGTTTCAACTCAGCAAGAAGATGTAACTATTGTAACTATGTTTTCCACCAACCTACAAATATATAGCAAATGTTATGACAACTAAAAGAAGAGATAGAACCCAATACATTGATACCTAGGAATGTCAACACCCCACTCTCAGTGTTTTACATATCATCTAGACAGAAAATAAACAAAGAAACTTTGAATTTAAAATAAGCCATAGACCCAATGGCTCTAACAGACATTTACAGAACATTTTATCCAACAGATGCAGGATACATATTCTTCTGATCATCACATGGAACATTTTTTTAGAATAAATCACATGTTAGGCCAAAATCAAGCCTCAAGTTTTTAAAAACTGAAATTTTATCAAGTATATATTCAGATCCAATGTAATAAAACTAGATCACTAACAAATGAAACTTTGGAAAATTTTATAATCAACATGTTCCTGAAAGACCAAGGGGTCAATGAAAAAACTAAGAAAAGCAAAAAAATTATTGCAACAAATGAAAATGGAGACAAATCATACCAAAACCCATGAGATATAGTAATAGCAGTACTAAGAAGGAAGTTCATAGCCACAAACACATATATCAAAAACTAGAAATAATTCAAACAAACAAATTAATGATGCACATTAAGAAACATCAAAATAAACCCAAACTCAAAATTAGTAAAAAGAAAGAAATCATGAAGATCAGAAATGAATAAAATTGAGACTAAAAAAAAAATGCAGAGGATCAATGAAATAAAAACTTGGATGTTTAAAATAAGATAAACAATCTCAGAAATGGAAAAAATAAAAAAAAAAGACATCACAACAGAACCACAGAAGTACAAAGAACTGTCAGAAACTATTACAAACAACCACAAACCAAAACATTTTAAACCCACACGAAATGGATTAATTCCTGGACACATATAATCTGCTTTGATGGTCAATTCTGAATGTCAACTTGATTGGATTGAAGGATACAAAGTATTGATACTTCATATGTCTGTGAGGGTATTTCCAAAGGAGATTAATATTTCAGTCCGTTCGTTCAGAAAGGCACACCCACCCTCAATCAGGGTGAGCACAATCTAATTAGTTGGCAGTGTGTCTAGAATATAAGCTGGCAGAAAAATGTGAAAAGAGAGACTGGCGTAGCCTTCTAGCCTACATCTCTTTCCAATGCTGGCTGTTTTCTGTCCTCAAACATTGGACTCCAAGTTCTTCAGTTTTGGAACTCGGACTTACTATCCTTGCTCCTCAGCCTGCAGACGGCCTATTGTGGGACTTTGTGATAATGTGAGTTGATACTTAATAAACTCTCATATATATATATATATATATATATATATGTATATATATATATATTCCATTAGTTCTGTCCCTCTACAGAGCCCTGACTAATACATCTACCAAAATTGAACCAAGAAGAGAAATAGAAAACTTGCACAGAACAGTAATGAATAATGCAATTGAATTAGTTTAAAATAATTTAAAATCCCCCCAAAAAGAAAAGCCTAAGACTAACTGGCTTTACTGTTAAATTTGTCAAACTTTTAAAGAACTATCACCAACTCTTCTCACACTATTCCATATTTAAAGAGGGAATTCTTTCAAATTCATTTTAAGAGTCCAGCATTCTTTGATACCAAAAACCAGAAAATGAAACAACAAAAAAGAAAAACTACAGAATCATATTTCTGGTTAATATAGATGCAAAAACCATCAACAAAATACTAGGAAACTGAATCAGATAGCATATCAAAAAGATTTTGCAACATAATCAAGTGGGATTACACCAGTAATGCAAAGATGATTCAACATACACAAATCAATAAATGTAATATTTCACATAAATAAAACAAAGGTAAAAAAGTTATCATCTTAATAGATGCAGAAAATAATTTGATAAAATTCAGCATCCCATTATGATAAAAATTCAACAAATTCGGTGTAAAAGAAACACACCTCAATACAATAAGGGCCATATACAACAAACCCACAGCCAATATCATACTGAATGAAAAAAACGTTTAAATTGTTTCTTCTAAGACTGGTGTCCCCAAACTATGGCCCAAGGGCGGCATGCGGCCCCCTGAGGCCATTTTTCCGGCCCCCTGCCGCACTTCAGGAAGGGACACCTCTTTCCTTGGTGGTCAGTGAGAGGAGCACAGTATGTGGCGGCCCACCAACGGTCTGAGGCATAGTGAACTGCCCCCCTGTGTAAAAAGTCTGGGGACCCCTGAAAGAAATAGAACAAGATGAGAATTTCTGCTTTCACCACTCCTATTAAACATAGTACTGGAAGTCCTAGTCAGAGAAACTAGGCAAGAGAAAGAAAAATAGGCATCCAGCCACAAACATCCTCTTAGAACTAAGGAATTCAATAAATTGCAGTAAAGTTTTCCACCAACAGATGAATGGATAAAGGAAATGTGGTACATGTAACACAATGGAATGCTATTTAACCATAAAAAAGAGTAAAATCCTATCATTTACAGCAATATGAATAAGGACATTAAGTAAACTGACTGGGAGACATTAAGTAAAGTAACTCAGACACAGAGAAAGAAATATCAAATGTTCTCATTCATATGTGAAAACAAGTTAAGTTGAGCCCATCATAGCAGTAGAAAGTAGAATTTTTAGTCACTTAAAGCGTAGGGTATAAAGGGAGATTTAACAGATTCAAATTACAGCCTTAACAGATTCAAATTAATTCAAATTAAATAGGAGGAATAAGTTATAGTGTACTAAAGCATTGTAGGGTGACTATAACTTATAATAATTTATTGTATATTTTCAAATATATAGAATACAGGATTTTGAATCTTCTCAACACAAAGAAATAATATGGATATGTTAATTTCACTGATTTGGTCATTTTACATTGTATACATGTATCAAATATTACTTTGCAGCTCACAAATCTGAAAATATTACATGTCAATTAAAAATAAAATAAGCTAAATATAGGTATGGATGTATTGTTATGTTAAGTGTCAATAGTAACCTTCACTTTCAGAACTGTGAACATAAGCATTTTTTTTACCATGAGGAAACTTGCATTTGACTCCTCCCATTGTTCCCATCATACAAGTTTTCAGTCCTTCTGCCTGAGGAATATCCTCCCTGTGTTCATTTGATACAGCTGTTTATTCTTAAAACTTAGACAACTATATATTTGCTAAAACTAATATTTGTTGAGGTTTATTAATTATCTGCAGTCTAATCACTTTCATAAGAACCTCTATGTATAACTAATAAAATATTTACATTACCATTGACATTATGACACAAAATAAAATTTATACTCTCTTAGTCTGTTTTTTCTAATAAAGATTTCTTGAGCAATACCCCACAAGCACATGCAACCAAAGCAAAAATGAAAAACGGGATTAATAACCAGAATATATAAGAATCTCAAAGAAAATTCTGTAGGAAAAAGTCTAATTTTTAAATCTGATAAAAAAAATGGGCAAAAGATTTGAATAGACATTTCTCAAAAGAAGAATATAAATTGCAAGCAGGGATATGAAAAAGTGCTCAACATCACTGATCATCAGATAAATGCAAATCAAAATTACAATCACATATTGTCTCGCCCCAGTTTAAATGATTTATATCTGAAAGATGGACAATAAAAAATGTGGGCAAGGATGTGGAGGAAAGGGTGTACATTGTTGGTGGAACTGTAAATTAGTACAACTACTACTGAGAACAGTTTGGAGATTTCTCAGAAAATTAAAAATAGAGCTAGAATATGGTCCAGCAGTCCCACCACTGGGTATATACTCAAAAGAAAGGAAGTTTGTATATTGAAGAGTTACCTGCACTCCTATGTTTGTTGCAGCACTCTTTACAAGAACTGAGATTTGGAAGCAACTTTAACATCCATCAGCAAATGAATGGGTGAAGAAAATGTGGTACATATACACAAAGGAGTACTATTTAGCTGTAAAAAGAATAAGATGTAGTCATTTGCAACAACATGGATGGAAATGGAGATCAATATGTTAAGAGAAATAAGCCAGGCACAGAAAGACAAACATTACATGTTCTCAATTATATATGGGATCTAAAAATCAAAACAACTGGACTCATGGACGTTGAGAGTAGAATAGTGGTTACCAGAGGCTGGGAGGGGTAGTGAGGGACTAGGAGACAAGTGGGGAGAATAAACAGGTACAAAAATAATAGAATGATTCAGACTTACTATTTGATAGCGCAGCAGGTCGACAATAGTCTGTTTGAATTGCACATTTTAACATAATTTAAAGAGTGCAATTGGATTGTTTGTAACTCAAGGGATAATGCTTGAGGGGATGAACATCACATTCCCCATTATGTGCCTTTTTCACATTGCATGCCTGTATCAAAACATCTCATGTATTGTGTGTGTGTGTGTGTGTGTGTGTGTGTGTGTGTGTGTGTGTGTCTGTTTGTCTGTGTGTCTGTGTCTGTGTGTGTGTCTGTATGTTTCTGTGTATGGCTTATGGTTCTGGAGGTTGGGAAATCCAAAGATCAAGTGAGTAGCACCTGACAATGACTTTGTCACATCATTCCATGATAGAAGGGCAAATAGAGGAAAAGAGAGTAAAAGGAGGGCCAAAGTCCCTCTTTAATAAAAGATTCACTCTTAGGATAAGAAAATATTGCCATAATAATGTCAGTAGTCCATTCTCTCTACCTTCATGACCTAATCAGCTTTTGTTAGCCCCCAGAGCCCAACACTTTTGTATTGGTGTTTGGGTTTCCAACCCATGCTTTTGGGGGGATAGATGAAAACCACAGTAGACTCTCTTACAGCCCCTTCAATTTTTTCTAACCTGTTAATCTTCAAAACTTTGGTCTACTACTGTGAATATTTATTTGAGAAACAGTATTTTTGATGAGTGATTTTTAACCCATTGGGAAGCATAAGAATGACTCTCATTTTGAGCTTTGTCATGCATTGCCTGAGATAAGGTAGAGCATATGACTTACTAATATGGTCTATTCTTAGGATGATTTGTTTTGTCTGGCTTATATAGAAAATCTATCCGAATTTATATAAACAACCTCTAATTGAAACAAAGGTTTGTGTTGCTTATACTTAGGGGAGAATTCTAAGCCATTGTATGACCTTGTAAGTGTGGATTAAAAAAAAATTATAACGATGGCCATCATGGCCCAAAAAGGAAAGAAAGAATTCACGATCTGCTCTCTACTTCTTCTCTATAATATTGTGATCTTTAGAAGAAGCATGTTTGTTCATATAGGCTAGCTGTAATACTGCAACACAAGTCTGATGCAAACTACCTAGAGTTATTCTAGACTCCACAGGTTAAGGGCACAGTCCAAAATAGACTACTGTCATTTTAGGCACCAGCTGCAAGTTAGAAGGTTCACAGTCTACTCACACTTCTGACCAAATGGCTTCAAATGTAATGTTTCCACTACTCTCTCAGATTTGATACTTCACTAGAATGACTCACTTGACTCATGAAAGCACTATACTTACTATTACATTTTTATTATAAAAGATTCAAATCAAGACCAGCCAAAAGATTTACAGGGCGAGGTCTGGGAGGTTTTGGAATGCAGAGCTGCTTTTCTCTTCTTATAAACTCAGGACACATCACCTGCCAAGCATATTAATGTGTTCACCAACTCTGAAGCTCATCAAGGCCTCAGTATAAAGTTCTATTACATTTTTATTATATAAGAATGACTGAAGAATTGGTCATGTAATTGAACTCAATCTCAGCTCTACTTCCCTCCCTGTAGATTGAATGGCTGATATCATCTGGCTCAAAGCTTTCAGCAAATAATCTCATGATTGATCTTTCTAACATGGCCGGCTCCCATCCTGAAACTATTTGGGGCCCAGCATCAATCTGCTTATTGGCATATACTCAGGAGAGGCTCACCATGGCTCACTGCAGCCTTGACTTCCTGGGCTCAAGTGATCCTCCCACTTCAGCCTCCTGACTAACTAGCACTACAGGTGGGCACCACTATACCCAGCTATTTATTATTTTTTTCTTTGTAGAGTCAATGACTCACTACATTGCCCACACTGGTATCAAATTTCTGGACTTAAGCCATCTGCCTTGGCTTCCCAATGTGCTGGAAGTACAGGTGTGAGCCACTGTTCCCAGCCCAGAGCAATTATTTATTGTATGTGACAGCAGTTAGATTTAAAAGAATATAGTCATAGATAATAGAATCAGAGCTGAAAACAGGTATACAAAATATTACATTAAGAGAAAAATACAGGATACGATAGTATGTGGATAGTCTTTAAAGTCAGAAAGACTTAAATTTGAATTCTTGTGCTAATATCTACCAACTGTGTTGTCACGAAAGTGTTATTCTAGATTATCATTACTTATCTTTAAAATAGGTACACTAATACACACTTCATTCTAGTAAATATAGTAAGCATATCAAGGTACCTATTTAAATTCTGTGATAATCAATTTTATTTGTCGACTTTGCTGGGTCATGGAAACCTAAATATTTAGTAAAACATTTTTTTGTTGTTGCTTCTGAGAGAGTGTTTTTGGATGAGACTAACATTTAAAATGTCTGAGTAAAGCAAACTGCCCTATGTAATATGAGTGAGCCTCATGGACGCAGTTAAAGGTCTGAATAGAACAAAAAGACATGCCTCCCTCAAGCAAGAAAGAATCGTCCCCCAGACAAGAAAGATGACGTGTACACGAGATCTGAAACTTTAGCTTTCTGGGTCTCAAACCTGGCTCTCTACCTGGCAGATTTTGGACATTTCAGCTTCTGTAGTCATATGAACCTACTGCTTATAATAAATATTTTTCATTTCTTGCGAATGCATACATTTTATTTTATACACAAACACATGCATACATATGCATACATGCTATTAGTTGTCTTTCTCTGCAGAACCCTGATTAATACAAACACCTTTTAAGATTACCTATTTACAATTGCTATTTTACAAAAGCCAGACCAAGTGATATTCATCTCTTAGCTACCGGTCATTGATTCGGGATTAAACACCTGGCTGAAAAGAGGCTGATTTTTAGATCAGCTAGAATTCTGTAATTTCTAGCATGTGTGGAATTACATTTTTTTAAATACATGAGATGACCCTCATTCCTCTGTTTAAAAACTCTCCACTGTCTTATCATTGTTAATTTTTCTCTTTAATTTTAAAACAATTAATTAACAAGATTTTATATATGTGTGTGTGTAAAGTATTCAATATGATGATGATATATGTATACCTTTATAACAATTATGATAATTAAATTAATTAACATGTACATCACTACTTATGCTGTATATTAGAACCCAAGAACTTGTTCAACATGCAGCCAAAAATTGGTACCATTTGACCAATAGCTCACCATTTCTCCCATTCACCTGCAGTCTCTGGCAATCACTGTTTCATCCTCTGCTTGTGTGTATTTGACTTTTTTGGATTCCACATGTCAGGAAGATCAGACAGTATTTGTCTTTCTGAGACTGGCTTAACCCATGATGTCACACATGGCAGGATTTGCTTCTTTATTTGACTGAATAATATTTCATTGTATTAATTTTATATATATATATATATATATATATGTAAATTGTTTTAGTCATTAATCTATTCATGGGCATGTAGGTTGGTTTCATACCTTGGCTATTGTAAATAATGCTGTGATGAACATGGGAATACAGTTATCTCTTTGAGACACCAATTCCATTTCCTTTACATAACTACTCAGAGTTTTACTTGCTGGATTATATGGTGGTTCTATTTCTAATTTTTTGAGAAAACATAATGTTTTCCATAATGGCTGTAATCAATTTACAATCCTGCTAACAGTATCCAACAGAGCCCTCTTCTCTACATTGTTGCAAACCCAGTATTGCTAATCTTTTTGTTTTATTTTAATTTTTATTTATTTTTTATTTTTTCTTGAGATGGAGTTTCACTCTTGCTTCCTAGGCTGGAGTGCAACGGCACAATCTCAGCTCACTGCAACCTCTGCCTCCCAGGTTCCAGAGATTCTCCTGCCTCAACCTACCATGCTTATCTTTTGGATAATAGTCATTCTCACAGGTGTGGTGTGATATGGTGTTTTTGGTTTGTATTTTCCGGATAATTAGTGATGTTGAGCACCTTTTCATATACCTGTTAACCATTTAGATGTCTTCTTTGGAACAGGATGATGAGGCCTGACATGAGCTGAACCCACCTGTTCATTTACTTCGTCTTGTGTTTTATACACACTAATCACTGCATTTCAGCCACACTGGAAGTTTCTTCCTGTTCCATAAGCATGCAGAATTTGTTCACACCCAGGGCTTTCACACTTGTAGTTCCCACTGCCTAATATGTTCGGCCCATTTTTGATGAATCCCACTTATCCTTACTTAAGAGTTCTCAGTTTACATGCCTTTCCTGAACCCATTTTCTACAAAGCTCTCTGGCTATTCTGTATCATATGTCCTTGCTTAATTTCCTTCACAGCAAATATCCATAAACATTCTCTTGAATTTGTTTATTGCTTTTTGTCTCTTTCTGCCTCCAAAATATAAGCTCTGTGAAAGCAGAAACCATCCTTACCATGTCTCTTTTATCCTTGAATTGTACCTGATAAATACTAGGGCCTCAATAAATGAATATGTGGTAAAAATGGTATAACACAACAATTTCTGTCAAAATAAAGATTTAGTAATTAATAATAGAATATAGGTGAAATAAAATATTCTGCAGCAAAGGTCTGCAGGCTAAAATTGCAAATTTGAAATCTCCTTGGGGAAAATAACTTTTTCGCCTTGTTCAACTATTGATGTTCTTCATTCTCAATTTACAAGGTATTTTTTCAGAGAAAATGGATATCTATTAAATAAGAGGAACAATATTATCAATGGGTGTTCTTAATACAATACTTGGAAATGGAGAATGCCAATTATGGTTTTATGTGGTCCAAGCCTGTTCAAAAGTTGAATAAAAAGCTGTATATGCATGAATGTATGTAGGTTCTTTTTATCTGCAAAAAAGCCTACATTGTTTTCTTAAATTTGAATGAAATGTTTTATATAGATATGTTTATGATCTATAGATAGAGAAAAGAAGAAAAAGTGTTTTCTCTAACAAATTATTTTTAAAGTTTAATTTTTATGCAAGTCTAAATGTCTTAACTGATAAGGTTATAAACTGGTAACTTCTTCCAAACTAAATTTTGTGTTGCATCACCTTCATTGCTTTATAGAATGTTAAATGATTAATGTCTGTTTTACAAAGACACAAATCTGAAATCAAAAGTCTGTTCACAGAAATTCAGATGTTTTAATTTTCTTATTTCTAGATATTTTAATCAATGCCTTAACTCTGTTCAGAAGATAAAATTGCAAAATTCCTATGTTCTAAAGAATATAAATAGTACATTGAGATGGTTTCATTTCTAAACTTATGTGACTTCTCTTAAATTAGTTTGACATCGTCCTACTTCTACACAAACTTCTTTAAACAGACTTCCAAAACTACAACTTTTTTTTTTTTTCTGTAATCTTCAGCACCGTTGGCTTACATATTTTCTCAATTTCTAGGAAATTTGTTTTTTTGTGCTTGGTATGAAGGTCTATTATCTATTTATTAATCATTACATAATTGTCAATGGGTTATTATCTTTATAGAGCTGTGATTATATTTAAATATCACTACACATAGCTATATGTTTCAACTAGTACCCTTCTTGGTATTAGCTTATTCAATGGATTATGTGGACTTTTAAAAATCATTTTATTCTTATTAATAAGTTGTCCTGAAGAGCTTTTCTATATTTCTTACATGCAGCAGACTGTTTGGGTCTTAGTTTCATAACTTGTACTTTAAAAATCATAGTTAAAACTATAACTCTTTCTAAGTATAATTTTCTTCTAACTATTTTATATTATCTTACCAAAAGAGCAATTATCCTAATAAATAAAATAATTTGCTAATATAGTGTGTGTATATTGTTAGGTGATAGATTCTTTAAAATCATAATTGAATCTAAAATAATATTAATTCTTGATTATCTGCAAGTAGGTTAATAGTAACTAATTCTCATCAGGGACTTGAGATGCTTATGATACTTTAAGTAGCTTATTAATTAGGTAGTCAGTATTTGAAATCATTACTCATCCCTTTCAGAGGAATATAGGAGCCAAACCAGTAGCCTGGCCCACTCTTTAAATTGATTCTAAGAACCTATGATAGGTGAGTCTCACTCTCATTACAAAAACTTCAAGTACAGGTTAGAAAGTCTTTGTCCTCTGGTCAGCCTTAAATCTTGTTAACTTGCCAAGCAATGATTCTAATAACAAGATTATCAAGATTACTGAAATTCATAGAGAAAGCAAGCTACTGACTGATTTTCTCTCTCAAAGTTTACCTAATCATTTTCTTTGCTAATAATGAACTACTTATAACTAAACTTTCTTTAAAAAGCACAGTTTGATGTAATAAGTTTAGCACCTGTTGAAGGCTTTTTTGCAAAATAATTATTGCTTCATAGAAAAATACAAATCATGTTTTCTTAACTAATTTTCCCCAGTGATAACATCCTACCTAACTATAGTAAAACCCTAGGAAATCAGAATGGATAAACTCTACAGAGCTTATAGATTTCATGTTTTATATGCACCTGTGTTCGTGTGTTCATATGTGTGGTTCTATGCAGTTTTATCATAAAATACATTTTAAGTTATTTTCTCTGTTAACACATAATCAAGTAATACAGAATGTTTTATTATATTTAATAGCTACTCTTTATTGCTACTTAAAGTTTAAAGTTAGAGAAAGTGATTAACTTTCTCCTAGAAATTATCCAGATTTTGTTTTATAAACAAGCAGGCTTGCAGATAAATCAAACTGTTAATAATAAGAAAAAGCAAAATATGGCTGGGCATAGTCGCTCACACCTGTAATCCCAGAACTCCCGGCACTTTGGGAAGCTGAGGCAGGCAGATCTCTTAAGGTCAGGAGTTTGAGACCAGCCTAGCGAATATGGTGAAACCCTATATCTACTAAAAATTCAAAAATTAGCTGGGCATGATGGTGCATACCTGTAGTCCCAGCTACTTGGGAGGCTGTAGCTCGAGAATCTCTTGAACCCAGGAGACAGAGAATGCAGTGAGCTGAGATCATGCCACTGTACTCCAGCCTAGGTGACAAAGCAAGACAAACAAACAAACAAACAAACAAAAAAAAAAACAAATAAAAAAGAAAACCAATAAAAAAAACCCAAGCTAAGTTCTTGTAAGATTAAATGAATTTCCATCAGATCCATGCCGACCTCATTCTGACCTCATTCTGGTTGGGAAATCTCATTCAGGTTTGGGAATTTTTAATTTTTAAAAAGCATAATTTATATGCAAATTTTATAAACTTATATTGCAATGACACCCTTTAAGATCTAGAATCTTACTGAAACACAGTATGTAACTAGGAAAACTTATTGTACAACAGTATTCTATCGGTATCAAAAAATCTGCTTTCACAATAGCAATCAACAGCAACAAACTGCTGAAAAGAAGTGTTGTCAAGCCAGAGGTCTCATCCTTTGAATTGAACTTAATGTCAGGCAATAAAGATCAGAACAGTAGGCTTAAAATAAAATGAATTTTGTGAACAGATTTGCCCTGCCCTGAATATATATGATGCAGAACAGTACTTCTTAAAATATCTTTTTTGAAAAGTCTTTTTTTTTTTTTTGCTTTCCCTCTGCCAATCACTTGTGGACCAATAAATTTGTAAAATACAAGAAAAAATTTACTAGACACATGATCATATACTTAGATGTTATGGCCAGGTCAAATTGCTCTAAGGATGTTCTAATAGGGAATGAGGTGGTAGATTGGGAAACTTTTTCTGTAAAGTACTGGATAGTAAATCTTTTAAGCTTTGTGAGCTATCTAGTCTCTGCCACTGGAGTTCAAAAGTAGCTCTAGACAATACCTAAGTGAATGGGCATGGCTATGTTTCAACAAAACTTTTATCAAAATAGGTAGCTGGTCCATGGGTGTTAGTGTACAGACCCTGTTCAAATGCTTACCCTCATTTCATACTATTTCATTGTGGATTAAGTCCACTGTGCAGACAGGCAACAATCTGAGGACTTCACATAGAATGATGCTGATCTATAATAGAAGACGTTCAGGAGCACAGCCCCCTATCAGGAAGCTTTTTTTTGTTGTTGTTCCCCCCGAGGAGAGTCCACAGGTTTCCAAATTCTCCTATAATAGACACAGATAGGCATAGTACTCTTTTAAATGTTAGGGCATTCTGCAAATAGACACCTGTCTGGTTCTTCTGGAGTGAAAGAGCCCTCTCCACCATACTTATTCTCTCTCTCAGTCTCTCTCTTTTTTTTTTTTTTTTTTTTTTTTTTTTTTGAGACAGAGTCTCACTCTGTCTCAAGGCTGGAGTGCAGTGGTGCAATCTCAGCTCACTGCAACCTCCACTCCCACTCGAGGTTCAAGCGATTCTAGTGTCTCAGCCTCCTGAGTGAGTAGTTGGCATTTCAGGTGCCCTCCATCATGCCTGGCTAATTTTTGTATTTTTTGTAGAGATGGGGTTTTGCCATGTTGGCCAGGCTGGTTTCAAACTCCTGACCTCAAAGGATCTCCCTGTCTTAGCCTCCTAAAGTGCTAGAATTACAGGCATAAGCCACAGTGCCTGGACTATATTTATTCTTTATTGGAGATATGGAGCTATTCTCTGGCCACTTCCCTCATCTTCCCCTCCCGCTCCCCTCCTCTCCTCTCCCTTCCCTTTCTCTCCTCCTTTCCTCTCTCCTCCCCTAACCCCCTCTTCTCCTCTCCGCCCCTCCTCTTCTCTCCTCCCCTCCCCTCTCTACCTCTCTCTTTCTCTTTCTTTTTCTCTGTCTCTGTCTCTCTCTCTTTTAATTTTACTCTAATAACCTAGATTTCAAGATTGCCTTGGCCTTTGTCCTCATCAGGACATGTGCCTACTTGTGTAGTGTGTGTGTCACTATGCAAACTAAGCTAGAATTAGTCACCAAGTTGCACCCAAATTCCTTTATCTAGGTTATATGACAATTTGGTTGAGTCATATTATGTATACTGATTTTTGTCTTTGCTTTTAATTTCTAACTAGGTTGAAAAACTTTGCACAACATAAATGTGCTATATACCATACAACACTTGTTACTTTCTACTGCTTTGTCTTTAACATATTTCGTCTAAGAAGACATTGAAAGACACTATAAATAATAGTGTCCAGTTTTAGATAGTCAAATTTTTACATTTTGATCTAGTAATTGTGAAAAAACAAAACAGTTGCATTTCAGTGATGGATATCTATAAACATATCTATGTGGTGAGTTAATCACTCACAGAATATTTTTGAAAATCACAATATGCCAAGGATGACAGATTGTGGTGACTCATTAAACAGATGTACAGTGTAATCTTAGATATTATCTGAAGTACTTTTAAGGTGTGTGAAAGGAAAGGACAGTAGACTTGTAAATTACTTGAGAAAAAGGAAAGTGACACTCGAGTTTTGAGTATGCAAGATCATGTAATACAGATTCTCTGTCTTATCTCTTAACTCTAAAGTAAGATCAGCAGCCTGCTAGCGCATCAGGGTCTCTATTCATCATCTTACATTGTGTTTGGTTCACAAACATCTACATAAATAGATGTAAATCTATGATATATTTTGGTCTACATAAGTAAATATGTACACTTATTTGGAGCCAGTAGTGCTTAATTCAACAAGCTGTGTAAATTATAAACTGTCTTCTCTATATTGAGACTTTCTGTATTTGACAATAATCCAGCCCTTAGACAAAGTTACCTTAAGTTCTTCAGTGGAAAAGAAAACACGGGAGGAAAGACTGTTAATGCCGGAAGCCTAATGGATACCTGATGATATAGGTCAGTGTTTGGGGTCTCGGTGTGATAAGTATACCTTGTGCTATAGTTTGAATGTGTCCCCCAAAGTTCATGTGTTAGAAACGTAATCCCTACTGCAATAGTAATGAGAGGTGGTGCCTTTAAAAGGTGATTAGGTCACAAGAGCTCTCCACTAAAAATTAAAGCTCTTATCATAGGAGTGTATTAGTTGTCCTGGGAGTGGATTCCTGATTTAAAAAATATATATATGACAATTTCTCCTCTCTTTCTTTCCCCTGCATCCCACCCCACAATCTTTTGCCCTTCTGCCATGGGCAAAAGATTAAGCAAGAAGGCCCTTACCAGATGTCAACACTTGATATTGGACTTCTCAGTTTCCAGAACCATGAGAAATACAACTTCCACTTATTATAAATTATCTAGGTTTAGGTAAACTGTTACAGCAGCACAAAAAAAGACTAAGGTATTTGGTGAACAGATAAAAAGTAGGATGCTGTCTCATCCCAGCAAAAGCAGTATCAGTGACTGCTCAGAGCAACAGGTGAGTGTCTGGGTGAGGAACAGGAATGTGAGAAAATAAAACCATGTCATGTAGAATTGAACTAACAAGATGATGCTCTGAAAACCATTAGGATATAGCTTGTTAATAATCAAGGAAATTATTGTGCTTGGCGTTTTACTTATATTACATCATTACATGTCCCTGTTTGTTGAAAACTTTTGTAAAGTGTTGCATTTTCTAGACCCTTACACATGTATACAAGTATATACTCTCCAGCACAAATGCATGTATCCTGGTATGTGATACATGCATATATGTACACATATTTCAGAAACACACATGTATATGTGTGTGCATATAAGTGTATATATATATATATATATATATATATATTTATGCATATATCAGAAACCCATCATTTCTAATATATAAAAAAACATTTTATTGGAAACCAAAGCACTATCTAACTGAAATAGAACGGCTGAAAGTAGTCTAACTTTTAAAGAATATCTGTCAAAAGACAGAATCAAAGTATTTCATCTTTAGAGGTTAGTGTTTTCGCCATTCCTGAAGAATTATAGAAACCACACCTCAAATGATGTAGAAAATAATTTGGTGAGATTTTCCGCTAATACAGTTTTTAAATGCTCTCAGGAAATAAATTGCACCAGCAGTCCCACTATATACATTCTAAGAGTAAAATTGCATATACCATACATTTACTCTTTATGAATTGGCTCTGCTAGTAATCACTAAGACTAGTATTTGAGTGGTTTTAGTGTATAAACAAAACATGGTCTATTTACATAAAAATCAATTCTTATTCTCATTTTACCAGAAAATTTTCATTCTTAGGTATTGCTAGGAATGCAATAACACTATCTACTGATAATCATACCTGGAGAAAATTTTTAAAAGTTATAAACATTATTGGTAGATGTATACTGCATTGCATGTTTTCTCCTAATAGGAAGATAACCACAGTAATAATACTGAACAAATAAAATTTCTAGCATACCACCTTTCACTATACTAAAATGACATTAACTCTGAGAAGCAATATTTGTGAAACTAATAAAATATTATTCCCAGATAATATGAGTATGTTCATCCATCATGAGAAGCATAAACTTCTGCAAATAATACTTTTTTCATGAAATAACCATTTTTTGCCAAGCAATTAAAATGTATTGATTCTGATAATATCCACTTAGCCAGTTTTTTTGTCCTGTGTCTTATTGTAAATTAGATGTTTTTCCCACCAAATTAAGTTATATTTTTATTACTTTTGACTATCATATGCTGTATACAAACTACTGTACAAAATAGAAAGATTGCATATCTATCTATCTATCTATCTATCTATCTATCTATCTATCTATCTAGAGAAATTGTGCAAGAGAATGGACATCAACTGAAAAAGAATAACCTGAAAGTGACTCATAATACTAGCAGTGAATTTCAAGTTATTCTATATCATCATTTATGTTCTTTTTAAGTTCAAGTATACCATGACAATTTTTTGTTAGCCTAGATTTACGCACACTTACAGGTCCTATAAGTTATCAAAATAAAATGAGAAGGTACTTTACAGGTAAAGGCAGAATTTTTCCCGAAGGAGGAGCAATACAAAATGATTAGTGCTATGATCTGAATATTTGTGTCCCCACAAATTCATATGTTGAAATCCTAGCATGCAGCTGATAGTATGAAGTGGGGCCTTTGGGCAGCTGATTAGGTCATGATAACTCTGCCTTAATGGATGGGATTAGTGTAATGCCTTATAAAATGCCCACGTGAGTTCATTCAACCCTTCTGGCATGTAAGATTGCAGTAATAAAACATCTATCTATGAAACATGTGGGCCATCCTCAGACACTGAATTTGCTTGACATCTCCACCTTGGACTTCCCAGTCTCCAGAGCTGTGAGAAATAAATTCCTTTTGTTTATAAGCTACCCATTTTATGAACTTTGTTATAAGCAACCCAATGGGCTAAGACAATTAGCAAAGTCATGATTCACATTTCTGTATATATAGTATTCTCAAAACCAAGGCATTCTATTATCATTAATGCAATTGATAAATAGATGAATTCATTTTATGTGGAAGATAAAGTCGTTTCACAGGAATCAATTGTTAGAATACATTTGTGACTTAGTATAAGTTAACACTATGCTAAACTTTTGTATGTGTTTTCACTTTAATCATTCACAATAATCCAGTGAGTTTGAAACTATTATCTATATGTTGCAGTTAAGAAAATTAAGACTTGGTCAGTGTCACATAACTAGGAAGGGCGGTCACATCCTGCCCTTCCTAGTTATCCCAGTATTCTGTCCAGGAACAGTGTTTAACAAAGCAAATAAGGTGAGGATTACACTAACAAAAATCCCACATAACAAATAAGAAAACAAAAAAAAGCACACACACTTTTCTAATTATATAATTACATGCTAATCACAGGCTGTAAAGAATACAAGGCAAAAGCATCTAGTAATTGATTTAGTTTAAAATAAATAAACATATTAGAGGAAAATGCTACCCGCTTCAAAGACCACTAAACAGCAGATTAAAGGATGTGAAAGAATGATAGACAAGGGAAGTTTATTTACCTCCTACACTTGGTTTTCAGCATAATTTACCCCAATTCCATTGAAGATACTTCTTTCAAAATATCACATAATACTTGCTCAATTTAATCAATAATTTTTGACTAGATAATGTGTGCATACAGTATGGATCACTACAATCATATAAAGCTACACATTGAAAATAGTCTATTTTAAAACCCTTGCCCTCATCTTTGTAGATTCCCTCAAAATGACTGCCGTTTTTAGGCATTATTTTCTGAACTATTTCATCTAAATATATGGCTATTGAGGCTATTTTTTGGTACCATATGAGTTTTAGAATATTTTTTTGCTGATTGTGAAAAATGACATCAATAGTTAGATAGAAGTGACACTGAATCTGTAAACTAGTTTGGACAATATGGCCATTGCAATGATATTAATTCTTCCCAATCCATGAGTATAGAGTGTTTTATCATTTGTTTATTTCATCTACAATTTCTTCCAGCAGTGTTTTATAGTGCTTCTTGCAGAGGTCTTTCACCTCCTCTGTTACATGTATTCCTGGGCATTTTATTTTTGTGTGTTTGTGGCTATTTTAAATAAGATCGCATTCTTGATTTGGCTCATAGTTTGAACGTTATTAGTATATAGAAACATGATTAATTTTGTACATTGGTCTTGTATCCTGAAAATTTACTGGTTAACAGGCCTAGGATTCTTTGGACAGAGTATTTAAGGTCTCTTAGGCATGAAATCATAGTGTCAGTGAAGAGAGGTAGTTTGTTTTCATCTTTTCCTATTGAATGCCTTTTATTTCTTTATCTTGTCTGATTGCCCTGGCTAGGACTTCCAGTACTGTGTTAAATAGGAGTGGTGAAAGGGCATCCTTGTCTTGTTCCAATTCTTAAGAGGAATGCTTCCGAGTCTTTGCATGTTCAGTATGATGTTGGCTGTGGATTTGTCGTAGATGGCTCTTATGATTTGGAGGTATGTTTCTTTGATGCCTAGTTTGTCAATGTTGGGTCTATCAGATGCTTTTTCTGCATCTATTGAGATGATCATATGATTTTTGTGCTTAATTCTATTTATGTGGTGAATCACATTTAGTGATTGGCCTATGTTAAACCAACCTTGCATTCCAGGAATAAAGCCTATGTAAGTGTAGTAAATTAACTTTTGATGTGCTGCTAGATTCCATTTGTTAGTGTTTTTCTGAGGATTTTTATCTGTATGTTTATCAAGGATATGGGGGCCTGCAGTTTTCTGTTTTCTTTGTGTCTTTGCCAGACTTTGGTATCGGGATGATGCTGGCTTTGTAGAATGAGTTAGGAAAGAATCCCTCCTTGAATTTTTGGAATATTTTGCATAGGATTGGTACCAGCTCTATGATTGGTAAAATTTGGCTGTGAATCCATGGGGTCCAGGACTTTTTTCAGTCGGTAGGATTTTTTTTCCCCCACTTACTCAATTTTGAGACTCATTGTCAGTCTTTTCAGAGCTTCACTTTCTTTCTGATTCAACCTTGGGAGATTGTATATTTCCAAGGACATATCTATTTCCTCTAGATTTTCTTGTTTGTATGCATAGAAGTGTTCATAGTATGCGTAAGAATCTTTTGTGTTTCTCTGGGATCACTCGTAATGTCACCTTTGTCATTTCTGACTGCTCATTTGGATTTTCTCTTTCTTGTTAGTCTACCCAGTGGTCCAGAGATCTTGTTTATTTTTTAAAAATAAGCAACTTTTTATTTTTATTTTTTGTTCTTTGTGTGAATTTTCATGTCTCAATTTTATTTGGTTCTGCTTTGATTTTAGTTATTTCTTTTCTTCTGTTAGCTTTGGGGTTAGTTTGTTTTTGTTTTTCTAGTTCCTTTAAATGTAATGTTAGATTGTTCATTTGAGATCTTTCTATCTTTTTGAGTAGGTGTTTAGCAACATAAACTTCCCTCTTAAGAACACTTTTGCTGCATCTCAGAGATTTTGCTAAGTTGTGTCTGTTTTCTTTTATTTGAAATAACTTTTGTGTTTATGCCTTAATTTCATTGTTTATCCCAAAATCCTAAAGTCACTCAGGAGCAATTAGTTTAGTTTCCATGTAATTGTGTGGTTTTCAAGTGACTCTTGGTTGATTACTCTTTTTATTCTGCCATGGTTGAGGAATATGATTTGTATAATTTTAATTTTCTTTAAAATGTATTAAGGCTTGCTTTATGGCTGAGCATGGGGTTGCACATAGAGTGTAGTCCATGTGCATATGATAAGAATGTATATTCTGTGGATGTTGGGTGGAATATACAGTAGATATCTGTTAGTTCCAATTTTTCAAGTGTCAAATTTAAATCCAAAAAAGATTTTTAAATTGTTCTTCCTTGATGCTCTTTCTAATGTTTTTAGTGGGGTGTTAAAGTTCCCCACTACAATTAGGTGGATGCTTAATTATTTTCATAAGTCTAGAAATACTTGTTCTATGAATCCGGGTGCTTCAATGTTGGGTGTGTGTGTGTGCATATATACATATATATATATATATATATATATATATATATATATATATATATATATTTAGGATAGTCTTCTTCTCTTTGAGTGGCACCATTAATCATTATATAATGGCCTTCTTTGTCCTTTTTACTGTTGTTGGTTTCAAGTCTTTTTTAATTTCTAAAATGTTTCTTATCTGATAAGATTTATTATGTAATACAAGAATATTGACCTCTGCTCCTTTTGGTTTTCATTTGCATATGAGGTCTTCTTCCATTCCTTTATTTAAATGTTTTTAGCTGGTTGCTTTGTAGTCTCAATTTAGTAGTTGCTTTGTAGGGTCTGTGGGCTATGTACTTAAGGAAATAAATACATTGTTTGGTAGCAGGTAAGCTTCTTTTGTTTCCTTTTTTTTTAAGACGAAGTCTCACTCTGTGAACCAGGCTGGAGTGCAGTGGCACAATCTCAGTTCACTGCAACCTCTGCCTCCAGGGCTCAGGCAATCCTCCTGCCTCAGCCTCCCAAGTAGCTGGGATTACAGGCATGTGCCATCACAACCAGCAAATTTTGTATTTTTAGTAGAGACAGGGTTTCATCATGTTGACAAGACTAGTCTCAAACTTCTGACCTCAAGTGGTCTGCACACCTCGACCTCTCTAAGTGCTGGGATTACAGGCATAAACCACCATGCTTGGCCTAACCATCTCTTATAAGGCTGGAGTAGTGCTAACAAATTCCCTTAGCAATTGCTTCCCTGGAAAATATTTTTTTTCTCCTTTGCTTGTGAAGCTTGTTTTGGCAGGATATAAAATTCCTGGTCAAAATATGTTTCCTTAAGAATGATAAAAATGGTTCCCCAAACTCTTCTGGCTTGCAAAGTTCGTGTTAAGAAAGTCCACTGTTAGCCTGATGGGGTTCCCTTAGTAAGTGGTATGACCCTTTTCTTTAGCTGCCTTTAAAATTTTTTCTTCACATCCACCTTGGAAAGTCTGATGGTTATGTCTTGGGGATGGTCATCTTGTATAGCATCTCCCTGGGGTTCTCTGAATTTATTGAATTTATGTGTTAATCTCTGTAGCAAGAATGGAGACATTTTTATGGATTTTATCCTCAAATATTTTGCAAGTTGCTTACTCTCTCTTCTTATCACTCATGAATGCCAGTGAGTTCATACATTTGGTCTTTTTACATACTCCCACATTTATCAGAGGCTTTGTTTATTTATTTGTGTGTGTGTGTGTGTGTGTGTGTGTGTGTGTGTGTGACAGGGTCTCACTCTGTTGCCCAGGCTGGAGTGCAATGGCACAATCTCAGCTAACTGCAACCAGGGGCTGAGTTTCTATTTCTTTTTGCAATTGTTGTCCTTTAAATGGGACTTTTAGTGTTTATATACTTCTTTCCCTTGAGTGTTTTTGACTGTGGTATATATGAGTGTAGTGGATTGGATTAATTTCTGGGTGTTTTCAGAGGTCTAAAACTGAGGAACCAATACAAAGGGTTAAGAGTAAGGGCTGGCAAATCAGCTTTTGCTTGGCCCCATGCTTCTTTTGTATTTCATGGCATATTCAGCAGTACTCTTAAGGAAAGAGATGCAGGGGAAGAGATGACACCTTTACCAAGTCCATTCCTAGGCCTTGGTGGAACCCCCTTCAATTTCTGACACTGTGCCCACATTTCATTAGGCACGAAGGGTTTTGATAGGCTGCAGTCTCCCCCTCCCTTAGGGGTGACTGAGCCAAAGATTAGGTCACCAGAAGACCTGCAACTCCCTGGAGCACCCACTGGTCTTCTGAGCTTGGCCGAGTCAGAGCAGGTTGTAAGGTATGTCTGTGAGTGGTCTGGGGAATGCAATGGGTCGGGGTGAAAAATCCCCAAGGAGGATGGTAATACAGTGGGTATGCAGCTGGTGTGGTGCCTGCAGCCTGGGGCTTTTAGCCTGAAAATTGGCTGTGGGGTACCTCATCCAGGCTTTCCCAGCCCAGCAGTTCTCCCTCTGGCATCTGCTCCAGAAGCAGACTTTGTCGCTAGACTTCTCCCAAAACTTCTGTACAGAGATCGCTGGACTGTTCCTGGGTTTCCAAGCCATGGGGCTCCCTGAGAAAGAAGCTGTGGTTGGTTAACAGGCCACACCCTTCCCAGATTGATTTTGTGGAGGGAGGCATGCCCAGATCCACACTGGCAGAGGAACCCATGCCACACTCTTCCAAATAGGGGCTTCTCTGAGAATAGGGGCTTCTCCCTGACTCAAGCTCAGGCCACAGATCTTGGCTTGACATTCTTGGCTTGTGTACTTGAATACTATGGGGCTGGAACCAGAACCATGGTTTTGTCCTCTGGCCCCTTGGGGTTGATTTTTGGCTGTGCTGGGTCACCAAACGACTCACAGGCCACCAGCAAAACACTCAAGTAGGGAAATGGAGGCTGAGATGTGGGTACCCTCCCATGCGAGTGGTGAGGCAAGTAGTATTGGAATGGACAAGGAAGCACATAGATAGATTCTGAATCCCAGGAAATGGCAGTGCTGCTCCCTCCAGCAATCCGCAGGAGAAACAATCATTCAAAACAAGATGGAGAGCCCTGGGGAATAGGTGCCTATGGTTGTACTTAGCTGCTGTTGCACCATGTACTGCAAAACCCACTGGGATTCATGTAGGTTCAACCTCTGCCTCTCTTTGACCTCCAGGCAGTTCTTCTCTGACAATTTAAATGTTCATGGGGTCATGGGATCTCTTGTAGCCAGGACCCCGGAGGTCCACAGCAGGAATGTGATTTCTTAGAGTTCCTTCACTCACTCTTTCTTTAGGACCTGTTCAAGGCCAGGAGCTGTTCAGCCAGGAGCTGGTTCTGGGGCTCAGCAACTTGTGGAAGTTTTCCAGCTTCCCTCCTCTTCAGCCACAAGATGTGTGTTGCCTCTCTATTGACTTTCAGTGTTTTATCTCAAAATATATGTTTGAAATGTAATATTTTAGTTGATATTTTTGCTCCACTTGGTGGGAGATGTGTCTCTGCCTGGCTGTGTCTAGTCAGCCATCTTCATCAATCTATCAGTCTTCCTCTTATTGATCTATACATTTAACATTGTTATTAATAAAAATAACAACAAAGATTATTTGAATTAGACAATTCTCTTTAACCACTTTCTTAAGGAATAATAGACAAGAGAATACTTCAGAACAATATAGGTAGAAACAAAGAGAGAAATGTGTAGGGATGAGCCTTCTCAGATATTGAAACTACATAATTAAGTATGGGGATGTTTAATCAATAAGTGGGCAACAGTGAGGCAGACCAGAAATTACAGATACAAACAGAATTAAATATATGGAAACATATCATAAAAATAGAATGAGGAAAGCATAGCATCAGCAAAATAAAAACTAGGTCTCTTTTCTGATACTTTAGAATAAAAATGATTAAATATTTGAATAATGAATAAAATTATAACTGTATTAAACACGTGGGGAAAATTACAAATAACCACAGACATGAGAATATGTGCTATTTGTTTTCATTATTATTACTATTACTATTATTTTTAAATAGAGGCAGAATTTCACTGCATTATCCAGGCTGGTCTCAAACTCCTGGGCTCAAATAATCTTCCTGCTTTGGCCTCCCAAAGTATTGGGATTACCATGTCCAGCCTAGCCATTTCTAACAAAAACTAAACCAAAACAAAACGAAAATAAATATTTTCTCCAATCCATAATTCTTCTCCAGCTAATGTCCTCCAACCTCCAAATCCAAGCCAAATTATTCTGAATCAGTGGTTTTCAAATTTATTGGACAAAACTTTTCATACTCAGTAAGAGGGTGTCAGTTGAGACATGAATTATTGGAATTAATTATAACAAAATAATTCTAGACAGAAAGAAGAGCCAGTAGAAAGACTTGGTGTGAGAATATTCTTAGTATGGTATGAAGAAATAAAATCAGTAAAGTTTATTGAGTAGAGCCTGCTAGGTGATGAGATTAGAATGATGAGCAACCTTTGGCCATAGTAAAGAAAGGGCAGGTACCTCTTGTCTAGTTTACCTATGAATATTGAGTTCCTTTCCATTTCTTTTGAAAGACAATTATAGAAATATGATCGGCCGGGTGTGGTGGCTCAAGCCTGTAATCCCAGCACTTTGGGAGGCCGAGGCGGGTGGATCACGAGGTCAAGAGATCGAGACCATCCTGGTCAACATGGTGAAACCCCGTCTCTACTAAAAATACAAAAAATTAGCTGGGCATGGTGGTGCATGCCTGTAATCCCAGCTACTCAGGAGGCTGAGGCAGGAGAATTGCCTGAACCCAGGAGGCGGAGGTTGCGGTGAGCCGAGATCGCGCCATTGCACTCCAGCCTGGGTAACAAGAGCGAAACTCCGTCTCAAAAAAAAAAAAAAAAAAAAAAATCTGTCTTTCTTACCTACATTGAAGCATATTAATGGCTTCCTATTGCTAACAGAATATGGTTTTTGCATGTTCTCTTTCCTTCCTACATCTCAGTTGTATACCATTCCACACTGGTATACAGTGTATCTCCCTACACTGGCATTCTTTCTGTACCTCAAAGTCTTCTGTCATACTCCTGTCAAAGGATAAATCAGCATGGAGTTACTTTTACCTGAAGCATTGTTTTCTTTCGGCTTACTTAGTGCTACTCATTTTGGGGCTCTCCATTCAAGTATTTCAGCTGCGGAGGTGCCTTTCCTAATGTTATAAAATGGCAAATATTTGTCTTGTATGTTCCAATAGTGTCTTGTATGTTCTAACTACTTTTAAAATGTCAAACTATTTCTATAAATTTTAATAAATGCCTACATCCTCCAGTAGAATGCAAGCTCCATAGAAGCAGGGAGCAGAGCCATTTGTTCATTACTTTTGTAGCCCCAGCTTATATTATAGTGTCCAGCACCTGGTGAACTTAGTATATATTGAATAAATGAATGACTTAATGCATGAATAAATAAAATAAATAACATAACTTTGAAAAATCACCATCTTGTGAAATATACACAAGTCACTTTATATTTGCATATTGATGGGAGAAATCATTAAATAAAATCTTAATTCAGTCAGTTTTATGAACTGTACCTTGAAATTATTTCATTTGTCTTTCCTTGTTTCTTTATCATCAGCAATTCCCTTTGATTAAGTCATCATAATCTCTTACTTAAATATTGTAATTACTACTTTAATATTAAACTGATTGATGTATTTAATACAATAAATGGAATCTGTTTAATGAGTTTCAACAGTTACGCTCAATCATGAAATCACTACACAGTTAAGATTTTCCATAACACACTAGAGATTCCTTTTGCCTCTTTGCAGGCTCACCTCTACCCATCTCCATTTCCAGACAACCACTGATCTATTTTTTTGTCATTATAGATTAGTTTGTATTTAATATGAATAGAATCATATAGTATAGGGTCTTTTATTCTGGCTTATTTTGCTTAGTATAATGATTTTGTGACTCATTCATTTGACTGTAGTTTATTGCTTTATTTCACTGTGTAGTCATATATTTTATGAATATACCCAAATATTTTTATTCATTTACCCATTGGTGAAAATCTATGTTGTTAGGATTTTTGACCATTTCAAATAAACATGTTGTGGACATTCATGTATAAGTCTCTGGGTAGGTGTAATGCATTTTTATTATTCTTGGTAAAAACCTATGGGTACAGCAGCTGGGCCACAATTACTGATTACTCTCAGAAATAAATTGTCAGAGTGTTTTGAAGTGGCTGTACAATTTTTTTAAAATCTTTGCTGTGTTAGATTGTTAAGGCTCTGTATTTGTTCATTCTCACACTGCTATAAAGAAGTACCTGAGACTAGGCAATTTATGGAGTAAAGAGGATTAACTGATGAACAGTTCTGCAGGCTGTACAGGAGGCATGGATGGGGAAGCCTCAGGAAACATGCAATCATGGCATAAGGTGAGGGGGACGCAAGCACATCTTACCACAGCAAAGCAGGAGAGAGAGAGCGAAGGAAGAAATGCTATGCACTTTCAAACAACCAGATCTCATGAGATCTCACTCACTATCACAAGAACAGCAAGGGAGAAATCTACCCCCATGACTCAATCACCTCCTACCATGCTCCTCCCTCAAACTCGGGATTATAATACAAAATGAAATTTGTGTAGGGACACAGAGCCAAACCATATCAGGTTGCCATAGCAAAATACTACAGACTGGATACCTTAAACAACAGAAATGTATTTCTTCACAGTCCTGGAGGTTAGATGAGTTGTGAGAAGATTTGGTTCTTTGGAGGATTCTGTCCACGCCTTGCTGTCCTCTTACCATGCCTTGCTGTCCTCTTCTACCATAATTGTAAATTTCCTGAGGTCTTCCCAGCCCTGTGGAATTGTGAGTCAATTAAATCTATTTCCTTTATGAATTACCCAGTCTCAGGCAGTTCTTTATAGCAGCATGAGAATGGATTAATACAGTATATTGGTACCCTAGAGAGTATGGTGCTGCTGTAAGGATATCTGAAAATGTGGAAGCAACTTCAGAACTGGGTAACATGCAGAATGTGGTACACTTTGGATGGCTCAGAAAAAAAATGGTAAGATGTGGGAACTTCCGGAACTTCCTAGAGACTTATTGAATGGCTTTGAACAAAATGCTGATAGTGACATGGACAATGAAGTTCAGGCTGAGATGGCCTCAGATGGAGATGAGGAACTTTTGGGGAACTATAATAAAGGTGACTCTTGCTATGCAGAGAGACTGATGGCACTTTGCCTCTGACCTAGAGATCTATGAAACTTTGAACTTGATAAAGATAATATAGGATATCTGTTGGAAGAAATTTCTAAGCAGCAAAACATTGAAGAGAAAACAGAGAATAAAATTTTGAAAAATTTGCAGCCTGACAATGCAATAGCAAAAGCAAAAACTCATTTTCTGGGGAGAAATTCAGGCAGGATGCAGAAATTTGCATAAGTAACAAGGGTCACCAAGACAATGGAAGAAATGTCTCCAGTACATGTCAGAGAACTTCATGGCAGCCTGTTCCATCATAGGCCCAGAAATCTAGGAGAAAAAATGGTTTCATGGGCCAGGCCCAGGGCCCCCCTGCTGTGGGCAACCTTGGGACATGGTGTCCTGAGCCCCAGCTGTTTTAGCTCCAGCTATGGCTTAAAGTGGCCAACAGTAAACCTGGGTCGTTGCTTCAGAGGATGTCAGTCCCAAGCCTTGGTGGTTTACATATGGCGTTGGGCCTGTGGGTACACACAGACATCAAGAATTGAGACTCGGTAGCCTCTGGCTAGATTTCAGAGGATGTATGAATATACCTGATGTCCAAGCAGAACTTTGCTGTAGGAGCAGAGCCCTCATGGAGAATCTCAGCTAGGGCAGTGCATAAGGAAAATGTGGGGTTGGAGCTCCCACAGAGTCCCTGCCGGGGCATTGCTTAGTGAAGCTGTGAAAAGATGGCCACCATCCCCCAGACCCTAGAGTGGTAGCTCCATTGACTGCACTGTGCACCTGGAAAGGCCATCACACTCAATGCCAGCCATGGAAGCTGCTGGAAAGGGGGCTGTACCCTGCAAAGCCACAGGAATGGAGCTGCCCAAGGCTCTGGGAGTCCATGTCTTGCATTAGCATAAACTAAATATGAGAAACAGAGTCAAAGAAAATCATTTTGGAACTTTAAAGTTTAATGACTCCCCTACTGGATTTCAGACTTACATGGGGCCTATATAGCCCCTTTGTTCTGGCCAATTTCTCCCATTTAGAATGGGTATATTTACTCAATGCCCACACCCCATTGTTTCTAGGAAGTAACAACTTGCTTTTGGTTTTTACAGCCTCATAGGCAGAAGGGACTAGCCTTGTCTCAGATGAGACTTTGGACTTAGACATTTGAGTTAAGCTGGAATGAGTTAAGATTTTAGGGGGCTATTGGAAGGGCATGACTGTGTTTTGAAATATGAGGACATGAGATTTGGGAGAGGCCACGAGTGGAATGAAGTGGTTTGGTGATGTCCCCACCCAAATATCACCCCAAATTATAGTTCATGTGTGGTCAAAGGGACCCAGTGGGAGGTAACTGAATCATGGCAGTGGTTTCCCCAATACTAGTCTCATGATAGTACATAAGTTCTCAAGAGATCTGATAGTTTAATAATGGGCTTCCCTCTTCACTCAGCTCTCATTCTTCTCCTTCCTGCCATCATGTGAAGGATGTGTTGGCTTCCCCTTCCACCATTATTGTAGGTTTTCTGAGGCCTTCCCAGCTTTGTGGAACTGTAAATCAATTAAGCTTCTTTTCTTTATAAATTACCCAGTCTCATGCAGTTATTTATAGCAGTGTGAGAATGGACTAATACACCTTTTCTTTCTTTTTTCTTTCTTTCTTTCTTTTTCCTTCTTTCCTTCCCTCCTTCCTTCCCTCCTTCCTTCCCTTCTTCCTTCCTTCCTTTCTTCCTTCCTTTCTTCTTTCTTTCTTTTTCTTTCCTTTTTCTTCTCTTTTCTTTTCCTTTCTTTCTTTCTTTTCTTCATTCTTTCTTTTCAGACAGAGTCACACTCTGTTGCCCAGACTGGAATACAGTGGTGTGATCTCTGCTCACTGCAACCTCTGCCTCAGCCTCCCAAGTAGCTGGAATTACAGGCATGTGCCACCACATCTGACTAATTTTTGTATTTTTAGTAGAGATGGGGATTCACCATCTTGGCCAGGCAGGTCTTGATCTCCTGACCTTATGATCCACCCACCTCGGCCCCCCAAAGTTCAGGGATTACAGGCATGAGCCATTGCACCTGGCCAATACATCATTTTAACATTACTTTATTCATTTAGTTTTGTAAGCTAGTTAGTGATCAGTCCTCATATTTGTGATTGAGATTCCTTCTTACTTTTCTTGATAAAGGTACAAATTTATCGATTTTCTTTTATTTTTAAAAACAGATTTTGCCATTGTTGATTTTCTCTATTGCTTATTTTCTATTTTTATTATTTTCTTAATATGAAATTATTACTTTTATTTTTATTTTGTGTCCATTTTAATCATTTGTTGTAACTGTGCTTTTTAAAATTCTTGAGATTGAGATACAATCTTAGATTAATTTTAGACTTGTCTTATTTTCTAACATGTCACATCTTAAATCATACAAATATTGATATACTAAATTTTATTCACCATTCAGATAAAATATTCTCTAATTTTCTTCATGATTTCTTCTTTGACTTTTAAATGTCAAAATTTCAAAAAATTTTTTCTGTGTATGCTATTGATCTTGATTTGTACTTAATTTTATTATTTCCAGAGAATACATTGGATAGTATGCATTATTAAAATCTTTTAAATGTATTTAGACTTATTGAATGGTCTGTACATGGCCTCTTTTTGTGAATGGGCCCCCTGAAATTGGAAATAACATGTCTCTAGAACTTTTGGGTAGCATATACTGTATCAATTGGTTCAAATTGTTTGATAGCGTTATTAAGATTTTCTACACTTTTACTGAATCCTTTAACTAATTGTTTTACCACGTGCTGAGAAAGGGCATTAGAATCTCAAACTCTGTTGAAATGTTTATGTCCTCTTTAGATTTAGAAAATTTAGGTATTACTCTTTTGAGATTATTAGACATATATCCATTTTTATTGTATATTTCTGGTAAATTTACTCTCTTATCACTATGAAAAACCCCTCTTTATCTTTGATAAGCCTCTTGATCTTAATGTTGATTTAGTTTCTTATTAGCCACTCCAGGCTTCTTATACTTTTGCATATTAGAATGTTTTCATCCATGTTCTATTTATCTGTTTTTATATTTCCAGTGTGTCGTACATAGACAGTAAGTAGTTTGGTTCTACTTTTTCTCCATTCGGATGATTTTTTATTTTTGAGTTGAAGTGTTAGGTCTATTAATATTTAACATAGTTGATATAATTAGATTTAGATCTATCATCCTGCTATTTGTTTACCATTTTCTCCCCTCACACCCTTTGTTTCTTTCTTACCTTTTCTTAACTTCTTTGGAGCTTTCATAATTTTTGTTGGCATTTGATTTAACTACTGGCTTTTATCTATATTGCTTTATATTATGTTTTTAATTGTTGCACCAAAATTATAACACACATTCTTACTATTTTACAACCCACTTAGAAATTATTATATACCAGTTCAAATAAAAATGTAGAAACCTTAAGACCCAGATTGGTTTATAACCCTACCATCCTTTTATGCTATAATTTTAGTATATTTCATTCATATACAATATGAGCCCCACAACATAATTACAAATATTCTTTTAAGTGGTTATAGGATTCCTTAAATTAAGAAAATAATCTTTAAAAATGTGCCACATATTTACTATTTTCATTGATTATTAAGTATTCATAAAGATCCAATATTTGACTATCATTTCCCTTCAGCCTAAATAATTCCTCTTAGCATTTTATGTTTTTCACTTTTGCTAGAGAAATATCCATTTAGCTTTTTAAATCTAAAAACGTTTTTACATTTATTCTAAAAGGAAATTATTTATAGAATACAGAATTTTATTTCTTTTCTCCTCTCTCAAAACTTGAAATATGCTATTCTAGTTGATTGGTTTTGTTTCTTTCCTTGACCCCCATAATTTTGTTGAGACAATCCAAATCATTTGAATAGTTGTTTACTTGCTTTTCTCTGGCTGGTCTCAAGAGTTTCTCTTTACTTTGATCTTTGATTTTTTACAGCATGTCTATCACTTGTCTCATGGATTTATTCGAATGTATTCCTTTTGAGATTCACTAGCCTTCTTCTATCTGTAAATTCGCATATTTCACCAATTTTAACCAGCTCTCTGCCATTACCTAAGCATTTTTCCTTATCCATTCCACTTCTCTTCTTCTTTGGAAGTCTAGTTATCCTTTTAAAGGCATTGCATAGCTCACTAAGGCTCTCCTTGTCCTCTTTAAATTTTCTTTTATTTCTCTTTTTTAAACTGGATTATTTATATTAATTTATGTTCAAGTTCACTGACACTTCTGACTATTATTTTAATTCTGGTAGTAAAGCTATTTAGTGATTTCTTTTAGATATTCCATTTTTTAGTATGTACATTTCTATTTTTATTTTTTTAATATTTTCTATTTGTGCTGAGATTTCATATTTTTTATTTCATTGAGCACATTTTTGCCATTTCCTGACTATTTTTAAATGGCCATTTTGTCATTCTTTTCTGATAATTCCATTATCAAGATCGTTTTACATTGACTTCTGACGTTTCTTTTTTTTCCTAAATCTGGGTGACATTTTTCTATCTCTTTCTATTTTGAGTAGTAGTATTACATTGTAGAGACTCTATTTTTTTTTAATATTACTATGAAGGCTTTTTGTTTAGCCGGGAGTAAATTCGATTACATTAAAACTGAATCAGTCATCTCTGAGGCAGGGGCTAGCTCACATTTTTATTAACTCTGGTTAGCATTAGGCACATGCTGCTTTCAGTTTTCCTCATATTCACGATTTCCATAATTAGCCAGAAAATTGGTATAAGTTGAAGCACAGGGATTTGAGTTTCCTGTCTCTCCTGGTTAGTAATTTCCCTTTCTCAGGAAACCTAGTCACCTAGGTGCTTCAACCTCAGTCCTCTGGCATTCTGTCAGAGTATCAGGTATCCCAGCAATGCTGCCACTTTGATGACTTCAGTTTGATGACTTCTCAAAGAAAATGTGGTACATATACACCATGAAATACTACACAGCCATAAAAAATGATGAGTTTGTGTCCTTTGTAGGGACTTGGATGAATCTGGAAACTAGCATTCTCAGGAAACTGACACAAAAGCAGAAAGACAAACACCGCATGTTCTCACTCATAGGTGGGTGTTGAACAATGAGAACATGTGGACTCAGAGAGAGGAACATCATACACTGGGGGCGGTTGGCAGGGTAGAGGACAGACAGTGGTGGGTGGGGATGGTGGGGATGGATAACAGGGGGAGAAATGCCAGATACAGTATGCACCTAAAGAAAAGTTTTTTTTAAAGTAGTAAAATTGAAAATAAACTTGTGCTATTAAAAATATTCACAGCATAAAAAAGATGGTGAACTCTGAACCATTTTCCTTACATTTCAACTCTCTTTCAAAATCAAGATTTGCCTTTAAGTCTCCAGAGTCCTCAGGAATTTCTGTTTGAGAGAAAATTTTGTTATCTTCTATACCAGATGTATTAGGGTTCTCTAGAGAGACAAAACTAATAGGGTAAATGTACATAAGAAGAGGAGTTTATTAAAGAGTGTTGGCTCGCATGATCACAGGACGAAGTCCCACAATAGGCTGCCTGTAAGCTAAGGAGCAAGGAAGCCAGTCCGAGTCCCCAAACCTCAAAAGTAGGGAAGCTGGCAGTGCAGCCTTCAGGCTGTGGCTGAAGGCCCCAAAGCCTCTGGTAAACCACTGGTGTAGGCCTAAGAGTCCAAAAGCTGAAGAACTTGGAATTCCAATGTTTGAGGACAGGAAACCCGGCACGGGAGAACAATGAAGGCTAGAAGACTCAGCCAGTCTAGACCTTTCACTTTCCTCTGCCTGCTTTATTCTAGCCTCAGTGACAGCTGACTACGTGGTGCCCATCCAGACCGAGGATGTGCCTGCCTCTCCCAGTCCACTGACTCAAATGTTAATCTCCTTTGGCGACACCCTCACAGACACACCCAGGAACAATACTTTCCATCCTTCAATCGAATCAGGTTGACACTCAATATTAACCATCCCACCAGAGTGCAGCAATTCCCTCTTAACCTGTGGCTTTCCTTTCTTTCTTGCACTCTGAAATCCATTCTCAAAACAATAATCAATATTTTCTTTTTAAAAGATACAAAAGCCTACACTTTTAAAAGATAGCTCAGACCTTCTAGACTCTCCCTTGATTCCAAAATCCTGATCAACGTCTGTAATCATTAGCCCTTGTCTCCCCATCACATATGATTTGACTGAAATTCCCTGGCTAGAGAATCTACTTGTGTATTTGTTTCCATCCCAGGCCTCATCTATTGAATCTTTATTTTCTTCATAATGTTATCATTACTTCACTTTATCTTGTTTATGTGTCTAGTCACTTCGACATTTTTGGCTAACATCATTTAAAAGATCCAAAGCATCAGGGTCATGGCATGGCATTCTTTTCATTTGAAATTGTTCTATATATGTAGTAGAAACTTAATACTAGTTGAATAGATAAGTACATTTGTAGCTTGATGGTATATAGAAAAGCTTTCAAGCAACACTTTTATTTTAGCGGAATTATAGACACCAAAAATAAATTAAAGCCGTGGCAAAATACAGCTTAACTCCACCCTGAAACAGCTTTGTAGAAGCAGGAAGATGTGCTACTAATAAACAACTTTAAACTGTCACTTTATTAAGCATGTTTATTAGCAAAGAAAATGTTGTGTCAGTCATAAGCAGAGCAAAAAGATAATCAATGATCGGAAGGTTTTAAATGGTATTACTTTGAGACTTTACCTTTAGTGACTTATAGCTATAATAATAACTGAAAGAATCAGTTTCCACAAAGGTGCTGTTTATTTAGTTTTTGAAGCTTTAGCCTCACAGTTGTCTACAGAAATTATTTAAAATGTAATTTATGCGCCTAATTTTAAAAAACTACAGGCATACACACATATATTCAGCAATGATTACTGATTAATTGAAATATTTAATGATTTTTTTCAGCAACGAATACTATCCCTTTATTCCCCATTAGGATTTCAGCCTATAAGATGACATTTTAATCAGTTGGTGGATATATATTATTTTTTTGTACACATGCAAATCATAGATTTTACATTTTTTATATTGTAAAACACTGTAAAATATATCATGTTATGTTTCTCATAGCGGATTGCAACTTGTTTTATAAACCTTGCATGTTATTGGCATTTTTTGTATTAGTATGTCGATTTTCTTGAATCTTTATAATTACTATATACAGTTCCTTGACTAGGGTTGCTTAAGGACGAGATCTCAGTTACATGGACACATTTGCAATGTTCTAAAGTTAATAACATACGAAAGCAGAGTGGAACATTCCAAAATTAAGGTTAAGTAGAATATGGTGGTAATAACACAGGGACAAGAAGACATAGAAAAAAGACATAGAAATAGATTTTTAAAAAAAAGAGAGAGAGAAGGAAAGCATGCCTACGAGAAATGACGGAGATGGCAGAATAAAACTAAGCTTGTAAGCAGAAGAGAGAGAATTTAAAAGTCAAAAAGATGGTAGAATCAAGGTAATTGGAATATTTAAATGATTCTGAAGCCTAATAGTTATGGAAATGCATTTTGAATCAACAGATATTACAAATTTGTGGACTTTTCCCTGCAAGTTTTCTCATGCAAGAAGGTAGAGACTGTAATACTAATAGGTTATTAGAAAATGTGTTCCTCTCACCGGGCATTCTTGGAGAACTAGCCAGTAATAGGTGATTGTCTCACTAGACAAGTTGTTAAACTGTTAATAATGTATTACAGATACAATAGAATGAAGCAAAGCTAACTGAATCAACTGTATGTCCTTGGTCAGAGGTATTACAAATTGATGACATTCAGATCCACTTCCCATAAAAAAAAACGTAAGTTGACCGCTTATAAGATAGTCACTGAAAGGCCTCTGTCTCAAATAATAGAACCTTTTGTATTCTCTGCTCCTAAATGCTAATATGACTAAATTCCGAAAGATTTCAGTGAGTTATAGGACAACTGAATCCTTCATCATCTAGAACCCAGAGATTGTGTCTTCTGGAAATTATGTTAGACAAAGACTCTGCTCACCACCCACCCTGCAGCCAAACTGTGGAAAGTTGGACCTTGGGTTCCTAATCTCACAACTCAGAAGGGCCCCTGCAGACTCTGGGCACTGCACAGCAATTGAAAACCTTAAGGTAAAGCTAACTGGGAGAATTCCTCTACTTTCTCAAGATCCTGGATTAAGACTTCTCTGTTATTAGAAAACTTTTGCTTCTCTTCATTTTTTCTCTGCTTATGCCTCTATGAACAATAGACCTGTAAAAAAGGACTTGAGTGGGCCGGGCGCGGTGGCTCACGCCTGTAATCCCAGCACTTTGGGAGGCAGAGGCGGGTGGATCACGAGGTCAAGAGATCGAGACCATCCTGGTCAACATGGTGAAACCCCGTCTCTACTAAAAATACAAAAAATTAGCTGGGCATGGTGGCGTGTGCCTGTAATCCCAGCTACTCAGGAGGCTGAGGAAGGAGAATTGCCTGAACCCGGGAAGCGGAGGTTGCGGTGAGCCGAGATCGCCATTGCACTCCAGCCTGGGTAACAAGAGCGAAACTCTGTCTCAAAAAAAAAAAAAAAAAAAAAAAAAAAAGGACTTGAGTGTAACTATGGAGAGTATTTTATTTGTGGAGGATTTTGCAGCCAACTTTATGCCTTAGGCATGAACAAACTTATGCCTTGGTAGAAGGAAGATAAAGGACCAATGAGGGCGAGATATTTTAATGGTACCTTCGCTGCTTCATAGTCAGAGACAGAACACTGACTCATTCCTCATAACCTACATCATAGATTAAAGAGAAACTTTCCAGGAGGCCTTCACCCTTCTGGACAGGCATGATTTGGTAGGTCTCTTTTTCCATTGATTATAGTAAATAAGGTGATAGTAAGAAATTTGCCCCTCATAAAAGGTTCTGTAGCAGAGTCTA
Source organism: Saimiri boliviensis (assembly GCF_048565385.1). NCBI lineage: Eukaryota > Metazoa > Chordata > Mammalia > Primates > Cebidae > Saimiri > Saimiri boliviensis. The sequence goes on from NC_133451.1 coordinate 127,147,642, forward strand.
CTGCAAAGACCATGGTTTCACAACAAACTTGAAAAAATTCTGTTGTTTGATAGTTAGTAGAATTGCTCTAGATTACTTACTGGCTGAACAGAGAAGAATCTGTTGGGTTTCTGACACTTCCTGTTGCACATGGATAATACCTGGGGTATTACAAAGACTGAGTTGTAGGAGACTGACAAACAGGCTGCTTGGTTGAAACGCATTGACGCTTTCACTCATTCTTTGGTCCATTTTATGTTAAGTTGGTTTAGTTCATGGGTAACTTGGCTAAGGAGCATACACCAAGCTGTTGGTATTGTCCTCCCAGACAGTAACAATATTCTCCCTGGGCCGGGCGCGGTGGCTCACGTCTGTAATCTCAGCACTTTGGGAGGCTGAGTGGGTGGATCGCGGGGTCAAGAGATCAAGACCTTGGTGAAACCCCGTCTCTACTAAAAAAATACAAAAATTAGCTGGGTGTGGTGGCACACACCTCTGGTCCCAGCTACTCAGGAGGCTAAGGCAGGAGAACTGCTTGAACCGGGGAGGTGGAGGTTGCAATGAGCCAAGATTGTGCCACTGCACTCCAGCCTGGCGCTTGGCAACAGAGCAAGACTCTGTCTAAAGAAAAAAAAAAAAAAAGAAAGAAAGAAAGAAAACCCACAACCCACTGTCAAAAAAAAAAACACCAGTATTCTCCCTGGAACACTGTAGTCTTTCAGGATTTAACTGTCTGTGTGAAGCCAGCCATAAAATGTCATATGGTTTATTTTTAACTGAAATGACTAAATCTTGAAGAAATGTCTGGTCTTGAGGACTCTGTAACCTACAAAAGACATGCTGTGACTGGTAACCCACAATGATGATAACTGAAAGCAGTGCTAAAGCCCTAAGTTTTGGTAACACTCTCACGTAAGTAAGAAACTAATCAAAAGGAGGAACGTGTTATACAAAATTATGGAAGACCATGGTTTTGAACTGAGCACTAGGCCCCAACGTACTAGACCAGACCAAACCAAGCCAAAATGGAGTCACTTGTGCTAAATGTGTTATAATCAAACTAATACTTTAAGGAAGCAAGTAGATCACAAGACAGACCAGTTGCGTGTGTGTGTGTGTGTGTGTGTGTGTGTGTGTGTGTGTGTTTTCTGAAAACAGAGTTTCTGGCATAATAAGGTCACCTCTGCTTTAATTTTTACAAACAAGTAACCTGAAGACCTTACCCCCATATTTGTTCTGCTGTTTCCCAGTGGAATTTGAGACCAGACAAGTACATTTAAGATTGTGTCATAGTGACATTAATGCCTAAGGGTTTTAATGGGCAATTGTTAAATTAAGTTTAGCCTAAAGCTGCCTCCATACATATTTTAAGTCTCTTCCAAAGGTTTCTTTGTACATAGTGAACAGTAACTTAACTAGATGTATAAACAGACTAACCAACTCTTATACCACTCATTGAGTTTCAGCCAATAAGGCAGCCAACTGTTAAAACTGTGTTCAAGTAAGGCAAACACTAAACTGTAACCAATCCAACTGTTTCTGTACCTCCCTTCCATTTTCTGTATGTCACTTTCCTTTTTTGCCCATAATCTTTTCTATGTAGCAACACTGGAGTCTCTCTTGAAACTATTCAGGTTAAAGCATGTTGCTCAACTTGGGAATGATTCTTTGCTCAGTTAAACTCAGTTAAATTTAATTTGTCTAAACTTTTTCTGTAACATGATAAATATACTAATTACCCTGATTTGATTATTACACATTATATGCATGTAACAAAATATCACTTGTAACCTGTAAATAAGCACAATCATTATGCATCAATAAAAAATGGGAAAAAAATGAGCTAAGCGTGGTGGCTCACACCTGTAATCCCAGCACTTTGGAAGGCTGAGGCGTATGGATCACAAGGTCAAGAGATGGAGATGATCCTGGCCACCATGGTGAAACCCTGTCTCTACTAAAAATACAAAAATTAGCTGGGTGTGGTGATGTGCCTGTACTCCCGGCAACTCTGGAGGCTGAGACAAGAGAATTGCTGGAAGCCAGAAGGCAGAGATTGCAGTGAGCCAAGATTGCACCACTGCACTCCAGTCTGGGTGACAGAGTGAGACTCCATCTCAAAAAAAAAAAAAAAAAAAAAAAAAAAAAAAAAAAAAAAAAAAAGATATACCTAGATCTACCCATAAAAAAGGGTTATTTCACATGAAATAACCTTTTCTCTAGGATGGAACAAAAACTTTGACATACTTTTTTTCTTCTGCTTTATATTTTTTGAATTTAATTTATGAAAGGAAATAATAAGGGCTAATATCCAGAACCTAAAAGGAACTTAAACAAATTTATTTAAAAATAAATCATCAAAAAGTGGGTGAAGGATATAAACAGACACTTCTCAAAAGAAGACATTTATGCAGCCAACAAACATGAAAGCAAAGAAATGCAAACCAAAACCACATTGAGATGCCATCTCATGCCAGTTAGAATAGCGATCATTAAGAAATCAGGAGACAACAGATGCTGGAGAGGATGTGGAGAAATGGAATGCTTTTACACTGTTGGTGGGAGTGAAAATTAGTTAAACCACTGTGGAAGACAGTGTGGCAATTCCTCAAGGATCTAGAACTAGAAATACCATTTGACCCAGTAATCCTATTACTGGGTATATGCCCAAAGGATTATAAATTATTCTATTATAATGACACATGCACATGTATGTTTACTACAGCACTGTTCATAATACCAAAGACTTAGAACCAACCTAAATGCTCAGTAATGATAGACTGGATAAAGAAAATGTGGCACATATACATCATGGAATACTATGCAGCCATTAAAATGGAAGAGTTCATGTCATTTGCAGGGACATGGATGAAGCTGGAAACCGTTCTCAGCCAACTGACACAAGAACAGAAAACCAAACACTGAATGTTCTCACTTATAAGTGGGTGTTGAACAATGAGAACACAATGACACAGGGAGGGGAACATCACACACAAGGGCCTCTCAGGGTGGGGGGCTAGGAGAGGCATAGCAGGGGTATGAGGGGCTAGGGGAGGGATAGCATTAGGAGAAATGTCTAATGTAGATGACAGGGTGATGGATGCAGCAACCACCATGGCATGTGTATACCTATGTAAGAAACCTGCACATTCTACACACGTACCCCAGAACTTAAAGTTTAATAAATAAATAAATAAATAAATAAATAAATAAATAAATAAGACTGAAACATGTGAGCTGAAGAATATGAGTTACTTTTCGTTCTATTGAAACAGGAAGAAACTTGCATGAAAAAGTAATAGCATTTCTGTTTATCAGAGAAAAAGATTATTTGCCTAGATATCAAGTAATAAGGCTGGGTGCAATGGCTCATTCCTGTAATCCCAGCACTTTGGGAGGCCAAGGCAGGTGGATTGCTTAAGCTCATGAGTTCGAGACTAGCCTGGGCAACGTGGCAAAATCCCCGTGTCTACAAAAAAGCACTAAAATTAGCCAGGTATGGTGGCATTTGCCTGTAGTCCCAGGTACTCAGAAGGCTAAAACAGGATAATCGCTTGAGCCCAGGAGGCAGAGGTTGCAGTGAGCCGAGATCGTGCTATTGTACTCCAGCCTTGGTGACAGAAGTGAAACCATGTCTCAAAAATAAAAAAAATAAAAAAAGAAAGAAAGAAAGAAAGAAAAATAAAGCAATAAAACTAAATTCAGGGAAGCTTTGTGTTTGTCCTGACAGCTGCAAGATCATCTATGGATGATAGTAAATTCTAAGGTCACAACCCATTTCACTGAGTAGGAGAATAAGTAGCTGAGGTTAGGCAAGATTTGGTCTTTCCTGTTAATGTATTATATTAATCATGTTTTTTACTGTCTGTATTTTATCATGCTGTGACTTCCAGAGGTCTTCCTAGAGCCCTGCTTCCCATTCTGGGAGAAACTGTACCTCTCCCAGGTTAGCTGTTTCCTACGGATAATAAATGACTTTCCCATCAGCATTCCTTTCATATGCAAATGAACACATCCACAGAATTTATCACCAACCTTCTTCTTTAACTGACTCTCAGATCCCAAGCCAATATTCTCCCTGAACTAAATCACCCTGGGGCCAAATATGGGACCACTGAAGACCACCCCTATACCCCAGAGGCCTGAGAAAGCAGTTAAACTATTCAATCTTAAATTTGCTCAAACTTGCCTCAATCATTCCTTCCCAGGAAAACCACAATAAAGGCTCTGGACTGTGCTTTCTCCTTAGCTCCTTCTACCTCCTGACTAACCCTGGGACTTCACCATGTGTCCTCACATGGTAAGGCATACCCTCTTCTTTTGGGAGCTGTAATTAATAACCTGCCCTTTCAAAGTCAGTTGCCTCCATGTCTGTTTCCTCATTACACTTGATTAAAACAAATGCTGAGCACCTATTAATGCATGCATCCATTCCTTACTATCTATATATGTTAGCTGCTTTATGTAAGGTCAGGATGAAGGTGTGGCCACTTGGACTCTCCTAACTGCCACCCTTGACAGTTGCCCTGGGGCTGGGATATCTTGGCTGTATATTTACAATGAAAACAGCAAGCAATGAATATAAAATAAGAGCTCTTTTAATTCAGCATATTGAAAGAGATCTTGGAAAATGCTACGTATGGTAGTATCAGCCCTTTAAATTTGAGAACCACATATTTATTTCATATCAGTTTTTGAAAGTCAGAAATTGTATCTGGCAAACATTAAAGCAATAAAGTTCAGGGCAATTTAGCTTTGCCAAGAACACAGATTCTGCCAATTAGAGACCGGGCTAACGATTATTGAAAGTTAACAAGTACAATTGATTGCTAGGAAACAATTCTTGCCAATTCATCTAATATCCCTGAAATCTGCCTTTTAAAATTTTTGTAATCTACAGTGAATCAATAAAAGTTGATTTTACCATGCAATCAGCATTCTTCAAAATGTGAAAGTAAAAAGAAAAATTATGTGAATAATCTCCCTGCTTTTAAGTGTTTTGCTCCATAGCTGTGCAGCTTAACACTGAAGTAGGGATGGGAATACATATATTTGAGTGTGAGTGTGTGTGTTTCTATGGATGGGGCATTTCATATAACAAAGATCATCCACGTTCTCATTAATGTAGGAAACCAAACTGTTCTCAATATATCAACAATAGTTCATGGATATCACTTTTATATCGCTGCCGCTCCAAATGTGATCTGAGAATTGGTAGTATCCGTAACATTCGGAAGCTAGTTAGAAAAGCAGAATCTCAGTTCTCACCTCGGACCCACTGAATCTGAACCTGTATTTTAACAAGATCCTTTAATGATTTGTATAATTAAATTAACCCATTTATTGGGAAGTGCTGCCCCAGCATTAACACGACTCAACTAACAAAGATTCAGATTCCGTGTTTCTTAATTGAATTCCTTGGAGAATAAACACAACAGACCCAACCTGAGTTCTGCATTGTTCTCCTTTTCTCTACCCCTCTGCCCCGGAAACACAAACAAATTAATTTTGGTTGATGACAGACATAAATCAAGAGTGAAGGAGCCACTTCTTTAAGTCCTGGGTAAATAATTATTTTCCAAAGACTTTCTAGACTAAAAATTCATTAATGTAGTTTTTCATTATTGTAAAAAGGGTTTGTGTTTGTACATAACCACTATGTTGATGTGTAGGGATAACTGGAGTCGGAAATAAATGGAATTCCTAGTCTAGGATAAATCTTCCCCACCAATGAGGTAACATCTTGTAGTACTATGATACCCCCTCAATTAGGAAATTTTCCCACTTTGCCTATGTGAACTTCCAGCCACACTATTCCCTTGATTCTTTGGTGTGGCTCTTCCCCTGCCTTCAGGTAGTATTTTCACATGCAAGTAATGTTAAGTTCTTCACTGAATACTCCAGGGGAATCTCCTGCATATCTCTCTGGTTCTCTTTATGTGCAGTTCTCTCTTCCTCTGTCCTGTGCCCTGCAGACTCTAGCCATCAAAGCTTCCCTGGAGTTTTAGGTAACTCTCTTTAACAGCGGGGACAACATCTGGCTTGGCTTTGATTTCCCTTTCTTGTATGGCAGACTGGACACTTGGCAGAAAACTGGGGTCATCATAGGAATAAGCTTTAAAAATAATTTTATTTATTACAGAAGGAAACAAAGAAAGATCTACACGATCATTAGAAAAACAAATTCTGTTGTAGCAAATGATCAATGCTACCTGAGGTGTGCTTTTACCAGGGTCATTTTTTCTTTGTGTACTATTAATTAATTTCTAAATATTTGTGAAACTTTTTGAATATGAAACATTGTAAAGGATATATATATATATACGCATATATACATATGCGTATATATATATATATATATATATATGCACACACATAGCCTGTACATAGTCACTTGTAGGGGTCAAGGGAAAGCTTCCCCCCTACCTTCTGAAGGTTCACTAAAAATGAACTAATAACAAGCAGATTGATAAAAGAAAGGGGCATGCAAATTTATTTATTTTTCTTTTTTCCTTGTAGTTGTAATATTAAGTTCTGGGGCACATGTGCAGGATGTGCAGTTTGGTTACATAGGTAAACACGTGGCATGGTGGCTTGCTGCACCCACCAACCCATCACCTGGGTATTAAGCCAAACATGCATTCGTTATTTTTCTTAATGCTATCCCTTCCCCCAGCCCATCCCCTGACAGGCCCCAGTGTGTGTTGTTCCCCTCCCTGTGCCCCTGTGGTCTCATTGTTCAGTATCCACTTATAAATGAGAACACGTGCTGTTTGGTTTCCTGCTCCTGTGTTAGTTTGCCAAGGATAATGGCTTCTAGCTCCTAACACACACAAGCACAAGGGAATTTCAGGAGAATGATAACCCAATAGTCCATAGAGTTACAGATGGTCACTCTTCTTCAGAAGGGAGGGGACATGGGAAAAATTAGTAATTTTGAAGGGCATTAAATTATTTTAAAGAAGATGAATTGACCCATGAGGCAGACATTATCTTGTAAAATAATTCTCCTTGAAATTTGAATGAACCCAACTTGTGACAAAGTTCATCCAGGTGTGGTTACAATTTTCCCAGGTTTTCTACTTGCCGTAGATAATCAAACTTTAGGGAATGATGAAAGACAATTGTGCTCTCTGGCAGGTCTCTTTCTAAGGCAGATAATGTAATGTAAATGGAATGTAAGAGAGTATTCTCATCCTGTGCTGTAGGAGACACAGAGGAAGGCTAGGGGAGTGGAGGTGAAAATGTGTCAGTGGCTGCTTCTATAGTCCAGTACGTCAAAGACCCCCATCTTGCGATAGTGTTATCTGAGCCCCAATACACTCAGTAGACTCTAGAAAATATTAATTTATTAAATACATTTTGCTTTAGAGAGCATTTAAAAAGTTACTTTTAAATACTTTCTTGTATTTACATCAACATACCTGCAGTTGTATAAACTATTAGATGAGATTATCAATAATCTTCGAGATAAAGTGCTATTTATCAAAAACTGTCTTCTATAAAGTAGCATTCTTTTCTGAAAATTAAAGCCATTTGTTTTGATGGCCAACTTGTTATTACTGAATCCACTTGCTGGATATAGCTAAATTTAAAAAAAATGAGGACTGCTCAAATATCAGACTAACTAAAGGATGACAGATGATTAAAGAGAACAGCTGTTAACTAAATTACACCAGATAGTTAGATTATACACCAGTCCAGCTGAAGGTACTAAGTGGTAAAGATTATACATGTTTATTAATACTGCAACAGATCTTATTAGATGCAGGATATGGAAAGTAGTTTTATTTTAAATGATCACTTATAAGACAGGGACATTTTAGAAATGCTTGTACATATTAACAAGTTTATGGCAAATAAATGCTGGGATACCTCTTGTAATAAGATCCTATATTTTGTATATTATAGCAGACAAGACACCACCTGATAGTGCACCTGTCCATAGGTACAATTTCATTTCCTGCCTTGTTCGTACTTCTTATTCCAGTCTGGCCACATTGGACACATTGGCTCCCTTGCTGTTAATCAAACTTTCCAGGCACACTTCTGCCTCCGTGTTTTTATAACCACTTTCCCCTCAACTTGGAGCACTTCCCTAGCTATTTAGGTGGCTCTTTCCTTTGAATTTATTCAAATTTCTGTTTAAATAGCATCCTTCCAGCTACACCTTCCCTGACTACCCTATTGAATTAATATCCCTCTCTACTCCCAGTTACTCCCTATTCCTCGCCCTGCTTTATTTTTCTTCACTGCATTTGCCATGCAACATATTTGATATTCATTTGTCTATACATCTATTAAGTGTTTTTTCTTATTAGAATGCAACCTTCGGTGGATCGCAGAGTTGTTTTATTCAACTTCTAATACAGTCCCTGGCTTTTATACAGTTATTTCACATTTATTAAATTCATACATAAATGAATGAATGAATAAATGAGTGAGGGAATAAATGTTGAAACCAATAATGGTTACACATTATATGCCAATTCCTAAATTCAGAGTAGGTGTACAAAACCTGATTAATCTACAGAAGTCTGGGAGTCAGGGACATACATAATTAATTCAAACTAATGTGTTTAACAGTAAGGTTTGAAACATGAAGAAACTGGTTAATATCAGTATTTGAGACTTGTTATGACACCCGCTTTTGGGAGGCAATCTCTAGACTTTATGCTGCTTTCTCTATTCTTGACCTGTTACTTGGCTCTGATGCCTCCAGTCAGACCTCTCTCCACACCTTGACTCGAGGTCCCAATCATTCTCTTTCCCTCAAAAACAACAATGACAATAAAATACATTAACAATATTTTAAAAAGGAATATTTTGCATAGCATTTACCTTTTGGTAGTTCGGTCCCACAGATCAAAAAACTTCAACTCAACTAAGTTAGTTTTTGATTGTGGAATTGTAGGTACAAGTGATTGGAGAGCAAAGCCTAACTAATCACCAGTTCTTCTATTCGTGTTAGCTCTACTGAGCCTAACGTTTGTGTGGAGTTGTTTAGCTGTAACGTTTCATCAAGGCAGGCACATCCTCCTTCAGAAAGCCCACCTCAACTCACTCCTTCAGTTGAATGTTGTGTTGGTCCCCTAAGAAGCAGACACCAAGATCCTCTAACATCATTTAAGAGACGGATACTAAGATATGACTAAACCTGCAAAAGTTATATTAGGTAAAATGTCTATATGAGAGAAACTGGAGTGGGAGGTGATCAAGGATGAGAAAATATAGACTGCAATACAAAACTGGCCTCAAGTGAAAGAGAAAAGACAAGAGGTTGCACACAGCATTTCAGAATACCTTGGACAGGTTCTTAGAGTCTTTGAGGCGTCAGGGAGCCAAGGTTGGTAGGGGTCTAGCTTAGTATCTTGAAGGCTGTCATTTGTTAGCTAAACACAGCCTGTGGAAAATGTATGGCCTGAGGTCAAAAACACTGATTGGATTTTAGTGCAAACACCTGGGGTCTCTACCATCATGCTCCCTGCAGTTGAATATGTACAAGATGTGTTATTATATTCACAAATGCTTTACCTATGTGAAATGCTCCACTTACATTTTATCTCTTCTTTTGGACATTGTACTTCTTTAAATAAGCATTAAGTCTTGTTTATCTTTGTATCTATAGAACCTAGCCTATGCTAGATAAAATGTTTTCTAAGTGAGTAGATTTTATCTAACATAATAACCAAGACAACCCCATCCTCTACTTTTTATTGTGTCTCAAGAGCATTAGTATGAGTGTGTGTGTGTGTGTGTGCACACACGTGCATGTGGATGTGCACATACACATTGAAAACACAGTTTCTGAAATTAGAGAGGTAGTTTTCTCTTGCTCTTGGCACATGATCTTCAGCAATTTTCTTAATCCAAATAATATTTTCTTTCCCATCTTCAAAACTGGGTTAATGGCGGTTTTTCAATTAAATGCTATCTGTAAGAACTAAAAAGTTAATTCATTGTCATAGCAACAACAAAATACGTCTAGTCTCATTATCTAGTTTAACAACTTATTATGAAGCATGAAAAAAGATAAATGAATGTAACTATAATGAAGGAAACGCACTGGCCAAGCAGAGAACTTATTATGAAAACCATAGTGATTCTAATTAATGTAGACACTACTTAAACTTTCCATGTATGTAATTGTATTAGAGAGTTTATTTTAAACATCTTGAACCCATTACACATATCAGTAAATTAATATTTGTAAGAACTAACATCTTACCTTTGCTTTAGAAAATGAGGCCATCGTACCCAATTCCCATTTAGGAAGTCTCACAGGAAGTTTATCTCTTCCTTACTGGGTAATTTTTGAGACTCTTATCACTCTCCACTATCATCTAGGTCTGGCTTGAATTCCATATTGATTCCTCTTTTAAGGTACTGTATATTACAACCTTAATATTATCAGAAACACAAACTATCAACTAGCTTAGATTCCTTTACTGATCTGCCTTACAAATTTCAATTGTATTGCTCATCCATCAATAAAAAGCACCATTTTATATTCACTTTTAATACTAATTATTACTTTGTAGGTTGGGTACAGTGGCTCGTGGTGTCTGTAATCCCAGCACTTTGGGAAGCCAAGACTGGGAGATCACTTGAGGTCAGGAGTTCGAGACCAGCCTGGCCAATGTGGTGAAACTTTCATCTCTACAAAAATTAGCTGGGTGTGATAGTGCACGGCTGTAATCCTAGCTACATGGGAGGCTGTGGCAAGAGAATGGCTTAAACCCGAGAGGTGGAGGTTGTCCTGACCTGAGATTGTGCCACTGCACTCCAGCCTTGGTGATAGACCTAGATTCCATCTCAAAAAAGAAATATACACACACACACACACACACACACACACACACACACGTACTGTGACTTTATGGAGTAAATCTTGTCTTAACATTTATTGACTGATGGTCCTTAATATTTGCCTAACTTCATTAGCATATATAGTTTTAAAATAAAATAAATAAGCAATCTATAGATTAAGAAGTTAAATTAAAAAAAAAAACACTAAAAAAGTCTACAAACCCTTGCAGGCATAATTTTTTTTCAAAAAAATAACTGTACTATTAAAATAATTTCTTTTCTGAATGAATTCAATTTTTTGCTATAATTTTTATGAAGTCTTTATTAAAACAGGACACTGGCTGGTGAGGTGGCTCACACCTATAATCCCAGCAATTTGGGTGGCCAATGTGGGTGGATCACTTGAGGTTAGGAGTTTGAGACTAACCTGGTCAACTTTGCTAAAGCTAAATTTATTATTGCAGGTAGATGTCCAAAAATATATTTAAATAACTTTTTATTAGTATACTTTTATCATCAAATTAGCTAATTCTGTATTCATAGTACATCAGCTGTTTGATGTTGATCTAGGAAGGCACCCAGAAATAATTTAATTTTGCTTGAACAGTGTTTAAAATATTAATAACCACATCTCACCAACAGTGCTAGATGACAGTCAACTATTTGATTAAATACTCACAATAGCGACTTGAGTTAGATACTATGAAAATTCCCCCATTTAAAGGCTTTAGGAGTTTATATAACTTGCCCAATGTCAATATCCAATAAATTACAGGGCAGAGATTTAAATTTATGCATGCTGACTTCACCCCTTAACACTTACATGTCATTGATATGAACCTGGATTTGATATTGTTTAACATGCGGAAACCAAAAAATAAAAGAAATTGATTGTTGACTTTTAATACCTGTTTTGTGAGAAACTCAACTTGAAATCAGTTAGGCTCATCTACAGGTAGTCACGGAGAATGAGAGGAAACGGTTGGCAGTGGTCAAGTACACAGACTCCTCAATGAGGCTACTCTGTTAATTCACAGATGTATGACGATGATTACTTCTTTAACCTTTCTGTGCACCCATTTTCGTATTTTAAAATCATTTTAAAAAGAAAATCAGTCTTGACTTTTAAGATTGCTTTGAGGATTACATTATTCAATACACATAAAGCCCTTAAGATATACCTGGTACAAAATGAAAAGTCATGTATCAGCCATTATCACTGGATACTGCTTTGAATACTGATTTTAAGAATTGGGGAATAGGCCTACAGCTTTTTACATTTCAGAAACAAACTACTACAGTGGACTTCACAGTGCAAAAAATATTTCTCTCAAGTTGTGAAAAACTAATATTTTTTCATTTAAGATTTGGCACAATCTGAAATCTACAAAGATAAAATTCTTCAAAATGAAGCTCCTTTATTAGAAAAGCAAAAAAGCATGGACTGTCTTTTTGTGCATACAATTGGAAGCACTTCTAGGTGGTAGAACAGTGTCACCTAGTGAGAGCTTTAGGTGAGAAAAATTCTCTGAACTAAAATAACATGCCTAAACAGTTCAATTTGCAGAATCCAAATTCCTAGAACTATAAAACAAAAGCCATTATCATTCAAGTGACATATAAGCAAGAGTGGGTGATTTAGATGAATTTATTATAATAAAAAGGACACAAGGATTTGGAAACTCAAAACACACCTTACTTAGCACCATATATAGAATATTAGGTAGTTCTTATCACAATTATAAAAAAAAATAATATTTAAAAATTTACTCCTTTGTGTTTTGGAGGTGTGGAGGTAGAGTGCTTTTGTTATTGTTTTATGGTGGGTTTATTTTTTGATCTTTGATTTCCCTCTGAGGATGCCAGCAACTCCTGGGAAAGCTAAGTGGTGATTCTCTGCACAGTTTCAGTTTACCTGGGCCAGTGCTAACTGATTGCTATTTGAAAACGCAGCACTGTTGAAATGCTACCTTACCTTGAACAGAGATGGCATCCACTTTGGAAGGGGTGGCAGGTTTCACAGATGGGTTCTGAAAGGGCTAGCAAAGCTTTACTTTTCCTGTTTAAATATTTCTTTAGCAATTGAAGATGCCTCTCTCCTTAGGACACGTACCTTTTAGAAACTGCTTTTGACTTTTGATAGTATGCCAGCCCCAGCCCCAACCCGAGGAACATCAATTTATTTTTTACAAAATACTTTATGCTAATGCTATTTAGCATAGAATTTTCACACTGTGATTAGAAATTCAAGGGAAAGTGAGGTGCTAATAACAGAGCAGGCAAAGAGCTCATTGTTAGCAGCGAGTAAATCATACTTAAATGAAGTGACAAGCCTCTTCTGTTTGTCAGAATTGTATTTCTTCCATATGCTACCAATTAGATGACATTGCTTTTGTGTTAAATTTGTAGGAGGATCCCAGCTGGAAGACTTACTTTCGAGAAATTAACATTTTTCACCATTACTGCTACATTGTCCTACATTTGTTGAGGTGACTCAGTTCACAATGTAAGCTTATTTCTTAGTCTAGACTAGAATTTCAGACATTCGTTACGTTTAGGGACATTGTTGTAGCTGAATAAAATGAGCCAAAACATTTAAAAAATCTGACTCCAGAAAGAAATAAAAATTTTCACTGAAGCTCAAAATACTGTATCAGTTAATGAATAATTCAATTGAACTTATTAATAAAGTCACTTAACACTAAATAACTTAGACTGAATACAATCTGGTTTTTAATGAGGTTAAACGTTTACATTAAAGATTTCTTAAGGCTTACTGGCCTATTGGTCTTCTAATCTGGATCTTTAGCTAAAATTAAATGTAGTAAATTTCACTTTTTAATTGAAACCTTTGGGAGGTTGTAATATTTTAATAATCTTAAATACATTATTTATCAATTTGGAAATAGTTAACAGTATTTGTTATTCACGAAAATTTGTATATCGTTCCTAATTTCATTGCAATTAAATCTTCTCCCAGCACTGATTTATTCTCTCATTTGCAATAATAATTTTTTCATGACTACAGCATCAAATTTTTAAATATAAACTCCATAGAGCCAGAATTATCACCACAGTCTGCCTGAAGACATTCACACTATGCCATTTATCACTGTTTCTCTAGGTCCCTCAAACAAGCCCAAGACTCCCGGGACCTTTTTTCATCAGGGCATGGAATCTCCTTGCCGTTCTGTTTATCCTGGACCCAACACCATTTCACACTTTGCCCTAAAACCTTCTTCTGCCTACTCTGGGATTCACCTCTTCCATCAACACACCCTATTTATCACTCCCATCTTCCCTGAAAGTTCTTTCACTTTCTGTTAGGACTGTCCCACTCTGGAGGACGCTGCTTCCTGAGAAGCTCACTCACTTGGTGGCTCCTTTTCTTTGTCACTCCACACATCATTGACCTGGAAATGTAATAGGTCTCCTGTGATTTTTCTTTGACAATTCCAGATGTTTTTCATTTCTCTTTCTAAATATACCCCAGGCTCTGAGTCTCTGACCTCAGATCTTTGCTGTAATAATTTTTAAGATTTTTAATATTTATAAAATGATTTAAAATATTGGTTGTACATTCCCTTTTCTTCAATAATATTGTCCTCCCTCTACCTCAGTCATATGTGCCTATGGTAATACCTAAATATCATTATTATAAATATCCAAAACTCTTCCTTAATGTAGTTTTCAAACTATATTCTTTCCATCCATCAATCTCCTTCAATTTCTCCAACTTAGAACCTCTTTTACCTAAAGTACAATTATTAACCCAAATAAGACCTCTAATTCATTGGTCCTACCATTTTTCTGCTATCTGTACTTCCTCATGTCCACAACTTCTCTTGCTATGGAGATTATACGCTGTTGGCCATACCTGTTACTACTCCATTTCATGAACTTGCTCTTGACAGTTTCTGTCTTCATCATAATTTATCTTTGTGATTTTCTATCTTTGTCAAACCCCAGCTTGTTTTCATCCAAATCTCTAGTAAGTTCATGCCTGCCAAATAATTGTACCCCATTTGTAACCTTAATAGTCTACTACAGGATCATTTTATTTCTTTTTTTCAAGCATCTTATTTAGTTTTAAGTCAACTGTTTATCTTGCTGCCTATTTTTCTTAGGAAAAAAATAAAATAAATCAGTAGAGGACATCGACAGACCCTTAGCACCAATTCTGAACACATATTTCCTTCCCGCCTCCTAGATGAGCTGAATTTCTCCATGATCTAATGAAACCCAACCCTCTTTTCTATCCAAACTTATATTTCCAACAACTTTGACTAAATTATTCTCTGTAGTATAAAATTACTGTGTAATAGATCTCAACATAAGAAAGAAAACTTACCTCTCTACTTAGCTATCTGTTTATTTTTTTTCTTTATTAGAAAACTTCACAAACACATTGTCTGTACTCACTATCCAATTTTTGTTTTCTAATTTTTCTCTTATTCCAGTCTATTCAGGTTTCTTACTCTCTCAATCCACTTAGGAATCTTTTATCTAAGTTGCTATTAACTTTTTCCTCATTCCTTTCTTATTTGTATTGTAGGATAACAGCTGATCATTTTCTTCCTTATCTTTACTTCACTTTCAGAATCCAATATTCTGCTTTCTATTTCTGTTTCAATTTTTTCTTCTTATCTTCCTGACCTCTAAACTGCATAGCGCCCAATCACTGATGCATTCTATTCGTTATCTGCCCAGCAGATGATCAAATTCATCCTTGAAGTACAGATACTGATAATCTCCAAAGAATTATCTTCATTCTAGCCCTCTTTTCTGAATCCACCTGCCAATTCGACTTTTCCATATGGATTTTTAACAGTTACTCCAACTTTAAAGTCACGAAAATAGTCAACACTCATAGCTGTACAAGGCAGCCACAACCCAGAGAGTCTCCACACAGTAATCCTACCCTCTACATTTTCCTTTCCTTAATCTTTCTAGATATGTTCTAGATATCTTTCTAGATATGTTAGAAAATTCGGTTCATCAGGGCGGCCTAAACCTTGGAGTTTTCTTTGACTTTTATAATTCTCATAAATCAGTCATTTATATATGATTCTCACTACAAGTTCTAAGGTTATTTCAACCAGTTTTTACTACTTTCATTAGTAATTTTTTTTTTCTTCTTCTTTTTTTTTTTTTTTTTTTTTTTTTTTTTGAGGTGGAATTTCACTCTTGTTGCCCAGGCTGGAGTGCAGTGTTGTGATCTCGGCACACCACAACCTCCGCCTCTCGGGTTTAAGTCACCTGCCTCAGACTCCTGAGTAGCTGGGATTACAGGTATGTGCCACCATACCTGGCTAATTTTGTATTTTTTGTAGATATGGGGTTTCTCCATGTTGACCAGGCTAGTCTCGAACTCACAATCTCAGGTGATCTGTCCGTTTTGGACTCCCAAATTCCTGGGATGACAGGCATGAGCCACCACACTGGCCTCATTGCTAATTTTATAGTCCAACTTGCCATTCACTGTTAGTTTTCTATTGGTGCCATAGCAGAAATCTTAAACCTGTCAGCCTAAAACAGCAAAAGTATATTATTTTCAAGTTTTGGATGTCAAAACACTCTAAATCACAGTGTTGGCAGGGCCATGTTCCTTCTGAAGGCTTTAAGAGAAATATCCTTTCCTTCCTTTGCAGAGCTTCTAAAGGCTGCCCGTATTCCTTGGCTTATAGAACCTTCCTCTGCCTTCAAATTTATCATCATAGCATCTTCAATCTCTTTCTTTCTGACCTTTGCTTCCATTGTCATACCTTCTCTTATTCTGACACTCATGACTCTCTCTTGTAAGGAGACTTTGGTTACGTTGAGCTCCCTTGGATGATTCCGGATAATTGACCCTTTAATTTAACCTCTTTGGTAAAGTCCCTTTGCCTTGTGAGGTACCATATACACAGGTTTCAGCAGTTATGGTAGTGATGTATTTGGGGAACTATTGTTCTACCACCACTTACTTTCATCTATAATACTACAAGAATTCCAAGCTGTGAACATAATTCCTGATTCCACATTTTCCCTCTATTTCCCACACCAGAAATATCTAATTTCTGGTTCATTTAAAAAGGTTTCAAAACTTTAATTTTTATGGATAAGAAAACATAATATCAAGGAAATGGATCTTCAAACTAGTCCATAAATTTAATGCAATTCCATACTTTTTCATAAAAATTGAAAAGCAGATAATAGAATTAAAATTAAAATGTGAGGGTCAATTAAAAATCAGATAATTATGAATAAAAGGAACAAGAATGAGTAATACCGTCTTAATGGACTTTAGGGTATGTTATAAAGAGCAGTGAAGCAGGGTATTTCCCTGACCCCTTCGCGGGACTCATGACAAAAGTGTCTCCTTTACTTAGCCCACTGCTCTCAACTCGTTGTGGGAGGAAGCCTGTGAACGAACGAGGCGAGAAACAGTGCAGGAGCCCTGGAGCCGGCGGGATCAAACTCTGCTCACTCAGACCCACTGCGCCTTCGGCCTCCTGGGAGGAAGTGCACAAGTGAGCGGGTCCAGAAGCCGGAGCAAGCGCTTTTGGGGGCTGGAAGGAGCGACCTCTGTGCAGGCACCATGGCAGTGTCCAGGTGGGGCGCATGCGACTTCCAAAATTCCAGAGGGCATATTACAGTGCTTTCTTTAGCTCTGCCATCCACAGATGGCTTAAGTGTTAACAGCTTAGTGCGCCTGCAGCTGCCCTCTGCCAGGGGAAATGGCCAGCGTGACAGCCTTTTGTATTCACACTTGTGGCTCCCAAGCTCTTGTCTGACATTCAGGAAAAATGAGGTACCATGAAGGAATTGAAGGATGGTAAAGGCAGAGGATTTTCTTGCCACTGAAAATGGCTCTCAGAGGGAAGGATAGCTGAAAAGGGGATATGGGGGTGGTAGGTGACTTTCCCCTGAAATCTGGCCATCTCCAGCCAGATTCTGTCTGAAGTTACGCCATCGTACTGTCCTTCTGAGGTCAAGTCACTTCCCTCCAATGTCTAGCCATAGTTTCTGATGCCCAGCTGCTTCTCCTCTCTGGTGGCTGAGTCTGGAGTCTTTATAGTCACAGGATGGGGTGGGGTGGGATCATGGGTGGTTCAGGAAAAGGGAATACTCCACCGGGAAAACAGGATATAAATTCTCACTTTGGATCGTGGTCTCAGGCTTTTTGGCTTTACCAGGGACCGGCCCCTGAGTCTAGAATGTCTCTGTTCCCTGCCTCTATCATTGTGTCAGCAGTAATCAAAGTAGTAAGGTCCAGGCTATGGGGTGATGAGCAGAATAACCGGGCAGGATAAAAAGTTCAAAAATAGAACACTCATTTGTGAAAATCTAATGGGATGTTGTAGATTGAAGGAAAAATAGTGAACTTATTATTAGTTATTCCTTGGATATTGGTTATGCATAATAAATATTTACAATTCTTTATGCCATACACAAAAACTAGTAAAATTAAGATACACATACCCTCTAAACCAATAAGTCCAATCTGCCTTTTTACTCTAGAACAGGGGTCAGCAAACTATGTGCCTCAAACTAAATTCATCTGTCTCCTTTATAAATACACACACACACACACACACGCACACACACACACACACACACGTGTGTGTGTACACAGCCAAGCTCATTCACTCACATATTGTCTAAAGCTACTTTTGTTTTACAATAACAGAGTTAAATTGTTGTGGCAGAGACATTATGGCCCACAAACCCTAAAATATTTACTATCTGGCCCTTTAACAGAAAGTCTGCCAACCTTGCCCTACAGAACGACTACATTAATGCACCAAGAGATATGAACTGAAATGCTTATAGCAGCATTGTTAGAAATAACACAGAACTGTAAGTAAATTGTATTAGTCCATTGTCATGCTGCTGATAAAGACATACCCCAGACTGGATAATTTATAAAGAAAAAGTGGTTAATGGATTTACCGTTCCATGTGGCTAGGGAGGCGTCACAATCATGGTGGAAAGTAAAAGTCACATCTTACATGGTGGCAGGCAAGAAAGAAGTACTAAGTGAAAGGGAAAACCCCTTATAAAACCAACTGTTCTTTTGAAACCTACTCACTACCATGAGAACAGTATGGAGAAAACCACCTCCATGATTCAATTATCTCCCACTGTACTCCTCCCACAACATGTGAGAATTATGGGAGCAACAATAATTTTTCATGCTGTGAACATAAAACTACGTATCTACTCTATTTTGATACTTTCATCTTGAATGATGAAAAGTTGGGTGGAGACACAGCCAAACCATATCATAACTATAGCTTCAAAATAGATACATAGTTTTATGTTCACGGCATGAGAAAACACACAACACAGAAAATAATTGAACTCACATGGGCTTCCATAACTCAGAAGCAATGTTGACTGATAAAAGCGAGTCACAGACAAACACATAACCCCATTTATATAAAGGTTAACAAATAAATTAAACTGAAAAATGTATTGTTTCAGAACACGGAACCGCGTGGTAAATCTTAAAGAAAGAGTAGTTAAAATTTAGGACACAGGATTCTGTGAAAGAAAGATGAGGATTATAGTAACTGAGAAGGGTCACCTAGGTGACTTGAAAAGTTCTTTCAATTTTGTTTCATAAACTATGTGTTTCATGGCTATTTGTTTCATAACATTCTTTTACTAAATGTTATATTTGATTTTTGTTTTATGGTAAATTTCACATTACATTTTTACTTAGTGATCATGCTATACCTATATATTCATATTTTTACAAACTAAATTCTTCATGAAATTAGTTTTGTGAAATTAAGCAATCTTTCATTGGATATTTACCCTGTGCCAGCATTATTCTGAGTGATATGCATACTTTATTTCTTTGATATCTCACAAAGCCTTTTTGCAGTGTGTGTAATTAAAACCCATCTTATAGTTGAAATATTATGTTTTATTGTAAATATATTTTTCAGTAAGGACTCAATATTGGGAGACGTGATTAATAGTTAGTATACATCCATTATATGACAAGTACTCTACATATGCTATCTTATTTAATTTCCTGCAACAACTCTACACAATGTGTTATTACTACTTTACAGTTGGTGAAATAAGAAACTTACATAACTTGTTCAATGTAAATTGCTTGTCTGATTATTTCCTATGTTCCTGGCAGGTGCTCCATGTTTTTTTGGATGCCATGGTTACAATCTATTAAACGGGAAAGCACTCAGAAAACAGCTATATTAGGAACACAGCAGCAATATTCTCTAATGCACAGCCTTACTGCATAGACTAGAAATAAAAAGTGGATGGCAGCTCCATATTCTCATACCATTATAACAGCTAAAATAGGGTAACCTTAGGTACAGAGCAGTACAAATATGTCAAGAACACATTATAATACTACGTTGAGTTTATGATGTGTACAACTTACTGGTAGCCCTCTTTGGTTTGGATAATATTTAGTTATAGTACCAATGTTAATCTGTTGAGGTATTTAAGACAAAGTTCTAGGAAAGAATTCCACATGAATTTGTACATTTTCTGGTAAGACAATACATAGCCTCTTTTTTTCCCTGGTTTTATCAAATCCAAGTTAATTTACAGGACTTTTATTTTCTCCTTTGCCTCTTAGAATATAAGTAACAAATCCTATTTATTAGTTATTCCTGATATTTTCTTGTTTAGGCCACTACATTGGCAACAGTTGATTAGTCTCTTTTATTTATTTACAGCCTGCAAGTATCCAGTTGGCTGTTTAAAAAAAGTTCACAAATTTGTTTTAGTTTATCTAAAACATTCCCACTTCCCTCTCACACCACTACTTTTTCCAGTTTTTGGTAACCATCATTCTACTCTATTTCAGGAGATCTACTTTCTTAGCTCCCACATCTGAGTGAGAACATGTGATCTTTGCCTTTCTGTGTCTGGCGTAACATAACGATCTCCAGTTTCAAACAGAGTCTGTCTCTGTGCAGAACTGCCTGGAGCTGGGAGAGGGGTGATACAAACACCCCTGTGGGCACCCACACTGGGATTGTGCTGGACCAGATCTGAAATCAGCACAGCACTGGGTCTTGCCCACAGCCCATGATAACCACTTACTGGCCATCACCTACGTTGACTCAAAGCCCTGGGGTTCTATAGTCAGCACGTGGTAAAACCAGCCAGGTGTTTGTCCTTCCTTTCAGGTGGAGAGCTTCAGTCCTGTACAGGTCCAGAGATGTCTGGGAGCCAGAGCCTAGAATCAGAAACGGTAGGAATCTACCTAGTCCTCTCTTCCACTGTGACCGAGCTGGCACCCAAGCTACAAGACAAAGTTCTTCCTACTCTTCCCTCCCCTTTGCACAAGCAGAGGAGTCTCTCCCTATAACACCACCACCCCAGGGCCACAGCAAGTACTACCTGGCTACTGCCAGTATTAATTCAAGGCCCAAGGCCTCTTCAGTCAGCTTTTGATCAATGCTGCCAGGCCTCAGACTCTCCTTTCAGCACAGTGGTCTTCCCTACGGCCCAGGGCAGGTCCAAAAATGCCATCCAATGGCCAATGCCGGAAATTGGAGACTCCAGGAGTCCACATGGTGCTCTACCTCACTTTGGTTGAGCTGGTACCTGAGCTACAAGACAAAGTTCCCTTTACTATTTGCTCTCCTTTTCACAAGCAGAAAATCTTTCCCCATAGCCACGACAGCTGGGAACATGCTGGGTCACACCTGAGGTCAGCACGTCTTTGAGTCTTATCCAATGCCCATGGTAAGTACCGCCTGGGTACTGATGCTGACTATTCAGGGTCTGAGGGCTCCTGAGTCAGCAAGTGATAAATCCTGCCAGGACTGGGCTCTTCCCTCCAAAAAGGTGGGTTCCTTCTGGCCCAAGCTGTGTCTAGAAATGTCATTTGGGAGCTGGGGCCTGGAACGGGGCCTAAGGACCCTGCCTGTGCCCTCTCCTACTGTGGCTCAGCTGGTATCCAAGTTGCAAGACAAAGCCTTCTTTATTTTTCCCTCTCTTCAACTCAAGCAGAAGGAAGGAGTCTCTTCCAGAGCTGTAAGCTACGCTGCCTGGGATTGTGTTAGGACTGGCAGAAGCACTCCCTTAGCTGTCCCAGCTAGTGTCTCACTAGATCACACGTCCCCTGCAGTGCACTGATTTCACCACGACTTGCCCAGGACTTGAAGTCTTTGCCAAAAAATCTTTGGTTTTTGAAAAATAAATATAGACTACGCACACTGGCTCATGCCTGTAATCCCAGCACTTCGAGAAACCTAGGCAGGTAGATGGCTTGCATTCGGGAACTGGAGACAAGCCTGGGAAATATAGTAAAACCCCAGCTCCACAAAAAGTACAAAAATTATCTGGGCACGGTGGCATGCACCTGTAGTCCCAGCTAGTCATGAGGCTGAGAAGGGAGGATTGCTTGATCCTGGGAAGTGGAGATTGCAGTGAGCCGAGATTGCACCATTGCACTCCAGCCTGGGCAACAAGTGAGATCCTCTCTCAAAATAAATAAATAAATAGGTTTTTAAGTTAAAACAAAGACATACTTTTAATATGTTTTATTCTTTAAGTCTAGATTATGACTAAGTAGGTATATCACTGCATTAATTTAACTTTTTAACGTGCAAAAACTATAGTTCACCTTGTCACTCCATTTTAACTAGTTTTGTTTGTTTGTTTTGAGACAGAGACTCACTTTCTCACCCAGGCTAGAGAGCAGTGACGTGATCTCGGCTCACTGCAACCTTCACTTCCCAGATTCAAGCAATTCTCCTGCCTTAGCCTTCAGAGTAGCTGGGACTACAGACACACGCCACCATGGCTGGCTAATTTTTGAATTATTAATATAGACAGGGTTTCACCATATTGGCCAGGCTGGTGTCAAACTCCTGACCTCCTGATCTGCCTGCCTTGGCCTCCCAAAGTGCTGGGATTAAAGACATGAACCCACATCCTGCCCAATTTAATTTTAAAAGTTCCACCTAAACCTTTAACAAAGGAATCTAGTTAAACAGCTGGTATAATAGAAGAGAATTACATTTATGATTAAGTTATATAAATAATAGGATTTATTTCATAGGAAAATAATTCCAAACTAACTGAGAGATTAACTCAGAGTTTAGTTGCTACAAGTGAATTTAAGATCCATAGGCATTTGTCTTTTAAGCCAACATTTTAATTTACTTTGATGATTTAAAACGTTGTTTAATGCTTGAGAACACATTCAGGATGATACATGACCTCCCCTCGTATCAACTCTTTAACATTACTCTGGAAACTCCTTGTGTTCTTGGTGCATTGTTTAATTTTCTAAATGCAATTTTTCTCCACCATATTTCCTGGAAAATGTCTCTTAAATGGATTTGATTTAGTTATATTCCTTTAATAATTTTAACTAAAAGAAATATGCCAAGAGAATAAACAGAAACAGGTACCTTCCAACAAACTTAAGCAGAGTTAATGATTAGTTGGTAGTAATCTCTTCAAAAGGGAGTCTGGCCGTTAATTAGTTCATGTGAGGTGACATCAGGGTTTGATCTTCCAATTTCCAAAAATCAAAGTAAAGGTCTCAGAACACTGTGACCAATAATTTATAGATATTATATTAAACTACATATGATTTACCGATATATTAAAATTATATGATATAATTAACCATTTTTCTTTAGGATGAAAACATTAAGAGGAAATTAGATTTTGGCTTTTAATTTCTGTTTTCAACATAAAATGATTCTAATATTTTGCTTTTAAAGATTATAAAAGGATTATTTATAAAACTCACTGAATCTGTTTTTATTCTCATGCTGTTGCTCTCTCACTTGAAAATTTTATTTCATAGGACCTCTAGCCTGCAGTTCTGATTAAATGGTCTTTTGCTTTTGATACTTTTGAGTAGCAATTTTGATTTCTCTAGAGAGAATCTAATATGCCAGTAGTAGCAATATACATGGAAAAATACAAAAGAGTGTCAGTGTGTTGCATAAGTGCAATTATTGCTTGGTAAACTACAAGAAAAGTTCAGGCTCATGAAGATAATTCCATCCCTTTCATTTTTCAAAAATAAATGGTAAATTTTAAAAGTCTACACTTTTTAAATTCATATAATTACTCAAATAATTATGAAATAGTCAAAGGAAAACCATTTCACCTTGAGTTGACACAAGTAAAATAGAACTGACTTAAGGAAAAAATAAGATTAGCATAAACAAGGCCAGAACACAAAGTAAGACACCAACGGACACATATTGAGAAGCAATTCTCCATGAATCTCTTGCATTTCTGCACATCTTGTAAAGAAAGGGCATTGACATATTTTCTACTTGGTTATCAGTTTAAGAATTTTTGTTGTAGTAAAACAACTTTGTACAAACAGTTTTCTCTTTTCAAAGTAGAGGGCAGAATATTATCTTGAGCACCATAATAAATATAATGCTTCTGGAGTAAGGTTTGGTAGATATTCTAGCAGCCTCTTCATAAGATTTCAAATTTTATATTCTGGGGATTCCCAGCTGTGACACAAACCTACTGTGTATGTGCTATCCATTTTGGCTGTTTTATGTCATATTCATGAAGATTATACTTATTTGAAAAATATATGATCCAATATTTAATGAGATATATAGCATAGAGTGTTGTAAAAAATAATTTCCAGAGACCTCTGGCCTATTGAAACTAAACCAGTAGCATTTCAGGCCGGGCTCGGTGGCTCAAGCCTGTAATCCCAGCACTTTGGGAGGCCGAGGCGGGTGGATCACGAGGTCAAGAGATCGAGACCATCCTGGTCAACATGGTGAAACCCCGTCTCTACTAAAAATACAAAAAAATTAGCTGGGCATGGTGGCGTGTGCCTGTAATCCCAGCTACTCAGGAGGCTGAGGCAGGAGAATTGCCTGAACCCAGGAGGCGGAGGTTGCGGTGAGCCGAGATCATGCCATTGCACTCCAGCCTGGGTAACAAGAGCGAAACTCCGTCTCAAAAAAAAACAAAAAAACAAAACAAAACAAAACAAAAACTAAACCAGTAGCAATTCTTTAACTCTTAAAGGCTAGTTTTAGGCTTAAAATACAACACTGATTCTACTGGTATAATTATATACCATGAAAATTTACTGAAATTTAAAATCAAACTCTCAAAAAAGATGATTAAGTATGGTGAACTTTCCAAAAACTGAGAATAGGCCAGACATGGTGCCTCACACCTGTAATCCTAGCACCTTGTGAAGCAGGAGGATCATTTGAGCCCAGGAGTTTGAGCCCAGTCTGGGCAATATAGTGAGACACTGCCTCTACAAAAAAAAATACTATAAATATAACCAGGCATGTAGTGTGCACCCGTGTCCAGCTACTCAGGAGGCTGAGAAGGGAGGGTCACGTGAGCCCAGGAGGTTGAAGCTACAGTGAAACATGATAGTACCACTTCATTCCAGCCTGCCTGGTAGAGTGAGACTTTGTCTGAAGAAACAAAACAAAATAAAATAGGAAAACGCATATAATTTTAATAACGTCTATGAATGTGAAATCAGTGACTCTAAACTCAACTATAAGAAAGAAGAAAGATTTACCTTCCGTGCAGACTCTAATGCAATGGGTGAGTTTGAAGACATCTCCAGATGTTACAAATTACTTAAAATCACTTCATTAGATAAATGCCTTGCAAAGTGACCAGTAGCCTTAAAAAATTAACTACTCCGGAGAGCACATTAATCAAAAAGCCACATGATGGAAAGCACTCCGAGAGGCAGAAGAAAGAGGTTTCGATGGAAAACCGCAAATCACATAATTCTGCACCACAGGAAGAAAATGCAAGAACGCTATCAATGAATAAAGTCTGTTTCTATGTAAATGGAAAGAATATAACATCACTCGTAGAAAATACTGAATGACATTGAACTTAATTTTTAAATGTTTTTAGAATTACTGATATTTGATACTTTTTTAAATATGTAAAAGTCTTATAGTATACATTTCCACTTCTTTTTTTTTTTTCCAGAGGCAGAAATAAACCTCGCTCTACTCTAACAGCAACAAATCACCTGAAAAAGGAAAAAGTACATGTATAGTTGTCAAAGTCCATTTGAAAGCTGAAGAGAGAGTAATCTACAAACCCACGTTTCGGGAATCAGCTAGCTTCTTCAGAAAGGTGAGACTAAGGACCGATTTCATCTCTGATGGTAGAGTGAGAGAAGGAAGAATCCACTATGGACAGGCATAAGGAGGAAACAACTAAAGATTTTTGTAACCTTTAATATCTATATATAGGTTGGCAAAATATGTTAGAGTACTAGGATGCTACAGCCACAAGGTAAGGCTAAACACATGAATCTTCACTCAGATATCATCTGGAGATTTAAGAGATTCTCCCTCCATGGAAGGCAGGGTCTTCCTGTATACAAGACAGTGGGCCTTCCTCTCTGCTGTAGGGGCAGAGACGTTTAGAGACACATCACTCTAAGACCGGGATCACTGACCTTCAGGCTGTGAACCCTATTGGGCAGTAGCCTATTGGGGACTGGGTGGCACAGCAGGAGGTGAACCGCGGGCCAGGGAGGATCATGAGCTCTGCATCCCGTCAGGTAGGTGTTGGCATTAGATTCTTACCGGACTGTGAACCCTGTTGTGACCTGCGCATGAGAGGAATCTTGGTTCCACGTCCCTTATGAGAATCTAATGATAAATGTAGTGCTCTTGAATTATCCTGGAATCATCGCCCCCAGTCTCATGCGTGGAAAAGGTGCTTTTCACGAAAGCAGTTCCTGGTGTCAAAAGGGTTGGGCACGGCTACTGTAAGACGTTTAGGCCGTTCTCCTTTGACAGAACAGTGCTCCTAAGGGTGAGGAAGGGTCATGAGCCCTCAAATCAATTTCAGTGGGGCTTTTTTTTTTTTTTTTTTTTCTTTTTGAGACAGAGTTTCGCTCTTGTTACCCAGGCTGGAGTGCAATGGTGTGATCTCGGCTCACCGCAACCTCCGCCTCCTGGGTTTAGGCAATTCTCCTGCCTCAGCCTCCTGAGTAGCTGGGATTACAGGCACGCACCACCATGCCCAGCTAACTTTTTGTATTTTTAGTAGAGACGGGGTTTCACCATGTTGACCAGGATGGTCTCGATCTCTTGACCTAGTGATCCAACCGCCTCGGCCTCCCAAAGTGCTGGGATTACAGGCTTGAGCCGCCACACCCGGCTCAGTGGCGCTTTCTATGTCCTCATTGTTTGCATTACAACAGTCTCCTATACATTAAGAAAAGATACGATCCAAAGTCCAATCTGTGTCCTGCATCCATACCAAAGCCACCACTGAGTCCCTGTTCTCACTCCTGAGTTTAATTTTCATCACACAACTTCCAGACGATTTTTGATTCTTTCAGAAAAACGGATATTTACGCTCAAACCAAAATTTTCAGACATAACATGCCAATCATATTGAGCCCTTTACAAAGATAATGCCAATATTTAAAAGCTATCTTTATGTTGAATTTTCTCTTAAAAGATGGATGGCAGCTACGCACACTTCACCTTACAGCTCGACATGTCAGAGAACACGGTTCTTAATGGGCCCTATCTCACACATTCACCTTTACTTGATAGCTCATGTTTTTAAATTCAGTCTTTATTAGTAACAAGTTAGAAGTTGCTATTCAAAAGAATAATGCGACTTTTGGTTTCTGGCTTTATAACTAATTTGGAAGTCCTCAACTGTCATCCTCAAGGTGTGAAAAATGCTGAGCAAATTGAAAATCAGCATTTACTATATGCGTCAGAAAACTGAGGTCACGGGGCAAACTGCTGCCCTTCAGACTAGAGAGATAGACGGGGAAATACAGAGCAGCTCAGTTTTCCAGGAGCAGAAGCCAAAGAGCAGTTGAAGCCAGCACTGGTAAGAACACTTCAAACTGTAGTTGATGAAATGCTGGAGGCTGTATGTGCATAAACATGAATATTTAAAACTGTGAGGGTTTCCAGTCTTTGGAAGACTCCACACTTTTGTAAGCTTTACTTCCAGGGAACCCTGTTGAATTCTCACTGTGAAGATCTGGGGAAAAATTTCCACTGGTGCTTCTGGTAGGGCTTGGGAGAAAGGAATCATTTTGAAATATGCCCAGAGCTCTCTATTTGCCTTATTAAGTCCTCCTCTCGAGGGGAGCAAATTTAGCAAAGACTAATGACTGGAGTTGTGCCAAAGCCTAACCAATCTGGGAGAAGGTAAATGCTCAGCTCCCGTTCCTGCGCAGCTTTTGAAAACATGGAGGAAGGGTAGAAATGAACTCAGGCTTACTAAAAGACTGAGATTGAATCCTAGGACCAAGTAGGATTTCCCTTTTCCCACAGCTGACCACCATATCACTATTGTGTAATAGCGGATTGTAGCCAAAAGAATTGCAATACTAAGGTCCTGCTTGAAGAGGGCGTCTCTGAAAAAAATGCCAAGACAATAGAGGAGACACAATTTTAAAATGCATTACAATTCTAGACTCTAACATCACAGTGACTGCAAAGAGCAAACACAGCCTAACTCGGACACATAAATGGAAAACCTGTCACTAAATGCCTATATAACTCCGTTTTTTTTTTTTTTAACTCCAACTTTCAACTAAAACTACAAAGTAATCTAAAAGGAAAACAAACAAAGAAAAACCCACAGTTTGAAAAGACAAAGCCAGCATCAGAACAGACTAAGACCTGAAAACTATTTTGGAATTTTCGGACTAGGAGTTTTAATTAATATACTAATGGCTCTAATGGAAAAAGTGAACAACGTGCCAGAAGAAAAGGGCAACGTAAAAGATAAAAGCAAAAGGAAATGCTAGAAACCGAGAATACTGTTACAGAAATTAGGAATGTGTTTGGTGGATTCATTGGTAGCCTGACAGATTTCTTTCTAAGGCAGCAGTCCCAAACTTTTTGGTACCAAGGACTGGTTTCATGGAAGACTTTTTTTTTTTTTTTTCTTTTTTTATTTGAGACGGAGTCTCACTCTGTTCCCAAGGCTGGACTGCAGTGGCACTACCTCAGCTCACTGCAACCTCTGCTTCCCGGGTTCAAGTGATTCTCCTGCTTGAACCTCGTGAGTAGCTGGAATTACAGGTATGTGCCACCACGTCCAGCTAATTTTTGTATTTTAATAACGACAGGGTTTCACGGTATTGACCAGGCTGCTCTCAGACTCCTGACTTCAGGTGATCAGCCCGCCTTAGCCTCCCAAAGTGCTGAGATTACAGGTGTGAGCCACCATGCCCAGCTGAAGACAATTGTTTCATGGATCAGGGATTAGGGATGGTTTGGGGATGATTCAAGTCCATTACATTTATTGTGCACCTTTATTCCTATTACTACGTTATTATATATAATGAAACAGTTATATAACTCACTATAATGTAGAATCAGTGTAACCCTTGAGCTTGTTTTCCTGCAGCTAGACAGTCCCATCTGGGGGCGATGGGAAACAGTGACAGATCATTAGGCATTAGATTCTTGTAAGGAGCACACAACCTGTATCGCTTGCATGCTCAGTTCACAATAGCGTTTGAGCTCTTATAAGAATCTAATGACACTGCTGATCTGACAGGAGTCAGAGCTCCGGCAGTAACGTGAGTAATGGGAAGCAGCTGTAAATACAGATGAAGCTTTGCTCGCTCACCCACCACTCACCTCCTGCTCTGTGGCCTGGCTCCTAACAAGACTGTTACTTGTTTGTGGCCCAGGAATTAGGGACCCCTGGTTTCATCTAAGATGCTTGCTACTTTTTATGTACAATAGTCGATAACTGGCAAGTCACAGTTAGAACTTACAATAAAGCTATAACAATGAAAACAGTGTTAGGCATATAAACCAATTGAATAGCTTGAGTACAGAGACCCACATAAAAATAGATAATTGATGTGTCTGAAGATTCTTAACAATTTGTGGAAAATAATTGATTACTAAATAATAGTGGGGTTATTGGGCAAATATTACATTCAGATTTCTTAGGATAGATTTAAAATTTCCAAATGAATTCCTAAATGTGACAAGCAAAACTTTTAACTTTTAGAAGAAAGAAAAAAGAATACTTTTGTTATGGCAGAGTAAGGACACAAAACTACAAATTACAAAAGAAATGTCTAACAATCATTATGTTTAATCAAAAAAAGATTTCTGCACAATAAGACTTCTTAAAGTTAAAACCGCAGAGTTTCATTGCTTTAAAAAATAATCAAAAGATTTGATAATAGTAAGCGTTGGCAAGGATGGGGAAGATGAAAACACTACTTTATTGGAAGTAAAAGAATGAATGAAGAGGCCGGGTGCGGTGGCTCAAGCCTGTAATCCCAGCACTCTGGGAGGCCGAGGTGGGTGGATCACGAGGTCAAGAGATTGAGACCATGCTGGTCAACAAGGTGAAACCCCGTCTCTACTAAAAATACAAAAAATTAGCTGGGCATGGTGGGGCGTGCTTGTAATCCCAGCTACTCAGGAGGCTGAGACAGGAGAATTGCCTGAACCCAGGAGGCGGAGGCTGCGGTGAGCTGAGATCGCGCCATTGCACTCCAGCCTGGGTAACCAGAGCGAAACTCTGTCTCAAAAAAAAAAAAAAAAGAGAATGAAGAAAAGGTTGCCAAAGGCTCATACACCATGGTAACATCCAAAGCCATACAGTATACAGTATATTGTTATAAATATATAGATGTATAGTATACAGTATATGCATATGCATGAGATAATACAGAATAATTGGTATTAGGAATTCACATAACCAATGATGGAAGGGGTAATAAGCTAAGGCACCATACATTACATTTTATTTTTGTCCATATTCTTAAAAAAATGGCAAAATACTAAGATTCTTAAAAATGTGGATGGAGATTGTACTGTTGAACACTTCTCTGTTTATTTAACATATTTAAATGGTTAAATGGTATTTTCCAAAGTTTAACCTTTATGCAAATATGACAAGGAAATAAAGAAAAAAAAATGGTTCTTTGTTTTCTAAAGGGAGTGTAAATACTATTTATTTAACACACATTTTTGTATAATCATTTACTATATATATTTGACATTGAAGAGATCTAATCATGCTGCTTTTTCTTAGCCCATTAAAAAAATTACTCTTGATTTTTGTACATCTCATTGTGTACTCTTTTGCTTAGGAGTAAATCATGAGCCTCACAGGAAATTCCTGGGGTACTGTAGAGTTTTAAGGAGTGAATATAATATAATTTGTATTTTAGAATTGCTTCTTTGACAGGAATGTGGAGAATAAACTGGCTGGGAACAAGAATAAAATTAGACGGATCAGAAAAGAGGCAGTAGGTGTAAACAGGGGCAGAAGTTATTAGTGCCTAGAATAAGGCAATGGCAATGATCATGGCCAGGATGACATAATTTGATATAATTTAAATTCGACACAGAAAAAGAAGGCTTAAATTTCTGCAAAAGGTCTGAATTTTCTCTGTACAATAAAATATGCATAATAACGTGCCCTAGAAGTTATTTATACATAGTGATGATGAAGTGGTTCAGGTTGTATCAGTTGTCTCACTTAAAAACAGATAACCAAAAATGAGTATCCAGTTATGATTACTACTTTTATTTCTAAAACCCTTTGTGAGAAAATGTTAAATTGAATCAATATGTATTTAAAATCTTCTTCTTCAAAGACACGTAGCCTCCCCTCAACACAATCTGTCTTTTCTTGCAATTTTTCCTGAAGATTTATAGTCTTTGTTTAGAAAATTATTTTTTCGCTGGTTATATTATTTAAACGATTGAAATAAGGGGCTATATTTTTGCTCCAATAATACACCCACCTTTCTGTTGGTTTACTACCTTGCCCCTTCAGCTATGAGACCCTTTAAGACAAATTGACTAAGTATCTTCCCATCATGAGCAAATAGGACTGTTACTAGAATATAGTAAATGATTACACAGAAATGTGTATTAACTGAATGGTATTTATATTCCCTCTAGAAAACAACTAACAATTTGTTTTCTGTATTTCCTTGTCATATTTGCAAACTGAAACTAGCAGCACATCAAAAAGCTAATAAGGATGAAACTTGGAAAATGACATTTAATTATTTAAACAAGTGAAATAAACAGAAATGTATCCAACATGTAAAAAGCACCAGTGCAATCTCCATCCATATTTTTAAGAAGCTTATTATTTTGCCGTATTTTTAAAAATATGGACAAAAATAAATGTAATATATGGCAATCAGTACCTTATTCCACCAAGTTCACAACATGCCAAAGAAGATATCGAGGAAACATTTTTAAGCTGTAGTTATTTTATTCTCATTCATTTCCTTATATATGTCATGACGTTCTTGGGTTGCTCTACATAATTTTCTTTCAAACTCCTTTCATCAACACCCAGCAGAAAGTGTCAGCCAGATCATCTGCTTCTGTCCTCTGTGTCTACCTGGATTTGTGGGGGAGAAGTTTGGGCAGCTGGAAGACCAAGTGATTCTAAGCCTTTTGGGACTAAGATCCCTCTGATTCATTTTATAAAATTCACCAATGGCTTTATTCAAAAAAATTAACTTGAGAGTTTCTTGCCTTATGCAGAACAGGGAAATAAAAAGATGAAGAAGGCAAATAAACATAAGTTTAATTACTTAGATAAAAGCAGGAAAAAAAATAGAAGATATTTTCATTTTCATCAAGACTATGCCTTAGTATTGTGACTTTCAACTGCTTTTTAAAATATATATATAGCTGCAAGGAATTTTTTTAAATGGACCATAATTCACAGCTCAGGAACTAGATTGTTCTATATGTTCTGATGCTCAGAAACCTGGGGTGTCTGTTATACTTACTGATAAAGTTTTATGAGGTTTTTATTATTTTTCTATCGTACAAAATACTGTCATAAACAGTCTTGTGATGACATTTTCTTGTACTGTGAAGATGTAGAAAGGAAAACGCTGGATCAAACATATATGCCTAACTGATTGATTGTAAGAGATACTGGAAAATTAGCTGTTGGAGTTTATAATAATGCTCAGTTCCACCAGCAGTACATAAGCATTGCTGCTTCTCTTTGCCTTAGCAAACAAATATCAACTACCTTATTGCTGCTATGCAATGAGTTAAATCTATCTTTCTGAGTTTTAATTTTCCCTTCTCTAAGTCGGGCAGTTTTTCAGCATTTAAATAAATATATGAGTTTTCTCTACCGATAATTGATCTTCAAATATTTTGCTGTTTTCTTCCCGATCCCCCAGCAACCTTTTACCCTTCTTTCCTTAATTTCTTTATTTCATTATTTTGTGTTTTTCTTAATCAATTTTTGCTGTTTTTTAAAATCAATTTCAACTTTTATTTTCCATGTGCAGGTTTGTTAGTAAGGAGTATTGTGTAGTGCTGAGGTCTGGGGTGTAGATGATACCATCCACTCCAATAGTGAGCATAGTAGCAAATAGGTGGTTTTTCAGCCCATATTGCCCCCACTTTCTAGTCATATTTAGTGTCAATTGTTCCCATCTTTACGTTTGTATGTACTCAGCACTTAGCTCCTACTTGTAAGTGGGAATATTTGGTGTTTGGTTTTTCTGTTCCTGCATTAATTTGCTTAGGAGAATGGCCTTCAGATGCGGCCATGTTGCTGCAAAGGACATGTTTTCCTATTTTTTGATGGGTGCATAGTATTCTGTGGTGTATACGTACCACCTATTGCTAATAAAAATTCCTCATAAAATCCACCACTGGTAAGCACTTGGGTTGATTCCATGGTTTTGCTGTTGTGAATCGTGCCATAATGAACTTAGTAGTGCATCTGTCTTCTTGGTAGAACAATTTATTTCCCTTGGCTCTATATCCAGTAGTGGGATTGCTGGTTTGGATGATAGTTCTGTTTTTAGTTCTTTTGGAATTCTCTAAATAGCTTTCCACAGTGGCTAAGCTAATTTCCATTTCCACCAACAGTATGTAAGCATTCCCTTTTCTCTGTAGGCTTGCCAGGCTCTATTGTTTTTTGATTTTTTGGTGATAGCCATTCTGACTGGTATGAGATAATGTCCCAATGCGGTTTTGATTTGCATTTCTCTGATGATTGGTGATTATGAACAGTTCTTCCTGTTTATTGGCTGCTTGTATGTCTTTTTTTAAGAAGTGTTTGTTCATGTCCTTTGCCCATTTTTTAACGGGTTTGTTTTTCGTTTATTTGCTTAATTTCCATATATTTGAATATTTGTCTTTTGTTGGATGCATAGTTTGTAAATATCTTCTCCCATTGTGTAGGTTGTTTGTTTATTCTGCTGAATGTTTCCTTTGCTGTGCAGATGCTTTTTAGTTTACTTAGATATCACTCGCTAATTTTTATTTTTGTTGCAGTAGCTTCTGGGGACTTAGCCATACATTATTTCCTAAGGCTGACGTTGAGAAGAATGTGTTCTAGGCTTTCTTTAAGGATATTTATAGTTTAAGGTCTTAGGTTTATGTCTTTAATCCATCTTTGGTTAATTTTTGTATATGGTGAAAACTAAGTGTCCAGTTTCAATCTTTTTGCATATAGCTAACCAGTTATTCCAGCACCATTTGTTGAATAGAGTCCTGTCTCTATTGCTTATTTTTGTCAGACTCACAGATCAGATGATTTGAGGTATACAGCTTTATTTCTGGAATCTATTTTCTGTTCCATTTGTCATTGTTTGTGTTTTGGATCAGTTACAATGCTGATTTGATTACTATGACCTTATAATATAGTTTGAGGTTGAGTAACGTCATGACCCTGGCTTTGTTCTTCAGTAAGAATATTATCTATTTGCCTATGATATTTTGAAACCTCTTCCAGTTTGAAATATTTTTGTTATAGGGGGGTTACATGTAATTATTTAATTTGTGTACAGTAAATTTGCATTTCCTTTATTCTTATATAATAAAATTTATCAGTATTTACTTTCATTAATAATGGGTTTCACATTTTATATATACCAAGTTGTATTCATCAAAGCATAGGATTTCTTTTAAAATTTCATTTGTGATGGTTTCATCTTCAGAAGTGAGAAAAAGGAGAACAGGTGTCATTGTATGCAGGCATGATTTTTTAAACAATGTCAATGTGTTATTTTCAGTTTGAATATAGAAAGGAAAAAGATATACTATGTACTTAAGTTCAGAATACAGTTTTATTTTTTACATGAATATCATTTGAGATAGATTGGTAACAATGCTTTATTATTAAAATTTAATTTCTAAGTATGTCTCGCTTTAATCAGAACAGTGTACTAATGAACACAAAAAAGATATTAACTTAGCCACATCTTTACTAAAGAGGGGTTCTGGCTTCTAAAATTATACCCAATTTGGAATGAAAAAAGAGAGAATATGCGGTAGGGCCACCTCTGCTTTTTTCTTCTACTGAACAAACAGAAAAGCTCTTCTTTTTTCTTTTCTTTTCTTTCTTTTTTTTTTTTTTTTTTTGAGTGACTGGTATTAAAGTTTCTCATTTTAGATAATATGTGTATCTTGGATACAGATGAATAAATCAACATCTCTTTTAATCCCAATAGCTAATTTGGTGACCATCTGGTATAATCAGTTAACAAATAATTCAATTCCTGTTTAAGAAGAAAACATTTTAGAGATATGAAAGATAGCAGGGATTAAAACCTCATTTCAAAATACACTTAGTATATCTAATCTAATAGAAATTCCAAACAGAGGTATATCAAGTCATTTCTACATATTCTTCTTTACATTTTGATCTATTTTACTACATTGCCTATAATTTCATGTGGAGTAGACAGCACTCTTTTATCCACGTCATTCTATAGCTGAATATCTCTCCCTTCCTTCATAGGTATAAGGAAAAAGGCTAGTGGAACACATTTTCAAAAGTATAATATAAAAAACAACATTTTTAAAAAGTCTAACAAATTTTGCAATGTAATACTATAAATTAATCTAATTAAGTCAGAAAAATAACCACAAATTATTTAATTTATAATTTTAAATTTATATTTTAATGATTTTAAAAGCAATCAGTTTCCATTTTTTTTTTAATGAAGAAAATAACCAGCTGCAACTCCACAGCAATTAACATGTGGTTATATATTAGTTAAGATCTTTAATGTGTAGATATTTCTGCACAGGCATGAGAGAACATGTACAAACATATAAATGTACAAACATGATATTGCACTTACTTATTCCTTTTTGGTATTTTCCCAAGTAAAATATAAATAGAATAGTATATAATCTCTAGGCAATACAGACAAACTGAGCTTTCTGTTGACACAACCTCCTACAGTCTTTCATTCAGTATACCAGTTGTTTGTCCTCGTTACAGAGGAAATAACTGTTATGATTCTGTTGCATGTCTTTTTAGGCATTGTAAAAGTATTTTTATTAATTTATGTATTCATTTTATTAACATTTGAAAAGGTTATATTTTTAAAATAAACGATGATATAAATTATTGTAAAATTTGTTTTTCCACTTAATAGTATATCTCAGATATTTTTTATATCAGTATATCTCATTTTACCCTATTTATTTTAATTTCTGTGTATTATTCGATTGTATGAATGTAATTTTTTATCTCATGATATTCCCATCAATATGCTTTTAGTTTATTTTAAAGTGCTTCTCTACTATAAAATGTGGCAATTAAATCTATTATAAAGGTCTTTTGATAGATTTAAATGCATCTCTTAGTGGTCTGTACCAATGGGAGTATTATGTTCCTACAGTTTTATCAACTAGTTAAATTTTCTCTACCTGACAGAGAAATACTACTATTTGCTACGAACTTATTTGGTGGTGTCACTTCTAGATAAGCTAAAAAAATATTTTCAAGTATTTATTGGAAGTACATATTTTTTGCTAGCAACTTCCCTTTATATACTCTGGCCTATTATTCTATTATCTTGTTTTGTCTTTTTTCTTACTGAGTAGTGTAATTTTTTTTCCAATTTAACATTTTGAATATTAATTATTTTCTATTATAATGTTGGAAATATTTATCTTCCAGTTGGTAACTTGAATTTGAAATTTATGTCAGATTCTTATTTATAAAAAGGCAGTCAATTTTTCAACATGATCCTGCCCAGATTTTTGTTGCTGATATTTTATGATTTCTAGCAAAGCTATCACTACTTATTTTATTCTAAGAATTATATAATTTTGCTTTTCTTTAGCATGTGGTTGTTTAATTAATCTGAAACTTTATTTTAAGAATGACAAAGAACATAAAATAACATTATATTTTTCAAAATTTGTAGCCAGTTATCTCAACATTAGTTATTATATGATTTTTTCTTCTTCATTGATTAGAAATTTTCCTTCATCAATTATCAAAATCACTTTCTCTGTTTGTTAAATAATTTATTTATTTTAGAACTAATAGTCAATTTTTAAATGTCCTAGTTAGGACATTTTACTTTGCTTCAGTAGGTAATGACATAATTCACCCTCATTATAATTACAAATAATCATTTTTGAGTATATTATTCAAAATCACTTTTCAAATTATTTTACTATGTATTATAAGATGTTTTTGGTCTAGGAATATGAATGGCATTATAGAGGAGGATATTTTACAAAATAATGCAGAAAAGGGGAAGGGAAAATGATGCCCTAAATCAAGTTGTATTCAACTTATTCAGCTGACATAAAACATTTCTTTTAGGAAAATGAACATTTAATCAAGATTTTGGTTAGGTTGGATATATCAAAATAAGTCTAACTTGTTACCAAAACTGGTTTATTAGAATCCTGAAATACAACATAGGTTTCTCTTTTGACTGTGTTTTCCCCACAATAAATTCTGTCATAACATTTGTCTGTCATCAGCATTGAGTGGTGATGCCCAATAAAAATATAATGCAAGCCACGTATGTCATTTAAAATTTACTAGTAACCAGATTTTAAGAATTGAAATGAAAGAAGTAAATATTAAATAACATTATATATAACTTACATATCAAAAATATCTTAATATGTAATCTCTGTAAAATATTAATGAGATCATTTACATTATTTTTCTCATGTTAAGCTTTTAAATTCCAGTATGTATTTGATAGCATATCTCAGTCCAGGCTAATATCAAATGCTCAGTACTCACAGGTGTCTATAGGCTACCTGCCGTGTTGGAAAGTACTAGAGTTTTAGTATCTTTTTTATTCTGTGTATTCTAGTCAGTAACTATATAATCTACTTAACTATTTCTATTAATAGAAGTACATTAATATGCATGTACATAAAACTATACTTTGTGGACTATTCCTAATGGCAATTAAATAGCCAATGTTTAATAATTTAATTAAGTATGCATACTAAAGATATAGCATAAGTGATGCAGAAAATTGGATGTTAATATCATCTCTTCGTTTTAAAAACCACACGTGAGTATTTGTTTTTAGAGTAATTTGGTCTTGTGGGTCATACCTACCAGTGAATCATTCTAGATGTGAATTATTCCTTACAATTTTGTTTTAGTTTCTAGTAACTCCTAAATAGCTCAAATATATTTTTAACAATTTCTTATTTTTTGCTTCATTCAGGTTTTTCCTCACATTAATATCTTTTGAGCACATATAAAATATCTTATAAAATGTTACTCTGCATTATCATCTCTAGTTATCAAAATGTAAGATCGGCCATGCATGGTGGGTCATTCCTATAATCCCAGCACTTTGGGAGGCCGAGGCGGGTGGATCACAAGGTCAGGAGATCAAGACCATCCTGGCCATAGTGAAAACCTGTCTCTACTAAAATACAAAATATTAGCCGTTTGTGGTGTCACACGTCTGTAGTCCCAGCTACTCAGGAGGCCAAGACAAGGGAATCTCTTGAACCTGGGAGTCGGAGCTTTCAGTGAGCTGAGATCGCACTACTGTACTCCAGCCTGGCAACAGAGCAAGACTCCATCTGAAAAAAAAAAAAAAGATAAGATCATAGTGGTAAAAATAGATGATAAATATATATATATATATATATATATATATATATATATATATATATATCTCAACCAAGTAAGTTGAACTAAAACTTTCATCTAGCAAGTAATTGCCATTAAAATGAAATTATGATATTATGAATGGTGAGGTTGCTTTATTTGAGCATTTTGCATGACATGTTGCTTCTTAACTTTAGGATTTTACTAAACCTTGACAAGTGAATAAAGGTTTTTTTTTTTTTTTTTTTTTTTTGCTTTTATGTCTTTCTTTGCAGTTTTCCATCAGTAAACATTTCCTACCATTTTATATAAGAATCTCTTTTCACTTTTCTCCCCTATTTGTGTTTCTAGAATTATAGGCCTTGTAAAAAGCCTTGTGATTCCTGATTTTTTAATGCTGGAGAGGATGTGGAGACATAGGAATGCTTTTACACAGGGAGGAGAACATGACAAACCAGGGCCTGTCAGGGGGTCGAGGGTAAGGGGAGGGACAGCATGGGGAAAATACCTAAGGTAGATGACAGATTGATGGGTGCAGCAAACTACCATGGCATGTGTATACTTATGTAACAAACCTGAACATTCTGCACATGTATTCCAGAACTTAAGTGTAAAAAAGAAAGAGTAAGAAAGAAAGAAGGAAAGAAAGAAAGAAGCCTTGTGATTCTAAAATGCCAGCCAATACATTTTCATGGTGTCAAAGCCCAGTTGTGTTTTGCAAATAAAATCCAGGTAAGTACCATGTATCACTGCAACAGGTCTAAAGGCTAGGAATAAGTGTAATATCAATAATTTAAATTCTTGTTACAGTTTCTTATAAAGTTGGACATGAATCTAACTTATTATTCAAAAGTTCTACCCATGGGTGTTTTTTCCCCAAAATAAATAAAAACACATTTCCATAACAAGATTTGCACGGAATTTCAGACTTTTTTATTTGCAAAGGGAAAATCAATCTAACAACCCAAATATTCATCAATATTTGAGATACTACATAACAATAAGAAAAAATATACTGATAATACAGTACAGCACTGATAAATCTCAGGAACATTACTTCAAGCAAAAGAAGCCAGATACTGAAGGGAACACATCATGTAATCTATATGAAGATCAGCAAAAACAAAACCAATCTATGTGAATAGTAACCAGAAGGATGCTTTTCTTTGGAAGAAGGGGACTGACTGAAGAAGGACATGAAGGGAGTTTCTGGGATGATGAAAATGTTGTATTGTAACCAGTATATTGATTGGTCAAGATGTATTCCTCTGTCAAAACACACTAAACTAAAATAAACATTTAAAATCTGTACATTTGATTGTAAAAATGTTAATAAAAAACACTAATTATTGGATAGAACATGATCTACTATTCAGTGATACATATAATTGCATACTATTCAGTGAAAAAAATATTAATCCACATAACAACATGGATTAATCTTAAAGCCATGTAGCTAAGAAAAAGAAACCAGTCTGACAAGGTTACATACCAATGAGTCTATTTCCATGATGATCTGGGCAAGGCAAATTATAGACATGAAAAATGGATCGTACCCAGAAGTTTGGAGAGAAGGGAGGATTAAACTGATGGAGCAAAGAGGAAATTCTAGGGCTGTGAAACTCCTTTGCATGACACTGTAGTAGTGGATGATAACACTATGTATTTATCAAAACCCGTAATACTCTAGAACAAATTTTAAAAATCATTCAAGTAATCAGGAGACCCTATAACGGAATGTAGACTGTAACAATAACTCTAATTGTATTACAAATGCATAACAACCTGAATTAAGAGGTTAAGGCAAGAAAGGACAGCTGATCTAAGTCCCTTTTGAAATGAGCGGACACCATGGAAATGAAGATAGAAAAAAATATAAGTACTGTGGTCTTGTTGGTAAAGTCGTTTCTCACAGGGGCACTAGCTAACAATTCTGAAAGCACTATGCATGTGATGATGATTGAACAAACAAAATAATAGATGGTGAATGGGGGAAGCTACCTTCCTTACTACGATAATCCAAGATTACAGACAAACAAACGGGAATGGCTAAAATGAACTGTATGATATTTGATTGGAGTTGGAGGTACAAAAAATCAAGCACAAAACCGAAAAATAATGGAGGAATTGAGGAACAAAAATATATGACACAGAGAAAACAGAGCAAAATAAAAAAGTAACTTCTTCCTTTTCAGTAATTACTTTAAGTTTAAATGGGTTAAACTCTTGAATTTAAAGACAGATTTGCAGAATGGATTTTTTAATATGATCCACTATTAGGAGACTCACATTAGATCCAAAGACACAATAGGTTAAAATGGAAAGAATGTAAAAATAGCTCCATAAAATAGTATTCAGAAGAGATTTGGGGTAGTTTTCAGGCAATATAGACTTTGTGTCAAATATGTTTTACAAGAGACAAGTACATAAGTAAGTACAAGAACATATGGATAAAAAGGCCACCCCACCAAAATGATAAAACAAGCATAAATATATACCCACCAAATGAACGATCTTCAAAATATAAGAGCTGATAAATATATGAATTAATGAAGTTCTCACAGGCTAACCAAGAAAAAGAAAAAGAAAGAAACAAATGAACTATATATGGAATATTATGAGTCATCAACACAGATCCCTTGTATATTCCAAGGATACTAAGATGATCCTATGAAAAATTCTATAACCACAAATTTGATAGCATAGATGAAATAGACCAAATTCTTAAACTAAAACTCACTCAAGAGAGATAAATAACTTGAATAACACTGTGGAGGTATTCTTACATGTAAAGCTAAATATAGAGGGATATGTGAGTGTAGTCAAAATTGCAGATATATTTACATAACCAGGTTATTCTACATGCATATATATTTTGAGACTCTGTTTGCCAAGTGGGCCTAGAAACAGGAATAAAAGAGGAACGAGTGTTCCCAATGCTCAGATCTTGGTTTCTAATAACATATTCTAAAAAAAGCAATCAAGAGAAATGATTGAATTCTTGGCTAGGGGCAGGGAATATATAAGACGAACCTAGATCATCTTGCAGAATCGAAAAGTTATAAAATACTCAAAAAACTGCAACCGATCTGGAATTGATTGTATAGAATTGGTATTATTCTTGTTTAAATGTTTGGTTGAATTTAGTAGTACAACCATCTGTGTCTAGTGTTCTTTTTCTTAGTAGATTTTTAATTTATTCACTAGACACAGGGTTACTCAAGTTATTTATTTCTCTTGAGTGAGTTTTAGTTTAAGAATTCAATCTATTTCATCTATGTTATCAAATTAATGGTTATAGAATTTTTCATAGGATTAGTTTAATATCTTTGGGATATACAAGGATCTGTATCGATGAGTCTTATTGTATTCCTGATATAGGTCATTTGTTTCTTTCCTTTTCTTTTTTCTTGGTTAGCCTGTGACAAGTTCATCAGTTCATATATTTATCACTTCAGATAGATAGATAGATAGACAGATAGACAGAGAGATTATACTTTAAGTTCTAGGGTACATGTGCAAAATGTGCAGGTTTGTTACACAGGTATACACCTAATATGGTGGTTTGCTGCATCCATCACTCCATCATCTACCTCAGCTATTTCTCCTAACGCTATCCATCTCATATCCTTCCACCCTCTGCTGTCCTCCTAGTTCTCCACCCCCTAACAGGCCGTGGTGTGTGGTGTTCCCCTCTGTGTCCATGTGTTCTCATTGCTCAGCATCCACTATGAGTGAGAACATGTGGTGTTTGTTTTTCTGTTCTTTTGTCAGTTTGCTGAGCATGATGCTTTCCAGCTTCATCCACGACCCTGCGAAGGACATGAACTCATTCTTTTTTGTGGCTGCATAGTATTCCATGGTTTATATGTGCCACATTTTCTTTATCCTGTCTATTATTGATGGGCATTTGGGTTGGTTCCAAGTCCTTACTGTTGTGAACAGTACCACAATAAACATAGGTTTGCATGTGTCTTTATAATAGAATAATTTAGAATCCTCTGGGTATATACCCAGTAATGGGATTGCTGAGTCAAATGGTATTTCTAGTTTTAGATCCTTGAGGAATCAGCACATTGTCTTTCACAATGGTTGAACTAATTTACACTCCCACCAACAGTGTAAGAGTGTTCCTGTTTCTCCACATTCTCTCCAGCATCTGTCATCTCCTAATTTTTTAGTGATTGCCATTCTAACTGGCATGAGATGATATCTCAATGTGGTTTTGATTTGCATTTCTCTAATGACCAGGGATGATGAGCTTTTTTTCATGTTTGTTGACTGCATAAATGTCTTCTTTTGAGAAGTGTCTCTTCATATCCTTTGCCTACCTTTTGATCGGGTTGTTTTTCTCTTGTAAATTTGTTAAAGTTCTTTGTAGATCCTGGATATTAGTCCTTTGTCAGATGGGTAGATTGCAAAAAATTTTCCCATTCTGTTACTTGCCTGTCCACTCTAATGATAGTTTCTTTTGCTGTACAAAAGCTCTTTAGAGTAATTAGATACCGTTTGTCTATTTTGGTTTTTGTTGCCATTCCTTTTGGTGTTTTAGTCATGAAGTTCTTGCCCATGCCTATGTCCTGAACGGTATTGCCTAGGCTTTCTTCTAGAGATTTTAAGGTGTTCTTATGTTTAAATCTTTAATCCATCTGGAG
This sequence comes from Saimiri boliviensis, assembly GCF_048565385.1. Taxonomy (NCBI): domain Eukaryota; kingdom Metazoa; phylum Chordata; class Mammalia; order Primates; family Cebidae; genus Saimiri; species Saimiri boliviensis. The sequence goes on from NC_133451.1 coordinate 127,190,922, forward strand.
ATAATTTTTGTATAAGGTGTAAGGAAGGATCCAGTTTCATTTTTCTGCATATGGCTGGTCTGTTTTCCCAACACCATTTATTAAATAGGAAATGCTTTCTCTATTGCTTGTTTTTGTCAGATTTGTGAAAGATCAGATGGTTGTCAATGTGTGGTATTATTTCTGAGGCCTGTGTTCTTCTACATTTGTCTATTTCTCTGCTTTGGTCCCAGTGCCATGCTGTTTTGATTACTGTAGCATTATAGTATAGTTTGAAGTCAGGTAGCATGATGTCTCCAGATGTCTCCAGCTTTTTTTTTTTTTTTTTTTTTTTTTTTTTACTTAGGATTGTCTTGGTTATGCAGGCTCTTTTTTGGTTCTATATAAAATTTAAGGTTTTTTTTTTTTTTCCCAAGTCTGTGAAGAAAGTCAATGGTAGCTTGATGGGGATAGCATTGACTCTATAATATAATTACTTTGGGCAATATGGTCATTTTCACGATCTTTATTCTTCATAACCATGAGCACAGAATGTTTTTCCATCTGTTTGTGTTCTCTCTTATTTCCTTGAGCAGTGGTTTATAGTTCTTCCTGAAGAGATCTTTCACATCCCTTGTTGATTATATTCCTAGATATTTTCTTCTCTTTGTAGCAATTGTGAATAGGAGCTCACACAGGATTTAACTCTCTGTTTGTCTCTTACTGGTGTATAAGAATGCTTGTGATTTTTGCACATTGACTGTGTATCCTGAGGCAATGCTGAAGTTGCTTATCAGCTTAAGGAGATTTTGGGCTGAGACAATGGGATCTTCTAAATATACAATTATGCAGTGTGCAAATAGAGACAATTTGACTTCTTCTTTTCCTAATTGAATACCTTTATTTCTTTTTCTTGCCTGATTGCCCTGGCCAGAACTTCTCATACTGTGTTGAATAGGAGTGGTGAGAGGACTTCCTTGTCTAGTGCCAGATTTCAAAGGGAATGCTTCTAGTTTTTGCCCATTTAGTATAATATTGGCTGTTGGTTTGTCATAAATAGCCCTTGTTATTTTGAGATCTGTTTCATCAATACCTAGTTTATTGAGAGTTTTTAGTATAAAGGGCTGTTGAATTTTGTTGAAGGCCTTCTCTGCATCTATTGAGATAATCATATGGTTTTTGGCATTGGTTCTGTTTATGTGATGGATTACATTTATAGATTTGCATAAGTTGAATCAGCCTTGCATCCCAGGGATGCAGCTGACCTAATCATGATGGATTGGCTTTCTGATGTGCTGTTGGATTCGCTTTGCCAGTATTTTATTGAGGATTTTCACATCAATGTTCAACATGGATATTGGCCTGAAATTTTCTTTTTTAGTTGTGTCTCTGCCAGGTTTTGCTCTCAGGATGATGTTGGTCTCACAAAATGATATAGGGAGGATTCCCTCTTTTTCTATTATTTGGAATAGTTTCAGAAGATATGGTACCAGCTCCTCTTTGTACTTCTGGTGAATTTGGCTGTTGGACCATCTGGTCCTGGACAGTTTTTGACTCGTAGGCTATTAATTGCTGCCTCAATTTCAGACCTTGTTATTGGTCTATTCAGGGCTTCAGCTTCTTCCTTGTTTAATCTTTGGTGGGTGAAAGTATCCAAGAATTTATCCATTTTTTCTACATTTACTGATTTATTTGCATAGAGATGTTTATAGTATTCTCTGATGGTAGTTTGTATTTCTGTGGGATCAGTAGTGATATCCCCTTTATCTTTTTCATTGAATCTATTTGATTCTTCTCTCTTTTCTTCTTTATTAGTCTGGCTAGTGGTCTATTTTGTTGATCTTTTCAAAAACCAGCTCATTGGATTCATTGATTTTTTGAAGTGTTTTTTGTGTCTCTATCTCCTTCAGTTCAGACAAAACAATTCTTTGAGTGTTACTATGCTTCTCTCTCTGGAAGCAGTGTCCAAGGTTGCACACTAGGAATACAGGCTGCTATCTGCAAGTCTCTGGCAATGCAGGTGAGTGGAGTGGAGTAAGGGCAAGTGAAATTACCACAAAGCTTTCCTTCTGTCCTTAAGTTGCCCTGTTCTTAATTCAACACGTACTTGCCTGCAGTCAACTTTTGACTGTTTCCTAGATATATGGCAAAGTTGGCGTATCTGATAACTTTTGTCAGTTTTTCCTCCATTTTTCCATGTGTCTGTGGATTCACATAATGCCCCAGGAGTCTAAGTCTCCCAGTCTGCTTGTTGTTTAAGCATCTGTGTGCCCATCCTTGATTGGGAGAGTCTGAACTAATTCTGTCCTTCAGATCTGGTCCTTGCAATCTCATGTGTTCCCCTCTTCTATGATAGTCCTTCTATCTAGAGGCAAAGTGCTCATATAGTGTTAGCAGCAGGGTTTTGGCAAAGAAACAGATTTGGCTCAGTGGGATTCTAAATAGTTTTTAAATTTTGAAGACAGTGGGTAGAAAGAAAAAAGTACTCTTCATTGCTTTACTCAATTTTGTAAGCTAAAAATGACTCGAAAGATAAAATGTTTTGTTTATTTTTACTTTGGTAAATAAAACTGAAAGAGTTAATAGCATTTTACACAAAAAGGATATAAGCCCAGCCTACTTCTGACAAGAACAGGAAAAGGAAGTTAACAGGTGGTTAAATGTGTAAATTATTTAGTATCAATTAAAGCATAGAACAAATTATATTAATTTATATAGAGTAAAAATTATTAAATACGTTTTTAATGTTTTGTATACAGCCCAGTGTTACATGCAAGCAGTTTATTTCAACTGTCATCCTTTCCTAGGTCTGAAGGTGAAGCTTTAATTAACATGAATTTGGTGCCAGATAACAGTGTTGATGTTGAAGATTCAGTAGGAGTCAATGCCCTTTGTTTTTTAGAGGAGATAGTGTATCCAGGAGTCAAGCCCTGCAACTTAACAGAATAAGGGTTAGTTAACAATATTTGAAATTATTCTTTGATTCCTGTCAGGAACACTTGATTTGTTATTAGAGTGAAAGTCAGGAGAATTTGGGGTCCCATATAAGATTGTGGCCTTGGAATTTCTCAATCTGCTAGTCTGCAGCCAGCCTACAGAAATTTGTCAAAATAACCTTTTAAATCTTCCTACCAGTGTCTGGATTCCAAGGGTCTCTGTTGTTAAGCAAATCTTGGAAACTCTGCTCTCTCTCTCAGGATTTTGGGTTGGAAGTTTGCTTTATAACCTCAACTCTGGAATGGCTCCAAGAAAGTTACTGATTTTCTTTTTTTCTTTTTCTTTCTTTCTTTCTTTTTTTTTTTTTTAAATATATAATGACAGGAGTAAAAACTTCCAAGCTCTTTGAATGCTGAAGTTGAAAATGGAGGTCAATTTTTTAAATATTTTCAAATGTACATTGCATATTTTGTGTGATATTGGATTTATTTTTCTTTCTGAAAAATGAATGTGCCTTTAAATCCTTCTATTTCAATTCAAGGAAAAATTACGCTAGTCCACCTGTTTTTCTATAAGTTCTGTCCTATTTCCGTACTTGTGGAAGATAACATGGCAATATAAAAAAAACTGTTAGTTAATTTCTACAAAAATAATTTAGTATTCGTAGTTATATAATGTTTAACGGATATGATATCACATGACATTTAAATGAAACAAACTTTATTTTCATATTACGGGAAAATTTGTTACAGGCTACACACTATGGCCTTGACCTGCTGAAGTGCTCTCTCTTTGAGCTCCAGGTAAAACGAGCAACATTCTATCTATGTCATTCTGTGAATCAAAGGGAGTAATATTTCAAAGTATGGAGTATACAGCTTCCATAACTCCACGACATCTATCAAACATTTTACTGCTTTTTTTAAGCAGTAGAAAATTCAAGAAGCAATTTATCTTTCATGTTGGAGGAGATGCCTCTGTCTTACCCAAAACACTAGACTGAAAACTTCACTAATGTGTCTGGTCTCTGAATCTTTATAGGGATTATCTACCACCGTCTACAGAACATATTCTTAACAAGGTATTCACTGTACTAGCCACACTATACTCCTTAGGTCCTATTCACATGATATTACCACTGTGGTAGAACTCTGGTATGCTTTGCAGAATGTTTTATTGACCCAGGTGTCTTCAACTATACTACAACAGGGTGCAAAAGAATTAGTATTGTTCTTAGGTAATAGCATGCATTATGACTATTTTCTGTTACATGTGATATAATTTACTTCTGATTCTTCATTTCTATGAGTATAACAGCACATTCGGCTGGGCCGGGTGGCTCACACCTATAATCCCAGCACTTTGGGAGGCCGAGGAGGGAGGATAACGAGGTCAAGAGATTGAGGCCATCCTGGTCAACACGGTGAAATACAATCTCTACTAAAAATACAAAAATTAGCTGGGCGTGGTGGTGCAGCCTGTAGTCCCAGCTATTCGGGAGGCTGAGGCATGAGAACTGCTTGAACCCAGGAGGTGGAGGTTGTGGTGAGCTGAGATTGTGCCACTGCACTCCAGCCTGGGTAATAAGAGGGAAACTCCATCTCAAACAAAAAAAGCAGCACATTCATCATATCAATAGCTACATACCATATACCAAAGGCTCTGTTGTTGAAATACAAGGTGTCCTCCTGCATGGGTCTATCTAAAACTGGCAACATAAATTCATAGGGCACTGGAGCAAGGTCATGCCAATGGAAGAAGAAAATTATATGCTCTTTGAAATGCAGCATCTGACATGGTACTAGGCCTGTGTAGAGAGTGAGCTTTTGCCTGTGAGTTGTAAAGTGACCATGTGGTCATAACTTCCTATCATGAGCTGGATACTGTCAGACTCAACAAGTTGTAATGCCTGATGGGCCCAAATCAACGTGCTGCATCTAGGATCAAATATATCTCCATGTAGAGAACACTGTACAAACAAACTTTATGTACAGATGAACTCCATGATACCCACAACTGGTACACCAAAGTCTCTCCTACAGCTTACACATAGGTCTCATAGTCTTTCAGAGGAGGAAAAATATCTACCTAAATTTTATTTATGAATAGTTTGGTTTACAAAGAAGAAAGAATTGACTTCTATTATACTATAGCCCCAAACAAGTGATTTGAAAAGGAATTTTGTATAGAAATTCTCTTAATGGACAGAGTTTGGGGCAGTACACTTGGTTGTCCACTCTTTGTGGGGAGAACGGACCCCAAGAAGGTTTTTGATAAATAATGAGCAGAAGAAAAAAATGCACCGAGAAAAATAATAAAGTACATATTGCTTTATACTGACCTAAACCATTCACATTTTGAGGAATGCAGCTACAGTATTTACAAACGTCTTCCATCAATCCTATACAAATCAAATTAGGACATTTAAAACACTTCTTGATTTAGTAATATATATCAGAAAAAATTAAACCCTGCTTGACAATAAATGTAATGGGATCACTAAAACAGTGAGATAAGCTTAAACTTAAATCTAATACAATACAAGACTTTATTCAAATTTAGAACTCGCTGTATTGTGTAAGGACTAGCTGGTGATTAACAAGAAGTCCAGAATGTAAGTTTCCAGGGAGCACAATGAATCTTGTCAACTGACATGTACTTTTCTTTGTTTAATATTTAACACAGAATAAATTATTTATAATAAACACGTCAACAAGAATTGTCACATAAAGAATCCCCATATGAAACATATTTTTGTAAAATTCATAACTGATAATTATATGAACTTATGGTATTTGCTCCCATTCCAAGCAACATTGTAGAATAATGAGCCATCATGTTTCCTATAAAATTCCACTTCACATATTGGAGAATCAATAAATTTAAAAATGAATAGTTGCAGTGTATCAGTCAGTCTTGCCTTTAATACACAATTTATCTCTCATACTAATTTTGAGAATAACAGCAAAATGTGTTAAAGCTATAAACATATAATGGAATTTGGCACAGCAATTGCAATGGAAATTCTACTTGTTTACTTTTTACAATGTCATTTAGTAAGATTGATCTAATATTTGAAGGAGCCAGACTTGTGAATTAAGTATGATATGAACATAATATATACCACAATTCCTGAAGTCCTTAAATTTTTGAGCGTCACACCATTTCTCCCCAGTGTAATATAGTTTTATTACGAAAACATTTTCTGGGCTTGGTGAGAGACAGTTTTAGGGAGTTTCATTTGGCCTTTTCTAACACAGTGACTCTTACTCTACAAATCAAAGGCTTACTCTACAAGCCTTTAATGAATGAATATTCTGCTGTCTTCTAAGTATGTTTATTTGGATTTTACTCCTAATTGTCATATGTCTCTCCCTAACAAGAAGGCCACAGTGATGTTTCAGTCCCCATATATCAGTGTCATACTTCAAATCGTGTAACAAGAGCCCTCCCAAGATCTAGGTATTGCCCTTTTCCTGTGTATTCATATCGGAATAAACGACCATATGTCCATTTGGGAAAATATTCAAAAGATCTCTATTCTATACATTTGAACAATTGTTATAGTGTGCTTTTCTTAGAACCCGGCTTCTATTTCAAACAAAAGAATCAGAGCCAAAGAACTGCTTCATTCTGAAACTGGGCACAGAGTCATGACTTTTCATTAAAGTTGTAGACTTCAGGCTTGTATTTGTCTTTTTCTTTCTTTCTTTCCTTCATTCTTTTCTTTCTTTCTTTTTTCTTCCTTTCTTCTTCCTTTCTTCCTTTTTCTCTTTCTTTCCTTCTTTTTCTTTCTTTCTCTTTCTCTTTCTTTCTTTTTCTTTTTTTCTTTCTTTTTCTTCTGTTTTATTTTGTCATCATGAAAAGCATTTCTTAAAAAGCTTTTGTCTATAGATGGTGACATGTATTCAAATCTTCATCCGTAAAACTTTGAAAAAATAAGTCATTCTTTTGAAAAGTGTTTGTTCAAATCCTCTGCCAGTTTTGAGTGGGTTTGTTTGAAAAAAAAAAAAAGAGTTCTATTTCCATTTGAGGAACTCATACAGAGATATCGTCAATGATTTCAGCTAATATTTATTACATAATTTAAAAATCCTTGTATAATAAAGAATTTACTCAGTTTGGAGTTAAAAAAAGAAAGTAAGTCATTCTTAGAAGCTTAATGTTCTGGAGAGTTACAAATTTGTTTCATTCAACACTAAAACTTCACTTTTAATATTCACTTCAGTTGGAAATTACACTAAAATGGATTACATTCCTTCTTTCTTCTTTTTAATTTAGTTTGTTAAGCCTTATTTAAACTTTGCCATTTCTTTTTTTTTATTATTTCTTGTTTAAATCAGCTTTATTCAGGTATATTCAAACACAATAAAATTCACTGATTTTGAGTATACTATTTGCTTAATTTGACAAATATATATTATCATGTAACCATGACCATAATTATGATTTAGCCTATTTTCCTCACCCCAACAGATCCTCTAGGAAGCTTTCTAAGAAATGGCATTTTTGGGTCCTATAATATGCATATCGTACTAGTCCATTTTCAAGCTGCTAATAAAAACATATTCGAGACTGGAAGAAAAAGAAGTTTAATTGTACTTACAGTTTCACATGGCTGAGGAGGCCTCAGAATCATAGAAGGAGGCAAAAGACACTTTATACATGGAGGTGGTAAGAGAAAATGAGGAAGAAGCAAAAGCAGAAACCTTTGATAAACTCATCAGATCTCATGAGACTTCCTACCATTGAGAGAATAGCATGGGAAAGACCAGTTCCCATAATTCAATTACCTCCCCCAGGTTCCTCCCATAACGTGGAAATTATGGGAGATACAATTCAAGTTGAGATTTGGGTGGGGACACAGCCAAACCATATCACGTATGTTTAATAAAATATATAAATTCCAGATACAATTTCCCAAGAGATTGCACCAATAATCACTGGCCAACATAGTTCTAGTTACTCGATGTAGTCATAAACGCTTGATACTGTCAATATTCTCAATAAATAGTGAATTGGTATCTTATCTTACTCTGCTACTCCATAAATGATAATGATGCTCAGCATCTTTTTATATGGTTATTGGCCATTTTGATTTCCGCTCCTGTGAAATGCCTCTTTGTGACTTTTGTTCACTTTTATATTAGAGTGCTTATCTTTCTCTTAGTGGTCTGTAAATTGCATATATTCTGGATATCAATAGTTGGACAATTAAATACATTATACATATTTTTCCCCATTTGTCGTCTCACCCTTTCTTAGGCTGTCCATTGAAACCAGAAAAATGTTAATTGCAATCTAATTAAGGCTATCAGCATTTTTAATCATTAAATGTTTCAACTTTCTTAAAATATCTCAAGGCTACAAAGATATTCTCCCATACTTTTGGCTACTAGATAGAATGTTTTACTTTCATGTTTAAATATTCTATTTATTTGGAGTTGATTTGGAGGGATGGTTTGACATGCACATTTAAATTGTTGTATTTTTAATGTGGATAACCAGTTACATTACCATCTATGTAATTTACCATTCTAAAATTTCCAGGTACATAGATTTGTTTCTGCACTTTTTATTTTCTTCCACTCGTCATTAAAAAACAAACAAACAAACAAACAACAACAACAAAAACAGTTGCTATACCAATACGTCATTGTATAACATAGCTTAGTAATAATAGTACAATTGTAAAACAAACAATAATCGTTATTGAGCACTATTTGCCTTACTCTAGTTTATTTAATCTTAATAAGAAACTTATTAAAATAGCTGAACTAAACCTAGATAAATTTCAAAAATAACTGAGAAGTTACTAGCCAGTATGACATTTTTATGCAATTTAGAAAAATCTCACATTGGGCCGATACAGCCTTAGGGTGCAAGAGAATGGTGACTCTCATGGAAAAATCATGATCTACCTTTTGGGCTGAAGCTGTTCAAGTGTTCAGCAGTCTTTGCAGCATCTCAAATTTTTTGATATATATTAATTCATGTTGATGCACTTTAAAAATATCTTTTAATCATGTTGATAAACACTCTCTGACTTTGTGCAGTTGAAAATATCTTAATCTTCTCAGTCCTTTAAGGATGATTTCATGGATTTATAATTTTCATTTGACATTTCAGTTGAAACCCATTGGGGTTTGCTTGTGTTCGTACATGTGTCTGTAAATGTCTTCTTATAATTCCAAATGCATAGTTATATTGTGTGAGCACTTTGAAAATTTTGTTCTAAGGTCTGTTCACAGAATGGTTGACTGAATATTTTAAGCCTTTGTTGAGACCAACAGCTCAGAAGATTTCTTCAAAATACTACTGCTCATTGACAGTACACCTGGTCACACAACAGGCTCTGATGGAAATGTACAAAGAAATTGATGTTGTTTTCATCCTTTCTAACACAAAATACATTCTGCACCCCATGGAGCCAGGAGAAATTTCTACTTTCAAGTTTTTTAATTTAAGAAATAGATTTCATAATACTATAGTTGCTATAGATAGTGATTTGTCTGATGGATCTGGGCAAACTCAATTGAAAACCTTCTGCAACAGTTTCACCATTAAAGAGGCCATTGAAAACATTTCGGATACCTGTATGAGGTCAAGATATTAACATTAATATGAGTTTGGAAGAAGCAGTTTTTAATCTCTGTGAATGACTTTGAGCAGTTTAAGACTTTATTAGAGGAAATAATTGTAAACGTGGTGGCAAGAGAACTGGAATTAGAAGTGGAGCCTCAAGATGTGACTGAATTGCTGCAATCCGTGATCAGACTTGAACAGATGAAGAGTTGCTTCTTATGCATAAGCAAAGAAATTAGTTTCTTGAAATGGACTCTATTCCTGGTAAATATGCTGTGAACACTGCTGAAATGACAACAAATCATGTAGAATATTATATAAATGCAGTTTGTAAAGCAATAGCAGTATTTGAAAAGGTTGAATCAAATTTTGAAAAATGTTCACTTTGGGTAAAATGCTATCAAACAGCATCACGTGCTACAGAGAAATCTTTCATGAAAGGAATAATCAATTGATTCCATGGCCTTTATTTTTGTAGTATTTTAAGAAATTGCCCCAGCCACTCCAAGCCTCAGCAGTCAGCATCTTGATCAGACAGCAGCCATAAACATGGAGGAAAATCTCCTCTAGCAAAAAGATGACAAATTGCTAGATGCTCACATGATTGTTACCATCTTTTTTTTTTTAGCAATGAATAATTTTTAATTCAGGTATGTGCATTTTTTCAGACATAATGCTATTGCATACTTCATAGACTATAGTCTAGTATAAACATAACTTTCATATGCATTGGGAAACCAATACATTCATATGGCTCATTTTATTGCAATTTATGCTTCACTGCAATAATCTAGAGCTGAACCTGCAACATCTCCAAAGTATGCTTGTAGATGTTTTTTCCTCAATGAAAATCAACACCAATTTAAAAACACCACTGACACTCTCATTGAAATCAGAAATAAGACCAAACTTTTCACAGATAACCTCTATCTATTCCATGTCATGTTGGAGACACTCACCAACACATTTTAGTGAGAAAAGTATTTTTTGTTGCCTACAATAAATTAAAAATAATACTTAATTGCAGAGAATGGGTATAGAACAGAAAACTCAAGAAGACCGAAGAGTCAGGAAATTCCATAATGATTCTTTTAATTTGACAGTGTTTGCAAAATTAGTATTTAAATAAAACAAGTTATGTACAAAGAAATATGTTAGACAATAGAAAAGAATAAAAATCAAATATGGGGGCAGAACTAAACCGAATAAAGATTGCTACTTATCTTTTAAATATTAAAAAAAAAGAATTTCTGAAAACAGCATCATAATAAAAATTTTTGTAAATAAAAAGTAAAAAACAATTAGAAGATTGTTATGTAACCTACATGAAATAAAATATCCTTATTTGTAGTCCACATTATAAAGAAAAAAAAAACAAAGGGGAAAGTAGCTACAATACTTATTATGATAATTATCTAGTTACCTTAAAACATAAAGCACTAAAAATTAATCATGAAACAACCACAGGAAGTGAACTGAGAGCGAAGATTTATACAAACTCTATACAGAAAAAAAAATTCTCAATTATTTACCAAGATTTGGCATTATCAATTTTTTTTTATTTTTATTACTCTGATAGGTTGACAAAATACACTGATTATTAATATTCATCACATGGAGTTCTCCTTCTGTATATTGATTTATAATTTTGTTCATTTTTTTTCATTTGGTTTTGTGTATGTTTTTGTTTATAAAAGTTTCTCACATTTTCTGAATATAATTTTTTCTTTATAATTGTTGGCATCACAAATATTGTTTTATAATATTTTTCAGCTTTTTGACTTTGCCCACAATGTTTTTCTCTCACTCTCTCTCTCTATATAGCTTTGATTATATATATGTATAGCTTTTATTATATATGTATATATGTTATGGTGTGTGTGTGTGTGTGTGTGTATGTGTGTGTATGTGTGTCTGTGTGTGTATGGAAAATATAGCCGAGCTAAATTTCTTAGTTTTGGTGTGATGTTACTATCTGAGTCATTACAATTTACCATGACTACTGCTTCATTTAGGCTGCTTTACAGTCTATTCTGGGTTTCATTAACCATTCTTTAAAAAATGTTTTCCTTTTTTTGTATTGATTAAAAGCTTATTTCTGCCTTAAAATGCATATTTACTAATTTAGTTCTTAGAATTTATCCCTGAGATTCATTCAATTATTAACCAAACACGTATTTATTTTTATCATTTTTTTTTCATACTCTTAGTACCCTTGAGTAAGAAAACTTAGCATGAAACATTTTATGGTATCTTCACCCTACTTCCTGCCCTCCACTATGTTGGTTTATTCAAGGAATTTCTTTTTAGATTATTAATAAGGAGGTGGTATCTTTTTTCTTTCCTTTTCTTTATTTCACTTCTCTCACTTCCTTTTCCTTCCATTCTCTTTCCTTTTCTTTCCTTTTTTTTGGGGGGGTTGCTGGTGGTGAGGGTTATGCTTATTGACAACTAAATATTTTAATATTTTAAAATTATTTTAATCAACATACCTTTCACTATCACATAGCATACTTCTTGATAATTTTTTTTAATTGGGTCTTCATGTGATTAGTTTTCTGATACTTTGCATTTTCCTTTCACCAAAATGTATGGAAAATTTGAATTTTGCAGTGCCTTTTTTTAAATACCTGTAAATATGATTCCAGTATTTTTGACAACAGATGCCATGTATAATATCAAACTGTTATTTTTTTCATGGGAGCTAATTTTCTTCCCCTACCCTCTTTTAGAATTTCCTATTTTTTGATGACTTAAAATTTAATGAAGGTGATTTTGTGTGAAATTTTGTTTGGTGCTTTTTGATATCAGTATTTCTACATCACCTCTCATTCTGAGTATTTCTCCATAATTTAAGAAAAAAAAATGTTGCCTTGTGAAGGATGATCGAAGATGGCTTCATAAGAACAGCTCTGGATTGCAGTTCCCAGCAAAAATGCAAAGTGTGAGTGATCACTGCATTTCCTAACAAATTTTTACTGCCCACAGACCAGGAGATTCCTGGGCAAAAATGCACCACAAGTCTCCAGTGTGGCTGTTTCAGCCAGTGCAGTGGGTCTCTGCAGAGAAACTCACACAAATCTAGGCGCCATTTCAACTGGTGACTGGAAGGCCTGGGAAACAGAGTCATCTGTTGAACTGAAAAAAAAAAGGAGCTGAAACAGGGAGCTAGGTGATCTGGCTCAGCTGGTCTTACACCCACAGAGATCAGTGATCTGAAATGCTCCGGATTGAGAGTTTCACAGCAAGCACAGCTGGACTCTGGCAGTCTGGCTCCCAGGATGAAGCCTACTTGAACATTATGGATAAGCTTTTTGATGTGCTGTTACAATTGGTTTGCCAGCATTTTATTGAAGATTTTTGCATCTATGTTCATCAGGGATATTGGCCTGAAGTTCTCTTTTCTTGTTGAGTCTCTGCGTTTTTTTTTTTTTTTTTTTTTTTAGGCGGAGTTTCGCTCTTGTTACCCAGGCTGGGGTGCAATGGCGCGATCTCGGCTCACCACAACCTCCGCCTCCTGGGTTCAGGCAATTCTCCTGCCTCAGCCTCCTGAGTAGCTGGGATTACAGGCATGTGCCACCATGCCCAGCTCATTTTTTGGATTTTTAGTAGAAACGGGGTTTCACCATGTTGACCAGGATGGTCTCCATCTCTTGACCTCGTGATCCACCCGCCTCAGCCTCCCAAAGTGCTGGGATTACAGGCTTGAGCCACCGCACCCGGCCTCTGCTGGGTTTTGTATCAGGATCATGTTGGTCTCATAAAATGATTTTGGAAAGATTTCCTCTTTTTGGATTGTTTGGAATAGTTTCAGAAGAAGTGGTACCAGCTCCTCATTGTATGTCTGGTAGAATTAGGCTGTGAATCCCTCTGAATCTGGGCATTCTTTGGTTGGTAGGCTATTAATTTCTACTTCAACTTCAGCCCTTGTTATTGGTCTACTCAGGGTTTCTACTTCTTCCTGGTTTAGGCTTGGGAGAATGCAAGGGTCCAGGAATTTATCAATTTCCTCCAGGTTTAGTGGTTTATGTGAATAGAGTTGTTTGTAGTAATCTCTGATGGTGGTTTGTATTTCTGTGGTATCTGTGGTGAGATTCCTTTTATCATTTTTTTGTTACATTTCTTTGATTCTTCTCTCTTTTCTTTTTTATTAATCTTGCTAGTGGTCTGTCTATAATTCTGATCTTTTCAAAAAACCAGATCCTGGATTCACTGATTTTTTTGAAGGGTTTTTGTGTGTGTCTGTATCTCCTTCAGTTCTGCTCTGATCTTAGTAATTTCTTGTCTTCTGCTAGATTTTGAGTATTTTTCATCTTGCTACTATAACTCTTTCAATTTTGAGGATAGGGTGTCAATTTTAGATCTTTCCTTACTTCTCATGTGGGCATTTACTGCTATACATTTTCCTTTAGACACTGCCTTAAATGTGTCCCAGAGAGTCTGATGTGTTGTGTCTTCATTCTCGTTAGTTTCAAAGAACATCTTTATTTCTGCCTTCATTTCATTGTTTATCCAGTCAGCATTCAAGAGCCATTTGTTCTGTTTCCATGAAGTTGTGCAGTTCTGAGTTAGTTTCTGAATTCTGAGTTCTAATTTGATTGCACTGTGGTCTGAGACTGTTTGTTATGATTTCCATTCTTTTGCATTTGCTGAGGAGTGATTTACTTCCAATTATGTGGTCAATTTTAGAGTAGGCATGATGTGGTGCTGAGAAGAATGTATATTCTGTGGATTTGGGGTGGAGAGTTCTGTAACTGTCTGTTAGGTTTGCTTGGTCCTGGTCTGAGTTCAAATCTTGGATATCCTTGTTAATTTTCTGTCTCATTGATCTGTCTAATATTGACAGTAGGGTGCTAAAGTCTCCCACTATTATTGTGTGGGAGTCTAAGTCTCTTTGTAGGTCATTAAGAACTTGCCTTATGTGTCTGGGTGCTCCTGTATTGGGTGCATGTATATTTAGGATCCTTAGATCTTCTTGTTGCATTGATCTTTTTACCATTATGTAATGCCCTTTTTTGTCTCTTTTGATCTTTGTTGGTTTAAAGTCTATTTTATCACAGACTAGGATTGCAACTTCTGCTTTTTTTTGCTCTCCATTTGCTTGGTAAATCTTCCTCCATTCCTTTATTTTGAGACTTTGTGTATCCTTGCATGTGAGACATTTTATCCAATTTGCCAGTCTATGTCTTTTGATTGTGGCATTTAGCCCATTCATTATATAATATTCTTTGTACTGCACCAAATAAAGAGTTACTTATACAATGTTATAACCATTTAAAAAAAGAAATCCATTCAATGTACTGGGTTAATAGTAGCTCCAGAAGGCTGGGCATGGTGGCTCACGCCTGTGATTCCAGCACTTTAGGAGGCCGAGGTGGGTAGATCACAAGGTTGAGAGATCGAGACCAACCTGGTCAACATGGTGAAACCCCGTCTCTACTAAAAACACAAAAAATTAGCTGAGCATGGTGGCGCATGCCTGTAATCCCAGCTACTCAGGAGGCTGAGGCAGGAGAATTGCCTGAACCCAGGAGGCGGAGGTTGCGGTGAGCCGAGATCGCGCCATTGCACCCCAGCCTGGGTAACAAGAGTGAAACTCTGCCTAAAAAAAAAAAAAAAAAAAAAAAAAAAAAACGCAGAGACTCAACAAGAAAAGAGAACTTCAGGCCAATATCCCTGATGAACATAGATGCAAAAATCTTCAATAAAATGCTGGCAAACCAATTGTAACAGCACATCAAAAAGCTTATCCATAATGTTCAAGTAGGCTTCATCCTGGGGATGCAAGGCTGGTTCAACATACAGAAGTCTATAAATGTAATTTACCACATGAACAAAACCAAAGACAAAAACCACATGATTATCTCAATAGATGTAGAGAAGGCCTTTGACAAAATTCAACAGCTCTTTATGCTAAAAACCCTAAATAAACTACATATCTTAAAATAATAAAAACTATTTACGACAAACCCACAGCCAATATCATACTGAATGGGCAAAAGTTGGAAGCATTCCCTTTGAAATCTGGCACTAGACAAGGATGCCCTCTGTCACCGCTCCTATTCAATATAGTATTGGAAGTTCTAGCCAGAGCAATCAGGCAAGAAAAAGAAATTAAGGGTATTAAAATAGGAAAGGAGGAAGTCAAATTGTCTCTATTTGCAGATGACATGATTGTAAATCTAGAAGACCCCATCATCTCAGCCCAACATCTCCTGAAACTGATAAACAACTTCAGCAAAGTCTCAGGATACAAAATCAATATGCAAAAATCACAAGCATTCCTATACACCAATAACAGACTTAAAGAGAGCCACATCGAGAATGAACTGCCATTCACAATTGCTACAAAGAGAATAAAATACCTGGGAATACAACTAAAAAAGGATGTAAAGGACCTCTTTAAGGAGAACTACAAACCACTGCTCAATGAAAAAAGAGAGGACACAAACAGATGGAGAAACATTTCATGTTCATGGTTAGGAAGAATCAATATCTTGAAAATGGCCATACTCCCCAAAGTAATTTACAGATTCAACACTATCTCCATTAAGCTAACAATGACCTTCTTCACAGAACTGGAAAAAACACCTTAAACTTCATATGGAACCAAAAGAGAGCACACATAGGCAAGTCAATTCTAAGCAAAAAGAACAAAGTTGGAGGCATCACATTACCTGATTTCAAACTATACTACAAGGCTACAGTAATCAAAACAGCATGGTACTGGTACCAAAACAGAGACATAGATGAATGGAACAGAACAGAGGCCTTGGAAGCAACACCACACATCCACAACCATCTGATCTTTGACAAATCTGACAAAAACCAGCAAAGGGGAAAGGATTCCCTGTTTAATAAATGGTGCTGGAAAAACTGGCTAACCATTTGCAGAAAGCAGAAACTGGACCCCTTCCTGACATCTTAAACTAAAATTAACTCCAAATTGATTAAAGATTTAAACATAAGACCTAACATCATAAAAAACTCTAGACGAAAACTTAGGCAAAAATCATCAAGGACATAGGCACAGGAAAAGACTTCATGACTAAAACACCAAAAGCACTGATAACAAAAGCCAAAATAGACAATGGGATCTAATTAAACTCCAGAGCTCTGTACAGCAAAAGAAACAATCATTAGAGTGAATTGGCAGCCAACAGAATGGGAAAACACTTTTGCAATCTACCCATCTAACAAAAGGTTAATATCCAGAATCTACAAAGAACTAAAACAGATTTACAAGAAAAATACAAACAAACCCATTCAAAATTGGGTGAAGGATATGAACGGACAGTTTTCAAAAGAATCATATATGAGACCCACATGGGTGTTTCATAAGACTCATATATGTCTTATATATGAGGCCAACAAATACATGACAAAATGATCATCATCACTGGTCATTAGAGAAATGCAAATCAAAACTACATTGAGATACCATCTCACACCAGTTAAAATGGCAATCATTGAAAATCTGGAGATAACAGATGCTGGAGAGGATGTGGAGAAATAGGAACATTTTCACATTGTTGGTGGGAATGCAAATTAGTTCAACCATTGTGGAGGACAGTGCGGAAATTCCCTTTGGTCCAGCAATCCCATTACTGGGCAAATATCCAGAGGATTATAAATAGTTCTGTTATAAAGACATATGCACACGTTTGTTCACTGCAGCACTGTTTACAATAGCAAAGACTTGGAACCAACCAAAATGCCCATCAATGATGCCCAATTTTAACTGAAAGTTAAAATATGGCACATATACACCATGGAATACTATGCAGCCATAAAAAAAAAAAAAAAAAAAAAACAAAAAAAAAACAAAAAAAAAAAAAAAAAAAAAACCAATGAATTTGAGTCCTTTATAGGGACATGGATGATCCTGGAAACCATCATTCTCAGCAAACTTACACAAGAACAGAAAATCAAAAACCACATGGTCCCACTCATAGGCGAGTGTTGAACAATGAGAACGCAGGGACACAGGGAGGGGAGCATCACTGAGGTCTGTTGGGGGGTACTAAGGGAGGGACAGCGGGGATAGGGAGTTGAGGATCGATAACATGGTGAATAATACCAGATATACGTGATGGGGATGGAGGGAGCGAACCACATTGCCACATATGTACCTATGCAACAATCCTGCATGTTCTTCACATGTACCCCAGAACTTAAAGTGCAATAAAATATATGTATTTAAAAAAAAAGAAAGAAAGAAAAAAGGGACTGAAGCAAGCTTTACATACCATATCTTTTCTGAGTTACACTTAGAAGCTTCCCTGTGAGTAGAAAAGATCATTTTGGAGTGTGAGGCAAAGTAAGGTGTTACAGCAACAGATATGTTTAAAACATTTCATAGAGGCTGAGCAGTGACCTGTCTCAATCAAACTACCATTGCCAACCTTCTTGTTACATCATCACTGTGTTATGGAGATATACCATGACTTACTCAGGGAGAAATCTTTGCTTTTATCTAATCCACTGTGGAATCTTGTCCCTATATTGTTCCTTTACTTTTACTTTTTTCTCTCAGTGACTATGGAATTTTCCATTTGGTTTCTCTTCAAGGGGTCCTCATGTTTAAGGGATGTGGGAATGATTAGCTACTTCAGTCTGCCTTAATAAAAGTGCCAAACTCCTGGCAAAATATATAGCCTTGTTACTTTTTATTTATAGCAAATCTGTAAGTATGGGCTATTATATTTCCAGCATCCATATTCCTTTCACATTTCTTTTACAATTTCTTTTCCTCTTCTTAACAATGTCTGAGAGAATTATCCTACCTAATCATTCAGGTCAATAATTCATCCTTCTCTTATTTTCATTCTAGAACTCCATCCATCGATTGAGTCCTTTATCTCAATTAGTTATTTCCATAAATGATACCTCATTTATATTTGCTGACTTTTTTTGCCTTCTTCCTGCTCCAATATCTTCTCTTATATTTTTGCAGATATTGAATATGCTTGTTTTAAACAATTGCTTATTGAATATGTAGATTCTGCTTCATCTGTTCTAGCTTCTCTTCCTTTTAACTATAATAAGTAATTTTCAGTGAGTTCTTATGCTTTGAAGCTGTATTCATGATATGTGGCATGGAAGAACAGCTAAAGCCAGATGCTAGCTTGAGTCTTCGTTGATGAGTTTGGAGTTCAGATTAACCATCTCCTAGAAGGCAGCATGATAGTGTATACCTCTATTATTATCCTTACTTAAAATCACCTAGCTCAGAAAGGCAGCAAATGGGAAAGCACTATCTGAAGGACTAGGGAGGTTTGTCCAGGTTAGTCTTGAAAACCTTGGATCCTTGTGGTATGGAATTGGACACTAGTTTTCTGCCTTCTATAGTTATAGAATATTCAGGTCAATGTGGAGAAGAGAAAATGACATGTTTTTAAAAATTCTTTGTTTTTGTGCCCAGACTTCATTTATCATAGGTTATTGTCTCTCTTTCAGTCTGGTATGTAAAAACATCTTACAGTCTTCTCATCACTTTTATGTTAATGTGACAGATCCTTCAATCTGTTTCTAGTCTCTGGAGTGCCTCCAAGATTGGGTTACACTTTAAACTGATTGTCTTCTTCAGAGAAATATAAAGATATTCTTTTTTTCCGAGAAAATTAATCTCACTCAGATACCTAAGATGGGCAGTACAAGTCATTAGATAGCATTTTTGTGATTTTTTTCATTTTTTGTTCCACAAAGCTAAAAGACTATATTTGTAATTTTATATTTTATCTTATTTTAAATCCATATTTTTTCAATTCTTATTTTCTGTTTTCTTATTTCCTGTTTCCTGTTTAATTCTTATTTCCTGTTTCCTTTTTAATTCTTATTTCCTGTTTCCTGTTTAACTATTTCCTGTTTTCTGTTTCAATTGTGGTTTCCTGTTTCCTGTAGGGGCTTGCAAAAGGTAATTTTGTGTGTCACCTTGTCTAGGATATGACACCCAGCTGTTATGTCAAACAGTAGTCTACATGTTGCTGTGAAAGTATTTTGTAGATGTAACTAGTATCTACAATCAATTGACTTTACATAAAGCAAATTACACTTGATAATGTGAAGAGGTGCCATCCAACCAATTGAAGGCTTTAAGATCAAAATCTAAGATTTTCTAGAAAAAGGATTCTGCCTCAAAACTGAAACATAGGAGTCCTGCCTGCATTTCCAGCTTGCCAGCCTGCCTTATGTATTTTAGAATCAAAACTGCAACATGAGCTCTTTCCTGAATTTCCAAACTGCTAATCTTCTCTATGGGTTTCAGATTTGCCAGTGTTCATAAATAATCCCATCTATTATTGATTCTGCCTCTCTAATGGAACCCTGACTGATATATGACTCTATACTATGGTAAGAGATGGATTTATTTAAGGTAACTTAAAATCGTAGTCACAAATCTCTTCTTTTAATTCTTCAACTTTATTTAATATTAGTAGAACTATCTGAGCATAGAGTGACACAGAAATAGATTTGTGATTCAGTAAGGAAGCTCAAAAGTTTTCTATTTATTTACAGAATAGGAAAATAAGATTAGTATGTTAGTTTATTGTACAATAAAAATAATCTTAATTGTGTAGAGTAGGGAACAACTTTGGGATAACAATTAGGTATTTTGCAGTCTCCATATAATTTTGCTTTCTTGTCTACTATTTTGCACAACTTTTTTCTTTTCAAATGCAATGGGACTATTTTGTTCACTGTCACTTTTTTGTCTTCATTTCATTTCACAACATTGACAAAGCTTTACTGTTCCTTTTCCTTTGCTTCCTTTAGCTTTTACTACATGACACAATGTTATCATTACATTTTCTTGCAACAAACACCTCATTCACTTCCCTCCAATATGAGTCTTCCCTTGCCTGTGGACCCTTGGCCCTTTATCCTCTCTCAATTCTTTCTTTCAGAGACTTGTTGCTTCTACTTCTACTATTTGTCTTGTGTTGCTATGTTTTCAGAATCATCTTCTAATTTTGGATAAAGAAATATATGCAAAAAAATTGTATTTGACAAGAGAAAATACTATTTATATACTCTTGAAAAAGCAACAAACAGCATTATTGACTAAGAAGGCTGGCAGCTAACACAAAAGGGAAGTTTATGGCCGACTCAAAGTAAATCCACCTTAAAAATGATATAACAGAATTACAGATTTAATGGATGTGTAGGAATTTTCACAAAAAAGCTATTCTTGACTTACACAAAAAGTAATAAAATACCATACTTCGCTAGGAAGAGAGAGCAGTTGGTACTAAGAAAACATAAAAGTATTTTATTTTTTGAATTGCAAAATATGAAATCTGCCTTCAAGGATGAGAAATAATTCACATACTTCTAAAATTCCAAAACTGATATATTTCTAATGCAGCATAATTTTAATAAAAAATGACTTTTAGACCTAAAACTTATAGAATGTGGAAAACAATCCTTATATATCTTATCACAAACAACAAATATGTATCTGTATCTGTATCTATCTATCTATCTATCTATCTATCTATCTATCTATACAGAGAGAGAGAGGTAATCAAGCAGAATGTTATTAAGCAAAATAAGTGAACAGAAAAGCAAGTGAGATTAAATTTAAAATAATCTATACAATGATATGCTCTGCAGAAAAAAAGTAATATGTTGTATCTCTCTAATGTTTCCAGAAATCCAGAGCCGTTCATGATAAAATACATGATAATCTAATTGCAGGGAGAAATCCAGACAAAAATTTGGAATCAGAGATGTCAGCTCAAGTTGAAGTGCATGCTGTATGCATTTATATATATATATATATATATATATATATATATATATATATATATGTGTGTGTGTGTGTGTGTGTGTGTGTGTGTGTACTACATGTATATGTATATATATTTATTTTTATAGTAACCATGTACTTGAATAATTCACATTCAATGAAACATTTCTTTCTGGTAATACCTTATGCATACTGAAATCAGCATATTATCTCTAAACTATCTTCAGTACAAAATGTGCCATTTTAATAGCATGATACAATAAAGTCCCTATTTAATTTCAGAGACTTATGCATCTGATTTGATAGTTAGTACATTCTAAATTAAACAGACAACACAATTTTTCTTTCTTGTTTCCAATATAAAATGAGGCCAAAACATTTGCATATGAAATATATTAACTGTCATGAAATACTTATCTTCACAGCTAGTTTCAGCAGACAATATTTATTCAATCATGCAGTCAGAATTCGAAAGGAAATTTAGTGACAATTTTATTTAAGAACATTGTCATCCTGGTACTGGAAAAACAATTGGGACATTATTTCTGCCAAGGAGATTTAGGAAGCTCAAATCTCCCAGTTACACAATTCATTGCAAACAACAATTCAGACGTCATTCAAGGACACTATATTTGTAATGATTTTATTTCACCCTGACCATTTTTGTGCATTTAAAAAGAAAAAGTAATTTAAAAAGGAAAAGTAATATTTTCAACCTATTTAGCATCAGGAAGAAGAGAATAAATTCAGTGGTGATTGTTTTGACAACATTGAAATCATTATAGATTTTGATAAAGAAATGCCATTTTTCCAATGATGCACTTTATTATTTTTTTAATTGCTTAATTTTTCTGTCAACTGTTTCAGCAGGGATGGTATAAAATATTGGTAATATATTATTATGAGATGACAAATGAAAATATTATAGACTTTTCAGTTTGTGAACATCCAGCAATAAATATTTATTCTCTAAAATAATTCAGAACTACATGAAAAATAGATTCAGGATTTGGATTAAGATGTAAACTTTATCTGTGTTATTCAGAAAGCTGATTGAATAACATTTCTTTTACATCTGAGAAGTGAATTTTTCACTACTTACTCCTGATACAGGCTTATTAACTAATATAATGACACAGCTAGAAAAATTGCAGGATTTTCTTGCAAGAATAGTCTTATGCACCTTGTGGTCAGCCAGGTTTTCTGAGAACAAGACTAAATAACACTTTCTCTGTAACTTCTTCCAGACTTATTGTATTAGCTTTTATCACTGCATAAAAATCATGACAGGTTTGGCAGCTTAAATCAACATCCATGTATTATGTCACATACTGAGATCGGAAGTCCAGGTACAGCTTATCTGAGCCCTGTGCTCAGTTACCAGGGCTGAGGCTTAGGGTCTTCTTCCATGCTCTTGTAATTGTCAGAGTTCATTTTCTCTTGGCTATAGAACACATTGAGGTTTGCTTTCTCAAGACCAGAGAGATAATCTCTCTGTTAACAGAAGCCTAAGCAAGCCTTTAAGGGCTCACCTATTCACATCCACATAGAGTAATTTCTCTTTTAATTAACTGAAAACACACAGATTAGAAACTTCACTTACATCTGTAAAATGTTTTCATCTTTCCATGTAGGGTAACATCATCATGGGAATGAATTTCATCATCTTCATATGTTCTGTCCACAGTCAAGGGGAGGAGAGATACTAGAGTGTCTTAAAAATAAGTGAAAGCAAGTTTGGGGGTCGTGTTAGGAATCTTTCTGTGACACTTACCAATCAGAAAATTAACTTTCCTTTCAGCCGTAAATATGAGAAGAGAAGACAAAACTAGACTTTTTTTCACAACAATACATTAGATTAAGAGAAAAGCAATCACTAATGATAATATGTTATCATTTATCTAATTGAATTACTCTAATAAGAACACATTCTTACCGTATTCAATATATATCATAAATTTCCTCAATTTGCACTTGATTCAAGAGGAAAAAATAGTTTTAACTCTCATGCACCCGTTTTATTGCTTCAATATGGTTTGAGCTAATGATATGCAAAAATTTAAAGCTTTGAATGAAACTATTTAACATTGGGCTTCACTTTCTGTTTTATGAATTTCAATTCTCTATTGCTATTCTGCATCTCTTCATCTGATTTTTCCAACTCTCCCTCTACTTCACTAAAAACATTAAACATAAAATATTATAAAATTATAGTCTGCTAATTCTAATACTTAGATCACCTAGGGGCATACCTCTTCTATTATCTGTATTTAATCTTTCTTTTGGTCATTTATTTTATCATTTGGCAAGCCTAGTGATTTTATTGAATATAAGATATTTTTTGAAAAATATGATGATTCTGAAATATGTCATCACTCATTAAAGATGGTTTACCCCTCTCTTTGCTAGAAAGATTGAACAGGCAATTGATGAAATTCATCTAATCAGGAGCTTCTTGAGTTTGGGATGGGTTAGAGTGGTAATAATAATGTTTCTAAATCTGGTTTACACCTACTGCTCAGGCATGTCCATCCAGTGATTCCCACCGAAAGCCTGAGATATACATTAAGATTGATCCCCATGTGGGTTCTGAACTTTACAAACTCTTGTCTATTCAGCACAATTCTGTGGAAACCCCTGCTTTGCTATTCTGAAAGTTTCGCCTCACCTTTTTAGCCTCTGATCAATCCAGCAGCATGATTTTAAAGACATCATGAAGGAAAATTATCTGGATTTTAAGATCTATATCTATGACCCTCATTTTTTATCAGAATTTAATTCGCTTCCATCTCAAAAGTTCATGTTTTCAGCCACATAACAAAATATTTGCTCAGTTTTTTTGACTCTCAGTTGCAGCAGTCTTCCATGCCCAGTGCCTACAACCTCAGCCTCTTTCCTTATACCTGTAAACAGAAGTGTCTTAAGAGAAAAAGTGGCTACAGTTATCTGTTCATTTCTCTGCAGTTCCCCTCTGTGAAATGAGATCTTTCATTATTACTTCTGCACCTTCTGCTGCTTCTAGACAAGCACACGCAAACAGGTAAGTAAATAAATACATCTGCAATTTTTCCTAGCTTCTCTAGTTTACTTCCATGGAAGAATTGTTTGGCCATATTCTACTCTTTTAGCCAGAAGCAAGAGTATTATGCTTACCACGTTTTAAAAGGGCCTGAATCCTTGCCTTGAGTTAAGAAAGTAATGGAAATTTTGAATTTAAGGTATGAGTTCAACTATGAAGGTAAAATAACTAGTGAATTGAATAAACTTATCACTACTGATTAGGTATCTTTCCTCTATCACAAAAGTCACTAAGATTAGAAAATAAATTATCTGTAGCACTAAATCTCTGGATCATATTTTTAAAATTACATCTAGTTGTCTGAGTGGTATGCTGCCAAGAAATTCTTAGGGAACATTCTTTAGTGGCAGTGTAGATGTTAGAATTTCGAAAGGCTGTAGAAAATGGTTATATTATCTCCAACATAATTAGGCATTTTTCTATAATTCCAAAAGTTATTCTTTACTAATTACACATTTTATAGATTAAGAAGAAAATATGACTGAAAAAAATCAGCAGGTGTTCTATCCTATCCAAGCATCGTAAGTATAATTTAAATCTAAATTTGGAGAAAAGCTTCACCATGACGCTGTGCTTTATGTCAAAATGGCATACACAGGAAAGTCTGACTTAGGAGAAATTACATTCAGAAGTCACCAAGAATTGCATGAAATCACTTTCTTCAGAAGGATAATTAGCATTTATGTGGGTTGTTGGTAAATATATTTCTTCTCAACTCTTTCTGGCCCTGGTGTTTTATGTTAGATATGAGTATCCACATTTGAAACAGAATACTGATTTGTTCAATATGCACATAGGTACCTATCTAATTGCAATATTAGGTAATAAAACATACATCTCATTTTAACCATCCCACGTGAACTTTTACACATAGTCACATGCTTCATAATGACATTTCAGCCAATGACAAAACACCTATACAAAAGTGGTCCCATAAGATTATAATTGAGGTAAAAAATTCCTGTCACCTAGTAATATTGTAGATGTTGTAGCAGTAGTAATGTTGTAGTGGAACATATTACTCATGTGGTGATACTGATGTAAACAAACTTACTATGCCACCAGTTGTATCAAAGTATAACACATACAGTTATGTACAACACATAATACTTCATAATGATAATAAATTACTCTGTTGCTGTTATGTATTTACTATCCTACATATTTACATCATTTTAGAGTGTACGCCTTTTACTTATATTTGTTTTAAAGTTCACTGTAAGCAGCCTCAGGCAGGTCTTTCAGGAGGTATTCCAGAAGAAGACATAGTTACCACAGGAGATGACAGCTTCATGTATGTTACGGCTCCTGGCGATCTTCCAGTGGGAGAAGATGTGGAGCTGGGAGGCAGTGATATTGATGATCCTGACCCTGAGTAGGCTTAGGCTAATGTGAGTGTTTGTATCTTTGTTTTAAGAAAAAAAATTACAAACTCAAAAAACTAAAAAAATTTAAAAATAAGAAAAAGTGTCTAAAATACAGATATAAAGAAAAAAGTATTTTTGTGCAGTTGTACAATGTGTGTTTTAATAAGTGTAACTAAAGTATCAAGTAAAAAATTTAAAAGTTTCAAAAGTAAAAAAATTTACAGCAAGCTAAGGTTTATTTATTATCAACAAAAGAAAAATATTTCAAAATAAATTTAGTGTAGCCTAAGTGTACAGTCTTTATAAAAAGTCTATAGGAGTGCACACTAATGTCCTAGGCCTTTAGGCTCATTCACCACTCACCCAGACTCACTCAGAGAAACTTCCAGTTCTGCAAGCTCCATTCATGGCTAATGTCCAAGATAGGTGTACTATTTTGTGTCTTTTATAACGTATTCGTATTGTACCTTTATATGTTTAGATATATGGAGGTACACAAATACCACTGTGTTATAATTACTTACAGTATTCAGTACTGTAACATGCTGTACAGGTTGAAAGCCTAGGAACAACAGACTATACCACGTACCCTAGGTGTGTAATAGGTTCTACCAACTAGGTGTGTATATGAATATTGCTCTATTTTATTCATGCAGTGATGACATTGCCTAAAGATGTACTTCTAGATCATATTCCCCATCTTTAAGCAACACATGACTGTACATGTATTTGTTTTACTCTATGTTCATTATCTTTTTATATGCTGACATTCCAATTTGATTTTCTTAAAACATGTAAAATCAGATATAAGATCTGCTAGAGTTCTCTTAATCTTAAAGTGGCATTAGGACACGTTAGGATGAAAGTGTCCTAAACGCTGGTTTAAGATACAGGGCACTGTAACAGCTTTTTTGTTTTCACTGATTATTCTTAAGCAAATGTGTTTTAATGACTAAATGATAATGCTAATTTCAGTTGCTTCACAGAAACAAAAAGCGTTGAACAATTTTATCATGGATAATTTTGTGTCAAGACAGTTAGCTCCCTAAAAATTAATTTCTAGAGATTACAGGAGAAAAGAGAGTAGTATGAAATTCAAAACCTTTATCAAATGGACTTTTGTTCTGTTTCCCACAAACACAGATATTTATCGAGTCTATGTGGAGACATTCATGCTAATGTAACTATCAGGAATCACTTTTCATTTTAAGAATTTTATTTCTTTTAAAAATAGTGAATAGTGTTTTAGAATATGATACTAATATTTGTTCACTGACATGTAATAAATGTAATCATGATCCTAAATAAGTATATTATCATGTTACCTATAATTGCTAGTGCTTAACAAATGTTGTCAGATTCACATAACTGAATCATTTATCTGCTCATTCTATACGTTTCATCAAATTACAAGTTTGTTTAGCAGATTATTCAAAGGGCCATGATTGTGGAAAATGTATTTGCTATGCATAATTGACCATTTTTTTCTTATTTTCTAATTTGTTTTTATTTTTTATATGTTTTGGGAGTACAAGTGTGAGTTTCTTATGTGCATATATTGTACAGTACTGAAGTCTGGGCTTTCAGTCTGGGCTTTCTGAATAGCGAACATTGTACCCTTTAAGTAATTTTTCAACCCTCACCCCTCTGCTACCCTCCTACATTTTGTCTATTATTCCATTCTCTGTCTGTCCACGTATACCCGTTGCTTAGCTCCTACTTGTCAATCAGACCATGAAGTTTTTGACTTTTTGTTGCTGAGTTATTTCACTTTGGTCATAGTCTCCAGTTCCATCCATGTTGCTGAAAAGAACATAATTGCATCTTTTTTTGTGGCCGAAATGAATTTCATAGCATACATATGCCAGATTTTCTTTATCCATATTTTTTCCATTGATGGGCACGTAGGTTGATTCTACAGCTTTGCTATTGTAAATAATATTGTGATAAATATATTAGTGTAGGTATCTTTTTGATGTATTACTTTCTTTCCCATTGGGTATATATCCAGCAGTGTGATTGCGGGGTCAATGGAACTTCTATTTTTAGTTCTTTGAGAAATCTCCATATTGTTTTCCATAAAGATTTTACTAATTTACATACCTATAAACAGTGTATAAGCATTCCTGTTTCTCCACTTCCCTGCCAACATTTGTTGGTTTCTGACATTTTAATAATAGCCATTCTGACTGGTTTAATTTGCATTTTTCATGATTAGTAATGTTGAACAATTTTTTATGTTTGTTGGCCACTTACATGTCCTCTTTTGAAAAATGTCTGTTCATGCACTTTGCCCATTTTCAATGTTTTTTCTTCGTGTGGAATTTTTTGAATTCCTCGTACCTGCTAGCTATTAGCCCTTTGGGGTTAGACCATTTATGTACTCAGTAGATTTCTGATGACATAGAAGATTAATAGAAAATAGCTCTTGTACCATCATTAGTAAACAGAATGGCACAAACTCCTATTTTCTATTGGATACATATTTGTATATTGGTTATTTTAAGATCTATGAACAATTCTGCAACTTTGAAAATTTTATTCTTTTCCTTGTCCACACATGTCTCCTGTGGTCAGAAATTTATATCCCGCCATCAAGAAGTTCAGGATAACTTAAAACATCTTTTCAATAGTATCCCTGTTTTTAAAAATTTATTCATGCAGATTGTAACTAAAAAATTGTGAATTAAATTTAAATACGTTACTGTGAAATATAAAGCCTAACTTAAAGCAAAGGAATTTGCATTATATATTTAGAAAAGAAGTTTGAGAGTAAAACATACCCTCTGAAAGATGGTTTAATCTAACATGAAAATATGCATGTGGCAGAAAACATTCTGAATGCAATAGATACAAAAATAAAATATTGTAGCTCTAAGAAGCTAATTGTCTTAAGTTTGGATGTGTAATTTATGGAAAACCAGACAGAAAGCTTATACATATATAAAAACTAGCTAAATGTGAAGTGGAAAGTTCTCACTCTTCATGAGAGTTATGGGCATATAGATTGTCAGGTATTATTGCTTTGGTAGAGAGTCTGCTTAGGAAAAACTTTTTGGTAGACCAAATACTTTATTTAAAACTAGAAGAATAGGAAAGCTTTCATTTTGTAGGAAAGATACGAGCACTTTGAGCATAGAAAATGTAGAAGCAGAAGCAGAGATGTGAGTGAGTGTTAAGTACATGCTAGAGAGTATCTGTAAATGAAGATGGAAAGGTGAGTGTGGACAGGTTATGAAGGGGTTTTGACATTCTGGAAGCCAAAAGGAATTATTGAAAAGTGTAGTATTTGGTGTTATATTTCAAGAAAGTATAATGCTGTATTCCTTAATAGCAGACTTTGAGAGTTCAATTACAGATGGGAGAATATCTTGGGGGACAACTGCAGACTATTGGAATTTAGAGGTCATTGTCATGGTCCAGGCAAACAGGAATGATGCTAGAACCAGAGCATAGTCATAGAAACAAAAAGGCAAAAGGCAAAATGGATTAGTGAATGAATTACTAGTTTCACAATGCCTATATTTGTTCAGTTTTTCTTAGAAATGTATGTTTACTCATTTTAGAAAAAAGTATTCCCTGACAGACTGCTTTACATCAAGAATGTTTATAATTCTTAGAAACACTTAATTAGATACATTTTGAGACTTCTGAAACCAAGGCCCCAAAATGCTAAATAACTTTCTCAAGGTCAGGAATAGAGCTAATAGGAAGTGTATGCAATTCTATTTCCTTTCAAACTTTTTACATAACATTTTTTGTATACTCTTATCAGAGGTTACTTATACGTTTTATTTAAAGAAAAACGCTTTTTTTTTCTTAAGGATAAAAAGTCTTAACAAATTTATTCTTAAAACAGAGTAGCCTATTTTCACCACTTAGCAACCTAAAGGCTATGGATAAGACTCGTTCAATAACACACACCAAGAAATAATTACTGCAAATTGCTAACAGGTGGCATTTCTTATGGAGGCCTGGCTGAGAATGTCATGACATATGGCACAGCACTTTGATAATGAAACTCCCATTGCAAACATTAAAAAACCGGTCATTTAAAAATGGAAATTAAAGAGTAAAAGGTTTGAAACTCAAAATGTGCCTGAAGAGGAAAAAAATGGCAAGAACAGAATCATAGAAAGAAAGTGACATGTGAAGGAAGAGCACCACTTCCAGCGAGCCGTGTCTTTCTCTACGGCGAATAACTGGCTGACTCCAAAGTCTTCTCTCCACAAAACAGGAACATACATCAATGTGTCAGAGGCATCCTAACCAGAGTGACTCCATCCTGAATAAAGGCTGAATCAAACAAAAACTGCTCAGTAACATTCCCAGGGAATTAGGCGGTCTTGGTCACAAGATGTTTATGTTTGAGGAAATGAGTAAATAATACATAAAGACCTAGAATTTATTAAAATGTCCTGATAGTTCAAGAACAAAAGGCATTCTTAGTTTAAAAATGTTTCACTTTAAAAACAGTAGTTCAATCATAAATTCTTGCTGAAATCAATAGTTACTAGGAAAATAACAATATTAGTAGCCTGTCACAAGCTGATCCCAAGGGTTTATAATAAAGTATACCGTTATTAGCCCTACCATCCTATGTAAGCAAGCATTATGTTTAAGATAGGGGCATTCTTCCTGGTGCTTTCTGAGGATGTGTTACTCTGTAACAGCGTAGGTCCTAATAAACTGTTTTATATTTACTATACTCTGCAACTCACTCTAAATTCTTTCCTCAGAGAGACCTAAGAACCTCCTCTTGGGTCTGAGACAAGATCTCTTTTCTGATAACAAACGTGCTTCACTTTTAGAAAGCACTTTTAAGGAATGTATGCTTAAATAGCAGGGTGTCTTCTAACTCTACTCATTTTCTATCAAAAAATAAAAGAAAACGTGGATGAGTACTAACTGTTTAGTCTTGCAGGGATTATGCTGAGTGGGCTCTTTTTTTTTTTTTTTTTTTTTTTTTTTTTCCTCCTGAGTATTTACATTTGTGTCATATAGGAAAAAATAGCAGCTTTTTTCAAACCTTAATTTCTATCTCAATGTTTTCACTTGTCATTTTAACATGGTAATACAAGTGAAAAAAAGATGAATGTTATTGGCACTCACATGTTCCTGTTTACCTAATGACAGATTAAGTTGGAAAAAAGGCAATAGTTCCTTTTAAGAATGTAACTTGATGACAGTAAATGCAAAAAGCTCACTATGTGGCCACCACTGTTCTGAGCACATTGCATATGTGAACTCCTTTCATACCAATTATTAATCCTGAGGTGGGAACTGTAAATTTAAAAAAACAAACAAACAAAACAAACAAACAAAAAAACTAGGAACTGAAAGGTTAAGTAATTTTCCTTAACTTATGCAGTGTATAAATGAAAAATTGGAATTCAAACCCAGGTGGTCTGATGTCAATATCTGTGACCGTAATCACAATACTATCTTTCCTTTGATGAAAAAGCAGCATTTTGGTAACTGCATTAGCTATTAATAGAAGATGAAAACCCCGAAACACTCAATTTTTCTGTTTCAAATTCTACTGAAACTGATTTGCCCAAGTGATTCTATACAATGTCTTAGTTTAGGGGGAAAATCATAAAATAGGCATAAAATTAATCTGTTCTGATTTTTCCCTATTAAGGTGCAACCCGTTTGTTCCTTGTGGTTATTCAAACTGAGTTTAAAAGCAGGAAGCAAAGGCCTTCTTCACCTGGTGGCAGGAAAGAGAAGTGGAAGCAGGGGAAATGTTAAATGCTTATAAAACCATCAGGCCCCATGAGAACTCATTCACTATCATGAGAAGTGCATGGGGGAAACTGCTCACATGATCCTACCACCTCTCTCCCTGTACTCATAGGAATTATTGGTCCCTCCCTCAACACGTGGGGATTCCAATTCAAGATGAGATTTGGGTGGGGACACAGAGCCTAACCAAATGAGACAGGTGCTCCAGAATTTTTATTGAAAAGATATCTATTACTATGGTGTATTAAAAATGGCACCAGCCTTATACAAATTATTTTCAGGAAACCACAGAGAGCAATGCCTGGCACAAAATAAATCCTATGTAAGTATGTGTTATAAAATAAATAAATCATATAGTGCTTTGAAATAGCAATCCTACTGCCAGTTCCTGCCATAGCAAGGTTTAGAGATTTTGAGAAAATCACTAACCGTTTGGTTTCCTAGTCTATAAAACAAAGGAGACGTACTACATGATCTCCAAAGTCACCATAAATTATAATTTCACTTTCCAATAACTATGCAGAAAATAGCTGACATTTGAGAAAAAAGGCATCAATGCAAATTTCTGATTCAAGGAATGGGATAAAAACTATTCTTTATAACATCAGAGTACCAGTAGTATCATTTCCATAATTTAAGGGATTTGCCAAGATCCCTGTCTCAGCAACATATTTATAATTTTTACAAGCACAAATGTATCGTTTTGGAGCTACAATTTATAATTTTTAAGGCTAGGGAAAAAGATACTAAAATTGTTTAATAGACAGAAAACTGATACTGATACCTCAGCCACTTGAGAGTTTGAATATCCAGAATATGATGGCTTGCTTTACTTGGAAAAATGTCATAATGGATTTATTTTAAAATTACTTTTGAAATATAAAGAAATATATGAGATCATGGGGTAGCTTAAAAACTGTAAATTTTGGTTCTGAGCTGATGTTATGTACATGAATTATATTTTATAAACTAGTCCATCAATTTATTTTGCAAATATTTATATTATCTATTCCTAGTCATCTTACTTTTGGTCAACTGTGAGGGTTACTACTTTTATATATCACACATATTAGTGGTTATTCCTGAAATATAGGAGCACAACAAATTTGTTATTGATGTTCTATCTCTTTAATATCGGTTTTATAATACATTTTTAAATTAAATAATAGTTTGCTGGATAATTTTTTTTATTTCAATTACCATTCATTTTCTTTTCTTTTGCTTAGTCTTTTATTTGATAATTGAGTTAGCTATAATTTATAAATATTTTTAAAGATAACCATCCTTGTATATAAACTGCTCCATATGTTCCATCAATTTCTTTTCAATTCACTTTTGGATTAGGACAATGATTATGTTAGTGTGGTTTCATTGATTTTTGTAAGCCATATCAGTATGTAGTTTTCTAATTGATTGTTCCTGTTTACTTTGTCAATTACTTGAATAATTCAAGTTGGGTCTCTTTTTTCTCACTTACTAGAATATATCTTTGGTTGAGTAATTATCATTTTATCTTGAAAATAGGGTAACATTCACTTCTTGAAGGAATTCTGTTTGCTGCCTTTTGGGTGAAAAAGTATGGAGGAAAGATTTAGAGCAAATATGGATGACATAATATAGACAGGAGTGATATTTTACTCCAGGAGGGTAGCTCTGTATTCTAGGAGTGTATAAGCCCTTTGAAAAACAATTTGTCATTTTCTCATAAAGTTTATCTTTATCCCATATGCTTCAGCAATCTATACCTTGCCTTAATACCCAAGAAAAATACTTGTACATGAGTATCAGTAGATAGAAGGATGAGAATTTACAATAGCATACTTGCAGAAAAAAAAAAAAAAAAAAAAAAAAAAAAAAAAAAAAAAAAAAAAACTGGAAATGGTCCAACTGCTCCGTGATTAAAATAAATTGACAATGTATGCATATATTCTTGTTGAAGGAATGTAAAATAATGCCTCAGTGTAATACTGCAGTGAAAATGAGTGTTACTTCATGCAGCAGTATGATGCTTATTAATAAGATAATGTTAATCATGCTATTCTCTTGCTTTTTCTTTGGTCCTTTATTGGCTCCTCTCGCTGCCCCCAACGTCTTTGATTTGTGTGTTTTTACAAAAATTTGTTTTTGAATTGAATTTGTTTAGGATTCAGAGTGCAGTCTTCGTAATCTTGGCTGTCTATAGTTCTGATTCTGATAAACTATCAAGACTTAACCCATTGAATAGTATTTCAACTCCAACATTTTTCTTTTCTGGCATTTCATCTGATCAGCCATGCAATCTAGCTTTTGGACCTCTTGAGAGCATTTTTCCCCCAAAATTTATATCTGAGCATTGTCTTGTGTAATATCCTCTTATTAACCTCTTTCCATTCATTACCATTTCCATTACTTACCAATGAATACTTCATCTATAATGTGATGGGTTTACTTCAATGTCTTCATTTCCAATATTATACAATATTTTATTTTTCGGATCAGTTTTAGGTTCAAGGCAAAATTGAGAGGAAAGTACAGAGAATCCTCATATAACCCCCTGTTCCCGCACATGTATAGCCTCTACCACAATCAGCATTCTCAGTACAGTGGTCCATTTCTTACTATCGGTGAATCTATAGTACCACATCATCACCCAAAGTCTGTAGTTCACGTTAAGGTTGACTCTTGGTGTTTTACGTGCTATAGGTTTTGATAAGTTTATAATAAAATATATTCACCAATATAGTATCATACAGAATAGCACACTGAACTAAAAGTCTATGCTCTGTCCACTCATGCCTCTCTCCCCTCTAACTACAACATTTCTCTGTCTCTATAATTTTACTTTTTTAGAATGTCATAGAGTTTAATTGTACAGTATGCAGCCTTTTCAAATTGGATTCTAGTGATATACCTTTGAGATTCCTCTTTTTTTTTTTTAATGGATTGAAAGGTCATTCCTTTTAGTACCAATTGGTATTCCATTGTCTAGATATACCAAGATTATTTATCCATTCACCCACTGAAGGACAGTTTGGTTGCTTTCATGATATGGCAATTATGATTAAAACTGCTATCAACATCTGTATACAAGTTTTGCATGAATGTAAGCTTTTAACTCATTTGTGTAAATCCTAAGGAGTATGATTGATGTATTGTATGGTAAGAATATCCTTAGTTTTGTAAGAAACTACCAAACTGTCTTCCAAAGTGGCAGCACCATTTTTTATTCCCATCAGGAATGGACGAGAGTTGCTGTTGCCAACATTCGTTGTTTTGAATGTTTGGGATTTTGGCCATTCAAATAGGTAAGCAGTGGTATCTTGTTGTTGTCATTTTAAATTCCCTAATAAAATATAATGTTGAACATCTTTTCACATGCTTATTGCCCATCTGTATATCTTATTTGTTGAGGTGTCTGTCAGCTATTTTTGCCCATTTATTTAATTGGATTGTTTGTTTTACTATTGTTGACTTCTGAGAATTCTTTGTGTATTTTGGGTAACAGTTTTTTTTATCAGATATGTCCTTTGCAAATATTTTCTCCCAGTATGTGTCTTGTGTCTTTTGCAGAGGAAACTTTTTAATTTTAATGAAGTTCAGCTTGGATCATGCCTTTTATGTCCTATCTAGAAAGTTACAAAATCCAACGTTATCTAGATGTTGAATACAACATCGTATAACATGTTAGATACAACAACGTATCCTATGTTGTCTTCTAGTTTTGCATTTTATTCTTGGGTCTGTGATCAATTTTGAGTTAATTTTTGTGAAGGGTCTGTGTCTAGCTTCACTTTTTTAAAAAATTGGTAAGTAAATGTATAGTTGCTCCAGAAGCATTTGTTGAAAAGATTCTTTTCTTCATTATATTTCATTTGCCTCCTTGGCAACGATTAGTTAACCAGTTGTGTGGGTCTATTTCTGGGCCCCTTATTCTGTTCCATTGATCTATCTGTCTATTATTTCCCCAATATCAAACTGTTCTTATTACTGTATTTACATTATTTTTAATCTGTCACTTTTCATGGGTCCTTGCTTATTTTACTTGAACCAGTTCACACCCTTTCCCCATAATTACTAGTTTTCTTATTGATAGTATTATTCCTTTATTTCTTTGATGATACAAATATATTCATCACAGAGGTTTTTGAATGTTGTTTGGCTTTTATACATATTTAATTCATCTCAAAATTTGTATTCATTGGCTGACTATCTTACTGTCACGTTTCAATATATATTTGGGATTGTATTTAATAGACCAATCTTAAATGGGTATTTTTCTACTTTTTTGCCAGTTAGATCTTATTTCTTAACTCTAGAGTTTTATTTTCATCTTCACCTACTTCTCTAGACTTCTGAGGCCAGAGATAATATTTTTCTATTTATGAGAGAGTCCTCATCTTTAGTGACATGGGGAATATTATAGATTTTGTTATAAAGGCATAGCCCAAACTGTAACGAATAAGCTCTATCAGCTTTTCCTTGAGTAATAGCTAATTTCATATGTCAATGACTGCCTATGTGTTATACTGTGTTTTATGTGTCAACTTGGCTAGGATGTAAGTACCCAGTTCTTTGATAAAACATCAAGCTAAATGTTACTATAAAGATATTTTGTAGATATGATTAATGCTGAAATCAGTAGACCTTGAGTAAAGTAGATAATCCTCCATAAAGCAGGTATACCTTATTTCATCAGTTAAATGCACTACAAAAAAGGTCCCCAGATGAAGAAGAAATTCTAAGCCAGCTCTAGACTACCTTCAGAGTGAAGACTGCAACATTCACTCTTCCCTGGGTATCCAGCCAGCAGACCTTCTCTGCAGATCAGACTTGCCAGCCTCCACAATAGCATGAGCCAGTTTCTTCAAATAAATCTCTCTCTCTGTGTATGTATATACAGAACAAATAAGTTGTTCTGTTTCTCTGAAAAACTCTAATACATCATACACAGGTTTATATTACCTATAGTCCTTAGAGATTGTTATTTGCGGTGTTTTTTCTTTTCTTTCAGAATATAAACCTTTTGTATTTGGAGTAGAAATGGAGGTGATGGTTGGGAGCACATCATCTTAAGGAGGTTTCCTCTGCTTTTTATCATTGTTAGATTTTCAGAGGCAGACTTTTCAGACCAACTTTTGGTTGCTGTTGCAGAGTTAAGTTATTGAAAAGCAATAGATTTCTTCTCTTAATTACTTTTAACTCCTAAAATTTTCCTTCAGGATAATTATTTCTATTTTATTTAATAACTGTGACTTAATTGATGTAGTTTAATTTTTCTATGTTTCTGTCAAACTTTGCCATAGTAATTTAGCCTATTATAGACAAAAAATAGTTAATATTTCATCCAAATTCCCACAATTTATATAAATCTCTTTAGAATGTTTGTATGTTATAAGAACATAAGACTACAATCCTTCAAACAAGAGAAAACACTAGAAGTTAATTTTGAGATATCTCCAGAGAAACATCAATGTCATTTTTTATGTTCTGAGCATTTTTGTAACAACACATAACTACAAAGATCAATCAAAACAGTTAATTTCAAAAACTGTTATCTTAGATTTATAACATTCCAATAGATAAAAATATATTGACAAATCATCTTCACATTTAAAATGCCGAGTCTGTTCCATTTTGCCACATAAAATTCCCAGAAT
Source organism: Saimiri boliviensis (assembly GCF_048565385.1). Lineage (NCBI taxonomy): Eukaryota > Metazoa > Chordata > Mammalia > Primates > Cebidae > Saimiri > Saimiri boliviensis. The sequence goes on from NC_133451.1 coordinate 127,227,984, forward strand.
ATATTCACTGCACTCACTCTAGCACAGCGGCTACTGTTTGCAGTTTCCCAACTTACCATTGATTCACTGTGACATAAAGTTTGATTGGTTTGTTATTTTTATTCTGTGGAATAAATTCAAGACTACACTACTAATAATGTCACTTTCAAGCACTTACATTCTATACACGTTCTTTAAGAGAAAGAAAAAGATGGATTTATAATTCATGCCATGAAAATTATGGTGGCCCATAGATATGTCTTTAAATGTTTGAGTCAAAAAGATAGAACTTACTGAAAAGTGTTTTTCTAGACCATATATATCTTTCTACACATACTAAGTGGAAGTGAGGATTTTTGAATTTTACCATTTTTTTTTTCTCTCTAATACCAAACAAGGTCAGGAGGCATATTGCTAAGACCAGTGTTTTCAGGGATGAAGACAGATGGTCCATTAGCATTCATGTATTGTCAAAACATGATCCCTGTTGCATACATCAGAGGGTATCCACTAGTATTGATTCCAATATTTCTTTTCCAGTGTACCCCACAAATCACAAAATAATCAATGATCAGACAAAAGAGGTTTTACTCTTTGGGCATGGACATTCAGTGCTAAGCAGTGCAAACAGCTGCCCAGGATGCCTGTTTAATATATGTGCATTGCATGTATGTCAGGAGTCATACTATGGTGAACCTCAGTCCTGACCTCTTTTTCCACCTCATCAATGTTTCCTTCTGTACTGTATAATTCACAACATATGATAAAGAAATAGCCCCTATTTCTCCCATATGAAAGTCATGCATAAGCAATAAAAAAATCTCTTCTGACCTGGCATCCAGTTTCACTCTCATCCCATGACTCCACTACCCTTTGCAATGAAATGCCAGAGGAGAATTCTCTATACTCAACTATCTCCAATTCCTCTTCTTTCATTTTGTCTTAAACATACTCCAACAGGCCTTTACCCTCACAATTTCACCCAAGCTGCACTTATCAACGTCACTAAATTTTTGATCATTGCTAAATCCAAGACTCTGTTTTCTGGCCTCATCTCATTTTGCTTCTCAGCAACATTTATATCTCTTTTCTCAAAACATAGTCTTTCACTTAGCTTTGAGAATGCTGTACTACCGTTTTCTTTATATAAGTGTAGGAAGATTCTCCTCAGTCTTCTTTGCTGCTTAGTATTCATTTTACTGGTTCATTTCCTTCCTTGATGACCTTATCCGGTTAAATACTCTCTATCTGGCAATGACAATATCTTCAGCCAGGACTACTCTCTTGATCTGAAAACTTACATAATATACAGCTGTCAGGTGCTGAAAATACAAAGATTGGGAAAGAAATGAGCTCATCGTTTAAAACACTTTATCTAGTAAGGGAAACAAGTACTTTGCCAAGTGATAATTTTTTTTAAGTTTGAATTATATAAAAGTCTTAAAATAACACAATATGATACATTTAAATATAAAAAAGATAGGGTAGGAATGTTGACAGATAGAGAGGATTTCAGCATGTGGAAAGATGTTGGCAAATAGTTCTTTTAAAATATTCAATTGAATATTGCTTTGCATAGTTATAATTAAATCAAATAAATAGACTTATGATATAATTGTGGATCTAATATGTATACATTATAATTTTTCATTGCAGAGAAATATACATTCTGAATCTCACAGAGGGCTGATAAAGTTATCCATATAGAGATGTATTTCTTTCTTCTTTCTTTTTGTTGGTCTCTTTCTCTCTTTCTGTTTTTTTTTATATCACAGAATAATCATACATATATATGTAACATATGCATCCTATATATTTTACATATATTTTATATGAGAATGTTTCCACAAACACAGGCACAGATGAACTCTTTACAGATATGGCTACTACCAAGTAAAGCTATGAAAATGATGGAAGAAGAGCAATGAGAGTTAACTACTATGTATCATTATTATTTTCTGTTTCCCTAATTTCAATAATTATGTTAGTTGCATATTGAATGCAATATTTGATCATAGGGATTGCTTTATGAAACAAACATCTCAATTTTATGGACAAACCAAGGAACAGCTGTCACATAATCTTATTCCAGGGTTTGCAATACAGCGTAGCAATTATAAAGCCGACACTCTGTCTAATGCAGCTGACGTGTAATCAGTTTCTACTGTTGTTTTGGCCAAAATTAAGTGCATTAAAATTTTGCAGGAAAAACATCTTTAATGAGTAGAAAATTATTTTTAAATGGATTTGCATTAGGTAAAACATTTTTTTTTTCATAATCATGATGCTATTTTTGAAAGTCTAGCACAGACAAGTTTTGCTTGAGGAATATTATCTGTTCCATAATTTGTCAGTTGTTTCAGAAGCAAATGTAAAGTCAAAAGTTTCTATTGCCAAAAATAAATACGAGCTTTTCAAATTTCCAAATTTAAAAATTTCTGAATATCCATTGAGAGCTCAAAAAAAACCTCAAATGAAAGTCTACATAAATACTAAGAAGTTACAGTATAAATGTCAGCAGATAGTCTTTTCTATATATTTGTATTTAGCATGTACATAGAACTTATCATGTGCTATATTAATATTAATTCATTTAATCTTGATCTCAATACTATGAAGGAGTTATTATTTTTATTTTTATTTAGAGATGAGAAAACTGAAGCATGGAAAAGTTAATTTGCCCAAGGTCAAACATTTAGTACATGGCAAATGTGGAACTTGAATTTGAACTAGACATTATGATTTCAGAGTTTATGCTCTTAAATAGGATTTTATGCTACCTAAATATGAGGATAAATTTGAAGAGATAGCTTATCATTTTTTATATGCTTCATAATCTTTCTACATATTAGATAAAAGTAAAATGTAAAGAATGAAAGTAAAAAGAAAGAACATGATTAATGAAACTTGAATGACCAAAACTGGAAAAACAATACCAAAAGAAACCATTATATAAAAAATAAAAACATTTCCTTATCACAAAATAAAATAAACTTATTTTTTATCGTTTATAACAGGAAGATTTTTTGTCATCTGACTATACACACACACACACACACACATATAAATTCAAAGTATTATCTAGTCATATTCTTTTTCCTATGTGTAATAGTAATCAAAATTAAACAAAAATAAATATTTCCCAGAAAGTAGCATTGTATTAAAAAGGTTTTAAGTGCCAAGATACTAAACAGATGATAAAGTTGAAAAATGTATCTTAGAAATAGCCTTTTTAATCTGGCTTTTCTTCTTCAATCTCAGGGAAAAAAAATCCCTTCATCTCTTCCTTTTCTTCCTTTTAAAAATAAAAGGAAATTCATCCTAACAGTAATGTATTTTAAAATACGTTGCACTTTCAGGGTAAATTTGATTAGCAAATTTCATAGTATTATTGGCTTTCATTTCCTTAGTTTGAAATGTAGAAATGCTTGTTTATATTTAAGAAGTAATTTGTATTTAAAATATGCTAATTATATTTAATTAATGACATGATTAGATTCATAAAAATTTCCAAAGGCCTGAGGCTGAAGTTTGGATCCTTGCCAAAGGTTCTTATGGCCATTTTATTTATTATTTTGGATTGGTGATTACCCCAGTAAGCAGTAAACATGTTATATTTAGAGTTATTTATTGGTCAAATAATTCATTTTTCCAACTGTAAATAAACATGTTGTGATGGTTAATTTTATGTGTCTTCTACTCTGGTCCCCAGTACACCAGATATTTGGCCAAACATTTTTTTGCATGTTTCTGTGAGGTTGCTTTGGGATGTATTTAACATCTAAATCTATGGTCTGGGTAAAGCAGATTTGTCCTTCCTAATGTGGGTAGAGGGCCTCATTCAGTCAGCTGAAGGCCACAGTTGAACAAAGTAGCTGGTCCTCCTGAGAGTACTAGGAAATTCCTACTGCTGCCTGCCTTTGAGCTGGGGCATCATTATTTCCTGCCTTTGGACTCCAACTGAAACATTCACTTTTCCTGGGTCTCAAGCCTGCCGGTCTTTGGACTGGAACAATGCCGTCAGCTCTCCTGGTACACCTACTTGCTATTGATCTTGGGACTTCTCAGCCTCCATAATTGCATGAGACAATTTGTTATCATAAATATCTTCATATATTTACATCCTGTTAGCTCACAGCTTTCAAATTGTGCAGGAAAATTTGTCTTAATTATCTTGATTATTCTTACTTAGTCCAAAGCAAGAGTTTTTACCTTATATTTCCTGAGTGTTACCAAATGGAAGACATAACACAAGATAAGAGATTCAAGCTAGTAGTTCTAATAACCACTACCAGTTCAAGAAAATTAATGCCCAGCTAATTTTTTGTATTTTTAGTAGAGATGGGGTTTCACCATGCTAGACAGGATGGTCTCGATCTCCTGACCTTGTGATTCCCCCGTCTCGGCCTCCCAAAGCACTGAGATTACAGGCGTGAGCCACTGCGCCTGGCCTGACTTCTTATTCATTTATAAAAGAGCATGTCTTTCTTTGAAAAGAAGGAGCCAATTAACTTATCAAGGAGTTGATGTAAATTTTTTCTTGATTTTCTGATATCCTACAATGCTATACTTCCTAAAATATTCATTTATTTAGCTGGGTACTGCAGAATGCACTTGTAGTTCCAGCTACTCAGGAACTACAGAAGGCTGAGGCAGAGAACCACTAGAGCTTGCGACTGTAGTAGGAGACTGCAGTGTGCTACAATCACCCCAGTGAATAGCCACTGTACTTTAGCATGGGCAATATAATAAGACCCACATCTAAAAAAAAATGCATCTATTTTGATTTTTAACTTGAGAATATATTTCCTGAATAATTATATAATTTTTCTTTTACATTCAACCTTTTTTTCCTGCTAAATTATCATTGTCCTAACTAAGGATGGACTTCATCTTGTGAAAACAAAAAACACCAAACAACTAGAAATAAGGATTTGTAATTAACATCCTTTCAGTCATAAACTTATTTGGTCTGGAGATAAAATAAAAATTATAATTTTAGAATGTTTTAGTGCTTGAAATCAGGATGCTTTCACCTGATTAAAGAAATGTCCCACTTGTGTGTTTCTTACATAATTATATGATTGATACACAATTTCTTAATTGTTAATGGAACTAGATGTTTGTTGCTATAAATTTAATGGTTTGGAAGCTAATCAGGTTGGAAGTAGACTGTATCATTATTTGCATTGTTCATATTTTGAATATGACAAATTGGATAATTGACATTGCTTTTACTTAACTCCTTTAAGTCTAAAATTTTGTTTCTAGTATTTAGCCCTCTGTCTCTTCTCCTGTGTACCATTCTCTGCCATCTTATCTCTGTGTCCAGAAGAAAAAGGCTCTAACAACAAATTTCAGAGTATAACAGGCTCAAATATAAAGAAAACACACACGTATCCATGTGTGCATACACACATCAAACAGAAACAATACAAGCAGAGAGAAAAGTCCACAACTGCATTAATAGCCTCAAAATGTGGCCCAATCACTAAGACAACCTCCAAACCTTGTATTCTTTTGTTGAGTGATTTATCATCTTTATTGATTTATTAAATGTAGATTCCCCAAATATTAATTGTGCACCTCATATATGCCAGACGCTGTTGTAAGCACTAGGGTTTCACAGCGATGAGGATAGATGAAAATCTTTTCCATTGGGAATTTGAGAGTTATATTTAAGTATACCAATGCTTGTTGTAGCTTTAAGAAACTTGAATTTATCTACTTTGTTCTGTGTTTTTCAACTCTCCTTTATTAAACTTCTAGATAACATGTAAAGATCTCAAAAACATAGTCTTGCTATAAAGGAATTCCTTATTCAATCCTTTACTCCTATGAGGTCATTATTGCTATGACCATGTTTGTCTCTAAATTTACCACCTAAAACACTTTCTTCTCATTTAGCTGTATCTTTCTTGTTTTATTAATTTTTGTGTAGTTACTATAATGGAAATCTTTATACATATGAAACCCAAATAGCACACTTTATCTATGTGCATGCATGTGTGTATATGTGTGTATGTATTGTATTGCTTGTATTGTTTCTTCTGTTTGATACGTGTGTGCACACATAGACAGGTGTGTGTTTTCTTTATATTTGAGCATGTTATACTTTCAAATTTGTTGTTAGAGCCCTTTTAAATGTGAACAGAGAAATAAAATGGTGGAATTGTGTATGTATGTATGTGTGTGTGTGTGTGTGTGTGTGTGTGTGTGTGAATTAAAAGAATTATTGCCACACAGTTCTTAATCATCACCTAGCTCAAGACAATGTATCACTGATATGTTCTGAAAGTCTATGGAGAGACTCTTCTCAAACCAATCTGGCTTATTTTCCCCTTCATTTGTACCCATACTCCTGTATTTTATGTTTCATCACACTTGCAACCCTTAAATGTTTTATTACATACATTATTAAAAATTTATCATTCAGTTTTTCAGATTTTTTTTCCAGTCACATTTTGAATAGCCAACTTTTTCCCTCTCATTTGTGATGCCTCTTTTGAAACATCAAGTTTCAATAAATGTGGGAGTATGTATGCCAGTTTTCTATTGGTGACTGCTATTGCCTATTCCTACACTGACCAACATTTCTAATACGTGCTGTAACCTGTTATGGCATTTTGCCCAACTTTTTCTTCTTTTGAGTATAATATTGAGTGTTTCTATTCAATTTATGAAAACAGCATAGCTTTACATTTATTTTAATCTTTGTTAATGTTCCATAAGAAATAGCTGTACTTTTTACTCAAATGAAATCTACATTTCATTGTAATTTTTTAGGTACTTTTTATTGTATCATAATTGTTACCTGAATTACATTTTCTAACAGATGGTTCTTCAATATAGAATTAAAATTGTATATTGTGTATTAAAATTACACCCATAAATTTATTCATTATCCTTTGGCTATTAATTATTGTGTGTATTCATGTAGATACAAGTTTGTGTCTTCTAATTAAAATTTTATTTTTTGCAATTATTTTAAAAATCTATCCTGATAACTCAAAATTTTAGTGCAATGTTCACTAAAACAATTCTTGTCATGTTCTTGATTCTGAATGAAACACTTTTACTATTTCTGCATTAGTAATGTTAGTAACTAAATATAGTTTCTGCTACTGATCCATACAGTACAATAAGGACCAACATGACCTTTATGTTTAACAAAGCAAAAGTAATTGGTGTGATAGAATCATTAAGGCAAAGCTTGATCACAATGACTTTAAGAGAAATTGAAAGTAGAGAATTCCAGAAGATTTGTGTATTAGTTATGCATTTCTGTTATAACAAATTATCACAAATTTATTAATTTGGCCTTAAGTGACACAAACTTATTCTTTTATAGTTATATGAGATCAGAAGTCCCACAGTGGTTCAGTAGTACTATATTCCTTCTGGATACTCCAGAGAAAAATCAATTTACTTAACTTTTCCAGCTTCTAGAATCTTCCTACAGACCTTGGTTTATGACTTCCTCCATCTTAAAAGCCAGCAGGCTACATTTTAAATCTCTCTCTCAATCTGTTTCTCTTTCTCACTCCCTCTTTTGTCACATACCTAAGGGATACAAAAGGGGAGCACTGGAGTCAGACAAAAGGCAATGTCTGACATCTGTAAGGATGCTTATGATGACTTTGGGTCTACCCAGTAATCCAGGATAATCTCTGCCCTTCAAGAATCTTAACCTGTTCACATCTGCAAAGTCTTTTTTGCCATTTAAGATAACAGGTACACATGTTACAAGGATTTGGATGTGGACATTTTAGGGAATGGGCTAATTATTCAGCATGCTACAGGCAGCAGAGACAATGCTTAAGCATTTTCTTACAAATGAATTAGAGAAATGAAGACTACATTCTCAAAATTTATCAGTTTTTCCCTAACACATACATCCAGTGAGCAAAAAAAAATTACATCTTAATGTACATTGCCTTCACTTTCTAAAGTGGCTTACTTTTGAAACTGTTCTTTGTTTCATTTATTTATTTATTCAACATGCATTTACCTGTGTTTTCACAAAGTAAAACAAAATTGTTGGTATTATGGACATAAGCCCTCTCTTCCAGAGATTCCAGTTTAGGAAAAGAGTCTAACAACCATATACAAAAGACAGCAATGCATTTATAATGTAGAAAACAATGAGGACTATATGAGCACATCTCACGGGTAACTCAGGCAGCCAGGACCAAGAGGTATGGAAGTTCCTCTAAGACACTTAGACAATAAACACAAATAGAAGGTAGCAGACAACCGGTGGAAGAGTGTGAACTGTGGTGGGGTGTGAAGAAGAAAATGTATGGGACAAAGAAAAAGAGAAATGTATATACCAAAGACAGACGATCGATGCTTATCTGAAAACAGAGAAATCCAATACGGCTATGATGTGGGGCAGAGAGTATGCGTCAGGGGAGAGGTGGGAATGAAGGGAAAGAAAGGCAAGCAGAAAGCAAGCTCATGGAAGGTTTGGAAACATTTGCCATTTTTTAAACTTTTCTCTGGTTCTTATTATGTGTAGGAGGAAGAGTGGCTTTATTTTTTACATTTATTTATTTATTTATGATAAGTTCTGGGATACATGTGCAGAACGTGCAGGTTTGTTACATAGGTGTACATGTGCCACGGTGGTTTGCTGCAGCCATCAACCCATCATCTAGGTTTTAAGCCTTGTGTGCATTGGATATTTGTCCTGATGCTCTCCCTCCCCTTGCCCCTGACCCTCAACAGGCCCCAGTGTGTGATGTCCTCTTTCCTGTGTGTATGTCTTCTCATAAGAGTGGCTTTATTTTAAATGCTAATCCTCCATGTGACTTCTGACTAGCCCTAAGTCCAGGAATGCCTCCAAAACATCGACTTCATGTATTACTCTTTCTGTAGAAACACCTATTCACTCTTAAGTTTCATCCAAAACAACCCTTGAAGCTATTGCAGAAACTGTAGGCTGTGATGCCTGCAGACACATACGTATTCCTTCTAGGGCAAGCATACTTTCCTCAAGGTAGAAGCCCTGGGTTTGGGGATTGTGGTGCAGTGATCTACCTCCCTTTCAGCTACTCAAGACCACAGAATTTATAGACAGAAATAAATTATCTCATATAAAACAAAAAATCAAATCAAATCAAAACCAAACCAAACCTGGATTTGTCTGTCTCTTTCTTTGGTTTCTTGACTCCTTCAGCATTCAGGAGTCACTGCATATACAGCCCTATCACAGAGCAACATCTTTTACTTGTTGTTTTCCCTTTTCCCACCAATTAAATGTTGTCTCTGGACATTAGTCCACTTTTCTTACTCTACACACTGTTCCTAGGCTTGATCTGCAACCACTGTGCTTAAGGAGAATCACTATTTAGTTGCCAACCCTCAAATCTATGTCTAATCTTGGCTCGTGTCCTCTGGTATTCTGCCCATTTTCAATTAATTGCTTCTCTGTTACAAATTTGCCCTTCGGCACCTGCCCTAAAATGGACCCTTTAAGCCTCTCTTACTCAAAATTAGCAGTATGTTAAAGCTTTGTCAGCAGAGTGCACAAGACAGACAGTGCAGGAGACAGAGGGCTTCTCTTCTAGGTTTCCAGGTGCTAATTTTGCATTTCCTCTCTCCTGTTGAGTGGCTGGTCAGTAGAATGAGTGTTGAAGACAGGTGGCCTTGCTCGATCTCAGCTGCATTCCCAACCATGCAGTCCACCAATAACTACATAGCTTTAGCGTGGACATGCTGACCCTTTCTGACGGGCTGCTGATGCATAATATCACACACTTTAGATCTCTTGCCTACAGAAGCATCCCAAGCCCATCTGTGTGCCTGTGTATGAGCCTACAGGTTCCTGATTCCTGGAGGATTATTTCTCATTGCCTATTAAATACAGACCAGCTCTAACAGAATAACCCAACTAATCTCTCCCCTATCCAATGGGCTGCAATCACACATTCTCCAATTATGGCTTATCTTCCACCTCGGGCCCTCCTTCCAAGTTTGTACTTCCTTGGGTGTTATCCTTCAGACCCATGGTACTCTTTAGAGTTCTTTTTACGAATTAGTAGTTACTTTCCTATTATGGCTTAACCTTTTTTCTATTTAGCACGTCTGTTTAAATTAATACAGAGTTTCTGTTGCCTGAATGGACCCATACTACATAAATACTGAAGTGATTTGAGCCTTAAAGCATGACAAAAATGACAAAGGAATTCTTAAGAGGACTCATTTAGGATTAAACAAGTTTTACTGGGAGTCTGAAGAAACTCCCCAGGTCTCCACAAACAAGTTTATTGGAGGTCTGAAGGAACTCTTCAAACCTCTGAGATTTAGCAGGAGATAAGATTAGGGTAATCACCCCAGCATTTAGATTAAGTAAACTTACTGAAGCTTCAGAAGAAGGTCTTCAGGACTCAGATCTTAGTTACAGATTAAAGAAGTTAATCACTTATGTCTTTAGATGACTGCACACTTACACATAAACATATAGCTTAGAAGGTATATAAGCTCTGAAAAACTTGTTAATTTTGAGTTGGTCTGGGATCGTTTCCAGACCTTCTCCCCATAACAGGTTACAGAAACAAAAACTCTCTTTCTCCCCAGTTCATCTGCATCTCATTACTGGACTTCCTTTGGTCCTGGAACAAAATTACACCAGCCAGGAGATAAGGATGGTGCTGTGTTCAGTGGCTGGCAGCTTGTGAGGAGACAGTTTTCAGGAGGATTCCAGCAGCTGCTGGGTGAGGTTTCCCCACAGGACTCTCCAGAGGGCCTCCATGGGATCCCTCCTGGGCAAATCTGTACATCCCTTTTACTTCTGGGGAAGGATAAAGATCAGGAGTGGATGCACTCAAACAGCCAGTTAACTGGGTGGTTTGGTGGGAGTCTGTTGTTTTCTTATGAGGGCTTGTTAAGCTATTTGTCTGTTACTGCCAAGGGAAGCAATATGGTACTGCCAAGGGAAGCAACGGGGCTTGCTCATGCACCTCCTTTGCATTTTGGTTGAGATCAGGTTTTGAGTTGGTTTCGAGTCTGTTTTGTGCACTCCCTCTTATGTTTGTCTGAAATTTGTCTCCACTTGTTTGGGTGTCAGTCTTGTTCCTTTTGATACTATGCAAACTAAAAAATGGGAAGTATTGTGTCCATTCCTGCAGAGAGGCTTCTGGGAAGGAGAAATATTTTTTCAGAAGCTCAATGGGTAAAAAGTCATCTTAATTGAAAGCTAACATCCAAAATGTGTGTATGTATATGTGTGTGTATGGTTGTTTTTGTATTTAAAAGACTTTCTTGTTTTTGTTCTTGTATATGTCTCTCCTAGGACCTTATCATTTTAACTAAAAGTTTTTTCTTCTCAGTTGATTGAATTATTGTGTCCCACAGAGGTAACAAATTTCCTTTTACATTGTGTCTTTAACTATGGCTACCCTAAAACTTTTTGTCACCCATAAATAAGCAATTGCTCTCTTGTTTTGGTCCTTTTAAAAATGTAGTTTTATAAGCAGTTGTAAAGCTCTAACAGGTACTCTGGGATGCTTCGTAATAACTTTGGAGATTATGAAATCAGAATAGAGGAAAAACATTCAAGATTCTTAAAGAGCGAAAATCTTCATTAATATCAAGCAAGATAGGAATTAACTGCATAAACTGAATTAATAGGAGACTGAAGTGATCTTTTTGACTTTTTGTTTACAATGTTGCTAATCCTTTCTTTTTGCTTTTCAGAGTCAAGGGAACTTTTCTTTTGAGCTACTAACAGCTTTTAACAATTTGGTATACTCCTATGAATAAAATTTGGAGCATATTTGTTTCTGTCTACCTGATTTGTCCAGAATTAGAAACTAATTGTGAGTATGTTTAGCTTATAGCAATAAAGCTACTTGCGTAAGTGCAATAAGAATGCTTTCATTTGTAACTGGACACAGTTGGAGAAATTGGTGAATTTCCCAAGGCTTTATCTGGAATGGTGTGCTCTTCTTTAAGGAATTGAACTTGGCTTGTAGAGCCAAGAAAGCCCTTGGAAACTGGCCTCTCGTTTTGTGTATACAGTTCCTGTAGAGAGTTTCTGGCCTGTGGCAAGTAAAGAAGGTCACTTTCTGACAGGTGTAGAAGCCCCAGGTTTATCCTGGAACCTCAAGAAGAAAGGACATTTTACCCAACTCATAGGGATTTGATGACACAATCCACGGCCTGGCTGGGCTTTAAAAATCTTCTCTGAGTTTCCTTTGATGGAGCAATGTTCCATCAAAGACGATTTAAAAGGTCTATTTAAAAAAACAATCATTCTTGCTGCACTGTATACAAATAATCCAAGTATAATAAAGCAAAGTAGTCCTACCGTGATTTGTTGTTTAATAAAAATGGAAAATTGGAAAGAGAAAAATTATATTTCAAAAACTATGGTACACCTGTTGTTAAATTCTAGTCCTGCCTAATGTTTTTCAATTTTTATTATTTTCTACAGTTTGGATTAAATTCTAATTTTTATCTGACTACAAGTCTCCAAAATAATGTTTTCAATTGTTTTTCTTTTTCTTTTCCTTTTCCCCCATTTTTCCTAACTGAAAATCACTAAAACCTGAGCTGTACTGTCTTAAAGGCCTGTGAATTGAAGACTACATATTTCAGCAGGTGCTGCTTCTAAGCCCCAGCAACAGAGAATGCTACTGGGAACAAATCGACCTCTTTCACTCCAGCTCTGTGCTCAGTGTCCATTACGATGATCCTCTCTCAGAAGGAAGTAGCCAGAAAGATTAGGACACCCCATCTCCCTATGATTCTTATGATAAATAAACACGCATGATAGAAATCATCTACAAATTGACATTGGCAATTGTGACAGGTCAGGTTTCACTAACACAGGCTTCGATCACAACTATTTCAGTACTGACTGAGTGGTTAAGTTAAATATTAAAAGCTAAGAAAAAAGCCTTCATACAAAGACCAGAATGTAACAAAAGCCCACCAAGAGTTTTGCCTAGGCCTTTTCTGGGCCTTAAAGCATGGCAAAAATAACAAAAGAATTCTTCACAGGACCCATTTGGGATTAAACAAGTTTCACAGGGAGTCTGAAGAACCCCGCCCCCACCCCCCACCCCCGCAACCCCAGGCTTCCACAAACAAGTTTATTGGAGGTCTGAAGGAACTCCCCAAACCGCTGTGATTTAGCAGGAGACAAGATAAGGGTAATCACCCCAGCACCTGTAACCATTTAGATTAAGTAAACTTACTGAGGTTCCAGAAGAAGGTCTTTGGGATTCAAACCTTAGTTATAAATTAAAAGAAGTTAATCACTTATGTCTTTAGAGGAATGCACACTTACACATAGACATGTAGCTTAGACAGCCGGGCGCGGTGGCTCAAGCCTGTAATCCCAGCACTTTGGGAGGCCGAGGCGGGTGGATCACGAGGTCAAGAGATCGAGACCATCCTGGTCAACATGGTGAAACCCCGTCTCTACTAAAAATACAAAAAAAAAAAAAAAAAAAAATTAGTTGGGCATGGTGGCGCGTGCCTGTAATCCCAGCTACTCAGGAGGCTGAGGCAGGAGAATTGCCTGAACCCTGGAGGTGGAGGTTGCGGTGAGCCGAGATTGCGCCATTGCACTCCAGCGTGGGTAACAACAGCGAAACTCCGTCTCCAAAAAAAAAAAAAAAAAAAAAAAAGACATGTAGCTTAGAAGGTATATAAGCTCTGAAAAACTCTCAAAGCTTATATACCTTATATACCTGGTGATAATTTTCAGACCTTTCCTCTGTTAACAGGTTACAGAAATAAAAACTCTCTTCTCCCCAGTTCATCTGCGTCTTGTTATTGGGCCATAAGAAATAGCAGCCCCACCCTCGGTTTGGTCCAGGAACAAGAGTACCCATGTCCAGGAACTCAAGAATCATAAAATGTTATATCTACCTCTGACTTTGTATTCAAATGGTCATTAAGCTGTATCTATTGTATAATAAGAAGAAACTTCATTCCCTGTATCTACTCTATCAGAGTCAGAGAACATAAGTCTCTTATACTTTCTTTGTTTATAACCAGAAACAATAATTTAGCAGTTTTAATATTACATATTACAGAACCTACATATCAGTTATATAGTGAATTAAACCAGGGTGCAAGGAATTTTATACTTCTTTAGTTCTTAAAACAAATCCAATTTTCTGTTTCCCAGTCATCCTTTATTGGTAAAGTAATTCAATTTCATCAATACTTACAATTCTTGTACCATCATCATTAGTTTAAAAAATGGCTTTAAGTGTTTGAAGTAACCCAACCTATTTACAAAAGGGTTTTCTCATCTTTGATTTATATTAGATGATATAGACATGTTCATTTTGTAGACCAAAATAATCTTACAGTCTGGCAGCTGCTTGACTTCTACGTCAAACACAAGAATGAGCTCTTTTCCTGAAACCTTCAAGATGAGAGCATCACTTATAAGGTGCTCAAGCCACATCCTATAACAATCCTTCACTTATGGCATGTATGACAATATGTCCTTCATCTCTCATCTCTGAAAATTCCCGTTTTTCTTTTGTAACCTATTCCAAAAATTCTGCTCTTTCCTATTTTAGTAATATGTCTTCTTACTACTGTATATGGCTCTTTTTTGCCTCATAAACTCTAAGCACATAACTCGATCCTTTTATCTGCTACAATAATTTAACAAGTCCTCCTCACTTAGTCTCAATCTTCAGTCACAAAATAAGGGAGTTGTGTTACACATACTTAGAAACTGCTGCTTTTTGCTTCATAACATAAAAGCTACCAACACAAGAAAAAAAAAAAAAAAAACAATGCCTTAGACAATTCTAGAGATGGGGTAAGGAAATATATATAGATATATATAGCAGTGAAAACAGAAAATAAGATATTATGTTAATATTTTCTGACATAGATATGAGAGATGTCATTGTTCTGGTTTTTATTGACATGTATACCTGCAATGACTCGTATTCTTTGGCTGCCTCTCTGTACTTTATAACATCACATAATAATCTATAACATTTATTAATCTATATTATTTAGAGAAGTCCTTTTACAGCTGCTATAGTTTTTTATAGGTAAAATGGATACCTTTTAATATAGCAAATTGGAGAGTGTATTAGTCTGTTCTCATGCTGCTTGTAAAGACCTACTCAAAACTGGGTAATTTATACAGGAAAGAGGTTTAATTGACTCACAGTTCTACATGTCGGAGGAGGCCTCATAATCATGGTGGAAGGCAAATGAGGAGCAAAGTCACGTTGTAGGTGGCAGCAGGCAGGAGAGCTTGTGTAGAAGAATTCCCCTTTATAAAACCATCATTTCTGATGAGACTTGACTTAACTCACTATCACAAGAACAGCATGAGAAAGACCCACCTGCATGATTCAACTACCTCCCACTGGATCCCTCCCATGACATATGGGAGTTAAGGGAACTATCATTCAAGATGAGATTTGAGGATGTACACAGCCAAACAATATCAGAGAGTCTCCCCATAATCTTTCTTATTTCACATATTAGCAGCCAACAATGGTCATTTGAGGGCATTGATGCAGGGAGAAACGTGTAAGCTTTGGGCTATGAAGGACCACAAATTAATGTATTCCAAGTAAACGTGGTTGAGTTATGTTTCTTTGGTTTTAAGCAAGAGAAAACAAGCTGGGTGCAGTGGCTCATGCCTGTAATCCCAGCACTTTGGGAAGCCGAGGCGGTGCATCATCTGAGGTCAGGAGTTCAAGACCAGCTGGCCAACATGGTGAAACCCCGTCTCTACTAAAAATACAAAAAAAAAAAAAAAAAAAAATTAGCCATACATGGTAGAGCATGCCTGTGATCCCAGTTACTCACGAGGCTGAAGAAGGAGAATAGCTTGAACCTAGGTGAAGGTTGCAGTAAGCCAAGGTGGTGCCACTGCAATCCAAACTGTGTGACAGAGCCAGACGCCATCTAAAAAGAAAGGAGAAAACAACTTCATCCTAATTCGGAAAACATTTTTCTTAATTTTATATAATCCAGTATTGTCATAAGTAAGTATTCCACTTTATAGTGTATACATTCTTAGTGATATTTAAATTATTCTGCAGTAGCAGTTAGAGTGATCTGTTAATTCAAAGGATCCAGGGGCCACAGTTGACAGGTTCATGAACTGCTCTGATAATTCATAGTAGGTGGAGTTACTATTTTCTCATCTCAATATTTAAACTGTAGTTTCACTTCTGTTTATTTACCCATTTTAGTATGGGTAAATAATTCCAAATACTCAAATACAGACATCTGTTGTTGGTCCCCACTTATGAAACCAATTTTTAGATTAATTGATGCTTTTTGGATACAAGCTGAAGAAACCAACTCTAATCAAATTGAGAACAAATGAGATTTTGATAGGATTCTAGGTATTTTATAAACCCAAAATAATTACTGAACAAATTGTTTCATGAGAAATAGAAATTATAGCAGCTCTAATGTAGGTCAGGGAGCAGCAAACCTTTTTATTATAGGGACAAGTAGTAAATATTTCATGCTCGTGGACTATTTGATTTTTGTTGGCACCATGCACCTTTCCCATTGTAGTGTGAAATGCATCACACACAATGAATAATAAATAAGTGATCACGGCTATGTTCCATTAAAATATTTTATAAAAACAGAAAGCTTATTCTCATTTGCTGAAACCTGGTATACATACTAGCATCTAACAAATGCACTCTTAATTCTCCTTGTGCCGTTCTGTCCAAGATTTTAAATCCCAGAGGGGACACTCATTGGAATTTACAGCTTGCCACTTTTCTGGAATTAAAAAATACTTTGATTGACTATCCCTTCAACAAGGAGTATACTGAGGAAGGGGTAACGGAAATATTGGGATCATGTTTCTAATAAAAGAGGAAAGGAATACTGAAACTATATTCCTATTATATAATTCCCTGGTAGAGAATTAAAATTATTTTCAATTCTTAATGAAAAATATGTGATGTAAAAGCCGAAACACTACATTGGTAGAATGTGTTGAAAATCAAAATGTAAATCTTAAACTATTCATGAATGAATCTGATGATCCAAGACATACTGCCATTTATGATGTGCCTGCAAATGAAATAGATGAGAGGCTGGAATTATTTATATCATGGAGAAACTACCAATGACCCAACATGTAAACCTCAACAGAAGTTTACTGTTTTCTATTCATAATCAACACAATAAGTTTTATCATCAATCTAATAAAGAACCTCTTACATATTCAGGGCATACTTAGTTGCATTTTAAGTAGGAAATTTTATATACCAGAGATACCTATGCATTAAGTAGAGGTGTTCAAGTCTTACAAAAGTGCCACCCTAGTGAGTCTATATAGAATACCTCACATTGCTTTTAGGCACTAAAAATGTAATGACTATCTAGAGACAAAGGTTATATGATATAGCATCACTCTGCTGAATTCAATCAGAATTTTGCATTATCTAAAAAACTGTATTCTATTTCAAGACATATTAATTACAATGTCTCATCTAGATTGAAAATAGATACATGCAACCATTAAGAGACCTAATTATCTGTAGCTGACAATTGGTCCAGATGTCAGATGCATCACACCAAAAGTTTTACATACAAAGAGTTTATTTTAGTTTAAGAGAATGATTTAATTATTTCAAGCAATTCAGGCACAAATAATATTTTCAGATGGCCAGCATATAAATATGTAGTGTCAAATTGTTCAAATTGTGGATAATTTGAAACGTCTTTACAGACGAACAAGTACAATGTAGACTGATTTTGCTACGTTATTACTAGTAAAAAAACTAACTCACAAACATTTTGCTTCCTATTTGGATTCTATTTATGTATAACTGGAGTTCTCATAGGTTGAAAAATGGTAAAAAAAAAAAAAAAAGTAGGGTAATTAACATTAAAAATCTCATTACTATTATTGCCTATACTACTACTATATTCTAGTCCTGCCACTCATTGAGAAGATTAATTTTTTTTTTAAATCTTGAACTAGAAATGAATCTACCCTTATATGTCTCACATTATGTCTTTAAGATTTTATTAATCTAGTGTTTGTATGTATGTGTGTTTGGAGGGTAGAAGTAGTTAGAAGTCTTAATGTCCAATACTAATTTCAATCAGTACAGAGAAAGTGCCATTACATTATTCCATCAGTACTTGTTTTAATCATTAATTAATTAATTAATCACATTAAGTTCCTATGCCAAAATTTGAATTAGACATGATCTCGACTCTCAAGAAACATTAGTCTTATGAGAGACCAAAATTGTGAGCCCCTACTTTGTTTCTTTAACTATGATTCCATAAAAAAGTATATTTTATCTACTTGTACTGCATTATTTTTGTCAAGTAATACATTGGTCATCTTAAGAAAATTGGGCTATATAATTGAACCAATTATATTCCATCTCAATATTATTGCAATTAGTTAATTCCATATATTTAATTTGCTCATGGCAATTGTCACAATTCTAGTTATTTATTGCTGTATCAAAAATTACCCTAAAATTCATCAGTGCAAAAGAAACATTTGATATGTTCACAAATCCAATAGGGCAGTCTGAAATTCAGGCGGCATAAAGGAAACACAGTTGTGTCTGTTCAATGATGTTTGGGGACACAACTAAAAAATTAAAAGCTTAAGTTTGTTGGGGACTGAACTTCACTATCATGTGGTAGTTGACACTTGTAGTGGGCTGGTACTTTAGGTTGGCCTTCTCCCAGTAACTACAGTGCATGTGCTGTTTCAATGAGTCCAAATTTTCCTACAACAAGGTAATTAGATTTCAATGGTAAGCAGCCCAAGAAACAGAACCTGGCAGAACTTGTACTTTTGAACCTAGTCTTATAAGTTGTGCCATGTTATTTCTGCCATGTTACATTTAATTGAAGCAGTTATAAGAACATGAACAGATTCATGAGAAGAATAAATATCTCTACCTCTTGATGAAGGAACGGCAAGTTTCTGGCAGAACATACTGTATTACCTCTCTCTCCTCTCTCTCTCTACGTATTATATATATATGTATACTATATATGTAAATATATACATATTCTCTCTACATATGTAGAAAGAATACATACATGGAGAGAAAGAAAGAGAGAAAAAATTGGGGGATGTAATGTGTCATTGATTTAAATAAATCCACTGAAGTGGTATCTGCTCATCTTAGGGGGACGGTATTCCTCACCAGTTTGGGTCTTTATATGTGTCAGTTCAGCAGTTTTGATTCAAGTTCTACAGCCGTACCAGTGCCTGTGGAGATGGGACCAACTGGTTCTGCCTCTGCCTAGGTTCCAGACCAAACAGAAGTTTTAGCCCATTTCACAGACAGAGCCACAGTAGCCCAGCATAGGCCTTGGGATTTTTTTTTTTTTTTTTTTTTTTTTTGGTCTTGGATGAGAAAGGCAGCCAAGGTGAGATAAGGCAGCTACAGTCCCTGGAAGGCCAGGCACTTGCCAGTGTCTTGCAATTTAAAAAACAATCTGATATAAAAACAGGCAAAACACAAGAACAGGCAGCTTATAGAAAACAAAATGATTATTTCAAGTGTTTGCAAAAAATTTTAACCTCAATCTTTAAAAGACATATATAAATAGAAATGTTAAGCCTATGCTAGTTTTAAAATTTATTATATAGGCAAAGATCAAATATGTTAATAGTATGCTGATTCAGATAGAGTATGAAGAAGAGGTGCTTTCTCCTTTTTGGTGGGTCTATATGTTTGCAACTTTTCTCTTTGTTTATTCACTGAAGTTCCCAGCTGACAAGTGAGAGAGAAGAGACAGCAGAAAACCAAATCTTCTAGAGTCAAAGATTTGATTTGTCCCCAACTTACAAAGTTTTCCAAAAGGTGTGACATTCCATAGTAAATACAGCTTTCTCTAGATTTTATTCTGATTATGATTTACAAATTATAAAACTATTTCTGAACTTTAATAGTCTTTTTGAACACTGGATATTTATTATCCCATCTTCTTGTATTTACCCTTAATTGAAAAATTAAAACCTTTATTTTTACTTGTTTCTTATTCATATATACTGTAAATATTTTGTTCTTTTATATTATTATCATTTCTTTACAAATATCCAAAAGTCATTGACCATAATTTTGTAAGCCAAAATCCAACCACAAAATATTGTGATTTTTTTGTTATTCAGTTCATTTTAGAACTAACTTTAACATACACATTTTCAAATCAAAAACATAACATTTAATTTTAATTTATATAATTGTATTTCTTCAGAATCTTCTCTATAATAACCACAAAGTGATATTTCCTAAATAATTTCATAAAAGTAAGGGACAGAGTATGAAAAAATTTTCAGAATAAATAGGTTTATGTATTAATACAAAGATTATGTATTAGTATACATATAATATATAATTAATATGTAATAACATAGTGTAATATATCAATATATCCATAGATTTGCTTATTTATATTTAAGACACATTATCTTAAGTAGATATATCTGCTCCTGTCTTAAAAATGAATTCCTTTTTTCAAATAAGTTTTATAAAATGGGCATTTAGTTAATGCTTAAGTTTCTATCAAAAATAAAATTGGGAAGCTATTATTTTTACATCTTAACATTTAGATAGTTAAAACAAGATTAAGCATATTAAATAACTCCACAATTAAAAATGTATAGCACTATTGTTACCGAATAAAGAGAAAGAAGTGTTCATTTTAGGAAATGCAGAAAATCTTAAGAATAATAGAAAAAAATCCTACCATCCAGAAATAACCATTATTGATATATTGGTACAAATGATTTCTTCTGTTCATTTTAAAATACATTATCTAAATTTGGATAAAATCAGAAATATAATTCTTTCATACTCAATAATTATATCTGTCTTTGAGTTTAAGCATAAATATTTCCTGGAAATTGCCAAACTTAAAGTCAAAAGTAGAACTTATTAAAGAGCACAAGAAATTTATGAGCTTAAAATTTTTAATAGGATAGGAATATATAAATATATTTATGATAATATCTAAATATATAATACAAAAAATGCTCCTTGATAATACTAAATTTTTTATTTTCATCACCACAGTTGGTGTACACATCACCATTTTCTTAAAGAGAAAAGTAGAGGCAACTTTTAGCATTTGTAGTTTAATTAACATTCTGGTAAGCATTCAATTTTTAGTTATGAGACATTTAATGGTGGAGAGTAGTGGGGGAGTTAGGTTTTGATATCAAATTGAACTTTTAATTTAGAAGAAATAGCTATATACATGCATGCAAATTTTTCATTCTAAATGTTGACTTGTGTACATAAAATATTGTCAGGACAAGCAGGAATATGACAAATTGGTAAACAATTAAGTGTTTTCCCTGCAGAAGATACTGGGCAACTGGATTTTAAACAAATAAAACATGTATTTTAAATAAATCATAAAGGGAATAACATATATAATGTGATTTATGTCTCTTAATTTTATTATGTTCTGAAATTCAAAGCAGCAAAATATTTATTTAGAAATAAATATGTAAGATAGGTATTGATATGCCATATGTCTGAAAAGCTTAAGATTGAGATCTAGATTTTCTGGGTTTTTTGTTTGCTTGATTTTCTTTTCTTGTGACAGAGTTTTGTTCTTGTTGCCCCGGCTGGAGTGCAGTCATGTGATCTTGGCTCACTGTAACCTCTGCCTCCTGGGTTCAAGTAATTATCCTGCCTCAGCCTCCTGTGTAATTGGGATTATAGGTGCCTGCCGCCATGCCCAGTTAATTTGTTATATTTTTAGCAGAGGTGAGTTTTTACCATGTTAGCCAGCTGGTCTTGAACTTCTGACATTAGGTGATCCACTTGCCTCAGCCTCCTAAAGTGCTGGGATGACAGGCTTAAGCCACCATGCCCAGATAATTTTTTGCTTTTGACAATGCCCTTGTGCAAGTTACTTATTCACTAAGCATGTTTCTTCACATGTAAAAAGAGTACACAGTTTACCACAAATAAAAAATGATACTGTTTGTCTCATCACATTTTCATGTGGTCTAAATGAGATAATAGATAATCAGGGCCCAGCTTGAGTCTGATTTAACATGTAGTTATTTCTCCTTCATTTCCTAGTGTAATCTGAGATTGATCTGCCTTTTCTGCTTGCTGTCAGAAACTTCTCAACAGAGACTGACATTTCCTCTCTGAAATATTAAGACACTAGAAAGAGAATAGCTACCTGATACAGACTGATCCTGTTTAAAGAGAAATTAGTTTCTAAAATCGCAGCTAGAAGCCCTAGTGGCTATGGGGGCAAGCTTTCTAGTGCGGTGCCTTATAAAGCTCATTGGTGGCACAAATCTCTGCTAAAGTTAAATAGAAAACCTGAAGCAGCGAGCCTCCAGAGTTAGGCATTCTGAGGCTGCAATACTTTATTTCTAAATTTAACAACATCCAAAGGTTACTGGCCACAACCTTGAAAGCCAAAATGCAACTGCAAAATGCTGTGATTTTGTTTTGTTTGCTATTTCATTCATATCCATATGGTATATTTAGCCCGAGACAATATGCTGCCATGGCAGGGATCTGAGTTACCAATTACTGGCAGCTAATCCACGTGGGTCTGCAGCAACCTCAATTCTTACCTCTTGAGAAGAAAGAATTCAACTGAGGGGCATAAGGCAGAAGAGGAGACTGAGACAAGTTTTAGAGCAGGGGTGGAAGTTTATTTAGAAACCTTTTAGAGCAATAAAGAAAGGCAATTATACTTGGAAGATACCCAAGCAGGCACATGAAGGTCAAATGTAGTAGTGAACCTTGATCCTAGGATGTTAGAGGCTGGTCCCTTTCCCGTGTTTCCTCCCTTAGGGTGGACTGCCCACATGCATGGTGCCCTCCTTATACTTGGGAAGTGAGCATGCACAATGTGTTTAGGAAGTTATAAGCATGCCCATCTGAAGCTTTTTTTCCCCTTTTCAGTGGTGTGCCCCTGCCATTTTGTCTCTTACTGCTCATGCCTGAGAAGTTGCTTCTCCCTGATGCCTGCATTCAAGACACACTTTAACAGGTGTGGACCATCAGGCAATAGCCTCTCTCTGGTGCCAGCTGCCAATGGATCACTTTTAGAGAGGCAATGTGATAATTGCCAAATCATCACCCGACATTCTTAGTGGGTGGGGGTAGAGCCTTCTCCTGCCCTGCTCATGCCTGTCTACTACTGTAATATATATACTACCCCTGTGGAGAAAGATAGATAGATACATAGACAGATATAGAGGGGGAAATAGTTTGAATATATATATATATGTATATATATATATATATATATATCAGATTCAAGAAATGGTTAAGGATGAAGCAGGAGGCAAAATAGCTTAAGAAAAAAAAGGGCTTATCCTTGGATAAGATCTAAGATAATACATTTTCATATTTAAACTCTAGAGGACAGATTTATTTCCATCATTTATTCATTTGTTACTTTATACACTTAGTTAATACTACTAAGTGGCAGGCAGTGTTCTAGGACCTGGAGATACAGTAAACAAGGTTGAGAAGGTCTACACTCTTAAAAATTATATTCCTAAAGAAAATAATACAGAAACTACTTTAGAAATTAACAAAATGAGTAATAAAATGATACATAATATTAACTGGCATAGAGAATCAATATAAGACATCATGGTAGAACATGACAAAGAGATCACTTTATATGTCAAAACCACAAAGTCCTTTTTGAGGAGGTAGTATTAAAACCAAATTAAGAATTCCAAGAAGCCAGGTGCGTGAAGATCAGGAGAGGAAACATTTCAGAAAGTTGGTTGATTATTGAAAAGCCTTAAAGTGGGGATCAATTTAGCATGCATATGGAAAGAAGTTTGTGGTTGTGTGGCTGGAGAAAGGTTATAACTGTAATGGTCAGAGATGGGACCAAAGAGACTCAATCACGTGTTACTTTGTAAGCTGTAAAACGGTTTAGCTATAATCCAAAAGGGAAATAAAACTGATTGGAAAGTTTCAAGCAGGAAAAGAATATTATTAGATCTGACTTTAAAAGAGCACTCTGGCTACTTGATGAACGTCAGGGGAGCAATATTAGAAGGAGAGAGAAAAAGTAAGTGACTTGGCTACGATGGAAGTAGTGGCAATGGGGAGATAAAAAAAAGTTGAAATTTGTTCTGAAATGAAGCTAACAGAACTTTTGATGGAATAGGTATGAGAGTGAAGAGAAATAATAAGTATTTTTGAGATTATATTTATTTCTTCATAGCTATAGGAGACTGTATGGAAGAATAGTGTAGGCAGAATGTTATTGATGAAAAGCAGGGCTTTTGTTTTAGCCTCGTTAAGCTTGGATATTAAATATCAAGTGAATGGAAATCAAGAAAGGATACGGCTGTAGTCCCAATGTTTGTGTCTCCCCAAATTCACATGTTAAAATCATAACCCACTAAGGTGATTATGTCATGAAGAACCTTCATGCATGAGATTAATTACTTTATACAATAGCCTGACAAGAACTCTTTCTTCCCTTTCATCATGAGAGTACAGAGTGCAAAAATCACATCTATGATCCAGAAAACAAGCCAAATACTAGATTTTCTGGTGTCCTAATGTTGGACTTCTGGGCCTCTAGAACCATGAGAAATAAAATTTCTATTGTTTAAAAGCCACTACCTGAGGGATGTTATTACAGTAACCTGAGCAGATTAAGACAGATGGTAAGTATAAGTATACTAAAATAAATTTTGTGGAAATTCACTCAAGGTGGTGGCAAAAATACAAAGAGAAACTTAGCAGAGAAAGTTATAAGAACATAATCTCAAACCCTTTTGGAATGCCTAAGGGTGTTTTCTTAGTTTCAGCAGAAGTTTCGGCTGAAGGCAGCCTAAATCCCCCTTACATTTAGTTAATAAATAAAGCAAATAGCCAGAGTACGTGAGGAGTTTACCTAACTAACTTGCTTCATCATGTGATTTTAAAATGAACCTTTGAGCCAGATGGCCCTCTTGGGAGAGGTCAACCAAGGATATTATCAACTAATGGTGTTTGCTTTGTGCATTAGAACCTGGCCTTTCATCTTTCTCTACAAGTGTCTTGACTTAAAGCCTCTGTTATTAAATCTATACTGAGTAAATTGGGGAGGGCAAGCTAGTGATCATCATGTGGCTGTGTTCTCTCTCTGGCAGTGGCTCGTGACCCCTTGGTCCACTGGTTCACTGTCTTCTGTGTGTGAGCACATTTATCCATCCGTTGATGAGTCAGAGTCTGCAGGATAGACTCCCGCAGGTGGTGACCCTGACAGTTTAGCCCAATGTGAGGAGACCCCCCCCACACAAAGTGGTGCACCCTGTGTGAGGATACTCGGCAGGTAAAGAGGACCCCAACGTGACCATTGCCGTGAAGGGAGAGCGACAGACCCCCTGAAGACAAAGGTTGAGTCAGTAAGTCATTGGTACTTGCTGGGGATTCTCAAGTTTGGGGAAGGATTGCTCATGCTGAGGTTTCATCATGGGACAACAGTTATATCAGTTCAACAGGAACAGTATATAAAAGTATTGAAACAGCTGCTTAAAGCCAGTAGAGTGTCCTTTTCACAGGCCCAATTAAGAAATGCAGTGCAAACTGTTGTTTCCCAAAGCCTGTGGTTTCTGGCAGAAAGTCCACTGGAGGAAAAGCTCCGGGAAAAAGCGGGGAGAAATCTTAATCAGCTTCATGTGCAAAGGCAACAGGTCCCAGTAATGTTATCACTGGGCCCAAATTACAAAGAGAAAATGGCCATTTTACCTAAGACCCCTCCTTCAACAGGTAAGCAAGCAGCATTAGAAGGAGAGCTCTTAGCCTCCCTGATAATAAAGGATTGACAAGGCAATCAGGTACATAAAAAGATAAGGAAAAGCAGGCAGGAGGCAGGCAGGGGAATTTCCACCCAATAGGCAACAGCCACTGGGCAGGGAGGAGGGAGCTGCACAAGCAAAAATCCCTGCAGGCAAAAAGCTGTGCCTAGGAGAGTGAAACTTGGCCTCTGCCCGGAATCCCACTGCTGCTCTCTAGCACCACAACAGCCCATGGTGAAATGTTGTATGTTTACAAGTGACATACCCGATTACAAGCTCTGCTAAGATTTAAGTAACATTTAAGAATTTGTAAAACCTTTTTCTGATAATGATCACTGTTATTATTCCAACCCTACCTCTAACATAACTGTCTTAAAATTCTAATTACGTAGAACAGTGACCTCTGAAAGAAGAGAAATTACAGAGAGCCCATGAATTAGTAAGGAGCAATTAAAAGCCAGCCATATAGCTTTGCTACCCAGTAGAAAAAAAAATTCTAATTGACTAATAAGTTGCAAAACCTATTTTTTATTTTAAAAGGCAACACTAATAGAACAAGCCTTATTTGCCCTTAGTTTTGTAAATGTAGATGACAAATTTCAGTCAGCTATAGAAAAGCACTTTGCTAAAACCTCTCAAGACAGAAACAGAAAGATTGAAAAGAGAAATAGAGGGAAAGAATGAGTAACAGAGAGATGAGAAAAGACAGAGATCAAAGATAGGCACAGAAAGTGAGACCAAGGAAAGAGTATAAAAAGAGAGAGAAGGGAAGAGAAAGAGAAAGACAGGGAAGCAAAAGAGAGAAGGAAAGGTAAAGAGAGAGAAGTAGAGAAAGAAAGAAGAAAGTTATAGATATAAAAAGGCACCTTAAAGGAAGATTATAAGACATAGTCAGAAAAGTTAATGCATGTTAAAGATTGTCTATGAAGGTCATGAAAATGTTATATGAAGGAATTTATGCAGGAAAGGTTGCATAATTTTTGTTTTGAAGGTCTAAGCAAGTTTTAAAATGTTAATTGTACAAGAAATTCTGTGTGTAAACATACTGAGGAAAGTTAAAGAGGTATCCAGTTTTCTGTAAATTAGACATTAAAATAAGGCACAAAAAGTTTTTCTTACAGCACTAACCTGTTCTTCTTCAGCGATTATAAAGAATCTTTTAGAACAGGCACAACTCCTAGAATTTCCAGTATATAGCACCAGCCTGGAGACTATGTCCTCATCAATGGATGGAAAGAAGAAAAACTTAAGCCACTGTACGACAGACCCTACAGGACAACACAAGCCCCAGACATCACTGAGGATGCCGAAAAGGACAGCACACAAGGCTAAACGAATCCTACTCTGGACACACGAAATTCACTCCAGATAATATGTTTATTTTTTATTCTCTCACTCTACCTGCAGACTGTATCTGCTATACTCGATTGAGCCCATCTTCCAAATCTGTCTTTTTTCTGCTCTGTTACCTAAACAAACACCTCCTTTCCCAGCTTCTAACAATGCAACTGTTTGACTAGGAGGGATAGATTTACCCCAGTGGGGTCCCTCAATAATGGCACACATTGGACTAAGGTGCCAGATAACACTACATATCACTCCACTCTCCTCCCACTGTGTGTAAGTTACAAAGGTTCTAACCCTTACTGCATACCTGCCCCAAAACAAATATTGTTACATCATGGGAAAGAAAATACTTTAGCATTCTTAGCTGCAGGCAGCCTCAAACCAAGCAATGCAAACAATGGTACTTTTCCAAACATTACTTCCTGTGATAAAGAACAAAGCTGGGAATGTAATGGATTCCACTTTAGCTGGGAGGTCTGTCATAGGAAAAAAAAGCCCATAGCTTCCAGTTAGGCAATTATAACTTTTTAGACTGGAACTCCCATGGCTGATTGCAGGGTAGACTTACTAATGTCTTCATCCATCATAGTATCAATCACAGTTTCATAGTCACATCTTGTTCTCCTATAATTTGGGCCGATGGGAAGATGGGATATTCCAGATCTTAAATAAAGTCCATGATATCCCAAGGCACCTTATGGCACCTGGGACATCTTAGCACCTTCCTTAACACCTGGCATGAGACATATCATAATTCCAGTTACAACTATACTATAACGTTTATTCAGAACCACGCTAATCAGTGCCTGATTTGTACCACCCATCCATATATTTTTTTTATAAGAACTAACATTTCTATTATACCCCGAAACTCCACATTTGTAACCCGGGTGCAAGGACAGGTTTGGTTTGCCTCATGCATCACTAATCACAAAATAATTAACTTAAAAATTACTAGTGTCACATTATTAAGGAGACAATCTGAGGCATTCCTACCAGTCAGTTTAACCGTGATTGGCAAGCTTCCTCTGTCCTTGCCACCTTAGAATGTGCCATATCCCAGGTCAGACACAAAAGATTCATAGTTACACTTATGGCCTTTCTGGTCTCAGCAATAGTCATCCTAGCTACTGCCAGTGTTGAGGCAACATCTATTAAGGAGTCAGTGCAAACAGCTGCCTTTGTAGATAATCTGGCCAAAAATGTGTCTAATGAACTTCTCTCACAGCAAAGCATAGATCAAAAAATTCTTGCATGTTTTCAAGCTCTCGAAGCTGCTTTAGAGCATGTGGGGGAGCCACAGGATGCACTGATATTCAGTTGTGACTAGGAACATAAACATATCTGTGTCACTTCTCCAACATAAAATCAATCAATACATAGTTGGGATGAGGTACAGCAACACCTCAGGGGAACCTTTCATGGCAATTTAACAGCAGATGTAAAGCAACTTAAAACTAAAATTTTAAAATCCCTTCACACTACAAATCTACACACCCAACAAACTTGCTTAAACCCCCACTCCTGGAGGTTACTCTTTGACTGGAAAAGAATTTTGCTAATTGTACTGATAATTGTCTTATGAGTAGGCAATCTGCAGAGAAAGAGAAATCTTTCTTTCTCTAGAAGTTTGTTGACTTAAAGCCTCTGTTATTAAATCTATACTGAATAAATGGGGAGAGAGTGAACTAGTGAGCACAGTATAGCTGTGATCTCTCTCTGGCAGTGGCTCACCGCACCTCAGCCCACTCATTCACTGTCTTCTATGTGTAAGCGAATTTACTCATCTGTCACTGAGTCATGCGTCTGCAGGACAGACCCCCTCAGGTGGTGACCCCAAATTTTCAAGAAAAAGAAATGATGCTGACAATACAGGTAAGGATAGAATTGAAAAAGAAAACAATGTCAGTAGCTACTGCAAACTCAGTGGAATGGTGACTGAAAGCCAGTTAGCGATTAAGAGGAGAAACTGTGAGATGAGGAAGTGGAGACAGAAATTCCAAGGGAAAAAAAAGAAATTTTGAAAAATTGCCTGCGAAGCAGAAAAAAGACATGGAGTAAAGACATGTAGAAGAGTAAAAGCATTTGTGTTTTTGTTTTTAATAGGGACATAAGAATGTCTGCAATCTGATGGAAAAGTCCAGTGGAGGAGGATAAATTAATCATGAATGATAAAATTAAGTATAAGATTAAATTTATAAAGTGAGAGTGCAAGTGAAGAAACTTGTTTGATGAGTATAGAGAACCTTTCACTCGCAGTCATAGGAGATAATCACTATTATCAATATACTTGAATATACATGTAGCAAGATTGTAACTGGATTGTGGGATGGGACAGGGCTCAGCTCCTCCCCCAGTTTGACATGCCTGAGGTTCTTGGCCTCTCTTTGCCCCGAGAATGGGGGAAGGGGCATGGGTGGCATGGTGGGCTTACCATTCAAGTAAATATCGGACCCAAAGAGTTTAGCAGAAAGTCATTTATTAGGCAGAGAGAGAGAGAGAGAGAAAGAGAGAGAGAGCTCCCATGCTGCCAAGGGAGGGGAATATGAAGAGGATATCCCCACAGGTAGAAAGGAAAAGAGCTCCCAGGTTGTTGTGGGAGGGGATCCCAGAGAAGGAAATCCGCACAGGTAAGAGGCAGGGGGATTTTAACTCTGGACTTATTTCAGCTCCATTTACGTTCTCGTTTAATAAAAGTTCTTTCAAACTTCCTCTAGAGTGATTGATCTTTGACTCTGATCCCAGATTTGTTGCTTGGGCCCACAACAGAGCCCCTCCTTCCAGGGCTTTTGCCAGGCTTTCTGAACAAAGAAGCTCACCTGGAATTTTACTTAGCCAATGCAAGGGAAAGATAGACAAAGAACTCTAGGTTCCTGGATGGGGAGGTGGATGGAGGCATAGAGCTGGGAAGTTATTGCTTTTCAAACCACACCCCTTGTGGACTTGGTTTTCCTTAACACATTCTCTCAATATTATAGAAAATAGAAAGAAATTATGCAGGTAGACAGGGTAAAAAGAGTCCGCAGCAGAACACTTTCCTTCTAACAAAATGCAGATCAGAAATAGCTCCCTTTTTAACCTTATACAGTTTAAAGAAAGCAATTTTCTTCTAACAAAGGACAACCTGGAAGATCAGATTGTAAAACACAGATAAATTCTGGCACAGAATGGGGGAGGGTCTCCTAGGTAATCACCAAACTTAACACTCATACAATGGGCCCCAGTAAAAGCAATGGGCCTTAATAAGCACTTTTTTTTTTTTTTCCCCTTCAGGCACACTAAGATAGGGAAGCTAGAAGTGAACAAACACAGTGGGGATGCCAGCAGCTGCAAGATGTCTGGAAACAGACACAGAAACTCACCCTCCAAGATAAGCAAAGCAAAGCTGCACAGAGCAGCACAGAGTCTGCCTACATGATAAAGGAATGGGGTGAGAGCTGATAGAAAACCATGCTCTCTGCAGATAGTATACCTGGTCCTGATTAAGCCCATTTCCTTTAACAGTTAAGAGATTCATTGACATTTGAATCTTGCAGACTGTGGAGAAATGGCTTGGTCTTTATACCACCTCCTAACAGAAACTCAAACAGTTAAAACTCACCCCCCATTTGGGGAACCAGAGGCTCAAAAAGTCTTTATCCAGCTAAAGCAAACCTTTGTTAAAGCACCAGTCCTCAGTCTTTCCATAGGAAAAGCATTCAATCTGTATATACCATAAAGAAGGAAATGATACATAGTTTTAACATGGAAGTTTTAACTAAGGTTCGAGGCCCAGCTCAACAGCTAGAAGCAGATTCAGGGGGGATACCTGCAGTTGCATGAAGATATTTGGAAACAGACATGGAAACTTCCTTCCAGATAAGCACAACAAAGCAGCACAGACTGAGTCTGCTTATATGATCAAGGAATAGGGTGAGAGCTGATAGAAAACTCTGCTCTATGCAGATAGCACACCTGGTCCTAACTATCTTCAGGCCTTAGAAAGAGAAGACACCATCTTCTCTCTGGCCCATTTATAAAAACCCTGACATTTTTACTACACTTTGGCAATGTGCTTGGGACCCCTCTCTATGAGAGAGAGGTGTTCTTTCCTTTCACCTATTAAACTCCTTCTCCAATCTCACTCAGTGCGTGTGTGTCCAAAACCTTGATTTACTTGGTCCTGAGACCAAGAACCTTTGTATTTACACCAGGCAACGGGGCTGTTTCAGTGATATTTACTGAACACAACACAAAACCATGCAGTGTACATACTTTCAAGAAACCTGTCATCATTATTTTTTTCTGTCATTAAAGGTATCTCTTTAACCTGAAGTCAGAAACAAGTGTAGAATGGTGCTGTTTAAATTCAATAAATTTATAGGCATAAAATACTTTAGATGAGTCCCGCACTACCAGTGATGTTAGTGTGAATGGGTACATGGAAGAAACCAACCTTATAACTGCCAGCACCCACAACCATCCAACGTCACTGCTGGCACTAATGTGTACATACGGCAGCACCCTTGTGCCCATCAGGGACCTATCTCAGTTGACAACATGCAACCTGCTGTGCTACTACTGCTGCTGGAACATTTGAATGAGCACAAATCCCATTACCAAAGAAGTGCTTTGGATAGCACCACCCTCAGACTTTTTTTGACCAGTGGTATAGGAAAACCTCAGTCCCTTCAACAGGTTCTTAACCTGGAGGGGCCAGAAAACAAAGCTGGGGTCCCAATTCCAAACTGCAGAGTTACAGGAAGTAGCCCACAAGTCATGAGCTGAACATTGGCCCCATAAAGTCTTCCAAAAATGAATCCAGTCAAATGAACTCACCTTATACCACAATCAAAGAATCAGGGAAATAAAAATAAAATAAAACAAAGTAAAATAAATTTCAAAAATGCAACTTCAAATATTGAAGGATCATCAGCTCACAAAGATAAGAATGAACAAGCACAATGAACCACTTAGGCAACTCAGAAAGCCAGAGTATCTTCTTACCTCCAAATGGGCACACTCTTTCTCCAGCAATGGCACTTAGGCAGGCTGAAATGGCTGAAATAACAGAAATACAACTCAGAATATGAATAGAAACTAAGATCATCAAGATTTAGGAGAAAGTCAAAACCCAGTCCAAGAATTCTAAGGACTACAATAAAATGATATAGGAAATGAAAGATAACATGGACATTTTAAGAAAGAACTAAACTAATCCTACAGAACTGGAAAACTCACTTTAAGAATTTCAGAATAGGATCACAAGTATTAACAAAGAATAAACCAAGCTGATGAAAGACTTTCGGAGATTGAAGACTGGCTCTCTGAAATAACACAGTCAGATGAAAATAAAGAAAAGAACAATAAAAAGGAATGAACAGAACCTCCGAAAAATATGAGATTATGTAAAGAGACCAAACCTATGACACTCTGATGTCCCTAAAAGAGGGGGAGAGAAAGCAAGCCACTTGGAAAATCTATTTCAGGATATTATTCATGAACATTTCTTCAACTTCACTTGAGAAGCCAACATTTAAATTTAGAAAATGTAGAGTACCTCTTTGAAATACTATACAAGAAGACCATCACCAAATACATAGTCATCAAATACTTGAAGGTCAACACGATAGACATAAGTGCTTTAGGGAGCTAGAAAGAAGGGACAGATCACCTACGAAAGTAACCCCATTAGTCTAATAGCAGACCTTTCAACAGAAACCATACAAGACAGAAGAGATTAGGGGCCCATGTTCAGCATTCTTAAAGATAAGAAATTCCAACCAAGAATTTCATATCCAGCCAAACCAAGTCTCATCAGTGAAGGAGAAATAAGATCCTTTCAGACAGGCAAGATTCGTGTTACCACCAGACTTGCCTTACAAGAGGCCCTGAAGAGAGTGCTAAATTGGAAAGGAAAGATTGTTACCAGCCACTACAAAAACATAGTTAGATACGTACCCCAGGGACACTTTAAAGCAACCACACAAACAAATCTGCATAATAACCAGCTTACAACTGGATGACAGGAAACTAATGAAAACAAAGATACAACATGCCATAATATCTGAGACAGAGCCAAAGCAATGTTAAGAGAAAAGTTGATAGCACTAATTGCTCACATCAAAAAGTTAGAAAGATTTAAAATTAAAAATCTAACATTACAACTAAAAAAACTAGAGAAACAAGAGAAAACCAACCCTGAAGCTGACAGAAAATCAGAAATAACCATAATCAGAGCTAAACTTAAGGAAATAGTGATAAAATAAAATATATAATGAATCCAGAAGTTTGTTCTTTCGAAGATTTAATAAGATAGATAGACCACTAGCTAGAGTATTGAAAAATAAAAGAGAGAAATCCAAATAAACACAATCAGAAATGACAAAGGGGACATTACCCCTGACCTGGCATAAATCCAAAAATCTCTATGCATCCATATTAGAAATTCTAGAAGAAATGGATATATTTCTGGAAGCATGCAAAACTCTCAAGGTTCAAACAGGAAGAAATTGAATTCCTGAACAGACTAATAATGAGATCTGAAATTGAATCTGTAATTAAAAGTCAGCCAACCAGAAAAAGTTCAGGAGCAGATTCATAGGTGAATTTACCAGGTGTCTAAAGAAGATCTGGTAACATTCCTACTGAAACTATTCTCTAAAAATTGAGGAGGAAGGACTCTTCCTTAGCTCATTCCAATAGGCCAGCATCATCCTGATACTAAAACCTGGCAGAGACAACACTAGAAAAGAAGACTAAGGCCAATATTTTTGATAAACATTGTTTCAAAAATCCTTAACAAAATACTTGCAAGTCAAATCCAATGGTACATCAAAAAGCTAATCCACTACAATAAAGTAGGCTTTATCTCAGAGATACAAGGTTGGTTCAATATATGCCAATCAATAAATGTGATTCTCCATATAAACAGAACAAAAACAAACAACACATTATGAACTCAATAAATGTAGAAAGGCTTTCAGTAAAGCTTGACATTACTTTATATTTGAAACCCTCAACAAGGCCGGGCGCGGTGGCTCACGCCTGTAATCCCTGCACTTTGGGAGGCCGAGGCGGGTGGATCACGAGGTCAAGAGATCGAGACCATCCTGATCAACATGGTGAAACCCCGTCTCTACTAAAAATACAAAAATTAGCTGGGCATGGTGGCGTGTGCCTGTAGTCTCAGCTACTAGGGAGGCTGAGGCAGGAGAATTGCCTGAACCCAGGAAGCGGAGGTTGCGGTGAGCCGAGATCGCGCCATTGCACTCCAGCCTGGGTAACAAGAGCGAAACTCCATCTCAAAAAAAAAAAAAAGAAAAAAAAAAAAAAAAAAAGAAAAAAAAAAAGAAACCCTCAACAAACTAGGCATTGAAGAAACAAACTTCAAAATCATAAGAGCCATCTATGAAAAACCCATAGCTAATTTCCAAATGAATGGGCAAAAGTGGAAAACGTTCCCCTTGAAAACCAGGAAAAGGCAAGGATGCCCTCTCTCACCACTCTTATTCAACATAGTATTGGAAGTGCTAGCCAGAGCAATCAGGCAAGAAAAAGAAATAAAATACATCAAAGAGGAAGAGACAAAGTCAAGTTATCGCTGTTTGCAGACAATGATTCGATACCTAGAAAACCCCATATCCTTGGCCCAAAAGTTCTTTGATCTGATAAACAACTTCAGCAAAGTTTCAGGATATAAAATTAGTGTACAAAAGTCAGTACCATTCTTATACATAAATAACATCCAAGCTAAAAGCCAAACCAATAACAAAACCTCATTCACAAACATCACAAAAAGAATAAATTAAATAGGAACACAGATAACCAGAGAGGTTAAAGTTCTCTACAAAACACTGCTCTAATAAATCACATGATATAAGCAAATGAAAAAAAATTCCATGCTCATGGGTAGAAAGAATCAACATTGTTAAAATGGTCATTTTCCCCAAGGCAAGTTTAGTGTTACTTCTATCAAACTACTGATGATATTCTTCATAGAATTAGAAAAAAAAAAAAAAAAAAAACTTTAAAATATACATGGAACCAAAGAAAAGCCTGAATAGCCAAAGCAATCTTAAGCAATAAGAAAAAAGCTGAAAGTCATACATTAACTGATGTCAAACTATATTACAAGGCTACAACAATCAAAATAGCATGGTACCGATGCAAAAACAGACACATAGACCAATGGAACAGAATAGAGAGCCCATAAATAATGGACACACCTACAACCATCTCATCATTGACAAAATCAACAAAAACAATCAACGGAGAAAAAAACTCCCTATTATTCAATAAATGGTGCTGGGATATCTGGTTTGCCATGTGCAGATTGAAAACGGACCCCTAAAATCAACTCAAGATGGATTGAAGATGGAGTAAATACAAATCCTAAAACTATAAAAATCCTGGATTATAACCTAGAAAATACCATTCTGGATGTCAGTTCAACAACGATTTCACAAATAAGATGCCAAAAGCAATTGCAACAAAAACAAGAGTGGATAAATTGAATCTAATTAAACAAAAGAACTTTTGCACAGCAAAAGAAACAATCAACAGAGTAAACAAACAATGAGAGAAAAATTTTGCAAAAACTATTGATCCAACGGCGGTCTAATATCTAGAGTCCATAAGGAACTTAAATTTACAAGCAAAACCAACCCTACGAAAAGGTAGGCAAACAACACAAGCAGATACCTTTTAAAAGAAGACATATATGCTTCCAACAAGAATACAAAAAAAAATGCTCAACACTGCTGTTGGGAATGTAAATTAGTTCAGCCATTATGGAAAGCAGTTTGGCAACTTTTTAGTAAACTTAGAACAAAATTACCATTTGACACAGCAATTCCATTATTAGGTATGTATCCAAAGGAATATCAATTATTCTACCATAAAGACACATGCACGTGTGTGTTCACTGCATCACTCTGTATAATAGCATGGACATGAACTCAACTTAAACACCTATCAAAAGTGGGCTGTATAAAGAAAATATGGTACGTATACACCATAGAATACCATGCGGCCATGAAAAGAATGAAATTTTGTCTTGTAGCAACGTGGTTGGAGGTGGAGGCCATTATCGTAAGTCAACTAACACAGGAACAAGCAACTAAATACCACTGGTTCTCATTTGTAAATGGGAGCTAAACATTGGTTACTATTGACACAAAGAAGGGAGCAACAGACACTGGGGCCTACTTGAGGGTGGAGAGTGGGAGTAGGATGAGGATGAAAAGGCTACCTACCTACAAGAA
Organism: Saimiri boliviensis; assembly: GCF_048565385.1. Classification (NCBI taxonomy): domain Eukaryota; kingdom Metazoa; phylum Chordata; class Mammalia; order Primates; family Cebidae; genus Saimiri; species Saimiri boliviensis. The sequence goes on from NC_133451.1 coordinate 127,264,314, forward strand.
AAACTATAAAACACCACTATCAGAGATCACAGGTGACACAAACAAATGGAAACATTTCCCATGCTTATGGATGGGTAGAACTGATACTGTGATAATGACCATACTGCCCAAAACAATCTACAAATTCCATGCAATTCCCATCAATATACCACCATCGTTCTTCACAGCACTAGAAAAAAAATCCTAAAATTCATATGAAACCCAAAAAGACTTTGCATGCCAATGCAAGTTTAAGCAAAGGAATGAATCTGGAGGCATCATATTACCTGAATTCAAACTATACTGCAAGGCTGTAGTCACCAAAACAGATTGTTACTGGCATAAAAATAGGAGCATAGACCAATAGAAAACACAGAAATAAACCCAAATACTTAACAGCCAACTGATCTTTGAAAAAGCAAACAAAAGCAGAAAGTGGGGAAAGGGCAACCTATTCAACAAATGGTGATGGGACAATTAACAAGCCACATGTAGAAGAATGAAACTAGAGCCTCATCTCTTACCTTATACAAAAATCAACTCAATGGATCAATTACTTAAGTCTAAGACCTGAAATCATAAAAATTCTAGAAGATAATGTCAGAAAAATCCTTCTAGACATGGGCTTAGGCAAAGACTTTGTGACCAAAAATCCAAAAGCAAATGCAAAAAAAAAAAAAAAAAAAAAAAAAAAAGATAAATAAATGGCACTTAACTAAATTAAGAAGCTTCTGTACAGCAAAATAAATAATCAGCAAAGTAAACAGACAACCCACAGAGTGGGAGAAAATCTTCACAATCTACACATTTGATAAAGGACTAATATCCAGAATCTACAAGGAACTCAAATAAATCAGGAAGAAAAAAAATCCCATCAAAAACTAGGCTAAATAAAAGATATAAAAATGGCCAATGAACATATGGAAAAATGCTTGACATCAGTAATTATCAGGGCCATGCAAATCAAACCAACAATACAACACCACCTTACTCCTGCAAGAATGGCCATAATTTAAAAGCCGAAACATAATAGATATTGGCATGGATGCAATGAAAAGGGCAAGCTTTTATACTGCTGGTGAGAAAGTAAGCTAGTACAACCACAATGGAAAACTCTGGATTTAACTATTCAAATCATACACATTGTGTGGAGAAAAGTATTATCTCTCCACTCTTCCAAAGAATTCTCTCTCATTTCTTCCCCAAAGTACTAACCTTTATCAGGTAGTTGTGCAATTTTGAACAAATACTTCTGTGTTTAAATAAACATATTGAAATTTATTATTATGTATAGTGTTTTACTTATGGCTTTTTAATAAGAAATTTATTCTTCAACTTCTTTTATTCAGTTAATATTGCATTACCAATGTTATCGTGTTTTTTTCTCTCTTTGCATGTAAGATATATATATATATATATGTATATACATATACATATATATATGTATCTCCACACACACATTTTGTGTATATACATACATTATGCCTATAATTTAAAATGTATGTTTTTTAAATATTATCATCACTATTATTTTAACAGTTTTAAAGCAGAAGGTATACAGGTATACTTTACTAACTAATGATAATATTTAAACCACAGAAATTCTACTACTCCTTTCAAAACATCTTAATATTTATACTGTTTTTTAGAATTATATTACTGGGAATAATGAATGCAGAACAGAAAATGAAGATCTTAGTGATCACTAACTTTTTGGGCAACATTTATGCTCTCTCACAAAAGCTCCAGTACTATTGCCATGGAACTGTGTGTGAGTATTTTTAGGGTAACTGTGAAAGAAAAATGAATAGGTTATAATTTCAAACATTAAAATTGTGTAATTATTTTAAATTTTTAAAATACATTTTTTTCACATAATCTAATGATAATACTAAAAGCTTTATGCTTTTGTTTCATAAGTGAGTGTAGTCAAATCTCTTTCAGTGTTGGAAATGAAAATTAAAATGCTAATTATCTGCTTTCTTAAGGTATTTTAATTAAAATGAAAGAATGAAAACAGCTCTATTTCAATAAGTAGCTTATGTTAAAAATAATAATGAACCTTTTGATAATGTGATTGTTAGTTTACCAGGACCAGGAGAGAATTAAAGCAAGATTTACTGAGACTTACAATGTGCCAGACACTGTACTTTGAGTTTTGAATACATTTTCTAATCTAGACACAATAACAACCTTTTAGAAAGAAGCAATGTCAGATGAACATCTATACTCATAAATAATGCACTCCTGAGAACTGCTTTGAAAATGAATATGAAAAGTGGCACTTTCCACTTTCATAGTAAAATCTATCCAATTCTGAGTATGAATAAAATATAAGATTAAATAAGATTTCCTTAACTCTTTTTATTATAAAGGCATAAATGATAATTTAAACAATAAATGAGTATTATATATCTAATATTTAGGCTGCAAATCAGTTTCTAAATTGATTTTTCTTTAAAATTATTTATTTTCTAATTGGATTTGTGAATTTTTTTCTTATCTTTAATGTCACAGCAAAGATTAGAGAAAGTATATTATCTTGTATTTTTATCTGTAGGGAAATCTGATTTCCAGAATGAGCAATCAGAAACACTGGATCAGAGGAAATGAGTTAATGAAAATCCTCAGCTAGCAATACTATTTAATAAATAGAACTTAGCTACCAAGAAGAGAAACTCAGTAGTAGTAGATTGAGCATGGTAGGAGTATAGCATAATCATGTGGTCATAATTATTGAAAAAATATTGTTACTTGAATGGTCCTCTTTATGACAAAACCACATGTAAATTGTGTCAGTATTAAGAGTTATATAGACCAATACATGTCATTTTACATTTGGACAATAGCAATCATTTTATATGAAGATGATCTTTCATTTAATCACTATTCCCCATCTTCATACATAATTATCATAGCAAAATTGAACAATTTTAAATGTCTTACATTCCTCTTTCTTCTACATTTGAGCATACTTTGTACCTAACTTGCACACACACAAAAGCAACCTGTCCAAACGAGAACAAATACGTTTTTGTTTAGGTATGTGTTTTTATATCTAATAATTTCTATCTTAAAAAAAAATACTAATGATTCAGTAGGACTTTCATTTCATGTTTCCCCACTTACTTCTGTGTCACAATAAAAGCAAGAATCAATAAAGTAACTGCATAATCACTGCCATGCATAAAAATGTAAGAAATATTATAATTCATGTAATTGTTTGTGATTGATTACAAACTATTTGCGGCAAGAAATTATGACCTTATTAGAGAAAAGATAGGTTGGCATGACCGCCATATACTGTTTGAAATTGCAGGTTGTTTGGATCCAAATGTATAAATATTATGTTTATACATTCTTACATATTATTTTGACTTCTCTGCCACTGACAGCCTTGAAGATTATATGTATGAAGTATCCAGAGCAAGTAATACACTTTCAAATGACTAGAACCATGATTTGAACTTAACCGATTGTGAATTCCAGCATTGGAAGCTTTCTAGTATAACATCTTGTCTTTTACTTAAATTTCAAAGATAAAACTTATCTTCCTTTTTTTTATTGCTCTAGCTAAGCAGTGGTAACTGAAGGCAGCGAGCATTCTTACCTCATCTTGAAACTCCAAAAGGGTAGGGCCAAAATCCATTGTTGTTATGCTTTTGTCCTGTTTTGTTTATTTTGTTTTGTTTTTCATTCTTTAGAAGTGCTTGCCTAGAGGATCAAAAAGAACCTGCTATGGTTTGGATCTGTGTCCCAACCCCAATCTCATGTTCAATTGTAATTCTGAATAGTGGAGGTGGGGCCTGGTGGGAGGTGATTAGATCATAGTGCCTCCAGAGAAACAACTCTGAAGTCGGACACTCACTGCTTCAAAATCTGAACCATGATTACAGTGTTCTTATTCAGCAGGAAGCAGTCAGATAAACCACAAAGCCTTCTTGCTTTTATAATAAAATAGAAGCCAAGAATGGTAGTCCAAACTGCACCATTTCTCATGAATGGGTTAACACCATCCCTCCTGGTACTGTTCTCATGATAGTGAGTTCTCAGGAGATCTAGTCGTTCAAAAGTGTGTAGCGCACCTCTCCTTTTTCTCTCTTTTATTTCAACCCCCACCTTCTCATTGCTTCCTACCTTCACTTGCAAATTTTGCCTGTCTACCATGGGTCTTTTCTCTCTGTGTGTCATAGACTACTATCTTTGCCTGCCAGCAGGCTCGTCAAAACCAAGCCCTCTGGTGTTTCAATCTCCAGTGGGTTCCTTTAATAATCCTTATTTTCTTCTCCTCCACACACATGAAGCAGGCTATACATTTTATTCTTGTTAGCAGAACTAAGCATATCTACCACACTCACCACTGAAATAACAAGTAAACTCTTTCTTATTGCCTCTAATCTTTCTCCTTCTAATAGTAACAATTGACCCATATGTACTCACCTTCATATCTAACTCCCAAAGGTTAAACTCCCTTGTCCAGGCAGCCACCCAGAAACACATTGATAGCATCCTTCTCCTCTGCCAAGTCCAGTATCAGTGCCTCCAGAGAAACAACTCTGAAGTTGGACACCCACTGCTTCAAAACCTGAACCCTGCTTACAGTGTCCTTATTCAGCAGGAAGCAGTCAGATAAACCACAAAGTCTTCTTGCTTTTATAATAAAATAGAAACCAAGAATGTTAGTCCAAATTGCACTGTTTTGTAAGCCTCCTGCCATTTCGTAGACCTTGGTCAAAATGAAACATTCCATGGAAGTTCGGGCCATGAAAAATATCCTGTCCAAGAACCTGAACATTCTTATCATACCCTGTTGGGCAAAGACATAACTGAAGAAACATCCCTATCATATCCTGCTTGGCAAAAATCTAAGGAACATCCTATCACATCCCACCAAATAAAGGGCCAAACAGCCTGATCATAAGAACATTTAATCAATATCCTGCTGAGCAGCAAGCCATACTGCCCAGACCCTTTCTGCCCATACCTATAAGTAAGCCAGGCTATAAGTGGCAGTGGGCTCTGGTATGAAGCTTTTTCCCGACCTTTGCAGGTTTTTGTGATGTGCCTGAATCTGCTACAGAGCTGCCACTGTCTCTCTCTGTTTTTCTTTAATCTTCAACTTTCCATAAAACCTAAAATTACCAACCCAGAATTTTATATCCAGTAAAAATATCTTTCAGAAATGAAAGTAAAATAGACAAGCTCAATAAAGAAAAATTAAGAATTTAGTTATCAGATCTGCTTAAAAAGAATTGCTAACAAAAAACCTTCAGAAAAAGGTAAATTACGCCAGAAGATAATTTTCATAGGTCAGGAATTATTAAAAAATAAGAGAAATAAGAATTATCTGGGTAAACATTATTGCCTATTTTACACTTGGGTTTCTAGGACATGTTTGAGGGATGATGGCCAAAGCATATAACATTGTCAGATGTAGGTTTCAGTGTATGCACATTTGATAGATAAGATAACTATAGCATTGAGGAGAAGAGTAATGGGATATTTATGGTAATCAGTTTTTGCAATATAACTGAAAAGGTTAAATAGTATTTGTAATATCTAAAGCAACCACTAGAAATATAGGCACATACAATTACATACAGTCAAAAATCACAGTAGAAGAATTAAAATGGAATCCTAAAAATGTTCAAATAGCCCAAGGAATACATGGAATAGAAAGGAGAGTGACAAAAAGCAGAGGGAAAATAGAAAACAAATCATGGCCACAGTTCAAATATACAAATAATAGCATTAATCATAAATAACTAAATAAACAATAAGAGATAGTTTCATCTGTGATTAATGTTATCTTAACTATGTTATTTCTACAAGATACATATTACCAGTAACAGGAATTTAAAAAAGTGTATCACTATAGCCTTGATAAATATTTGAAGAATAATAAGGGGATACAGATTTTAAAAACTTGGATAAAATGAATTAGCTACTGTAAATGAACAAACTAAAAGGTAACCCACCTAAGGTGAAATAGCTTTAGTACTTCCCTAATTATTAAATAAATTTAATTTGTAGCAATATTTTTTCATAAAAGAAATCTCCATGTTCAGAAGTTTTCATTATCAACCTAGCAAACATTTAAAGAAATAACAAAAAATTAATTATCTTTTCCATAAAACAGAAGAGAATTATGTTAGTTTCTCATTTCTCTGCAAGAATCATCAAAAAATTATTGGCTTAAAACAACAGTTGTTGACTGGAAATGAACAACCAGGTTCATTACTCAGCGTCTCATAAGGCTGAAATCAAGGTTTCACCTAGGACTGCTATGTCATCTGAGGAGCAGAGTTTATTTCCAAAAATTTCTGATTATTGACAGAATGCAGTTTCTATAGTTAGAGGACTGAGACCTTCAACTCTTTAAGGCCACCTGCCATTGGCTGACATGTAACCCTGCCAGAACAAGGCAGTTTGTTTCTTCAAGCCCAAGAGAAGAACCTCTCTCTCTCCCAGTACACATTCTCTGACCACGACTAATATCTCACCTGATTGAGTTAGGTCTACCCAAAATAACCTCTATTTTTTTTTTTAACTCAAAATCAACTTATTAGGCATTTTAATTACAAAGCAAAGCTTCTTCCGTCGTGTAAGATAACATAATCATGTAAGTGACATCAAATACTATTTACAAGTCCTGTTTATACCTAGACGGAATTATAGCAAATGTGTATAGAAGTGGATTGAAATCCTGATACCATTCTGCCTGTCATAAAGAGCAACTATTTATCAATTTATTTATAAACAAACAGTTCCATTCCTGGGTATTTATTCTAGAGAAATAAGATTTATCATCATACAAAAACTTGTTTTTGATTGTTGATAGCAACTTTCTCATCAATATACCCAAACTGAAAATGATTTAAAGTTCTCTGGCAGGTGAGTGGATAAACAATATATAATAATCTATTCAATATGATAACACTTAACAATAAAAAAGAACTAACTATAGATAGGTGCAGTAACTTGGAGAAATTTCAAAGATGTTTCAGTTGGTGATAGAAGCCAGTTTTAATGAGTTATATACTATATAAATCCATTTCCTGTATACAACATTCTTCAAAGACAAACCTGCTGTGATAGAGAGCAGGTCAGTGGTTGTCATCATTACAGGTGGAGAGAGCAGGTCAGTGGTTGTCGTCATTACAGGTGGATAGATGTTATTACAGGTGAATAACGTGAGGAATTTGCAAGGAATTAGGGAGATCTACTATATCCTTATTGCGGAGGTGCTTATATGAATCAAAAATTCTGGATTGTTGGAACTGTACACAAAAAATAAGAAATAGGAAAACATTTTGATGTATAATAATTTAAAAATAAAACAAAAATATTATACCTTTAGAAAACAACTGTTTAATGAGTAAAAATAAAAAAGTTAAAAAAAAAAATTAGCCATAGAACCATACAGAATAAAACAAGATTTTCTGAGCTCATCCAGTTCCTCTTCATTGTTCTAGACTTGAAGTCTGCATTTTCTTCAAGAAAACTTGTTTAGTTTTAGAAGTAAATGGTATTTCAATCTGGCTGCTAGGGGCAATCATTGAACTTGGATTTGTCATTTTTTCTAGGACTTTGATGTGGTCAGACATAGAAGAGGTTTTTTTTTGGTTGTTTTTAATATGAAATACATTATTTTTTGAGATTTTATACATTGAATTTAAATTGATACTCCTTGTTTAAATTCTAGTCTACTTAGTATTTATAAAATTCTTCAGCTCGCATCTATTAATCCTTTTGTTTCCCATAAAGAATCATGACTCTCAAGGACAAAAGAGAAGATGAAATTAAAGTATGGCTTTTTTTGCATTATTATACATTACACATAGAACATTCTCAGAATGTCAATAAAGCATTACCCATTTGATTGAAGAAAATATTTTAAAAAATATTTTGTGTATACTTTTTGTTTTTAACTGTAGCAACGTTTGAGAAGATAATAGCCATTATGTAATTTCCACTCTCTTTCTTGTTGCTAATTTATTCTACTCGACATTTAAATATATATTTTAAAGATAACTACTGTCCATCAATATTCTCCAATAATTTTAATTCTAAAATACTCATTCTCTGAAAGAATTCTGGGGAACGTAATCCTGGAAATTTTTCATTTTGGTGATAGGTTATCTGTAGCGTTCATACTTGAAAAATAGGTTAGGAAGAAATAAAAATATTTGACTAATTTTTCTTTTGTATTGTAAAAGTGTTCATTATGTTATTCTTATTCAGCTGTTGAAAGTCAATGACGATTAGATTCGCTTATCTCTACTAGCCCTTTCATTTATCTGTCTGCATGACAGTTGTTTTCTTTTCTTTTTCTGTAACATCCCTAATTTATTAGGATATTTTTCTAGGGGTGGCAAATATCTGAGTCTCATGGGGCCAAAAATGTTACTAGTGGAAGGTATCTGGGTTAGTGGAAGCGAGTCCTTATGAGTCTGCAGCAACCTCAGTTTTTGCCACCTCAGAAGAAAGAATTCGACTGAGGGGCATAAAACAGAAAAAGAAGCTGAGACAAGTTTCAGAGAAGGAGTAGAAGTTTATTTTAAAAGGCTTTACATAGGAAAGAAAGGAAAGTATGCTTGGAAGAGACCCAAGCAGGCAATCTGAAGAACAAGTACAGTGTTTAACTTTGATCCTTGGACTTTATAGGCTGGCCCCTTTCCCATGATTCTTCTCTTAGGGTGAGCTGCCTGTATGCACAGTGCCCTCCTTATCCTTGGGAAGTGAGAAGGCGCAGTGTTTTAAGGAATTTGCATCCATGCCTATGGAGGGTTTCTTTCCTTTCCTGGTGATGTGCCTCCAGGAAAGTCATACTTCATCATCTTGTCCTGTTTTTTTTTTTTTTTTTTTTTTTTTTTTAAGATGAAATCTTGCTCTGTCACCCAGGCTGGAGTGCAAGGGTGCAATAACATGCATGCCCAGGAAGTTGCTTCTCCCTGTCATCTGTGGTCAATTAACATTTTAGTGTAACAAGTGTGGACCATCAAAAAATGGCCTCTCCCTAGCGCTGGCTGCCAATTTATCATTTATAGAGAGAAAATGTGATAATTGCCAAACCATCACCTGACATAAGCAGTGGGTGAGGGAGAACCCTCTACTGCCCTTGCTCATGCCTTTCTAATTAACTGTAACAGTTATGTATTAGGCATTATAGGTGAGTTTTTCCAAGAATGAGTAGATTGTTTTCAGGTATGTGTTGCATTTCTTTATTCAACACAGAGTTTCAAATCTTGTTTAATGTTATCTTCATTATGCTTTTCTAAAGCTATAGTTATGATTACTTGCAATTTCTTTTCTGTGCTGCTATTTCCATTGTTAGTTGGATCTACTTTGCCTCTCTTCTATATTTTTATTTTTATCGAATTCTTTTTTTGTCATTTTTTACATATAAAAATTTTCTTGTTTTATCTCCTCGTCATACATGCATTGAACATGTATTTGTTCTTATGTTCTCTCTAGTTTAGACTTTTGTCCTTTTAAAAATATTTGAGCATTGTAAAAATTTGTTTTCTTTCTTTCTGTTTCTCATTTGTATGCAAAAGTATTTTTCCTGAACTTTTAGAGGGGAGACATGAGATTGTTTCCTAATTTCATAACTCTGGAAGTTTTTCATCTGTAAAATTTTAAATATACATGGCTTAGTTTTTGAAACTTTGGCTCTGTTACCTCCCGTATTTTATCTGAACTTTCTTTTTCCTTTATCTTCATTGTCCCTGTCCTGTTCCCCCAGGAGTCTATTTTTAACAGTTTTTCTTCAGAATGGGCTGTCCTGGAAGTGAAACGTAGCTGGTTAGTTTTGAGGGTTCATGAGCTCAAATGATTAATACTTTATCTCTGTTAAGCCTTATCACAGTTCTTTGCACGTATTACCCATTAGAGTATGTTAACCCTTTACCTTTGTACTCACTGTTCTCAAACCAGCTCCTTCTGATTTCGAGTGAATAGCTCAGTTATTCTGATGATTTTAGGTCTGTCTGGTATGCCGTTACATCCCCTTACTTCTTCAGGTACAAATACTGATTCTATGTAGGTTTTGCAGTTGATAGTTTATCCCTTCCCACTCAGATGTTGAGTTACATGAGAATATTTTCCACCTAGCTATTAATTCATTTTTCATGACTTTTTAGTTTTGTTGTCCTGTTTTTTTTTTTTTTTTTTTTTTTTACTCCTGACTATTCTGTTTAATTTTATGGGAAAAATATAAAAAAATTCAGGAACTATGCTGCCACCACTGCTTTCTTACCAAAATCCTAATTCTAAGAAGTTTTCTTTTTTCTCTTTGTTCTTGATATATTGCTGTAGTACAAAACAGCACTTATCTCAGAGGATTTTATCTTTTCCATGTCTAAGCATTGCATACTATTAATTTGTAGAGTGACATCTAACACCTGCTAGAAGAATAAAGAAATAAACTAGGATACCTATCTTTGCTCTCAGATTGAGGAAATATGAGGTAGATACATTAAGAAATATTTTTCATGTAATATGGTCAATGCACACCGTTTCCTTTTACTTGGCCTAATTAATGCCTTCTCTTTCTTCGGGGCTTGTTTCAGAAACCAATTTTCCTCTGACAATGTCTTTGAAACCCTTTCTTCTGGCCCATATTATACCATCCTAAAAGGCACACTTTATAGTTAGGCATCTATTCACAGTTTTTCTATTCATACTATTTTTTTCACCTTTAGGATTTTTTTTTAAAAAGGCAGATTTAAAGAATAGTTTTGCATCTATAACACAATAAAATGTGTGCCACATACCTGTTGATAAATATCTACTGGATGAATGATTTAATAGATAAAGTTACTTTAAAAATCAGACAAGAATAAATAATTTTATCCTGAAAGGAAAACGTAACCACAGAGAAAGTAACATTTGATATGGGCCTTGAAATCTTGAAATAATCAATAGGCATTTGGCAAGGAGTAAAATTTTATTATAATCATGATCTTCCTTCAGAAGATGTTTTATTTCTAAGCTGGAGTTTAACTTATTAAAGAATGTTCTCTACCCACTACGCACCAAACAAGCTAAATAAATGTCTTAAAGCAATGCTTTTTAAGTAAAACTATGAATATGTTCTTGCCATAAACTGATTCTTGGTAAGGGTTATTTCTGAGAATCTTCAGTTGATTCCGTTATCAGAATAACATGACTATGAGCAGCTACAGTCATTTGATAAAAAATTTCTTTTAACCCTCTCAATTTTCAGAATTGCTTTTGGTTTTTAAATGCTAACTTCATTTTTCCCCCAAATGGCTCAAAGCCATTGTATTTTTTTCCTTATACTATCTCTGAATTGCTGCTCTTCTTTTTTCAGCCTTTACTCTGTTGACAAGTGCCACCTCATTTTTTTCTCTCTAACTTAAACATGAAAAATTATTTTAATTTTCAAACTAGGATTCGAACTAGGATTTTTAGGACAGTGGACCTATTCCGTATGACAGTATAATGGTGGATACATAATGCATTTATCCAAACCCATAGAATATATAACACCAACAGGAAACCCTAAACCAGGCGTCCCCAGACTTTTTACACAGGGGGCCAGTTCACTGTCCCTCAGACCGTTGGAGGGCTGCCACATACTGTGCTCCTCTCACTGACCACCAATGAAAGAGGTGCCCCTTCCTGAAGTGCGGCGGGGGGGCGGATACATGGCCTCAGGGGGCTGTAGTTTGGGGACACCTGCCCTAAACTATGGACTCTGGTGATAATGACATGTCAATGTGGAATCATGAATTGTAACAAATGTACCACTCTTGGGGTGAGGTGTTCATAATTGGGAGAAGGGAGTGTATGGGAAGTCTCTATTCCTTCTGCTCAATTTTGCTATTAACCAAAAACGATTCTTAAATATAAAGCCTGTTTCAAAAATTGTGTGCTTTATATTTTCACATGTTGCATCATGTTCTGGCCACATCACCTCTAGAGCAACCTTTTTTTTTTTTTCAATACTCAAAAATTTCTTAAGTATACATTTTATCTTATAACATGTTAATTTCTGATTCAGCATATATATCTAATTGTATATTTTACTCAAAAACAAGTCATAACTTTTGAGTATTAAAACTCTTATGGCCGGGTGCGGTGGCTTAAGCCTGTAATCCCAGCACTTTCGGAGGCCAAGGCGGGTGGATCACGAGGTCGAGAGATCGAGACCATCCTGGTCAACATGGTGAAACCCCGTCTCTACTAAAAATACAAAAAATTAGCTGGGCATGGTGGTGCGTGCCTGTAATCCCAGCTACTCAGGAGGCTGAGGCAGGAGAATTGCTTGAACCCAGGAGGCGGAGGTTGCGGTGAGCCGAGATAACGCCATTGCACTCCAGCCTGGGTAACAAGAGTGAAACTCCGTCTAAAAAAAAAAAAAAAAAAAAAAACCTCGTATGATAATTAATTTAGAATGGATTTATAAACTTATGGCATTATAATTCTGTAACCTTTTAATGTATTTTTAAGAATCGAATATGAAGTCCTTTTCAACTATATTCACATCATCACCAGTTAATCTGACTCCTAATCCACACATATCTTGGTTTAAACATACACTCGTTTATACAGTCAGAAGCCAGAAATATTGGTAGAAGTTTTTATATTACTCATCAAACTTGGGCACAAAATACTGAGAAGGTTGCTGTAGTATATCCTGCCGAGAGTTGGAGGTTTCCACTCTGATTTGTACAAAATCATTGAAACTACATGAGTGTTTTGTACGTATGTCAGTATGCATACTTTCTGAACAGTTTTCATAACAATCATGGGACTCTTTTTGTCTTCTGAAAGTGACATTTGTGACAAAGTATACAAGAGATAAAAGTCCATTTTATTTTAAAACTATATGTTTATCTAAAGATTTATAAACTTAAATGTGAAGCAAATAATAGTTACAGTGATAATAATTTATTTATAATTTATCAAAACTATTCAAGGCATGCATAAGCTCATTTAAAAAGCACGTGTATTAGGTAAATAGTATTATTATTTTTTCTTTGTTTTTATTACCAATGATTTAATTAAGACTCATGAAGTTTAAGTGTACAGCTCCGATCATGTAACTAGTAAATGGTGACAAAAGTTTTGACCTGAGTGCTAGTTCATTACGGGGCTCTTTCTGTGATAACATGCTAGCTGGACATGTAACAGTCAGTGTAATGCACTCAATGAAGCTACTTAAACCATAAATCCAGGCTCCAAATTGCTAAAATGAAGTAAGACTTGCTTCGTTTTCTCTAAGTTATTCAAAATTAGTCACATGAAATGTTCTGCCAAAGCAAACAGAGAAAACTAAGGTTTATATTAGAAAATTATTATTATTATTATTATTGAGATGGAGTCTTGCTCTGTCACTAAGCTAGAGTGCAGTGGCCAATCCTGGCTCACTGCAACCTCTGACTCTCTGCTTCAAACAATTCTCCAGCCTTAGACTCCCAAGTAGCAGGATTACAGGCATGCCCAGATAATTTTTTTTTTTTTTTTTTTTTTTTAAGTAGAGACGGGGTTTCACTATGTTAGCCAGGATGGTCTCAATCTCCTGACCTCATGATTCATGTGACCTGACCTCCCAAAGTGCTGGGATTACAGACATGCACCACCATGCCCGGTTAATCAATCTCCTGACCTCATGAGTCATGTGACTTGGCCTCCAAAGGGCTGGGATTACAGGTGTGAGCCACCACATCCAGCCACAAAAATATTTTGTAATCTTATCACCCAGCACTTCACAATGTAACATAATCACAAAACATTTACATGTTTATGAGTCTCTCAAACCAGTACCCCAACTAGGTAGAATTCTGTGGAAATGTTTCCTGGAAAACACTGCAAAAGATCAGTCATCTATGCCCTCTGCTGAATGATCCCTCACCTTGAGTTTCTGTCTATTAATATGACTTCTGTAATGTTCGCCAACATATTCCTCTCTTAGGAACAGTAGTTAATACCTCAATGACTTTAAAAATTTGCTATATTTTAATTTTACATTTTATATTTTTATTGATATGTAATAATCATATACGTTTTTGAGATACTTGTGTTTTTGTTACATGAATATAAAGTGTAATGATCAAATCAGGGTAATTGGCACAACCCTTACCTCAAACATTGTGTTTTCTTTGGGTTAGAACATTCTTAACACAATTATTCTCCTCTAGCTATTTTGAAATAGCTATTTAAAAATAAAATCCTGTTATTTCCAGCAACATGGAAAAAACTGAAGGTTATTATTATGAAGGAAATAAGCTAGGCACAGAGAAACAAATATTATATATGTTCTCACTCATATATGGGAGCTAAGAAGGTGGGTCTCATGAAGGTAGAGAGTAGAAGGGTGATTACCAGAGGGAAGGGTAGATTATATGTTTGCTTTCAGAAACATCTATGCTGTGAGGTACGCTCAAGCCCTTAATTTAATTGTGCCACTTTTTTTTAAGCATTAGCAATTCTTTTTTAAGTTAATTAAGTTACATTATTACATTATTTTGAGTTGTTAGTGAAATGACACTAATGTCACTTGGGGTTAATATAAGATGCTACAGGAAGACATTTCAAGATGAAAACTGCTTCTAAGAAGTAAAACCAGAGTTCACTTTTAAGCTACTCTTGATGCCGGCTCTGTATTTGCCAAGTTAAATTTCATATAGCTTTATAATGTGGAGTAATTAGAGTGCTTAAAGGAAGCAAACACAGCACCTTCAGAATTAATAAGAACATATCAGTATATATCTTCATCTTACTCTTGCCAAGGAAGGCTTTTAAAAAAACCATTAACAATCGCTGTTTATGAGACACTGCTATTTTCAGTAGAAGAAGAAAGCTTACAGGATTAATAAGGCAATTACATTATCAGTTGTTATGCTGCTTTCTTTGAGTTTCTTGAATTATTTACACTATAAACCTGGAACTAATGTCTTTTTGGAATTTTCTGACTTCCTAGAGATTTAATTGAGCATCAGCTTGAAACAAGACAAATTAGTCAATGACACCTATTTCTTAAGCAGCTAATATTTTAACACCTGCATCGAATGCCATGGAGGAATATAAAAGGCATCCTCTCTCTTGAGAGGGCAGAGGTATAAATTTGGAATTTAATATACTCCTTTTAATAGCATGAGATCTATTACCCACTGAAATATAAAAAAAATAAATGAGACCCATATATGGGACATTTATAACAGACATTTAAATGAGACATTTATAACAGATCATTTAGAATTTACTCCTTAACAACTTTAAGATTTATAGAATAATTTCTGTAAGATTGTCAGATCATAGGACGTATGCAAGACCTTCAATATCAAAGGGTCCATTCTGTAAACTCATATTTTTTCTACCACATTCCCAAGCTGTTCTCCAGCCTGTGACTGAAAATCATAGTAAGAAATGGTCAAAGTAGCTTGTTCCACACATGGACCAGGCACAAGTATGTGTCTGACTGCCTGAAAGTTCATTCTTTTCCATCATAGAAATTTCTCATATTATAGATTTGTTGTTGTTGGAGTTTGGCTCTGTCTCCGGGCTGCAGTGCAGTGGTGCAATCTTGGCTCACTGCAATCTCTGCCACCTGGGTTCAAGTAATTCTTCTACCTCAGCCTTCAGAGTAGCTGGGACTGCAGGCACACACCACCATGCCAGGCTAATTTCTGTGTTTTTAGTAGAGACAGGGTTTCACTATGTTGGCCAGGATGGTCTCCATCTCTTGACCTCGTGATCCGCCCGCGTCGGCCTCCTAAAGTGCTGGGATTGCAGGCGTGAGCCACCGGGCCCAGCCAATATACACTACTTTTTAATGCATTTCATTGGTATCTATTTGAAATGGGTGGCGTTTAATTGCATTTTAACAAGCTTTTAATTTTTGACAAAATTAAATGTATTGCTCATGTCACTATAAGCCGTAGATATTTATTAGAAGTATTAGTTTAAATATCTGAGTCTAATTCATTTTCTGCCTCAAAACAATTTTTTTTTTTAAAATCTCTAATTAGGATATCTCCATTTACATTTCTTCTTTGTCCAAATTATCCCACTGCACACTGAAGAATATCCAAATCCTTACCTGGTAATTCAGAACTGTCACTGCTTCAGATCAAGCTGTTCTTTATAACTTATTTTTCTTATTTATTTGTGCACTCTACATACTATTCAGATTTCTTAGATGTATCTCATACCTTCTCTGCTTTTCCCTCACCACAATCCCTACTTTAATTGAACATTTCATACAACACTCATTTTTGTTCCCTTATCACTGTTTTCCATTAAGGCTGCGATTAAATGCCACGTTTCATAAGATGCATCTATTTTGATCTTTTCAACGAAAAAATATTCCATTCTCTGAACTCAAAATACTTAAGAAATTTATTTCCTTCTACTTGGCAATATATGTGTGTACGTGTGTGTGTTGTTTCTGTGTGTAGATATAGTCATGTTCTCATTAAAGGCTTGGAAGTTACTCTGCACAACTCTGATAGCATACCTT
Organism: Saimiri boliviensis; assembly: GCF_048565385.1. Lineage (NCBI taxonomy): Eukaryota > Metazoa > Chordata > Mammalia > Primates > Cebidae > Saimiri > Saimiri boliviensis. The sequence continues at coordinate 127,280,785 of NC_133451.1, forward strand.
GCACAGAGTATATGCTCAGTTAATATTTTTGAACAAAATCAGGCTACATAATCTCACATCATTCAGATGAATACCCTTTCATGTAGTACATTTCTTTCAAATTTAAGAATCAATTCTACACTCTATTAGTATGTTCATTTGCTATTTATCTTGATAACTGATTTCAGGTAACTTCACCTTTGTAGATAAACGAACACTGTGCCTTCCCCTATCGATTTAAGAGGGTGTTAGTGGAAAGACTATACATAATTAAAATAGTATTCTTTTCTGATAATGTAATTGTAATAGAAATGCAAGTTATGGCACTGCTTTCCCTACAGACCTTCTGAGAGAAAGCTCGATGAGTTTCAACAAGAGGCAAGCTATGGAACCAACCAAAACGTCCATCAGTGTTAGACTGGATAAAGAAAATGTGATCCATATACACCATGGAATACTAGGCAGCCATAAAAAGAAATGAGATCATGTCTTTTGCAGAAACATGGATGAAGCTGGAATCCATCATCCTCAGCAAACTAACACAGGAACAGAAAACCAAACATCACAGGTTCTCCCTCCTAAGTGGGAGCCGAACAATGAGAATACATGGACACAGAGGGGAACATCAAAAACTTGGGCCTGTTGGTGGTGACAAGCGGAGGAAGAGCACCAGCACATATAGTTAATACCTAGGTGACAGGTTGATAGGTGCAGCAAACCACCACGACACATATTTACCTATGCAACAAACCTGCATGTTCTACACATACATTGTGTATCCAGGAACTTAAAGTTAAAAAAAAAAAAAGAAAAAGAAAAAAGAAAACGAGGGAAGCTTAGATGGCAAATTGCTTTTTATCACATTGTCAAAAACACATTTATAAATCTGTAGACAAGTGCATGTGTGTCTTAGAATTTATTTTATGAACATATCAGCCGAATTCCTTTTCTTTTCCAAATTCAACATTTTGATTGATATTCAATGAGCCCGCTCCGTGTCAGTTACAGAGCTGTGGTCCTTTGGCTCATATAGTTTGTTGCGTTATTGGGAGAAAGAGTCTACTAAGTAAGCCACATTGAGGACCTCCTCAATCATGATGGTTGGTGCTCTGAAGCAATTAGAGAAGGCATCCAATCTACAGATATCAAGGGAGGCGTCCTGAATCACATGTTTAGGACAAGGCCCAAGAACTTTCCCATATAATGGTGAAAGAGTGAATGGTCCGTTAGAGAAACAGAGAGAAGTTCAGTTTACACAGAACCTGTTTTGTAATGAGAAGTGATAGAGGTAAAGGAGGTGGCTGAAGTAACCAGGGGTCAATGAATAGGTTCAGTAAGATGAATGCATGGTTGCAGAGGCTTAATAGATGATTGTGTATTTTTATTTTCTTTTACAGAAGCAAGATCTTTTTAAGTGTGTTGTTTAAAAATTTGCTTAGATAAAATTTATCTCATAAATGTATTATTAAATCTTTGAGAGGATAATGTTTTCTTCCTTTGAGAATATTACAGATACATCAGGGAGTAATAATTATCCCTGTGTAATAATTATTTGTACAATTTCTAATTTAATCAGTGTAGATTGATTCACAATGATTTCATCGTAATAATTCGTAATAATGATGAGTGATGGTTATTTGCTTAATGATAAATAATGGAAAAATAAAATTTACAAATGACTGTAAACATAATTATGTGTCTAAGAACACTGTTCTCCTATACTCTATAATCTCCACAAAAAGGCAACTATTAGGTAGAATGCTTGAATTTTTGAGTCAGAGAATATAAGAATAGTAACATACTTTATTTTTCCAGTTGGAATCATTTTTAATATTTAAATACAGAGAGTGAGCATTGGCTTAAAACACACACACACACACACACACACACACACACACACACACACACACAAGCACACAGGTTCTAATAGCTGAAATATGCGGAGGAAATGAGTTCCTGATTTGTCCTCCACAGACACCATCCTGGGGCTGAAGTTGTCTCTGGCCCTCTTCCTCTAGAACCTACATAGTGAGTCACAGTGACCACTTTGCACTACAGTGCAATGCATGCTGGATGTCCCTTCCTGACTGTCCCATTCTAAAGAAAAATAAAAGGAGTCATTAATGATTCAAGACACATCCCTTCCACTGGCATCAGTTTCTATGCCACAACAGGAGAGTAAGATCTTCCAGTTAGGAGCAATTTGGTGAAAGGAGTGGGTGGCCAGAGCTGGAATGACTACACTCTGGTATTAGAGTGAAAGAATAAGTAAGTCAGGACATTGCGGAGGGCCCAGATGCAAGCTGAGAGTCTCTCGGTGAGAAGATGTGGAGTGAATTCTCCTCATGAGGTTTCAATAGATTAATGTGCCAATGTTAAATATATATATCTCTCTCTAAATAATGAGCCATTCAAACGCTATGGAATTTCAGTGTCGCCCACAGACAGCTCAAAGATAGCAGTAACAATCTGGATCTTTCCAGGAAGTGAAGGCTGAGCCCCTGGCATTCCTTTTGGCAGCCGTTTTGACCCTGGTTGCTCCTATGGCTCCATTTGCAACTTCTCAGTCTCGAAAACAGCAGGAAGAACCACATCATAAAGGAAGTGGTCCCAATCCACAAGGTTGTCCTGGGAAACCAGTGCATTTTTTGAGCCACAAAGAGGGAGAGATCAAAAGCACCTGCGACCACGGAGCTGGCCCTCTCTGGAAACATCTCCATCAAGCCCTACCCATAGTCTTTTTTTCAGGGTCTCATTCATAGCTCCCCTCTGTCATCCTCTTGCATCAGCTTTGGGAAGCAATTCGTCCCCAGACAGGGGTTTCCTGGTCCGGTGGTGGCTATGGCTGTGGGTATAGATAACCCTGTGACTTCCCCAGCCCATTGTCTTGGCCAGGGTTTTAATTTATGTATGTAAATTTGCCTTGCTTCTTTTATTTATTTATTTATTTATTTTACTGTCATTCTTTCTTTTGCACTTCCTCTTCTGTTTTCATCTTCACCACACTTAATAGCCCCCTAGTTAAACTGACATGATACTAACAGATAATGGTTCACCTGGCATCAAATATATTCTGGGCACTTGACATACTTTATTTCATATGGTTGTCATGATATTCCTAGGAAACCATGGCCAGAATTTGGCAGATCAAAAAACCAACAAAACAAACAAACAAATCTTTCAAAGAAGTGAAATGATTTGCCCAAAAATCTGTCAACTAGTATAGGAATCAGAAACCACATGTGTATTTGCATTATTTAAAAACATCTTTTATCTTTTGATACACAGATCCCCAAATCACTTTAAGATCAACATCAAATATTATTCTCTTATCATAGCTATGAAGAAAAAAAAATCATCAGAAAATGCTGGGGAGAGTGTGATAGATTGCCAAAATTTATTTGGAATAAAGCTCTAACAACTTTCTTACCTTTTTCCTGTACCCAGACACCTATGATTCTACTGAATGGTCTTGTCAGATACTTGGATAACACATTAGGAGATGTATCATTTGAGAAGAAACCTTGCAATAGATAATTAGGGTCTAAGGGCAAGGGAGTTACCCAGCAGTAGAGACTGACAGTGAAATATGGTTTTCAAAACAGAGTTGAAATACATTTAGAAAAGAACCTAATCATATTATGGTCTTTGTATTGCAGCCTCAAGTCTCCATTTGGTTATGTATCTGCCAGCACATCTTACAGAACTGTCCTTTGAATCCGAATCCTTCATGGTACTGGACTGGAATGCCAAAACTTAGAGGTTAATTGAGGGAGACACTGCAATGGAAGGAAACTGTCTAAAACAGAGATATTTTAATTGGAAAGGTCATGGAGGGTCAGGTAGCACTCCGGCAATTAAGGCTTTACTTTCAGAAGTATAACATGGTTTGAGCAAGCTGACGTCAAAGTGCATAGTGGCTTATTTATCCAAGCAACATTTCATGAACAGCCACTATATGTCATGCACCACTACAGCTGTTGGGGATATGCAGTAGATACAGTGAAATGTAATGCTCATGGAGCTTATAGGCTAGGGACAAAACCAGCCAGAAGCCAGCTAATACATAATATAAGGTATTGATAAGTGCATTGAAAAATAACAAAGTCAAACCAAGAGATCAAAAGTGGAATATAATCCTATTTAACATAAGGTGGTTGGTGAAAGCTTCACTAATTCAGTGATATTTGAAGATAGGCTAACATTACATGGAGAAGTAAGCTATGAAGAGATGTCTAAACAGAGAAAAGAAAGTAAAAACACCAATAAACATGATTGTGTGTCCAAAAGCTCCAAGACAGTGCTGTGATTGGAGGAGTAGAGGTATGAGAGAGAAAGGCAGAAGGTTAAGTGGGAATCAGATTAAGTAAGGGAGTATTGGCCATGGTAACATAATAATGATAACAAGGAAAAATTTCCTGCAAAGGCGTTTAGATGACTGTATTTTTGTTGTTCCCTACTTTCAATTTTCTGCTAAAAAATGACAATGGTCACATATGTTTCCATCCCTTGTCCTAACCAATAGCATACAGGGCTAAAATTTACATCATATGTATAGTATATATGTGTAGGTGTGTACTTTTTTTACAAGTGTTAAAGATAAAATTTTATTAAAAGATTATGGACCCTATCATAAAATATTTACTAGAATATCTATGTATGAAGATTTTTAAATACTTATAGTCAGCAGACTTAATCCACTCCCACTACAGAGCTGGTAATTAACTTAAATCTAAATCCTCTAGAACTAATAATCTATTAAACCATGTTTTAATCTTAGTTGATGTTCCCTGAAATAATGGGAAAATGAACTTATAATAGCTCCCTTTTATGTTTATTTTGCTAAATTTCTGCTTAGCACAGCATTATTTCACTGCCAGATGTCTTTTATACTAATGTTTTAATTTGAAACAAATACTCCCAGTGAGTTCTCTTACTTCCCTGCCCTTTTTTTCTTTTTCTTTCTTTCTTTCTTTTTTTTTTTTTTTTAGAGCAAGTCTTGCTCTGTCATCCAGGCTGGAGTGCAGTGGTGCGATCTCAGCTCACTGCAACCTCTGCCTCCCGGATTCAAGTGATTCTCCTCAGCCTCCCAGGTAGCTGGAACTACAGATGTTGGCCACCATGCCTGGCTAATTTTTGTACTTTTAGTAGAGATGGATTTTCACCATGTTGGTCAAACTTGTCTTGAACTCCTGACCCAGGTCATCCACCCTCCTCAGCCTCCCAAAGTGCTGGGATTACTGGCAATCCTCAGAAGTGGCTGGATCATTTTGTGGCTCAGTAATAGATTCTCACTAGGTATGCTTCTCTTTTCCAGATCAATTAATCAAAGCACCTTGTAGCATGGTTACAGCAATGCTGCCCTTGCTGTCCATGACTCTGGTGAGTCAGCTCTTGCTCTTCCTCATACCCTTCAGTTCTGGTCCCCTGTATTGATTTGAGTCCCTGTTGCTGACCTATGTGTATACTATGTGTGACCGATGGGTCTATTCTTCATCTAATAAAGAATAATCTTTTAAAATAATCATGTTTTTAAATGTAATAATCGTCTACAGTACAAGGTATTAAACAGCACAGAAATAATCATATAGTATAAGTAATTAGACTTCAGAGAACATGAAGCCCAATACTATCTTTTACAAATGAGGAAACTGAGACCCTGGCAATTGAATGATATCCTTGTAGTTCAGGGCTACTCTATAGCAAATCGTGTGTAAAATATTGGAATTTCTAATTCCTGTCTCTTATTTTTTCCACATGTCGTGCAAGTTTCCTACAATCTCCACAGTTAAAAATATTGATCAGAACATACAATCCATCCTGATGTATGTTTTTAATGTAAACCCTTTGCTTAAATGTTTGCAGCACAGTTTACAATTCTAGAGCATAATTCTCAGGTGGAGAATCACTGGAATTCAGGAAGAATCCATTACATCCATTGAGGTTTGTATTTGACAGCCTGATAGAGCACCCACATAACAGAGGCTTCATCACGTGAGGGGCTGTTTTTCTCACAAAGCGAGGGAGTCTAGAGGTATGAAGTCTAGTGCCACTGCCATCAGTGATGGATTTAGACCCTATCTTTCTGCTCAATGTTAGCATATGACTTGAACTTCGACTTATCACTGAATGTCTACATATTTGTTGCTCCAATTCCAGTCTTCAGTCTGTACTCTGAGCAAGATGTTGTTGAAAATAAAAGGTAAAGTCGATCCTGTCCAGTTCTAAAGAGATTTGATGATAATTTGAGAATCCAAGTTGGCTAGTAAACTCCATGCACATTCCTATCCACAAGGTTAGCTAGGAGATATAGATTGTTTTGCTGAGAGATATGGTAATATCTCCAGTGAGATTCTGCAGCTAAGTACGGCAATGTATGTTTTTATATCCCATAGGATGTCTTTAGGCGGCCTACATTTTAAATGAAAGACTAATAAAAAATAGGACACATTGTGTGTTACTCGGTAAGAATAGCCATGTAGAAAATTACAGCAAAAAAAAAAAAAAAAAAAAAGAGAGTTGTGAAACAAAACTGACTTTTATTAGAGTGCTCATGACAAACTCCTTGAGAGTGACTGTTTGTCTCAAAGTCTAAGGTGAGTGAGGCAGTAATCCAGGTGTATATTTGGGACAGGGACTTCTAGACAGAAAGACAGCAAGTGCTGTGGTGACAGTATTCCAGGGAGGTTTAGACAGCTAAGGAATGAATAGAAAATTAAAATTAAATTAAATATTTCCACTAAAGCAAAGATAGCTCATTCAACTATATTTTTATAACTTTATTTCTTCTTATCCATGTCATCACACACACCACAGTCATGAAGCCAGGTGACTTTGTGCATACCTTGGAAGATGTCACATTTACCTGAAGCATAACTAGCTCCTGGAATTTCAAGTTGTTGAAAGAAACAGAGCTATTTTTCCACAGCTGAAAAGTCTCTCAGAAAGTTGAGATAATTGAATGACTTTCATTCAAGCTGATGACTTTAGAGATTGAAGGCTACACATTTTATCTGTCTATTAAAATGGAAATGACTGTCTAAAGTTTCCTTAAAGGAATTCTGTCTCAAGGAAGTCATTTGAAGTTATGAGTAGGACTGGATGTTCAGGTAAAAATTTTTATACCAAAAAGGAAAAAAAATACAAGGCCTGAAGCATTATCTTTTGCTATACATACTTAGGCTATAGAGTCTATTCAGGGATTTGCAACAGAATGCATATCAAATAACACAATTTCTTCTGGGAATTAAAGGCCTTGGACATAATTAACTAACTCGAGGATATATAAAAATACTGAAATGACAAATAAGGACAAAGAGAAATATGCTTTTACAAAAAAAGAATGCATGTGTTTTAAACTTAGTTATTTTGTGAAGGAGATCCATGAATTCTAATAGCTATAAAACCCATTCCCCCAAACTGGAGCAGAGTTGAATAATACCCTTAGTCTCTAGATATACAGACATATGCATAATCTGTGGTCATGGACAATTGGCAATAATTGAATGTTTAAGCTGCTATAATTGCATGAAAAACAACCACTTAAACTGAAATTCAGACTTGTTCTTGTGTCTTTTCTTACTGTTCAATAGATGCATCAGGAATAAACTGATTCCAAATTAATATCATCATGTTCACAACAGTAGCAGGAATTAGAGTGTAAATGTTATTTATTAGATTATCATTTCCTAACATTATAGGAAATAATGTATATTTCCTATAAAATATAAAAATAACGAAAATAAAATAAAAAATATAAACATAACGAAAAATATATATATTTTTATATTATTCCCCCACAGCTATATCTATGGAACGTGGGCCAAATCCTTTAGTGCAAAATCTGGGGTCTTTGGTACATTCCGTTTTCCACTGTAATCCCATAAGGCCTCCTGGGGTCCACGTGAAGCAGTGATAATACTTCTTGTTTCTCCTTAGACATCTACATATTTCACTACCTGGTCCTCCACGTACAGCTATTGTTGTCAGTTCTATTCTCGGCGGGGAATGCCTTTCCCTCTTTTCTTCTCCAGTGTGTCCCTTGTTGAGGTCAACAAAGAAAACCCGCTTATCTTGTTTTTTTTCCCAATACCCTACACTATTTCCATTTCCATCCCATACATCCTAATTGGGTCTGTCTGTTTTCACACATCTGTGTACTCTTTCGTTTTCTTTAGGTTAAGCATCTAGTACAATCCCTGAGAAGAGTAAACAAGTCTCCTTTCCCCCCCATAGCTGGGAGATGATAGTCTGTGAGATGACTGTTACAAACCCCCAATTGCCTATAAAGAAAGTCTGAGATGATGCAAATTGTACCTACCACAGAAAGAACATGCGAGGGACCTAAAAATCCAATCGTTGTCCCATTGGCCCTCCTCTGGGCCTACTGGCCTTCATTTTACTCTTAAGGGGCATTTTTTTTTTTTTTTTCTACCAAAGTTGCTGTGTGGATTAGTTAGACTATGCTAGGTCCTGGCCAACCTCAAGCAGTCATTAATTTTATTTTCTTTCAGAAAGTGCATCCTTTATTTCGCATTTTAAAATAACTATACCTAGGCCACATAAACCTGTAAATAGAATTAAACATCAGAATTCCTATAAAATCACTCAGGGTGATTTTATCACTCTGGGGATTGGACTATGTCAGGTGATATTTAGAAATTGCCTCCAAGAAGTCTAAGCCAACTCCATTACTTTTTGGGGAAGTAAACCCATGACAGGGCCTACCATTTATAGAATTTGGTGATTACATCAGTATAAGGATTTTATGCTCAAATATTACACATATTTCCCTCACCTGTGTTTACCAATCATAGCTGCTTAATTTTGGTGCAAATAATAAAGGTTTGGAAAAATTACGGAGTGATGGTTATCAGCCTTAAAAATCACCACTTAAACTGAAATTTAACCTTTTCTTGTGTCTTTTCTCACTGTTCAGTTTGAACCTTGGGCAAGCGTTATTCTTCTAGACAGTAATACACTCAGGTTGAAGTCCTTTCACATCATCTGAGTGATAGTTGGACTATGATCATCAAAGTGCCCTATTTCTTGGAATAACTTGGGTATCTAAGTAAAATCTCTGCTAACACTCTTATTTAAATTTTTAGCTATGATAGCCTAACTGAAGAAAAAAACGACAAAAAAAACCCTTTATTACACATGCGGCACATAGCAAGATAACCGCTAGAAATGTCAAAACACTGACAAAAATAGAAGGCTTGTAATTATACTTCTATACAAATTTGCAAATGTCTTAAATTCTGGATGGCCTATTCTCAGAAAATTCCAGGACTTCTTGAACTTTTATACATAATAGATGTGAACTAAAACATGTTATAAAAATTTGCATTTGACACAAAAGAAAATGTAATATACAGACTTCAGATTTTTTTTAAACTAAATTAAACATGGGTTAGAGACCACACATTTTGTAGACTAGAAAGAATGATATTTCTTTTGATGCTAAAATACCCACCAGGTTCCATGACAAATCAGTGTTTTATGATTTTTTTTTTTTAGTTAACTTGAAAATGTGTAATCATGTAAAAGAGTTTTAGAGAATAATACACTTAGATGTCACTGTACTATAAAAAATACATAAGCCACACAAAAAAATGTAAAAATGATTCTACAAGCTCCTAATATATTTGAATAATGGCCTTTGAATGTCCGAATATACTGCTGTGATAATAACATAGGCCTAGTTACATGAAATATTCATATTTAAATGCTTTGTTGTTTTATTTATAAAGAATTGTTTTGAAGGTTTGAAAGCAGACTTTCAAATTTTGAGAAATTTGAGAATAAATCACAGTGATTTTGATAGCTGCTTTTGAATCAAGGGATTGATTAAAGAAAGAGAATGCCAAATACTCATTGAAATTAAGTGAAATGAACTTTATCAGTTTTTCTGAAAGAGTTAGATGAGTTGTCGATACAAGGTCATTTCTATTAAGTTCCGAAAGTAGTTGTGTCATCGACACCCCTGCTCGGATTTGCTGCTTGAATTGATATAAGGAAGTTTTGGCCATTTTGTGTGAAATAAGGAGGAAGACATTTCAGAATTTTTTTTTCTTCAATCTTGATTCATCAAATACAGACCTGAGAGATTCTGAAGAACTTCATCAAAGTTGACATTTTTTTCCCACCCATTTCTTTATTATTATTTTTTAAACAAACACTCATGTTATCATTTGGAAACATATAGTGTCATGTTTTTCATATTTAATTTTTAAAAATATGCCTAGTCCCTGATTGAAAGATGCTATTAATGTACACAAGGAGTGAAAATACAACCTCACTGCAAATATTAGCTCACAAGGCATAATCGTCCATGTATTTAGTCATATATCATCACTGTCAAGAGAATTTCAAGGATGCTTCTTGCCACTTCTCTCTTCTAGAAAAGAGAACATGGATATAATATACAAAGATTTAACAGACATAGACTCATCAGTGATAGGATGTGGTCATGAGTAGCAGTTGAAAGTCTGAAAAAGAATTAAAATTAAACGTGCTTGGGAAAATTCTCTCTCTCCTTTGTGCTTTTCTGATTTTGGAACCATAATAAGATTCAGCTAAGAATGTGCCCTAGTCCTTGCAAAGACAAGTAGGAACAAGAACAGAAAGAAGTAAGAAAACATGGAGTAACAGGTTTATGTATGGCTGAAATCTAATCTCTTTCTAAAAAGTCAGAATTAGCTTTTGTGTGATGCATGAGTCCAGCTCAGTAAGGTGAGAGAATCTATAAGAATGTGGAGTCAAACGTCTACATAGAAGTAATATGTATGTATTTGTTGAAGTGTCCTTCTCGTAAATGCATAGCTCTAAATGTACCTCTTTGTGAAGACAGGGAATTGGACAGCAATGGCTGTGTTAGCTAGCTATTAGCTTTACTCAAAATTCTCATATCAAAACTGTTGTGAATTTGGATGCTCCTTCTGTTTTTAATATATTGCTCTTTGTAACATTGGTATAGCATCATTCCATACATTGTAGTGACTGGGAAAGCAATAGAAAGCTTTTCATTGCTACCTAAGAATCATTGTGAATAAACACATTCGAAAGAAAAGAAATCATTGTCAAAGTTGAATACAAAGCTACGTACATTATAATTTTAAAGAAGAGTCTCCATTTTTGCATAAAGCACTTATTTAAATTAAATTTATGTGGACCTTGATTAATCCATTTCCTTTCTGGAGCCCATCTGGAATTTTTTCTTTGGAATCTGCTCTTTAAATTAAGGCTGTCAGGAAACGTTACCATGGTTACTTGCATCACCTGAGCATGAAATGAGAGTTTTGAATATTTTCATTTCTATGTTATCATCACTGCATTATATATAAGGCAATTCTATCTTTGGGGATTAATAGTACATTTCACTACATCTATATGAAACTCGTTTATAACCCACTGAGATATGGCAATCGTAGTCTCCCACTTAAAATGCAACTCTGTCTATTTCATTCTTGTGGGAGACAGGATAGGAGGACAGTGCGTAATGCTGAAGGATGATTTGAATTTGACAGTTTCTTTTGGGACAGATATACACTGCCCATTTTTTCTTCTCTCTACTATTTTTAAAAATTTTTATTTTGCTTATTTTTTTCTGTTATTCTATCTCTAGTAAGTAAAACCTACCTCCCAGACCCTTAAGTTTAGATGCTTCTTGACCAATCCAAGAGCTTGATTCCTTAAACAGTCCTTCACAGTCCTGCTAAAGCTATTTCCTGTAAGATTCCTTCACTGAATGTGGCAAATAGCCAAAGATGGCTAAAGTCCACAGCTAAAGGAGATGGCTAATAGATTCATCGAATTTCGACACTGGCTTACCAGATTTCTCTATATTTTAACATGAGGAGATATAATGAAAACCCAATTTTTTATAAAGAATAAAAATGTGATACTTCCCATAAGAGATTGACATTAAAGATCTTTCATGTTCTGTCTTTTGCAAATACACTTTTAATATCATTATTTTTCTATCTCACCCTAACAAGATAAGATTCACCTTAAAGGCTGGGGCTTCATTGTGCAAGCTTCAGTTCTTGCGTTCATAGCACAGTGGTGAAGTAGCCACTTGGAATCAAAATTGCCATCAAGGACAATTCTAAAGAAACATCTGCTAGTATAGTACGTCCTGTGTGCATTCCTTTTCCTCTTCCACAAGGCAGTAAATAAGGCGTAAAGATATTCATAAATTTTTGTCAACAGAATTTGCAGAGTTAGAGGATCCCATTCCAAACTCATAATTAACTCAATGATAATATACTTACGATTTGCCTTGTAATTTATAAAGAATTGCTATGTACCTGACAATATTTTATCATAGACTCAATCTTAAGAAACATATGGAGCAAAAATGTTAGTTAGCTCCAACTTAAAGGATGGAAAACAGAGATTTAGATATGAGAAGTAAACTATCTGAGATTACACTATTGGTAAGAATCTGACCCCAAGGTGATTAATGATACATCCCAAGAGTTTTCTCTTATATATTATGGTCCGTCCTCTTTAATCGCTACATCCAAGTTTAAAAACGTAAATAACTTGTTGCCTAGGATCTAAAACAGAACACATTGAAAAAGTCAGGTATGTTTATTTTGTTCCTGACTTACTTTTTTTTTTCTGCTCATTTAAAAAATGATTATACTTTTATCAATTCTTCCTCTAGGCAAAAATTAAAATACAAAATGCTCAATTATTCTAGTTTTTAAAATTTGCATGTTTCTTTATATGACAATGTCTATAATTAGAGTTTAATTCTATCCACCTCTTCTTTATTTCACAGATAAAAACGGTTTGATATTTTATTTAAAATCTCATTGGGTTTTTTTCTTCAGGCATGAATCTCTTTGCCAAATTCACCTAATAATACAGGAAAAAGCCAGATTACCCCCAGAACAGTGGATGTTCAGAAGTCTGACAGACAATTTCCTGGAATAGCCCAGCTCTGAGAGGGCAAGCACACATGATATTCCAGATAAAAACAACTGAGTGGTGGCAGAGTACAACTAAACATAGCATTAGAGTAAGTGGCTGCATTAGTTGCAGTCGATGGAAATTTCCAGAAAATAGGTCTAGGCTTTTAGTGAGAGTCTGGTCTCTAATTCTACTCAGTGCATAAAATTCATTTTCTAGAAACTAATTTGAAGTTTCTCTATCCAAACGTAATCTACAGAGATCTTTAAGCATTTTGGTGAATCTGAAATTATTCTAAGAATGAATTGTATTGCCCTAATATAGCATTGTATTTAAAGTATTTTCTGGGTATGTGTTACATTACCACTGACTGAAACATACAGTTATAATAGTGGTTATTACTCTTTTAGGTATATATTTATTCACTTTCCAGCAATATGTACCATAATTATGCTTTTATTAGCAATGTATTATTACAAAATTTGTTTCATAGTGTAGATGTATTTTATATCTTTTTAAAAAATTTAATAGTTTATAAAACCCACAATATTTCTCACATGTGCTTTAATCAGCAATGGACATGAGCTATAATGAGGAAGAGGAAGTGGAAAGCACACAGGGCATATTTTCCTGTATCCTCACAGTACATTTTTGATATATTACATTTATGAAGTATGGGTCGTAATCTTTATTTTTTATTTTGCATTTCTGAACTCCGAAGGCATGGAGATCAAGTTTGTGGTAGTTTCAAAGGCCAGGGAAGGCTTTTCCAAGGAAGTGCTGACTGAGCTGACAAGCACAGGCATTAGGAGAGCTGATTCACTGAGGAGGGGGAATACCAGAGCACAGGCAAAAAGCATAGCACACATATGAGGAACAGAAAGAAGGTCCCAAGGCCTGGAGCAAAGTCAGGAAGAGGAACTTAGGTTAGAGAAAACTGGCGGGATGTGTCAACCAAGGCTGGCAATACGCGGTGTTAGAGGCCATTTTAAGAACTGTGCTCTTTATCCAAGAACAGTGAGAGACATTGAAGAGTTTTAAGATGAGGGTGTGGGCATATTCAGGTTTGCCTGCCAAACACTCATTCTTCATGCGATGATTAGGGTTAAAAGTTGGAGGAAAAGAGCGAAATTAATAAGGCTGGTTTTGATGCTCTTGCTATGCCGATGATACAACCCTGCTCCCTGCCTTCTTTGCTCTCTACCACCAGAAAAGCAAAGCCACTGCAGCTGTGTACTCAAGTGTGCACTCTCTAGAGTACTACAACATTTGTTTCATAGTGTATATGTATTTTATATCTTTTTAAAAAATTTAATAGTTTATAAAACCCACAGTACAGCTCACATGTGCTTTAATCAGCAATGGATATGAGCTATAATGAGGAAGAGGAAGTGGAAAGAACGCAGGGCATATTTTCCCATATCCTCACAGTACATTTTTGATATATTACATTTACGAAGTGTGGGTCGTAATCTTTATTTTTTATTTTGCACTTCTGAACTCTGGAGGCATGGGAATCAGGTTTGTGGTAGTTTAAAAAGTCAGGGAAGGCTTACAAATTTTGTAACACTTGTCATGACCTTGACCCCAACCCTTATAATTTATCATCTCTTCCTTGGAATGGGATTCTTCTGATCCCAATCCAAAATTATATAGCCTCAGTAAGACCTCCAATTCAGTGAACTTACCATATTTTAAAATTATATTTCATAACCTATTATCCCTTTTATGACTTCAAATTTGTCACCCAACTGAGATTTAATGGTCCTGCACTATAATAATATCATGGAAAATTCTCTTAACTCTCTTATTCTTCTTTGTCTCTGTTATTCACACCTGTCAGGTCTTGGGCCAAACCCAACTACCTATCTACATTATAATGCAACTGAAGCAGCTGAGCTTTGAAAGAAACACACCATGCAACAGGCTCACTGGACCAGTTTAAACTTCGTGAACAAAAATTAAAAATGAATACTCAGCAAAGATAGAGTACTTTACTTTCTTGGTAAATACATTTTCTCTTTTTATAAAATGGCTTTTTTACACCATATCCTCTTTCCTCAAGTTTCCTAAAATTCTTCGCATGTCTCAATTTGAAGTGTTGCCTTTTTCACATTTCACTAAAAAGTAAGTAAGATCAGTGAAAAAAAAAAAAATCATCCTTCTACCACCAACTCCACCAACCTACCTGCATCTGTAATAAGATAGTCCTTGTAGGGATTGACATGGCAATGAAATATTTCTCTCCTCCGTCTAGGGCCAATTTAATTGTGAATTAGACTTTGCTTACTATCACATTCCTAAGACATCTACCTTGCATTCTGTCTTCTGCATCAGATTTGTCTTATCTCTTTTGAAGCACTCTAATCAACACACAAACATATTTTAACATAAATATCTTGGAGCCCACATTTGTTTTTTAGCTACTCCCTGTATATCTCCTTCCCATGAGACTAAAACTCCCAGAGAGAGAATTATCTTTGTCTATTGGTGTCTCTCTTCCCATATTTCCAGGATTTTCCTCAACCAGTTTTAATTTGGCTTTCATCCTTAACAGGAGTTCTAACCAATGTAAGCCAATGATCAAATCTCTGTCTTAATCTAATAAACTTCAACGACATTCAACACAGTTTACCACAACCTTCTTGAATATGACTTCTTTCCTGTGCTTCCAAAGCCTCCGGTGCATTACGTTTTACTTATACCTCCCTCTTTTTCTTCCTTGTCTCCTGCACTTCTTTGTAAGAACTCTAAACACTGGCAAACCCTTGGGTTCTATCCTCCACCTCTTTACTTTCTTTTCACTTCAGTTCTCCTATGTGATCACATTTTGCCATTGGATTAAAATATTATCATCATTTTTGTTATTATATAATAACATCTAACATTATCTCAACCTAGGCATTATTTCTGAGCTTCAGACTAACGTATCCAACTGCCTTTATGACTTATTCACTCAGATATATTATAGCCTTTTAATATAATATAGAAAAGAATAAAACTACTGACTGATTTCCCTCCCCCATTCACACCTTAAAACCTTTCCCATTCTATTATGGAGCACCAAAATCTTCTTCTTCTTCTTCTTTTTTTTTTTTTTTTTTTTTTTTTTTTTTTTTTTTGAGACAGAGTCTTGCTCTGTGGCCAGGCACCAGGCTGGACTGCAGTGGTGTGATCTCGGCTCACCACAACCTCCACCTCCCAGGTTCAAGCAATTCTCCTGCCTCAGCCTCTCGAGTAGCTGGGACTACGGGTGTGTGCCACCATGCCCAGCTAATATTTGTATTTTTTTAGTAGAGACGGGGTTTCACCATGTTGGCCAGGATGGCCTCAATCTCTTGACCTCGTGATCTACCCACCTCAGTTGCCCAAAGTGCTGGGATTACAGGCGTGAGCCACCTCACCCTGCCATCTTCTTCTTTTTTTTAAGCCAAAACTATAGAAGATATTCTTGATTTTTTTTCCTCCCGACAACCCATATACAATATCTAATTCAACAAAGATTTATGAACTTCCCTGAAATACATATGTATGAAATATATATCATGTATATATGTAAAATAAAATGATAAATCTCATCTTTTTCTTCACTACATCCCTTGCTCATGCCACCCTTATGGCTTAACCTGAGTTCCGTGTAAGCCAGTGAACCGACCTTGCTACATTCTCTCCTGAACTTATCCACCTACTCTGCACAGCAGCCCAGTTGATTTATTTAAGGCCTACGCGAAATCTTGTCTCTCTCCTGCATAGTGCTCTCCAGTGTCTTCCCATCACATGTAGATAATCAAAACTCTTTCTGTGGCTTTCAAAGCTCTACAATGTTTGGTCTCTGCTTCTCCTTCTAATCTCACTCTGCACCCCCCATGCTGATTTGCAGCTCATGTTCTCTCCATTGGGGGCCTCCTTCTCATGGATCCTCACTCACCACAGCCTTTTCCATGATTCCAGTGTCAACTCAAATGTCAGCTTCTCAGAGAGCCCTTCCCCAATAACCTACTTCTTTCTCCTAGTCTTTCATATATTACTCGATTTTTCTTACAAAAGTGGAAGACTTTATTATTATTTATGAACCAGAAATACATATTTGAGAATCTTCTATGGAGAACTATAGTCATAGGCACAAATGAGATCCTAGGGGAAGGGGATATAGAAGAGAAAGGAGAAATATCTGTTGGGTCATGAATAAATTCAACACATAATCAATGTAGAGAAATTAGCTCGCAAGCAAAATAAGCAGATAAAGGATGTTGCAGGAAAATCAGGAGTCCATGGGGACATTGACAAAGAAAGGACTGGAGAATTTCAAAACGTTGAGCATAGTTATTGGTATTGAATGCCTCTGAGTAATCAAGTACATATAGCAATTTAATATATCAGTTGGATGTATAGAGATATAAGGCTTTACAGCCTTATGGAGACGTCTTGATGTTAGTGATAGCCATGTTGGTGTGTAATGCAGATAGCAGGGAAAAATCATGTAGTATATATGGACAATACTTCTGAGGAATTCATATATAAAAGGGAAGACACATAGGACTAAATGCTGAAACGAATTTGGTATAGGAGGTAGGGTTTCTTTTCAAAAATTAGAACAATAGTTTTTGAAAGAAGGAAAAGAAATATTAGCCTTGCAGGAACCAGCGTTATGTGTGTGCACTTGCTAATTTGTAGGATTCCGGCAAGAGAGTGGCAAGAAAACAATTAAGATGACAGCAAACCAAAGCTCTCAGTGAGTAATCTTGTTTCGGTTACAGTCAGAAAGGAGAAGAAATCCTTCACAGAAGATACGAATATAAGAAGTTTACTGATGTTAATGATATATTTACAAAGGGCCAATAGAAGGGAAGATGAAGAGGGATACAGGTGAACTCAAGAAAGTTCAGGGTTTTCTGTAATGATGGGATGATGGAGGATCCATAGGAAAGAGAGTTTGCAGAAGTGACCTGAGGAAATAGTTTGGGAGTCTCTTTGAGAAACTTGGGCACTTTGCCTAACATCCAGAGGAAACTTTGGCTGAAGGGGTGGCTGACTCAGAAGCTGCAGATTCTACAGCCTACAGGAGCCTCCTACTCTGGCCCTGTGGAAACAGCAAGATCTATAATCTTGCACTATTTTTAGCTGCAGCAGCTTTAAAGTAGAATTATGTAAACAATATGAAGAAAACCACATTTTTTCTTGGTGTTATTGAACCAAATGCAATGAAACCTGTATTTTAAGTAAAACAACGTATAGAAACATTTCCCAAAATAATTGTCTTGTGGCCATTTTGTCAATAAAAGTTGGTCACTTGCTCCGACATGATTAGTACTTTTTTATTGAAAAAAAACAGTTTTGAAAGCATATGATTTGACAGAGAGGGGAGGGAAAATAAGATACTCATTTGCCGCAAAAAAGAAACGTAAACAAAAGATATTCTTTGAAACCTGACAAATATACTAAACTATATTTGAAATGAGCAAGTAAGCCAGTTATTATGATCTCTATTATATAGTTGAAGCAATTGAAGCTTGCAACAGTTAAGGATGAATCAAACTCAAAATTATTAAGTGATGGAGACTAATTATGAGTTCATTTTTATGAGTTTTTACCCAATGTACTTTTCTTCTATATTATGCTGCTTCCTCACTGAGCCTTATATTACGAACCTGACGGCAAAATTGCAGCCATCTGAACATCTGGTGCTTCTTTTCTGTTACACGAAGGTTTCTCTAAAGAGTTGTTAGCTGGAATACTAATTTCAACTCTAACAATAATTAACCATCAGCAGATTTTTTAAATAGTAGCATTGTACAAAAAGTTGCTACAGAACTGGAGATATTTTAATTTTAATTTTAATCAAAGCAGCCATTTCTCTATGACTTCCAAAAAATTGCAATATTTTTTGATAAGAATGAAAGTCTTTTTTAATCCGTTTTTTAAAAACATGCCTAAGGTTACTTTGACATATGTTTGATACTCTCTTTGAGGTATGGTAGGTCAAGGTAATAAATGCATTTTCATTATAGGAACATTCAATAATACAGATATGTGAAGAATTTTAACATTAAAAAACTCCTGCAATTGTTGCTACCCAAAGTCAACCTTAGTATGTATAATATTTTAGTATATTACTCTGAGCCTTGATGTATTAATCTCACATGCATGCATTCTTTCCACACATAATTACTGGGCATCTACTTTGTGCCAGACATGGACTTCAGCTGTGAGCCTACAGAGAGTGCAAGACAGGGCCACTGTCTTCTTTAAGTACAACCCCCCCAACTTTTTCTTGCTTTTTCTCTCTCTTCAGTACAAATATACATGAACGGATACATAGTAATATATGTAGGGCATATTTTCATTTATTAGAATTATGCTTGGAGTATTTCCTTCTTGTTAAATAATTGTTATGGTATACTACAGACCAGGGAGTGTTCAAACCTTCATAGATTATTCTCTTATCGGAGATTCAGATTCTGATTTGTATTATGTTACCGTTGTAATGATGAAAATTCCTCAAGTATTCATGTTTATTTACTGAATTTATTGATCATTAAAATATGCCCATATTATAAAAACCTGAAAATTCAGAAAATGAGACAAAAATTATCACTCATCCTGCTTTCTATAAATAATAATAGCTCACAGTTTGATGAGATTCTATCTCAGCTCTTAGCAAACTTGACAAAACCCTTTGCACTAATTTGCATCCTACTAATTTAATCTACTTTAATTAAAATTGTATCTAACATTTTGGATATTTATTACTAAATAGAATTATTAAAAAAACAGTGGTATTAAATAATCATTTAATAAGCCTTGAATGTGTTAATTACATTTTGCTCATTAATTCGTTTTTACATTTTTTATTCTCATTTTCTTGACCATTGTGAGAGTGAATATATCTAATATTTTATTAGCTGAGGACAGTTCCCTTTCTCTCTGCTTGTGTATGTTAACAAACGCATATGTGTTCTTTTAGACTTTTTTTTTTTGAGACAGAGTCTTGCTCTGTCTCTCAGGCTGGAGTGCAGTGGTGCGATCTTGGCTCACTGAAGACTCTGTGTCCTAGTTTCAAGTAATTCTCCTGCCTCAGGCTTCTGAGTAGCTGGGACTACAGGCTCACGCCGCCATGCCTGGCTAATTTTTTTTTTTTTTTAATAGAAACGGGGTTTTACCGTGTTGGCAAGGATGATCTTGATCTCCTTACCTCTTGATCTGCTTACCTCTTGATCTACCCTCCTTGACCTCCCAAAGTGCTGGGATTATAGTCATGAGCCACGTCGCCTAGCGTAGAGCTATTTTTTAAATCAGTTACGTTTCACTATGACCTGATGGCCACTGTATTTCCTTATAGGTGGCTTATTTCTAAATGTTTACGTAATTCATTGTGGTCATGAAGTCATACATGCAAGAAAGCATAGACACTGTTGTGTAATTATATTGTCAGCATAAAATAGAATTTAGATTTCCTTTTACGTTTTTAGGGGGTAGTGACATCACATCGATACGTATGAAATAATCTAAATTTATATTTAATATTTATTATTCACATAGACCATGAAGAATCTGTATCTATTGTACTGAGCCTCTACCTGTATGTTTTACCATTTTTGCTATTATATGAACTTATGTGATGTTCCCCTCATTGTAAATCACCTTTAGTCATGTGCCAGACGATTCCTTCTCAATTTTGCAAAAAGTATCTTAAGTGTCTTTCTCTCATGTGTCGTCAAATCACGAGATCATTTCCATCAATGCACATATGTCAAAATATCCTTCTTTAGGCACAATGCATCTACCCTACATGTCTCTGCTTCTCTTTACAACAACATTTTCTTAATGAGTTGTCAATGCAAAGTTCATTCTTTTTGTACCTTTTAATCTTTTTCTTGAAGGTTCTTCAGTCTTACCCCTCCACCCCATTGCTCCAGTAAAATAGTTCTCGTTAAGGTAGCCAATGCTGGCAAATTCAGTGGTCATTTCTCTGAGCATAAATGCCTTATGAGCTGTACTAGCTGTAGTTAGTCATTGCTTTTTATTGAAACACTCTTTTCACTTGATTTTAGAGGTCCTTTTCTCTCTTTATTCTGCATCTGCATATTTGGAAACTCATTTCAGCTTCTCTCATAATTTCTCCTCCTCTTCTAGACTTTTAAACTTTTACATGTTTCAGACCTCAATCCATGGCGGAGTTGTTTTCTAACTTCTCTTATTACCTAAGTTTTCTCATTCAATCTCTTCATATATACATATATATATATATATATATATATATATATATACTCTATATATGCTTTTATATGCATACAATATAGTATAGTACTCTTTCTATATATAATATGGCACCTATTATTAACTATGGGATATACTTTATATGTATGTATGTTATATTATATATACATATGCATATATTGAATGTATATACTTTTAAAACATATATATATATATATATATATATATATATATATATATATTCACACAGGCTAACAATACAAATGTCGGTCTCTAAACCAAATTTCTTTCATAAGCTCCAGGCTTCTTGACATCTCCACTTGAATATTTGGTATCTCAGTATTGGACCTCTGAAATTATACTTCCTAAGCCACCCACTCTGGTTTTCTTTTCCATTCTAATAAGCACCACTGCATTTCTCTAAGCCAAAAGCTTTGAATTTTCTTTGTCTTAAAATAAGCAATCCATCAGCAAATCCTCTAACCGCTATCTTCAACATTACATATGGAAAACTAATAAGCAGCTATCACAATGTTAAAGGTTGCAAAAATACTATGCAGAAGTCAATTGCTTCCCTGTATACCAGCAATAAGCAAGTGGAATTTAAAATTAAAATAATATAAGACGAGCAACATCACCAAAATATGAAATAATTTGCTGTAAATCTAAGAAAACACATAAAATTAGTAAGTGGAAAACTACAGAAATGTAATGAAAGAAAGAAGATCTAAATAAATGGAAAGATGCTTGTTGTCACGAACTGGAAGACTCTAACTTGTTGTCAATTTGTCCCAATTGATGCATAGATTCAAGAAAATCCTAATCAAAGTCCAAGGAGGACATTTGGTAGATATTCACACACTGATTCTAAATTTTTCATTGAAAGGCAAAAGGTTTAGAATAACCAACACAGTCAAGAAGTAGAGCACAGTTGGAACATTTTTAATGCCTGATATAGAGACTTTTTATCGAGAGACAGTAATCAAGGTAATGTGTTATTGACATAGAATAGACAAAGAGGTCTGTGGAACAAACTAGAGATTCACACACTTATGGTCCTATGATTTCCAATGAAGGATTAGAGTTGAAGGCATAAAAACAACCTCATATTTAATATAAATAAAATGGCCATATATATGTGTAGTCATAGGATAATATATATCTGTATTTCCTGCTCTATTAATTGAGCATCTCTGAAAACAATGTCACCCAGCAGTGATGAGCACACCTAGTGTACAGATCTTGGTTTTTAATACCATTTCCAATAATTTTACTCCTTCACTGGAACACCTTGTAGCATCAGAGGATAGTTAGGTACCCAAAGCACATAAACACACATGCACATACACACACGTACAATGATAAGAGTATGTCAAAGGGACACAGGATGCCCTGAAAGACCTCTAATGCCAAACCTGGAAAATTTGAGCAAAAAAATAAAAATAAAGTAGTATTGGATTATACACCAAAATAGAAAATAAATATTCATGAGTTAAAACTTACATAAATAAAAGATTGAATAAGTAAATAAATGGAAGAGAACAGGTGATTCTCTCAAGAAGAAGAATTTCAAATAAGTAGACACTCTGCCCTCAAGGAAGAGGAGTATAACTCACCACCCCTTAAATAAGAGCATATTCATTCATAGTGTTAAAGTTTTCCACCTGCCTTCCACATCATGGTGGAAAACACAAGTCATTTATACATGCAATATTTTGGGTAGACTAAGCATTGTTCTTTCAAATATAGCCAATAAATATTCTTTGTTCCAAGGCCTGTGGATATGATGTAGCACTATGATGACAATTATGTTCATGTTGTCATTATTTAAGAATCACTTGTAGCTGATGATTGTCTAACCACATGGTCAAAATATAAAATCATACATATGCAGGTGATTACAATTTACAATCCACCCTCTCTTCCCTGATGCTTGGGAAAATACATAAATTAGGTTTCCAATGTGAGAATCAGCTCTTACTCACACTTCTTTTTACCCAATCAACAATGCTTTTCCTTTCTACTGGGAAATGCAAGTGCTTATTTTCATATGAAGGAAAAACTACTTCTCACATTCATGCAGTATGATTTCAGTGGCTTTGTTTTCACCTTCTAATTCTCAATCTTGTTATATGATCCACTGGAGATACGTAGGATTACAGGAAGTGTTTCACAGAGAGGTGATGATTCAAGCCAAACCCAGGAAAATCAGGCTGGGAAATTAAAAATAATTTTACATTTATGGAGACAAAGCAAATTGTAATTTGGGGAAATTATGTCTTGAAGCCCATAGGGGAAAACAATGTCAAAAGTTGAAAAGGTATAGATTGGACACATGATTTAAAAATTCGGTCTAGTTGTGCTTAAAGCCAGAGAGCTTTGACTTTTCAGTGAGGAGAATCTAATGATTTCCCTTTTCACTGGATAAGCCATTCTGAGCTGATCTTGATTTCTTGCCACTAAATGGGCCCTGCCCATTGCACCTCTCCACACTGCCCTCCCAACCCCCTCAAATTCCACCAGCCCCTGGAGGGATTAGAGGGAAGAATTTTTGTTGTTGTTTTTATTTCCCTTTGAGAAATTTAAAGAAAGATAACATTAAGCCTAATTTTAAAAATTTCATTAAAGACTTCATTTTTCATTGATTATGAAAGCATTCTTGTATGATTGGGCCACGATATGAAAATTATTTTAGAGCAATTTAAACAAGAGAGGTTTTTTGAAATATTTCCCAGTTATCTGGTAAGCTATCAGTTGGGAGCCTTTGTGCTTCGTCCACTCACCTAGATAATTTATTAACTACCAGCACATAAACGTGTAGTATACTATGCTACACTACTGACATTGAGACTACTGACATTGAGAAGGGGAGTTAATATTCACTTTACAAAGAGCTCATCCTTGAAGACAAATAATTATACTTTAATTATTCCTACAGTTCCCTTAGCACTCAACTCCTACACACCCTCCGAGGAGAAGTAGTTTGGTAAATATAATCTGATTGAAAAATGATGAAAAACATTTAGCTGTCAACAGTTATCCTATAATTGGAAGGAATTTAATCCTATGATTTGAAGGATTAAAATTTGTGCCCCAAATTTATTATATTTATAATTTGATTTATATTTCATCATGAACATACGCTAACTCAAATGTCTAGCACTGAAAACACTCATTAAAAACATGATTCCTAGGTCTACAAATTAAGGTGTTTATGACTGTAAAGTTTGAAATATACTTATTCATGTTATAGCTTCAGTAAAATGATCATGGCCCACAGATTCGCACTATGAATAGAATGGCTGGATTGACAAGTACCGATTGATGCCTAGGATGTTACTATACATCTATTTTAAAAATGAGAGTAACACATGTCTATTGTATGTATAAATTGTACTATTTCCTAAGATTTATATAGGGAAGAATCTGTAACATATGAGTAAACTGAGGTGTAAAGAAGTAATATGTTAACAGACCCATTGCCCTTGAGGTGGAGTTGGTATTTCACTCGGAGATCCCAAGTATAATACAAACCCAAGATTTGAACCATACTGCCTCTAGTGGATAGAGGGCTAGTCAAAGCATTTCTAATGATTTCTGAATATGATTCTATCAAATTTGATAATTCTGATCTTCACCAAGGACAATAGAGTCTCAAAACAAACAAATGTTTGCTGTCCAATCGGCACTGGGATGAAGTTTAATCAGGCATCACCCTTTTAAAAACAGTGCTAACATGTGGTTTTAAAGAACAGTTCCCCTGATCCATCTGATTTATTCCACATCCTGCTAATACCAGGAATAATTGCTTACCCACTTCTAATCATTTTTACAGAGTATTAATTTATAAACTACATATTCAAATTTCTATTTTCAGGGGAATTTAACATTACTGAAGTGGAAAAATAAGCATCCTTTAATATATAAAGTAATGTGGGAAAGGACACTGTTTGTCTTTTATGGGTAAAATATATTAAATTTTATGAATAAATTATGGTATAGTCACAAACACATATATAGCAACAATTTATTCTTATTGACAGTCAACATTGAGGATGTAATTCAAATTAACCTTCTATGAAGTTTGTTAATTATATAGTTTGATTTACCAGAAGCTTTTTTATTGTTATTCTTTCAGATTATTATAATATATATATGCTAAGTTTTTCACAAAAATTATAATCATAATGTATTATATTAGCTTTACTGTTCACTTAATATATTTTAGCCATCTTTCACTGGCAACATATAGAATTTCTTCATTCTTTTGAAGCCCATAAACTATTTCCATTACATAGCTATACCATGAGTTGAACCAATTCTGAATTAATGAACTTTTGAATTTTTTTCAATATTTTACTATTATAAACAATAATGCAAAATACTTGTGTGCATCTTTACTTACTTGCTTAGATATTTTCACAGTATTAAAAGTTCAAGAATGGAGTTGACTTCTTAAGAGAAGCTTTATTCTTAATCACCAAAAATGGAAAGTTATAATTATTTGCAATAATCAAATCATGGGTGTTAGTAATTAGCAGAAAAGGTTTAATGATATCGATAATATCCTTAAAGGGAATAGTGTATTCTTGTTATTGACAGTGAAGATCAATTTCTACCATTCCCGGTCCCCATCCCTTTTTTAGGGACTGGAATGTTAAAATTGCATGGCTATTTCTCACTTGCCATTATAGTCTGAATGAATTTAAATTCCATCAGTTTAATATAGTCCTACAAGTCTTTGTCGGCAGAAAGTAGCCAGAGGCCTTTTTGACCCCTGATTGAAGGGTGGACTTTTTCGTGTGTGCATGTTTGCTGTGGTTGGATACCAGCCCTCCATTCTTGTCACTAACTTCATGGTGTTCGGCAGCTGTGATGTTGACAGCTGGCAAGAGCTCTTAAAGTTCCTGATCTTCTTTGCAGTAGCCACAGATTCTGTCATTTAGGTCATAAATATGAGTGTACAACTTATGGAAAGAAATAAAATGTGTTTTAAAAGTAACTGAAGACAGCACAAATAGGAAGATAAAATTCATAAGCCATATATATATATACATATATATGTATGTGTATGTATGTGTATGTGTGTGTATATATATATATACACACATATAGTCTGTATTCATGACTACAATGATAATAAGTGGAAGAAATAAACTTTTAGGTGGAGAAAGTTGAAAATGGTAAGTCAGATAACTAAGAATCCAAAACTACAATCCAAATGTGTGGTTAAGAAGATGATAATAGAGTCAGCAACATAACCACCGATGGCTACATTATTGACCAACATTAGAATTAGAAATAACAAGACTTTTACATTTTAATAATAAGCTTAACAGTTTTGAGGGCTTATATAATATAAATTAGTTTTCTACCTTGGGACTGTTCTGTAACTGTGTACTTATTCTATCCCTGTGTTTTTGCTTTTTATTGCCCAATGGCTGCATGCATGTGCTCTTATCCTTTGCTGCCATCGTGTGGTTGTATGAAGAAATAACAAAACCAGTTTTAATCCTCATCTCCCAGCCTCACTCCGCACAATTTCTCAGGGATAAATCATCCAGGAAATTTTAGAAAAGCAGATATTTTAAAATTAAGTGTTAGGTTACAATCACAAAACATAAATTAGGGTACAAATAATGAATCTCAAATATATATTCTTGTGCTAAAATACACCAGAGGGCATGTTACCTTGTGATTTGTTGATAAATTCAGTTTCTTTAGGCATTTTGTAAATAATTGAGAGTAGAAAAGTGAAACCAACATAATTTTTTCATAAAGAAATCATTGACGCTCCTTTTCACATTCACAAGAGTGAGCTGTAGCTTTAACCAAGGTGACACCCCTCTCAGTTCTCTCTTCCCCTCCCCTCCTTTCCAGCTGTGTCAGATTCATTCAGAGAACAGAAGTGTTTATCATTCTGTATGGAAGAGAATAACATCTATGAGCCATCAGTATTAGTATCCATGTTCAAAAATGTATTGATATGGTTTGGCTCTGCGTCCCCGTGCAAATCTCATCTTGAATTATAATCTCCATAATCCCCAATATGTCAAGGGAGGGTTTAGTGGGAGGTGATTGAATCATGGGAGCAGTTTTCCCCGTGATGATCTCATGACAGTGAGTGGGTTCCCATGAGATCTGATGGTTTTATAAGGGGCTCTGCCCCCTTTATCTCTCTTCTCTGTCCTGCTCCCATGTGCAAAACATCCTTGCTTCCCTTTCCCCTTCTGCCATGCTTGTAAGTTTCCTGAGGCCTCCACACCCACGTGGAACTGTGAGTCAATTAAACCTTTTTGCTTTATATTTCCCCAGTCTTGGGTATGTTTTTATAGCAGTGTGATAACAGAGTAATACAGTTATAAACCATTCATTTTTTTTAGGATTATCCCAGTATTAACATCTTTTCTTAGACTATGGAATTCAGAATCTATACTGGAAAATATTTTGACAGTAAAATATTTTATTATGAATAATCACATCAAAATAAGTAATTTAAAATGGATTGTCTTGGCAAACAAAAATATGCCACTATAATACTTACCAATGTGCTAATTTAAATTGTTACGTACAAAGGACTTCACAGGTCATGGTTCTCAAAGGAATCCCACACTTGGTCTAATGCTGTACTGCAGCTTCCTTGAAATTCTTAATCCTTTTTGACAAAGGGGCTCCACATTTTTATTTTGCACTGGATCCTACCAAGTACGTAACCAATACCGGATAAAGGAGGGCACAATAATCCTTCTATTCTATCTTAAAGAAACTCAGCTATTTGAGTTTTCCTGTTTTCTGCATTAGCTAAAAAAGTCAAAACCCACTAGAACCTGTGTTGTTCTCATGTACTCACTCTAAATACAAGTTGGGACTTCCTAAATAATTAAGTGACTGATAAGGAATGTTTATAATTTTATGTTTATGCACTAGTTATTTTTTCTTATCCTGCATTTCTCCAATTTATTTTTGTGACCCATAAAATCTTTTTAGAATTTAAAACATTTGTTTTCATTTATACACCAGCAGTCCTCAGTTTGCACCATTCTAATACACACAGATTTTAGTTGCCATGTTTTAGTTATGCCCCACCAGTTTCCCAACAACATGCAGATTTTAGCAACCATTGTCTGTTTATTAACTGTGAGTAATTACATCGAGTACAAACATCACTGTTTGTGCTTCAGTACACAAATCACTATCTTAGTAACAAATGTGCCAATCACACTAATTTTACCAAAGTCCGTCAGTGACTTGTCACTGGACATTTGTTATTCAGTTCACCCACAGACAGCAAAGCATGGAATTGTGTTGCCTCACAGTCTTCCAGTGATAAATACGTGAGATGTTTTATTAAAATGGATAACTGAAAGGGAGAATCAGCCAACAAAAATAAAAGTGCAGTAGAGAAACAAAAAGTGATTAATGAAATCCAAATCAAGCATAAATTGACTTGTAAAAGAAATAGCTTAACTTGGAAATGCTCACATTGTCTCAATTACAAGACTCCAGATATACAGCCAGAGGAACTTAGTGAAAGCACAAGTATTGTTGTAAGCTTTCCCAATGAAGGTTAAAATGGTTACTTCAAACTTGCATGATTACTTTTATGGTTCTGCACTACCGTGCGATGTGAATACTGCCTTTATACAAAAATAGTGAAGTTATCAACATGTTTTTATTAAATATTCCAACTTCATTTCTAAATGAGCAATACTGATTAGTAAAACTCTTTACATGACCAACCATAATACTTAGCCAAGTGGGCTTAACAGTATGGAGAAGACGTGACATTGATATGTACTTCCATCTCATTATGGAATATAAGCACATTCATTTATTTCCCTTTCCAGAAGTTTATCAAATTTTCAGTTTAAAAAAATAGCTACTGGTCATAAAGATCAAGATAAGAGTTCACCATTGTCAGGGTATTACGGAGAAACTTGGGTCATGAGCAATGGATGGGAGTTTTGTGAAGAGAAGAAGCAATGCTGAGAGTGTGCAGCCTTCTCGTGCTGGAATAGACTGGGGGAGTGAGGGCGAGGAGGGCAGCCTCTCTGAGGATACAGGAGAAACTGTATCACAGAGCTCTGGAGAATGAGGCAAGGCAGAGGACAATTAATTAAGGAGTCATTTATAGGAAAACCAGTCCAGAACTCCTGTCCGACTCTAAAAATGCAGGGTGACATGCAATTAAGCATTTTATCCATATGTTTAATTTTTAAAATGAAACCCCTTTGGGGACAGAAGTATAAATTGTAATGCAGGTTTTGATGACCCAAGGTAAAGCCCCTTGTATTTTACATTACAGAACATCCATAGTGACAACCTTCTAATTTCTTGTCTGTGCACCAGAATTAAGGCCCGTGACTTGATGTACCTTACTTACATGCATGGAGATCTTATTTTGAGAACATATAGGAAAATGGACAATTAATTCAGAAAGGTTAATATGTTCTTACTAAGATCCCAGAAAATGGCAACAAACAAAATGGAGTAAAAAAACTTGAAGAAATAATTATTTCAAGTTTTTCAGAACTGAGGAAAAAATTTAAATTGCAATATTGAAGATTCAACAAGTGAAAAACAAGATTAACTCCCTACTTTTAGCAGAATTAGTTGCTATTTAGTTAGCCGGTATTATCAGTAGTCATTCTAGTTTTATTAATGATGGCCTGTTGATTTTAGATGAATTAAATCATGCTGACTTTAAACTAATACGCTTATGTTAAGATTTTTAAATGTTAAAATAAATATTGTATATATGTGAGATGTGTTACATGATATTTTGATATACATATACATAGTGAAATAAGTAGTGGCCAGGCATGGCAGCTCACGCCTGTAATCCCAGCACTTTGAGAGGCTGAGGCAGGAGAATCACTTGAGGCCAAGAGTTTGAGACAAGCCTGGGCAAGATCGTGAAAGGCTCCCTATAAAAATTTTTAAAATTAGCCAGGTGTAGTGGCTCACACGTGTAGTCTCAGCTACTCAGGAAGTTGAGGTGGGCGAGCACTTGAGCCCTGGAATTTGAGGTGGCAGTGAGCCAAGATTACACCATCATACTCCAGCCTGGGTGACAAAACAAGACACCATCTCTAAAAAATGAAGGACATCTATTTGTGTCCTCTCTTATTTCGTTGAGCAGTGGTTTGTAGTTCTCCTTGAAGAGGTCCTCTACATTCCTTGTTAGCTGTATTCCTAGGTATTTTATTCTCTTTGTAGCAATTGTGAATGGCACTTCATTCCTGATTTGGCTCTCTTTAAGTCTGTTATTGATAAGAGAGGACACAAAAAGATGAAGAAACATTCCATGTTCATGGTTAGGAAGAATCAGTATAGTGAAAATGGCCATACTTCCCAAAGTGATTTACAGATTCAACAGTATCCCCATTAAGCTACCAATGACCTTCATCACAGAACTGGAAAAAATCACCTTAAACTTCATATGAAACCAAAAGAGAGCCTGCATAGCCAAGTCAATTCTAAGCAAAAATAGCAAAGCAGGAGGCATCACACTACTGGACTTCAAACTATACTGCAAGGCTACAGTAATCAAAACAGCATGGTACTGGTACAAAACAGAGATATAGACCAATGGAACAGAACAGAAGCGTTGGAGGCAACACAACATATCTACAACCATCTGATCTTTGACAAACCTGACAAAAACAAGCAATGGGGAAAGGATTCCCTGTTTAATAAATGGTGTTGGGAAACTGGCTAGCCATGTGCAGAAGGCAGAAACTGGACCCCTTCCTGACACCTTACACTCAAATTAACTCCAGATGGATTAAAGACTTAAACATAAGACCTAACACCATAAAAACCCTGGAAGAAAATCTAGGCAAAACCATTCAGAACATAGGCATAGGCAAGGACTTCATGACCAAAACACCAAAAGTATTGGCAACAAAAGCCAAAATAGACAAATGGGACCTAATCAAACTCCACAGCTTCTGCACAGCAAAAGAAACAGTCATTAGAGTGAATTGCCAACCAACAGAATGGGAACAAATTTTTACAGTTTACCCATCAATAAGGGGGCTGATATCTAGAATTTATGAAGAACTAAAACAGATTTACAAGAAAAAAACAAATGAACCCACTCAAAAGTGGGCAAAGGATATGAACAGACACTTTACAAAAGAAGGCATACATGAGGCCAACAAACATATGAAAAAATGCTCATCATCACTGGTCATTAGAGAAATGCAAATCAAAAGTACATTGAGATACCATCTCATGCCAGTTAGAATGGCGATCATTAAAAAATCTGGAGACAACAGATACTAGAGAGGATGTGGAGAAATAGGAACACTTTTACACTGTTGGTGGGAGTGTAAATTAGTTCAACCATTGTGGAAGACAGTTTGGCAATTCCTCAATGACCTAGAAATAGAAATTCCATTTGACCCAGCAATCCCATTACTGGGTATATATCCAAAGGATTATAAATTGTTCTACTATAAGGACACATGCACACGAATGTTTATTGCAACACAGTTTACAACAGCAAAGACCTAGAACCAACCCAAATGCCCATCGATGATAGACTGGACAGGGAAAATGTGGCACATATACACCAAGGAATATTATGCAGCCATCAAAAATGATGAGTTCACGTCCTTTGTAGGGACATGGATGAACCCTGAAGCCATCATTCTCAGCAAACTGACACAGGAGCAGAAAATCTAACACCACATGTTCTGACTCATCGGTGGGTGTTAAACAATGAGAACACATGGACACAGGGAGGGAAGCACTACACACTGGGGTCTCCTGGGGGGAAATAGGGGAGGGACCATGGGGGTTGGGGAGTTGGGGGGGCATGGCATGGGGAGAAATGCCAGATATAGGTGAGGGGGAAGAAGGTAGCAAATCACACTGCCATGTGTGTACATATGCAACAATCTTGCATGTTCTTCACATGTACCCAAAAACCTAAAATGCAATAAAAAAGAAGGACAATTTGAATGGATATTTTTCTTATCAAATATTGTTTCATGAAGAAGTGATTACTACAGTCAAGCACATTAACATATCCTTTTCCTCACACAGTTATCGTGTGTGTGAGTGCATGCACATGTGTGATGAGAGCAACTAGAATCTACTACTTAGCAAATTTTAAATAAGCATATAGTATTACTAATTGCAGTCATCACGCTGTACCTTACATATCCAGACTTATTCGTCCTACATAACTGCAACCATGTATCCTTGACAAACACCGCCTCACTTCCATTTCTCTCTTCCCTGATAACCACACTTTCTCTCTGCTTCTGTGAGTGCAGCTTTCATAGAGCCCACATATAAATGAGATAATGAAGTATTTTTCTTTCTATGTCTGGCTTATTTCATTTAGAACAATGTCCTCCTGGCTCATCCAGGTTGTCACAAATGGCAGGATCTCCTTCTTCATAAAGGCTAAATAATATTTCATTATTTGTATATATATATACATATTTAATACACACATGTTTTATATATTTATGCTATGTAGTATATAATATTTAATGTATTATATACAATATATATTACATATATATGATTTCTTTATATATTTATATGTATGATTAGTCTATTTTCATGCTGCTAATAAAGACATACACAAAACTGGGTAATTTATAAAGGAAAGAGGTTTAATTGACTCACAGTTCCACATGGCTGGGAGGCCTCACAATCATGGCTGAAGGTGAAGGAAGAGCATCTTACATGAAGGCAGGCTTATTCACTATCATAAAACAGCACTGAAAGGCCCACTCCAATGATTCAATTACCTCCCACCAGGTCTTTCTCACGAAACATAGGAATTATGGGAGCTATAATTCAACAAGAGATTTGGGTGAGAACACAGCCACATCATGTCATTTCACCTCTGGTCCCTCCCAAATCTTATGTCCTCACATTTCAAAAACGTAACAACGCCTTCCCAAAAGTCCCCGAAAGTCTTAACTCATTACAAAATTAATGCTTTAACATTTTGAAATTTCTTCCTCCAGATACTCCAAATCATCTCTCTCAAGTTCCAAGTAGCATAGGTTGCTAATAAAGACATACACAAGACTGGATAATTTATAAAGGAAAGAGTTTTAATTGACTCACAGTTCCATATGGCTGGGGAGGGACAAAATGCTAATAGTTTCTGTGCTAAAGACTCATAGCTAGAGTGACCTATACTCTAGTTCCCAACAAGTTCCTCAGCCCCACCTGAGGCTACCTCAGCCTGGACTTTATTGTCCATATCACTATCAGCATTTTCATCAACGCCATTCAATAAGTCTCTAGGAAGTTCCAGTCTTTCTCACATTTTCCTATCATTTGAGCCCTCCAAACTTTTACAATCTCTGCCTGTTACCCAGTTTCAAAATTGTTTTCACACTTTTGAGTATTCCTATAGCAGCACCCCACTCTCTGCAGTACCAATTTAAGGAATTAGTTCATTCTCATGCTGCTAATAAAGACATACATGAGGCTGGGCTATTTATTTATAAAGGGAAGAAGTTTAATTGACTCACAGTTCCACCAGGCTGGTGTGGCCTCAGGAAACTTACATTATGGTGAAAGGAGAAGCAAACATTTCCTTGTTCACATGGTGGCATCGAGGAGAAGTGTGAAGAAAAAGGGGAAGAGCCCCTTATAAAACCATCAGATCTCCAGAGAACTCACTATGACAAGACCAGCATGAGGGTAACAGCCCCAAGATGAAATAACTTCCTACTTGTTCCCTCCCATGAAACGTAAGGATTATGGGAACCAAAACTCAGGATGAGATTTGGGTGAGATCATAGCCAAACCTAACCACCTTTGTTGTGGAAAATTTTTTAGGTTGATGTAGCTCTCCTTACTTGTTTATTTTTAGTTGACTGTGCTTTTGGTGTCATATGTAAAAATCATTGTGAAGAACAATGTCAAGGAGATTTCCTCTGTGTTTTCCTCTAGAAGTTTTGTAGTTCCAGGTCTCCAAATTTAAGTCTTTCATCTATTTTGAGATGACTTTTGTGAATAATGCAAAGTGATTGTCCTAAACACTACACAAAACACACACACACACACACACACACACACACACACACACACACACACACTTTTAAAATTAATAAATGGATTTAGTTAACTTTCAGAATAGTAAATCAACACAAGCATTTCTATACACTAACAAAGAATTATCTAAAAAAGAAGATCAGGAAAATTATCACATTTAGAACAGCATCCAAATCAATAAAATATTTGGAAATAAATTTAACCATGGAGTTGAAAGATCTGTACATTACAAACTATAAAGCACTGATAAAAGAAATTGAGGAAGACACAAATAAATGGAAAGATACCTCAAATTTATGGATTAGAAGAATTTCATTAAGATGTCCATAAAACCCAAAGTGTCATACATAACTAATGTAATTCCTATAAAAATTTTAAAGTCATTTCATATGGAAATAGTAAAATTCATATGGAACCACAAAAAAAGTCCTCTTTTGCCTGCAATGTTCCTTCTGCACCCTCAGCTGACAAAGTAAAACTCCAGGCTCACTGCAGAGAGGAAATGCTTAAGGTCCATTATCACAGAGCAGATAAGGAAGGGAGAATTTAGCTGACAGACAATAGACACTTTATGTTAATGTAAAACAAACTACATTAGAAACTCATTTATTATGAAATTGGCTTATTACCAAAGGGTAAACATTTGAACAAATAGGTAAAGAATGAAAAAGTTTTAAAAACCTTAAAAAATAACAAAACTAGGCATGATTGTTGTGGTTATCATAATGGAAACATACAGAAAAAAATCTACAATAAAAAATGTTACCACAAGTTTTTGGATTTATGATCAATGAGTACAAAATTATTGTACTTACATACACGAGCAAAGAAGAGCATGTGTAAATTTTACTAAAACACAATTTTAAAAGCAACAAAAAAGCTTGATATCTAAACATCACTCTAACAAATTGTGATGAATTTTCATAATTTTTTTCAAAAAAATTACATTTTTATAATAAAATAATTATAAAATGTTAATAAATGTTAGGAAAATACAATTAAAGAAAAACATATAATCATAATTCGAAGACTCACTAACACTAATATATTAATACTCTCTTTCATATATTTCACAATTTAATATCTAATCAACCTTTCTAAGGATTTTTCATAGACCTAGATTTAAAAGTATGTATAAAAATAAAACTAATTGCCTAGAAAATTAGAGACAATTATAGAAAAGAACAAAGTAAGAACTTGCTGAATCAAATATCAAGACATATGAAAATGACAGTAATTTAGACAGTGTGATGAATGCAAAGGGAGTTATTTGTACAGGAATAAAAAATAGACCGATGGAACACTGCAAATAACTCAGATACAGAATACATCCATAAATTTGCAACTTGATACATGGCACGTGTAGCATTACTCAAGAATGGGAAAAGTAAATGTTATTTCTGCTTTAATGAATAATACACATGGGAAAAAGACGAAATTGAGTTAGTCATTTACTCAAAAAAAGGATACCTGTAGACAGATTAAAGAAACACATGTGAAAATCCAGACTGCAAAAATATTGGAAGAAAACACCTAAAAATGCTTTTATGATTGGACAGGAACATTTTTCTTTTAAAAAAAAAAACGTAGACATGCAAAAACATATTTGATATATTTTTATTGTATTAATGCAATAATTTATATTAAAATAAAGCATATCAAATACATGCAAGCATTTGACAGATAATATGAATATTGTCCATCAAAGTTTTTAAAACAATTCCTTTGTTTCATTTTTCTCAGTCCTGCTGCAATGGTCCATGAGTAATACGCCACATGTGGAGTTGGAACACACATGCAAGATCCCTCTAATCTTGCACCCCTGGCCTCATTACAATGGCCCTCTTGCATTCCATACCTCTTTCTGCATAGCTCTGATCCTCTGCTCACTATTTTCTTGGTTCATCTAGATGCTATAGAGTGTTTCCAGCTTGCAAGGTGACTGTGGAGCAGCTGTGACCCAGACTCAGCAAATTTAGCCTTCATGTGGGCTACAAGTACATGCCCAACAAGATCTGACCCTGAGCCTGGTGAAGGTCTACTTTTCTCTGTTTGTAGAGAAAAGACCTAATCTACATTTGATAGATATACCTGAATGTGATGAAGAGAACGAATCCAAGCTGGAAAACACTCTTCAGGATATTATTCGTGAAAACTTTCCCAACCTAGCAAGGCGGGACAATATTCATTACTTCAGGCAATACAGAGAACACCACAAAGATATTCCTCAAGAAGACCAACCTCAAGGCATATAATCATCAGATTCACCAGGGTTGAAATGAAGGAAAAATACTAAGGGCACTCAGAGAGAAAGGTCAGGTAACCCACAAAGGGAAGCCTGTCAGACTCACAGCAGATCTCTCAGCAGAAACCCTACAAGCCAGAAGAGAGTGGGAGCCAATATTCAACATCCTTAAAGAAAAGAAATTTCAACCCAGAATTTCCTATCCAGGCAAACTAAGCTTCACAAGCGAAGGAAAAATAAAATCTTTTGTAAACAAGCAAGCACTCAGAGATTTCATCACCACCAGGCCTGCTTTACAAGAGCTTCTGAAAGAAGTACTACACATAGAAAGGAACAACCAGTATCAACCTTTCCAAAAACATACCAAAAAGTAAAGAGCATCAACATAATGAAGAATTTACATCAATTAATGGGCAAAACAGCCAGCTAACATCAAATGGCACTGTTAAACTCACATATATTATTATTAATCCTAAATTTAAATTGATTAAATCCCCCAATCAAAAGACACAGCCAAAGCCCATTGGTATGCTGCATCCAGACTCATCTCACATGCAAAGATACACAAAGACTCAAAACAAAGGGATGGAGAAAGACTTACCAACCAAATGGAGAGCAAAAATAAATAAATAAATAAATAAATAAAAAGCAGGAGTTGCAATTCTTGCCTCTGATAAAATAGACTTTAAAGCAACAAAGATCAAAAGAGGCAAAGAAGGACATTACATAATGATAAAAGGATTAATGCAACAAGAAGAGCTTACAATCCTAAATATATACACACCCAGTACAGGAACACCCAGATACAAAAGATTTATAAAGAGACTTAGACTCCCACACAATAATAATGGGAGACTTCGACATCAATATTAGACAGATCAACGAGACAGAAAATTAACAAGGATATCCAGGACTTGAACTCAGATCTGGAACAAGTAAACTTAATAAACATTTATAGAACTCTCCACTTTAAATACACAAAATACACATTTTTATCAGTACCACATCACACCTACTCATAGGTTTAAATGAAATATTGGTTGGCTGCTTGTTTGTTATTTTCTTCCCTCATTTTTTTTTCTGTCTCCATTATTTAGCACAATTATTGACATAAAAGAGATTTTCAATACCCATTTTTAGACTGCATTCTAGCCTGGGCAATAAAGCAACACTCCCGTTCTCTCTCCCTCTTCCTCTTCCTCTTTCTTCCTCTCCTTCATTCTTTTTTTTTCTTTCTTTCTTTTTCTTTTTTCTTAAAAAAAAAAAGTTCTTTTACCTTAAATATAAAAAAAAACGAAAAAGAAAAAGAAAAGCCAAATTGTATATTCTGCAGCAACGAGTTCAAGAAGCTGAACCAAAACCTCTATAAGTAGTTGATAGCACAGTTCATTAGATTGGTTAAGATTTGACCAATGAACACCAGCTTCCTTCTTTTTGGCCCTAGCTTCCAACTCAGGACCAACCAGAGAAAGTCAAATATGCTTCCCAAACTAATCACATAAGACACCTTGCTTCAGGTTGGCACAAGCTTTCCCATGCCAACAACCTTCAGTCAGAGCACACCTGAAGCCTTCCCTTTGTTTTCACTATAAAGTCTTATTTTCTACTCTCCTGCCTGATTTTGAGTCTCTGCCAAATACAAGTGATGGTAGCTGCCCCCTTCATATAGCAAAGTCTGAATATATAGCCTCAGTTCTAATTTTTGTTGGCCATTTTATGTTCCTAGCTTCACCAGTTACTAACTAATTTTGAGTAACTTCCTTAAATTCTTTATGCCTCAATTTCCCCATGTATAAAAAACTAAGGTAATAATTGTGTTCATAAACTGCTGTAATTTTGCTTATATCATTATAAACATTTATAAATTTTGTTAATCAGCATTATAGAGGATCACTAAAGACAATATTCCTTGGTTTAATATACTCACATTTTTAAAGATTACTTTGGAAGTATAAAATCTATCTATTCTGTTTTGAAATACATGCAGGGAAAATATTTAATGAACTGTAAGTGTTACTTTACAAAAAAAAAATGTATATACACCAAAGTAGAGTTGTTTAAAAAAAAATAAGTAGATTCCCCCAAGAATGAACCATCTTAAATCCCAAGTTACCCTTATAAATTGACAGAAAGTTATGCTAAGATTACCGATAATGATACTCTTGGTAAATGGTACATAAGTGAAGACAGATAAGATCGACACTGTCATGGCAAGGCTAAGACAGCACCCTGCAACTGCACTAAAGACAGTAACTTCTCCTACATACTTTCTGTGGTCTCTCTCCTGTATAGAAATAAAGCTTTCCAATGACAATGCGTACCCATGGCTATTTTGTGTGACTAACAAGACTATTCTAAGTGAATGACTTTCCACTGCCCTAAGTAGATAGTGTCTCATTAGTAAGGGTCTGAAAGGCTATCACCCTGTCTAAATGTATGGGTATCATTGACTGAAACAAACTTCTGAGGATAATAATTCCAAGTGTTGGAGGATTTGAAGTGGTCATCTGTAACTTGTCCATCCATTATTTTGGCTTGCATAATAAATGGTACAGCCCAAGTTCTAGAAACTGCATAAACCAATTTAAATCTCTGAATTAATTATAAACAATAGATTAGTGTTTTTGTTGTTGTGGTTGTTGTTGTGTTTTGGCCTCTGAAAGAGAGTCTGTACCATTGCTGATAATCCATGTGAACAGGAAATATAAAAATAATCGATAGATAAGCTAACAGAAATGAAAACTTGGCTATATAAGACAGTACGTCTTAGGGACTTACTTTCTCTGTTAGTCGAGGAAAGTCTTAGATTATTGTTCCAAAACGTCTTGTCCTCTTGCCTTAAATGCTTCTAGTTATGCTTGCTTTTCTTACAATTATTTCATACTTGTTGTCCAAAGTCATAAATGCTTCTAGATAGACATTGTCTTAACAAGTGACTCAAAAAGTGATTCAAAGGCAAAACATGATGCAATCATACTGATTGATGCTCAACTTGAAAATTAGATATCATTAAATGAAATGTCATTTCAAAAATAGTAGTGAAGATATGGACAATCCCTGATAGTCTCTCCTGCAACTTTGGCTGCATGAAAAAACAAAGGTGATATTCAGAATAATAATAATAATTAATAATAATAAAACAATTATTCAATTAAAACATAAACAACCTAAACATCAGTGATTACTTTAAAAGAAATGTTACTCTTAAAAAAGGTTAATGGTGCATTATCAAGTAGTCACTTGAATTGTATTTTAACACATCCAATTGATTGATGGCTATTTTGTTTTCTTTCTCCCCACCCACCCCCCCCTTTTTTTGCTGCTAAACCAATCATTAACAGCTTTCACTTCAGAAAGCCAAGAAATTTATATTGACTCGCCCCCATAAACACAATTCTGAGTGCCATCCAATTCAGAACAGTTTTATTGGAGTAATCATATTTTGGCAGCAAACGTCAACCTATGTAAAATTCTGAAAGCTCACCAATCCCTGACTTCTAAGCTTCCAAAAATTCTGGTATAATTTCAGCAGCTTGCTCTTTTCAGCAGCTTTTCCTTTTTTCAGCAGCTTCCTCAAAGTACCTGCTGACCAGCTACTTTGTAGAGCACCTGACCAGCATAGCTCTCTTTGCTATAGTAAGCAATAAGCACAACATTTTTTTTTCTTTCAAATATTGAGTGGTGGCTTCTTCATCATTTGACAGTATCATGTATCTCATGGAGGAATGAGTAGTTATATATTTTATTCTGGAATTCCTTTGGAGCATTAGAGCAGTCTTTCCTCAAACGGCCAGCTTAAAAAAAAATAACCTCTATGCAAGATTAGGTAGAAAATCAAACTCAGAAACATTTTAGCCGAGTTTATTTTGTTGTCTTTTTTATTTTTTCCTCCTAAACTTATTATTGTCGTTTGGATACAATCAAGATACTTTACTTCACAGATAACATCATATAACAACTTTTTGTTGCATTACTCAGCTCACAGCTATTCTCTCTCAGAAAGTGTTTGGAAAACAGAATTAAAAAGGGACTTGAGAGTAACCAGTGATTTTCTTCTTAACAAAGACATAGATCTTTCTTTCTTTTTCTTTCCTTTTTTTTCTTTCTTTCTTTCTTTCTTTTTTTCTTTCTTTCTTTCTTTCTTTCTTTCTTTCCTCTTTCTTTCTTTCTCCTTCTTTCTTTCTTTTCTTTCTTTTTCTTTCTCTTTCTTTTTCTTTCTTTTAACATAATGTGTCTTCTTTCCTTTCTTCTCTCCTCCCTCCCTCCCTCCCTTCCTTCCTTCTTTCCTTCCTTTCTTCCTTCTCCCTCCCTCTCTTCCTTCCTTCCTTCCTTCCTTCCTTCCTTCCTTCCTTCCCTCATCCCTCCCTTCTCTCTCTCTCTCTCTCTCTCTCTCTCTCTCTCTCTCTCTCTCTCTTCTTTCCCAGTCTTGGTCTGTCACCCAGACTGGAGTGCAGTGGTGCGATCTTGGCTTACTGCAACCTCTGCCTCCGAGGTTCGAGCGGTTCTTGGCTCTCAATTTCTCAGGTAGCTGAGATTACAAGTGTGCACCACCATGACCAACTAATTTTTGTATTTTCAGTAGAAACAGGTTTCACCATGTTGACCAGGCTGGTCTTGAACTCCCAACTTCAGGCAATCTGCCGGACTTGGCCTGCCAACGTGCTAGGATTACAGGTGTGAGCCATCATGCCCAGCTTACATTTTCTTTTATCTGTGTGTAAATATGTTGATGGAATTGTGTACATAGGGAAAATATGCTTGTAAAAAATCAAGCCTCAGGGAAAACTGGCTATGCCTTACTTTTAAAGAAATAGTTGCACCTTGAACATTTTCTGCTATGATAGAAAAATATTATTCAATTAAAACATAAACAAACTATACATCAGTGAATACTCTAAAATAAATGTTGCAGAATAGTAATGTCTTGCCAATATTGATATTTGTGATGCTACTGTGTTCTCACTGCATTAGCTTTTAGACCATGTCTTATAGAGTTCATGGACATTTTCTGCTTATGAAGGAGAATGTATACTTGAGAAAACGCAGCATGTAAGATGTTAGGAATATATATATTAAAATATGTCAGTTGGTGAAAAATAATAATTGTCTTACTGAGGAAAATTGCTTTTAGATGGAACTGTGTTCAGCTCTAGTACATAACATAAAAAACGTTATGTTTCTGACTTAAAGAGTGAATGTGGTTATTTTTAAAATTCGATTTAAAATTAAAGTCTATTTTATAAGATATTATATGAGACATCACTGCATTATGCTTTATCAAATTTATGGCTGTATATTCAGGGCTTTTCATAAATATATATCTATGTAAACATATTCAGATTTATTCAGTAAATCTGTCCTGCTGTGTTTTGGTACACATTGGGAGTTTAAGTTATACATAAGTGAGACCTCTTTGAGAGTGAATGAGTTCTAAGCTGGGCTTTAATTAATTGATAAGGAAAAGAGAAAGGCTGCCAAATATAGCAAAGCAATGCAGGTTGCTCAATTAAATTTAAATTTCAGGCAAAAAAAAAAAAAAGAGTAAATTTAAGAATCAGTTTATCCAAAATATTTCACTGGTGTTTTTTATACTAAAAATTTTATTATTTGTCTGAGTTAAACTGGCCATCCTGTATTTTTATATGAAAACCTTAGAAAAGGGGGCTATTATGGTGCTTCAGACAGAGGAAGCAAGACACGACAAGGCCTAAAGATAAGGGAGATTGGAATGCATTTGAGGAACAAAAATAAATGTATTGTTCTCAAA
This sequence comes from Saimiri boliviensis, assembly GCF_048565385.1. NCBI lineage: Eukaryota > Metazoa > Chordata > Mammalia > Primates > Cebidae > Saimiri > Saimiri boliviensis. Next base: position 127,322,952 of record NC_133451.1, read on the forward strand.
CACTGGTTGCATGGACAGAAATTGGATTTGGAAATAGAGTAGAGAATGTCTGCCTTTTTTAAGAAGAGTGCAATAAACTAAGCAAAGTACCAATGACTCAGAAATACATACATACATATATATATATATATATATATATATATATATAATTTTTTAGAGTATATGTACTTATTGTATCTATAGAGTTCAGGAGGTAAATATTAACAGTTTAATCCAATTTCATTTGATTTTTCAGATGGCAATCCAGTAGCCTTCTTATTGAATTGTACATCTTTTCCACTCTGATGTGTGATACCACTTTTATCTTATATTAGAGTCTCATACTTGAAATTATGAAATGTCGAACTTATGAAATTCTCTTTTTTTCCTAAAATTAGAAAATTTAAAATGTTTTCTAAAAATATATATTTAAAATATATTTTTAAGTTGACAAATGTGTTTGTGTATATATTATATATGTTATATATACATATATATAGTGCTTATGATGTTTTGAAAATCTACACATTTTGGAATGACTAAATTGAGCTAATTAACATATAGATTGCCACACATACTTATTAACTTTTGTAAGTATACTTAAAATACACATCTTTTTTTTTTTTTTTTTTTTTTGAGACGTAGTTTCACTCTTGTTACCCAGGCTGGAGTGCAATGGCGTGATCTCACTGCAACCTCCGCCTCCTGGGTTCAGGCAATTCTCCTGCCTCAGCCTCCTGAGTAGCTGGGATTACAGGCATGCACCACCATGCCCAGCTAATTTTTTGTATTTTTAGTAGAGACGGGGTTTCACCATGTTGACCAGGATGGTCTTGATCTGTTGACCTTGTGATCCACCTGCCTCGGCCCTGAAAGTGATGGGATTACAGGCTTGAGCCACTGCGTCCGGCCCTAAAATACACATCTTAGAAATTCCCAAGAATACAATTCCTTTTTTCTAACCATAGTCATCTTGTACAATAGAGCTCCTGAACTGACTCCTGTTAAGTACCTGAAATTTTCTACCTTTTGACTAACATGTCTCCATTGCCAACATACTGCAGCTTCTGTGGCCACTATGCCATTGTCTGCTTCTATGGGTTTGATTGTTTAGATTCCACATACGAGTGAGATCATGAACTGTTTATCTTTCTGTGCCTGGCTTATTTCACTTAGCGTAATGTCCACCAGGTACACCCACGTCATTGCAGATGACAGGATTTTCTTTTTCTTATGGGTGAACAGTATTTCATTGTATGCATGTGCTACATTGTCTTATACTTTCATCTCTTGAAGGATACTTGTATTGATTCAATACCTTGACTACTGTGAGTAATACTGAAATGAAATGGGAATACAGATATGTTTTTGAGGTACTGATTTCATTTCCTTTGAATAGAAAACTGGTAGTAGAGCTGCCAACTCAAATGGTAGTTGTATGTTTAGTTTTCTGAGGAACTTTCATACAGTTTTTCATAATGGTTGTCCTAATTTTTATTGCCATCGACAGCATACAGGGTTCCTTTTTCTCCACATCCTCACCAATATTTGTTATAAACTGTCTTTTTGATGATAGTTATTCTAACAGGAGTAAGGTGATATCTCCTGATTTTAACTTGGATTTCCCTAATGATTAATGATGTTGAGCAATTTTTTTCTATACCTGTGAACCATTTAGAATCTCTTCTTTTGGAAAACATATTTTCTTCTACTATGATGATTCTTTAATTGTTATTTGTTTTCTTGCTATTGAGGTGTTTGAGTTCCTTACATAATTGGGATATTAACCACTTATTAGATGTATGGTTTGCAAACAGTCTCTGCCATTCCATAGTATGTCTTCACCCTTTTGATTGTTCCTTTGCTGTACAGTAGATTTTTAGCTTGATATTGTCCCATATGTTGATTTGCACTTATTGTCTATGGATAGTGACATTTAATTTTGGAAAATTAAGTTATGGATATTGGCCTATTATCTCCCTCAGTGTATTTTGTTTTACTCTCAGAGCTTAAAAAATATAAAAAAAACACTGGTATAAATGTAATTTTAAAGAATCACTCCAAGTTCCCCATCAAATCTAACAGAGTAACTAGGGCAGTGAAACTAATACTCCATGACATCTACAATAAGCACAAGTGATAACATTTCTCCAGAAAATCAAAAAGTGAAGACAAACTGCTATGACCTACCAGATCTGCATAGCGTGAGTATCCATTTGGAAGAAAGCTGAGGAAAGAGACAGAGAATCTGAAAATAGGAAAATGACAAAATAGCCAACAGGCATTCACTGGAATTTGTGGCAAAGCAAGTTGTTAACAGCAGCTGAAACTGGGAAAAGTTTACAAACAAAAATTCACAGGAAAATATGAGCTACTGATGACATTCTGAAGAGTCCTGAGATGCCTTTATCACATGACCTCTCATAACAGACCAATAACATTCTCTCCCTGGGCAACACTACTACTGAGTAAAAGCAGTGGCAATAAAAGTCACATGGAGCAGTACAGGAATAACAGGAGTTCAGAAAAAAAAGACTCATATTGTAGTTGTGAGTAGGGAGACAAAGCCAATTATTGCCATATTTTTTTAATACTTAATGTAAATAATCAAAAAGTAATCTTTATGGTTATGAAGCTCAAAAGGTTATTCTAACAAACCTGCCTCCTAAAATAATATAAAATTATTTCTGTAAAAGTATGAGACACAGAAGTATTCCTCTTGAATTCCAGACAAGGGTATTATAAAATTAAATAAACTTAACGAAATTATAGAATAGGATCCCTGAAGGAAAATCCTCCAGGACCAGATGAATTCACCACAGAATTCTACCAGAGGTACAAAGAGGAGCTGGTAGTATTCCTTATGAAACTATTCCAAAAATAAACATTCCAAACAATAGAAAAAGAGAGAGTCCTCCCTATCTTGTTTTAGGAGGCCAACATCATCCTGATACCAAAATCGTAGGGACACAACAAAAAAGGAAAATTTCAGGCCAATATCCCTGATGAACATTGATGTGGAAATCCTCAGTAGAATACCGGCAAACCAAACCCAACAGCACGTTAAAAACTTATCCACCATGATCAAGTGGGCTTTTTCCCTGGGGATGCAAGGCTGATTCAACATATGCAAATCAATAAGTGTAATCCATCACATAAACAGAACCAATGACAAAACCCACATGATTATCTCAATAGATGCAGAAAAAGCCTTCAATGAAATTCAACACCTCTTCATGCTAAAAAATAAATAAATAAATAAAAATAATAAAAAAAATAAACTAGGTATCCATGGAACAAATCTCAAAACTATAAGTGCTATTTATGAGAAACCCATTGCCAATATCATACTAGGGCAGTGAAACTAATATTGCCCCAGTATGCTATTGTTGAATGGGCAAAAGCTGGGAGCATACCCTTTAAAAACCAGCACAAGGCAAGGATGCCCTCTCTCACCACTCCTATTCAACATAGTATTGGAAGTTCTGGCTAGGGTAATCAGGCAAGAGAAAGAAAGAGTATACAAATAGGAAGAGAAGAAATCAAATTGTCTCTGTTTGCAGATGACATGATTGTATAATTAGGGAACCCCATCGTCTCAGCCCCCAAATGCCTTAAGCTGATAAGCAACTTCAGCAAAGTTTCAGGATACAAAATCAATTTGCAAAACTCACAAGCATTCCAATACACCAATAATAGACAAACAGAGAGCCAAATCATGAGCAAACTCCCATTCACAATTGCTAAAAAGAGAAGAAAATACCTGGAAATACAGCTTACAAGGGATGTGAAGGACCTTTTCAAGGAGAACTACGAAACACTGTTCAGAGAAATGAGAGGACACAAGCAAATGGAAGAATATTCCTTGCTCATGGATAAGAAGAATCAATATCATGAAAATGGCCATACTGACCAAAGTAATTTATAGATTCAATGCTGTTCCCATCAAGCTACTATTTACTTTCTTCACAGAATTAGAAAAAAAACTACTTTAAATTTCTCATGGACCAATAAAGAACCTGTATAGCCAAAAAAACTTCTAAACAAATATAACAAAGCTGGAGACATCATGCTACTTGATCTCAAACTATACTACAAGGCTACAGTAACCAAAACAGCATGGTACTGGTACCAAAACAGAGATATAGAACGATTGAATAGAAACCAGGCCTCAGAAATAATATCACACATCTACAACTATGTGATCTTTGATAAACCTGACAAAAGCAAGCAATGGGAAAAAGATTCCTTATTTAATGAAAGGTGGTGGGAAAACTGGCTAGCCATATGCTGAAAACTGAAACTGGACTCCTTCCTTACAGCTTATACAAAAATTAACCCAAGATGAATTAAGTATTTAAATGTAAGACCTAAAATCCCATTAAAAAAATAATTGAAGAAAATCCAGGCAGATTCATTCAAGACATAGGCATGGGCAAATACTTCATGACTAACACACCAAAAACAATTGCAACAAAAGTCAAAATTGACAAGTGGAATCTAATTAAACTAAAGAGCTTCTGCACAGCACAAGAAACTGTTGTCAGAGTAAACAGGCAACCTAAAGAATGGGAGAAAATTTTTGCAATCTATCCATCTGTCAAAGGGTTAATATCCAGAATCTACCAGGAACTTAAACAAATTTACAAGAAAAAAAAAACATCAAAAAGTGGACAAAGTATATGAACAGACACTTTTCAAAAGAAGACAGTTATGTGGCCAAGAAACATGAAAAAAAGCTCATCATCACTGGTCGTTAGAGAAAATGCAAATCAAAATGACAATGAGATACCATCTCATGCCAGTTAGAGTGGCGATCATTAAAAAGTCAAGAAACAACAGATCCTGGAGAGAATGTGGAGAAATAGGAATGCTTTTTACACTGTAAATTAGTTCAACCATTGTGGAAGACAGTGTAGAGATTCCTTAAGGACCTAGAACTACATATAGTATTTGACCCAGCAATGCCATTACTGGATATATATCCACAGGATTATAAATCATTCTGCTACAAAGACATATGCATGTGTATGTTTATTGCAGCACCATTTACAATAGCAAAGACTTGGAACCAACCCAAATGCCGATTAATGTTACACTGGTTAAAGGAAATGTGGTACATATACATCATGGCATAGTATGCACCATAAAAAAGAATAAGTTCATGTCCTTTGCAGGGTCATGGATAAAGCTGGAGGCCATTTTTCTCAGCAAGCTAACACAAGAACAGAAAACCAAACACCACATGTTCTCACTCATAAGTGGGAGTTGAACAGTGAGAACATATGGGCACAGGAAAGGGAACATCACACATTGGGGCCTGTCAGGGATTGAGGGGAAAGAGGAGGGATAGCATTAGGAGAAATATCTAATGTAGATGATGAGTTGATGAGACGATGAGCAAACCACTGTGGCACACGTATACCTATGTAACAAACCTGCATGTTCTGCACATGTATCCCAGAACTTCAAAAGTATCATAATAAAAATAGAATAAAATAAAGAATTAAAAAAAGAAAAAGTGGTCAACATCACTAACCATTAGGGAAATGAAATTAAAACCACAATGAGACATAATTTACTTCTGCTAGAATGGCTATAATCAGAAAGAAAAATAACAACCAATTTTGGTGAGAAGGTGGAGAAAGGGGAACCCTTGCACACTGTTGGTGGGAATATAAATTAGGACAGCCATTGTGAAAAGCTGTATTGAGGTTCTACAAAAAAGCAAAAGTGGAATTACCATATGATCAAGCAATCCTATTACTGTTTATATATCCAAAGTAAATGAAATTAGTACCACAAAGAGATATCTGCATCTCCATATTCATTTTCACATGTTTCACAGTAGCCAAAAAAATGGAAACATCACCATGAGTATCAACAAATGAATAGATCATGAAAATGTGGTATATCTACACAAGGGAATACTACCCAGACTTAAAAAAGAAAAAAAAAAAAAAGAAAAAAAACAAAACAAAACAAAACTCTGTCATTTGTGAAAACGTGGATGTACCTGGAGGACCATGATGTCAAGTGAAATAAGCCAGGCACAGAAAGATAAATATGATCTCACAAACATCTGTGGAATTTGAAAAAGTGTGTCTCAGAAAAAGACAGTAGTAGTTGGCTACCAAAGACTGGGGAAAAAGAGGGATGGGGAAAGAAAATATATTTATCAAAGGATAGAATATTTTAGTTAGACTGGAGAGATACATTTTAGTGATCTCTTGTGCTGCACTAATAATAATATATTGCAATTACAAAATTGCTAGAATAAATTTTTAACATTCCCACGGCAAAAAAAAAAAGCTGGTGAAGTGATAGATATGTTAATTAGCTTGACTGAATCTTTCTGCAATGTAGACATAGATCACGTCACATTATAACTCATAAACATACACAGTTATTGTATATCAGTTAAAAATGAAGAAATTGATTTTTAAAATAAGAAGAGTAAACTAGAGTGAATAAACACAACAGAAAGTGGTTATAGCAGATGCTCCGAGTGTCACACTCAGATTCCCTCCAGTGCTGGCGGCCCTTCCCACTGTCAGCTGCTCACCTGAGCTGGGGAGAGAACTGAACTTCTAGGTGTCAGAACACCCAGTTCAGGCAACAAGCCAAAAAACGAAGTGAGAGTAAAACCTTTAATTAGTAACTGCAGTGGTGCAAGCAAGAGTCTAAGCTGGAGAAACTGTTGTCTTCTGTTTCATTTACCTCCTTGAATGTGTTCGTGGTGGCAGGCGCGGTGGCTCACGCCTGTAATCCCAGCACTTTGGGAGGTTGAGGTGGGCGGATCACGGTCAAGAGAGAGACCATCATGGCCAACATGGCGAAACCCCATCTCTACTAAAAACACAAAAATCAGCCAGTGTGGTGTCACGTGCCTGTGGTCCCAGCTACTCGGGAGGCTGAGGCGGAAGAATCGCTTGAACCCTGGAGGCGGCGGTTGCGGTGAGCGGAGATTGTGCCACTGCACTGCAGCCCGGTGACAGAGCAACACTCCGTCTCAAAAAAAAAAAAAAAAAAAAATGTTCTTGGTGCAGGGTCAGGGCAGACTACAATTTCATGTCTTTATTGGGAGAGCCCTGAACAAAAGGCTCCTGAATTTTTAACGACCTTAGGCGTGGGAGAAATATAAAGAAAATATCCCCTAGTGAAAATGCACTGCGTATTGAGGCAGAGTGCGGAAAAATGTCTGGAAAGTCTCCTTCTGCTTTCCCGGATAAAACAACCTCAGCAAAAGTGTTTGAAAACCTTGGCAAAGGACCCCACTTAAAAAGACCTAGGATTGAGGGTTTAATAGAGTGCACGTTTATGTGAGAGCATGACCGGCCAGCGGGGCCTGAGTTCTTGACTCGGAGCGTAGCGCATTGGCTGCGCATCTGGGCTCCTGCGGGAAGGGCGGTTTTTCCCCTGAGGTTGACCACACAAATCCTTGGTAATTGCCTATTGTGGGGTCTGAAAAGTTGCACATAGGCTTTTATACAGGAGCCACATGCATCCACGGTTGACCTATTCTCTGGAGAATTTTCTTAAACCAAACAGGGACTAAGTCTCCCTGGAGGCTCTTCCCTATCACCCACGTCATTCACACTGTCGCCTCCCCTCCAACCTCAGCCCAGGCGTGACTGACAGGGAGCTATACCGGCCAGCTCCACTGCTGCAAGGTGACACTAAATCTGTGGGACATTTTGTGTTCTGGAGTCTCACAGTGAGACCAAACACAAAAAACTCTCCAGCTGAGACTCCATTTTTGCTGTTACCCAACCCCTACACTACCTTCTGAGAGTGCTAACAAAGTAAACGTACTGCTTCCAGGAATCTTAACTTTATTTTGTTACCAGGAGTAGACCAGGGCAGCAGATGCTAAGCAGAGGACTATGAAGTTATCACTCACTGGCAGAATAACACTGAAGACCTCACTGGTGTTCTGTGGAGTAAACACAGTCCCCGGCATGCTGAGAGAGTGCTAAGAATTTCTCCAGTGGTAGATATTTTTTTGTCCAAAAAAAGTCTTAAAATAATGAAATATGGATAACATGTTTTATTTCATTTAAACCAAAGCTAAGGTAACTCATTAAAAATAGGAACGCATTATGAAAAATGTTAAGAAATACTGGAAAGGTGGAAGGAAATAATACGGAATGGAAATTCACGTCTACACCCACAAGTTGGGAAAAAATATGAACATGTGGGTAAATATGGGGATATATAGAAAAGAAATTTCTTTCTTGCTTTTTCATCTTGTGAAAATTAGTTATTTAACATAAAAATAATAAAGATGTCTGATTTACAGCATGTGCAGGAGGAAAATGTATGAAAACAATATTATAAAGTAAAAAAGATCTAGACTGAAATTTTATTGTAAGGTGAAGTGGTATCCTATTATTTGAATAAAGCCTACGATTGTTAAAGATACACATTTTTAAACCCTAGTTCAATCACTAAAAATAAAAAAGTAAAAATAAAAGGTAATAAGGTAACTAATAAAATTGGATCACAGGCAAACTCAACCCAATAAAATGCAAAGAGATAGGGGAAAAAAAAGAGGAAAGGCCAAATGAAAAATGAAACACAATAGCAAGATCACAGACTTAAACACTGCGTCCTTCTTTCTCTGCCACTCAATCTGGAGTGCAGTGGTATGATCATCGATCAGTGCAGCTCAAACTCCTGGGCTCAAATGATCCTCCTATCTTAACCTCCAGAGTACCTAAGCCCACAGGTATGCAGCACTAAATTTAGCTGATTATTGTATTTTTTGTAGCGACAGGGTCTTGCTCTGTTGCCCAGGCTAGTCTTGAAAACCTGACCTCAGAAATCCTCCTGCCATAGCTTCTGAAAGTACTGGGATTGCAGGTGTGGACCACTGCATTCAGCCCTTTCTTCTTAATTATAGCAAATGTAAATGGTCTAAATGCCTCAACAAAAAAAAACAAGAGATCATAATATTAAATAAAAATTTAAGAAACTACTATTGCTTTCAATATGAAACCATCTTTAAATATACATATGTACATAGATCAGTAATGAAAGAATGATAAAAGATATACACGCAAATACTAACCAAACTCTGATCAGAAGAGAGTTGGAGTGATTATACAAACACTAAATAAAATGGACATCAATACAAGAAATACGGGGATTGAGAAAGATGGTTCATAATAATGAAGGGATCCATTAATCAAAGAAACATAACATAACAAGCCTATATATACAGGTATCATGGCTTTAAAATGTAAAATAAAACTAATAAAACTGAAATGAAAAATAGCTATCTTCGTAATTATAGTCAAATATTTCAAAATTTTTTATCAAAATGAGAAACAGGTATCTTCATAATTGTAATTAGATATTTCAATGCTCTTTACCCAATTACATGTGTAATTGTTAACACGAGTGGACAGGAAAAAAGAAAGTATATAGGAAACTTCAACAACACTATCAAACAAACACACCTAATCAAAAACTAAAGGACACTCTGACCGGTAATAAAAAACATTTTGTTTCAGTCCACAAAGACATTCACCAAAATCGACCTTATTTAAGCCATAAAAATAACACATATGAAATCGGGGAGATTTAAAATTATGTAAAGTATGTTTTCTAAATTAAAAATCACAACGTAAGAGATTTGGAAAATCCCCAATGTTTTGAAATTAAATAACATCTTTTAAAATAGCCTATACATCAAAAACAAATTGCAAGAGAAATCAGAATATATTTTGAAGAGCATGAAAATGGAAACATAACAATCCAGTAAGATTGTTATACTATCTCTTTCAAGTTTATTGACTTTTCTCTTTTATTACTATTATACTGTCAAGTTATCCCATCATTTTAATTAACATATTTTTCTTCAATATTAGGTTTTCATCTCCCTCTCTCTCTCTCTCTCTCTCTCTCTCTCTCTATATATATATATATATATATATATATATATTAGGATTTCTATTTTTTGTAATTTGTGTTTCCCTGCTAAGATTTTCTATATTCTTATTTATTGCTAGAAAATTTTTACCTCATTGAACATTGTTATAACAGCTATTTTAATATCATAGTCTGCTATTTACATTATCTCAGATTGGTTTTCCTTTTATTAGCTTTTCTTTTTAGAATGTGGCACCTTTAACTTTTCTTTATTAAATCATGTTGTTTTATATTCGGAACACTGTGAGTATTATTTCTGAGGACTATAGATTTTTTTATATTTCTATAAATAACATTGGCATTTTGAGGATGGCACCTCATACTGCAATTTTTTTAAAAAAAAATTTTTTGCCTGGTCTGTTAAGTGTGATTTTGGAGTCAAAAGGAAAAAAAAAAAAATGACAGTTTATTAGCAAATTTGAGGGCACTTGCCCTTGCTCTCTGCTTGATAGAACTCCCTTTCCCACCCACCTCATCACATTTTCCAGTGACTGTAGTTTCCCCCAGATCTGTCCTGTATTTCTTCAAGTCAAAAATAACCGGAGCTTTCTGTAAACATTTGCCAACTCCAGCCCATTCTGAAGCTGAAGGTCAAAATATATAGGAAAGTGACCTCATGCTTTTTTTTTTTTTTTTCTATCAAGTGTCATTTTTCTTCCACATTTTGCCACCATTTGTTCACTTTTTATTTGCTTTTGATATTTTTAATTTTGTCCATTTTTAGTTTGTATGTGTGGAAAAAGTCAGTCTGATATAAACTTATTTGTACTTACCAGGTATAGGACTCCAGTTATACAGTTTAAGTTTAATAATTATTAAAATTAATTAATCAAAGCTAGAAAACTTAAAAATATAGATGTTTATATCTAGGAACACTGACAAGATAAATCAGAAAATTAAATTTAAAAAATCACCTGAAATCACATGGATTAATTTTGATTATTTTTTACATCATCACTGCTGAGCCGAGAATAGGTGTTCAGGAAAGGCCCTTTGAACAAATTAGAAACCATCAATTCTAGCATCCTGTTGCTTAGGAATTCTAATCAACCTCAGTGGATGACTTGAGAGGACACGAATCAGTGAGAAGGACGTGGTAGTTGAAAAGATCATAATTCTGCCTAGGTTTTCAAAGAGGCTGATGAACTCTGCCTCCTGCATTATGGAGTGCTCAGTCTGTAATTACTGAACTGCCTTTTTCTCATTCTTTTCCCTGAAAAATGATAAAAATTATGCTAAGTGCATGGATTTTAGGCCCTACCTATGTTCTGTACTATAGGTAGATAATATGCTCTTTATAAAATTGTTTTTCATCAAATAATCTTTTTCTAAAATCTTTATTTTGACTTCATTTAATTTTTCATACTTTCTTCACTCTTATTATTATATGTGTATGTTTGTTTGCTGGTTTATTAAACTACCCAATAACACACTTACAAGAATTAGTAGGGTAACTTTCCAAAATAACTAATTCCCTCTATTACCTGTTGCTTCTTAAAGATTGTTTCTTCTTTAAAGATTAGCTTCATTTCCAAACTCTATAGACATATTTATTAATACTAGGGAACTTGAACAGAAACATCAGTTAGTCATACTTGAAGAATCGAAAATATACAACATGGCCAGAATATGACTATTATTTACCAAGAAACACATTCTTCTAAGGTCTTATTATGCTTTAAAGGCGTGCTAAATTTTGCTCATTAATTTAATTTATAGACCTGTCTAAAACCTGTCACTCAATTTCTGTTATTGTGACTTGAAGCTACTAGGAGGATTTCAGTAGGCTTTATGGTTTAGGGACAATACTGAAGCTTTCAATTCTTTTATCCTTTTTTTTTTTTTTTTTTTTTTTGTAGACCTGTAAAGAATATTACAGAGTGAGGGATTTGCAATTTACTAGGAAAGATATCAACCAAGCGACAAAACAAGTTATTCTCTTGTGATTTGAAGAAACAAAGTGTGCTTTATTCACTAGTCCTTTCTCCCTATGTATTGCCTTTACAGGATTATATTATCTAAGATAGAGTGGTATTATTGTAAAGTGTGCTGATAAGCCCTTTCTCTGTAGCTTACTCCCTAAGAAAGGATACATATTTTACTGTAGTTTCCCAGCATGTTCTTTAAGATATAAGACAGATATAAATCTAAACTCAAAGGAAATTTTAACTAAAATCTCTTGTCCTGACAAATATCTTGCTAGAATTCTTGGTGCTAAAATTTGTGTTTTAACGGAGATTAGCAGAAACAGGCCTATTGAGTATTACATTATTTATCCTGCTATTATTCTTAAGACTTGCTTTCTTGCTAACACTGTTATTTTGCTCTTTAATTTTCAACCAGCTCTTTAATGATTGCAGTTCCTCATTCATTTTTGTTAATGAAGGGCAAAAGACAAGGGAAATGAATTTCCCCATGATCCTTCACTCTAGCCTCTGGTGAATTGACTTTTTCCGTATTCATTGAAATGTGTTATCCCATTTATCTAGAGATGTCAATGACTTGCAGAAGGGACTGCATCTGAATGTGACTTGGATAAACATAAGCTAGTAACCCAAAGCAAATGTCTTTACTTTTACTCTCTAGATAGAATTTATTAGTTTTAAACGACCTTTTATATTTTGAGGACATAAGTGGAGGAAAACAGATGTCACGTGGAACACTTAAAAGCATAGAGAAAGAGGGTAAAGCTAATAGGAGGAAAGATGGTATTTTGCCTTAGAATGCAAAGTCAGGAACCAAAGTAAGTCTGTGTGTGTGTGTGTGTGTGTGTGTGCACGCGCGCGCGTGCGCGCGTGCATGTTTGGGTACACACAGAACTAACAATTTCTGGGAAAGTATTCTGTACCAGACACTATTCCTATATAGAAAGTACTTTTATTTTACCGTGTAACCCTCATGATCATCTCTCTAAAAAGTGTGATTAAAGGAACAGATCCTCAAAGAAAATGTGCACCTAGACCTGAAGGCAGAATGTGTGGGATGGGAAAATATTCATCCTTTGTAGGTATGTAGCGGCTATAAAGCCTTTCCTATTGTCTCAGAATCTAGAACAGACTAACACAGAGGAGAGGAGGGTCTTTGCAGATAGGTGATGACAACCAAATATAAACATGTATGTTGTTTATTTTTGCCTTGATGATAAAATATAGGAAACAGAGAAGTCCTATTTCGGGTCACCAAGCTCAGAGCTCTTAGGACAAGTGAAGCAGTTCTCTCTTGCTGAAGTCATTTTCTGAACTTAGTCTCAGGTTGCTAATGACCAGAGAGGCAAATTGTTTGTGCAGGTTTTAGAAATAAAGAATTGCTTCTCTATTGTCAGTTTTTCCACTACACACTGCCTAAGAATGGGATTCAACTACTAAATCGATAAATGCCTATGGTAGTTGTGGATTAAAGTAAAATTTAGACAGACGAGAGTTCTTTAACAAAGAAAGTTTATCTGAGCAATGTAGTAGGAAATCCCCACAACTAGGATATCCAGCAGAGAGATTGGTAACATTCTAAAGGGAACACAGTAGTGGGTGATAATGTTTAAACACAAGCCTAATCAGAAGTCTTGGAAGTATAACTGTTCTTTTCCAGCTATAAAAACTAGCTCTAAACATACAGTAGTGCCTGAATACAAGTTTCAGATCAC